>NC_079976.1:7947769-9296103 GCF_029852145.1 Microplitis mediator | reverse complement strand
AGCTGGAATTACCGCGGCTGCTGGCACCAGACTTGCCCTCCAATGGATCCTCATTAAAGGATTTAAAGTGTATTCATTCCGATTACGGGGCCTCGGATGAGTCCCGTATCGTTATTTTTCGTCACTACCTCCCCGTGCCGGGAGTGGGTAATTTGCGCGCCTGCTGCCTTCCTTGGATGTGGTAGCCGTTTCTCAGGCTCCCTCTCCGGAATCGAACCCTGATTCCCCGTTACCCGTTACAACCATGGTAGGCGCAGAACCTACCATCGACAGTTGATAAGGCAGACATTTGAAAGATTCGTCGTCGGTACTAGACCATACGATCAGCAGAAAGTTATTCAGAGTCACCAAAAGTAACGATGGACAAGCCACCGATTGGTTTTGATCTAATAAAAGCGTTCCTTCCATCTCTGGTCGGAACTCTGGTTTGCATGTATTAGCTCTAGAATTACCACAGTTATCCAAGTAAATGTGGGTACGATCTAAGGAACCATAACTGATTTAATGAGCCATTCGCGGTTTCACCTTAATACGGCATGTACTGAGACATGCATGGCTTAATCTTTGAGACAAGCATATGACTACTGGCAGGATCAACCAGGGAGCTTCGTAAATGTTTTATTTTATAAAACACAAGAATTACTCCTCTTTCACTTTAAACATACATGAAAGTCTTTTAAAAATACTATCAGTTGTTAAAGCGGTGCTGTTTGTAAGCATTTGCTTCAAATCAACACTTTAAAATTTTTGAATCTACATTATTTATTCACAATATTGAATAATAATTTAATTTTTCAAACATCCTCTCTTTTACAAATTTACTCTCGCTAGATATTTTATTATCAGAGCGACTTGGTTTTTATATACACGTAAACGTGATATTTTATTCTTGCTCGGAAACAAGTGAATCAATACTCGGTTTCATATTTGTATACTTTTTATAAGTCATACATAATATTATATAAACGCCGTAGCGATTTACCACATAAAGAGTCATTCAGTCATAGACATCGACCCGTGGTATTGATGCGTTGATATTGTATATCTTTGCCGTAGCCAGTCTCCGTCAGCGCTTACTAGTACTGCTTTGACTGACTACTCTTTCATACTAGTACGAGCCGGCGTCTAAAAGCGTTGTGGTTGCGCGCCAACTGCCAGCCGCGTCAGCGGCGGCGGATACTACGGTAGCTCCCTGTATCTAAATTACATGTTGGTACTTGAATTATTTTTTCAATATAAAATTCTTTATTTATATACACATAGTATTATTATTATTTTTTTTATAATATAATTTTATTATTTTGATAAAAATATTTAGTTTATTATTTTCTTTTTTTAAATTAAACATATAATAATTTTAAAATAGTTAATATATTAGAGTAATAATATAAAATATTATCGGTTATATAAAATAACTTATTCTTATCATTTAATCTATAATAATTATAAATAAATAAATTTAATAAATTATTTTAAAAAAAAATTTTTTTTAACTATCGTATACAATTGATGTATTGATTTTTATATATTTATTTATTTAAATGTATATTGGTAGATTAATTATTATTTATTTGAATGAAAATTATCGGTTATATGAAATAACTAATTCTTAGCATTTATTGTATAAAAATTATAAATAAATTTAATAAATTATTTCTAAAAAAAATTTTTTCAACTATCGTATACAATTAATGTATTGATTTTTATTTATTTATTTATTTAAATGTATATAATTAGTATTTTTAGTTATATTTTTTTTTTTTTAATTGAATGTTAAATATATTATAATAATAATGAAAAATATTATTGATTATATAAAATAATTTATTCTTATCATTTATTTTATAAAAATTGTAAATAAATAAATTTAATAAATTATTTTTTAAAAAATTTTATTTCAAGTATCGTATACATTTGGTATATCAATTATTATTTATTTTAATGAATATTATTCATGTATTTCTTTAAATTTATATTATTATTATTATTTTTTTCAATTGAACATAAAATAAATTATAATAATAATAATAATAATAATAATAATAATAATAATAATAATAATAATAATAATAATAATAATGAATATTACTGGTTATATAAAATAACTAATTCTTAGCATTTATTGTATAAAAATTATAAATAAATTAATTTAATAAATTATTTTTTTTTTATTTTCAATTGAATTTAAAACATGTTATAATAATAATGAAAAATATTATTGATCATATAAAATAACTTATTCTATAAAAATTGTAAATAAAAAAAAATTTTTATTTCAAGTACCGTATACATTTGATATATTGATAGTATTACATTTATACAATTGCATATATAAACCATCACATAACATCGTTTGGAAAATATTAAAACAAATAATATTACATTTATGTAAATACTTTTTTTTAAACATTTTTATATTTTAATTGACTTGACATCCAATTTCACAATCTGACAAAAGAAAACTTTATTGATACATAAATAGATAATAATAATACTTTTCCAATACCCAATTTTATCTAGATTCATTCTCATTTTATTATACTAAACTTATATGTATTTCTACTGAATTATATTTACATAAAAATTACTTAATTAATATAATTATTATTATTTTATTTATTTATTTATTTTTTTTTTTTTCGAAATAAAATACCGTAGTCTGATCATATATACACGTAAATTTTTAAATCAAAATATTATTTTTTACTTAAACTCAACATTCGATTTGTCGTATCAAGATTTTATTATTCTACTATGACAGCTACAACACACATTGGTTCGCAGCGTTTTCAACATCAATGTTTTATCTTGTAAATAAATATTTTAACATTATTATAACATATAATAATTATTATTTTTCTATCAAACTTCCATTAAACTTATTTTCAATTATATAGGATCGAAAAATTTTTTTTTTTTTTTTTTCTAAATGTATCAGTTTAAATTATATTATAATAAACAGAAACATTGTAAAAACAAAAAAATTAATACATTTATTTCATACTTATTATTTCTCTATAATAAAATTTGTCTTAGGAATTTTCACTCAAGTCTAGAGTTCATAATTATTAAATATATTTTATTGATATTTTTTTGTCCATAGATAATCATACAGAACAGTTGAAATTTTAATTAAATCGCAAATTCAACTATTTTATCGTACATTTTATTAATTAATAATAAAATTTAATATTATTATTATATTTACAAAACTTTAAATGACTTAGTAAACTACAGTAGTACTTGAACTACGCTTTGAGTGCTTAATGTCCAATAAACGGAGCTGAATTATATTAACAATAAACTAATAATGTTAAGCTTTACTAAATTTTTAACTACATTAGCCACTACATTTTTTTTTTTTTTTTTTTTTTTTTTTTTGCAAATAAATAAAAATTATTTTACGTATTCAAAATATTTATTCATTCAAACTCTGTTTAAATTAATATTATTTTAATCCCTCTTTTTTACCTAAAGTCCTCATATTCGTTAAGATTTTTCCCATACTCATCTTAAATATTCACAAATAAGCGACAAAATTTAACTGCCGTGTTGAATACTAATCTATTATCAAAAATTAAATTACTATAATATAGAGTAATTATTTTTCTATAAAGTTTGCATTATAGTTATTATGAATTATAGTAAGTAAATATATTTTTATTATTTCTCTTATTGGTAATAAGAATAAAAAAAAAAAAAAAGAAAACCACAAGTAAACAAGAATTTATTATAACACATATATACAGTTAGTTTATTTTTATTTTCAAAATATAAATTCCACTATAATAAACTATAATCTAGACATATAACATAAAGTATATGCTGTAGAAAAAAGTTTTAATGTTAATTATACTTTTCCAATATATTGGATAATATACTTAAAAATATATAATATAAATAATTGTTTTTAATCGAGAAAATGAATATTAAAAATTTCAGTTTAACTTAGGAAATAAAATAAAGAAATATCTAGAAAGATCAGATATCTCTATACATATATTAAGTAAATCTTGAGGTCAACATACAACTCTGACTATGAACAACTGCGTTAGACTTTTTTAAACTTGAAATTTTTTTTTAAATTTAATGATGCCTGTGTAGAATTCAATATAGTTCATATCATATTCGCTTATCCCGAAATTATTTAATTAAAGCGACAAAAAAATATATTCAGTTTAATTTTAGGATAGAAATTTTTTTTATGTGGATACAAAATGATTGAAATTTAAATTAAATTACAAACGAAACTGTTATTCTTCTAATTACATAGACATCTTTAAACTATTACTGGATTTTTTTAACGAAACACTTATAAAACTTATTTCAAATATAAAGTTATTATTATTTCGTTAAAAATACAAATATTAATAATGACAATGGACATGAAATTCAATTATAATTACTTGAGAATTTTTTTACAATTTGATGCTTTTTTAAACATGTTTGATTATAGTCACGAGTCAACGGCGGGAGTAAACTTGCTCTACGCTACGCCCCTTACTACTACTACCGCTTTGCCTCGACGAGCCAACAATCATCAACCAACATAGTATAATTTTTTTATCAATAATTCCACATCATTTGCATTATTTCATAATCATCAATTACAATTACATGTTTATGTTATAAAAATTTTCTTTCAATCTTACAATCACAAATAACGTAAAATCATCTAAAATAATATTTTAGTATCGATCTTTGAACTCTAACAATTTTATAAATGTCTTGTAACGAAATTGACACTTACTTTAAAACACTTAAATAATGTTTAATGCAACTACAGTTAATCTGGTGTTGACATTAAAAATGCAATCACCTGAATCTCAATAGACATTCTTTCTTTGTCATTTTTTTTTACCGCTGTAAATTGTGGTATTATTATTCCCGTTGTTATTTCAATATAAGTCATTAACTAATATATATAATATGTACTTTTTTCCTTAAGGATACATATATAATAAATTTTTATTAAGCATCTCTATTTTTATTCACAAGTCAACGACACGAGTACATTTATACTGTACTCTATAGTTCGTCACTACCTACGCTTTGCTCACATTTCATTACCTACATTAAACAATTCTTTAATATTATCTAAGTAAATTTTAATATCTATATCTTTATTGATTACATTTTTTAATATAAAACTTAAGAAAAGAAAAAATATATAAATAATACACACAATATTAAGGCGTTATATTTTATTAAAGTGATAATAAAATTCTCTTTTCATTATGTAGTAAAATCATTTTATTATTTTTCTTTTTTCTGATTATATCTAGACGTAATTTTAAAAATTCAATAGTAATATTTTATCTTATAAATTAATATTTTAACGATTCTTATTCATTATATTTTTGTAGCTCATCAATCAATAAAAATTTCTATTGAATATAAGAATAATATCATTTTCTTTTTGAACAATTTATAAAATTATATAACAATCGAAATGATAATCGAATTAATAATGAAACTATTATTTTTAAAATTATAGATATTTTTCATATACATTGAACTGCAGTAGTACTTGAGCTAGGCTTTTTGAGTACAGTTAGCTTAGGCAGTTGCTTATTAACGTCCAATAAATTATATTATAATCAACATAAAAAAAAAAAAAAAATTGTTTTCATCATAGTCTTGATAACAAGAATCCCAAGACTCAGATAAAAAACGAAAAAAAAATTATTTATAATATATTTACAATTCTCTTATTTTTATTGAGTTGACTCAAGAGTATGGCATGTCATATTTATTAAAAACATTTTGTTGATATTCTTTAACGTTTATTAATATCGTTATACATTAGTAGATCCTGTAATTTATTTCGATAATTTATAAAACCATTAATTTTTTTTTTTTTTTTTTGTCCAAATTTAATAATACAAAACCAATTGCAATTATACATTTAACTTTATATCTATTTTATTTAAATTTTTATGATTTAGTAAACTGCGGTAGTACTTGAGATAGACTTTGACTGTAGTTTGCTTCAACAATTTCTTAAAATATTCAATTAACTGAAAATTGAAATATACCAAACAAAATCCTTCCAATAGACATTTCTATTTTTTTTTTTTTTTCCAAATTTTTATTTATACAGACCTTCTGTCATATATTAATTTCAAATAACTATTTAATCTATGAATCTAATTAATATTATTCATAGTATAAGTATAATGTATTCTCATTATTGATTATTCATTGAGCATAGTTACAAGTTGACTTTTTGTGCCAGGTTCTTGTTACTCTACTATTACCGTTACAAAACTCATTCAATCACAGAGTCTTCTATGTTTTTTAACTTTACATATTTTAATATTTTATCAATCAGCTTATACTGAATTATTATCAAGTAACAATATATATGTAGTAATAAATTTTTCAATAGAATTGTTTTTTTTCTTTTTTTTTTTTTTTTTCATCAACGAGTGAACGGCGGGAGTAAGCCTGCTGCACTCAATGCCCAACACTACTAACGCTTTGCCTCAACCAAGCAACACTTATCAACCAACATAGTTTAATTTTTTACAATTACTTTACGTTGCTTTATGTTTTCTAATAGAATTTGGTTGAAATATTTTATTTACATCTTTTGTCCAATATGTACGATTAAATGGCGGGAGAATTAAAATTTGATATGAATCTGTTTAGAAAATCTTATTAAATCCAATAAATTCTCATAGAGGTTTTATGAGAATAAATTAATTCTATAGTCCAGTGTCGGCCTTATATACACACAGCTATGAGAATCTATCGTACTTTTTTATCATGAATTTGCTCCAACAAATTTTCGTCTTGTCAATTCGTATCGATTCTAAAATTAATTTATTACGTATTTGAATTGGACTTGGGATAACATGTAGAGAAACTTGAATAAGTTTTTACTATACTAAGCGTTCAATTCAAAAACTTTAAATAAATTCTCTCAGTCTAGCAAGTCAGTATGAAATCAACTCTGGATTATTTTGATCGATATTCTTAGTCATAATTTAAGTTCTTAAGGAAAAATTCATGATGAAAATCATTTAAGAGACAAAACCTGAATTTCAAAAATCAATTTTCCACTTTTAAATACTCTTTATATGTGTCTACTAATTCATTATAAATATTAAAACTTCAAGAAGTAATTTTTTTTTCTAAAAAATTAGACACTTGGTAGTTGTTAAATATATTTATTTTCATTGTTTTAACAATTCTATCCATACATTTTTTTCTTTACAATATAAACAAAAACTGTATTCAGTTTTACTGAACTATATTAAACAATAATAATTATAATAATAAATCAACCAAATTTATTTACTTCACTATTCATATAATTATTTTCTCGTGTATTTATTTTTTATTATGTATCAAAATCAATAGATCCAATTGACTGGTACCCATTGATGTTTAATAGCCAAGTCGTCCAGTGCACCGCAATTACCTGACGAAATGTATATCGTCAAAATCTTCATTAACGATTACTAAATCGATATATTTTCCATAAACTCTGTAAAGCCGCTGATTCTTCCAATGTCAATCGTGAATAATCTCCCTATTTTAAATGAAAATTTATATAATTATAAATACTTATTATTCATGATTCAATCTAATTAATGGTTATTTAATCTATTCAATCAAAAAAAAAACAACGACTAACCATGCGAAATACAAACCTCCTACAATAATGCATGTGATTCTTAAGGTCCTAGCACGCCAGAAACGACTCGTACATCCAATCACATTTCTAAAAAAAAAATACATACTCCAAATTATTAAAACTATCATACAATCCAAAATTACTTTTTATCTCAATATGATCATTTCCAAGGAAAATATTCAAGATTTATTTTTTCAATAAACTCCGTTTTAATTTTCGTATTGACTCGTTTTCGGACTCATTATTTTCTTTACAATATTTACTACAAAAAGTGCAATCATAAAATTTACAATATTTTTATTAGTTTTCAAGATATTTGAGCTTTAATAAATTATTTAAAAAAATAATTAATTTCACACATTAATTAGACCAATTTAAAAATTAAATATCACAGTTTCTAATTAACGTACATACTTTTTTAAGCACTCATATTTTTTGTCACAAAATTTTGTATTATATTATATTTATTAATTTTTAATAACTTAGTGAGCTGCGGTACTTAATTTTTATACATAATCTATATAATATTATTCTGTTTTACTTCTATGTTATACGGGTTCCCTTACATTTGATGCTCCATTACACATCTTCAGGTCTCACGAGTAAACGCCGGGAGTAGGCCTACTTAACTCAATGCCCAATACTACTAACGCTTTGCCTCAACCAAGCAACACTTATCAACCAACATAGTTTAATTTTTTATAATTTCTTCACGATTGTTTCTTTTTCAATAGAAATTTGTTTAATATTTTATTTACATCTTCTGTCTAATATGTACGAGTAAATCGCGAAATAATTTTAATTTTACCTTTAATAACTGTTGAAGAATTAGATTTCCCATAAAATGATAAGAAACCTTTTTTATATGCCGTTCAATTTCCAACACAAATATATCAAGCCCATTTTTTTACAGTAATTCGCTGACGAGATATAACATTTCAATTAAAGAAAAAGAAAATTTTCCTTCTCAAAAAAAAAAAAAAAAAAAAAAAAAAAAAAAAAATAGTTGGCTTTTTTAACACCGTCTAAGATACATTGATAAAGAAAAAAAAATGAACGTTGTACTCCAATCAACGGTCTATGACAAGCATAATTAAAAAATCTTCACATCAAAAATCGATCGTGATACGTTGTCGTATTTATTTTATTTTTTTGATAAATTTTATACAAGAAATTTAATTTATGCGATTGATTTCATGACACAACCTTATAATCATTTTACCTTTATGTCTTAATTTTTCGCGTATATATGTAAATTTCAGCGGATCGAAGTAAATTTTAACATATGTATAGATTGCTGACCTTTACTACTTCGTATATTTTTTTATGTAACTGTAAGAATAAATAGTTACAGTACATTATTTTTAACACAAAGTTTCATTTTAACTTTACAAAGTATTAAAGGTATGTATGAAATACATAAATTAATTTTATCTGTAAATATAAAAAAGCTGTGGATTCATCGTTATATTTCAATGCTGTTTTTGTTGATATCCAAATCCGTACATGACTCATGAATGTTTCTGCTACCCAACGTCGTTAATCTACAGTTTTTTTGTACTTATTTATTTTTATTTCTTTACAGAATTGTGATAATCATGTAAATAATAATCTGTCGGTTGTATATAGGTTGTTATTCAATATTCTTTTTACGTGAAATATATAATCGTTGCATTTTCAATGAGTGTAAATGTAGCAGATATACGACAATTTTTTAATTACATACAAAAAAATTAAACAATTAAAGTAAGAAAATTTTTTAAAAATGTATGTACTGAATTTTGAATGATCTTTTATTTTACAATTATTTTAATTTATTATTTCAAAGTTTTTAAAATTGTCAGATGTTCTCTAACTTTACTATCATATATTTTCATAACTATAAATAAGCCACTGAATGATTCTAAAGTTAGCAGACAATTAGTAATTTTCGGATTTTTTTTTCAATAAATCAATTACAAAAAAACAAAAACTAAAAATATGCACTTGTAGAAAATTTAAAATACTACTAGTGCAATTTTTTTAAACCATTTTTTTTTCTATAATTTATTGTTTAAAAAAAAGTCCAAAAATTATTAGACGTCGGCTAACTTTAGTATCATCATCATACCACTGATCCGTCATTATTATATAGAGATCAGTGCAAAAAAATTTAGTTTTATTGTAAATTATGTATAGTATGATTTTTATTTGGTCGACATCCATGTAAACTGAACTTTTCGTGATGTTTATCACAGTTTGTATACCAAAGTACCGGTAGTATATTTTGCTTTATTATTACAGAATTCAAATAGCTACAGATTTAACAAATTTTTCTCGTCTTAGTATACAAAGTAAATTTTATTTATATAATAATTTAATTTATCAACAAGTAAGAGAAACAATTACGAAATGTCTGGACCTATGGTTTTGTGTCAACTATGGATGGGTGGCGTAAGTAATGACAAAATTTATTTTAAATTATTTCATAAACAAAATTAAGGAATCATATTTATTTTAATTTTGTTGATTATTTGTTAGTTTAATTTACTCGTTATATTTATTGATTAGTAACATTTGAAAGTTTTCCAAACAAAAGATTAAACTTATAGGTTAGAAGTAATCATTTTTGTGATTATTTTGAAAAATAAATTTCAAATAATTTCATTTAATAATGATAAGATTTAATTAGTGTGAATGTAGCAGGCATCAGACAAATTTAAAATTATCAATAAATAGAATAAAAAATTGATTGAATAAAATTTTTAAAAAATGCGCATTTGTAAAATTTTAAAATTAATAAATATTATTTTTTTATTGTTTACTCTATTTATTTATAATTTTAAATTTGTCTGATGTCTGCTACATTCACACTCATCAGATTTAAAAAAAATTGGATATTAAATATTTTAGTTGGAACCATATATGACAGAAAGCTTTATAATGAATGCATTTCATAAAATGGGCGAACAACCACAAACAGTAAAAGTAATGAGAAACAGATACACTGGTGAGCCAGCAGGTTATTGCTTCGTACATTTTCCAACTGATGAAATGGCTCTTGATGCAATGCATAAATTAAATGGTAAAGTAATTCCAGGATCTAGTCCGGTAAGTTATTATTTTTTAATTATGTCTATAAGTTTACTTAAATCTAAAGTAAAGGTATCGTTTTTGGTCACTTTTGGACACTTGGAAAATTTCAATAAAATAATTTGAAAAAGCCGCAATAACAATGAATTTTTTTTAGTTTATTTAAAAATACTTTTATCCCACCATTAAAATAGAAATTTTATTTTACACTTTTTCATTGATTAAAATGAAGTATTAAATGTCCAAAAATGAAACAGTGACCGCAAGTGGTACCTCTACTTTATATAAACTAACCTAATAAGTTCAAAAATTTGTTTGAAAAAATGTTGTCCTCTCAATTTTTATGAGTGTGAATGTAGCAGACATCAGACAAATTTAAAATTATAAGTAAATAGAGTAAATAATTAAAAAAATAATATTTATAAAAACTGCACTTATTAATTTTCAAATTTTATAAATCCGCATTTTTTTTAAATTTAATTCTATTCATTATTTAGTCTATTTATTAATAATTGTAAATATGTCTGACGTCTGCTACATTCACACTCATTCAATTTTTTTATTCACAAAAATACTATTATTTTTAATAATATTTACGCATTGATTATTTCAGTCTGTTAGATTTCGGCTCAATCATGCCAGTACTACAGGCAAACCTGCAGCAGATCGTGAATTCAGTATCTGGGTTGGTGATTTATCAACGGATGTTGATGATTATTCATTATACCGGGCATTTGCAGCTAAATATAATTCTATTCGTACTGCTAAAGTCATTTTAGACAGTTCAGGATTCAGTAAAGGTTATGGCTTTGTTAGATTTGCTAATGAGGATGAGCAAAAAAATAGTTTAGTTGCTATGAATGGTTACAGAGGTTTAGGAACAAAATCTTTGAAAATATGCAACGCAGTTCCCAGGCCATGGAACAAATTAACAGGGTAAAATATTGCTCGTATCCTTAACAAAATTATTATTTTTATAATTATATTTGACAATTATATAATTATTTTTATTCATTATCAGATCAACTACACCGCAATCATCTTCGGAATATTCATCCACAAACATTAGCTCAGAAGGATATAATTATTATGATACTTCGTCTTATTGGAATAGCTACAGTGCATGGCAACAAGGTTATTATGAGAGTGAACCAACTGCTGATGTATACGGTGCATATGTTTCTGAACAAAAACCTGAAGAAGATGAACTAGAACTTATTGGTAAATTTTTTATTTAAAAAATGAATTAAAAATCATTTTTTTTTTACTATCCTATGATAATCATTAAGTAAACTTTTATTTTTTAGAGCACTCTCTTCCAGTTGACAGTGATAAACTTAATCGAGAAATTATTGAACAAGATTACAACATGTGGGATGCATTAGAAAGTTCCAAATGGATTCCTTGTGACACTCTCGAACTATGTTATTAGAAATTTAATAAACTATAACTTTTTTATAAAAACAATGGAAATATTTACTCAGATGACTAATCTTTTTCAACAAATTTTTACAGATTAATAGTTTCAGTACTTAAACTGTTGTTAGTTCAAAATGTGTTTGCATTTTTCTTATAACAAAAATGACAAACAAATTTTTTGATTATTAAAAAAAAAATCTGAAAACGGTTTACCCTGTAGGCCAACCCCAAACTTTCCACTGTTTTCGAGCTCGAAAACATTATTGGTAAAATTTTTAGCTCTTCAAGCTTGAAAAACAACTGGACTAAAAATATTTACATTTCACTGAAGAAAATTAATTTTTGTCCGACGATATTTTTGGAACAAAACGACGGATTAGCACGTACTTTGCAGCAATCAAAAGAGTCTGTTGAGACTTAGATTCAATCAAAGTAAAAAAACCAATCAGTCGAGCGATTTACGAGTTATACAACAATAACAGCAAAAAAGAGTTTTTCTTATTTTCATTTTTGGTGTAACTTGGAAACTACTTGATTGACCGACTCCAAAATGTAATCAGTTTTAAGTTTGGTGAGCTTTTTCGATTGCCGCCAAGTAAGTTTAAATCAATTGAATCGTTCCAGAGATATCGGGTGCATTCGGAAATGCTCTAGCTCTAGCCAAACGGTTCCATATAACGAGAACTTGAGCTAGAGCGTTTCCGAATGCCCTCATCGTCGATTAAAAAAAAAACCAATAACTTTTTTTTTGAAAACTTTTCAATATTCACAGCGGGAAGTTGATATTGAATGTCGATGAGAGAGTTTGATTACTTAACAATCTGTGTAAGAAATGTTATTTTACACAACTTTTATACCGATAATATCAACTAAAATATTATTGAAAATTTTTGTCTTTACATACATGGAAATTTTCGTAAAATAGTGTTTATAAGGATTCAAGTGTACAGTAACAATAATTCGTTATAATTTAAATAACTAATTTTTATTGACAATAGTAATGTATAAAATAAAATTAATTTTCATAAATTTCCCACGGTTTTTCGGGTCGTTGAAGATCCCAAGGATTTGGATGAATATAACGCAATGGTTCATTTAATGTAATACCCTCCTTAATTAATTCTTGTAATGCCAAATTTGTTTTTTCACATTCAGGTAATTCTGGATCAGCATGAATAAACAATATCCCACTCTCTAAACATCGTTGGGCTAATATACGACCAAGATTTATGTACGCTGCACTGTCTTGGCATCTAAATTATGATTTACAGGATTAAAAGAGTTAATTATTATTGAAAAATTCGTGACACTCATTAAAAAAATACATTATTTCATACCTGTACAAACGTTTTTTTATAGGCCATTCTTGACTTGACGCACTTACAACAATTCCATTTTCAAAATGTTGTACATCAAAAGTTATATATTTTGAAGAACGTGTTAGAATCAATCTTAAAAATAAAATATTAAGCAATTTATTGTGATTATGTCAAAAATATTATAATACAGTTTAGTAACTTACTTGTGCCAAAATGATGGAATTACTTTTTCCAAATGATAACCATGTGGTCTATGTGCGATCCTTAAATATTCAAGATTTCTAGGATTTCTGTTATTAATACTCGTACAATTATCCACAAGTGCTGCATTTGAATGGACTTTTTTAATGTTTACTCTTGATAAATTAAACAATTTTGATCGAGTAATTGCATTCATCATTGTAAAATTTATTTAATTACTTCTTATTTAACAATAGCTTGAAAACTTAAATTAATAAATTACGTTAATAGACTTTTAGTGAATATAATAAATATAAGTAAAATATATGAAAATTATTATTGATAGTTTCTCTCAAAAAACAAATTTTTACGGGTTAGAATTATAAATCTTGTGAAAAAACACATGGGATTAACGCATGCGCGCTCTTTTCAATACAATAGGTACATATATATATATATATATATATATATATATATATATGAATATTTCAAGTGTATTTTTATTGAATGATAAAACAATCGTTACATCTCTATATACTTGATTAATTAATTAATTATTTTGAAAATTAATAAATTACTTTTCAAAATATTCAAATTATATTGGTAATGATAAGAAAATCCTCTACGAAAAAAAGAAGAAAGAGGAAGTATAAGTTTCAATTAAATTTTCGATTCAAATTACAGATGATCCGTTGATAATTCAAAATATTTAAAATTAATTATGAAAAAAAAAAAAATCCTCTAACAATTTCTATGATCAAATGATACTTAGTTTAATTTAAATTATCAAAATTTATAAGCAAATTTTTCTACTGCGCATCTGTATTTTGACAGTCAAAGTATAAATTTTTAATTAAAGCAAAAACTTGAAAAAAATTTAGTTCTGTTCATTGATCCATAACATTAATAATAAATTATTCAAATATTAGTTTTTTTTTTTCAATTCAAAAATCGATAGCATTTAATTCATAATAATGAAAAATTTGAATTTTTTAAGTAATGAAACTGATTAGTAATTTTGGCGGCAACAGAAACGATACATATGCAATCTTGACAAATGTGCTTCATACTGTGTTACTTTATTACTTCTTACTTATTAATTTTATTTAGTTGTGTGATAACTTAATAGTATTTAAATTAAAATTATCTCAGTCTTCAATAATTTAGTTAAGATCATGGATATTCTATGTGCAATCTGTCTCCTACGTTTTCAATCATCTGATGAAATAAAGGGAACAAAATGTGGACACGTTTTTCATTATCATTGCCTCCATAATTGGTTAAAGAGGTTAGAAAAAGTACTTTAAAATATCATGTAATTGTTTGAACAAAGTTTTAATAATATAAATTAATTAATTTTATTTAATAAATTCATGATTTTTAGATCTAAAACATGTCCTCAATGTCGTGAACCAGTTTCTTCATCGAGAACATATTCAATGTATTTTAATTTTTCCGATGATGAATCACACTGTGAAGAAATGGAAAAACTCCAACAAAGACTAGATGAACTCAAACAAGAAATACATAAATTTAAACAAGAAAAAGAAAAATATATATCGAGTTTACTTAAAAGTATTGAGAATGATGAAAAAAAAATTGATGCTTTAAAATGGGAAAAATTTAACTATCGAAACGCTCTTAAAAAACTACAAGCATCTCAAGATTATTATAAAAAATCTGAACATGATATTCGACAAAAGTACACAAAGCAACTCGACAAATTGGAAAAATTACAACAGTAAAATTATATTTTTTTCTTCTTTCTTTTTAATTTAACTACCAATCAATTTTTTTTTTTTCTTTTATTTAGGAAATCCGAAGCAAAAATTTGTCAGCTTACGGGACAAGTTCTTTTGTGGGAAACAAAACATAATCTTTTGCAAATCCAGCTTTCAAACAGAAAAGTTTCACAAAAACCATCAAGTACAAAGTCAGCATACGATACATCATCTAGTGCAAACTCTGATGGAACAAGAGTCCAATTAAAACGACGTTTAAATACAAATAATAAAGAAAATAAACTGCCAGAGACCAATCAAAAATTACCATCGTATCGCTCAACATCTACCGTTAAAGGAAATACAGGAATAACAAAAAAACTTAAGTCAAAGAACGACGGAGCAATTGTGGTAAATTTCAAATACTTGTAATTTTTTAATATTTATAAATATAATAATACTGTTTAGAATTTTTAATATCAAAAGTATTAAACAAGTAACAATTTCAATTATTGAATGAACTGTAATTACTTAAGGGGATGGGCGAAGTTAGAAATGAATACGAGAAAACATTTTGCGTGATTTTATTTTAAAAAAGTTATGTTTTATGAATACTATGTAAAACTTCAATTAGAAAAATTTTTATTTTTAATAGAATCACAAAAAATTATCGCCTTCGATTCCGATAAACTATTAGACACGCGAGTTGAAATTTCCTATACGTTTCTCTAAATCGCGTTGATCTGATAAATTGGCTTTTTGCTGATTAACTAGGCATTGAAACTCGTATTTCTAAGAAAGCTGATTTTTTAAAATCAAACAATAATTTCGATTATTCAACTTTCAACAAAAAAATTTTAAACATTACACAGGAAAAAATATTTTTTGGCGCAAGAAAAATTTTGCATTGTAAAATGAAAACAAAAACTTTCTTAAGACTAGAAAAATTTTTTTTGGTGTAAGAAATTTTTCGTTTTTAATTCATAATGCGAAAAATTTCTCAAGGCTAGTAAAAATTTTTTGTCCAAAAGATGTGTACCTGAAGATCGGAACATTTTTAGTGAAACGAAAATAAAAAACAAAACGAAAAGTAAAAAATCTACTGGATCTAAATTTTTGAAATGTCTCATATACGCACTAGTATGTCAGCTGAAAATTGCAGGCCACTCCTAACTACCCCTTAAGCTGTCAAATTACATAAATTTTTCATTTCCGTTGCGGGAAAAACGTTCCGTTCTTCAGGTACATCAAAAGATCCTTTTTTTCTGTGTAATTGTAAAGTAAATATCACAAAGTAACATAGGAATACATTTTTTTTTCTTTACAAAAATAAAAATTCAATTTCTATCATTAAAAAGCAATTTTTAATTACATAATAAGAGTTTATAGATATAAAATTTGTATGTATCAATTAGCTATTTGTCAGCTATTTGATGATACCGAAGAGATCCCCTGATGATAACGAAAAATAAGCTAATAGTTATGAATAATATTTAAATGCAAAAAATTTTAAGAAAACAAAAATATTTTCAGGATTTAATTACTCCAGTCAAGGAAACAAGAATGAGAAGTAATCGTGTTCCAGAACGTACTAAAAGGACCCTACGTAGTAACCAACCATAAATTTCAAGGTTTTATATATCTATTATATCCATCTTTAAATTTTGAAAATTTTGTAAGCTAATATATTTTTTTATTATAAATATTAGAAGGATAAATGATAAAGGTCATAAATGTAGCTAATACTTAAACATTTTTTTTAATGACTTAGAATCATGACCAATTAATAATAGTTTATTATTGAATTTTATTTAATATATATATGCATTGGAGGAAAGAAAAAATATTTAACTAATAATAGAATTTACAGTACTTATGTCAAATGAAATTATAAAATGGAAAGTAAATTATTATGTGGAAAATTTTCTATTTTCATATAAGTGGGTATAGAAAATAAGTGTATATTGGATTTTATATCGATAAATTTCAATGAACAAAATAATAGTTTATCTAAATACAGTTTAGTAGCTCACTTGAAAATTTAGAATATTATTTTTTTTTTTTAATTATTTTCGTTAAAGTTTTTTAATTATTTCATCATCGATTACAAATTTTCCGTTACATAAATAAATAAAAAAAAAAACAAACTAGTTCGAATAATTAAATGTATTTTAAGCTAACGAACTCAAATATAGATAATAAATATAACAATGTGATAAAAGTGATATAAATAGTATATATATTGTATCTCTACTCTTAGAAATCATAAATTACCAACTATGGTTTTTAAGTTATAGAAATAATTATTTGAATTGTGAAGATGTATATTACTTTAAATTTCTTTTTTTATAAGTAATTAGTAAAGATCTATAGTATAAGATTCAATCATGTTCAAAAGAAATTTTTCATTAATAAAAAAAATAACTTATTTTATTATTTATGAATTAGTTTTTTATGACTGTCTTCTACGATTTCATTGCAAATTATTACTAATTATTATGATTCACTAATTCATTGTCTTTTTTTAAATATTACTTTACTGTGATACTGACGTAATTCAGGCGCTGTTTTATTAATTGATAAAACAAAGAAAAGGATGTTATAATGAGCATTGGCACTAAATGTACACCTTCAAAGATTTAACACCGATCACCATTGATTTATTTTAAATAATTACACTTACAAGTGAAAGTTTTTTAATTTAAAAAAGAAACAACATAAAATTGCATGAGTCAATTACAATCTAGATAATTTATTAATCAATCAACGTATAGTAGAAAGAGTTTTTGCTATTTAACTTTATCGAATTTGAATACCAAAAACAATTTCAAAATCACTTTAAGTTGTAACAACTGCCTAGTTTAGATACATAAAGTTATTACCAGATAAAAAAAATTGCATCAAAATTTGAGAACTTTTGTTGTAGAAAATTAAAAAAAAACTTGTAGGAATAAAAGCCATTTTTTTACATCAATTCCGTACGTAATTAAGAAGAATTACTTTTTTCTCTTTCGCACTCGAGTAGAGAAACAGTACTATATTTGATGCACTTACATATCCTAGTAGTATTGTCTTAAGCGAGTTACTAGACGAATGTCCTTCAGCAAATTTCTTACGGTAGATTTAAACAAGACTTGAAGAAGATGGATTTCATAAGTATACTTGCCAAAGATTTCATCAAGTCTTGCTTAAGATTCTTCTTAAAGACTTACGGAAATCTGTAGAAACAGTCTGCAGAAATTCTTAACCAATATGTCTACTATATATCAATGTTAGCTCAGAGTTGCTGCAGAATTGCTTAAGATATCGGGTTTCTTTTTCTCCGAATCACTCTAAACTCAACACACAGTACCTACAGCTGACCCAGTGATCCTCATTTAAATTTAAAGTGCTACAAATTAATAATATTTTAACTCGCTAAAATTATATCGAATATTTAGTGAGCGCCATTGAATTTACTAGACTAATGCTGAATAGAAAGCTCACGTAATAACGAAGCAAGGATGGCCGTGTCCAGGTATCTTAAGAAATTCCGCAGCAAGTCTGAGGTAATGCATCTCAACAAATTTACTCAACGTATCTTACAGAAATATCTTGCCTTAGACTTGTCCGAGACTGATGATGCAGACTTGCTAAAGACTGAAGATACAGATTTACGTAAAATTTCTTTAAGAATTCTAGTAAGGTAGTAAATAGAAACTTTATTTACGTTTTTCTCTTCCATAAATAAAAACGTAGATTGCTAGATTATAAAGTAATGCATCGAGCCTAAAGCTTTATTTGGCATTTAGAGTTTTTGTTTAAGAAAAAAGCTTGAATAAAAATAACTGAACGATGTTTTATTTTTATATTACTTTTAAATTGTTTAAAAAATACCGTTCAAGTCAATATATTATTTAAAAAATTATGTTAATTATTATGTTACAATAAATAAATGGTTATTGACATGCAATGTTAAACGTTCATTTAAACATCTTAACTAAACACTTTAGTTGAGGTGTTTTAATTACTGAAACTCGAAGTTTTTTTAAGCGTAAAAAACATTTTCAAGGAATATTTATAATAATACAGAAAAGATAAACTATTTTTACAATTTTTATTAACAAATAAACAGTTATAAAATTAGTCATTTAAAGGTTGTAAATAAATATTTGTCAATCAAAACAATATAATAACTTATTGGTTTTGTTCAAAAAGGAATGCGTCAAATGCTGTAAAATACTGTCAATCACGCTGTTGGATCTTTTTTCATCAAAGCCAAATCAGCGTCCATCATATCTTGAACAAGTTCCTTTATAAAAAATATATTAGGTGAGTTAATAAAAATTTTTTAGTTATTTAATTTTGATTAATTTAAAAACTTACTTTGAAAGAAACTGAAGGTTCCCATCCTAGTTTCGTCTTTGCTTTTGTAGCATCTCCAAGCAGCATTACCTTTAAGAAAAGTATTAACACAGTTCAATAAATAACAATTACAAAAAATAAATAATATTTGTGTAATAAAGTAATAGTTAGAAAATTAATTAATATATTTACCACTTCTGTTGGACGAAAGTATCGAGGATTTACTCGGACTAATACTTTTCCGCTGTCTTTATCCCGACCAACTTCATCAACCCCTTCGCCTTCCCAAATAATATTAACATTAACATACTGGAAGGCTGTTTCCACGAATTCTCGTACACTATGACTTTCACCAGTTGCTATTACATAATCTTCAGGTATTTCTTGTTGCAGCATCATCCACATCGCCTTAATTTATTATAAAAACAATTATTTTTTTTATTTTCATAATTATATAAATAAAATAAGCTTTTTATAATTACTTTAACATAATCTTTGGCATGACCCCAATCTCTTTTAGCATTTAGATTTCCCAACTCCAATTCATCTTGCAGTCCTAGATGAATTTTAGCGATACTCCTGGTAATTTTTCTTGTGACAAAATTTTCTCCTCTTCTCGGGCTTTCATGATTAAACAAAATACCGTTGCACGCATAAAGACCATACGCTTCTCGGTAATTTATAACAATCCAATAACTATAAATTTTGGCACAAGCTGCAAATTTAAATATATAGTCAGCACGTAAATTAATCACCGTGAATATTCTATATATACAAAATATATATTAATAGAATCGTGCACAATTTTAGTTGAAAATTATTTGAAATTCTATACCATTCCGTAATTGAATTTAAATTCATGTTACTTCTACTCTATTATAAAATTTTTAAACTCTATAGAAACTGGTAATATTTTGTAACAAGAAATTAGAAATACTTCAATGGAAAAAACTTTTTAAAAATGAACCTGCTATTTTTTTAATAGTTAATTTTTTTCGTTAAAACATTTATCAACAATTTGAGTTTTTAAAAGATATTATATCTTAACATACCATATGGAGAGCGTGGATAAAAAGGTGTCGTTTCATTTTGTGGTGCTGAGAAATCTCTACCACCATAAAGTTCAGACGTTGATGCTTGGTAAAATTTAACTGTTTTTTCAAGTCCACATGTCCTTATTGCATCTAATAATCTAACAGTTCCAATAGCATCAACTTCACCAGTATATTCACTTAACTCAAAGCTCACCTTTTCAGGAAAAAGGAAAAATAATAAATTAAATAAATAACAAATCACAGTTTTATTGGATAAAAATTATTTTCTTGTTATTATTTAATGTTTGTTTTTAATCAAGCACTATGCTATGTGTGTATATGATAACTAAGTCAGCTGTTTACCATTATCTTGAAGAAAAGTTTTTAATATTAATTTATTATTTATTACAAAGAATTTTAATTGTAAAATTGAATTTTTTTTTTTTTTTTTTTTTTTTTTTTAATTAGTCAGTTGTAATGATAATAATGTTTACGTCTGAGGAAAGACTATATAAATCATATTACTGTCTTAATTATTTATTCAATATTCTTGACAATTAATGTTTAGTAATTGAGGTAATTCATGATTTATTAATTATTTATGTAATTTCAATTAGTATAATTTAATCTAACAATTAATTTTTACTATTTAAGTTAATTAGATTTGTTAAAAATGTATATTAATTTATTTTATTTTGTTTTTCTAGTATTTGATAGAGTCGGGAAACCGACGAAACGTTGTACAAAAATTAAAAACGAACATTAAATAATAACAAGAAAATAATTTTTATCCAATAAAACTGTGATTTGTTAACAAATTAAATTCCTTGATAATCAGTAACAAGAATAAAAAAACAAATATTCTCAGATAAATAAAAAGACAGCAATACAAACCTTTACATGACTTTGAGCAGCAAGATTATAAATTTCTGTCGGCTGCACTGCAGCAATAACTTTTATCAAACTGCTTGAGTCCGTCATGTCACCCCAATGTAGTTTCATGTTTTCCTGTTTGTGACTTTTAGGATCAGCGTAAAGATGCTGAATTCTGGTAGTATTAAATGTACTAGATCTTCGTATAATACCATGAACTTTATACCCTTTTTCTAGTAAGAATTCTGCCAGATAAGATCCATCCTACAATCATTTTATCATGCAATAGATTTTTATTGTAATAGTTTTGGTTCTTAACTAATTGAATAAATTGATTAATAAATAAATAAATAATTGATTGTTTAAATTTGATTATTTTATTTACTTACTTGACCAGTTATTCCGGTTATCAATGCAACAAGACGTTTTTCGCTGGTTGCCATTGTTGTCAGTATCAAATGTTTATCGAATATTAGAAGAATTAGTTGTGAATCGTTCCAATATTGATTTTTAAATTCCTACTAATACTAATAGTATTTCAGTACGTGACTAAATAATTTAAATTTCGTAGCCACGTGTATACATATATATATCTAACCTCTATATATATGTTTATGTTTTAAACAAAAAAAATAAATGCTTAATATTTTTTCTTATCAGTATTTTATTTACTGTACTATCGCATAATAAACGTCGGTTACTTCTGATATTTTTATGATTCTGAAGTTAGAAGATAAATAACAGTTGAGAGTTTTTTTGTGACAGATCAATTACAAAAAAAAAACTAAAAATATGCACATGTAAAATAAATATTAAAAAATCTATAGGTGCAATTTTTCAAAATATTTTTTTTTTTAATGATAAATCGTTTCTAAAAAAATGCAAAAATTATTAGACGTCGGCTAACTTGAGTATCATGATATTTTTTAACAACAACATTTATAATATATACGAAACTTTGTTTTTAAATAAAAGTGAACTTTAATTTCGGCTTAACCAGCAAAAAAATTAAATTATGAAATTTGTATATGATTATTAAATACCATATTTAAAATATTTCTCAATAAGTTTTATCGTTTATAGAAAAAAACTAGTATATATACATATAAGTATGTATTTAACGCAATAATACAATGAATCTTACTTCTCACACATTAACAGAATTGCACTCTACACATAAGAATGTGATTTAGGCAGATATGACCGATATGACACACGTAAAATATGTAAAATATAAACTGTACTATAGAAAGACTGGACAGGCTGCAAGTAGCCGAAATAACGTAAACAATAAAATAAATAAATCCGCCATGTAAACGTTGTTCAAAGTACAGCGGGAAAATTTAAATGAATTTTACAGTGAGTGTCACACTAGACGCTCCAAAAGACTTCAACAAACCCGGAGATAATTTTGAATATATGTACAAGTTTATAAACCCAAGTAGCACAAAGACAACTTTAAGATGCCATGAAGATGTCTTTTAAACGTACAAGACAAATTTTTTTTGGCTCAGTCAAATTTTTCTGTATAGACATACGGATGTTGGTCTTAGGAGCCATTGAAAATTTGTGTTATTTTTTCTATCTTAAAAAAGACATTTCAATTTAAAAATCGTGTAGATGACTTATTTGATCACTATTTGTAATTTACTTTTGTCGTCAATTGTGCCAAGTCTTTTAAGCAGATATTTTTTCGATGACAAATTTCTGATCGTCTTGTCAACACTTTGGTGCCTTATCGATATGTCAAAAAAAAAACAGTCTAAAAACTGGTATCTTATAGATGTCAAAAAGTCAAGTGTGCTACTTCGGAATAAAGAATGAATTTAATACAAAAAATTAGTTCTCAATAGAATTTAAGTATGGAAAAGAAAAAAAAATACTTTGTTCTAGTATTTAAAATAATAAGGAATATGTCCCAATATCGGAACGACGAAGAGTATAGACTGATTTTTATCGTTTTAGAAATATTTAAATAGATACAAAAAAAAAATTTATTACATCATATAAAATTGATATTTACCTATTCAAGAATAAACAAATTAATTAATTTTGGTTGAATTTAATATATATAAGAAAACTTTTTCTACGACACCTGAAAGATCTGGAACGCTGAAAATGCCTTGTCCCAATACCGGAACGGTAACATAGCTGAGTTATTTTTAAAGTAAATGAGTTCAAAAAATTTGAAAAAGGTAAATTTTTTTCATTAATTAGCAATAAATATACAACATTTTTAAAAATAATTATCAAAAACATTGATTTCTTTTTTTTTTCATTTTCCATTAATTTAAAATGCATTTAATATTAATTTGATATTAAATTTTTTGTTTTGTTTTATTACTTGTGTTTGTCGTTGAAACTTTAAATTTAGTTATCACAACATGATATAAATAGAATTATTTGATAACCCTGTTAAATTTGATGTAATCATCGAATGAAGAATTTAAAAAATAAAAATTTAAACTTATTCAATAAAATAAAATATAAATCTTAAATTTAAACTTATTCAATAAAATAAAATATAAATCGTGATTAAGTTATGAATTTTATAGAAATCTTTATGATACTAAAACTAGCAGACATATCAGAAAATTTTTTAATTTTTATAAACAAATTACTCGTAGGTAAAATAAAATTTCATAACATGCACAAATGATAAGTATTTTACTTGTTTATTTGAAAAAAATTAATTTCTTCTACTTTCAGTGTCATAAATGTTATTCACAAACAATCAATGAAACGTTGATTTTTGTTCAATATATAGAAATTTTAAATTTCAAACAAATTTGAAATTTCTGTTCATCAAAATTTTTAAAAACTGTTCCTAAGAGTATGTAAGTTTTTTTTGCATATTCATATAGTTTTGTAAAAAATTATCCTTAAAAAAAATATGACACTGAAAGAAGCAGACATCAGATAATTATTTAATTTTTATAAGCAAGTTATATACTTGTAAGTACGACACTATTTTGAAAACATGCACGAAAAGATTTTTAAAAGTTTTTGGTGTGCAATTTTCTCAAGTTTTTCCTGTAAGTATTTCATTTTTTTATTTAAAAGTAATGAATTTTTTTAATGTCTGCTACTTTCAGTATTATAAAAAAATAACATGAGATATTGAATAAAAAAAAACACATTCTTATTACGAAACTTCAATGCTAATGCAAATTACGAATTACCTAAAAAATTTAAAAAAAAAGATGACAGCACTCTACCTGTTGGCTAATTATTTATCTTATCTTACTCATTTCTGTTATATTATTGGTCAAGTAGAGATTCACCTCCAGATGGCAGTTGTTAGTTTCAGAATTCGGAGAGTATACCCAAGACCAAGTATACCTGAAAATATTGCTGGGGATGCCCTTCCATTCCCTCATAATTCTCTTTTTCTCAGTGTCAGTGCACCATCCAACAGAATAGAATGTATATAAAAAAACATATATATATATAATGTACATATACACAGTACAGTAACGGCAACGGTCACACTGGGTCATACCATTATTCGTGATTATTCCAGCCGGCGCGCATCAGTGATTTGATTGTGCTTCTCCTCTGTACATAGTGTATAATTCGTATAAATATTTTAAAAATTAACATTTATAAATTTTAAATAATAACAATCACAATTTGACTTGTCTAAAATAATTGATAATTTAAATTTTTTAATTGATGTTTTGGGTGATGCATCTGTAATAAAATAATACTCCTATTATATACAAGTGCAGTGGGAATTGATTGAAAGCACTCAACTGTGTCGAATATTCCTACGAAGATTATATTGCAAGATATAAGTATATATAATAATAATAATTGTACACTAGATGTTATTTGATATAAAGTATCATTTTCATGTTATAAAATCATTACCCTAAGTAGGAATAATTATTTTATTTCTCCGAGATTACGTATGATTTATGTGGAAAGATTATTTTTTGACCTATTCGTTTCTTTTCCCGGCTGAATAGAAGGCGCGAAGAGCGCACGAGTAGTGTCACAAGACAAGTCAATAAATACATAGCGAATTAAAAAAGGAATTGAAAAATTACAATAAAAAGACATTTATTTATAGATATTTGCAAGCAGTAATCTTGTCTTTTTTTTGTGGATTGTAATGTCTCGATAATGATATATATAGATTTATATAAATATGAGATAAGAGTGTCATGATAATGTTAATTTATTATTGTGGATTATTAAATAAAATGATGTTCATGTATTACTATGAGTATTAACGGAGTTTTACGTAGACAATATAATTTTATACCTGTGTTTCACAATGGAACTAGAAACTAAACATTAAAGTGAAAGAGTAAAAAAGTTTGTGAGAAATTAAATTAATAATTGTAGTAAAATTTCTCACATTAAATAACAATGACAGATCTATTGATTGGTATTGCCGGAAGTGGCTTTCACAGTGGAAATAATTCACCACCTAACGGAAACGTCGTTTTCCGAAAAAAAAATCCAGGTATTTGTCGAAATTCGGAAATGCGACATTCAAGAAGTGAAGATATTTTAGGAGTTGCTGGGCCTGGCGCTCCGACTCGTTCTCCAAGTCCTTATTTTCATGAACAAACGTGTGCTTCTGAAGATGATTTAGTTGCATCCAGTGCATTAAGAGATGCTTCTTCATCCTCCAGCCTTCTTCAGGATGCGATGTATTCTTATGGAAGAAGATCTGCTGCATCACCACCACCGACATTTGGTGCTGATCGAGTTGATCCTGAAGATTCTATTCGAGATATTGTCACCGAGAATGACTTGTACAGGTGAATATTTATTTATTTATTTATTCGTATACAACTAGTTTTTTTTATTAACAATGAAGTAACTTTTATTTATAAACCATTTATTTTTATCCTTGAGCGTCATCATTTAATTTTGCATTGCAGATTTGTGCTGTTCAAACGTCATTACGATAAATATGTTGCTTTAGCTGAAAAATATGAAGAATCACGAGGCGTTGTATATTATCTTGAGGAACGCTACCACGAAGTTAAGGTAAGAAAGTAAATTTCGCATTTAGATACTTAAAGTAAACACAAAAAGTTCTTTGCTAGGGATTAGAAGAATTAGAAATAGTCTTTGACCTTTCGAGGAAATTAAAATTTATACCACTGCAGTTTAAATTCCGGGCTTATTTATACCTGAACATTTATCTGCTAACGCTCGTACCCATACCTAATTGTAGGTATATTGCTATGGAATTGTCTGAAATGTGAATCGCTTTCTTCCTGCTATTTGTGAACGTATTTTATACATTTACCCACACATTTATAATGGCCGGAACAATATATTACATTGCCTTGGCGTGACTGACTTCCTCTCTCCCTTCCTATGATTTTTTATACATACACATCTATATAATATTTATGTTTATATATAAATAAAGCAGTTATATTAAATTTAATATTGTGATAATTGTCGTGCAGTTTCCCGGTGTTAATGAAAATATAAAAAGCAAGTCATATGATGTATGGAAACTATTACACTTATATATATAAATATATAAGAAAAAGAGAATTATAAAAGACTCAGGTAGGAGGAAACCACGGCTTTCGCATTTGCCGTTCACCGGACCGTGAGAGCGGGTGACCTCACCACTAACAACTACACCGGGCCCAAGTGCTCGTTGAGGCAGTGCCGTTAAAACAGTACCAGACCTCTTGATACTTGAGCTCGAGTGTCGCCCACGAGTATTACATATCGTTATTAGTCTATTTTCCTCCTCAGAAGAACCAGGAAAACTATAATTGACTTCTTTTATTATGGTGGCTACATTTCTGAAAAACCTGGAAATGTCAGGGAATTATAATTATATTGTTTTCCAGTGAAATTTGATTTTTCCCTGATTTTTCATCAGGGAAAAGTCAGGGGGTTTCGTCACAAAGCTGGAAATATTTTTACTTTCTTTTTTTTTGACTGAAAAAATCCGAAATTTTTTTTTTTTGTAAACTGTTCAAAAAATGGCGCGAATGCGATTGCAATACCATTTTGAAAAAAAATTAGTAGAAATTGATTCCGATAGCGAAAAAATGGAGCAGTTACAATTAAAAAGGCTGTTAGAAAAAAAAAGTCTTAGTAGAAACCAATCGTCAGGATCTTCAAATTATTAACATGCATGTTGACAAGTTAAGAAACCAAAAACATTAAAAGTATACCTAAGCATTGAACTAATAAGTTTCACTATATTTATTACTCGCGCACTTGATTAATATTCTATAAAACGTTCTTATTTATGAAATTTATTCTGGTGAAAATGAACCATTTATTTATATTTTATTATAGAGTAAGTTATATAAAATCATAGATTTAAAATAAAAAATGAAAAAATTATTCATTTAATAAATTAAAAAAGCCTATGAATATTGACAAATAATAAAATAAAATTTCATTTAACGACAATGATTGATTATTTATTGAACTGACTTATACCATTTTATTTTGAATTAAATAAATACTTTCAATGATTTAATATTACTACATACGGCCAGGGAATTTTTCAATTATTTGACTGGAATACCTGGAAACGTCAGGAAATTTCAGTTTCAAAAAACTGTGGTTGCCATGTTTAATTCTCTTTACTTCAGGGATCATTATCTCATTTGTGCAGGACCATGAATGCTTGAATGATTTGAGTATATGCGTGAGAATAGCACGTAAACCACTCCCTAAAACACGTTACGGTTCGTTGATGTTCCTTGAGGAAGTCTTAGGTGCATGAAAATAAAAATTCAACCTCTAATTTCTCTATTAATTTATTATAGAAAGTTTAATATATATAAATTAAATATATACATATGCTTAAAAAATGTATTTCATTGTTTACTTAATTAAATTTGTGTTATTATTAGGCTGAAAAAGATAGACTGGAAGAAGCATGTCAAGATTTAGAAAAACGATTGGAAAATCGTGAGTCTCAGGTGCGAGAAAAAGAGGAAGAATTGTTTTTACATTTAGAACGAAGTTTACGATTGGACGATGAGATTGAAAGACTTAAGGCAGAACGTGACTCTTGCATTGCTGCGCGGGAACGTTTAGAACGTGAGCAAACTACAGCACTAAGACAGTTACAGTTGGAAGTAACGCAGAACGAAATAACGAGAAGAAACCTCGAACAAGCGAGGCAAGACATCGTCAGACAAGCAACAGTCATTCGGGCTGAACGCGATGCATTAGAACGAGAGGTAAGGATTGTCTATAACTTTCATCTATCTCTCTTGTTCCTTAAGTCGATAAAATAATTGTCATAAATTTATATGAAATGTTTGAAAGTTTAAAATGTTAGTAGAACAAAAAGTTTTAAATATACTTTCCAATTCTACATATATTATGAATTAATCTATTAATAATATATAATGATAGTAATGATGTTTTTTTCAGAATATTGTATTAAAAGAAAAATTACGAGTAGAGCAAGTGGAATTAGGCGAAGAAAGACGTAGAAGAGAAGAAGGAATTGCTGTATTAACTCGTGAAGCTGTGACTTTAAGACATGCAGCTCGGCATTTAAGGGCTGCTGCTTTACATGCTACGGCTTGTAAACGAAGAAGAAGGTGTTCCATATGTCTCTATGCCAAACGTACCTTTGCTGAGGTCGATGACTACCGTAATGAGTAAATAATTTTTCATTTTATTAATCTGAAATCTATTATCTATTGATTATTTAATTTATTACTCATTACAGTGGGAAACTATTCAAGTGTCTTCAGACGCCTCTCCAAGATCTACGGACATGGTTTCGCCCGGGTCAATTATCATCATCATCACATTCCAATGTGCCTGAGTTAAGGACCAGTTCACCATCAGAGCGTCCTATCAGCTATATAGACGATGCATCCAGCAGCTCTGAGGATGAGGAGTTTGGTGATGCTCATCTGGCCGAGATTTCAATGTCTTCCACCAACTCAGGTGTACCACCAGCTTCTCGGGCATTTTCCTCAGACTCTGGGTATGTTATCAATCATGCAATGACGCCACCTGTAACAACACTAATCACCCCGACGAGTACGCCAATCGAAGGTGATTTTTCTTCGTGCAGTTTTTCATCAGAGGTTGGCGATCGCAGATCACGGAGATCATACGAGGTTGATGGAAGCAGCCGTAAAATCAGTGAATCATCCAACAGCGAGCATGATGGGTTGATGGGTCAAAGGCCTGGCAACGCTTTCACTCGCTCCAAATGGACTTCATCATTCCGTAAACTTCTTGGACGTAAATCCAAAGCTAAAATTATCAACGACCACTCAACATCATAAATAAAGGAATATAATTAATTTATTAATTCATTAATTAGTAACTTTCATATCTTCTTATTAATATATTCTTTATTACACACTTTTTTTTTTATTCTATAAAATTTTATCGTTCGTGTAAAAAATTTACTAGCAATTTTAGAGACTGCTTAATGAGCAATTCTTATAGAATTCCCACCTATTATTCAAGGTCTTTGAGCTCAAGATTAAATAAACTGCCAAAGCGTGGGACTTTTTTTTTATCTGTGAGGTCGTTGAAAAAAAAATTAAACTTATTAAATGGTTTTAGCTTGTTTTAATATTTTGCCGTGTACTTTTACTAGTAAATAATATATTACGTTTGTTAAATAATTATCGAAACTTAGTATTTCGAAATATTTAAAGACTGTTTATTATAGCTAGTGTAATAATTGAGTACTTAATTAAAATTTGATATCGTTCAAACTTTACAATATTATATTATATACTGATATCACGGGATATCAAACAACACAATAATAAAATTATCTACATATATTGTACAACATTTAGAAACGGTGCTGAAATTAAAAAAAAATCTATTATTAAATTAAATTTTCGTAGACTTTTAATTTTAAATTAATCGACATTTTTTTAAACTAAATAAAACCATTTTTATTCATTTTTTTACATCAACAATTAATTGATAAATTATTTGCTCTATGAACAATTAAATGCGCAGCTAAGAATTGATATTAATTTATGTATAATATTTACTATAAAAAAAAAATCATTCCAAACTAATCGTATTAAGAAAAAATAAATAAATAAGTACAGGGTGCCAAAAAAAAAAACAATTAGCACAAAATAATTTAAACATAAAATAATAATAATAATGATTTACTATTTTTAGCAATTAAACTTTAAAATTAACATCCGTCAGATGTTGGAATTGTAAAATGGAATTCAATGGAACGTTCAATACTCACCTCTGCCATCCTCAGTTAGAGGATCATCCCAGAGCAACTTTTTTTTACATATATATATATTGACACTCATTTTTTTTTTTTTTAGTTATTACGATCAAAAGAAAATTGATGAGTCGATATTGTTTTAATAAAATATAATTATTAACGATGTTATTGTTATATTATTATACATAATAAGTGTTATTGTAATATCTCCGAGAGATCTATTAGAAATGAAGTATTGATAACATTCCATACAAACATTATTAATTATTAAAGTAATAAATAAAACAGTCACGTGTTCCTGACATTTAAAAAATACTGTGAATATGTTTTTTAAATTTTTTTTTACTTACTAGATATAGTTGTAAATTCCCTTTAAGGGCCAGTTCTACAAACCAGGTTTATTTTTAATCCGGGTTTAATTATCATTGCTGGTATATCTATATATTAATAATATATACTAGCTATATTATATATATATATATATATATATATATATATATATATATATATACTAATAATATATTAATAATATATAATAATAAAGATATACTAGCAATATTAATTAAAACCCGGATAAAAATAAACGCGGTTTAAAAAACTGGCCCTAAGAATTTTTTTCATTACAAATAATTTAATGATATTGAAGTTAGCCGACGTCTAATAATTTTTTGATTTTCAAAACAATAAATTTTAGAAAAAAAAATATTTAAAAAAATTGCACCTATAGATTTTTATGATACTGAAAGTAGCAGACAATAAAAACATTTGATTTTCTTATATAAACAACTAAAAAACTTGTAGAAAAAAAGTTTAAAAATTTCATATAAAAAACTTCAAAAAAATCTTTGTGGATATTATAAAAATTGTATTTTACTTATAGGTAACTTATTTATAAAAATTACAAAATTGTCTGATGTCTGATACTTTCAGTATCATAGATTTTTTAATTTTCTATATGTGCATATTTTATGAGTGTGGTTATAGCAGACATTATACAAATTTAAAATTATAAATAAATAGAGTAAATAATTTAAAAAATAATATTTATTAAAAATGCACTTATTAATTTCAAATTTTTTTAAATACACATTCTTCTTTTTAAATTTAATTTTATTAATTTTTACTCTATTTATTAATAATTTTAAATTTGTCTGACGTTTGCTACAGTCACACGCATAGCTGATAATTGACAATTTTTAAAATTTTTTAATAAATGAATAAAATGTAAGTAGAGTAAAAATTAAAAAATGCGTATTTAGGAAAATGCATGATTCGTACGCGCATTTTTTTAAATTTCATTATTTTAGTAAATTTATAAATTGTCTCATGTCTGCGACATTCGCACTCATATTTTTATGATACTGAAGTTAATCGACGTCTAATAATTTTTGGATTTTTTTCAAAACGATAAATTATAAAAAAAAATTGCACTTATAGTTTTTTTAAATTTTCTACATGTGCATATTTTTAGTTTTTTTTTTTGTAATTAATTTGTTGAAAAAAAAAAAAAAATCAAAAAATTGTTAACTGTCAAAAAATTTCAGGATCATAATAATTTACAGTACAAACAAGAGATGGCAGCATTAAGTCGCTTAAAATGTTAAATTGAATGGAGAATGGCGCTGGCATCTGGAACGCCTTTACTCCAATCCCTCCAATCCTCTGATCTGATATATCCCCAGCAGAGCAAGTTAAGTATCTTATTCACTTGCTCTTTTTCATTTCAATCATATAAGTATTTAATTTCACAAGTTCTGGAATAACTAAAGTTCTCAACACACTTCATACATTACTGTTTCTAGTACAAAACAAGAAAGAAATTTTCAAAAAAAAATAAACAACTTCAAGTCGGCCAGTCGTTATGGCCAACTTCATTTAATCGCAGTTTTTTTTGTGTCTCTGTAGCATCTCTTGGGCAAAAGCTCTCCCCACAGCCGCAATGGTGGATGAGTGGTGAGTCTGCTGTCTCTTGCTTTTTATTTCACACAACACACACACACACACACATACTCATACTCACACACAAATACCAGCATAAAAATACATACAATCTTTATTTCTTTCTCTCACTTCGTCTCGTAATCAATGAGACAATCAGAACAGTGTGTGTTGTATTGCTACTTTACTAAGTAAATCCGTAACATCATGTGAATCATTACTGTCTCTTTGTGTATGAGCATGTTGTAAATAGAAAGCCAAGTACAGATTGACTATCGTGAGTGTATATCACGCGTGTGAATCCGCGGATGCCTCGCCCGAAGGATAATCTAACTTGAAATGTGAGTAATAAGCCTTTATTATAAATAACTATTTTTAAAAATACTTAATAATAATTCATTTATGCTATTAAAGCAATTAATTAAATATTTAAATATAATAGTCAAGTTAATTTAAGTAACCCATAAAAATTTTAATACCTTTATTTATTTTTTACTGTACTTGGTTTTTTTTTGTTTAATTTTCGAGGTCTGAGCGGAAAAATTTATTCCACTGGGTGTAATAAACATTAAAATTGGATCTAACTACAGTTTCATTTGACACAGTTTACGTTACACTTGTCAATTTATATTTATATTTAAGTCCCGGTTGAATTCCTGTAGGTGACAGTCATAACTCAGACACGATTGTAATGACAATGACCGGAGGGAACATGTTAAGATGTTAAGGTTCATTAAGAGTCTAATGTCGTTGTACCCAGACAATCGCCGTCTACTTAAATCGAATCAACAACTACCTTAAATTATTTTTTACTCTTCTTCATCGTCATCTTTTATACTTTATCTTTGCTACATACCGCATTTAAACCAGGCCGCCGGTCAACAAACTTATTGCAATAAACTAACAAATCGCTATGGTAATACTAAAAATAGATAGACGAGTTATTTTTTATTTTATCTTTAATATTATTTTTTTTATTCATTTTATTTTTTCTATGCCGCGGATGATTGCATGTTGACGTGCAATTACCGTTTGCGTGTATTACTTCGTCATGATCTAACTACCGTAATAAAACGCTCAGTCTCCTTGTATTTTATTTTTTCTAGAAAAAAAAAATAATTACGAATAAATTCCTTTGTTGTAATTGTCATTGCGCAGTGTCGTAAACATGATATTTGTATCTAAGAATTAATTGTTCTAATGCGAGTATTTATAATAATGGTGACAAAAAGCTAATTTATATCTTGTTTTTTAATATATTTTTTTTATCTCTCACAGATGATGACGTGATAGTCTTTTACATTTAATATTAAACGTAAAGTTGACAAGATCCGATGAATCATGCGTTTGAAATATAATTATATACATGTATATATCAACCTACTCAAAGAAATCGCAATACTATACATGTATTGATTAAATGATCGGATTTATACAGTCGTAGGTTTTTCATATCACTTGGAACGTGACCAGTTGGTCTGATCGGCGCCAACCCAATCGATAATCCATATTTGTCAGTCGTTTAGTGAGTCGTGATAGTTTTGATTTACAAATAAATGAATCGTTTATTTGAGAAAACCCATAAGTTATTTTTTTCCGAAATTTTTTTTTGAATTTTTGGGTTCTTTGGATGCCCCCTCATAGAAATCAATGAAAATATGCATCAAAGCAGCGTTTAAAAAACAATGAGTGTAAATGTAGCAGAAAAGACAATATTTTAGTTACATATAAAAAAAATTAAATAATTAAATTAAAAAAATGCATGTGCTCATTTTTAAATTGTCTAAATGTGAATTTTTTTCTTTTTCTTTTTAAACATTTTATTTTATTATTTAAAAGTTTTAAAAATTTTCAAATGTCCGCTAACTTTACTGTCATTAAAAAACAATTAACGGAGTGACAGAAATTTCATTTAATTGATAAATAAAAGTCATTGACTCATGGGGTTTATCAAATAAACATGCAGTTTTAGTTTGATAGAAATAATTAGTTTTTTTTATTTAAAATTCGCGCTTTTTTCGGAAAAAAAATAATAGTGTTATATGACGAATTAAAATGTTTAAATTAATTATTATTTTTGTAATTTCTGAGTTTCAGAGTTTAAATACATATTATATACTTCATTTTATCAGTCTAATAAATGATTTGAGTGGAAAAAATTAAAAAAACAATGATTTTATAACTTCTTTTTCCGTTTGGTTGAGAAACCCCATAAGTCAATCAAATTTTAATAATTTTTTTAAGTAGTTTCAATTAAAAAATTGAATTTTTTTCAGACGCAAATATTATTGTCTTCAATTATTTATTTATTATTTTAATGTCAAGTTTTTCCAGAAAAATGTTTTTTGTGTTTCCTGAAAAATTTTGTTTTCTTGACTTATGGGGTTTCTCAAATAAACGATTCAAATAATAGAAAAAAAGTTCTGCTATCAAGGTTGTAAAATAATTATATTTTTATCGTGATCATCATCTTGAGAATTTGCGTAACTACATATTTATTCGATCGCACTTGAAATAGATTGAAGATAAGTTTGCATAGAAGCCTTTCAAGAAGTTTTGTCCCGCGTGGTCTCTGGTGACGTCTTAATTCCCGTACCAAGAAGCGCATTGTGGGGTCAACGGAGCCAGTCAGTCGGTTGATAGTTCCGCGTTGCCAAGCCAATTAATGTCATGCAGATTCGATCTTCCACACTCTTGGGTTCTTATCATTTCTTACTCACTTTTAATTATTTATTTTTCATTATTTAATTGTCTCTGACACCTACTATAGACGATTAAGTTGAATTGATGTCTACGTTCTAATTTTGGTTGAGAGATTGCTGCATCTCGGTCGCCCACTTGGACTTTTATATTTATAGAACAGCACGTTTCTGTCAATGTATTCCTGCGTTTATCTTTGTACTTTAAAAGATGACTCCAATGGCTACTTTCCAACATTTAAGCTCCTCAACTAACACAGATTTTTTTATTATTGTTATTATTTTTATTATTTTTTTAAACGCAATTGTATAAGTACACAACGTAGTAGCCATTAGTTGATAATTATAGATTGTATTATAAAGAAATGTTATGTTGTTGATATTATATTGAAGATTAGATTTAAAATAATATAAATAAGATCTTGATTCATAGCACACGTTTACGTGCATTCGAGAGTGTTAGCTAGTCTGTAAGATTGATCTACTAAATAATTGGGGCGTGGATTAAACTAGAGTGATGTGAAATTATGATTTTTATACTTTTCGTTTTAAGTAATAAAAATAAGTGGAGTAATTAAATCAATTGTTTAATTTTTCAGGAAAAAGTCACGTTGAAAAATTTAAACAATTGGCCAAGTTGCCGATAGTCAAAGAGGACAATACAAGAGATCAACATGATGCAGGATCACGGTCATCAGTCAAGCCGAAAGGCACTGGTAGCCTCGCCAGAAGTAGCGATGGCGAGTGAGGTCTTTGATCTCTTCTGCAATGCCGCAACATTAAAATCCATTCTTGGACACTTTCGGCATCTTTGCGATCTTCTTAATATGCGGCCTAATGCTTTTCCACAATTTTATCCCAAGTTCAAGTCGAAATTGAGGTCATGGAAGGCTCAAGCGCTCTGGAAAAAATTCGATCAACGAGCAAATCACAAGTGCTATAATAGAGGCAAAGCTTGTCCTAATTCTAGAGTAAGTAAAACAAGAAGCTTTCATTTTTTAAAAATTCTCTTATTAATTTTTTATTATTCTTGTTATAGGTACTGATAATCGGTGGTGGTCCGTGTGGTCTAAGAGCAGCAATAGAAGCTCAATTATTGGGAGCTAAAGTTGTAGTGGTAGAAAAAAGAGATCGCATGTCTCGAAATAATGTTCTTCATCTTTGGCCATTTGTAATTCAAGATTTACGGGCTTTAGGAGCAAAAAAATTCTTTGGTAAATTTTGTGCTGGATCAATAGATCATATAAGCATACGTCAATTGCAATGTATTCTTTTAAAAGTTGCTTTGATTTTGGGAGTTGAGTTTCACGAAGGCGTAAGTTTTGATGCTTTAATTCCACCGCCTGAAAATCAAGATGAAGGAAAAATTGGTTGGAGAGCTAAAACTACACCCCATGATCATCCAGTATCTCAATACGAATTTGATGTGCTCATTGGTGCTGATGGAAAAAGAAATACACTAGAAGGTTTTAAAAGAAAAGAATTTCGTGGTAAATTAGCAATTGCGATAACCGCAAATTTTATCAATAAACGAACTGAAGCAGAAGCACGTGTTGAGGAGATAAGTGGCGTTGCTTTTATTTTTAATCAAAAATTTTTTAAGGAATTATATCAAGAAACAGGAATTGATCTTGAAAATATTGTTTATTATAAAGATGATACCCATTATTTTGTTATGACTGCAAAAAAACACAGTCTTATTGATAAAGGAGTTATTCTTCAAGACCATGCAGATACAGCAAAATTATTAGCTAAAGAAAATGTTGATAGAGACGCATTAATGCTTTATGCTCGGGAAGCAGCTGATTTTTCAACTCAATATCAAATGATGGATATGGAGTTTGCTGTCAATCATTACGGGCAACCAGACGTTGCAATGTTTGATTTTACCTCAATGTACGCTGCTGAAAATGCAAGTAGAGTTTTAGAAAGACATGGACACAGATTATTAATGACTTTAGTCGGCGATAGTTTACTGGAACCTTTTTGGCCAACTGGTTCAGGTTGTGCGAGAGGTTTTTTAAGTTCCATGGATGCCGGTTGGGCCATCAAAGGATGGGGCGCATCTCTATCACCATTAGAAGTACTTGCAGAGCGTGAATCAATTTATAGATTACTTGGGCAAACAACACCTGAAAATCTTAACCGTGATTATGCTGCTTACACATTAGATCCACACACTAGATATCCCAATCTCAACGTTAGATCTGTATCAGCTATTCAAGTACGAGGACTTCTTGATACTGATGATCCTGACAATATTAAACCACCATCCGTCCAGTCTTCGGTTGATGTACCAAAAAAACGAAGACGCAGAGATACCCAAATCCACCCTGATACACTTTTGCACTGGTTGCAAAAACAAGTGGCTTTATATGACAACGTTAAAATAACAGACATGACGTCTTCATTCAAAGATGGTATGGCAGTATGCGCAATTGTTCATCGATATCGACCGGACTTAATAGACTTTAATTCTCTCAAGTCTGATGATGTGGAAAAAAATAACCAATTGGCCTATGATGTACTAGAAAAAGAGCTAGGTATTTCACCGGTAAGGAAACTAATTTGCATGTAATAGCTTTCTTTCTTTCTTTTTTTTTATTTTGCTATTTTACCTCCCAACCATCGTCGTTTAATAAAGCTACTAACGATCTCTTGTTGAATGACATAGATAATGACAGGTGAAGAAATGGCCCAGTGTGATGTTCCTGATAAACTTGCTATGTTTTCCTATCTTACTCAAATATATGAGGTTTTCCGCGGTGAAATACCTCATATAAAACACCCAAAACTCGTAAGTATTTACATATATGTAGTCCGAACACATTTACAATGACATTAGAAAATTTTTATTGAATCAAAGGAACCGGACATAGATGACAATCCATTGTTTAATAAACAACCGGGACAAACACTTGGAACAAAAGTACAAATCAATCGTTTACCGAAACACGAAACACCAATACGACCGAGACACTCACGTTTTTCACGTCACAACAATGAAAATATTCAAACAATTGTGGATAAAAAAACTGAAGGAAGTCTTGGAAGAAGATCTCGAAAACGACGAAGTAATGAAAAAATGGGAGCTACGGTCGTAAGTATATTAATTTTATGGTTTTATTGTTAAAACGATTATAAAAAATAATACAATTATTGACTAATTATAATCAGTCAGTGTGGCAGAAGAAGATTGTCATTACAATTATTCAAAAGTTATTTTTGAGCTTTATAGTTGTCTCCATTATTAAGGTTATTGCTGATGTGATCCCGAACGTAAATATTTTTTAGGATTTATCCCCAATAATATAAATTGATGGTTTTGAATTTATAAACAGTTAGTTATATTTTTTATTAAAAAGTATTCATCTATATTATTTTTTAATTTATTCATAAATGAATTTGGAATTTACATAAAAAAAAAAAATATTTGATTACTTTTTATGTAATATAAAAAAATTTGTACTGAAAAGGAGGAGAGACAAAAGAGACTAGAGGACATTGTGAACAATCGGAACGAAAGAATGAGAAGAAAACGATTTTTAAGAAAAATGGCAACCCAGCAGTTCTATAAAAGCTTACAGATGTTGCAAGCTAACGCGAAACGCGATAAAGAAGAACCTTTTGAAGATTACTCAATATTTTTATACCGGCAAACAGCACCCGACTTCAAGGATCGGGTCAAAGAATTAGAGCAGAAAATACTTTACCCAGTAAGATTTGTTGAGGAGTTAGATGTGAAACATGTTAATAAAGCTTTATTAATATATTTTTTTTCTTTCAAATAATATGAAAGACATCTTATTGATGTAAAGCAATGCAACATCTAACGATTGTGTGTCCCGTTTTTTTTTTTTATTTTGGTTTTGATTTCATCGATTGCTAAATTAATACGACTTGATTATAATCTAACGACTAATGACTGCCTGTAACAGCTGGATATGAATTAAATAAAAGAGAAATAAATTAAACTGCTTTTTAAATTTTTTTTATAGGATAGGGAACCGAAAATGCTTTTACAGCATAAAGGTGGCATGGATGATGATTTTTCTGGAAGAATTAAAGATATAGAAGATAAGCTTCGAGGGACTACATCCTCAGAGAAAAAGCCTCGAGATCTTTTGCGAGCTATTGGTAATATTAATTAATTTTTTGTTTGTTTGTTGATTTTTAATATTTTTATTGAGGTTAAATAAAATTTTTAATTTTAATTTTTTAGGTAAAATTGAAAAAACCGATTGGAATGTGAAAGAAATTGAAAAAAAAATTGAAGAGAATAAACTTGGTAAAGGAGTACGGCAAGATAAAGTAGAAAGAGTTCCAAAGTGGAGTCGGGAACAGTTTCTTGCTCGTCAAATAAAAATGGAAAAAAAAGGTCGTGATCCAAATGAACCCGAACGTAAATATGCTGAAATCGATAACACATTAAAATGTATCGACCGAAAAATTAAAGAAGGTAATATCTTGGGACACAATAAAGTATCTGCAATGGCAGAGCAATTTGCTAATAAAAATCAAGATACCGAACAAAAAGTTCAAAGATCGGTGAGTGATATTAAAATAAAAATATTTGATTGAATATATGTCAGACTGATTCAAAAAAATCGACTATTCTTTTTTTCTCGAAACCCCCTATTCAATAGTTACAAAAAAGTCTTATAGTTTTTTGATAAATTCATCTGTTCAAAAGTTATTGGAGCATGAAGTCAAATTTATAGTAAATTTTGAGCTCTTTTAACTTTTCCGGCGAAATCATCAGACTTATCACAAAATAACAGAGGATCTTTTTTGTAGACAATTTTATTTCTTACAAATTATCTCTGATATAGTTTTTTAAAATTCCGCATTATTTTCTAGTTATTTTCATTTTAATATCAAGCTCTTGAAATCGATCAGAACACAATTTTTTTAAGAGCTTGACATTAAAATGGAAATAACTAGAAAACAATCCGGAATTCGAAAAAACTTTACTAGTAAGAATTTATAGGGGAAAAAATTGTCTACAAAAAAGATCTTATTACATTTTGTGATAAGTCTGATGGTTTCGCCGGAAAAGTAAAAAGATCTCGAAATTTACTATTAATTTGACTTCAAGCTTCAATAACTTTCGAATAGATGAATTTATCAAAAAATGATGAGAGACTTTTTTTGTAGAGCGTTTAATTCCCTACGAAATTATGTTTTTAGCTCATTTGTACAATGAGCCATTGCCGAGGTATGAGATTCCAAACTTGAAATTTTTTTTTTTCCATGTTATTTAAATGGGAAATAGAAAATTGCGATGAGCGACCTCTCATTATTAATATTGAGAGCTCATCTTTTAACGGGCATCTTTTTTCACCTCCCTGAAACTATTTAATACAAGGTTTCAAGAAAAAAAAATAGTCGATTATTTTTATCAGTGTAATATATATATAATGATATAATAATTTTTTATCTGTTATTATTTCAGAATTCTAAAGCCGCAATTATTCTGCCAACACAGGGAGGCTCGGAAATGTGCCATTTTTGTGATAAAAGAGTATATCTAATGGAAAGATTGACTGCCGAGGGTAAATTTTTTCATCGGGGCTGTTTCCGATGTGAATACTGTTCAACTTCTTTACGCATTGGAAATCATACTTTCGACAGGGATAAAAATGGTGGTCGTTTTTATTGTACTCAACACTTTGGATTACCAGGTACAATAAAAACAAGAATAGAAAGGAAAAAACTTCCGTTACTTAATAAAGAAAATATACCGGAAACTTCTGAAAAGAAGAAACTAACAGTAGAAAAGGTAAAAAAACAAAAACAATTTTTAAAGAAAGTACAGTTATCAATAAAATATTAATTATATGATTTATTTTCTAGGTACACACATTAAAACCACCGTTGGATGGAGTAGCTGGCTTAGATCTTCTTGATCGTGGTCAAACACCTGAGAGAATAGAATTTGAGAACTTGGCAGAAATGTCTGATGCCGAAGAGGCGCATAGTCAAATGGATGAAGATGAATGGACAGATAGAAATTTTGGTGCTTCAGCAGCAGAAATGGGATCTAGTGATGATATTTCAGATATGAGGTATATTTAATTATCCATATTTATAAAAATTTTTTTAATTATCAACAAAATATTTTAATAACAACGAGCAATCTACAGTTACTACGTAATTGCCCGAGTATTACTGCCAAATTTATTAAATATGATTTGAATTTAACTGTTTATTAAAATCTCTACTCTAAAATTTACTCTAGAATCTTTTGTTTATTTTTATTATCAGTGAAATTTATTAAGAAAAAAAATCTCATCATTAACTCGATTCTAAAAAAAAAACTACATGTCGTCTAATAAATTTTTTTTCACTGATACCAAATTAAATTTGTTTAATTTTTATTATCATTGAAAACATGACATAGACTGTATTTTTCTTATCCTCTCTTCATTATGTATATAACAGTTTTATAAATTCAGTAGTGTGGTCGTTAAAAATTATATTTTCTCCGACGCCCCATAAAATGCTTCTTTTTAGTGAAAAACACGTGGGGAATTTGGTTTTTTCTTTTTAAGTAAAAAGAACACGTGCCTCAGGACGATCAAAATTCATTTTTCGATACAATCGCGGTTTTTTTTTAAATATCTCACGAAATATGCAGATTAAAAGAAAAAATCATAGGAACAATTTTGTAGGAAATTAAATTCTTGACAAAAAAGGTCATATTCATTTTTTTTATAAAATGTGTATTTACGAAGATATTTAAAAAAAACGTTTTTAGATCTTATCAATGGAGCATTTAAAGGATTACGAATGTTAAAAATAACTTTTTTTCTTAAATATAGACAACTTCGTAACTCGTAATATATTAATCATTAATGCTTGTTATATAGTGTCTATATATTTAAAAAAATTTTATTTTCAACATTTACCATCCTTAAAACGCTCAATTCATCAGATTTAAAAAAAGTTTTTAAAATATCTTCATAAATACACATTTTATAAAAAAAATAAACATGACCTTTTTTGTCAAGAATTTAATTTCCTACAAAATTATTTCCATGATTTTTTCCTTTAATCTGCATATTTCATGAGATACTTAAAAAAAACCGCGATTGCATCGAAAAATGAACTCGATACTTGGCAATAAAGAAGAGTTTAAACATGAAAAGGCACAAATCCAAGTCAAGAACTTTTTAACGATACCAAATTTAATAACATAACTAATTCTATCATATAAAAATGACTGGAACAAAATTTTCCTTGTTCTCTTAATAATATAAATTATATTCCTCTTTTATTTACAGTGATTCTGATGAAGAAAACGAAATCTACGAAGAAGCAATTGATCAGCCGCTGACAACAGAAGGTACAATTGAACTCGCAAAAAACTGGACCCTGAGGTACTCTCACCCGCACACGGCAACCGGAAACTCCGACACCGGTAGCAACGAGTACGAAGATTCTAGTGATGAATATACAAGCGAAGGTAAGTAAATTAGTGGGAAAAAAATAGCAAAGAGTAAAAATTAAAAAAAAAAAAAAATCAAAAGAAAAAAGAAAAAAAAGAAAAAGAAAAAAAAAAGTCTGAAAGCAGTAGTGCTAGCGTAAATTATGTAAATATATTCAGACAAATCCGTAATCCTGATGTAGACGACTTCAGACCTTGTTAAAATTTGCGTCTAGACGAAGAAAGTGGCACAGCAACCGAAGACGAAGAAGACGTACGTGCCAGGGAGCTGAGGAAGCAGGAGGTGTGGCTGAAGGTACCACCGCGGGAGTCCGACACGGAGACTGGCTCAGAAACTGAGGTGAAAAAATCATCAAAGGACACTTTATCTCCATTATCCGAAAATCCGTCCGCGGCCAGTGACAAACTTTCCGTAGAAGCAATAATGGGTAATGAGGTAGATTTAGATAATAAAGAGCCCAGTGAAACAACTATAGAAAAGGTACTAGATTATAATCCGTCAAATCAACATGAAGGTATAGGAATTAATTCACTTATATCTGATGAAACGAGTCAATTGATTCTTGTAACTTTATGTGCGGATAAAAATAACAGCATTGCTGATAATGCTCGTAGTAGTTGTGATAGTAGTCGTAGTAAAGATTGTAGCAATGGTAGAGATAGTGCTTCAAGGCTAAAGATGAAATCCCATCGCGGTAAATCACTTACTGATGATTTAAATTCATATGTTGATGATTGCGAACGAAAATCCAGCCTTCCTGACCTTACTATTCAACGTGAGAACGATCAAAATAATACTAATGATTTAAAAACTCCGGTAAATATTAGTGACGACAATTATGCCAAAGAAACTAAAAGCAATCTGCCTGATCTGATTGCTTCTTCGCCGGGTGTTAGTAGAAAACAATCTGCTTCAATGACCGATCAATCATTCGATGATAATTTTATTGATGCAAATGATGATTTTTTCGAAGCGCCAAATGAACTTGTAACTTCTAATCAATTGACTGATGCACGTGACGATAAAGTGACTGTTATTAATAAAAATATTGATCATCAAACAGACAGTATGACAAATGATTCGAAAAAAAATATATCTGATAATCAAACGACATTGGATTCTTTTGATATTTTAAAACAAGAATTAAAATTACGAAGAAATAAAAAGAATATTAATTTAACACCATTGAGACCTTTGTCTCGAGAAACCGCGCGTTCGAAAATGAATCAGTACTTTGATGTTTTTAAAAATGAACCATTAAATAATAATACAATTAAAGATTTTAAAAATGAGCAAGCTAATGATTTAGAAATAAAATCACACGTATCAAGTAAAGTTAATTCAAAAGATTTACAAAAATATTTTAAAAATAATTCTGTCGATATTACAACTGAAGCTTTAGATTATAAAAAACCAGAGTCTGTTGATGATATTGATGATTTAGATACTTTTGCAAGTCAGTTATTATCAAAAAACGAAATTTTAGAATCACCTGTCGTAGTGTCTGACAAAATCCCGATTAAAAATATACAAGAAAATAATTTACCCATAATTAAAAAATCAGATGACGTAAAATCTTTCGAGGCTGTACAAAAAGTATCAGTAACTGAAAATAAAATTGAATTACCAAAAAAAATAATATTAACTAATGATGATAATTATTTACCAAAGATACCAGAACGTAAACGTGCCTCTAAAGACTTGCGCAGTTCATTGGTAAATAATAATGATGATAAAAATAATAAATTAGCAATTGAAGGCAGCTCAAAAATTGGAAAAGAAATAGACAGCGAAATTTTAAAGTCAAATTTAGGTCGTAAAGTTGAAACTTGTGAGTCTAATAAACCAGTTGCTTCTTTAAAGTTTAATAAAATCAATAAAAAACAATCGCGTAATGAGCAAGATAATAATAACAAAAAAGATAAATGCGTTATATCGTGATAATAATTAATTTGTAATTGAGTTTATATATATACAATAAGCCTGATACATTACTTATGAATTACTCTGTAATAATGTAATGTGCATGTGTATTTTTATCGATATGATAATTTTCTTATAACGATTACTTGTGAGATATTGATTAATAAAGAACAATTATATTAAATAAACATAAAAATAAAATATCATGGCTAGTGGTAAATTAAATTTAAAACCTATAGGAACAAATGACCAGACATACAAAGGTAACAATTGAAAAAATTTATTTGTATGAGAATGGTGTGTTTTTTGTGCTAATTAACAGAATTAACCATATAAAAAATTAATTAATTATAAATATTTAATTGTTATGCGGCTCCCAAGTGCTTTGAATTTCGTATACTAAATTTTTTTATTTTATTTTATTTTATTCGTTACTTACCACAGCCGTAAAATTCTAATCCGTTATTGCATTTGATTTTCAACTAAAAAAAAACTTTTTGTTTTTTTGTTAAAAAGTTTATTAAATAATTAATATCTCACTGTTTATCGTTATCAGAAGTTAATTCAATACTTATTATTTTTAAATGCCTTAAAATTATTTCAAATTAATTTTAACTCCATAAAAAAAAAATTAACATATAATACAACTTTTTGTTTGAACAAACTCTTATTTTTTGTTTTTGAAATAAAAAATAATAAATAATAATAATAATATGTAAACAATATTTATTGACAGGTCGCATCAGATGACGACTCTAGTGAAGATCGTCGTGAAAATTCAGCAACTGAAATTTCGACGGATTCAGAGTTCGAGCACGACGGCACAACTCCAACACAAAATGAACTTCCAGAGATAGCACTAAATGATTGTTTTGTACGTAAAACACGTGGTCAGTATATTGAACCAAAGAAAGTACAAGTAAAAAGTAAAATAATATCTCCGGTTAATGGTAAAATAAAACCGGATGAAAAACATGAAACTGGTTCTACATATAAAACAAGTATTATTAAAACAAATAATTTTCCTGTACGGCCGGTTAATGTTAATGCAGTGCCTTTAGTAAATCCACGTAAAGGTGATTATTTATTGAATCGTACTCATTCAACAGAAGGAATTGCTTCAAAATTATCACTGGAATTGAAAAAAAGATATTTATTAGGTGGTTCAGTATTAGGTGGTACTGTTATGAAGTCTGGATCAACGTCAAATGTCGATACTAAATTACGAAATTTCACTGATTCTATTTCTCAACATCAAAAATTATTAAATCCTGCGCCTGAGCCTAGTCCTACTATGCAGGCGTTTTTGCAAGGCACTAATAAATTAAGATCCTCTTCTAATATTCCATTATCTCCTATCGCGTCGACAGAAATATTAACCAGGTCTCCATTGAAAACTATCAAGTTACCAGAAATAAATACTGCTAAAGAACAGACGAACATTTCTTTGCCAGATTTAATCAAAGAAACGAATATCATGAAATCAAAAACAGACCCAAATATTATTTGCACTGGATCTGCAAAAGAAGTAAAAGAAATTGATATTAATAAAAAAGAAGATATGGAAGAAAAAGATGTAAATGAAGTAATAATTAAAGAACAAGTTCAAGAAACTCGCAATGAACAAGTAAACAAAAATGAAAAAATCGAAAGTAGCTGTGGTGTTAATGAAGATTCTCATTCAAAAAATTTTTCACACGATGCACCTGCTGATGCTCTTCAAGTGAACTGGAATAAAGTATCAACTGAAAAACAAGAAGATGATAATAGCAGTGATGATTCTGAAATGGATAGCGATTCTCTTTCATCAAATTCTAAGAGTGATGCAAATGTAGAAAAAAATAAAGACGTCGAAAATAAAGAACTTGAAATGAATTTATCATCTCGATCACAAATTCACACGCCAGAAAATTTATTAATTGACAACAAAGATAATGAATTTAAAGAAGAGGATATGGGAATGACATTCGAACCAGATTCCATAGAATGTTTTTTAAATGTCAGAGATGAAATGAAAGAAGAAAAAATTCAAAATCCAGAACCATCAAGACCAATAAATTTGTGGTCACGTTCATCAAATGATGATAATAAAAATTCAGTATACGATATAGAAACAGTTAATAATAATTTTAAACATATAGATTTAAAAGAAAATCGTTCGAGTATCAGTAATTGCAGCAGTCCAACATCAATGGCCTCGATTATTTCAAATAAACAAGATGATTCTGTAGAAAATGATGTAACAACTGCGGCATTAACTGAAACAGAATTTTCCGAATGGGCGCGAGATGGCGAAGAATTAGTAGCAGCTGATTTAAAAGATGCTGAGTTTGATATCAGTTCAAGAGGTAATTTGTCGATAAATAAATTACGAGGTAATGCGAGAATCGCTAAAGAAGAAGAAGATTTAACGGATATCGATACATCTGAGCGTATTTTTAGTTATCCAGATCGAACAGAAATACCAACAAACGATACATCAAAATTGTTAGCTAACGGTGAAGACCTCGATTATATGGATACAGACAATGAATCTTTATTAGATAGTTTACGAGATGCAACAAACATACCGTTAATTAAAAATCGCGGGTATGTTGAGTTCGTAAATGTAACTGGAATATTGTCTACAAGTCCTAAAAAATGTCGATCGCCACTTGCTGACGCTCCGATAGCTAAAGCAGAAGCTGAACCAGAACTATGTTCTGATGATGATAAATATGATGACAATGTCATTAAAATAAATCTTGTAACTGTGGATGATGTGAGAAATCGTTTAAGTAATTGTACAATTAAACCAGAACAAAGAGATAGTAATGATAAATCAAAAGAAGAATCGTTGATAGTTGAAGCTATTAATCGTGAAGTCGTACAGTCTATGGACGAAGACAGTTTGTTGGTTGTTGAACCTGCGGAAGATACAACGACCAGTGAACTTACAACAATATTAGCCAGTCCTGTAGGTCCTGGACCACAAAGTCAAATCATACAATCAAAAGTTAGTAATGAAAGTTGTAAATTAGAAGAAAATAATCCTGATTATCTTGAATATGTCAAACGGTTACAATCTAGAATCGCGGAATTTAGTAATGCTAAGGATTCAATAGATGTAAGAAAATCTAAACGTAAAAATTCTAAAAACGCAATTCAAGAGCGTTCAGCTGAAATTATTTCTGAAGAAACAAAAAGCCAAGGAACTGCATCTAATCCAAGTTATAATTCACCTGCAACATCAAGAAAACTTGAAGAAATAACTCGAGAACGTTCTAAACAAAAAAATCTTATTCAAGATTTATTGATGGATAAAATAGAAGCGCATAAACAAAAATCGGCTGAAAAAAAAGCTAAAAGAGCTGCTAGAAATACGTCATTTAATTCAGGCATGCAATTATTTTCTCCAAAACCACCTCTGGATTCACCCGAACCATCATTAAATCCGTCATCAATGACAACATCTGCAACAAGCACTCCAACGCGTACAACTTTTGCTGAAGCAAAAAAATCTCTTGATACTCCAGGGGAAAATGAAAAACAATTTGATACTAAAAAACCACAAGAAAGTTCTAATAACGATACTATACATAAAAAATCACAAGGAAATATTTATTCTGATGAAAATAATTCGGACAAAATAAATAAAATGAGTGAAAAATTTAAAACTCCGATTGCACCACCGAGATCTAAACATGAGGAAGCGCGAAGAACTGCTGAGAAAGCTAAACAAGAAGCGCGAGAAAGAGCGAGATTAAAAAGTGATGAGGATTTAGGTTTAAGTCCTGAAGATAAAATAAAACAATTACGATTGAAAGTAACACGAAGGCAATTGTCAATGGAAGATAGACGTAAATGTGAAAATGAAATAATTCCTAATTTAAAAACCAGAGCTTACAGTTTTACTTTTCAAAAATCTGAATCTTTATTACAACCAAGTAAAAGTACCGACAATATGAAAGCATTAGCAAAAAAAATGGCTATTGATCTTCCACCAGCGACTAGTGCCAAGTCAATGAGTGAACTCGTTTACAATAAAGATTCTGATGGTAAAATTTCATTGGATACTGTTGTTAAACGTGATAAGAAAAAAACTAAAGATCCAGAAAGAAGAAAAAGTATTATTCAAGCTGTTTCTGATTTTTTTAAGAAAAAAGATACAACTTCGTCGCCAACAAGTCCAAAAGACAAGACTTCAGGGTTCTGTCGGCTAACTACTAGATTGAAAGAAAGAGGAAAGGTAAGAAAAACATTTGTTTAATATTTATTAATATTAATTATACTGGTTAGTTTAAAAGGAAAGATGGACAAAAAAAACTGATGTAAAACTTTTTTATTTCATCGCCAACGTTTCGTCAACTTTGTTGACTTCTTCAGGGCTCTACCATGAGAAACATTATTACAAATTATTAAAATTCACAATTATAAAACATATCTATATAAAGACAAATATGCAACAATAAATGATAAATTCTTGAATATATAACAAAACTATTTATCAAAATCAGACGTTTTACATGTTAGTGTCATTGGTATGGTTATGTGGAGCAGTTATAAACAACTATGTACTACGTGGGTTTTCAATTTAATACCTTTGACATTGACTAACATGTAAAACGTCTAATTTTGGTAAATAGTTTTGTTATATATTTTAGTATTTATAATTTATCGTTGCATATTTGTCTTCATATAGATATGTTTTATGATTGTGAATTTTAATAATTTGTAATAATGTTTCTCATGGTAGAGTCCTGAAGAAGTCAACAAAGTTGGCGATGAAATAAAAACGTTTTACATTAGTTTTTTTTTGTCCATCTTTCCTTTTAAACTAACCAGTATTATTACAATGGACTCAGAGTTTAATATGAATATTAATCATGTTTCTGAAACGTGAGTCATTAAATATTTAACATTTTGATATAAATAATAAATTAAAATATATTGAGATTTAGGTACGATTTTATATGAGTTAGTTTCGAATTTATATTTTATTTTGTTGATTAAATTTTATAATTCCCATAAATTTTAAATTATTTAAATTTGTGAAGATGAAACAAATTTTATAAATCGAATCATCAATAGAATATTATATTGTGTGACAAGGGATGAAACAAAACGATTTCAGACCAGGGTGAAGTTAGCTGACATCACCCGCAGTCTGAAATCGTGTTTCATTCTGAGTTACAAACTACATTTTTCATGATATCTGCATTGGAACTTAAAGCTTCAGTGTCAACAGCAAGTCAGAAACAAGTTAACAATTTAATTTGAAGTTTATAAGTAGCAGAAACTATGAATAATAAAATGAGCTATATTTTTCGTTATTATTTTTTGATTCACGATCATTTTTCTACTTTCAATAAGCGTTCAAAGTTATCAGGCTAACTTCTGTGTTAAGATAAAAATGTCATCGTTAAATCTTTTAAAGTTCTGGTGGATGATGAAGAACTTTTATATAGTTATTTTTTGGATAATTATTTTGATCAAATTTAAAAATTACGAAAATCGGTTCAGTATTTGAGAAATAATGGCAGTTTGAAATTTTCAAATCGATGAAAAATGTCACTTCGATGGCTTCTTTCTTTTATAAATTTTGAATAGAAAGACTCAACTTATTTCTATAAAAAGAACGTTACAGCTTATAAAATTGGCTTTAATTTACTTTATTTTATGATCATTTTTACCGATTTTCTGAGTGTTCATTACAGTGAGAAATCTACTTCCATTATCCATCAGTAGAAATCTCGATCAAACCTAGAACAAATTTTTCGGAAGTCAAGCAAAATACCACATCTATGTACAGTATACTGTTATTATAGATCTTGATTAAGGTTTCTACTAAAATTTTGGCTTCCGGGTCGCATTTTAATGAAATTATTCTTATGTTTCAAACATAATAGTTGATTATTTTGAATTTTTACATTAATGGATGTATAGTTTTGATGTGTATAAAATATGAACAAATTTTTAATACAGTTAAATAAAATAAATTTTAATTTTAATCATTTTCTAGATTGACAAATTAAATCGTAAATGGTTTTCGGAAGAGTGGGATGTAAGCAATCACTAATTAATAATTTGCATTCTATAAAAATTAGTAGTTTTATTTTCGTGTATTTTTCGTTGTATATATAACGGTAATTTTGTTTTTGTAGTACATCCTTAGTAGCATTTTTGAGGAAATCTTACGTAAATCGGTATCTTCAGTCTTCAGCAAGTCTGCATCATCAGTCTTGGACAAGTCTGAGGTCAGATACTTCAAGTAAACCTGTTAAGATACATTAGCTCAGACTTGTTGCAGAATTGCTTAAGATACCTGGACATGGCCACCCTTACTTCGTTACTTCGTGAGCTGTCTATTCAGTATTAGTCTAGTAAATTCAGTGGCGCTCACTAAAGATTCGATATAATTTTATCGAGTGATAATATTATTAATTTGTAGCACTTTAAATTTAAATGAGGACCACTGGGTCAGCTATAGGTACTGTGTGTTGAGCTTGGAGTGATTCGGAGAAAAAGAAACCTGATATCTTAAGCAATTTTGCAGCAACTCTGCCCTAACATTGATATATAATAGACATATTGGTTAAGAATTGCTGCAGACTGTTTATACAGATTTCCGTAAGTCTTTAAGAAGAATCTTAAGCAAGACTTGATGAAATCTTTGGCAAGTATACTCATGAAATACATCTTCTTCAAGTCTTGTTTAAATCTACCGTAAGAAATTTGCTGAAGGACATTCGTCAACTAACTTGCTTAAGACAATGCTACTAGGGATATTTCATTCATGTTTAAAAAACATTAGTTGATTGTTTTGTATTTTTAATGTATGTAGTGTTCTGATGTGTGTGTAGAATGTAAAATAATATCTCATTTAAATCAAGTAACTCATTACTATTTCATTAATTTTATAGATTGACAAATTAGATCGTAAGTTTGATGAAAGGCCTAAAAGTGTTTGCGAAGCAATGCTAATGGAAAATCTGCCGTTTGAATCATCTCCGCCTGTACCACCACCTCCACTTAATTATCCTGAGTGTACAGTACATATTTCAGGTACAAAAAATTTTTATACACAAAAAAATATGTAATATTTTTAACAGAATAATATTTTAATAATAATAATTATTTAAAATAAGCAGATGATAGTTTATCTGAAGAAGATTCAAAAATGGCATCACTGTCACATTCACAATTACAAAAAAATGCAAACGTTGACGGATCATGTAATAGTATATCACGTAAATTAAAAAACACTAAAAAATTAGTTCGTCAAGCTCAATTAAAGCGATTGAGAATGGCGCAAGAAATTCAACGAAAGCTCGAAGAAACAGAAGTTAAACAACGTGACTTAGAAAGCAGAGGAGTAAGTGTAGAAAAAGCACTTCGTGGCGAAGGAGAATCTTCTGGACGTGAAGAAACTGATTTATTAGGCGAGTGGTTTGATTTGATGCGAGAACGTACTGACTTACGTCGGTATGAAAAAGAACTTTTGGTTCGTGCTCAAGAAGTTCAATTAGAAGATCGTCACGATAGATTGCAACAAGAATTACGTGAAAGATTAGCTGACGATGGTTTGTTTTATTTTTGTTGTTGTTTATAATAAATATTTATTGTTGTTATTAATAAGACAATTTATGTTTACAGATGAGAAAAAAACATCCGCAGATGTTAAAAAAGAAGGAGAAATTTTAACCGAAATGTTAGAAATCGCAGCGAAACGGGACTCACTGATAGCGATACTTGAAGAGGAACGACAAAGGTGGCGTAGACTCTCGTGTCCAACATTCATTGCACATTATTGCACAAGCATTTCTGCAAGCTCTAAACAATCCATTAACTCTCGTACCCTTATTTCAATCCTACACTCACCAATATTTATTTTAACAACAATAATAATCTTTATTTTTTTTTTCTATCCCGTAGATATTTTTTTGTCTTACTATTTCTAATCAATGAGGTTTTTTAATTATTTTACACTAATTTAAATGGATTGCTTGATGGTCGTGGATTCGCATGCATGGTTTTATAATGTTTTTGTAAAAAAAATCAAATCATTTTATAACTTTTAATATGTAAAAAAAAAAAACAATTTTTAGTCAATGCATGCCGTGATATGCAAAGCATCGTGTCAAGTTTTAGTGATAGAAAATTTTATTTATCGTTGCTATTTAAATTTTTAATTGGACTGATTTTTTACGTGCAATATTTAATTTTTATTGTATTCTTTGTATTGTTAAATTCTTTTTTTTTTTAATAATTATAAATCATTTATCAAACATTGGAGCATTTTCATTTTTCGATTGTTTCGATGCATGTCTTGTTATTTTTTTTTTTTAAGAGCAGAAAATTTATTTATGCGACATTTGGATGAATTTGCTATGGAAATAATTAAAGGAATTGCGTTCTTAATTTAAGATTAATGATATTGATTTTAATGTAAAAAAATTAAAATTATTATGATTGTTTTAATTTAAAAAAATGTTTATGCTTCAAGAATGATTATTTTATTGATTCTGTAAATTAAATAATCACTAAATTATTTATTTTGAGCATTGAAATTTGATTAATAAATTAGTCTAAAATGTTTGTAACAATAATGAATATTTAATAATAAATCTATTTAATTTTTTTAAAAAAATTTTTTCAGGTATAAAAACGAAGATAAAGATCTCGAGGCTCAAATGCTAGCTAAAGGCTTAACTTTAACACCAATTGAGAAGGATGATTCCAAATATTTAATTTAGCAGATTGATTGTGATGTTTTTAAATACGAATTTATTGAGTAATTATATTTTTAAAAAATATATTAAGTAATTTTATTAAATGCCGAATCATTGATTAAAAATAAATTTGCGGTGAAAAATCAAATCGATTTTTTTCTATCAAATGTAAGTTTAACATTGGGATATTTTATTCAAATTCTCTATACAAATACGGGAATCGAGAATAATATTTTTCAATAACTTATGGTAGGAAAAATATAATTGTCCATTGATAAACTCGTAAATAATTTATATATTTTTCACGTATAAAAAATAAAAAAAAAAAAAAAGAAAAAGAGGAGAGACTGGTATAGTTATTGCTGATGAAGGAAAAATATTGAATCGTATTTAATTATCATGACATCTTTTTTATTAAACGGAACTTTAAAAACTGTACAAAATAGTCTTTGCTATAAAAAAAAAAAATTCACAAGCAATAGTAAACGACAGTTTCACAATTAAACGTTATTTAGAAATTATTAATAATTGATAAGTTTTAAAATTGTAGTAACACGGCTTCAGTATTCATTGCCATTATGGATGTGCCTAAAACCTGGAATTGAATTTTATTCTTGAAAAAATTAATGTTGAGATTCACTTCTAAAATAATAAATAAATTTAACTATTGTAACTAACTGAAAAAATAAAAAATACAATATCTATTAACTAGATAAAATGCTCTTATGTAGGCCAAAGTTACATCTAAATTTCTTATAATAACAATAATGTGTTTAAATTAATTTTAAAAAATGTATTGTTATAATTTCATAAATTTACAATTTTAATTTGTATAATTATGTAAATACATAATAATGATTGCTCTAGAATAACATTATACTAAATAACAAACTCAATAAAACACCATTTTATTATTGAACATTTAATTAATAAACATTAATATTTTATAATTATGATAATAAAATCAATTAATAACATTTTGTATAATCATCAGGTTAATATATATAAATTATTATTTTCTCTTTTCTTAAATTATTTAATATTTAAATGACATTATGGTTTCTAATTATTTTTAAATAATAGAAATTTAAAAAAAAAGAGAAATATATAATAAAATATGAAATATCAAATAAAATGCAAATATTCTTGAATACAATATAAGCGTCAATGTCCTTGATATATTTATTTGATTAAATTTTGAATTTCGCTGGTGCTGTTTGTCGTAACCCAAATATTGTTCTAAAATAAGTATTGTAACATAACTCGGACATCCCTAGTAACATTTTTAAGGAAGTCTACGTAAATCTGTATCTTCAGTCTTCAGCAAATCTACATCATCAATCTTAGACAAGTCTGAGACTTTAGTTCTGTTATAGCTACAGAACTTATCCTGTAACTGCAACAAGAAAGTCCCGTAGTATTCACGAGATTAGTCCTGTTGCAGCTACAGGTATAGTCTTGAATTCGTAATAAGTATAATAATGTGAATTACTGGAGTTGAGAATCAACGCCGATAAAAAATATTGAGTAGGTTCGATACCAATTATCGTTTGCTATTGTTGGTCACCACATTTTTAACTAGTTTGTGTCAGGAGTATTATTTTAATGTGTTGGTAAGTCAAGAAGATGGAAGAAAAAATAATAATGTTTACTTTTAATAATATTAATAATTAACAAATATATATACATCATATGCTTTTAATAATTAACTACCCTGATTAAGAAAGATGATTTGAAATGACTCAAAACAATTTGAAATGAATTAAAACAATTTGAATTGACTGATATATAGATATACACTTAGCATGGATTAAATCATTTTTATTGATAAGGGTAGTTTAATATATATATATTTAATAGTATATATATTATTTATACATTAAGAATTATGAATTTGATTATTTTTTTAATTATTATTAATAATTCAGTTATTGTTATTATTTATTTAATAATAATTTGATAAATGTGAATTTAATATGTATATTAACGAATAATGAACTGTAGCTGCTACAGGACTAGTCCTGTAAATACTGCAGTACATTCCTGTTATAGCTACAGGCATGGAGACTAGAGGAGCATACTTTTGACAATGTTGTGTAATTTTATCATGCAGAAATATTGAAGTATAAGCTGGTAACAGAGTTTCCCACAGAACGTCTTGAGAAAAAAACAATTTGCGGTGTTCACTATAACGGTATAAAGCGTGGATCACAATTTGCACATTTGACTTGGATTTGGGAGCCAAGATCTTCTTTTTTGCAGCTTTTGAACTCCACTGAACCATCACACTGAGCACATTTTACTAAGCTTGCGATGGTTGAGAAAACATGCAAAAAATCGATGATTCTGGAATGTTTTTCAACGTCTTCTGGTACACTTGCACTGGTATTCAGCTTGATTTTCTTCGATGAAGCACTTTTTGTGGTAGCCTCATCTTTAATTACTTTATTCGGATTAAACCTTTTTTTTGATCTACACAAATAAGTCCTTCCACTTTGTCGGTCTTCTCTCGAAACTTTGCTTACTCTCGGCATTTTTGCACAGGAAATTTTTTGAGAAAATTATAAAATGACAAGCGTACGGTCGAACGTGCAACGACAAACTGACGCTTCACTGACGCTCATTTCTTGTGGCGACAGCATGGCACCCAATGACGAAAAGTTTTATTCTCTCAATATCCAGCCAATAAAAATAATAAATATTCTCAGTCTAAATGTGATTGAGAGATTAAAGTTGGCGCTAAAAATTTATAACCAATAAAAACATTAAATTATAAAGCGGGAATTTCAAATGATAAGATTATAAATAGAGGGGATAGAAGAACGATAGAAGCGCCCTGACGTGGTAATTATTGATAAATAAAAAAAAGTCTGACGCACAGCGCAATACTAATGAGATTGTGTAGTCGTGTACTGTCGTGTATCCAGTGGATCCAGTGCTGTGGTGTTTTGAGAATAATAAATTTTACTGTCCGCTGATAGTTTAGGACAAATAATGTCACTACATTGGCGATGAAAATCTATAACTTTTAATAAACTCTGTTATTAATTTTATCTTAAATTTAAGATAATATAATTTTTTGATTTATAATATGGAAGCTGATTATCAACCATCATTAAGTCCAGCTAGAGCTTTGACAGGTAGAGACTACAAAACAAATACAAACATATAGGCGTTTTATATTTCTCAACAATCCAATGATTTATTATTAACATATTTATATAATTAATGTGACACACACACACGCACACTGAAAATTTACACACCCATATTAGGTGTCTTTTCATTGTCACTTAAACAAATTATTCGATGAAAGTTATATTTATCTTTTGTTATAGGAAATGACACAGAGGATCCATATCCAAGTTTATCTGATTACCATGACTATGAACCAAATCTAGAGTTTGATGATACTGAACTTCAAACAACTACCAATAATGGTTAAGATAATTTATCATTTTAGATTATATGTACACTGTAAAAAATTTTTGGAGTGATTGCGGATTAAATCCGGAGTAAATGCGAAGTAGAATGAATATTTATTTAATTCCTTTGGAGTAAAATTCACTCCGAAGGGGAATTTATTTTATTATTGAAACTCCGGTTCTAAGTGAAATTTACTCCTAATGGGAGTTTATTTTAAAATTAAAACTTCGAATCGGAGTAAATGCGGATTTAAATAAAATTCGTAATCACACCCGATTTATTACAGTGTATATTTCAATATGTAATTAAATAATTTATTAAAATAAATTCTCTGTACAATTTAGTATCGCAACTTTTGGAAGAAAAACTTGATCTGAGTACGGCTGGATCAGGAATTGTCGATTATTTAGAGAGTCCTGTAAGTGATGGAACCATAGAAGAAAATTTTGAAGAAGCTTTAGTCGATGCTCCAGTAATTAAAAATGGTAATTGACCTTTGTCTATAGTAAAGATGACACTTTTGTGATAATTTTTAAACTTAAAACACTTATTTATTGATATCAACAGCTGAGGATCTTGCAGCACTTGAAGGTGAACTTGCTGATGAAGAAGATTACAATGATATCGCACGTCTTGGTATTGTTGAAGTAGTTGGTGATGATAGCGCTGGGCGTAAAGTTATTGTTGTATCAGCTTGTAAACTTCCTACCGTTGGAAAAGAAGTATTTAATCATGCGAAACTTTTGCGGTTCGTTATTTTTTTTATTTCATTATAATGTTTGCATTGAAAATCTATTTTTTATTTTTTAAATAATTGCAGATATTTAACACATACTCTGGATACTTTTGTAGAACAAGATTACAGTTTAGTATATTTTCACTACGGTCTTACGTCGAAAAATAAACCACCATTGACATGGTTATGGCAAGCTTACAAGGCATTTGATAGAAAATATAAAAAAAACTTGAAAGCATTGTATTTAGTACATCCTACAAATTTTATTCGAATAGTTTGGCAGATTTTTAAGCCAGCTATTAGGTAATAATAATTTGAATAAAAAATTATCAATAACTACTCTAGTAGCATTGTCTTAAGCAAGTTAGTTGACGAATGTCCTTCAGCAAATTTCTTACGGTAGATTTAAACAAGACTTGAAGAAGATGTATTTCATGAGTATACTTGCCAAAGATTTCATCAAGTCTTGCTTAAGATTCTTCTTAAAGACTTACGGAAATCTGTAGAAACAGTCTGCAGCAATTCTTAACCAATATATCTATTATATATCAATGTTAGGGCAGAGTTGCTGCAAAATTGCTTAAGATATCAGGTTTCTTTTTCTCCGAATCACTCCAAGCTCAACACACAGTACCTATAGCTGACCCAGTGGCCCTCATTTAAATTTAAAGTGCTACAAATTGATAATATTATCACTCGAGAAAATTATATCGAATATTTAGTGAGCGCCACAGAATTTACTTGACTAATGCTGAATAGACGGCTCACGAAGTAACGAAGTAAGGGTGGCCATGTCCAGGTATCTTAAACAATTCTGCAGCAAGTCTGAGCTAATGTATCTTAGTAGATTTACTTAACGTATCTTCCGGAAGTATCTTGCCTCAGACTTGTCCAAGACTGATGATGCAGACTTGCTGAAGACTGAAGGTACAGATTTACGTGAGACTTCCTTAAGAATGCTACTAGGGTATTGATTTTGTTTAGGTTCATCTTGATATGTAGCTGAAATGAATTATAGCGGCAAAACAAGGACGTATTTTATGCGTGATCTTTTATTATTCTATTGCTAACGTTTCGTCAAAATTGTTGACCTCATCAGACTCTACAATAAAATTACATAAATCATTTTTCAGATAAACACTAAAATATTTCAGATCAGAATAATTTATGAATTAACTTGTACAAAGAAGTTTAAAAATGTTTATCTGAATAATGGTTCATGTAATTTTATTTTAGAGTCCTGATATCAACTATTTTGACGAAACGTTGGCACTTGAATAAAAAAAATATTATACCTCCATGTTTTCCCGCTATAATTTATTTCAATAATCAATTACACAGCCATTAATAATATTTATTATAAATAAATTCACAGCGCAAAGTTTGGTAGAAAAATGATGTATGTAAATTATTTGGATGAATTAGCGCAACATATTAATCTTGATCAATTAATAATCCCTCAACAAGTAATAGAGTAAGTTACACATCAGTAAATTCAAAATTATTACAGCTGATTGTTATTTAATTATTTAATTTTATTTATTTAGTCATGATGAACAATTGATGCTTAAAACGAGAAAACATTTACCAACAAGCCCTCCTCCAAGTTCTGTGGCAACTCCCATTGCAACGACACAATTTGGAGCAAGTCTTCAATTTATAAAAGAAAATAATGGAGGAGATCCAATTCCGCCGATTGTCAAACAATGCGTGGAATTTCTTGACACTCCAGACGGTGAGTTTTCGGAATAAAATTTAATTATTAATATATTACAATATTTATTATTATTTTAATTGTAATTGTTATTTATTAAATTACTAGCATTGGAAACTGAAGGAATATTTAGAAGATCAGCAAATGTTGCAGTAGTTAAAGAACTTCAAAGTCGTTGTAATCATGGGCTACCAATTGATTTTCATGGAGATCCTCATATTGCAGCTGTTCTTTTAAAAACATTTCTTCGTGAGTTAGATGAACCTCTTATGACTTATGAGCTCTACGACGAAATTACGCAATTTCAGAGTATGATAATTATTTATTGATATCAATATCTGTGTATTTAATGATAAAAAAATATAGACCAAAGTAATAAATAAATATAATTGATTACAATTTTACAGCTTTATCGAAGGATGAACGACCACGAAAAGTTAAAATTTTAGTTTTAGAAAAATTACCTGAAGATAATTATCAACTTCTCAAATATATAGTACAGTTTTTATCGAGGGTAAATATATTAATAATCAAATTATTATTTTATAAAAATACTCATTTTTTTTCTATCAATAGTAATTTTATTATATTAATTATATTAATATTTATATATATTTTCTTTTCTTTGATTTTTATAGGTAATGGATAGATGTGATTTAAATAAAATGACGTCAAGCAATTTAGCTGTAGTTTTCGGGCCAAATTTAGTTCGAGCTCCGTCTTCTGTCGGCATGTCACTTTCAGCGATAGGACCAATAAATCAGTTTATAGACTTTCTATTTGCTTATCAAGACAAAATATTTATTATTTAAAAATAATTAAATTTTAACTTTTTTTTTTTTAATGGCCTAACTGAGAATACTTGGTTAAAAATAAATTCGATGCAATTTAATAGACTGATCAAATTTATTTGTGGTACGATAAAAGTTGCATCAGACCCATTTGTTTAGTCAGTATTTATGGCTACAAAAATAATAGCCTGTTAACATATCGCGTTACTAATTCCAAAAGGTCTTACATTTTCTACGCTCTTTTGACTTCGGGAAACCTCCTAAAGCCAAAAGGTCGTATAATTTTTGTTTTATTACAAATCGTTCTGGCGGGATTTCAAAGCTCAAAATTTTTTAAAATTCTAATGCCAAAAGGGCATGTAATTTGTCATGCGCCTCTGGGCTTTAAAATTTATTTTTTGAATTTTTAGCTCTAAAATTAGTCTAGCAGATTGCTAATGAAAAATAAATAAAACGACCTTTTGAAATTAGTAACGATATATTGTTATTAAAAAAGATAAAATTCTGAATACTAAAATTTTTTAATCAAGGAAATTTTGATATATTATCTAATAAATATTTTTATTTTCTTTTCTATCAAAATTATCATTATAGATTTTTTCTCTTTATAAAATAAAACATATAATTATCAACCTAGTCACGAGAAAATGCACAATTTTTATTGAAAGTACATTTTAAATTAAAAAGATCAATTTTAAATTTGTCAATATATATATACAATATATATATTGAATTTCTGATCGTATACCAAAGATTTATATTGTGTAAAAAAAAAAAAAAAAAAATGTTATTGACGTTAAGAGTAAAGAATAATTTGAAAAATAGAGTAAAATTTTTTATTTTTTGTATAATTTTATTAGTAAAGACAAATGCCTTAAAAAGCAATTTAAATGAGGTTTATAATTAATAATTTTTGTAAAAGTATCTCAAGTCCATCACAAATTAATTAAAAAAAAAAATAATTACATAGAAAAATTGTACCTTACATTCCATTCCATCAATATAACAAAGAAATCATTTGCTGCAATTGATACCGGCCATAAAAAAAAAAAAAATTAATAATTAGATGAAATATTGTATGAATTACAAACAATGCACTATTCATACTCATGTAAGAATTGCAGTTCGCATAAACTAAGTATTGGGCATATCGAAGATATTGAAATGCGTGTAAATATATATAAAATAATTTAATTAAGTGTAAAAAAAATGTATTTAGATTATAGTGGAATTTATCGGATTTTTAATAACTATAAAAGAAAGTTAAATTAATTATAAATTTTCTTTATATATAATTATGTGTTCAATAAAATTGTTAGTGAATATAAACGTGCACTAACTATGATAAAAAATTAATTTATAAAAAAAAACATTTATAATTAAAGGAAAAAGTTTTTAAATTAATTTTTTAACTAATAATTTTATTTTATAAATTAAAACTTCGATCTAATCACAGAAAATAAATGTATATTGAAGTATAGAATATAATCCAGATACAAATATGTATTTACGATCGAATTTACTCTTAAAAAATTAAATCTTCATTGAAATAAAATTTAGAAAAATCTTAATATCGTTAATTTACTGCTTAGTCAACTGTATATTTTAATTGTTAGTATTTATGTATATATTTACATTAGTATATATCGTCAATAATTTAATTATGACAGACAAAACAATTTATATCAGTTGCAATTCATATATTTATATTTCATATCATATTTTGTTTAATATTTCGCTTAATACATTTTGCTGTAAGATCGTATATATTTTGCATTAATTAGAATTTATAATTTATTTTTTATTGTAAATTTAAAATTTGTATCGTTCATACAAATTATTTACATATATGAATAATCTTTGATTGGCATTTATTACTTTTCAAGTAAAATAATTAAAAGTTTTTTTTTTTTAACTTTAATTATAAAACTTTATACTGACTTGATTACATATTTATATTTATTAATTCATTTATTTATTTTTTTTTTTTTTTATAATAAAATATTAAAATTCGATAAATCATTTTTCATATCAGAATAGAGTTAAAAATGAATTCAATGACGTAATAGTTACAATTAAAAGAAGTGACTAATATATACATTTATATTTTTTTTTATCAATAAAAAATAATTAATTATGAAGAATGTGAGGAACTTCCGCAACAAGATGATTTAGTAGCCTGAGTTTGTTCTACATCATCTTCAACAACAACAACATTTCTTCTGCTACTATTAACTCTACTTAAACTAGATTTTTTTTGTTCCACCTCATCAGCATGAGCGATCATTCTCCTTGTTAAATCCAAAAACATTTCTTCAATATTTCTATTTTGTTTTGCTGAAGTGTGAAAATGTACAGCGCCAACTTGTTTTGCGTATCTACAGGAACATTAAATAAATATTACGTTATAAAATATTATCTCTTTGATATGAATAATAAATATTTAAACATCAACAATAAAATGATAACTTACTCTTCAGCTTCTTCAATAGAAACATTACGATCTTTTTCAAGATCTATTTTGTTTCCAGCAATAGCTAGACATATATCACTTCCGAGCATTTTTTTCAGTTCTTTTACCCAACTTTTTACCTTTAAAATAAATATAATAATTTAATATCCTTATTGACCGTGAATTTACTTAACGATCAGTTTTTTTTTCTTGTTATTGAAGGAATTACGACTTTCCTGATCTCCTTAAGTGACAAAAAAACGTAGAATTAACGCATCAAATTTACTGATGAGCCCAGAAAATATATTTGGAGTGAAACCGTTTCTACTCGTGTAAAAAAAATTTTTGTTCATAATGAATTTAGATCTGAATTTTATACGAAACTCAGATCGTGACACAAATATGACTTTCATCATGAATTTGCTTCAACTTTTCATCTAGTAAATTCGTATCAATTTTAAAATTAATTTATTATGTCTTTGAATCGGACTTGGGATGACTTCAATAGAAACTTGACTGAATTTTTACTGCATTAAATCGTTTGTCAAATCATCGATTCAGAAATTACCAATAAATTTCTTCTATCAAGTTCTTGATTTACGTAAATCAGTTTCGATTGTAAAATGAATTTAGTGAATGAACTTCGGATCATTTGGATAAAAATTTGACATAGATTTAGATATAAATTCATTGTGAATAAAAATTTTTTCACACGGGATAATAATAACATCCTTAAGAATTAGATTACAGTCTATTTATGTACACTGTAAAAAATCGAGAGTGAATTGGAAGTGATTACAGATTTTATTTAAATTCACATTCACTTCGCCATTCGGAGTTTTTAAAGAAAATCACTTCGGATGATTAAATAGAGACGTTGTTCTTTTAGAGGAGTGATTTCAAAGTGATCTGGATTTTATTTGAATCCACATTCACTCCGATTCGGAGTTTTAATATTAAAATAAATTCCCCTTCGAAGTAAATTTCACCCCGAGGGGATAAAATAAATAAACTTTCATTTACTCCAGATTTAATCCGCGATCACTCCACAAATTTTTTACAGTGTATGGTATTGCAGTGCGTATATCGAATTGATATCCACATGTAATAACTCATGTAGAATCTAAAAAATATTCTGTCAATTAAGTAGATCAGGGAAGCCGTAATTCTTTCAATAGCAACTAAAAAAAAAATTAATATCATACAATATTTTAATAAAAGTCTTATCTAAAGTTTAATCTTACTTTTTGAAATGTATCCTCATCAGTAATATCATATACTAAAATGGCTCCATTTGACATTCTATAGTAAATTGGTCCTAAAGCATGAAATTTTTCTTGCCCCGCAGTATCCCATATTGCAAGATTCACTCTTTTGCTATTAATGTTTAATTTTTTATTAAGGAATGAGGCCTAAAAATGAACAAAAAAAAAATAATTTAAAAAGAAAAATAAAAAAAAAAAAACAGTAAATACAAATAACTGAATACTATCTTGCCTGTACAGTTGTCAAATGTTTGTCATTAAACTTGTCTTCAACATATCTGAGTGCAACAGAAGTTTTACCTACACAACCTTCACCAAGAAGAACAACTTTAAAATTATACCCATTGCTCGAATTTAATATCGAGCTTGCCATGGCAAAAATAAACCGGTTTAACAAATAAACTAACGTATATTATCTTAAATAAATTATTTAAATAAAAACTTTATCTTGCGAATACAAGAATATTTATTGACATGCTGAAAAATATAATAAATTATTTAAAAAGAAACGTATTACCGTTAAATACGTCAAAGTCGTTATAGATCAGCTGTTTTCTGATAGTCAATCAGCAATTAGACAGAAAACTTGTAAGTACATGTAAAATAAATATCAATTTAAAAAATTTAACAAATACCGATAGATGTCGCCAAGTTGTCTATAAAATGTCCGATAGTAAATAAACAAAATTTTTGTATATGCACACGTATACATAAATATATATGTATATATCTATACATATGTGTATATAAGTTTGTAAAAGTAAAAAATATATAAATAAATAATTTTTAAAATCATCGATATGTAAGTAATTAATAACAATAAATGTTATATTATATTTATATTAAATATATAAAAATAAAATAATTGTTTTTTCGTCAACTGTCACTTTGGCCGACATCAACAGGATCACGTGACACAAAATTATTATTATTATATAAATGCGTGCAAAAAAAGTAACAAGTAGAAATAAAACCGGAAGTGACGTAAATAAATTTTAAAATAATAAAAATAATTAATTATTTAAATATACAAATATGTTAATAAATAAACAAAAATAAATAAATATTTAAAATAATGAAAGTTTTTTAAATTTTTTGAATAATATTTGTAATAATTATTGGCGGTTGTTGAAAATAAGTTTTTATTTTGACCTCGTGGTATCTCAGACAACTCTGCGTGGTAATGATGCGCTAAAGTCTCGTAAATTCGGCCGTCACCTGTATTGAAAAGGTAAGATAACTCTGTGTTAATTATTGTGTTTTAATTAAGTAATAACATACATTTATTTTATTAAAATATATTCAACATTGTATTAGTTTATTTTTAATAATTTATGTGTATTGTCATAAATAATTTGTCAAGTATATTCTTATTAAATAGTGTGAGATATCAGCGTCCTCCGGTATGTACATTCATGCATACGCCAGACTGTTAAGTGTATCATTAAATTACAACAGTAAATATTAAATCCATCATCAACATTAAAGTAAATAATTAAATAAATAATAACTCAACGTCAGTTTCTGTTAATAATCAAAAATATATGATCCTGTCAGATTATAAATAAAACGTGTCGCATTAAAAGTTGAACGCGCGCCGCTGTCTGTATTTGAGTACTCGTTTTAATCGGCTTTCCGTTGACAGATTTACCAACACAATAATTACGACGTAATATATTTTTAAATAATTCATTATTAATATTACCTAATTAATTATTTTAAAATATTTATTCAAATGTTATTATTGTTGATGGCATTTTGTAGTTATATTTATAAAATTGTTTGTTTGCGTGCTGTTTCATCTGTCATGGCGTGCCCGTGGCGGTTGATTGTCGTTGGCATTTTACAATTAATGAATATATATTTTTACAAAATTATATATTTAAAAGTAATTCAAAATTTTTGTCACTGACTTTCGATTACTGTTAATTTTCTATATATTTTTTAAGTACACTGTTTATTTATTTATGATATGTTTGGAGTATGACATATAATTTATAGGGCATTGAAGGGGGTCGGGGATAAGGGACAAAAGCCGCAATGGCGGCGTCCTGTGCTGTGCCACGCGCCATGTCGGACTTGTCGTTGCGCACGTCGTTTTATTTGTAGCCCTTTCGCGCCTCATATACACAATTTGTCCTTCTCTAAATGCCCGCTTATTGCTTATGTTCCACTGGTCTACTTTCTTATTTTGATATTTAAATCCCCATCTAATCTAGTTTCTTAAATTATATCCTCAACTAAAACTCATAAATTTTCATTTTTATTCTACACATTTAATTCTATACTCTCAGATTTAAACTTTGAATTGAGTGCTGACTAATTTTTCTTTTCCTTAAATTCTATCCTCTCCCCCTATGCTACGTCACATCCAAACCTAATTTCTTTTCCCTTCCCCCTATTTCCCTCTCCCCTTTTTTTTTCTACCAAAAATTTTTTTTACTCCGAATGTATGACTTACAGAATGCAAGTGACAGTTTCATCCATCTTTTTTTGATGATAGTAAAGTTAGCGGACATCTGACGTTTTTTAAAACTTTGAAATAATAAATTTAAATGTTTATAAAATAAAAATAAAAAAATCCATGTCTAGACAATTCAAAATTCAGTACATGCATTTTTTTAAATTTAATTATTTAATTTACTTTAATATGTAATTTAAAAATTTTCATATGTCTGCTACATTTACACTTATCTTTTTTTGACGTATACGTATTTTTAAAAAATTAATTTAGTTATTGCGGTCTTTTAGTACAATGACTTCTGTATTTATATTTATGTTTATTTCTTGATGCATTTCTTTATGTTTATACTTAACATTAAACACGTAAATACACATGTAAGTTTAGTTTATTTGTTTGCATATACATGTATGTATTTAAAAGTTATTTTTATTAATCTTAAAATAAGAGAAAGACAAGTGAATTATATGTACATACGACACGTTTATTAGTCACATATATTTCCACGCAAATATAGAAAGCACGGATACATTCTCAAAACTTTTAAAATATTAAATTACTCTTTAACTTCCTTGCGAAAAAAATAAAAATTAAGTCAACGTGACTATCATTTGATTAAAAGTATAAATAAAAATGAATACAAGTATATTTTTTTTAAACAACTTGAAAAAAAAATAAGATACACTATCAGTAATCATCAATCGTAAATACTTTTATGTATAATTGAATTCTTCAGATGAAATTTAAATGCGAGAAAAAATTTTTAAGTAAAAATATAGGCGGTTTTTACGTTATCATTCAACAGCTTCTGTGTGCTTGAAAGTATATTTTTTTCGGTAGATATATATAGATATATATGTAACAGTAGAGAAAAAGTGAAAAGAAAAGTTGTATTACTGGGTAACTGTGTCAGGGGCAAAAGTAAATCGCTATATCGGACAAATGTCAAATTTTACCTCTTTATTTATAAATAAAATACCTAAATTTTTTTTTTTTCACCTTTTATCTTATATGTATTAAGTAACATTAATTTACCGGCATGTAATAATATATCTAACTAAACTAAATCGAATTAAGTAACTCATCGCGATTCACTTTCTGTAGTAGTCAGTGCTCGACTATTGACTCACTGATATTATCATTGTTTGACAAAGTGTTAAATGCACCAACTGTTGATGGTTAATAGTGTCAAGGGCAGAGCTAAATAATTCGATGTCGATATATTATTAGATATAAAGTTAAGGATTTTATATTAATCAGTATTATTTGAATTAAATAAGACTAAATAATTTTTTACAGTATCATATTGGAGTTTTATTCCCGTTTTTCTAGTCTCAATAATTATAACTCGATAGAAAAATTTCTATAACTTTATAACAAGATATATTTTTATATTAATGTAACCATGTTAAAATCCTGAGTACTTCGCAATGCGTGCCGATGGGCCTTTTAGTAATTCTTTACACTTTAAAAGCAAAAAAAAAAACGTACATTTTGTTTATTTGTGTAACCAAAACTTTTGTAAATATTTTTCACGGGTTAAATAAGACTAAATAATTTATTTTTTATTTTTCAGTAATTTTAACCGGGGTAAGACAATTATGTCTAGTTTTCACAGACCAAAAGTTTACCGTTCATCCACGGGATGTTGCATTTGCAAAGCCAAATCCAGCAGGTTTGTTATTAATAAACAAATTAATTTTTTAAATTATAAAAATTAAGATAATTAATTGTTAAATTTTTTTTTTGCGACAGTTCCCGTTTTACTAACAGTAAAAAGTACGAAGATGACTTTATAAAATGTTTTCTACTAGAAGAACAACGTACCGGTGAGATTTGTAACGCTTGTGTTCTTTTGGTCAAGCGGTTTAAAAAACTACCTCCTGGGTCAACTCGTAATTGGGCATATGTAAGTTAATTACTTTATTAATATAAGTAATGAAGTGTAATCTATGAGCACATGCAAGAATTTTATTATTTTTTGTTTCAATTTGAAGGCTTATTATTATTAATTATAATTATATTTTATGTTAATTAATTTCAGGTTGTGGATGGACGTGCAGGCCCTGGTGTAAAATCATTGACGAGGTATAAGTCGAAAAATAGAAAAAAACTTAAAGATAGTCCTGAAAAAATAGTAAAGAAGAAACATGTTTACGTTAAATCTGATTATCGCGAGCGCAGTCCTGTAATAAGTGATGATTTACATTTAAATGGTAATTTATTTATACTTTTATTATACATATATATTATATAGAAATTTTTTACGATTTAAATATATATTTTTAGAAGACTACTTAAATGGTACTGAAAGCAAAGGATCCAGTAGATCTAGTACTCCAGAGGACTGTGATATTGAAATGACTGAAAGCACAACTGAGAGAGTTTGTACTAACAATAATGATGATCTTGCTGTTTATGGTTTTATTGACACGGATTATTTTAAAAGGTATGAAACAGATATAGGAAAAAAATAAATAAAACATATTTGACTAGGTATTTAGTTTTATAAAAATTATCGAAAAAAAACAAAAGTTTTTAATACACCACGTTTTTAAAACGGACTAAAAAGTATAAAATAATTTCTCTGAGCCTCATGAAGATTTAAAACCACATACAGATTCCGAATTTCTTACAGATAGTCCTGAAAATTTATGATTGTGAATTTTTAATAGCTATGAAAATATTTATATGATTTAAAACGACGAATGTGGGGCTCATGCGATCCACAACCGTAAGAGGTGTAAAGAGCAGCTATCAATGAGAAAACACATCTTTTGCAGCGCAAGAAAATTGTTAGTTGAACTGTTCATACATCAGTTATCTAGTGCGTCGCCTGTTTTTCGTTTGTTTTTTTTTTTTTTTTTTTTCATTTTCTTGTATTGTCATCTAGTTTTGAACTATGTTCCAAATTTGAATTCCAGCTCATCGGGACGATAGTTAAAAATCAATTACAAAATTTCACACGAACAGACTTACACGAAAGCGAGTTGATAAAAACGTGGTAATAAATACATATCTTATTTTTTTTTTTAGAACTACGATTTGTTGCGGCGTAATATTCAGAGGCCTATATAATGAAGTTATCGTAGTTCCAGAACTAATAAAACGTTGTTCAAGTTGCATTCTGCGACAGCGAAAACGACAACTTGGACAAACAGGAGCAAATACTGCAAATAATAGTCCATTCCATAGTTCGGAATTGGCGAGTCCAGCATACCGAGCATCGTCCTCGAGTCCTGCCCATAGTGTTGACTCAACTACAGATGCTTCAGCAGGCAAATCTACAGGTAAAGTGTTCAGTGATAATTCATCGGACTCTGGATACGATGAGTCTTCCAATCAAGAGGTTGGTGAGAGTAAAATTGCCCAAAACAATACAAACAATAGCACAAACATGACTGATTCGGGAAAAACAAATTCAATAAAACCAATTGAAATAAAAGCAACGCCGACAACAGAAACTGTCAGATTAGTTAAAGTACCAATTAAAATAATAAAACCAGTAGAAAAATTTACAAACGAATCAACTCTTGTTTCATCTAAAAGTCTGACTAGTACAAACGGCCATTCTCATGTCGTTATAAATAATCCTCTTGACGATTTTGCTACTCATGCAGTAGCAAGACAATCTGTTGTTAATTAATATCACATTTATCCTAGACTTATTTTATTTATTTATCTTTTTACAAGCTAGGTAAATGAATTTTTATAAACTAATAACGATATTGCTGCATTTAAATTATTGACCAAAATAACATTATTTAATAATAATGGTATCGTATCGATATTTAATTGTTGTAGAAAAAATTATTCCTAGAAGACGATGGGTTATCTAACAAAAATTTTATTTACTTTTCGTACAAAAAAAAAAAAAAAAAAAAAAAAAAAAGTTAGGACAATTGTAGTTATTAAATTTATTTATTGAGAAATATTTATTTTCAAAACTATTTATATTTTAGGAATTAATTAATTAATTATTCCTAAAATGAGATTAAATTTTTTATGAAAATATAAAATAAAAAAAAAATGAAAATTGTAAATTGTAAAGAAAATTGATCAATTATATAAACTATTTGATGAAATACATCAAAATACTGTGATAGTTGTGGTATATTGATATTATATATTTTACAAATCTTCATATAATTATGAAATTATTACTAATGACGTATAAGTCGTGAAATTTAATCTATTTATTACGATACCCATCAATTCTTCTAGAAAAAATATTAATAGAAAAATTTTAATATAAAAACATATATTATTTTTTTTTTAAATAAAATTGGTGTCAGTCATAAATGAATGTAATGTTCTAAGATGCCAATGTTTAATTTTATTAATAAGTTCAAGAATTTAAATGCGAAACAAAAAAGTTTCTTTGACTAAATAAATATAAAAAAAAAAAATTAATACATTTTGGACTAATCGCAATTTCCATGACGTTAAAAATTAATTAACTCAAATTAAAGTCGTGCTCGGATATTTAATAAAAAGAAAAAAAAAGAGATACGGTGACCCAATAATCTTATAGCAATACGTTTAAAAGAAATTTATTTCTTTTATAAAATAAGCCAATATATAAAAAAAGTCTTCTTTAATTAAGCACTTGTGTCAGTATTAAAAACAATAAAATTTTGTCAGGACCAATAATAATTTATAACATTTTTAAATATATAAGTCAATGACATAGTGCAGAATGGACGATGCTTGTGAGTTAAAGAACTAATCGAGTCAAGAATCATCGAATAGCAGACGATTTTTACTTTTTTACTGTAAAAAAACGAAAAACAAAAAAAAAAAACATAATTTTATATTAACACGATATACAAAGATTAGTTTTAATTGTTATGTGCAATATTAATTCTTTGTATCTCGACAAACAAAAAAAAAAAATTATTATTTTTTCCCATAAAATTTAAAAAAAAATTAACAAAACGTGAAATAGATTTTTAAAAAAGTTCTCTTAAATTTTTTGACAATACTTAATCTTTTATTAATTTAAACAGACAATTTATATAAAATAATAAACTCGAGTGTCATTTTGTCAATCAAACATCGAATAGATGAATTGTTTAAAGGCAAAGTTTTTTACTTTGCCTTTTAACGAATTAATTAATTTTAATTGTATATTTAAATTTTAATTGATCTCCTGAGATTAAGTCCATAATTTGCAATTTAAAAAATGTGTGTTATATAATTGGGTTTTTATCATCTTATAAAAGATGTTGTGAGACTGCTCTATTATTTTAAGCCGAGTACGTATTTCAAAATGAAAATATATTATTTTATTTTTTTTACTGCAATACACTAATTAAATTTTTAATTTTATGCAATTTAATTATTTCTATTACTAGTAGACTACATATTAATATTTTTAATTTATAAAATATCATTGTTGATTAATAAGTAAAACATTTGTGTGTTTCCACTGCCAGAAAATTATATTAGTAAAGTGAAAGAAAAAAAAATGCGAGATGTATATGAAAGTATTAATCAATGATGATTATTTTATCTTTAATTACTATCATTTTTATTTAATTATTTTTTACTTAGCAAATTTTTTGGTCTATTCAATTAATTTAATCGATATTTAAGTATTTATCAAACCTTTTAATTATAATAATGTGAAATTTTATTTATAAACAATTTTTTTTTGATAATTTATGTACTGCATTTTATAAATATGAGTGATGTACTCACTATTATTTTAATATTATGATTTGGTTTTGATTATAATCATGATACAAGTCATTTATCTATTAATATTGCGAATAATCTGACAGTTTCTGATAAAAAAGAAAAGAAAACGCAAGCGTTTAATAGATAAAAAATATAATTTTTAATATAAATCAGCATTGATTATTAATATAAAGAATACATTAAGTAAACAAATTTTTCGTATTAATTACGAAAAATAACCGCCAATAATCATGTTTCTTTTTTAGATATTAAGAATTTTTATATCAAAACACAACCTTTATTAATTATAAATAATAATTATCTTTATATTAATTCTGATTGTGAGACTGATCGATGTATTAAACAGATAACAATTTATTTACATAAAAATATTGTAGTATAGATCAGGATTATTTTATTATCATATGTATATATACACATACGTAATGATAGATATATATTTTTTTCGATTTGTTGAAGTGTTAACTTGAAAAGTTATAATTTTTTCATGATACTAGCAACGAAACTTCAAATTTCAGTGTCTCTACAACCAGTCGAAATAAAATAATTTCAGTCCAATGCCGCGAACGCGTAAATTCCGGATGTCTTTAATCAGCGGGCAAAAATATTTGTGTTTCATCCCTTGGGAAGAAACAATTAGTATATTACACACTTAGGGAGGAAGGTAACACGCGGCAATCACCAGATCTGTACTTGAAAATTTAAATTTTTGTCTCTGTGAAAAATGGCGCACGTGCTGATTTTTATCATGAGTTTTCTCATGAGCATAAGAGAAAAATTCGGCTTTCTTCCCTCTAAACATTGCAAGAATTTAAACTTTCGATGCAGGTATGGTGAAAATATTGTTTCGGCCCGCTGACTGAAGGGATTCGCGATTTAAACTCTGATACTTGTCATTTGTTAGTAGTAATTTCAGACCATTAATTTTATTTACGTGAATGACAGCTTCGACTGATTTTTTTATACAAATTAGTGTAAATAATAAATAGTATTCATAGTTTCTGCTCAATTATAAATTACAAATCACAATTTACACTTACGCTAGTTGATCACACCATTGGTTTGAAATTAACTTGTTTCTGTCTGGCTGTTGACATTTAAACTTTAAGTTCCAATGCAGGTAATCATGAAAAATATAGTATGTGACACAGGATGAAACACGATTTCAGACTGCGGATGATGTCAGCCAACTTCACCCTGGTCCGAAATTGTTTTGTTTCATCCCTTGTCACACAATATACTATTAATTTCACATACATTTTTTAAAATCATTCTTTGATTATAATAAAAAACTATATTACATTTATTGTTCATAAACAAATATTTTTTATATAATTTCTTCAGTTATTGTGTATATGTATATACTTATGTACATCAATTTATTACAAAAAAACAAAAAAAAAAGCAAAAAAAAAAAATGATAACCTGATCGTGACTGCCATAGTTGTCATCTTGTTACCTTGATACACTTATACATTTGTACAGAGATATCGATATAAGAATTTATGAGGTAAAAATAATCCGATTTTCCCACCATCCTTTGAGAGAAACTTTATTTATTTTCTCTTCCTCTATATTTATTTATGTTAAAACTTTTGTTAATATTTAAGAATCCATCAGTCACACAACACAAAATAGTTTTTAAGAGATAAATGTATCACGACTCAATTTCATAATTGTAACGAATAGCATAATTTGACTGTGTAATTTTAATCATTATATATTTTGATGACAAAATGATTGAATGGTGTGACTAAAAAATACAATTTTTACAGAAGACCAACAATTGTTTACTATCTTGTATTGTTCATATAAATTTTTTAACATTATTGAGTGTTAGTTTTTAAGCACACATGTTATGATATTCAATTTTTTATCACAAGACACTTCGACTCATCGAAAACGAAATTTATAATTTTAATTCAAAAGTTGATGGTTGTTATATTTAGTTGTTTTGTCATTAATATATTGTCTGGAGATTTTGTTTATAATTTAAAATCGAATATCAAATATGGACAATCAGTTTCTGCACATTATAAATTCGATTTCTAAATGTAGATTTAAAAATTATTTTATATTTTTAATCATTTATCGAAATTGTAAGATAAAATCACATAAAATTTCATTATTATTATTATTATTATTATTATTATTATAATTATTATTATTAATGTTTTTAACAAATGAAAAAATAAAATATCTTGTGTGAATAAAACTAATATTAAGCATAATAATTTTCCATTACTTCAAATTAAAATAAATCAAAGAAAAAAAAATCTGTGTTACAATATTTATTAGCTGTTATTACTAAAATATTGATTTATTTATTTATTTAACGCCAATCGGCAATGTATAATAACAATTTACATACGATATGAAAGGAGAGTAACACGCGAAATAACGCTTTAAGCGATGGATTGTAACATAGATATACAAAAATAATGAAGACAAAAAGATTGCACGTGGAGGAGTTCGTGGTTAGTCGTTGTATTCCAGTACCAGCTTTTTGACAGACCTTTGAGAGGATGGGTATGGACGACCATATAAGTTCACATCCGAGCAGATAGCATTGACCGAATTAGATATTCTGTTGATAGACCCAAAACGGGCATAGTTTTTGGATGATTTTGTAGTATTTAGCAGCCGGCTATGTCGTAGGCCCGTTTTGGCGCAGATAAATTCAAAGCGTTCAAGTATTTCTGGGGAGTCAATGTACCCGTTGATTACCTTGTAGAAGAACGAAATGTCGTTAACTTGCCTTAAACTGGCTAAATAATTGATATGAAGGTACTTATATACTGCTTCGGTGTCCAAGTCATGGCCTGTCTGTCGTAAGAAGTAAGATAGGAACTTGCAGAATCTGCGTTGGATTTATATTATTATATTACTAATATTTACATTACTTTTAAAGAAATGTTTTGAAAATTTTTATTTATAAGAAAACTTTTATTATAATTTAAGATTAATCTTTTTATTTATGTTTTCCTAATGAAGAGAAATGTGGTGCATTTCTTTCTTAGTAGCATTGTTTTAAACAAGTTTCTTACGGTAGATTTAAACAAGACAAAGAAGAAGATGGATTTCATAAGTATACTTGCCAAAGATTTCATCAAGTCTTGCTTAAGATTCTTCTTAAAGACTTACGGAAATCTGTAGAAACAGTCTCCAGAAATTCTTAACCAATATGTCTACTATATATCAATGATAGGTCAGAGCTGCTGCAGAATTGCTTAAGATATTGGGTTTCTTTTTTTCCGAATCACTCCAAGCTCAACACACAGTACCTATAGCTGACCCATTGGTCCTCATTTAAATTTAAAGTGCTGCAAATTAATAATATTATCACTCGATAAAATTATATCGAATATTTAGTGGGTGCCACTGAATTTACTAGACTAATGCTGAATAGACGGCTCAGGAAGTAACGAAGTAAGGGTGGCCATGTCCAGGTGTCTTAAGCAATTCTCAGATTTTTAAAATGAGAGATATTTTCTTATGTAGATAATATGAGACTATACAGAAATTCTTCTATAGAAGTATCACAACAATGAAAAGCATTCTTTACCTTTCATAGAAAAAAAAGGAATAAAATTTAAATAGAAAAACAGAAAAAATAATTTAATTTTAAAGCTTCAAATTCAATTTATTTCATTTTTTAAAATGCTTAATGTTAAACAATGTTGTAAAACAATGAAATAAATTTAATTTAACACTGAAAGTTTTTCAAGTTTTCGACAATTTAAAATGATTTTGAAGTTATCAGACAATCAACAATTTTTGAATTTTTCTTTTAACAAATCGATAGCAAAAAAAAAAACAGAACTAAAAATATGCTTACAGAAAGTTAAAAAAACTATAGGTGTAATTTAAAAAAAAAAATTTTTTTCTATAATTTATCGTTTTTCAAAAAATTATTAAACGTCATCGGCTAACTTCAGTATCATAATTCAATAACTTTTTAAAGGAAATAAGCAAATAATTACAATTTATTTATGTCAAAACCTTATTTATTTATTTAGCTATTTCAAATATATAAAGTAGAGACACCTATAAATAAAAGATATTCTACATATTATTTATTTTAAGGTTAATATCTAAAAAATTGCAAAGATTTGTAAGATGAAATTAATCTATAATTTAAAGAACTTTTGTTTCAATATGAACTTTTTTAAAAATTAAAGTCTATTATGAATGTCCAAAATATTACTAAATTACGAATAATAACATTCGACGTAACTAATACATTACTAAAAACATCAGTAAATAAAAATTATATTGATGTAAGTTCTAAGCATGGAATTTTGCTAAAAAATCCCGATAAATTATCATCGAGTTTCAAAAAACATTATTTACTTTCGTGCTCTAAATATCCAAATTTTGGACGTTCAGGACTCGGTTGGGAAAATTGGTGGAAAAATGTTGTTCGCAACGTTTTTAAGGATCAAAATTTACAAATATCTGATGAAAAAATAGATGAGGTAATTATTATAAATCTGAATGTAACTGACAAGTGGGAATTTCTTAAATTTTAAAATAAACGAATTTAAATAATGAAATTTAAAAAAACGCGCGTAATGATTTTTCATTGAACTATCGTATGTTTTAGTTTTTCATTTTATGATACTGAAGTTAGCCGACGTCTAATAATTTTTATATTTTTTAAAAACGATAACTTTAGGATCATTACATTTTATTTATTTATTAAAAAATTCCCCCCTGTCAGTTACATTCACACTCATTTACACTTATGTGAATGTGGCAGGTATGAGATAAATTTAAACTTACAAATAAACGAATAAAACAATTAAACATATAAAAATTTAAAAAATGCACATACTAATTTTCAAATTCTTTAAATGCGCATTTTTTTAATTTTATTCGACTTGCATTTAATTCACTTATTTCAAAATTTAAAAAATTGACAAGTATTAGCTACATTTTCACTCATTAGTTATTATAAGTCATAAATTAATCAATTACTTTTATTTATTCAATTATCATTAATTTTTTTTTAATTTTAGATAGCAACAGATTTAATAAAACATTATGGTACAAATAAATGCTGGGAAGTATTTCCTGGTGCGTTGGATATTCTTGAATATTTATATAATCGTAAAATAATTTTAGGAGTAATTTCAAATTTCGATGAACGTTTGGAGACAATTTTAATAAATACTGACCTACGAAAATATTTTTCATTCATTTTAACGTCTTATATTTACGGCAAAGAGAAACCAAATATTTCAATATTCAATGAAGCTTTAAAATTAGGAGGAAAAAAATTAGGAGATAGAATATTACCTGAAGAATCATTACATATAGGCGATAATATAGAAAATGATTACAATGGAGCTAAGAACGCAGGATGGAATGCTTTTTTAATGGATCATAAGTATAAATTTAATGAAGAATTCGACAATACAGCACAATGTCAGCGTTTTAAAAGTCTCTATGAATTAAAAGATCATTTTAAAACTATTTTGAATTAAACTTCATACATTATTAATGTAAATTTAACTTATTATCATTGATGACTGCAAATTTTTATCATGATAGTGTAAATAGTTAATAGATAAAATAAAATCTAATTTATGAAAGTAAAATACTGTGCGTCTTTTATTTGTTGAATTTAATACACGATCAGTCTTTTATATTTTTTTGAATAAGGGGACAACGGCTTTACTGATGCAGCCAATTTATCATACAATGACATCAATAAATATATTATTGTGCATAATATATTCACTGGCATATACGGCCCTGTTAAATGCAACAGAAATGTCTTTACAGAATAAAAATCAGATTGACTAAAAGATAATTAGCGTATTGTCAGGACGAGTGGGTGGAATTATATCAGCTAACGTTTCCGTGTGATATTTTGTATCCGCTGTCTCTTTTAAACATGACAATTTTTTTTTTTTTTTCATCATAATTTTATTTTCCAAAAAATCATTACAAAGTTTTTAAACTACTAAGTTCTATATTATATACGTACACAGAAAAAAAAGTTATCTTGAGTCAACAAAAAATTTTGGACTGCAAACGTTTTCGGGAACCAGGTCAAGATTTTTTTGAGCCAAGAGAATTCGTTCTGGTCAGAGGAAATTTCTACTTGATCCAAGAAAATTGAGGTCTCAAAAAAATTTTTTGAATCAAGAATATTTACTTTTAATTGAGAATTTTTTTTTTCTGTGTATAGAAACGTTTTGTAGTTTTCTGAAGTATGTACACAGAAAAAAAGAATTTCTTGGCGCAAAAACTTTTTACTCGTCTCAAGAAAATTTTTGCACTATAAATTGAAAACGAACATTTTCTTGGGACGATAAAAAGTTTTCTTGAGCCATGAAAAAAATTTCTTGCGTCAAGAAATTGTTTTCATTCCATAATGAAAAATTTTTCTTGCTCCAAGAAAACTTTTTTTGGGTAAAAATAAAAATAAATTAAAAACGACTACGGAGGAATTACTGTACTGTACTGGTGGTACAGTAACTTGCTTACTGTAAAGGGCTGGGAAAAATCTGTACGGTATGGACCGAGTATGTAGAGTTGTATAGTAGAATTATGAACTGAAGCCTCTCTAAACACAGAGAAAATAAAATGAGCGTACGAGTAAGAGGGAGATAAGAGAAAGTGAGATGAGATGAAGTGCTCACAGTGCTCTCGCTTTAAGTTAATTCTTTAGGTTCGTGCTCACAATCCCTCAGCTACGCCTTCAGTTTCTGCTAGCTAGAAGCAAGATCAAGTTCTCAAATAGTTTATACATACATACATACAAAAGTACTTGTGCTTAGTTGACAATAAAGTTATATTTAAAGTTACGTATCATGTACTTGGTCATTTTTAGAACACATTCAAAAGTTATATACATTTCAGGAGTTTCCTTTTAATCTATTAAATTTATTCTACATGTGAGCATTTTTAACCAATGAACATTTTTAAATTTATACTGAATAAACAAATACTTATCACTTACTCATATTTAAAAATATTTTTTTAAAATAAAAATATTCATTGAACATAAGTCCTTATTGCGGGGGAGCAAACTACCGTTAAAATTCTGTTCATTGTTTATATATCTATATATTTATACATATCTATATTATATACATAGAAACATATACATTTATAAAATTTAACGTTGAATTAAATAATGCACTATTTATTTTTTATTATTATATACAAAACACAAAAAAAATTTTATCATTTTTAAACCATGAAAATAAAAAGAAAATTATTGTATTTTATTTTTTTTAGACAAATTTAAAAGTTTTGAGATAAGTAAAAATCATTTTAATGGATTGTAAATGATAAAAATACTATCTATTACTTGGAATTAAAGCATAGGGAAGAAAAGCAAAAGCGTGGGAGCACAAGTTCATCAGTTTAGAATCAGTGAAACATTACATCCGTTACTGAGTGAATTAATAAAATTTTAAATATTTAAAATTATAATAATATTATTATATATTTAGATGAAATAATTTATATCTATTACTCGTGAAAGAATGAAGTTTCCTTCGTTACGATTTTTTTTTATAATTATCTGCATATTTGGTGGAATTGTTGGTGATCCTGCTCCTGCTGAAGATTTTTATCATCGAACTCCGTTAAATCACGATGAAATAAAGTGTTATGATGACTTTGGAAAAGCTCAGGTAAATTACATAAATTAGTAGGGTAGAGGTATCGTTTTTGGTCACTTTTGAATACTGAAAAACATGATCCTCAAATTAACAGACAATTAAAAATTTTTGAATTTATATTTCAACAAATCAATTACAAAAAAAGAAAACTTAGGATATGCACATGTAGAATATTCAAAATATTCAAAATATTCTTATTCCTGCACTTGCAGGTGCAATTTTTTTTATAATTTATCGTTTTGAAAAAAAATTTAAAAGTTATTAAACGTCGAGTAACTTCAGTATCATTTGAAAGATTTAAATAAAATAATTTGTAAAAGACGCGATGATAATTACCCGTACAAAAAAAAATTTTGAAAACGCGTTGAACATTCAAATCTTTAAAACGTGACACAACGAAATTTTTGAACGTTTTTGAAACTTGAGGAAATTCAAAAGAAAAATCAATAAATATCCTAGAGGATATTTATATCTTAATAATATAATATTATCAAGCCAAGAAAAAAAGTTCAAAAATGGTTCAAAATCAGCTTTTCTGAACACTGAAAAAAATTATGAATCCTAGCACTTTTAATGGAGAGTCAAAAAAAATTTACAAGAGTCTAAAAACTTTAATTTATATGATCCTGAAAATAGCAGACAATTAGTAATTTTTGGATTTTTTTTTTAACAAATCAATTATAAAAAAACAAAAACTAAAAATATGCACATGTAGAAAATTTTAAACACTACAAGCGCAATTTTTTCAAATATTTTTTTTTTTTTTATAATTTATTGATTAAAAAAAAGTCCAAAAATTATTAGACGTCGGCTAACTTCAGTATTATTAATTTATAGTATTAAGTCTAATGGTTTTTTTCTTTGTATTTTCTGAAGTTTGAAAATTGTTTTAAAAAATTTTGTAATTGTGTCACATTTTGAAGTTTAGAACAGCCAACACTTTTTCAATAACCTTTTTTACGCGGGTAAAATTCAAAATTTGTACAAAAATACTTTTATAACTCTGGCAAAATGGAAATTTTATTTTATACTTTCGCATTAATTAAAATTAAGTAAAATATCTAAAAATGGAGCACTCTATCCAAAAGTTCCCATAGAATCCAGTAAAACTTTTAGATAGGGCAGTGACCCCGTGTCACTTCTACCCTATTTATTAATTATTTAAATTATTATGTAAAAACAAATCTTTATATATTAAATAATATTGCATTACCTAGATTTGACTTGCAATCTTAGTGTAACATTTTTGGTACTTATCATTAATATATGTTTTATTTTTTTATTGAAGTATTGGATGTATGGTAAACGAGGGGTTATCGTTAGCTTCTTGAATTGCTTAAACTCTCTTAAAGATAAGCGGAAGTAAATGATATAAAATTGATAATACCGTACATTCATAAGCTTTCATAAGCCACGAGTAATAAAAGTTTAAATTCTGCAGTTTCCTCTTAAAAATATATAAAAATTTCTCATCAACTAAAACGATAACTTAATTTTTATCAATTAATACATAACTGATAAATTTTTTTAATTTTAAAAGAAAATAATAATTTTATTTTTGAATGTAGTAAATAAGTAAATATTTTATGTATACAGAAAAAAAACTTTTACTCGTCCCAAGAAAAGTTTTATGTGACCCCATAAATTTTTTTCATTATAAATAGAAAAAAAAATTTTTTTTTTGGAGGTAAAAAAATTTCTTGCACCAAGAAATTTTTGTTTTCATTTGATTTCATAATGAAAAATTTTTCTTGCGTCTAGAAATCATTTTTTTTTTGTGTAGTAACTTAATTTTTTTTTTTTCTTTTAATTAAAATATAATAAAATTAATTACAGCGATGTATCCCCCCTTTCGAAAATGCGGCTTTTAATATTTTAATGGAAGCAACAAATACGTGTGGTCAAGATGGCAGACCTACGGAGTTTTGTAAGCAAACGGGGGTACATAAAAAATCGTGTGAAGTTTGTCGATGGGGTGATCATCCAGCGGCTTATCTAACTGATCATGATAATAATGATAATGCAACGTGGTGGCAATCAGAAACTATGTACGAAGGGATTGAATATCCTAATCAAGTTAATTTAACTTTAAAACTTGGTATGTTTTTATTAAATTATCTTAAAAAATAAAATTAATTAATAATAAGTAAATAAAATTACTTATTGAAGTTAAATAAATAGGGTTTCAATATATAAAAGTTTATCTCAGATAAGAAAAAAGGTCATACTCACAGACCCTTAATCTCAAAGGTCGATTTCTTCCATCTGCCGACCATATGTTTTTTTTTTTCTTTTAAAAACAATCTTGAGTAAACTAAGTTTTAGTATTACATTGGCGTAGAATAGATTTTTTAAACCCTCCCATAATTTTTTAGGTAAAACCTTTGACATCATATACATACGCGTATTATTTGAGTCACCAAGACCTGAAAGTTGGGGAATCTACAGAAGAAAAAACGATAAATCAGATTGGGAACCATATCAATTTTATTCAGCAACTTGTAGAGATACTTACGGACTTCCTGATGTAAAAGAAACTATTCGAGGAGAAGATACTCGGGTTCTTTGTAATTCAGAGTACTCAGATATTTCTCCTTTAACTAAAGGAACTGTAGCGTTCTCAACTTTAGAAGGAAGACCATCAGCTTATCAGTTTGATACCAATGCAGCTCTTCAAGTACGGATTAATAATATTTTTTTTTCAATACTGAGCCATATAATGAAATAAATTAATGGTTTTTTTTTCCTCTTTTAGGAATGGGTACAAGCAACCGATCTTAGGATAACACTTGATCGTTTAAATACTTTTGGAGATGAAGTATTCGGAGATGAGCAAGTACTTCGATCTTATTATTATGCAATAACTGATATTGCCGTAGGCGCTCGTTGTGCTTGCAATGGTCATGCCGGAGAATGCATCAATTCGACTAGTGCTGATGGAACAATGACTCGCAGAATTTGCCGGTAAATAGTAATATATTATTACTACTATTATTATTTTGGTTGCGTAACAATTCACCCGACGACAAAATACCCGTGACAAAACACCCGCGAATAAATATCGAAAATATCAAAAAATTTTATTCTTAAAAGAAGTCTTATTTCGTCGAAAACTATAAAAAATAACATTACATTAAAAATTAAGAACTTTAGTTCGTGGGTGATTTGTCTTCGGGTATTTAGACGTGCCACCATTATTTTTAACTATTAAATAAATTTTAAATATTATTTACTAATTGAACTGAGAGAAAAAATATTTTCGAATCGCACAAGAAATTATGCTATTAAAAATTTTAAATCTAATATATTTTCGCTGCAAAAATTTGAAGATTTCATTCAAAATAATTTTCTTAAGGCCATTCTCAGACACTGCCCCCATTTTTTAAAAATATTCAATGATTTTCAATTGTAATGACCGTATTAAAATTTCGATAATTAATTAAAAAAAAGTTGAAGCATTAATTGAAAAAAAGGCAACGCAGTTACAATTTTGCCGAGACGTAGATTTTTAAAAAAATTAATTATAATCGATATATATTAGGAGCAAAAAGAAATTTTGAAAATAAATTTCAATAAAATGTTCATGACGATTTGGATTTTCAAATTTTTTGGGCTAAAATTGGTTTACCAAATTTCGTTTAACTCCTAATTGATATCAATTATAATTAATTTTTTTAAAAATCTGTCTCGCAATATTGTAACTGCGTTGCCTTTTTTTTTCAATTAATGCTTTAACTTTTTTTTAAATTAATTAATAAAATTTTAATACTGTTGTGACAGTTCAAGGTCATTGAATATTTTAAAAAAGTGCGGGCACTGTCTAAGAATGCCTTTAATCGAAGAAATCAAAGTTTATTTCCAAATATCATGATCTTTTTTTTGCAATAGGAAATAAATTTTTATTTTAGGGCCAGTTTTGAAAACCAGGTTTGTTTTTATCCGGATTTAAATTAATACTGCTAAAATATCTACATTAATCATATATAGATATACCAGTAATAATATTTTAAACCTGGATAAAAAATGAACCCGGTGAAAAGCTGGCCTCTATTGTCAAAAAAATGATTCTTCGCGTTAGATATTAACTTAAAAATGCAATAATTTACACCGATTTACTACTCGAGAAAATATTGTTTTTACAAAAGTTATTTTTTTCTCAGTGTATTACTAACTATTAACAAAAAATAATTATCACAATAGATGCGAACACAATACAGCAGGTCCAGATTGTAACGTATGTCTGCCGTTTTACAACGACGCTCCTTGGGGTCGTGCAACACTGAGTGACGCTCACGAATGTAAAGGTAAGTTAAAAACTTATGTGATGGTCACTTTGTTCAGAGGATGAGTTTAAAAAAAAAGCATGAGTGTGTGTCCAACATTGTCAGGGCACTTTTTACGACGCTCCTTATAAAGTGCATTGAGCACCAGCTTCTCCATATATGTCTGCAACGATAATTCTAAACGAAAGGAATCGATTGCTGTAAGAATACAATTCTCAGCTTACTCGCCGTTTTGTTTAAATAATCAACCGGTGATTTTTAAATATTTTAAATGAAAATGTGGTATTCGTTTTTTATAATTGCTTCACTTAATTGTGCTTTGATAAATCCTACTTTGGCTTACTGGAGTCGAATGTCAGCTCGTTATTTTAAACCTACTCGTGAGTTTTGTGTTGATAAAAGAATCTGCAGCGATGCTTCATTATTTTTTAAATGAATTATGATTAGTTTTTATAAATAAATTGAATAGAAGTAATACAATAAAAAATTTTTTCAGCTTGTAATTGTAATGGATACTCGGACAAGTGTTACTTTGACAAGGATCTCTATGCACAGACAGGTCATGGTGGACATTGCGTTGAGTGCAAAGCTAATCGTGCTGGTCCTAACTGTGAAAAATGCAAAGACAATTATTATCAACGTGCTGAAGATGGTTATTGCATTGCTTGTAATTGTAATGATATAGGTAAGAAATTGATTTATATTATTTTCGTAGAACACGAATTAAAGGAACGTCTCATTCGTATTGAATAAAATTAATTTGTAGGTAATACTTCACTGGTTCCAAGTACCAGCATCTTCAGACCAAATCCTACAATATATAATATAAAGCAAATTTTAAAGATTTAATGATTATTTTTTACATATTTAATGTATTAACATTGCAAGGAAGCATTCAATTAGTTATAATAAGTTAACAGTTATAGAACCTAGTAGTATTGCCTTGAGCAGGTTACTTGACGAATGTCTTTCAGCAAATTTCTTACAGTAGATTTAAACAAGATTTGAAGAAGATGTATTTCATAAGTACACTTGCCAAAGATTTCATCAAGTCTTGCTTAAGATTCCGCTTAAAGACTTACGGAAGTCTGTAGAAACAGTCTGCAGCAATTCTTAACCAATATGTCTATTATATATCAATGTTAGGTCAGAGTTGCTGCAGAATTGCTTAAGATATCGGGTTTCTTTTTCTCCGAATCACTCCAAGCTCAACACACAGTACCTATAGCTGACCTAGTGGCCCTCATTTAAATTTAAAGTGCTACAAATTGATAATATTATCACTCGACAAAATTATATCGAATATTTAGTGAGCGCCACAGAATTTACTTGACTAATGCTGAATAGACGGCTCACGAAGTAACGAAGTAAGGGTGGCCATGTCCAGGTATCTTAAGCAATTCTGCAACAAGTCTGAGCTAATGCATCTTAAGATTTACTTAACGTATCTTACTGAAGTATCTTGCCTCAGACTTGTCCAAGACTAAAGATTCAGATTTACGTGACTTCCTTAAGAATGCTACTAAGAGATATTCTGCTTACCATTGAATTCACTTTTAATTAAAAAAAAAACTATATTTTTATTTTAAAAAATTATAAGAATTTTTTTCTTTCGATTTAAAAATTGTACGAAGGATATCTATAACTGTCAACTTATTATAACTAATTGAATACTTTAATGTAAAACATTATCAAATTTTTTAAATTTACTCTATATTATATAGTGTAGAATTTAATATAAAGATGTTGGTACATGGAACCAGCGATATGTTACCAAGAAATTTATTTTATTCAATATGAATCAGCTGTGCCTTTAATTACTCTAAAATCATAAATACCGATCAACACAAATCTATATCTTTTAACAAACATGTATTCTTAAACTATTAACACTTAAAAATAATAACAATATTTTTAAATAACGTAAAATAGGATCCAGGAGTCTCCAGTGTAACAGTGAAGGTAAATGTCAATGTAAACCAGGAATAACCGGTGACAAATGTGATCGTTGTGCTCCAAACAATTACAATTTCGATTCAATCGGATGTACTTCTTGTGACTGCAGTGAGAAAGGATCATTGGGCAACGAACCAAGTTGTGATTCCGTCACCGGCGCATGTTCTTGTAAAGAAAACGTCGAGGGTAAACGATGTAGAGAGTAAGTATTTCACAAATATAACCAATATAATTAAATCTACAATCTATTAATTATTTATTTAATGTTAGATGTCGTCCAGGATTCTTCAACTTGGCTCTAGAAAACGAATTTGGCTGCACTCCTTGCTTTTGTTACGGACATTCATCAATTTGCCGGCCAGCAAATGGTTATTCAAAAGTCGTGATTGAAAGTATGTTCGTACGAGGTAATGAACGTTGGCTCGCAAGTGTTGCCGGTAATAATCTTCCTCTGCATTACGATGCCGTAACACAGACAGTATCCGTATCAGCTCCAGATCGTGACAACGTTTATTTTGTCGCACCCGATAGATTTTTAGGAGACCAACGCGCGTCTTACAATCAATACTTATATTTTAATTTGAGAATCGGCGAGACGGATCCTACACCAACGGCTCGTGATATCATATTAGAAGGAGGCAACGGTGAACAGATAACTCAGCCCATATTCGGTCAAAATAATCGCTTGCCTACGGTAACACCTCAAGTTTATAAATTCAAACTTCACGAGCACGCTAATTACGGCTGGCAACCCCGTCTTTCAGCTCGTGCTTTCATGTCCATTTTATCAAATCTTACGTCGATTAAAATTCGCGGAACTTATACTCATCAAGGCCGTGGATTTTTAGATGACGTTGGTCTAGAGACAGCACAGCGCGGCGCAGCAGGTGAACCTGCTGACTGGGTAGAACATTGCCAGTGTCCTCACGGTTACGTAGGACAGTTTTGTGAATCTTGTGCTCCTGGATTTCATCATGATCCGCCCAGTGGTGGTCCATTTGCTCACTGTGTTCCATGTAACTGTAACGGACATGCCGATATTTGTGAAGCAGAGACGGGTCAATGTATATGTCAGCACAATACTGCTGGTAGTAATTGCGAATTATGTGCGCGAGGATTCTATGGTTATCCGTTAAAAGGAACACCAGATGATTGTCAAGCATGTCCATGTCCTGATAATGGACCATGTATTCTTCTGGGTAATAATCCTGACCCTATTTGTTCAGAGTGTCCGATAGGTCGTACCGGTCCCAGATGTGAAACGTGTTCTGATGGATACTTCGGAAATCCCGACAAAGGATTAGCATGTCGTCCTTGCGAATGTAATAACAACATTGATTTAAATGCTGTACGAAATTGTAACCAAGAAACTGGAGAATGTTTGAAGTGTGTAAATAATACTGCTGGTTTTCATTGTGAAGATTGTCTTGCTGGATACTGGGGCGATGCATTGTCTGATAGAAAGGAAGACAGTTGTAAGCTGTGTCAATGCTATCCACCAGGAACACTAGAGACAGACGTCGGAGGTATTGAACCCTGTAATCAGCTGACTGGATATTGCTCGTGTAAACCTCACGTTACGGGAAAAAATTGTGACAAATGTGAGGACGGGTACTACGATATTTTAAGCGGTGAAGGCTGCACTGCGTGTAATTGTGATTCCGAAGGATCTTATAATCGGACATGTGATGCTCTTACAGGACAGTGTCAATGCAGACCCGGTATCACTGGAAAACGTTGCGATGCTTGTCAGCCATATCAATATGGATTCGGTCGAGAAGGTTGCAAGCTTTGCGATTGTGATCATATTGGATCTCAAGATCTACAGTGTGATGCTTATGGACAGTGTCCATGTTTGACAAACGTTGAAGGAAGACGTTGCGATCGTTGTAAAGAAAATAAATATAACAGACAGTACGGATGCATTGATTGCCCGCCATGTTACAATCTTGTTCAAGATGCTGTCAATTTACATCGGCGACGTCTAGCTGATCTGGAAAATACTTTGAAAAAAATAAACAGCAGTCCAACTGTTATCAAAGACTTAGATTTTGAAAAAGAATTAATGAATGTTGAAAACCGAGTCAAGCAGCTTTTGCAAACAGCTAAGGCAGGATCTGGTAGTGAGAATAAAACGTTAGTCGAGCAACTTGATGACTTACGGGATCAATTAAATCAAATTGAAAAGATTTCACAGAGTGTTGATGTCACATCTCAAGATGCGAGACGAACAATTAACGAAGGACTTACGAGTATTGAAGAAGCTGAGAGTGTACTGGATAAAATTCATGAGCAATTGACAGAAGCTGAAGATTATTTAGCAACTGATGGAGCTACAGCACTAGCTGATGCTAAAAAACGCGCAGAACAAGTCGGTCAGCAAAATAAACAGATGACTGAAATAGCACAGGAAGCTCGAGTTCTTGCTGATTTGAACATCAAAGAAGCTAAAAAAATTCATGTGTTAGCAGAACAAGCTAAAAATACGTCATTGGAAGCTTATAATTTGGCTAAGAAAACTATAACTAAATATTCAAATATCAGTGAAGAGATTCGAGAACTGGAAAATAAATTGGAATTACTGACAGATCGTTTCAGTGAAGTTAAAAATTTAACTTCGATTGCTATCGGCAAATCAATTGCAGTTGAAGAGGAAGCGCTTCATTTATTGATTCTTGATCTCACTGTTCCTTCTGTAGATATAGAAAAACTACAGAGCCAAGTAGACAATGTTAATAACGAGGGATTGAGTATTAAAGAACGTGCGCAATTATTGTTGGAAGAAAATGAAGAAATAATGAGTGACTTGATTGAGAAAATAGAAAAAAGTAAGGAATTGTTAAGTAAAGCGGGAGACCAACAAGCAGCGACTGAGGAATTGATGGGGGACGTTGATAAAGCCAATGCAAAAGCTGAGGATGCATTGAGAAGAGGCAATGCAACGTTGTTTGAAGCACAAGAAACTCTTAAGAAACTCGGTGAGTTTGATGCCGAAGTACAGCGAGAGAGAATTAAAGCTCAAGAAGCTTTGAAAAATATCAATGAAATTCGGATTATGGTTGAGGAAGCCACTGAGAAGGCTGATGAAACACAAATTATTTTAAATGGCGCTGAAAATAACGCGGCAGGCGCCTGGAATATTACGGCAGAAGCTCAGAGGAATGCTGATGATGCTGGTGAGAATGCTCAGGGAATAAGAGCGGAAGCTAATAGAACTAAATCGGAAGCTTGGCGTTTGAGTAATGAAGCTGATAAACTTCATACCCGGGTGGAAATAACTGATTCGATTGCTAAAAAGTATGAAATACGGGTTGGTGATGACGTTAATTTGACTAATGAAGTAAATCATCAAGTGGGACAAGCAAGAAACCGAGTTGTTCTTGCGGGTCAAAAAGTCGACAAAGCTCTGACAGAAGTATCAGAAATAATTAGTGAGTTACAAGATCTCCCGGAAATCGATGATGCTGATTTAGACCGTCTTGAGGAACGTTTAATCGCCGCTGAAAAAGAAATCAAAGCTACTAATTTAGATGAGAGAATTCGTGCGTTGACTGATTCGAAAAATTTACAAACGCAGTGGGTCAAAAATTATGAAGATGAGGTCAATCGTTTACGCATTGAAGTTGAGAATATTGACGATATTCGAAAAGCTTTACCAACTAATTGTTATAAGCGAGTTCGTCTTGAGCCATAATTTAATTAAGTACTTTCCTATTTTATTTTTTTTTTGTTTTGTGCCATGAGTTACTTAAAAGTTGTATTCACGGAGCTCTTACGGCAAAAACATCGCAGAATCTCATATAATGATACAGTTTATCTATAAGATCTACCGCTGTATAGCAATATAGTGACAGCCGGTACCCTAGTAGCATTTTTTAAGAAGTCTTACAGAAATCTGTATCTTCAGTCTTCAGCAAGTCTGCATCATCAGTCTTGAACAAGTCTGTGGCAAGATACTTCCGTAAGATGCGTTAAGTAAATCTTAAGATGCATTAGCTCAGACTTGCTGCAGAATTGCTTAAGATACTTGGACATGGCCACCCTTACTTCGTTACTTCGTGAGCCGTCTATTCAGCATTAGTCAAGTAAATTCAGTGGCGCTCACTAAAAATTCGATATAATTTTATCGAGTGATAATATTATTAATTTGTAGCACTTTAAATTTAAATGAGGACCAATGGGTCAGCTATAAGTACTGTGTGTTGAGCTTGGAGTGATTCGGAGAAAAAGAAACCCGATATCTTAAGCAATTCTGCAGCAACTCTGACCTAACATTGATATATAGTAGACATATTGGTTAAGAATTGCTGCAGACTGTTTCTACAGATTTCCATAAGTCTTCAAGAAGAATCTTAAGCAAAACTTGATGAAATCTTTGGCAAATAAAGTAAAAGACCTAGTTCCCGAGCAGGGAACTAGTACTCGATTATTCAATGTATTTGTATATCTATATTTAGTAAAATTAGTAAATATAGATATACAAATACATGAGTGATCATGATCAGGTACTAATCCCCTGATCGGGTACTGGGTCTCTTACCTCATACTTATGATATACATCTTCTTCAAATCCTGTTTAAATCTACTGTAAGAAACTTGCTGAAGGACATTCGTCAAGTAACTTGCTTAAGACAATGCTACTAGGACAGCTACTGTGACAAGTTATAATTAAGTAAGAGCTAATATAGCTGTACTCGTTATCGCCATTAATCGGAGTCACTCATCATCATTAAATATTCCAAGTGCGAGTTATTCAATTATCTAAAATATTGTGACTACCTTGATCTTAAAAAAAAATAAACAAAAAAAAAAGATGACAGACAATCGATACTATATCGAGCTCAATATAATATTTCTTTTTTACAAAATATTTTTATAATAAGTGGTGCAAATTGACTAAATAAAAAGAAGAAAAAAAATTAATCTATAGAGAAAAAAATAAATAAATCCAGTGAAATATATTCTTTGTGTAATATGATTCAGAAGTTTGCTATAAACGCGATGCCAAAGACTTTTATAATAACGGAAGCCGAACATTACTTATAATCCGATTCGAAAACGTATTTTTTTTCTCGCAATAAAAAGTATAAAAATAATTAATCTACTTTAAAAATATTATATATAGATATACTTAATGTCAATTATCATTATGCTTTGTGTAGACATAACATAAATTTTATCATCAGTTTTATTGTTTTTCATTTTATCATGCTCTTAAATAATACACCGTGCTATACTTTATAACGTTTTTTATGAGATAGAATATTAGAATTCATTTTATATAAATAATTATTTTTAAAAAAAATTTATAGATGTATGTGTTAATGAACAAATAAAAAATCTATAATATAAAAAAATATATATAATTATTTGTATTGTTAATAACTAAATACTGGCGTGCTATTTTATGAAACTTTGTCGTAATTATGTTTCATAAAAAAATGTTGTAAAATCCAAAAGTGCAAAACTCAATCGCTCATAATAATTATTAATATATTATTTTTTTTATATTATTAATTATTATTTAACTTTTAACTTACTACTTTTATTTTCAATGTCATTTTTTTAGTTTGATTTTTATTATTTAAAATTGTTTTTAAATATTCCGCCTTTTATTAATAGATGTCGCTTTTTATTTTTCCTATTGTCACACTAGTGCTGCTGCCATTAGTTGGTGGAGGAAAAAAAAAAATAAAAAATGGCAGCTAAACTTTTCATGAATTACCGGTTTTAAGTTTTTTATTAATTACAATTAAACAAAAAGGATTTAGATAGTGATTTTCAAAAGGGTTCTTGCGACAAAAGATTCAAAGCTAATAAAAGAAAAATTAGGCCAATTTATTATATTTTTCTAAAGTTATCGTGTTTCCGAAGATTCATACGTAACTGACAGCACTGGTTTTTTGGATTAAAAAATTCATTTTAAATCAAGGGAATAACGAATCGACTTATTCCCGGGACGAAATTATTCCTTCATAAATTATCTTTGTACTAGTATACAATTTAACCTATTCTAGTGTAATCAAAAAAGTGTAGAGATGATTTAAGATGAGTGAATTAGTCGAAAAAATCATTTCGATCGTTCGCGCTTGAGGTGTTCAAAACTAGTCGTAAATGATCGAGGGTATGTTTATATATTTATTTTTCCCACAGCAAATTATTTTACTTTGCTTTTCCCTACGCTTTTTAAATTCTTAAATTTATTTTAAAACAAAAACTCAAAATATTAGACATCCGACAAATTAATTTTTTGATGTGCCGTCAACTGATCCCAACAATTTTATACCCCGATAAGTGATCCCTACAAATTGATCCCACCAACATCTGACCCCATTGATATTCAGTTGAAAATGATGAAGATGAAGATTTTGAAAATGATGATAAGGAAAGTTACGAAAATCTTGATGAAACTGATGAATTAGAAGATCACTTTTCAGTTGAACCAGTGGTCAGTTGGATCTAGTCTGCGGGATCAGTTGTCTGCGGGATAAATTGTCGTGTGATCACTTGTCGGGGAACAGTTGTCTGGGATCAGTTATCATGGAACCAATTTTTTTATAAATAAATCATATATTAGTTTAAAAAAATTATTTTATGCACCTAAAAATTTTTAAGAATTCCATATGCATTTTTTAAAATTTATGTAAATTAATACTGAATTTTTGTTTGTTTCTATAAAAATCTAGTGTACTATCAGTTGTGAGAAAAATTTTTTTTTTCACTTATAGACTAAACCTCCTATTTTTTTTTTTTTTTAATTTTTATATTTTTAAGATGAAACTAAAATTTAGATAGCAATTGATTAAAATAGAATTAAAATTAAAAGAAACTCGTGCGCTCATAAGTGTGGATGTAGCAGATGTATGACAAATGTTAAATTATAAATAAACGAATTAAACAATTAAAAAGATAAAAATAAAAAAATGCATATAACAATTTTCAAATCCTATAAATACGCATTTTTTAAATTTTATTCGATTTACATTTTATTCACTTATTTCAAAATTTACAATTGTCAGCAACATTCACACTTAGACTCTATGAAACTTTTAAAAGTGATGAAAACCAATAGATGAAAAGTTTTAATTTCAGCTACAGATAAAGATTTAAGTGAAAAAGGATAAAATAAATTAATAATAGATATTTATTTAAAATGTTATGAATTAAAAACAAATGTTAAAGGAAGTTTGAGATATAGGTATTATTTAACATATACTTATTAACGATTATCTTAAAGTTCCGATAATAATTATTATAATGAAATTCAATTATTTTTGTTTGTTCAGATTTAATAATATTCACTTGATTATAAATAAAATAATAAGTAACACCAAAATAGCAGTCAACACTCCGATAGCTACCCATTGTCTCCGATCTAAAACAAACGGAAAGTAATGTCGCATACGTATTATTTTTAATATACTCATTAATTTCATTAGTATTTTATTATACATATATATTATATATACATTAGGGTAGCTCAGAAAAACTTTTGATTCTTTTTTCACTCTTTAAAAATTATTGTACAGTAAAAAAAAATTGTCATCAAGTTTGAGCTCAAAAATTTAAGCTGAAGAGGCCACTCAAAAATTTTGAAAATTTTAGAAGTATAAAAAGAATAGTGTTACTTTTTTTAAAAATTTTTTCTTGCTATGGCGAATGCTACTTCATAGAAAGTAGATGATTTCTGGAAAATTTTATATGAAAATATTAATTTTAAAAGGACGCGCAAGAATGTCAAAATTTTGAGTTTTTTGAGCGACCTTTAAAAATACATATTTTATACAGGATTTGGGACACCTTGTATGTAATAGCATTTGCTGTAATAATCAAAGAAAATTTGAAAAAAAGAAACATTTAAGTCTGTTAATATTTTAAAAATTTTTAAATTCTTAAGCTACCGCGTAAACTTGAAAAAAACCTTTTTTTTTTACCCAAAACTAATTTTTTAAAAGGTATGCGCAGATAAATTTTGAGTAAAAATTACCCAAAAAATTTGATACTGTGAGGACATGTGGTAAATATCTGAATTTTTCCCATGCACATCGTAAAATATACTACTCGATAGCATGTAAATGAAGTGCAATTTCTACTAACAACATACTAAAAATTTAGTTACCGGCTAGATGTCTTTACAGTACCAAACTTCATCGGTAATTTCTACTCAAAAATTCTCTGTGTCTAAGAATAAAAAAAAAAAATTTTTTTTGAGCCGCCCTAATATACATATGAATATATATTATTTCTTGTTCATATCTACAAGATTACAATAAATCGACCACAATCTGTTATGTTTACACGGAAAAAATTATTCTCGTTTAAATTTCTATGGTGTCATAGTCAGGCCGGACCATGTTGGCCACCTGACGGAAATTGAAATAATCACATGGAAAAATTACTATGGCCATATTAAAATTTTCAACTATTATATCCCGAATTACTGTAACCATTGTAAATTTTTCTACGATCATAGTAATTTTTGCATGTGTTCATTTCAATTTGTGTCAGGTGGCCAACATGGTCCGGCCTGACTATGACACCATAGCAATTCAAACAAGAATAATCTCGCCGTGTATGTATACGATTTTTTTTTATTGAAACGTATTATTAAACTAATTTATGCGATGTAATTATAACGTAATTGAATAATTAAAGGATATTTCAATTGTACAATTGATCATACAATTGGTCTTAATTTTAACTATCTTCCAATTTTTTTTTTATGCTCAAAATTAACTAAAATTTTTCTATTGAACAATTTTATCAGGCTACTACTTGACGTCAATAAACGTATTAATTAAATAAATAAACGTATTTTAAGTTTTTTTCAAGTACTAATTATCATATTAATTATACATTTATATTATCACACAATTGACATTTAATTTTCATACGAATCACTCTATATTATTATGTATATTCAACATTTAATCCCATCTATATAGTTAACTTAATGTTTGTTGGAGGACAGTGAGATCTTTTAGAATTATTATCTAAAAACAATTGTTTTTTTATCAACTATTGACAACCATTAACAATAATATTTTTTTACTTGATATATCCCTTTTAAAGTTTACGGTATTTTCTATTAATTAATTGTATTTTTTTTCTAAAAATATTTTACAAAATTTTATTAAAAGAATTTCTTACTGATTTTCATGTCTCTTGAGAACATTCTCAGAAAGTGTCCTTCACTTTTTTAAAATATTCGATGACTATCAACTGTCATAATGATATTAAAATTTTAATAATTGATTTTAAAAAAAAATTAAAGAAGTTCTTTTTTTTTTGTAGTTACAATTTCGTCGGGATATAAATTTGAAAAAAATGACTTACAGTTGTTATCAATTAGAAGTTAAACGTAATTTGGTAAATAAATATTAGCCTACGAAATTTGACATTTCGAATTTTAACATTGATATGAAAATTTTACTGAAATTGTAATTTTTTAATTAATATTTTAACTTTTTTTTGCAATTAATTGCTATTATTTTACTGTAATTTTAAATACGTAAAGTAACTTTTGCACTGGTAACTATTTACACTAGTACTTGTCTTCAAAAATGTAATTTAAATTTTATTTCTTTGTTATCTTTTTTTTATTGTATCCCAATATTATTGTTTATATTTTTATTTTTTGGAAGACAAATCATAGTGATCTATCCTATAATTTTTTTTTATATGCTAATACTCGATGCCACATCATCTTTTGTTATACTTATGTATCTTATTGTGACCCTGTTACTGGCCATATGGCTGTTGGGTCTCTTTATAAATAAATAAATAAATAATTTTAATACAATTATGACACTTGCAGGTAATGAATACTTTCCAAAAGTGGGGGTAATGTCTGAGAATCCCCTTAACTATTTGTAAATATTTATTTTAAAAATAATAGTTATATTTATATGTAATGATCTGACTGATTTTAAAATTAAAATCGATAACTTTTATTAATATAAGATAGCATCCAAAATCTATGGTTTAGTATTTTTTATAAATACTTTAAAAAAATAATAGAACTCATAAAATTCTATAGTTCTAACGGATTTTAATTAATAAAATTGATAATTATAAATGCGCCCTAGTCAAATCACTCAGATAGTACAGTTTTCTATTTTTACTAGTTCTTATTAAGGTGGGTCGGGTCTTTTTTATTGCACTTTCAAGTTGACGAAAATTACTTTGGTTCTTGCCCTTGCATTCAGAAAAAAATAATTCTCGACTAAAAGTAAATATTCTTGACACATGAAAATTTTTTTGAAAACCTCAATTTTCTCGGACAAATTCTCTTGGTTCAAGAAAATCTTGACTTGGTTCCCGAAAATTTTTGTCTTTCAAAACATTTTCTTGATTCAAGATTTTTTTTTTCTGTGCAGTAAATGAAAACAGTCCAAGATTCTCTTTAAAAAAATGATCATTTTTTAATAACAAAAACGTGTATTGCCAAATTATAGAATAATGTATGGAGCCTCGTTCTTCACTTTGCGTTTAGAGTTTTTGTTGTAAGGAAATGCTTGGACAAAAATAACTACCGACCCTCCTTAATTTATATTTATATTAAATTATATATGAATAATTTTAAAATCAAATCTGCTGTATATTATTATTACATAACACTTTGGCAATATTTTGTTTGTTTATTTTTGGCGCTGTAGGATAAGAGATAAGTGTAATCTAGTGTCATAAATACATTTTTGTTTAACTTACTTCTATAATTATGAGTTTTTTATAATCACTAATATTTTTTTGTTATAAAGTCGAATCGATTAAAATAATTTATAATAAATAACCCAATTAATAATAATTAAAGCTTTCAAAATGTGAATTCGCAAAATTTTAGGTCTATTAAATTATAAATTAAAAAAAAATTTTTAAATATCATTTCACAATTGATTTTTAATTTAATTATGTATTTTAGCGAAAGAGATGAAAAAACTCATTTTTAGCTCAAATTTTCAAAATAAACTAATTTTAATTTACTCAGATAAATTTTTATCAAACAAAAATTATTGTAATAGATAAAAAAACTTTGAGTTTTATATTTTGAAGAAGTAGATTAATTACAACTGACATGACAAAAAAATTTAGTCCATTTTTAGTTGACTTTATCTTAATAATCTGCTAATTACTTTTAAAAATCTGCTATATTAAGTCCATGTACTGCATAAATAAATCCGAATTGTAAAAATATTATTCATGCAATTAAAGAAAATAATTCAACTGTCAGTACATTATTCAGACAAGCAATTAGTCATTAATAATTGTACTTATATTTGGAGTTAAAGTTAAAAATAATTTTAATCGATTAAACTATCAGTTGTGAATTAAAAATAAATAAAAACTAAAAATATAAATTTATTTTAATAAAAGTAAAAGCTAAAAATATAAATTCATTTAAATGAAATTAAAAATAAAAATTGACTAGTTTATTTTTACTCAGCTGAACATAAAAAACAATTCGTTATTGTAGTGGAAAATGTGGATAAGGGCGATGTTTTATTAGGATAAACTGAGACATTAGGACATGAAGCAGCTGTAGGAGCAGGAATGTAGTTACTATAGTTACCATTACTCATGTGAAGAACCTTGGCCATTTTTTTCATTGTAGCATCCAATTTGGAGTCCGTTACTTCCATCTCATTACCAAAATCATCTAGCATGCTGTAATTGAAATTCGTATTAAATGTCAAAAATAAAAAACAATTTTTATTTTCGCTACAGTAAAAAAAAAGTAATAATAATAATTTTTCGATCATAAAGCACATCTCAGATGCTTCGCATCATGAGTCGTGCAATAATAATAATAATGATAATAATAAATTAGTTCATTTAGTCACAGTTACAAGGATATAAATGGTTGTGTTACATTCCCGTAAAATTTATTAAATAAATAAGTATAATTTATTTGATTATTTTCAATTTATAATTTCTGATCCGTTTGACCGGAAATATCGCTGATGAGAATTTTTAAAAGGTCGATGCAGTCCATCCTTAGACAAATCTGAGTGTCTACGTAGATGACAATTGCCTCGACATTCCTACAAGGGATCTTTTTTTTTTTTATTTTATTTATTAATTTAAACTACAATCTGCTAATTAACATTAGGTAATTTTCATGGTACATATATTACAGGCGTTAAAGGTAAACTCTATGGCTTGCGAGGTATTGAATTAGTTGAATCAGTTTTTCAGATCTGACGGTTTATAGCTTTTCAATCTTCTGCTAATTTGTTCGACGTTATGTAGGTTTGTTGCTAGTGTTGGAATGATACATTAGTCTAGTCTTATAGTTGATGCTGAATTGTTTTATTTCAGAGTTTACTGTTAACTAGAGTTCTTAGTGTTTTAGACTGGAATCGCTGGAATATTTAAATATTGGAATTACTGGCAGTTTCCCATAGCTGTATGCCGTAAGCCCAGATCGGCTTTATGATTATCTTGTATGTTTACTTTGTTGTAAAGTGATAGTTGGGATTTTTTGCCAATAAACCAGTATATATTTCTCATTTTAAGTTCGAGTTCTTTTCTTTTCGTTTAAATGTGCTTAGCCCATGTCAACCTCCTGTCCAGATGCATTCCCAGATACTTGACCTCTCTTACTGGAGTAAGAGGATTGATGTACAACGTGACCGTAGGACAGTCGTCTTTCTTGTTGGTGAAGGTAATGTGTACTGATTTATTTGGACTAATTACAAGGAATCAGAGATGTAACTGTATTAATTTTTTATATATAATTATGCGGTGTTAAAAGAAAATCACTCTGAGGACCCAGCAGAGACTGGTACTCTGCTGAATTTGAGATGTCGGTCTGTCCTTTTTTCACTCCATTAATTATACAATAAACCTAAGACTAATTATAAATCAATCTGACCTGATTGGGGTCAATTGGTACCCCAATATTTTCACCTACACTATGACCTATCCATAATCCTATTGCTATCTAGGGGCGAGCGTTTATTAGCAGTTCCTATAACCCTGAGCGCTCAACAGCAATTCGGGTTTCCTGCCGATTTTCTTACCAATCATTCACTTGTTACTATAAATAATAATTATGTGGAGTTAAAATAGGAATCGAAAATATTTTAAATCACGAAAATTAATAATAATAAAATAATCGACGACCAGGACTATTGACACCCCAATGAGACCCCAACCTGGAGATTTTTGACAATATAAACATTTAAAATCATACTGATAAATTTACAGTATGGAAGAATTGTTATTATTAAATGTTTATTTCGATTATTATACGTTTCGTTGGTTTTCCAACTTTGTCAAGTACTGAAAGACAAGAAAATTATAAAATTAAAATTTATCATTTTATATAAAATTTTTTCTTAACCATACGAGCAAAGAGATTTAATTGCTAGATTAAATTACTACTAGCTCATATTTTTATATCCTTGTAACTGTAACTAAATGTATCAATTACTATTGAAATGGATATGAATCAAAGTAATTGCAATAATAACAAACTTACACAGCTTGTTCATCTAGCTCAGAATTAATTTGTCTTGATACAGTTTTCAAAGTTCCAATACTCTCACCAATCATATCTAATTGATCATCTTGTTGTCTAATCATTTGTCCTTGTTGTTGTAAAGTATCTTCTAAAAATTGTCGACTAGGACTATCAAGTTCATTTTCTAATTTACTATATTTTGTAGTTCCATGATTAACTGGAGCACGAGTTGGACTGTTATCCAGCAACGGCTATTAAAAAACAAACGTTATTATTTATTAATATCAATAGGTTAATTCAAAACCGTACTCCGAGGACTTAAGATCATAAATAAGTTGATATTTAATTACTATTTAGCGCTAAACAGTAATTAAATATCACCTTATTTATGATCCTAAGTCCTCGGAGTATGGTTTGGAATTAATTCATTGTCAAGATCGGAATCATTTTTTAAATATCAATAGGGTAGAAGTAGCATTCTTGGCTACTTTGAGACACTGGAAAAATTTTAATAAAATAATTACGACCCCGAAGTTAGTAGACAATCAAAAATTTTATGCGCATGTAGAAAATTAAAAAAGCTCTAGGTACAATTTTTTTAATTATTTTTTTTTATAATTTATCGTTTCTAAAAAAATCTAAAAATTATTATCCACTAACTTCGATATCGTAAATAATTTGTAAAATACGACATAATTAATTTTTTAAATTTGTACAAAGATACTTTTATCACTCTAGTAAAATGGAAATTTTATTTTATACTTTTTAATTATTTAAAATAAAGAATTAAATGTCAAAAAATGGAGAAGTGGCCACAAATGCTACTTCGACCCTATCATATATATAAATAAATTTATAACCCAAAAATTAATAAATAGTAGTTGTAAATATAAACCATTGTAATTTTAATTTTCACAGAAGAAAATATATTATATATATTCCTTAAATTCACTGACAGCTTAATTGGAAATTTATGTTTACTATTTGATATATAATTTTAATAATGTATTATATATTTATAGGTATTTCATATAAAAAAACAAACATCTGAGTATACACATGTTTGCTGTCAAGTGTCAAGTTAAAGCTATTGTCGTAGATGGCGCGAAGTTTAACATCGATGTTATATGAACACAAATATTGTTGTCATGTAGCGTAAGAAGTGCGTACTTGAGAATAATTTCACTAATTATTACCTGTCTAGCAGTTCTGTCGCGATCTCTTCCACGGCTGAGATTCATTTTATCTTTCATGACCTAGATCAATTTATAATTAAATATGAAATTTTATAAAAATATACAGAAAAGTAATAAATGTTACTATTGTAATAAATAAATAATAAATTTATCAACATTTACCTTGACCTCGTCTCGTGTGTGGTCAATGAAAGCCCTTCGGAAATTTAATTCTTTGTTGTCAATTTTAAATCTATTAGGATTCTTTTCCACAATACGTGATAGTTAATTGTTAAGGAGCAATTAATTAATTAATTAGTCAATCAATTACCTTAGTAGCATTGTCTGAAGTAAGTTACTTGGGGAATGTCCTTCAGCAAGTTTTTACTGTAGATTTAAACAAGACTTGAAGAAGATGGATTTCATAAGTATACTTGCCAAAGATTTCATCAAGTCTTGCTTAAGAATCTTCTTAAAGACTTACGAAAATCTGTAGAAACAGTCTGCAGCAATTCTTAACTAATATGTCTACTATCTATCAATGTTAGGTCAAAGTTGCTGCAGAATTGCTTAAGATATCAGGTTTCTTGTTCGCCAAATCACTCCAAGCTCAACACACAGTACCTATAGCTGACCCAGTGGTCTTCATTTAAATTTAAAGTGCTACAAATTAATAATATCACTCGATATAATTATATAAGTAACGAAATAAGCGTGGACATGTTCAGGTATCTTAAGCAATTCTGCAGCAAGTCTGAGCTAATGCATCTTGAGATTTACTTAACGTATCTTACGGAAGTATTTTGCCTCGGACTTGTCCAAGACTGATGATCTAGACTTGCTGAAGACTGAAGATTCAGATTTACGTGACTTCCTTAAGAATGCTACTAGGGTAATAATAAAAATAATAAAATGAATTCTTTTTTTTTTTAATCACTAAAGTAAATTTGTTTTAGAAAGGATATCAATTGTATCTTCTAAATCTTCAAGATCCCATTCAATAGAACGTAAAGCGTTTCTTAATTCTGTGGTGGTCCACTCCAATTCTTCTTTGGAGACCGGAAGTCCTCCAGGTCCTACTCCATTTGGTGTTACAACCGTGACATTCAACTGAGAGTCGGTCCAACGACCATACAAACCGCGAGTTTTATTTAATGCTTTACATACCTCGCTACAATTAACATAAAAATATTTCCTGTTGTAATTATCGATTTCCATGTGATTTTTTTTCCCAACAATGATTTTTAATTATAAAAATTACAATCATAACATTTTTAAAAAATCTGATTAAACATAACGATTTACTCAATGATGAATGTATATCTAAATAGTATTAAAATTGATTTGTTTTTTTTAATCAGGGAAATAAATAAAAAAATAAAAAAGTCGATAATAATTAACGAAAAAATTTATTAAGAGTTGCAATAATGAATACTTGAAAAAGAAAGTTGTTTAAAAATAATATAATTTTATAAAACTAATACAGTGATCTATATAAATATAGGGTTTCATTTGACATGTACAAAAATGATGAATTGTAAATAAAAACACTTACTCTTTGACGACAAAGAATGGGTCTTCAAGCGTCATTCCTCACCGGAATTTAAAAGGGCGGCCTGGTTCGCCGTCGTACGTCTCTATCAGAGATCTTACTTATTTGTAATTTATCAATCATCGGTAGATTTCAACAGATTTTATCAAAGTGAAAATAAATAATAATAATAATTACATTAGCATTAAAAAGTAATAATTGCTACCGAATTAAAATGATACTCTGTACTTTATACAGTGTAAATAAATTAACAAAAATATTAACAATTAATTAAATAATAATTAATGTTTTGCATTTATACAAACGAAAAAAAAAATTTGTATTAATTTTAAGTATTATTATGACGTCTGTACGACGTCCGCTACTGCAGACGGCTATTTTATTCGATTTTGACGTTTGCGCAAAAGCACTTCACTTTGGAAAGCACACAAACGTCTATTGATCCTACCGTCATAAGACCAACGAATAATAAAAGAGTGAGATAAATTGTGAAGGAAAGTAAGAAACAGAATAGATATGAATGTATTTGCAATATCATTTGACTACAGCGCCGTTTAAATTTCAAAATTTTTTATTTTATTTCAAAATTCGATTAATTAAGTATCAACTAGTACACTTGGCTTTGTGACATCTACAATATAGCAGCTTTAAAGTTTTTTTTTTTGACGTATCTAAGGCACCAAAATCTTGTTAAAAAATTAGAAATTCATGTCATCGAAAAAAATATCTGCTTAAAGACTTGACGCAAACGGCGGTAAAAAGTAAATTGCACAGAAAAAAGGCGCAAAAAAGTTTCACTCGCCCCAAGAAAGTTTTTACTTGATCCAAAAAATTTTTTGGATTATGAGTAAGAAACAAAAATATTCTTGAGGCGAAAAAAACTTTTCTTGAGACAAAAAGAAATTTTTTACTGCAAGAAAAGCTTTTCCCGCCCAAAAAGTTTTTTTTTTTTTTCCAATTCATGATGCAAAATTTTTCTTGCGCCAAGAAATTCTTTTTTTCTGTGCACAGAAAGTAGAATTATAAAATAATTAAGTCATGTGAATGATTTGCAAATTGAGATGACTTTTTTAAGACAGGAACAAGATCGCAAATTTTCAACAATTGTAAGTTTTATTCATATAAAAACTGTTTGGCTTAGAGACAAAATAAAATTTGTCTTGCACTTTTAGGACATTTGAAAGTTGTCTCTGTGGTACGGAATGGATGGTCTAAAACAGTGATGGTAAACGCTGTAATTCTTTTTTAGACTCTACATACAGTAGATATTTTTTTGGTGACATGAATTTCTGATCATTTTGTCAACATGTTGGTCTCTTATCGATATCCCTGATTAAAAATACTCATTGAAAAGTATTGAGAATTATTTCAATCCATACGGAGATTTTGAAAAGTATTAAATGGAATTGAAATTTCGATCATTTGAATGCACTCTAATTCTTACAATAGAATTCAAGAGTATTGAAAAGAATTCAATCTCTCATTATTTCAATACCTTTCAATTCCAAAGTGGATTTCGAAAGTATTGAATGGGACCCAATAGTTTATGTTTTCTCTAATTACTTAGATTTTAATTCATTTCTATTTGTATTTCCAAAAATAGATTTAATTAATTTGACACATGTCAAAAAACAGCCTAAAAACTGATTTCTTATGGATGTCACAAAGGCAAGTGTGCTACTTAGAACATTATTAATTAAAAATATCATTGGATCCATTGCTTCAAACAATTTAATTCTTTAATAAAAATGAATGATCTAGGTGATCAACTAAAGACGTTTAAATAAATTTTAAAAACACATTGAACTTTAATATTTCAAATTTCGCGCAAAGATGGTGCTGCCACAGCGCGCCTGCTCCAGTCTGCTGCTGAGCTGCAGCACACTCCGGAATACACTTTTTATATCTATTTTTCAAATTTAAACTTCGTAAAAGTATATTAATAATTTACTAAAATATTGTTATACTAATAATTACATAAATAACGATCAATTTATTAATTAGTGAATAATAAATTGACTAACGTAGTGTTAGTAATTAAAAATATAATAATAACAATAATAATACAACCCGCCGTTGTCGCCAAGCGCCGCCATTTTGCCGATACGGTTTACTCTTAAACTCACAATAGGACGCGTCTCTTTACGATACACCCTCATCAATTCGCTCTTGTCGGCATCATTTTAACCTTATATATTATTATTATACATATATATATATATTTATTTATTTAATTAAATAAATTATTAACGTATAAGTATTTTTTAGACTTAATTATGATCAAGGCCGACGAGTAAGTACAGTAAATATATTTTTTATATTATTTATATATTTTGAGTTGTAAATATTCCGGCATTTTTTTTTTCTTTTTCTTTTGTTTTACCAATTTCTCATTATTGATTAATTATTGCTTATTTTTAATTGAATTATTTTATTATCACGATTTATTTATAATAAAGTTTTAAAAAATGAATTCTTTATTAGATATGATTCCGTAAGTGTGCGATGATAAGACAGTAAAGTAGATTATTTAAAATTTCAATTGATTATTTTAAATTTTCGTACCAGTGAAAGATTTTGGTGAAATTTTTAGTTGAAGATTTTAACGATACGTAAAACAAACAAATATTCGAGTATAATTTTTTATCTAAGGCTTCACATTGTCGTAATTTTTAAAAACTGTCAATTGATCTCACGATATCTTGTAATTTAATTTAAAAAATTTTTAAATAAATGATACTGAAGTTTCTCGACGTCTTGTAATTTTTTTATTTTTTTTAAAATGATAAATTATAAAAAAAAAATTTTAAGAACCTCAAAAAATTTTTCGTATTATGAATTAAAGATAAAAAAATTATGAGTGTGAATGTAGCAGACATCAGACAAATTATAAATTACTAATAAATAGAGTAAATAATTAATGAAATAAAATTTTTAAAAAATGCGCGTTTAAAAAATTTAAAAATTAATAAGTGCATTTTTTATAAATTTTATTTTTTCAATTATTTACTCTATTTACTTATAATTTTAAATTTGTCTGATGTCTGCTACATTCACACTCATAAAAATCTTTCTTGGTACGAAAATATATTTTGTTTTCAATTCATAGTAAAAAAATTTTTTTACCCCAAGAAATTATGTTTTTCTGTGTAGTTTTTTTAAATTTCTACATGTGCATTTTTTTAGTTTTTTTTTTTCTTGTAATTTATTTCTTGACAAAAATTCCAAAAATCCTAAATTGTCTACTAACTTCAGGATCATTAGAATAACATTTTTTTTAAAGAGTTTTTAAAAGTAATTAATTTTATTAATTAAATTTAGGTCGCAAAATCAAAATGATGATCGTGAACGCAGTCGTGAACGTGATAGAAATCGTCGTTCAGACCGTCAACGTTTAAATTCATCTAGTCGTGACCGGAGCCGAGAACGTAGTGGTGGTGGTGGTGGTGGCGGAGGCGGTTCAGGTGGACGTCGTATATCAGAACGTCGTATTTACGTATCAAATATTCCGTACGACTTTCGTTGGCAAGATCTCAAGGACTTATTTCGTACTGAAGTTGGCAAGGTTGCACACGTCGAGTTATTTACTGATGAAAACGAAAAACCACGTGGTTGTGGTATTGTTGAATTTGAGGACGCAGATAGTGTGAAAGTTGCTGTTGAAAAAATGCATCGATTTGATATCAAAGGACGTAAACTTGTTGTAAAAGAGGTACTTTTTTTTTGTTATTATGCATCTATATTTTCTCCAGTTGCTGTACTCATTAATTATGATTCATCTCAGCTGTGTCTATTTTTATAACAGGTCATATAAATTATGCATTCTACTTGAGTAACTAAAAATATTTATGCTATTATTTTGAGAATGATGAATCATTTTCAAAATATTTTTGTTCAATTTTTAAATACTATTTAAGTACTCGTATGAATATTTTAATATAAAATGTAAATTTTTTCTGATAATTTAATTTTATATACACAAAAATTTTAAAAAAGTGGGAGGTTATAACAGGGTGACCACAAACCGGGAAATGTCAGGGACTTTCGGAAGTATCTGGAAATTCGATTGTGACAGTTCAAAGTTTTAGGGATATTTAACAAATTGCAAATTTTGAAGTGATTTTCCCCAGGTTGTAACTCGAAGAAAAATGTTCGTACCACAAAAACAAGAAAAGTAAATTGTAGCTTCAAGTGTCTAGTTTTCAAATCTGGTCTTTAATGTTTTTTATTATGCACGGTATCGGAGTAATCCTAAGAAAACCATAAAAAAAAAGTTTTCAAATTTTCGTTGGTCCAAAAAACGGTCTACGGACTTCAATAAATTTTAATCGATTTTTTATTACTCCGGAAGCGTGCATAATAAAAAAAATTTCAAGACTAGATCAGGCAACTAAACACTTGAGGCTACAATTTACTTTTTTTGTTTTTGTTGTCCGACTATTTTCCTTCGAGTTACAGCCTGTTGACGATCACTTGAAAATTTTGAATTATTTTAATATCCCTCGATTTTGTGACTAGTGTATTTTGAATTTATTTTAATTATAAAATTTCTTACACGAAAAAAAAATCTGTGCTAACCACAATATTGTAGTAAAACATTGTAGTAGCGAATACTCCAATATGTAGTAAAGGATACTACATAAATAGTACTGATTTTACTACACGTGGTTTAGGTTATTCCGAGTTGGAGTTGGCATTTCTTTGCTCCAACTCGTAGTAATCTAAACTACAGCTGCTGTTGTAGCAACTGCATTTTTTTTTTCGTGTGTTAAATATATCAACTTACATATTTTTAATATGGAATAATCAAATGTAGGCCCTATTAATTTATTTTATGGACTTTTTTTCGTTTCTCGCACGATTTAATCATCAGATTCAATTATTATGTACCTGAAGACCGGAACGTTTTTCTCGCAACGAAAATGAAAATAATTTATATAATTTGACTCTAAAGGTGACTTGAGGGGTAGTTAGGGGTGTCCTACAATTTCCGGCTGACGTGCGAAACATTTCAAAAATCTAGGTCCAGTAGATTTTTCACTTTTCATTTCTTTTTTTTTTCATTTTCGATTCGCGAAAAACGTTCCGATCGTCAGGTGCATCAATTATTAACAATGAAAATATAATAAAAACTTTGAATGATACAAATAAACTTTCTGAATCATGGAAAAATGTGAAAAACTTTACTGGAAAACCGGGAAATATCCGGGAATTTTGAAATAATTTCTTTGTAGCCACCCTGTACACTGAATTATCATGTATCTATTTTGTTACAGGATTATGACGTAGAACGTGATAAATATGGACGCTTACAGTCATCACGTGACCATGATCGTTCCCGCGACGACCGTTTTCGTGATTCATCTCGTTCTAATGCCGGACGCGGAAGCTTAGCGAGCTCTGGTTCAGTTATGGGTGGCAACGGTGCTGATAAATTTGGAAATACCTATGGATTAAGCACACAATTTTTAGAGTCACTGGGAATAAATGGACCATTGGTAACACGTGTATTTGTAGCTAATTTAGATTACAAAGTCGATGAAAAAAAATTACTCGAAGTATTTAAACTTGCGGGTAAAGTACTTCATGTTGAATTGGGTAAAGATAAAGATGGAAAATCTCGTGGTTTTGGTGTAGTAGAATATGATCATCCAGTTGAATCAGTTCAAGCAATTTCAATGCTTCATAATCAACAGCTTTATGACAGAAGAATGACTGTAAGATTAGATCGTGCTAATGATCCAGATTTACCGCCAAAGCTACCTGAAGGTTTAAAATCAATTGGTATGGGATTGGGTGCTGGCGGTAACCGACTTATGGATGTTGCTAGAAATATTCCCAATATTACGGCGAATACTCCTGTTGTAAATCCAATTGCTGCACCAGTACTTGCCACCAGTGCATTTGGAGGTGGACTTAACAATGTTGTACCTGCTCAATTAGGTAAATATTTAAAACAATTTTGCACACCTCAATTGCGAAACCTGTAAGTGTGATTTACTGTCATTCGCTCTCGGTTCTTTCACTGACTTTAAATCCTTTTTACCTTCGTTGTAGTACACCAGAGTGTTTAAAGTTGTATACCGTTTTAAAGGAAATTTATTAAGGAACATTTAATTTGAAAAAATTGATTGAGTTTGAAGCTTCTAGTGCGTCAATTGTGATGTCCGGACTTGTAAAAACACAAAAACTTTCGAAAAACACGACTTACCGACTTAACTTTAGGTGCATTCGAAAATACTCTAGCTCTAGCTCTCGCTATATGGCAACACTTGGCTAGAGCTAGAGCTAGAGCGTTTTTGAATATACCCTTTTTTTATTATCTTTATATTTTTTATTACAAGAACCTTTTTAAAAATCACTATCTAAATCCTTTATGTTTAATTTTAATTAATTAGAAACTAAACTAATTATCCGTGAAAAATTTAACTGCCATTTTTATCTTTACTGTTATTAATTTTGTTTATTCTTTTTCTCCATCAACTACTGGCAGCAGCACTAACGTGGCAGTAGAATTTTGAAAAAAAGCGTCGTCTAAGACAAAAAAGCGGGATATTTAAAAAAAATATATTACGCTGAAAATAAGAAATTAATGATTAAAAATAAAATGAGCGATTGAGGTGGTGCACTTTTGAATGTTCCAATGTTTTTTTTTAATTGATGGTTTATTTTATTCTTTTTTCTTTCTAAAGCATCAGCATTAACAAATTCTAATGCAGCTGCACTCCAAGCAAGTTTAGCAAGTGGTCTAGGTGGTAACTTAACAACTTCATCACTTTTGAATTCATCATTGACCTCAGAATTGGCATCAAATTTGAACAATTTTACTAGTAATGTTGGTGGATTGTCAAGTTTGCAAGCGTCATTGGCGGCAAGCGGTCAAGGAAATAATTCATTTGGTCAACGTGGTCTTGGTAAACTTGATAGTGATGTTGGTGGTTTCGGTAATAATGCATTTGGTAATTCAAGCTACGGTGGCGGTAGTCGTGGTGATTTCGATGCATTTAATCGCGATGCTGACCGTCTTGCCAATGCCAGTGCAGTTTTTTCAGCAAATCAAAATCAACAGGCAAATTCTGTTAATCGTCAGTCAAGCAATGGATCAAGACCTATTTCAGATACTATTGTTATTGCTAATGTAATTATCTAACATTTAAATCTAATAGTTGTTTTATTTTATAATCTATTAATATTTTATTTTATTGTTTAAAATAGCTACCACCCAGTACAACGTGGCAAATGTTACGTGACAAATGTCAAGAAATTGGTGAAGTTAAATTTGCCGAAATGAGAGGTAATGATGTCGGCATGGTACGTTTCGGATCTGAATGGGATGCTGAGAGAGCTGTCTGTATCCTTTGATAATAATCAAATTCATATTACAAATGTTAATATAAATATATCTACTCTCTTTAAATGAATCGGTGAAATTTCACTGGTCGAACCAGTGAAACATTCCGGTGCAGTATATAAATATTAAGAAAATAGATTATAAATTAATAGTTTGGATTAATTTTATTTTAATATAAATGTATTTTAAAATACAAAGTGAAAAGTTGACGTTACTAACAAAATAATTCTTAATAATAATTATACTTTGTTTAAGGGTGTGCGAATCTTGTTAGAATCGAATAGTTAGATTTGGTTCAAGTCGAATATCGAATAGTTCAAAGCTGCGGATAGATCGAAATTTTTCCGAATCTTCGGTAAATAATATCAATGCATCTGAAAAATTTAGTATTTATGGCTTTCTTAAATTGAAAAACTATTATATTATTTTTATTTGTACCTGAAATAGTCTATATGATTATAAATTCAATGAACGTGAGATTTAAAAAAGTTCGAAATATTTGAATCTTTCGAACTACTCGGATCTTTTGAACTATTCGAATCTTCGAGGCGAATCTCGAATCGAATTGTTCGAAGTTTTGAGTATTCGCACACCCCTAATTTAATTTTAAATTATTTAATGATAAAGTAAAGTTTTGTTAGAGTATCATCATCCTTGATAATTGGCTTTAAATAATTCAATAATTGTTGAACATTAAATTTCAAAATATCACTCATGATTGAGATTAGTTCCAAACTATTAAATTAACTCCAAAGTTATTTATTTTTATACCCTGCAAAAATTTTTGCCATATAATAATTATTGTTACGTAAAACTTAGTTGAAATATCTCATAAAGATAATAAGTAAATATCATTTATTTATTGACATAAATTCACACTTATTTTCAGAACTTCTTACTTATTTACATTTTTTTTATTTATATATTTTTAGTTCACTGGTTGAAACCAGTAAGCCCGACAATCACTGATCCAATCAGTGAATTTCACTTGTTCAACCAGTGTAATTTCACTGACTCATTTTAAGACAGTATGGTATCATTAATTCCGAAAGGACTTTTTTTTTACGTCAAAAAGGCGTATAAAAATATGTCTTTTTGGAATTAGTAACGCAATATAGTAAAATAATATTTCCTTAACATAAAATATAGCAATGATGAATCGTTCACGTATTGATGGGCGAGCAATCGAGGTACGACTTTACTAATCTATATATACATATATATATATAACGTTAACATTATAATGTTAACTAGATTACACACGAAAGGTAATCACTTATATATATAATTCCATAACTTTTTTTTTTAATTTTTATAACTATAATTATCAATTAAATATAATGATTAACAAATAATCACAGACAAAAATAATAATAATAACACATCATTTATAACGATGAGTAATTGACGATAATTGAAGATTATTAACTAATTTGTAATTAATAGGGACTGTGTCGAAGGTTCAGTAATTTACTCATTATTTTATTCCATTGATTCCGTTGATTTTTATTGACTAGTATTGATTAGTATTCCATTACTCGTCTTATTTCTTTCTATTTCAGTCTAAATAATTTTCTACATCCAAGAAATATTAATTGATTTTTTTTTTTGTTTAATATTTCGATGCATTTAATTAATTGTTCATTATTACACTTATTTCTAATTACTTCAATTTGTGAGAGTAAAAAATATTTAAATATAGTAGACTGTAAGATACATAAATTTAAAAAAGCCTGTATTTTTTTTTCTTTTTTGTTCCTTTGTCAAACAAAAAAATAATTTATTGAGATTGTTGTTTGTGAATTTATCGTATCAATCTGACGTAATTACAAGAGGTTTAATTGAACAAGAAAAAAATATGGTAGTAATAAATATTTAATCACTATCTGTATGCTAAGAGGTGTCCGATTGTAATAAAAAAAAAATAATTTCGTATCATATTTGTTTGAAATTATCATCTGTTGTCGGTTGCAATCGATTGTATCGAATTTAAATTGTTCAATTTAATTTATTTATTATTTTCTGGGAATTTGTACTCGATGATATTTTATATTTCATATATTGATAATCGTCGATTTTTATAATAACTCCATGTGATTGATAAATAATTCAAATTCAATGTAAGGATGGGATTTATTTTTTTAATTCAACTCTTGGTGGTTTCAATATGAAAATTTATAAATCCAAGGAATCGATTTATATATCGCTCTGATTTTCAACTGTATAACAAAATAAAATTCAAGTGATCATCAACGAATTAATTTTATTAAATGATATTCAATGGAAATTGTGTGAAATTCAGCCCAGAAATTTCGATGATGACGATGATGATGATTTTTTGGGTTCAATTTTATAATTTTAAAGGCTCGGACATTTATTTGTGTTAATAATTTCATCAATTTCATCAATCAATTGATCGTGTATTGAGATAATAATTTATTCATCATCATCAACACCAGCGGCAACAACAAAGGATTCAATATATATATTGTATGTGTAGACTTTTCTTCGACAATTTAAGTTATTGGAGTTATTTGTATTTGTATCTATCGATTATCTGATGGAAGGATTGATTATCTTTATTTGACTATAGTTACTTAGCATCATTTGTTAATTATATTTAATGATAAAACTAAAAACAACGTTCTTGTGTAACCATATTTAGTGATTTTATTGATTTAATAAAAAGATGATATATCTGTCATATATTTATTCAATATGAATAAATTTAAATTGGTTGGTTTGATTTTATTATTTTTATTTATCTTAATGTTTGTCCTAAATAAGCTTTTAGTAAAATCCAATAAGAGTTTAAGTGATGCAGCAAGATCCAGTTAGTACCCATAGAGACAAGGACAGGGACAGGGACAGTAGAAATGGTGGCTGGGTTTTTTGGTCTCAAATTTTTACGATTTATTACTAATAGTCATATATTGGAAGTCGGTATCATCATTTTAATGGCCGATTTCTTCATGAGAGAGATAAACTAGAGTTTGTTATTCGGCAGAAAAAATTATTCCGGGTTTTAAATTTCAACGCTTGTCTTCCACAGACCAATCGGTCGCCTACTAAAGGGGTCTTATAGACCTAAATTTTACGTATGTACCTAAAAAATCTCAACAACTCTGTACTAATCAAAGTCGTTAGTTACTTATTATTTGTTAAAAGGTACACAAAAAAATAATTGTGGTTCTTCTAACTACAATATTGTAGTAGCGAGTACTCCAGTATGTAGTAAAGGATACTACATATATAGTACTGACATTACTACACGTGGTTAAGGTTATTCCAAGTTGGAGTTGGCATTTCTTCACTCCAATTTGTAGTAACCAAAACTACAGCTGCTGTTGTAGCAACTACAATTTTTTTTTTCCGTGTAACGTCAACTGATTTTCAATTCAATTTAATTCATGGACACACTGGAAATCTAAAATAGAGAGTCTTTAGAGTTTTTTAAAACCTTAACAGAGGGCTAAAAATTTCGTATTTTCAAAAATTCTAATTTGTCTCTGAGAAAAATTGTTTTAAAATTCTCATTTATTCTACAATTGCATCAAAGATGGTCCTGTTTATTTTTCCAAGTGTGAGAAAGAGGTCCGGTGGCGTTTCCCCTTAAGAGAATGCCAACTATTCCAATAGTACTCTTTATTGTATCTGCAATTAAAGTGTCGAATATTTAGTCACCGAAATATTTATTTTTAGGACTAAAATATTCAAGGGTTAGTTCTTAAACCAATGTGAAGAAAAAGAAATCTCAAGTTAACTAACAAGGACTTTGGTCGTAAAATAACTACGAGTAAAAAAAATCGGCTATTATGGCCGATTTTTCATGAAAGGGTTAAACTAGAGTTTGTTATTCGGCAGAAAAAATCATTCCGGGTTTTAAATTTCAACGCTTGTCTTCCACAGACCGATGGGTCGCTTACTATAGGGGTCCTATAGACCTAAATTTTACGTATGTACCTGAAAAATCTCTACTGCTTTCAACTCTGTACTAATAAAAGTCGTTGGTTATTTATTACTTGTTAAGAAAATGCAAAATATTCTAATAGTATTCTTATTGAATCTGCGATTAAAGCGTCGAATATTTAGTCACCGAAATATTTATCCTCAGGACAAAAATAATCAAGGGTTAGTTCTTGAACTAGTTTTAAAAAAAAAGAAATTTCAAGTTAACTAACGAGGACTTTAATCGTAGGATAACTATAAGTGAAGAAATCGGCCATTAGATAATTATTGAGACGATTCAGTTGAGAAAGTTAATCTGGTATATGAGAAAGTGGTGGTTTATTTCGCTTCTTTCATGGGTATTTTATTATTATTACTTTTATTTGCTAAATAAAATTTGATTTAATGATCATAATATAGTATATTTATATTTAATAATTTATCGTCTTTCGGAATTAGAAATTGTGTTAATTAATTTAATTATTGAACAAAGTACTATTGAGGTTCATTGTGATGATTGTATTATATCGATTGAGCCTATTATACTTGTTCTTTTACATCTTGTAACTTATTTCAATGGTAAGTTGGTTTTTTTCGATTTGTCACTCAACATTTATTCTGTATCTATATCTATTTATACAAGTGTGTTTATTCCGTTTATTGATACAGTACCACTGGATTGATTATATTGATATTATCACTTATGACGATTCATCACTTCGTTTCTAAGTCTATATACATGCATATATATCGTAGTATTATTCTATTATTCTATTAATGTTTCTCATGATCAGTACGGTAGTGTTATGTCGTATTAAATTTAAATAAATATTTAGGTTTCAGGTTTTAGTTATCAGAGGAGATAATAATTAAATTTAATTCATTTTTACCCTAGTAGCATTCTTAAGAAGTTTACGTAAATCTGTATCTTCAGTCTTCAGCAAGTCTGCATCATCAGTCTTGTACAAGTCTGAGGCAAGATACTTCAGTAAGATACGTTAGATAAATCTGTTAAGATGCATTAGCTCAGACATGCTGCAGAATTGCTTAAGATACCTGGACATGGCCACCTTTACTTCGTTACTTCATGAGCCGTCTATTCAGCATTAGTCTAGTAAATTCAGTGGCGCCCACTAAATATTATGTGATAATATTATTAATTTGTAGCACTTTAAATTTAAATGAGGACCACTGGGTCAGCTATAGGTACTGTGTGTTGAGCTTGGAGTGATTCGGAGAAAAAGAAACCCAATATCTTAAGCAATTCTGCAGCAACTCTGACCTAACATTGATATATAGTAGACATATTGGTTAAGAATTGCTGCAGACTGTTTCTACAGATTTCCGTAAGTTTTTAAGAAGATTCTTAAGCAAGACTTGATGAAATCTTTGGCAAGTATACTTATGAAATCCATCTTCTTCAAGTCTTGTTTAAATCTACCGTAAGAAACTTGCTGAAGGACATTCGTCAACTTGCTTAGACAGTGCTACTAAGGTATAATCAAATTAACCATAAACAGTTAACGTTTTACTATTAACAGCATTCTCAAATAATACCTTCCACTTGTTAGAAATATTCAATACTTTCAATTGTCATAACTGTATTAATTAATTGAAAAAAAGTTAAAGCAGTAATTGAAAAGAGAGCATCGTAGTTACAATTTTGCCGAAATATAGATTTGAATAAAATTACGTACAATTGTTATAAATTAGAAGTTAAACGTTACAAAATTCGAATTATAAAATTGACATGAAGATTTTACTGAAATTTATTTAACAAATTTCGCTCAGCGAAAACGCAATTCATTAAATTTAGCCCATGGATAAGGCTACTTGATGCAGTTATTAAATACTCCTCTTAATTTCCATTTTATCGCATCCAAAATCCAAACAATATTTAAATAGATCACAGGTAATTGGACAATAAAAGAAAAAACAATCATGCCATTATTATTATTTCGACGTTTCGACTCTTTATTGAGTCTTCATCAGGCTCTGAAAAATACACACATACCTAAATACGTATGTATTTTTCAGAGTCTGATGATGACTCAATAAAGAGTCGAAACGTCGCAATAATAATGATAACATGATTGTTTTTTCTTTTATTGTCCAATTACCTGTGATCTATTTAAATACTCCTCTTAATTAGATTTCTTTGGAGGTTCATTGGAGCAATTCAATAAGTCTACTTATGATTTACTTAAATACTAATTAATGCTTCTAAGTCTATCATTGTCATCATATAATCATATAATTATTGTATCTTATTGTAAATTTCAAAAATGCGCATTAAATAAATAAATAAATAAATAAACTCCTAATTGATAACAACTAAGTAATTTTTTTTCAAATCTATATTCCGGCAAAATCGTACCTACGTTGTCTTTTCTTCAATTACTGCTTTAACTTTTTTTAATTAATTACTAAAATTTCAATAGTCACAAAAATTTGTCTTCAAATATCCTAAAAAAGTGGGGGTAAGGGCATTGTCTGCGAATGCCCTAAATTGTTGATAATCAAATCAACTATAAAAAGTTGACATTTTACTATTAATTTTTTTAAAATTCATTTTCATGACAATGTACTAAACAATTCTATTAGAATTAATTGATTAATTATTAATGTATTTAATATTACTAAAAATTTGTAACTAGTTCTAATAATTACTAATTATTATATTATTTATTTAGTTTCACAGCAAACGAAGGTAAGTTTATCACCAACCGGAAATATAAATAATAATAATCACGTAAATTATAATTACAGGGTCAACTAGAGTCTACCAATGATAAATATAATAAAAAAAAAAATAACAAAATAATTTATTTTTTATTTATATATATATACTTTTTTTTATTTTCCAAACATACCTTTATATCCACAGCCTTCACAATATTTACAAAAAAAAATCTACAATTAGTCGTATAATTTTCTATATTAATTAATAATTGAAGTTTACACGCTCATTAGTTCACAAAATTATTAATTAATTAAACGATTGTTTAAAAAAAATTGAAAACGAAAGCAAAATTTATTAACTTATTTTTATTTATTATAAAGTTAATTAACATTTTTATTTCTTTATCACAAAGTACATAAAAGTATCAGTACTACCACAAAGCTTTTTTTTTTCCTCCAATAGCCTTGCGACTTTTAATTCATTATTAATGTCATTGTTTAAAAGTATTAAAATTAAACAAATACTTAAATTTATTTAATAACATTTATAAATTATTACTATTGTTAATCACTTTATTATTAATTATCTAGTTATTATTGTTTACAAAACACTATTTTATTATTTTACTATATATTTTTTTTTTCTACACCAAATAATTTATTCAAACAAAGAAAAAAAAAATAGAAAATATTTTTCGACTGCAAAATTAAATAAAAAATTTTTTTTGAGCTTTTAAAAAATTTTTTTCATCAAAACATGTAATTTATTTTTAAAAAATTTTTATCATTAAAAGTAAATCATGCCGCCTTACAATCTATAATTTTTATTAATTATACAAAGAAACAATAAAAATTTATTGTGTATTTAATATCAATTCCATTAAGCAATCAATTAATTATTTTTATAATTCATTGATAATAATAATTAATAACGAGACTAGAATTCCTATGAAAAAATGAAATCGAAAAAAAAAAAAAAAAAAAAAATTTTAAAAAGTTTTAATTTATTAAAAATAATAGCAATTATTAAATTTAATGAAAAATGAATTTGAATGTAACATTTAATGTTGAAGAACGAAATCTCTTAAGTGAACGGGTACCCTATTAATATCAATATTGTTATTATTTTTACGAATAACGCGAGCAGCTAAACACATCAAAGTTGTATATTTAATAGGATTAAGTGTCATGAATCTTATTTTGTCATCGAGTAATGATTCGTATGTGTTACCATCATTGTTAACAACATCAATGTGTGCACCAGCACGCAGTAGTATTGTTGCCAAATCAGTGCGCCATGGGTAAGATAAAGCTGTCAAATGTAATGCTGTATTACCATCGTCGTCTTTGCAAGTTGGATCTGCACCAGCTTTTAACAATGCCATTGTTAATTGGGGTGATGTTAATTTACAAGCTGAATAACGAGCGGGAATTGTCGCATCTACATTGTGGATCATTTGAAGTACATCCTTACCCTAGAAATTATTTAATAATTTTAATTATTATTTGAATTTATAAAAGATATGGGTTCGATTCCCGGACTAAACCACCATTATTTTTTCTTAGTCCCTTTTTTTTAAGCTAAGAAAACCATTACTCGCTCACTTTTCATTGAAGTGTAAAAATCCTTAATACACTGTAAAAAATCGGGAGTGAATCCGAATTTAATTTCACTCCGCCACTCGGAGTTCCGGTGTTTCAAAAAAAATCACTCCGCATGCGAAGTGAATTGAGAGTTTTTTTTTAGTGGAGTGATTTCGGAGTGACGCGGATTTTATTTCACTCTCAATTTACTCCGGTCCGGAGTTGTAACATTTAAATGAATTTATATTAAACTGTTAAACAGTATATGGGTCGAGTGCGAGTACGTATGCGTGTGTGTGTGCGTATCAGCTGATCAGTAATGTAATACGCGAGTTTTTACTTCGATTTTATTTAATGGAGTTATTTTTTATTAATAATACTTTCAAAACCCCTCTCCGGAGTGAATGTCACGCCGGAGGAATTAAATTAATAAAAAATTATCTACTCCGCGAAAACTCCCCTTCGGAGTGAATAATTGAAAATTCATTCACTCCGCACTCACTCCGGATTTCATCCGCATTCACTCCACGAATTTTTTACAGTGTACTAATTGGTAAATGAAATGAAAGATAATTTTTTTTGTAGTTTTAAATACTAGAATAAAATTTTAATTTTGAGAATAATGAATTTCTAGTACTCGTTACGCAACGAGTAATAAAAATATGTATATATGAGTTTGTGTGCGAGGCTTAATGTTAATAACAAATGCTAAGCTGCAATTCGAGGTATGTAATGTGAGAGATATTGTAGTTAATGGCTGATATATCGATACATGATCTTGGTTTTTTTATATTGAGATATATATGTTTTTTGTACAGAGCCTGATGAAGCTGGGAAATACAGCGAAACGTTGCAATTTAAGTTTGCTGATTACAATTTTTATTTAACGATTCCTTTGTCCTATAATTTTATTATTTATTATTTTGATATCTGGATCTTGAACGCTAAAAATAATTTTGAAAATACCCAATTAGCATAGAGACAACTTTAAAGTGTCATAATGATGTCTTTTAAAAAGACAAGACAAATTTCTTTTGTCTCAAAGCCAAGTTTTTTTTTTATATAAATAAGACGTGCAGATGTTGGTCTAAAAGTCATAGAAAATTTGTGTTCTTTTTTCCGTCCCAAAAAAGTTTTGTAATTTACTTTCTGTCGTCGTTTGTATCTTTTAAGCGAGACATTTTTTTGGGGACATAAATGTGATTATTATGTCAGCATATTGATGCTTTATCAATAGGTCAAAAAATAGCCTCAAAACTTCTTATCTTAAAGATGTCAGAAAGCGTAGCACGACTTGTAATTCGCGGATAAAATATCCGAATACAAATCATGCGATAGACAAAATATCCCCAGACTAAATATTCAAGAGACAAAAATTCGTGACAAAATATCCTGTCGATAAATCTTATTCAGAAAAATATATTTTAAGTGAAAAAATAATTAATGGTTTTCGATAAACCTGAAATCTTGGAACAGATCTAAGATCCCGAAGGTTGCTGTATTCAATAAAGACAACAAAAAACTATCTATGTTATGGACCAATAAACAGGATTGCGAATCTAGTTAATAATCATTGTACTGAGTTAGATTACTTTGGTGGTTCACTCTCCTCCTTAAAATTTTATATAAAAAACTTGTTACTACTCTATTAATCTGTATTCGTCTGTGCAATAATTTTCTTTATAGTTATTAAGTATATGCATAAAAATTATGCTATCTAATTATTTAATCTTGTAATAAAAACTTTGTATGTATAGCCGATCGGCGTTTATTCTATTCGAAATAAATAAACGGGTACCGTACCATTCCAAGCATATGTGTTGACCTATTTCCCAAATAATACCCACCCAAAATCTGTGAAAAAAGGGCACAGTACGATTTCAAGTATATGTGTTGATCTATTTTTAATATCACACACTCAAATTTTATGTGCAATTATATTAAATATTTCTGATAAAAGAGTACCGTACTATTTATATTAAAAGTGTTTATATTATAAGATATTTGAATAGCAAACGTTTTCGGGAACAAAGTCAAGATTTTCTTGAGCCAAGAGAATTCGTCTCGGTCAGAGAAGATTTCTACTTAATCAGATAAAGTTGAGGTTTTCAAAAAAAATTTCTTGTATCAAGAATATTTACTTTCAGTTGAGAAAAAATTAATAATAATTAATTATCAACATTATTCTTAATTCTAATATTTAAAACTAAAAAAAAATAATGATTTTTCATTTAAATTACCAATTTATATTGAGTGGTTTAGTTTCACCCCAATGAAAAATGAGCGAGTAATAAGTCTTTTACCTTATTAAGTATTTACTTATTAATACTTACTCCTTTATCTCTGGCATTAATTCGTACTAATTCGTAAATAGCTTTATGGAGGGCATCATAATCAGACGAATTAATATCGGGCATTTCACGTGTTAACAGACAAGCAAGATGAAGTGTAATTACGAGTGTACGATTTAAATTTGTAAGATCCCGATCACAGGATGGCAATTTGTCTAACATTTGTTTGCCTAATTTAACTTCCAATACCTATTAATCATAAAAGACAAATATATAAATATTTATTTATTTACTAGACGTGTGCGACCCAAATAATTCGATAAATTTGAATTATTAGAAAATTTTTAAATTACTTTATTCAAATCCGAAAATTCTGATTAACTTTCAAATATTTAATTTTTATGTAATGAGTCAAGTTTTTTTAAAGTAACAAAAAATAATTATCTTGTAAATTTGTGTCTGAATTCTATTTACTTCCGATAAAAATTTCAATTATTTTAAAAAATATCACAATTTTAAGTCGTTTGAAAAAAATTTTAAATTTCATAAACTTTTGAATGATTCGATTCGATACTAATAATTCGTAAGTTCGAACTATTTGCACACCCTTATAATTTAATTAAACTGTTTAAATAAATTACCGCTTTTTTAAAAACTCTCATAAGCTCATGTCTCTCAACTGATGGTATTCTACGTCCTCTGGGAGTTTGTCTGCCTTCTTCGCCAACCATGAAACTAAATAACTCAATGAAACTAAACAATGAACTTTGTGTCATTGGATTAAGAGGTTCCAACATACTCTGCTGCATATCCAATGCATAATTCCATAACTCAATGCACCGTTCAAATTTACCAGAATCAGCGTAAACAGCACCGCGATATCTTATATAATAACTAGTATCAGGATGAGCTGGACCGAGAATTCTTTCTCTTATAACCAATGCCTGCATACGCATTTCATCTGGATCTGCCAGCAATTCATCTAAACCTTCAGGATCAGATATTTCTTGAGCATAATCATAAGCACCAACAACTGGTGGTCGTGGTGGTTTTTCAATTATTTTACCATCCCCATTATAACGTTCATTCATAGCACGTTTCCAACAATCAAGTGCACCAATCATATCACGTTTTTTATCAACATAAGTTGCTCCCAACAATTCCAATGCATCTATTTTTTCTTTTCGTGATACTAATTGAGGTATATCTATTAAATATTGAACAATATGCATGTGACCAGCCACTGCAGCAGCCAATAATGGTGTCATACCATATGAATCAACATCCATACGGGCTCCATGTTCAACTAAAATTTTTAAAATTTCAAGTGATCCACTTTCAGCGCAATCATGTAACGCTGTGTTTCCTTTTACTGATTTTCTATTTGTATCTGCTTTTAAAGCCAATAAAAATTTTGCTATTCGTACGTGTCCTCGATAACAGGCGATCATTAAACATGTGTGCCCGTGTTTATTAGCCAGTTCTATATCTAAAATAATTATTTTATTAATTATAATTATTTATAATAATGACAAAAAGTAAAATTTAAACTTGACCAGGCCCTCGCATTACATTAATATTATTAATGATTAAAAAATTATAACTAAACAATAGTAAATGTGAAAGAGAGAAAAAACTGTTTGATACAAAAAAGTAGTAAATTTTATGATTTAGTAACTCAGCTTTTATAAAATCAATTACAAAGTTTATTTAAAAGGATAAAGCACCAATAGATGGGCGGTTAAGCAGACTCTCATGTTTTTCAATCAAAATAAAGCAATAAAATATAAATAAGTTACAATAAAATGAATTATCTTTAAGCAAAAATGTTTAATTAACTAGAAAAAAATAATTAAAACTTTGAATAACGTAGTGGTCACGCACAGAAAAAAAAAATTCTTGGCGCAAAAAACTTTTACTGGCCTCAAGAAAAATTTGTATTATAAATTGAAAACAAAAATTTTCTTGGGGTGAGAAAAAATTTTCTTGCGTTATGAAATTTTTTCTAGTCCTAAGAAAGTTTTTATTTTCATTTCATAACGCAAAGTTTTTCTTACACCAAGAAATTTTTTTTGTGGGGTGTAATTATTAGAAAACATTTTCTCTGACTTTCAAACATAAAAATTAGTAAAATACACAATAATAATGACTAAAATTTCTAAAAGATGTTGAATTATAAATTTCTCTCTTTCGTTAAAAAAAAAAAAAAAAATTTTAAGGTCTGAAGATACAAGCAATGAACTCGTGAAATATTACCAATAAATAAAAATGAAAGGGATCAGATGTGTTTGTTATTTTTTGGTGTGCCGTCAACTGATTCCCACAATTTTATATCACAAGTGATCCTTACAAATTGATCCCATTAACAATTGATGTTTATCAACAATTGATTTACTTTTTATATTTATAACAGTGAATTTTAATTACTCATGTCATAGTAATTAATTAATCATTTTATGAAATTGTCAGTGAGATCAGTTGTCTGTGGGATCAATTATCGTGTGATCATTTGTCGGGGATCAGTTGTCATGGAACCTTATTTTTTTACCATGAATAATAATAACAATTTTTTTTGCGTTTAATTTATTGAAACGATCAGACTAGTGATTGTTATATCTAAATTTAAATATATTTTATACACTATTTATATTATAATTAAACTAAATTTTTAATGTAATTGATTATATAGATATGGGTCTGATGATGTTAATTACCATTAACGAAATGTTACTCGAAAAATAATAAAATGATGTCAATTAAGCAGATCAGTAAAGCCGTTGTTCCTTCATTTAAATAATAATAATAATAATAATAATAATAATAATAATAATAATAATAATAATAATAATAATAATAATAATAAATAAATAAATACCTGCACCATATTGAACAAGAAATCTAACAATTTCAAAATGCCCATCAAAACATGCAGCACGCAATGGCGTTGAATTTGTTTTAGTTGTTGCATTTAATTTAGCTCCACGTTTAACAAGTAATTTAACTAAAGCCAAATGACCAGCGGCTGCTGCACACCAAAGTGGAGGTGCGCCTTCTATTGTTTCTCCATCAAACACAACTTTAACAAAAAAAGTAAATATATCATTTTTAATTGTTTTGTTATTACCAAATTTTTCACCATACCCGCGCCGAAAGTTTGAATTCCTGCCCTGTTTACAGGAAAGAAAGTCGCTCTTTTCTTTTATGAGAAAAAAAATTAGCGCATGCGCCATCTTTCCCATAAACAGAGGCGAAAATTTAAACTTTCAAGCACAGGTCTGGGTAGGCAATAATACGCGCGGGTTGGAATGTCCTACTTTCCTCCCTTGGTGTATAATATACTAGATTTGATTTTTTAAAATTTAGAACAAATAAAAAATAATGGTGTTCCAAGTTATTGTTGATAATTTATTACTTGTAATTTATGAAGCAATAAAACTAAGTCATGGTAATAAAGTTTTAAGACAAAAATAAATCTTTATTGATTGTTTTAACTCACCTGAGCCAGGCTGTTCAACGTCAGCTCCACATTTTTCAATGAGATATTCAGCGACGTCGTAATGACCATTTCTACAGGCCATTACTAGCGGCGTTGCCCCATGAGTTTTTGCACCCACTAATTGTTCTAGGTCATGTTTCTCTCTATCATCAAGGAATACCTGTAATTATAACAAAAATAAATTCAATTTTTAAATATTTTATTTACAATAGACTTGATAATTTAATCCCCTATTATTTATAACTTACACTAGATATCGAACCCGTGGTTATTTTATTTTTTTTAAAACAATACGACAAAATTATTAATGTTATTTATTTTTTATTTTTTTTTTTCACTCAGATATAAACAATGAAAAATATAAAACAACTTAATATAATATTTTCTAGTGTTTTAAGTGTCGTCTTTATTTGACTTGAAGTCTTGAATAAGAAGAAAAAAATGAAAAAAATAAAAAAAAGTCCTCGGTCAACGTCACACGAATGAATAAATATTTAAATAAAATATCCAGTGTCTTGACGTAAATCTACTAGATACAAATTCAAATTTTATCATTTTTTTTTACACATAATATCTTTTATATATATTTTGTCAACCGAAAAATCTATACACAATAAAATAAGTAAACAAAATTTTTAAAAAAATTATCCAACAAAAAAAGTAAATTTGTTAGTTTTAAAAATTATTATGTATTTTTTTTTTAAGCACTTGTTGAGCGAAGCCTTGAAATTTGAGATGATACGTCATCTAAATAAAGTTATTAATATTCTATTTAAAAAAAACAAACTTGAAATTTTTTTATTTATTTGTAATTTGATAAATTAAATCGATTTATCATTAAAAGACCACGTGCTTATAAATAATAATAAAAAACACTAAAATTGCACTTTTTTGTTTTTTTAAATAATTTAAATTTTTGTTTTTATGTTAAAAAAGTGAGTCGGGCAAAGAATTGTTAACTTATTCACGTCTTATCGTTAGTGTATTTGTCTTTGACTACATTGCCTTTACCATCTTTACCTTTACCATTGCCCTCTACCTTCTTCTCCTCCTTGTACTCTTACTCATCCTCCACCTTTATTTTCCACCACCAAACTACTACTACTTCTACTACTTTTATCCTTTACCATTCAGTAAATTAAACTGTTTTTTATCTTTTTCTTTTTACGAGGTCCCATAACCGCGATACCGTTATATTAACGAATAATTGACATAAGATTCAAAATTCAATAAAAAATAAAATAAAAAAATAAGAGAATGTTTGGCCCGGATTCATTACCAACTCTCTTTCACTCACCCACTTTTAGTATTTTCGTTAGGAATTTTTTTAAGACCAATAATAAAAAATAATAATAATAATCACCGGTTAGAAATCATGTATTTATTTATTTATAATAATTAAATATAAATAATTCATTAAATATCATAAGTATAATTGTGCAATTTCTTATTAAATATTTAAAAAATGATTGAGTAAATAAAAAATATAAATAATTAAATGAGCCTTGAGTTTTAAAAAACGCTGATTTATTCACTCAAGTTCAATAACACGAATTAATAATTATTTATTTTTCCTCTCTAATTTATAATTAATCGTTAATTCTATCCTTCAATCATTAATTTAAATCTTTACCTTCAGATTTATAATAATCATAATATTAAATATTATCACTGTCAACTATTATTAAATTAATTAAAAAATTATTTTAATTTTATCTATTGATAAATAAAGCATTGTCATTGTCTGTAACTGATGCATATATCTTTAAAAATCGTAAAAGTACATAAAATTCTATCGTTTATTCATTTACGAGTTAGCGGTAAAATTTAGTTGTTTATTTATTAGTTAATAAAAATTTTTTTTATCTACAATTCAACTGTCAGTACCATGAACTTTGACAATAAGAATAATAAATAAAGTACCTAAGATGACTACGCTGATTACAAAATTATATCGACGTTCTAATTAGCAAATTGTCTAACTTAATATTTTTTAGTAGGTGATTTTGTGCAATTTTCAGATAGTAATAGTCAGAAAAAATATTATTTTAGTAACCTAGACAAAAATATACATCTACTAGAAATGAAATTGTTTTTTATATGAAAAAAAAATTTTTAAATTACTTTTTTTTCGCACAAATAGAAGATTTTCTGTAATGGAGTCAGACAATTTGCTAATTAGAACTTGGATATTAAAAATTTTTTTTTTGATCATTCAGAATTTATAATTTTAGATTAAATTTAATTTTTGAAAATAAACTTACTCGTGTAAAATTTGTTTCAACTGGTAAATCCATTGATAATTAATAATAAACACCATTAATTAAATTAACAATATCTTTAATTAATTAATTAATTAGTAAAAGAAAAAGATACTGCTGTAGATAAATCCGCTGATGATTTAAAATCAACAGTTGATGTGAAAAGAAAAAGAGAAAATTTAAAACAGACTACTACCCCTTTCATCAGGAATCAAGTATCGAGATGTTTAGAACATGGTGGGGAATCGACTTATCGTCTTTTGTGAAAGTATCTTATAACATATATACATTTATATATATAGCTAAATATAAATTTTGCATTTAAAATTACAATAAACAAATTTTATAAAAAATCATTGTTTTTTTTTATGAGTAATAGGGTAGTAGTACTAATTATGGTCACTGCTCCATTTTTGGACTTTAAATACTTTGATTAATGAAAAAGTATTTAAAAAAACTTTCATTAATAAAAGTATCGAACATATTTTGTAATTAATTATGCTATCGCCTATTTTACAAATTATTATATTCAAATTTCTAAGCGCCAAAACTGGCTCTAAAGTGACCAAAAACGGTACCTTGACTCAAATTAATTTTTTTTTGTATCAATGATAATTTGAAAATTATTATCAATTTAAATTTGAATTTTGAAGAATTAAATTTATTTTTTTTTTTTTTTTTTTTTTTGCAAAGAAAAAAAAGTAATAGGTTAAAAATAATCAATTGAACTTATGATATCATGAAATATACAGCTTTCTAATTGTCTTCCTGATCAGATCGACTCTTACTTTATGTAACTACTGATTTTTTTTCTTTTATAAAAGAAAAAAAAAGATTAATATTACAACGTTATAGCAGGTTTTATTTTATTTTATTTTTTTATGATTATTGTTATTATTATTTACGTCTAGACTCGTGATAACTATTACGCAGATATTATTTAACTGCATAAAGACTATTTTTATAATCAACTAAATTTTTTATAAATCAGTTGATGTTAAGAATTACACTATAGCTATTCCGTAATTGAGCCAAAAGTTTATTTAATTTTTAATCAATATAATTAATTAATTTAAGAACAAAAAAAAGTTGTAATAACTAATTTTTGTTATTAAATGATGAAATACGAACCGGTAGTTACAAAATACTCTAGATAATGAGAAATAAATAATTAACTAATTCTAATAATTTTGCAATTAAAATGTAAATATTAATTATGAGAACTTAAAATTACTTATTACTTAACAATACTTGACACAATTGAATAAAAAAAAAGTCTTCTCATTAATAAATTAAAAGTCGATAATACAGAAATTTTTACCGATAAAATTTTTTATTTATGTATTATGATTATTATCAATTTAATTAATTAATTCATTAATTGATTGAAGTTATAACTAGTGAATAATTCAAAATTTTTAAATTAAAAAAATGTCGATAATGTAGGAAATTCAAAAATAACTTTTAATAGAAAATTAAGATGTATAAGAATAATTTGAAACAAATAAAAACTAATCGTTTTAACCCACGTATTTTTTTTCTTCATACACAAAAACATGACATAGATTTATGTAACAATTTTTAAAAATCAGCCTTGAACTATCTGAGAATAGGGAATTGCGTAAATTTTAATAGACACCCGTATTGTTTGTTACATAATTTATGGTTTCATCCATGTATTCTATTTAACTGTTAGTTAATGAATAAATTACCTAATTTTATCTATCCTCTATAGAAATATTACAAACATAATTCATTATGAAAGAGATCATGTTGTAAAAAAAAAACAATATTTCAATACACTATTATAAATTATTAAAACTAAATTTAAAAACGATATTTAGACAATTTATAGCTTAGAATTTTTTACAAATTGACGTCATAAAGTTTTATAAACAACTAATAGTTAAAAATATATTTTCTTATGAGTGTAATTTAAATTTTTATTTATATTTATTGCAGTGCCGCCAGCCTACTAATCTTTTCAAAATAATTTTTTTTTTTCGGTATGTAGCATAATATAATTTCTTTGCGTGCATTGATTTTTAAAAGAACCGCCAAAATCATTAAAAAAAGTATATGCCAGAAGGTGGGTTTGTCCCGACCGTCTTAAGGCTGGGCCGTGCTAAACAAATATTTGAATTTTACTCTTCTTTTAATTTATTAATCACTTGTAATTATATCAGTTTTTATAGCTTCCGATAAAATGTCTAAGAAAACTTTTCCGGAAGATTTTCATCATTTGAATGACGTAATTATTCAAAACGTCATAAGAAAAGTAAAATTCTGTTAGTACTGCCCGTACTGCCTACTCTCAAGTACGTTAACGGACTCATCAGCAAGGCTATGTTAACGTACTCTTGCCTTGGACTACACCTTATACTAGTACGAACCGAGCTAAAAATCTATTGCGGGCTTCATCAGCTACCATACTAGTAAAGGGAGACGGATACTTTCCAAACTACTTGCATCTATGTGCCTGGTTAGCTGTTGTACACAATATTATTGATAAAAAATAACAGAAGTATGATGATTTTTACGTACACAAAAGCCGCAATTTAGATTGTAACTCTTAGATTTACCTTTAAACCTCGACCGTTCTTCTTACCGGCTATAAATAAATGATTATATTTTACTTATGAATATTATGAAAAATTTACAATATTTCAAGGCACTTTCATTAATTGCAAAAGATAGAGTTATAAATACCATAAAAAAGTGATTTTGAAAAAAAGCTGGCAGATTGGCAGTACTGATCTATTGTACGTACATACAAATTGATATTATGATTAAAAAAAAAAGTTATTATCAAATGTAGCAATAAGTATAAAAGGTTTGTACAAGGTCAGTTTAAAATTGTGTTTTAAAGGTCAAAAGTCTTTGGGAAAGTAAATTTATAATGGTTTAGGTCTCGTGAAGTTAATTTTTTGTTAAATATTTTAGATGATTGTTAAGATATTCATCATTGAAAAAATAATAAAATCTTGTTTACCTTGCATATTTTACTAACTTTTTTTTTTTTTATTTATTTTACAAACTATTAATATTCAGTATTTTATTTGATGAAGTTTTGTATATCTTCCGGATATTTTTTTTTTTTTTTTTGTTATTCATTATAATTTATCGCTTGCACTCTTCTTTTATTATTAAAATTATTATTATTATTTTTACTATGATCGCTATCATTATTGATTCATAGGATACTGAATCGTTAAGTTGTTAATTTTAAATGTGCGTGACAAAATAAATTAAATTGTTTGTTTATTTAAGCGAAAAATGAAAAAAAAAATCAATTGAAAAGTAAAAATTTGATATTTGAATTTAACTAATAATTTAATTGAGATTTAAATTTTAAAAATTTGAAATAAATAAAAAAATTTTTAAGCTAAAAAAATTAATCGAATTCAATTTTTAGATAATTTTATAATTTAAAAGAAAAATATTCAATGGGATTTTAAATCGTAAAGCAATAAATGGAAATTAAAAATAAAATGTAACTTTTTGTTTACGTAATTTATTTTTCTGAATTAAAATAGTGTTTACTTTAACACGTGAATAATATTATCATGAATTATCAATAATCAATAAGTAGTATCTCATTTGAATTACCAATACCGAACGACAATCAATAAAATAACAATAGATAATAATTAACAGTATCAAATTAATTAAATACAAAAATTAATTGATGTCATGACCTGAATTCACTATAGTATTCTTTTAAATCAAAATTAATTATTTAAAAAAATAAATAATAATACATAGTCTAATTTAAAATTTTAAAAATCATATTTTCACTTTCAAAGAAAATAAATAATACATAAAAAATTATTTTTTTAATTTATTTAAATTGTTAGAAAAGTAAAAACATAATCATGAAAGCGATAATTTTAAACACGAATCATTAACATTTAGCTTGTAAACAATAAAAAATATATAATAATTAATGAAAACCTTTTGCGGCCAATTTAATTTTTGAAAAATTCAAAATTTTAAATTAACTTTTTTCATTTTACTAAGAGTTTAAAAAATGAATATTTATAATTGTAGATTAATGATACAGCAGTTAGTCGACGTTTAATAATCCTTAGATTTTTTTCAAAACGATAAATTATAAGAAAATACAGTTTAAAAAACTGCACCTATAATTTTTTAAATTTTCTATACGAGCATATTTTTAGCTTTTTTTTCTCAATTGATGAGTTGAAAATAAAAATTTTTAAAAACTACCGATAGTTTTTTTTAATAATACTGAAGTTAGTCGACGTTTAATAATTTTTTGATTTTTTTCCAAACGATAAATTATAAAAAACAATTTTTTTAAAAACTGCATCTATAGTTTTTTTTAATTTTCTACGCAAGCATATTTTTAGTTTTCTTTTTTTTAAATTCGTTTAAAAAAAACTCCAATTTTTAAACGTCTGTTAACTTCGTGATCATTAACATAAATCTCGTCTCTTGTTAATAATCTTAAATATTATTAATATTCACATATATTAAAATTTTAAAAATCTATTGATGACTCATTGATGGCGTCAACGGGTAAATGAACCTCAAACCAAGACATTTATTTTTTTAAATTAATCAACCCACATTCTACGTGTGAATGTGGCTGCCAATTTTCAATTTCTCCATTTTTCAATAAATAAATAATTGTACATAAAATTTAAAAAAATTAATAAACGCATATTTAAATATTTGAAAAATCATTACGCGCATTTTTTTCTACTTCACTATTTAAAACTTTCAAATTGTCTCATATCTGATTCACACTCATATTATTTTCAAAATATCTCGACGTATAAAAAAACTACATATACATATAAATAATATTAAAATAAATATAATTTTTTGTCATTACCTTTAGACGTCTGAGTTTGCCATCTCTTGCAGCGTTGTACACCGCACTTTTAATATCCATTTTTTTTTCATAACCACCTCAATAAATATCTTTTTGATTATCTTACATAAATTAAATCATAGGTTATAAATTCTCAAGACATATAATATATATTTATATGTATTACCTCAATAAAATAATAATTGATAATAATTAAAATTTAAAAATGTGTAAAGATTATTTATTAAATTTATATGTTGGCAAGTTGGAGTTTAATTTCTTTGTCTCGAACCTGCTCGAGCAACCAGCCCAGGTCTTCACTATTTTATCGTATTATCGTTTTGTTATTTCGACACTAAATATAACGGGCTTATTCACTTTGTAATAATTATTTTATTTTTAGTACACTAAGAAAATTAATTAATTCATTGATTGATTAACAAATAACTTTAGATATCCAATTTAATCACAGTTTCATTTTATTTTTAATGATATGTATTTTTATTGATATTTATTTAAAATGTTAAATGTTAAATGGTAAAAAATTTTAAATGTCTTTTTGGCTAGTAACTGTGTTGTGAAATGGATTTAGTTATGAGTATAGAATACAAAATCAAAAGTATAACGAAAATTACTATAGTTCGGAGGATTAAAAAAGAGTTTGACTACCAGTTACCGTAAACTTTAATATAAAAATTGATAGAGAAAAACTAAAATGAGTTAAAGTTAAAACTGACTGACTGTTACTGGTGGTTACTGTTGTACTGTTGTTGAGGTTGAGACAGTCATCGTCAGTAATCGTCAACAGTCGGATTGGTTGGATAGTTAAAATAGTTGGGTGCTGATTTGCCTTTTGTGCTCTCTTCTATTAGTATCTAGTATCTACTACTACTTTAAAGTCTCGTGTGTGTAAAATAGTAATATTGTGATATAGTCTATATTTATCTATAGTTCACAATATAAAATATAATATCTGTACGTGGTTGAGTTTAAATATCGTGCTGCTAGATGTCACCACTACCCGCCTTTTTGAGGTAACTCATTTTTATGTGTGAATGTAGCAAACGTAGACAATTTTTAAATTTTGAATAAATAAATTGAAGTGAAGAATTTAAAAAAACGCGCGGTGATTTTTTGATTGATCCAAATACGCATTTTTTAATTTTTATTCTATTTAAATTTTATTTATTTATTCAAAAATATGAATGAGTGTAAATGTAACTGGCAAGTGAAAATATTTTAAGTTTTTGAATAAATATATAAAATGTCAGTAGAATCAAAGAATAAATATATAAAATGTTAGTGAAAAATGTATAATTAGATAAATAAAAAATCAGTAGACGCATTTTCTTGAATTTCATTATTTTAACTGATTAAATTATTTATTTAAAATTTATTAAATGTCTCATATCTGCTACATTTACTCTCATGAATATGATCCTGAAGTTAGCAGACATTTAAAAATTTTCAAATTTTTTTTCAACAAATCAATTGCAAAGAAAAGAAAACTAAAAATTTGCGCTTGTAGAAAATTAAAAAAGCTACAGGTTCAATTTTTTAAATATTTTTTTTTATTATTTATCGTTTTTTAAAAAATTCAAAAACTATTAGACGTCGGCTAACTTTTCAATATCATTCAAAAATTTTTAAAATTCCCACTTGACAGTTACATTCACACGCATCTCAATTTTTATCATTTACTTTAAAGAATTTAAATAGGGCAGAAGTAGCATTTGTGACCACTGCTCCATTTTTGGACATGAAAACTTTATTTTAATTAATGAAAAAGTATAAAATAAAATTTTTATTGCAGCAGTGTGATAAACGTGTTTTTGTACACATTTGAGAAAATAATTGTATCATTGCGTCTTTTACAAATTACTTTATTTAAATTTTTTAACTGTCCAAAACTGCCCTATATGATACTGAAAGTAGCAGACATCAGAAAATTTTGTTAGTTTTATAAATAAGTTACTGGTAAATAAAATCTAATTTTTATAATATGAACAAGAAAATATTTAAAAGTTTTTAATCTGTAATTTTGGAAAGTTTTTTCTATAAATATTTTATTTCTTTATTTATTTATTTAAAAGAAATGTTTTCTTAATGTCTGCTACTTTCAGTATCATTTTAAATAATGATACAGAAGTTAGCCGACGTCTAATAATTTTCGAAATTCATTCAAAACGATAAATTATAAAAATAAAATATTTACAAAAATTTCAGTTATAGTTTTTTTAATTTTCTGTATGTGCATATTTTTAGATTTTTTTTTTGTAATTGATTTGTTGAGAAAAAATATTCGAAAACTGTTAATTGTCTGCTTTCTTCAGGGTCATTCTAAATGTTATGTTTTTTATCTTAAAAAATTAATAATTGCAATTATGTCGTTTTAAATAAAACAGTTAGAACCTAAAGGATAACTATTCTTCATTTCATGGTGACATTTAGAAATAATTTCAATTTACATTTCATTTCATTTTTATTGGAAATTATCATGAGGTCTAGGAAATTGTATACGGATTTGAAATAATAATAAATTTTATGACTGATTCTTTCAAAATAAAATAACTTTATAGTTTTTTTTCAGTATCTTATTCAAATTATGAGATACATGTATCTGCAGAAGTACTGAATACGACGATTGTTTATATAAAAATTATAAAAAAAAGTACAAAATTTCCAACTCCAAGTGCTTTAATATGTATTTATTGTTAATCATACTTTCAGCTTGAAAGCAACGGTAATTTTTTTTTTATATATAAATAACAATACTTGTTCCAGTCAATATAGATCTTATATCAAATCTACAATAGTAATAACAGTTATAATAATAATACATAATACTAGTGAAAGATTTATCTATATAATAAAAAATTGCGTGACAAAGGATTATTCAATAAATATTGCAAAAGGGTTTAAGACTTGAATAAATCTGATATATATTCGTATATATACGTAAGTGCGTAAATAATAACAGAAAGAAGATAAATATATTAGTTTTTCTTTTTATCGTGCAATTCGAATTGGCTCGATACTCGATACACTATCACAAAAGTTTCGCTGTCAAGACCGTGAAAAGATAGGGATACAATATATATATATATATATATATATATATATATATATATATATATATATACATATATAGTGGTAAAAGTAAAAGAAAAAAGTGTAACGATTGATTAAAATCAGCTTTGCTGAGCCAACTGGACAGTCATGTCTATCAAGATGATTTTTTTTTTTAATTATTGATTTATTGTGACTGCGGTATTTTTTGTTAATTTTTTTTTTTTTTTTATTTATTTATTTTTATATAGTATAGGGAGAAAAAGAGAGAAGTATCTAAGTTTTGTGATATAAAAATGTCAAGACATGATACGAGTTTATTGTTGATTTAGTTCTTTTATTATAAGTATCTTTCAGTTGACAACTAATATTCTTTAAGTATGAGTTCAACTTTTTCTGTGTATATGTACGTAAAGAGGGTGGGAGTATATAGATGGATAAAGCACATATGTATATGTACATGCTAGGGTCAACTTTGTTCTTGTCTTGGGCATATAAACCATACGAAAGTTGTTCTATTGTATAAAGTTTCAGACATAATGTTGAGATTGAAAAAAAAATTTTTTTCTCGTCAATGTATTTTTTACACTTTAATAAAAAAAAAAGTTACTTATTTCAAGAATTTTTATTTTTTGAAATCACACGAGAGATAGTTTTTTGAAAATATGTTACTTATTTGTAGCAATATTATACATTTTTTGTTTGAAAAAAGATCAAATTTATAGGAATAAGAGGACGGATTTTTGCAATAACGTCTTAACGTATAAGGTTAGTTAAGACGATATTGCAAAAATCCGTCCAAGTAATGTTATTTAAACGCAAGAACGTTGGTATGTTTCAACGAAGAAAAACCTTTCTTGAGAAAAAAAAACATATATATATGTAGGAAGGAGAATTCGACCATGCTAGGCAGTGGCGACAAGAGTACTTCCGCTCGCCACAAGATCGCGCCCAGTCTTTCACGGTGTTCTTGGTAAGACTCATATTTAAGAGAAGTTATATTTTATTAGCAACACTTTCTTCCTAAAAATTAACCAGAAACCACATCACACCAAAAGATAATCAATTAAATAAAGTAAGATTAATGCAAGTAAAATTTAAAATCTATAAATAGGAATCGCAAATTGAGGAAATCTATATGTAACACCTGTATTTTATATAATATAAATTAGACCAATAAAAGATTTTTAAAAGTAAAAAAAAAATTAGAAACACTCCTAATATCTAACTGGGTTTTTTCTGTTGCTTCTTCCCACTCTGCACTTATTATATCTATACGTTATTGCATAAAATATAAATCCTATTATTAAAATTTAAAATTGTGTAAGCCTAAGGACAGGGAACAAAAGTGCACGTGACATATAAATGTATAGATATACTGTATCTAACTGATGTATATATTTTTACTGTTATCAATAAAAATCTTTGAAAGCTGAAAATTAGCAACACTATTTCTTCTGGAAATAAACTGGATTTTTTCAATTTTTACCACGAAACTAAACATATCATTCCTAATAATACAAGCCAAAATAAATAAATAAACAAGTGGTAAAGTCCCCAAAGGGAAAGGAACAATTATTAATGTGTGACAACAATCATGTACAATGCATTTGATGAATAAAGAGACTTTTAAAACTGAAACTGAAATTTCTTCTGAGAGAGTACAATACATTATATTATACACCACGGCATTGTTGTTTAATGCCAATTCTTTCATTTATGTAATTTTTTCAAACTTTACCTCATAAAATATTTGGTTCAATTTACCAAATAAAATATATACTCTACTAGATTTAAATATTAATATCAGGTTTATTTTCCTTGTTGTTTAAGTTGATGAAAAAAGAAGTAATAAAATAAGTATGTTAAATTAAATGACAAGACAAAGGTTAATTGCTAAGTTGAATTTAATGAACGAGTTTTACAATCCGTTTAAATAGACCATCCAAAACCTAATTTTTATTTTAAACCCTCTCGATTATTCGATAACAAACTTTTTGCATATTATATTAACTCTATTTTATTAGATATAATATTATAATTTTAATTTCTGACTAAATGTTTAAATACAACAATGTATACTATATGTATTAAACTTTTTTATTTTGGATGTCCACAAGGAGTTACGACTTCATGGCTTATAAACAATAAATAATCATAATAATAATTTATTAAATTTTCATATATGTAAAGAAAAAAAACTATTTTTTTATTAAAATTTTTTATACTCTAAAAATTTTAAAAACAATAAAAAAATTATTGTTACTAAACTGAAAAATAAAAATTTATTACTCTAGAACTTCGGCTATCAAAAAATCTATGAAAAAGAAATAAAAAAAAATAAAAACAAGGCAATTTACTTAATATGAGTCGTGGAGGTCAACTTAATCGAAGTAAAGATCCTCCCTCAATCTTCAATTCTATTGCCGATCACGTCGCGTGCACAATGCACACACCAACACCCTCTCCTTCAATAAAATATATATATATATATATATATATATATATATATATATATATATATATATATATATATATATATATATATATATATATATATATATATAATACGATTAGTCTTGCGCCTATAAAAACCAACCCACCAGCCAACGAACCTACACATCCTTACAATACAGTATCATTTATACACATATATTTATTATTTATATACATTTATTCTACATATATCCTTACACACCAGCATACCAACACACCTTTTCTTCCCAATTGCATTCAGAAAATCCTCACACCATTTAATTCTATCGCACTTACATTAGGAACGAATTACCCTTTCTCTTTCTTTCTTTTTCTCTCTCATCTCATCTCATCTCATCTCATTTCAACTCAACATTAAACACATAAATACACATTATCCAAGTGAGAAAGCGCATGCGTTTAAAATGAGACAGTTGTATTCGTATGTTATGTATGTATTTCAAATCCGTGACACTTGGCCACTGACAATTGCGACGACGCACACCCAACATCATTTACTCTATACTCTTTCTTTCTCTTTTTATACAGTTACATACTAGACTATATTTCATACTCGTAAGACCAAGAAAATATTTTTAAATTATTTAAATAAAATGAGTGCACACCATCGTTTAGTATTTAAAATTTAAAAAATATAAAGGATAGATAAATGGCGGGAAATATTTATACGACAGAGACAGCTAGTGAGAGAGAGAAAGAGAAAGAGTGAGTGAGTAAATAAATAAGAGACAAAAGCAACAAGAGATAGTAAGAGAGTTATAATATAAGCAGAAGTACAAGAGTGGTAGATTGTAGATGGTGGTAGGGATATAGCGCGCGCACACGTTAAAAGACGCCATTATTGGTGTTACGTTGAGTTGAATTTAACGTTGAATGTTGAATGTTGAATGTTGGGTTGGTTTAGTTCGTAGTTCGTACGTTCAGTTCAGTTCAGTGTTCACCGTGATGCCGGTACGTTAACACGCTTGTGGTTTTAAGTTATTGTTGCTCATATTAACTAGCCCGGTCTTTTGTTATTGTACATTAGCAATCAATTTCTTTTTTTTTGTAGTTATATTTTTTAATTACTGTTTTTTATTTTTTTTTACATAATTTAATTTGAATTTAAATTTGAACGTGAGGTGAATTTCATGTGATTTGATGCTTTGTTGGATTATTTCGGTAAGTGTCAATTTTTTTATGGGGTTTTAATCAGATGACACGACAGCTGTGGTGATGAGATTAAATGATGGGGTGATATTCAGTCACTTGATTGTCTCATTTCATTCTTTACTTTTTTTTTTCGTTTGTAATATGAATTTATGTTTTATTTTTTTTTTGATAGCTGAGGTTTGAATGTGGCGGAAAAATATTTTGGAGTAATTAGTTATTTGATTGTTAATAATTTTTCTATAAAATTTTTTTTTCAATTAATTAAAATAATTTAGTGTTAATTTTTTTTTCTTCTTTTTGTAACTTAAATTTGTATTTTACTATTTTTTAAATGAGTGTGAGTGTAGCAGACATGAGACGAATTTCAAATTACAAATAAACAAAAAACAAATATAAAATTAACAATAACAATAATGCACATACTCATTTTCAAAGTCTATAAATGCGCAATTTTTAAATTTTATTATATTCTTAATAAATTCCTTTATTTCAAAATTTTTAAAATTGTCAATTGTCAGCTACATTCACACTCATTTTTTTAATAGCTGAGATTTGAAACGATTCTGAAGTTAACAGACAATTAACAATTTTCGAATTTTTTTTTCAACAATTCAATTAAAAAAAAAAATGCACATATAGAAAATTAAAAAAACTATAAATGCAATTTTTTTAAATATTTTTTTTTTAAATTTATCACTTATAAAAAGATCAAAAAATTATTAGGCGGCTAGTTTCAGTATCATGATTTGAATGTGATGAAAAAAATTGTTTCGGAGTAATTAATTATTAATTATTAATGATTTGTGTATAAACTTATTGTTTTAATTAATTAAAACAATTTAGTATTAATTTTATGAGTGTGAATGTAACTGACAAGTGAGAATTTTTTAAATTTTTGAATAAATAAATAAAGTGTAAGTAGAATAAAAATTCAAAACATACGTATTTAGATCAATGAAAAATTGGTACGCGCATTTTTTTAAATTTCATTATTTGTTTATTCAAAATTTATAAATTGTCTCATGTCTGCTACATTCACACTCATATTAATTTTTTTTCTTCGTTCGTAACTTGAATTAAAATTTTTTTTTTTTTTTTTTTTAAATACCTGAGATTTGAATGTGACGATAAAAATTATTTTGGAGTAATCATTTATTTAATTATTAATGATTTTTCTATAAACTTTTTGTTTCTATTAATTCAAATAATTTAGTAGTCATTTTTTTTTGAATCGTGTTAAAGATTTTTTTTCAACGATTAACCTCGAGCACGTTTCCTTAAGCTATTGCTGGCAAACATTTAGTTCATTTAATTCTATAGGCAATTAGGATCGACTTAACTCAGCCAGATTTAGAACTAACATTTCTATTTATCCGAATTAACTTGCTTTACTTCTATACATTTATTTATTTACTTATACATTGCAAGTAGTTTTGTATTTGTCTTGTTTTTATTTTACATACGTATAAATATAAAGTACAAAGTTATTTTATGTTTCTATTAATGTTTTGGTTTTAAACTCAATTGGACACGCTAACAATTTTAGACCTTGAGAAATTAACTTTTGTATTTTTGTTTTTATTTAAAATATCAATAATATGATTACTGAAAACTATAATAGGTATAAATAACTCTCATATATTTAAAATTTAATTATTTATTAAAATTAATAATTGCAGTTATAACTTTTAAAAATTTTAAAAATAATATTTTTGTTACAGATTCAAATTGGGGAAAAGAAATTAAAATAAAATTTAAAAAAAGAAAACCAAGTGACTGTGAAAGTGTTTGTGTTGTTAAAATATATAATAATAATTAAATTAAAGAAACAAAAAGTTTGATACTTAGAGGATTTGATGGTGACTAGATCGATTACTCGATATCCTGATAGATGCACTTGTGTTTACATATGATGCTCAATGACATTATTATAATACAACAGCACACTTACACACTTACGGTAAACAAGAGTACGGAGAATAGAGAACAAAGAGCAGAGAATAATAATAACAACTTAAAATATAACAACAAGTTTAATAATGAAATGAAATGACCCAAAGACACTTAATCTATTTAACCTATTCTATTGGATATTTTGATAATTAAGATGTACTCCGCACCGGCGAGACATCCAGTCGCTCCCGTAAGTACTTTTTTTTATTGTTTTGTATAAAATAATTTAACAAATTTTTTAAAATCGTATAATCGGATATCAAAACAATTATTTGTTAATTTAAGCTTTGGTTCGCGGCGAATTACAAAAATCTGAAGATTTTTTGGTCACTTTTTTTTATTTGTTACCTTCTTTTGCACATCTCGAGCGCGAAGTGTGTGCGTTACGATCGAAATTATTTTTTCGACTAATTCACTCAGGTTAAATCATGTCTACACTTTTTTGATGAAACTAAAATGGGTTAAATTGTATACTAATACAAAAGAAAGATACATAATTTATTAAGGAATAATTACGATCCGGTATTAAGTCGATTGATTATTCCATTGATTTAAAATAAGTTATTTTAAACCATTCCCAGACAGTATAACCCACTTTTTTAAAATATTCAATGACTTTTAATTGTAATGACCGCGATAAAATTTTGACAACTAATTCTAAAATATGTTTAAGCCTTAATTGAAAAAAGGACAACGCAGTTACAATTCCGTCGAGACATAAATTACATGCAGTTGATATCAATTAGGAGTTAAACGAAATTTTGAAAATAAATTTCAGTAAAATCTTCATGTCATCATTACAATTGGGAATGTCAAATTTTTCAGGCTAAAATTTTTTTAATAAATTTCGTGTAACTCCTAATTGATAACAACTGTGAGTAATTTTTTGAAAATCTATATCTCGGTGAAATTGTAACTGCGTTGTTCTTGCACTTGTACAGTAAATGGGAACTTTGTTCGTTTTTCTCGTAAACAAATGGAAGTTATCAAAAAATTGAAGTGCACTTCGCTAGTTCGTAGGGTAAAGCATCGGGTCTGTGTCTTTATTTCGCGCTTAGGGCTTTCATTTCAGACAAAAGCTTGGGCAAATGTATCTGATAACCGTTTTTAATTGTAATTAATGAAATACTTAAAACCGTTAATTCATGAAAAACTTAGCAGCCACAAAACTGGCAGCAGCATTAGTGTGACAGTAGAATTAAAAAATGTAGAAGTGACATCTACGAAAAAAAACGGAATATTTAGAAAAATTTTTAATAATAATTAAAGTAAAAGAAAAAACTAAAAAAAAAAAAAATAAAATATTAATAATTATCATCAGCAATTGGGGGTGTGCACTTTTGGATTTTATAACATTTTATTTAATTCTGCCCTTAAAATGAAAATAAAGCGAAACTAAGTAAATATATTATTTAAGTCATTGCATTTTTTCTTTTTTTTTTCTTTAAAACTCTCAAGAAATAGTAAATAAAGCCACATTGTACATGTTCGCTTAATATATAGATATATATCAACAAAAGCATTTATTATGAAGACATGTGTCACCGCCCACATTTCTCGTAATATGCCATTTAAATTAAACAAGTGTCTTATACACTACATACTTTTAAGTGCAATGAATATTAAGAAAAGAAAGAAAAAATATAAAAATGTGCTTTATATAAAACTCCACAAGATTGAATAGAAAAGTTACAAGGTAAAATAAAATAAATAGAGAAAATAAAAAAATAAAAATTACAACGTGAGGAGAGTGAAGAAAAAAGATGAGGGTTAGAACAAACAATTATCCTGTCTCTCAACCCTCCTTATAATGGCTGTACGCCCCTTAAACTCGATAAATACACTTACGAAGGGTGTGAAAAAAAAATTTTTTTTCTCTATACCTTTTATTTTTTGAAAATGTAACTTAATAAAATTAATCTTTTGACAATAACATTTTTATAATACATTTTTGGTCTTAAAAAAATTTTAAGTCAACCGTTGCTAGGCATCAGTGACGATAATAGTTCGGCGCTCGCCACGAGATCGCGCCCAGTCGCATACGGTGTCCACGGTAGGGAACATTTTGGAAGTTGTATGATTCAAAAGTGAGAAAAAAATTTTTTACAAGTAATTGCACGGAAAAAATACAGTTTTTAGTGCAAAAGCATGGCCCTCTTATAAAAAAATGCAAGTATTATAGTCTGCATTGCAATAATTGAGACTAATTCTTGTAATAAAGTAATTACAATTATCAATACAAAATTTTACAGTTTCTAATGTATTTTTAGTTAAACGAAACTTTATTATGAATAAAAAGCTATTAAGGACTAAAAAAAAGTCTTGTATGAAACTGTAATAATTACTACGTCTCAGCAATAATGTAATTTAAGTACTGAAAATCAGAACGTTTTTCGTGAAACGAAAATAAAGAAACAAAATGAAAAGTAAAACATCTACTGAATCTACTCTCTTAATTTGAATCCGTGAGATTCAAAGTTGCTCACTGGTAAACCAGTGATTATTGGGTTCACTGATTCAAACCAGTGCAAAATTTAAGTACCTCGAGTGTCCGTTATCGACAGCGACCTATGATTAGTTATTCCGGTTATACCAAGTCAACATAATCTGATGTTTGTTTGTTAGTGACAATTGAATTAATTAATAGATATCAAGCCAAATTGTGACCCTATTATTGCATTTTCTATTTAACATAAATTATATTATATTTTTAATTTAAACTATACTGCAAAATTTCGAAAAAATCTCGAAGTGCAGTTTCCTTCTTCCACATTACTTTGAATAATTTTAATTCAGTTGATGTAATAGAAGTTGGATAAAGTAGATTTGCGTAAATATGTTTTTAATTTATTCATTTTATGTAAATAATCATGCCCTATATGTATAAGTTGGGTTATAATGAAAATTATATCAGCTCACTGTTGAATCAGTGAAAATCAGTGGGAATTCTCACTGTTACATCAGTGTCTATACGCCCACCATTAAAATTCACTGGTTTATCAGTGAAGTTTAGTAACTTTTTTTGTTTTGTTTTTTTTTTTTTTTGTTAAAAGTTTATTTATTATTGCCCAAAATAAAAAGTCTTACATAATTATGAAGTAAATAAACTAAATAAAAATCTTCTTAAATCTATAATAAATTAGAGATAACTCTGGCTGGTGTCAGCAGCGCTCGGTTTCTAACAATCTTTTTATAAAATATTTAAATCTCAATTAAATTGTAGATAATGAGGTTTATTTATCTTTAAATCACTTTTTGATACGCTGTATGGGAGAAAAGAGCATTAATTAAAAAAAACCTTAGCTTAATGAAGTTTAATAACCAGTGGGATTAAATGGCCGCCAAGAAAACTGGTCGAATCAGTGAGTTTTACTAGTAAATCAGTGGCGAACCAGTGGAATTTCACTGATTCAAATTAAAAGAGTAGATTTCTGAAATGTTTCGCATAGGCACTAGTATGTCAGCCGAGAATTGCAGCCACCCCCAATTACCCGTCGTCACCCTTAAGCATTGAAATTGCATAATTTTTTTTTCATTTCCGTTACGCGAAAAACATTCCGATCTTCAGGTAATTTTTATACTTCAGAGTAGAGGGATTTTGCTAATATTTGAAACTGTAATTTTTTCACTTATTATTTTTCCTGTGTGGATTATCTGTGATGTAATCTTTTGTCACACTTTATTTTCATTTTCGTTTCATTTTATTCTTATAAGTAATAGTAATAATTAATTTTTCATTCCCGCTAAATATTTTTAATAAGCGTTTAATTACGGACTCAGCGAAAAGTATTGAAAATTAAATTAAATTATTTTTAATTTATTCTTTTAAAATTAAAAAAATTTCATTGACATATTACGATGAATTGCAACTAAAATTGTACCGACAGTCGAGTATAACGAGTAATGAATAAATACGAAAGAGGAGTTTGGTAAAAATGAATATGAAAAACAGTTACAAAAAAAAAATTTGACGTTGTAAAATAAAAGAAAAATGTATTGAGTACGGACTTGAGCGGGAGAGGATAAAAGAGCAGAGAGACTATATAAAAAAATAAATTAAAAAATAGTTGAAAAAAAAAAAAATTTTTTTTTGTCCATGGATGACAATCACTAATCAAATTGCGTCCCAGCTAATTGTTCGTCGAATTGCCAGAGACGACATTGGTACGAGAATGAAAAAATTAAAAAGCTTGCCTGAAGCTTTTTTTTTATTCATTTTAATTTTAATTTTTTTTTTGTTTGAATTATTTCATGTACGAGTAGAGTGAATGGGAAAGACTAAAAATGTGATTAAATAAAATAATAATGAATCTTATATGCTTTTTTCAATTTAATTATAAATTTTTAGTGAATGTCGCGTCATATTTTTTCAATAATTTAGTTTTCTAAAAATTTTCTTCATACATTTTTATCTTATTTCTCCCTGATTTAAAGAAACGATTCAAAACGATTATAAATAATTCAAAACAATTCAAAACGATTCAGTTTTACTACTATATAGATATACATTTATTATTCAGAGAATCGTTTTGTTTAATTAGGGCTGATAATTTAACTGCAATGTCAATTTTAAAAACTGAAAAAAAATTATTTATCTATAAGTCAAAAGACAACAATTTCGTTTTTGTACACAGAAATTATTCTTGTTTGAAATGCTATGATATCATCGTAACACCGGACGGAAATTGAAATAAACAAATGTAAAAATTACTGCGACCATAGTAAAATTTACAGTGATTACAGTAATTTGTACACAAAAAAAAAAAAAGGATTTGTTGGCGCAAGAAAAATTTTGCACCTCGATTTGAAGACAAAAATTTTTTAGAACTAAAAAAAATTTCTTGGCGAAAGAATTATTTTTTGCCTCAAAAAAGTTTTTCTTGTTCTAAGAAAATTATTTCTCAAGAAAAATTTTTGTTTTCAATTTATAATGCAAAAAATTTCTTGAGGCGAGTAAAAATTTTTTGTACCAAGAAATCTTTTTTTTCTGTGTAGTATGGCCATAGTAATTTTTGCATGTGTTTATTTCGAATTCCGTCAGGTGCCCAATATGGCCCGGTTTTACTATGATACCATATAATTTTAAACAAGAATAATTTCTCTGTGTATTAGAGAATTAAATTTCCGAAATCAAATTTACTCAAAAATTTCAATTGAACACTCGATAGCTTCGCCGTAATTCTAACGTATAATGTAAATACTTAATATATATATTTGTAAGATAAAAGTCATAACTACTTTTATAAATTTCTTATTTATTTAAAAGTCGATAAAAAAAATCAAATAAATAAAAGTGCTAAAAGAAAATTTTATTTCAACTCAATATTATTTACCATTAAATATCATTTTTTTATTTCTAAAATCTCTTATAATCTAATATTATTTTTACTCTTTTTTATGATCGTCTTGTTTTTTTTTTCTCTTGATCCTACAAATTAATTAGTTTCAACCTCGACTATCGTTCTCTTACCATTTCACGGTTTACACGGTCGAGATATATCAAGCTGAAAAAGAAAAAAAAGACCTACTGAAGGAAGAAATAAAAAAGAGTGAGGATAAGGGTGAGGGTAAGGGGTGAGTGAGTAAGTGAGATAAAAAAAAAATGTGAAATGAAGTAATGAAGATAAAGAGAATAAAAACTGAGAAAGAGAAAGCATATCGATTCTCAGATTATCGGAAAACGATTGTACACCCCAGTTTCACTCCAGTTTCACCCTCTCTGTGACTCTTGCTAAGATAACGAGATTGTCAAGTAGTAGACATTATTACTTAAAAAAAAAAAAAAATTTAGAGGAAAGAAAATAAAAGATGAAATTGAATAGTTGATAAAATTAATCCAATATTTTTTTTATTCTTTCACATAAAATTTAATTTTTTCTATAAATTTTATAATTTACATACAATTAAAAATATCCGTACTTTTAATTTAAGAAACGCAATTTCACCGCAAAATTTTTTTGTTTTGTAACTTTATAAAAAAAATTTAAAAAAAAAAACAAATAAATAAATAGACAGAAAAAAAAGTGTCGAGTTAAAAAAAATATTTTGGAAGACAAACGGTTTCGGAAACCAAGTCAAGATTTTCTTGAGCCAAGAAAATTTGTCTTGGTCAGAAGAGATCCGAGAAAATTGAGGTTTTCAAAAAAAAATTTTGAATCAAAAATATTTACCTTCAATCGAGAATTTTTTTATTCTGTCTAATAATCAACAACCTGTTTGATGATTGTTATCGATGACTGCAACAAGTGAAACTACCCTCAAAACATTAACCACCCTAGTATTACGGTGTTCAAACTACCCCACCATCCCAATGGGTAGAGAGCGCGAAAAAGACCGCGAATCAACGATCCAATGATAGAGAAAAATGGAAGAGGATAGAGAATAGTAAACGAGTGTTGGTAATAAAAGCTCCCTCTTTTCATATACATATATATATAATAATACTAAAGCATTCAACACTCAACTCCTATACTCTATACTACTGGAATATATTTATCTCTGTCTATCGCGAGCCACGTGGATCAACAAGTGGCCAAATCATTCTCTCGCTTGACGAACATTTTTTAAAATTTTTAACACTTTTAATTACGATTATTATTTATTGTAATGTTTGACCTGTAAATTTAAAAAGTATTGAGCCATTTATGTTTAATAATAATTTCTTTAAGAAATTATTTTTTATTTTACTAAAAATTATAAAACTGATGATTTTGTTAAAAGGGTGCTGGTGGAGGCTCTGGAGCTGCAAGTGGACGTGCCAGTGGATTTACTGTTGCTGAAACATGCGAACGTATAAAAGAAGAATTCAATTTTATCCAGCAGCAATATCACACGTAATTATTTTATTTTTATTTCAAAACCAACCCGACTTATTCCCTAATCGGTGGGCAATTTATTTTTTTTGAGCTCGACAATATCTCAGTCTCAACCTAAAAAAATTTTATTTCTACTTCTAAAAATTATCAAAACCGTTTACATACAAAAGAATTACATATTTATTATTTAATTCTCTCTAAAAAAAATTTATAAATTATTTGTTTATTATTTTTTATGTTTACAATGAAACTGACGAAAAAAAATTACAATTTATTTTTATTTTTTTATATACCTCCGACCTTTACAAACTCTTCTATTTTCTCTTTTCTATCTACTTTCATTCCTCTTTTTCTTCTATATAATATATATATTTCTTTTTCTTTACTTTTTTTTACTCCTTTCTTTCTACTTTACTTTACTTTCCTTGGGGGTTTGCTGTGAATTTGAAACGTTGAAATTCTCCAGAGTAAATGTGCGAGAGAGACTCTCATATATAATAACAAAATGAAATAAATAAATATATAAATTTATGAGTTTTATTTTTTTATTCAATAAAAAAATGTGGTTTTTTTTTATTTTTTGTTACAGCCTCAAACTCGAATATGAAAAACTGGCCAATGAAAAAACCGAAATGCAAAGGCATTACGTAATGGTAAGTGTTAAATAAAATTTTCCCTAATTTTGAGCTTAGAAATTGAAAAATATATGAATTACTGATCTGACTAAAAGATAAATGTTTTCAAAATAAAAAAAAATTATTGTCAATGAAAAAAAACTTATGTGGGATTTGAGAGCTGCTATAAAATTTATGGAGGTATAGTTAGGTTGGGAATGTGTCAAATATACACTAGGAGAATGTATAACTAAAAAATAAAATATAATATGAATTTATATATACAAAAGTGAAATACGAATTTAAAAGATCGTTTTCACGGTAGACATGGATGCCGTCATACAACGAACCAGGAAATTGAATGCTACCAGTGAAATATGGTTAAAAGCAGTCGATGTCAGTTCTCTCATGTTTCAAAACGATCTCAAATGCCTTACATACTTTATATAAAACATCATATACCTCTCAGCACAAAAAAAAAAGAAAAATATATTTTTTTAATTAAATTTTATTTTAACATTTTATCGAGCTTAACTTACATTTATTAAACGTTGAAATGAAATTTTCTTTTTTAGCTTTTCTGATCTATTTTTTAGACGTTGTAATTTATTTTATATTTTATGAATGAAGTTTCGTAATCAAGAACTGATTACGTCATCAGATTCTGCAAATTTGTCAAAAATACAAAGACATAACACTTATTAATAAAATCTGTTACCTTTGAGTCATATGAGGAAATTGTGCGCAGTGGATAAGTGTGCGCAAACCCATGAATTTCAGTCTGAAATGAATGGGTTTGCGCTCATTTCCCCCTTGACTCTATAGTAGTATTTCGTCAATTCTAAGAAAGTTAATGAAGTTTTCTTAACTGTCAAAAATTACAAATTCCATATACAATTAATAATGAAGTATCATAAGAAGAATTAACTATCATAATTCTTATTATGTTAATTATCACGTTGTTAAGTGTAATTAAATTTCTGGAGCATACATTATTACTTGTACGTATATTGCGTTACTAATTTCAAAAGGGCTTAAATTTTCGTACGCCTTTTTGGCTTTAGGGAGCATCCTAAAGCCAAGAGGGCGTATGATTTTTTTTATAGGCTTCGTTTAGTAGAGTTGTTTTAAAGCTAAAAATTAAAAAAAAAAATTTGAAAGCCTAAAGGGCGCATCTTAAATTATGTGCCCTTTTGGCTTTCAAAATTTTTTTTCAAATTTTTAACTTTAAAATAAGTCTCTAAAACGATTTGTAATAAAACAAAAATTATCCGCCCTCTTGGTTTTAAACTTAGTGGCTAAAGCCAAAAGGGCGTACAAAAATGTAAGCCTTTTTGGAACTACTAGCGATATATTTACAATTTCAATTATGTATTTTATTTCTAATTATTTACTTAATTTCCAAAACTTTAGCCAAGTTTTAACTTAAACTTCAACTTCTTTATTAGGTATTCAGATAATATTTACAATTTTACGAGATTCAAAATAACTCACAAATTTCCAAAGCAGTTAAAAAAATATATGGTGATAAGAAATAGTTGTTACAAAACACTTTTTCAAATTTTATCCTGTTTAGATCAATATTAAAACAACTATAGTAATTTTAATTAAGAATTTTTAATTTTCCTTTGTGTATTACAGTTTTATTTATTTTTTTTAATTGGATACAAAGATAATAGGGAAAAAATATAAAATATAAAAAGATTGTAATAAAATGAGATAAAGGGTGTTAGTAATTGATCCAACGGTTCGTTCAACGTGATAATGATAATCGTCACGAGAACGGACGTATTATTTCATTTTGTCAGTTAGTTAATTATTTAGTAGGGATGATCTAGGGTTTGGGTTATTATATATACTAATAATAATAATAAAAATAATAATAATGATGATAATAATAATAATATTAATAATAACAATGTTTGAAACTAAACTATAGTCGGATATGTTGATATGTAAACCCAAATTCTCCCCTATAATCTAAACCCTCCTCTATATATAGAGATGTACATGGTATAGATCGGGTCTTTCTACCCCTATTTTACGTGTAAATTGCTACATCGACATGACACTTTAGTTGTGTAACAGAGACAGAAGAGTATATATATTAGTGAGAAATTGTCAGAATAGTACAGCAATACATACATACATATATAGATTAGAGTAACTATAAGAGGGTGGGTTTTATAAGAGCATTGAGGGTGAACAGTTAAAGCTAGTAATCGATATTCACTAAACTAAATGAGGATACGAATGATTTATTGATCAGTTTTTATTAAAATATTATTTTTATTTTATTATGTCATTATAAGTCTGCTTTAATTTTAACTTTTTTATTTTCATACAATAAATTTTTTTATCGGTTAGGAAAGTAAAAATTTTCTTTCACCAAGTAAATAATTATCTTGATACAAAAGTTTTCTTCTCAAGTCAACATATTTTTATTTTTAAATCAAAAAATAATTACTTGTTTCAAGATTTTTTATTTCTTAATATGGGAGATATTTTTTTGAAGCTATGTTACATGTTTGTAGCAGTATTAAACTATTTTCTCTGGAAAAAATTTGATTTATTCGATTAAATAGTATTGCTTAAATACGAGAACGTTTGTATGCTCTAATAACTCAGCTTTAATGCTCTAGTTCGGCGCTCACCGCGAGATCGCGCTCAGTCGCGTGTAGTGTTCTTGGTAGGAAACATATTTCTTAAATTATATATCGCAAACTTGACAGGAAAGTGTGACAAGCATTCCTCTGTTACTTAATTCAGTGATAGGTTTCTGTTTTAATAGTAAAATAGTACATCCTCTATTACATCATGGCAATGATATATCGCGTTACTAATTCTAAAAGGACATAATTTTATACACCCTTTTGACTTTAAGAAACTCCTTAAAACCAAAAGAGCTTATATTTGTTTTCATTGCCTAGCCGGCTGCCTGATTCCAAAACACAGTAACTCACAAAAATAAAATTGTTGAAATATGAATTGAATCATGTTCAAAAAACTCCACTGGAATTAAAAATATTAAAAAATCGATTTTGAAAAATTTGTTCCTTACTGTGTTGTGAAATTAGGCAGTCGTAATATTTTGTAGACTTATTTTAAAGCTAAAAATTGAAGGCCAAAAAGGCGTTTATCTCAAATTATACTTCCGTTTACCTTTCAAAATTTTTTTTTTTTGAAATTTTAGCTTCAAAATAAATCCCCAAAACGATTTGTAATAAAAAAAAAAATTATAAGCCCTTTTGGCGTTAGGAAGCTCTCCAGAGCCAAAAGGGCGTATAAAAATATGTCCTTTTGGAATTAGAAACGCGATATGATATAAATGTTTCCACATGAATAATTTTTCTCGATTTAATTAAATAACAAGTTTGTTTCTAATAAAAAAAAAAGTATTATTTTACTCAACAAATGTACTTTATTGTATTCTTAAAAGCATTTTATTCTACCTGAGATGTAAACGTCACGAAGGGAGATTATATTTCCCCGACTAAAAAAATCTTGAATAAAAAATTTTATTATTCAGTACTTTTTTTCTCAGTCCAAGTTAACTGTTTTTTTTTCTGTAGGATTAATCGATATTATTTATTTGTAAGTGATTCGGGATTTAATTTTATATAAAATTCACTTTAAGTATTTTTAATCTCTCTCTGATCATTTGGCGAGAATGTTAATTTAAAAAAAAAAAAAAAGTATTTTCAAGTAGAGGTTTCACTACGATAAGTTCAATCGGAATTACAATTCCGATATTGAATCTTAGCTCAATTAAATCCAAATCAAAGTGCCAAGATAATTAAAAACATTAATATGATAAACTGATTTTACATTTTTTCATTTTTTGCAGTATTACGAAATGTCTTACGGCCTAAATATGGAGATGCACAAACAGGTAATAACAATTTCTTTGTTTTTTATATTAAATATTAATTAAGGGAGACCACTAGTGTGACCGCCTGAAAAAAAGATGATTTTAGGAATTTTTTTAAAGAAAACTACTGCATAGAATGTTTTAATGTTTTAAGGATATATTTGTAGATATATAATGAAAAGAGGATAAAATTTTTAGACCAAAAAATTCAAAATTCAGCGAGTTATTCACAATCTCCCAAGGCTCTTAAAAAAAAATCCACCACTGCTGCAGTTATAGTACCGAAAATCAAAAAAACCCAAAAGTTTATTAAACTAGAAGGTATTTCCCGTATCATGACCCTCGGGCTAAGAAAAAATTTGAAGTTTAACAAAATGACGGAGTTTTTAAAAAAATTTCAAATTTCGCGCGAAAATTCGATGATTTTTGGCCTGCCAAAATTACATTTTTGATTCAATCGGAAAACTGGAGGTTCATGGTACGTAGGATCATTTATAAAAGAAGCTGCAATTCGAATCAAATCGATCGGATGATTTGTCTTTGAGTTACAACTGCAGCAATTTTGAAAAATGTATTTTCGAGAACCGATAAGCGACTGTTCCTCAGATGGCTGTAACTCAAAAAAACTATTCGAGATATGCTCGAAATTTTAGTATGTTATTTTTGATGCTATAGACTATCAAAATATGCAAAAAAAAAATTTATTTTTTCAAAATTTCACACTAGTGGTCCCCTTAATAATAAATAAATAAATGAATAAGATAAGATGGTCCAATAGATTAAGGACCAAAAAAAAAAAGGGAAACAAATAATTTTTTTTTTGGGTACTTAATCTAGTTTCTTGACATTTTGCTTAATGTACTCTACACCCTATAGCAACCAACCACTTTTGGTACTTGTTAGTCGACTAAATGTGAATTTGTTGGCTCCGTTCCAATTTTAAACTCTTCTCACAAACTTTTAAATACTCATTGTATTTTATCTACCATAAATATATACACAAATAAAATCACTACATTTTTGTGGTTTTAATAACCATTAAATAAATAACATTTTTTTTTTATTGCAAAAAAACAAAATTTATTTACTTGTTAATACAAATTTTAAAAATTTCATGTTTTTCGTTCCAACAACTTTAATATTTTTTTATTTTAATTCACTATGAATCGAAATAGATATAGAAAGCGTCTGCATAAAACTAAAAAAATTATTAAAAAAAATAGTAAAATAAACGAAAGGCTTAAAAAAAAAAGAAAAACGAAAACGAATAGAAAGAGCCACGGAAAAATGGTTATTTCTTTCTCTCGAATGTGTGTTGGATGCACATGCACCAGTGGCAGCATCGACGTATGAACGTATGAACCAACGAACGATTCTCTCGGTAAACGAATGGGTGCTAGGGCAGGAATGAAAAAGGGGGTGTTTGTGAGGGGGTGAAGCTTCCAACGAGATGAGAGAAAGTATAGATATAGCTTTAAAAAAAAAAAAAAAAAAAAAAAAAAACAAATCATAAAAATAAAAAAAGATAGCATTGAGATTAGTAACGGGTAAAAAAATCGATGTCATCGTTGCCATCCTCTTTCGCCCCTAGACCACTGCAGCAAACCCTTTCTTTTTTTTTATCTCTCCCTTCCACCCTTCCACCCTTTCTCCCTTTTAACCCCCTAGCGTTCTATCTGTATCTCCAATTGCATCTTTTTTTTGCTCACTAAATCATTCGATCTCACTCTAACACAGAAACAAATAAAAAAATAAAACAGTACAGACTTTTGCGTAGAGAAATAATAAAAAATATAAAATAAAAATTGTAGGGGTGATAAAAATAAAAAACATTTTTTTTCCACTCTTGATGGTTGTGGATAAAAGTAGTACAAGTAAAAGAAAATAAAAATATAAAATATAAATGTATATACATATATAGTTAGATAGAGGGTTTTCAGAGAGTGGGCAGAGAAACGGGATGACGGGGGAGGAGAAGGAGGAGGGGGAGATGGGATTGAGAGCGGGTGGGAGAATATGAAGGCTAAGAGAGATAGAGAGATAAATGGAAAAATAAAAAATTTTCAAGGAAAGAAAAATGGATGACATGTCAGGTTGGATGAGTTATATCCTATTGGTCAGTCTGTGAATGTATTTTTTTTTTGTTTTTTTTTTTATTCCAGGGGATAGGAGAATTTTTTTTTATTAGTATTGTTTTTATTTTTTTATTTATTTTAATGTCGAAATAAAAATTGCGTTTTTTTCTGTTCCATCGAGAAGTTTTTTTTAAATTTTCAATTATTGTGATTATTTTTTATTTATCGATATTTAAAGTTGGTGTATAATTTATATTGATCATCATTCATAATTGAGAAAAAAAGTAAATTAATATTGTGATTGCGAGTAACACATGAATTTTATTGCTCAAGTTATATGAATGTATATTGTTAAGAATTTATGACAAAATCATCTCACATAATTTTTATTATTATTTTCAGACTGAAATAGCTAAAAGATTAAATGCAATAATTGGGCAAATGATGCCTGCGCTACCACAAGAAGTGAGTAATAACAACTTATAAATAATAATAATAATAATAATAGGAATATTAATAACATTACCGAATTTTACACTGTAAAAAAAACGGTGTGTCTACACTATCTTGGTGTTAAAGTTATTGACGCACACAGAAAAAAAGTTATCTTGAGTCAAGAAAATAATTTGGAAGACAAACGTTTTTGGGAACCAAGTCAACATTTTCTTGAGCCAAGAAAATTTTTCTTGGTCAGAGAAAATTTCTACTTTGTCTGAGAAAATGGAAGTTTTTAAAAAAATTTTTTTGAATCAAGAATATTTACTCTCAGTTGAAAAACTTTTTTTTTGTTCAGAATTGGCACAAAAAATTTTTACTCACCCCAAGAAAATTTTTACTTACCCCAAGAAATTATTTGCATTATGAATTGAAGGCGAAAATTTTCTTGGGGCGAGAAAAAAGTTTCTTGAGCCAAGAAAAAATTTTTTGGGGGAGAAAAAATTTCTTGCGACAAAAAATCCTTTTTTTTTTTTTAGTTAAATACAATCTCGGAAATAGAATTAAAATAATACCGGTAGCGATTTACTAATTTATAGAGAAATCCAACGAATATTTGTCCATAATTAAATATCAATATTATTTAATAAAATATGAGAAACAGATTTTTATGATTCGTCTCTTTGCAAACTGAATCAGTGAGAGAAATTAAATAAAATTATCAATGATTAATTTATCATCTTCAAATCAGTTACTACGTAAGAAACATCAGAGTTATAATAAAAATGATGATAATATTGATCCTAAGTATTTAATTTGATAAGTGATCAAAAAATTACATAATTTATTCAGTTGAATAAAAGTGGCATTGCTTTATTATAAATAGATAAAATCAATTTTTATTCCATCTCAACCAACGGTAACTACGTAATTTCATCAAAATATTATAATTATCATTTTTTTCTGTTCTGTAGATTTTAAAACCTTTATACTCACCCTCATTTTTCGATCAGAATTTACTCATAACACTCGTACAACGGTGTGAGTTCATTTTAACACCTTACCGGTGTTAAAATAAGTCCATTCTAACACCGCTTTTTTTTACAGTGTAGTTAAATAATAATTAAGTAAATAAATAAATTTAAAAACATAACATGATAATTAGCATGGCTTACAGCATCAACAACAAGTAATGAATGCCGTTGAAAGAGCAAAACAACTGACCATGACGGAACTCAATGCAATAATTGGGGTAATTCATTTTTTTTTTAAACTATAAAGCTTGAATAAATTGAAAGTTATGTATATTTTATTAATACACACATCCTTATATAGGCGAACAAGTGACTAAATATTTACAAAGTCAAATACCATTTTACTCATTCCCTTTAAAGTCGTTTCTCAACAAGATCTAACCCTTCTCTCTTCTTTTCCACTCTGTACTTAGCCTATCTGCTACCCTTTAAACCCCTTTAGTTCCCTTTAGCCTCATTTTACCTCAAACAACACAAACTAACCCCTTTGTAAGCACACTAAGAACACGTGGAATTTTACTACTCCTGGTTCTTGTACTCGTTCTCCGTGATAATAAATTCTTAACATTATTCCTCTTATTCTTTACCACTTTATGCATACTTTCTTTTTATATTTTCTTTATTTTTTTAAATTTATTTATTTATTACAGCAACAGCAACAGCAAGGATTGCAACAATTACTGGTAAGTTTAAATTTTTATTGATACAATCGACTGTCCGTAATGAGTCTCTCCCTTTATTCGACGGAACTGATTTCAAAAAGTTTCCCCTTCACTTAATCACTTTTTTGAGTTTCGTACCCGACAGCTTTATTAAAATTGTCAATTTTATGTCAATAAGATTAGAAAAAAATAGACAGATTAATAATGCAAAAAATTACTATCTATGTTTCGCACAATAATTGGATTAATATTAAGTGAAATATGATTTATTTTTCATAATTGAATCGTTTATTTGAGAAACCCCATAAGTCAAGAAAACAAAATTTTTCAGGAAACACAAAAAAAATTTTTTTGGAAAAACTTGACATTAAAATAATAAATAAATAATTGAATACAATAATGTTAGCGTCTCTGAAAAAGATTCCAACAAGAAAAATTTAATTTTTTAACTGAAACTACTTAAAAAAATTATTTAAAGTTGATTAACTTATGGGGTTTCTCAATCAAATGGAAAAAAAAGTTATAAAATCATTGTTTTTTAAAATGTTTTCACTCAAACCATTTATTACACTGATAAAATGAAGTATTAAATATGTATTTGAACTCTGAAACTCAGAAATTACAAAAAATTATAATTAATTTAAACATTTTAATTAGTCATATAACAGTCAACAATAAAACAACATTTGAAATTAATTTCCCATAAAGCGCGAATTTTAAATAAAAAAAAAAAATGATTTCTGTAAAACTAAAACTGCCTCTGTTTATTTGAGTCATTGACTTATGGGGTTTCTCAATTAAATGAAATTGCTGTCACCGCGTTAATTTTTTTTTAAACGCTGATTTGATGCATATTTTGATTGATTTCATGGAGGGACATCCATAGAACCCAAAAATGCAAAAAACCCAATTTCGTAAAAAACATGACATGAGGTTTCTCAAATAAACGATTCAATTGTTATAATGAATTGCATTTAAATTTTCTGTTACAATTGAAAATTTAGATTGAACATTATGTTCATTAACTAAATGATTATTACTGTAATTAATATACAAAAAAAAAGAAGATTTCTTGGCGCAAGAAAAATTTTATATTATGAAGTAAAAACAAAAATTTACTCAGGGCTAGAAATTGTTCCTTGGCTCAAGAAAATTTTCGTTTTCAATTCGTAATGGAATTAATTTCTCATTTTTGTTTTCGATTCATAATGAAAAATTTTTCTCGTGTCAAGAAATCATTGTTTTCTGTGTACATCCACTAGACCAGACTTTAACGGGTAGTCGACTGTATACATAATTAAATGAGAAAAGGAATAATAAAATAATTTAACTACAGCAACAAATACATGCACAACAAATGCCACATGGAGGAGTTGTAGGTGGTATGCCACCAGCAGCGAGTCTTTTAGGATTCGCGGGTGCAGCAGCCGCGGCAGCAGTAGCTGGGGGTGGAGTTGTGCCACCTCATTTGACAGGACCGCCGCCGCATCCCGCAGCAACGGCCGCAGCTGTAACTGCAGCAGCGGTGCAAGCTCAAGCTTTACTTAAATCATCAGACTTACAACAGCATCGCGCTGCTGCTAATGAAACCCCTGAAGCAGATCGTAAATCAATTACACTCACTGATGAACGATCGACCAGACGTTCTGTATCACCCAGTGATAAATTTCGATCACGTACACCGGATATAGAAGGTGACGCTAAACGACGTAAAGAAGATAAAATTCATCATGTAAGTAATTAATTAATAATTAATTAATTAATAAATATACTAATTTTTATCAAGTTATGTATCATACATTGCTCACACTATCTCTGACAGTTTAGGCATATATAGAAATTTCTCTAAAAAATCCTTTTCAAACTTTAGACTTCCCGCTATGAAAATTGAAAATTTTCAAAAAAAAAAAGAAAGTTACTGGTTTCGATCCAATTTTCGAAAATTTAGTTCTCACTACATGTCGTGTGTGTGTGTGTGTGTGTTACATAATTTTTGCCGTACATCTTTTTGTCGCAAGAAATCATCGAGTCTTAAAGTTGATTAGATTTTGAAGTCGATCGGCCGAGTAGTTTCCAAGTTATTTGGAAAATGAAAATGAAAAAAATTTGATTTTAGGTTTTTGTAACATTGTGTCACAAATTGAAGAAAGATTTATATTTTTATACACCCTTTCGGCTTTAGTCACTAAGTTTAAAACATTTTAGCCTATTTTCGAGGCCAATAGCTCTCCTGCTAAGACTCTACGGTTTCCCTTAATTGCTATTATAATTTTTCTAGTGCAGGGGTTCGTATTTAACTCACCTGAGCAGTTGTCGCACTATAACTTCATTTTTTATACGATTATGCGACTGGAATCGGCATTTTGGCCTATGTATATGTATATTTACAAAATTTTACTTATAGATATACAAATACATGGAGTGATCGGATACTAGTTCCCTGATTAGGTATCAGGTCTTTTACTTCATTGACTTATTCCAAAGCTGAAAATTGGAAAAAAAATTTTCAACCATAAAATAAGTCTACTAAACGATTGGCAATAAAAAAAAAACGTACACGCTCTTTTGGTATTAAACTTAGTGACTAAAGTCAAAAGGGCGTATAAAAATTTGTCCTTTTGGAATTAGTAACCTAACTCAACTGATAAACCGCTTAGCCTTTCAATTGCTGCAAATTACGTGCAAGTCTGTCGATTTGTTCCAAAAATATCGTCGGACAAAAATTACTTTTTTTCAGCGAAATATATTTTTTTCTAGTCTGAACGTTTTTTGAGCTCAAAAATTTACAATAATAACGCTTTTGCGCTCGCTGAGCTCGAAAACAGCGAGAAGTTTTCGAGTTGGCTCACAGGGTTAACCGTTTCTCATATTTTTTTTTGCTCTTCATATACAATTTTTGTTTCGTACTTAAATGTTGTTTTGCGGAGGTAGAAATGAACAACTTGAATTTACCTTAACCATAATTAAAAACCGTGTAAAAAAAGTTACAAATAAATAAACGCGAGAAGAAATGTCTCATCTACGTTACATTTACTTTTTATTTTTTGTTACTCGAGACGGGTATACCCAGCGTAATATCATATATATATGTATTTATATACACAAGTAACAGATTGGATTATTTTTCTTGAATTATTTTTTTTAACCGGTAGTTTATCTTCGTCACCAAGACATACAGGACAGTAGTGTCTTTGGGCTGCTTAAACATCTCTTTTACAATTCTCTCTCTCTGTTTCTATCAATTTTCTTTTAAACCCATCAAAATTGCCAACAATAAAACTTTAATTATTTTTATTTCTTTTAATAATAATCAGTTAAACTTTAGCAATTAAAAATAATAATACTTTTTTCTCAATTAAAATAAATGTATAAATACAAATTTAGTCTATTTTTTTGACATCATTTATGAATCTATTCAAATTTATTCAACTATTTATTTATGTATCAATCTAGATAAATGGATATTTTTTATTTCTTTCTCTTAATTATAATTATAGAATTCAAATGTCTTAATAACAATAATTGTAAAAATAAATTTGCACAATTTTGTGATGACAAATCAAATTTTCAAAAAAATAATAATCTCTATAGTAACATCCTTAAGGACATTCTCAGACAATACCCCCCATCCCTTTTGAAAAAAATATTTCATGACCTTAAACTGTCAACTGTATTAGAATTTAATCAATTAATTTAAAAAAAAGTTAAGGCACTAATTAAAAAAAAAACGTGGTTGCAATTTTGCTGATAGATTTTTAAAAAAATTACTTACAGTTGACATCAATTAGGAGTTAAAGGAAATTTTGTGAAAAAATTTTATGAAAATCTTCATGTCAATTTTATAATTCAAATTTTCATATTTTATAGGCTAAAATTTATTCAACAAATTTCGTTTAACTCCTAATTGATAACAATTGTAAGTAATTTTATTTCAAATCTTTACGTCGGCAAAATCGTAACTACGTCATCTTTTTTTCAAATAATGCGTTTATTTTTTTTTAATAAATTGATAAAATTTTAATACGGTTATAACATTTAAAAGTCATTAAGGATATTTTCAGGCAGGGCCCCCCCCACATTGAAAAAAAAAATATTTAATGACTTTCTACTGTCATGACCGTAGTAAAGTTTTATTAATTAATTGATAACAATTAAAACATATGACATTGATTTATTTATTAATAATACACGAAAATCGGGTACGTAGACTGGTTACATCATATAGTTATAAATATAAGAAAAACTGCGATTTGAAAATAAAATCATGCAAGTATAATTAGAATTTGACATTTTCATCTGGATTAGAAAAAAAAAAAAAAAATCTTTCATCAGTTTGGGAGAAGTTTTTTATTCTTTGATTCAAAAACCGGAAGATATTTACCACAAAAGTCGATGACTAAATTGAACTTGTTGACTTAATTAGCTATCTATTGTACGGCTCGTTAATTATATAGTTTTTATTAGATCTTAGAGTGTTAATTATTCGATTGCTAAGACACGGTTTATTACAGACTATACCAAAGCCACCTTGTATCCCTGATTTTAAAAAATGATTCCAAACAATTCAATTTCAATACTATATAAATATACTTTTGTAATTAAGTAAATTATTTTCTTTAATCAGGGATAAGCGAATCTAATATTGACATGAAAATTTTATTGAAATTTATTTACCAAAGTCAAGATCATAAAGTTAACAGACAATCAGCAATTTTCAGATTTTTTTTCTTCAACGAGTCAGTTACAAAAAAAAAAAAAAAAAAAAAATATGCCCATGTAGAAAATTAAAAAAACTATACTTAAGTGCAATTTTTTAAAAATATTTTTATTTTATAATCTGTCGGTTTTAAAAAAATCTACAATTTATTAGACCTCTGCTAATTTTAGTATCATACCGAATTCGACTTAATTAATAACAACTGTAAGCAATTTTTTTATAAATCTACATCAATTTTAATACAGTTCAAGATTATTGAATATTTATAAAAAGTGGGGGGGGGGAGCACTGTCTGAAAATACTCTTAAAATTAAAAAAAAAAGTGGGGGACACTGAGAATGGCCTTAAAATAAATTTGTAAATGTTTAATTTTCGTTAAAGTCAATAAAACTATTAAAAACCTCACAAAAAACGTCTTAAACATGACGTCAAATAAAAATTAAAAATGAATATATACACATTAAAAATATTAATACATAAAAAAAAAGAATAAAAAGGCGGTATGAAGAGGAAGAAAAAGAGAATTAGGATGAGGACCTAAAATGAGTCGGAGGGAAAGGTTTGAATTTTTCATCTGACCACGTCGAACCAATTAAAGCAGACCACGATGCCACCAGAGCGTACTTTTCATTTTATCTCCCTCACACACTCTTGAATCTCTCTTTATATTGTGTCCTCCTTCTCTCACTTCCTTTACCTCTTTACTCACCTTTTTCTTTCTCCTCAACCCCTTTTTATTTTATTTTCTTTTAATTCCTTTATTTTTATTATTATCATTATTGTTATTTTTTTTTTATTCTGTCTATATAATGATAATAATAACAATTACTATTATTATTTTTCTCTTTTACTCTTGACGCTTAAATTTCGTCCTTACTCACTCACTCTTCGCGCAACTCGTTGGATTTTTTCGCGTCACGAGGCGGTGTAATTTATTTGGCTCGAGCTACTGAGGGTGGGGGACATGAAAAGAGAATAAAGAAACAACAAAAAAGAAAAAAAATTTATAATAATAATAATAATGATAATAAAAAATAAAAAAAAATCAAAGAGTAAAAAAGAATGAGAGTGAGAGAGATGAAAAAATAAATAAATAAAAAAAATGAGTGAAGGGGTGGTGGGTGGTGAAGAGAAAAAGACCGAGATAGAGAGTGATGGGATGAGAAAAAAAAAGGACGCGAGGGTGTGGAGTAAAGGTGGGAAAGGAAAAGAAGGAGAGAGAAATTGGGGATGGGCACGCAAGGGTGGTTTCAGTTTATTTTGTAAGTTCTATCTTTATCGCGGTCTTTTACTCTACAGTCGGACCTGTCTAATGCTTCGTTTATATCATTTTTATAATTTTTCAGTTTTTATGTTTTAAATTTAATTTCATTTTTTATTTTACTTGTCGGCCCTCCTTTTTTTTAAGAAAGACAATTAATTTCCGACTCATAAAGTTATTTTAGATTAATTTCATTACATCTTTATCCTATACGGAAAAAATTAATGTTTGAAATTATAATTCGAAACCTAGGTGTCAATATGGGGAATTTTAAAATTCCAAACAATAAATTTTATAATATGTGTCATAAATCTTTCAAGTATTAGTTACGATTTTAAAGTTTAAATACTTTTTTTTTTCATAGACAATAAATTTTAATGAGTATGAATGTAGCAGACATGAGAAAATTTGTAAATTTTGAATAATTAAATAAATTAATTAAAATTATGAAATTAAAAAAAAATACGTGTACTGATTTTTTGTTTATTCAAAAATTTAAAAACTTCACACTTGTCAGTTACATTCACACTCATAAATTTTAATTCATGATACTAAAATTAGCCGACGACTAATAATTGGATTTTATTCAAAGCGATAAATTTGAAAAAAATGCACCTATATTTTTTTTAATTTTCTTGATGTGCATTTTTTTTTTTTTAATTAAATTGTTGAAAAAAATTTACAAAATTGTTGAATGTCTGCTAATTTCAGGACCATTTTAATACTTATCCTATAATTATTCACGTTTTAATTATAAACGAAAGAATTACTATTCAGAATGATAGTATTTACGGATCACTTTATCATTATATTACTTGTCGTTTCTCAATTTATAAAGATCATTTTTTTTCCTTGCATACGGAGAAATTATTCTTGTTTGAAATTCTATGGTGTCATAGTAAAGCCGGTCCATGTTGGCAACTTGACGGAAATTGCAATAAACACATACAAAAATTACTATGACCATAATACAATTTACAATAGGTTAAAGACCTAGTACCCTATATATTTAATAAAATTTAATAAATATAGATATATAAATATATGAGTGCGGTCGAATACTAGTTTTCTGATCGGGTACTGGATCTCTTACCTTACAGTGATTTCTGATATAATCTTCAACTTTACTATGGCCATGTAATTTTCGCATTTATTTATTTCAATTTCCGTCAGATGTCTAATATGGACCGCCATTACTACGATACCATAATATTTCAAACAAAAATAATTTCTCCGTCTACCCTGAAAAAAAACTTTTGTAAAAACGATATTTTCTTAAGTAGTAATTGAATAAAAATTACATGAAAACGGCCCCATTTTCTCTGCAGAAAAATTAATTAATGACTACTCAAAATCGGTAAATTTTTTGGTGGGTCTCTAAATGCATTCAAGAAGTAAATTCGAGTGGAAATGGAAAATAGAGTGAAAACTGAGTCCAATAATTAAACTGTATGACCGTTCATGTTTATTTCTTTTTTTGGGTGTATAATAGAATAATGAACCAATTTTGTTGTTTAAGGTGACATTCGACGCAGTTTTTGTTAACTACTAACGTTAAAAAAAAAAATTGTCATCAATTAGTTTAATGATTTGGATTTTATTAGAAAAAAAAAAACACTTTTTCGAAATTCTTTCGACAACGATTTTTTTTTTAATAATGAACCGACTTTGATAGTTGAAGTGGCATTCGACGCGGCTTATAGTTTTAGAGCTAATTAGATTTTGGAATCAATCCATCGAGTCCATTACAAGTTATCTGAAAAAAACAATTTTGAAAAAATTTTATTTTTGGAATATCTCCGAATTAACTGTACCGATTAGTGCTCAATTTCTCACAAAGTGTTGGAATTAATCAGTCACTTAAAACGCCACCTCAAAAATATTTACACGCATACATACACTCGGACAGAGTGATTTCGGAGTGATTTGGATTTTACTTAAATCAGCATTCACTCCGACTCAGAGTTTAAATATTAAAGTAAACTCCTTTTCGAAGTGAATTTTACTCCAAGGGGATTAAATAAATAAACAGTCATCCGCTTTACATTCACTCTACGTTCACTCCGATAATTTTTCTGTGTGGTAAAATTTTTCAAAATTTAAACCTAAAGTTTAAATTTGAATTATAGATAAAGTCACGTAAATAACGATACCTTTAAACGTCAAAGTAAAAATACATAGAGTGGGTTTACAACACAAGACTTCTTTCTCAAAAAATAATAATAATATAAAACAAAAATAAATAAATAAATAAAAAATAATAAAAAGGCAACTAAAAGAGTAAGGTCGAAACCAAATAGAATAGAATAGAATAGAATGGTAAAAGTATTGGATGAAAATACACTCACCACATACACACACATGTTTATATCTTTATACAAGTAAAAAAAAATCCGGAAATTCCGAGATACACATACTCATTCATATATGTCTATATATATATATAATACAAGTCACAAAAGTTAGAAAAAGTGTGAGTAAAAGAAATAAAATAAGTAAAAAGTGGGGGTTTGAAAATGGTGGTTGTAAAAGTAAAGGAGGAGAAGGGAATAAAGGGATGAATTGTACAGGGTTTAGGTGATGGTAGAAAGAGAGGGAGAGACAGAGTAGTCGGTAAAGGGGTGGAAAGAAGGATGAGGATGAGGATGAGGATGAGGATAGAAGAGGAGGGTGAGGGTGGCTATGATGACAAAACATTCGCTCTGAGCTTCCGGAGGGCGAAGAGGAAAATGTCAAGGTTGGGGAGAGAGGGAGGGTATGAAGAGTAAGGGGTAAGTTGGGTAGGGGTAAAGGGATAAAGGGGAAAATTTTCGAGAGAGATGAGATATCGAGTTGAGAAAGTAGACAAGAGAGAGGGTAAAAATCCCATCATGGAAGGGATGAAGAAAAAGAGGGTGAGGGTGAGGGTGAGCGGGAGACGTTTAGGGGCGAGGGTGAGAGATGGTGAGGTTTATATCCATCATTTTGTATTTCTCGCAGACATAAAAATCTATACTATCCCCTGACGCTTTTCTACTACTCTTGCCGTTTTATTTTATTTTTATTTATTTATTTTATTTTTTTTTTCGTTTTTTCTCGAGCACATCCAACTCACACGGCATCAAATATTATATTTATTGTCGCGGGTATTTTGTTGTATATTTTATAAAACTAAATTGAATTAGGTTATTTAAAATTGCTAAACAAATTTTTTTTATCATTTATTATTGTGTTTGAACATTAGGTTGTAAAAATAATTCATAACAAGACACGTTTATTTCTATAAATAAATTTGTTTATTTAAATATTGTATAGCTTTTATTTATCAGTTTTATAAATTTGTCTTTGTCGATCCCTTTCATGTATTAGAGTTTCCATTTCACTTTGTCGTTTGATACCAAACAAACCACTAGCTCAACAACCCTTGAGCCCTCAGCGTACCTTTATCTCCTTTATCTCCTCAACTCCCAATTCCACCTGCATTTCCTCTATCGCTTCTATCACCTCCACTTGGTGAATTTCGTCCTCCAGCCTTTAGTGATTAACACGAAATCCTTTGTCTTTTACATTTACATCCACAACACTAGAATTTTTATTTTAAATAAAAAATAATAATTGTTTTTATCTGACCTCATTATTATTTTTTTTTCTTAAATTAATAAAATGAGAGCTATCGATCTGTTATTACTGTTATAAAGATCTGACGTAATGTGGCGTGTATATAAAAAGATGAGGATGTTTTTTAATCTTTATTTCCTCTTTCTATTTCCACACTTTCGTAGTAGTCTTCTCATAAACGATTTTATGTGGCCACAAGCCAACAAAACTTTTCGATTAAATTTATCCATTATAAATACATAATTCAATAAATATTAAATTATAAAATTAGTTGCTACTAAAATTTATAAATAAGTGATAATAATAATTTAAGAGAAATGAATATTTTTTTTTGTACTCGTTATTTATCCACTTGAGTATTTCATCTTTACTGAATCCCTTTTGTCTCGGCAATTATTACAGGAGCTGCTTTGAGTGTTTGCGTCTCTTATAATCCCGTCTTATCTAAAATGTAATCTCTATTGTGGAATTCACAACGAATTTCACGATATAGTGTAACAAAACTTATCATTTATTATTATTATTATTTAACTGTTAAATTTTCAGAGTACATTTTAGTACACAGAAAAAAAGAAATTCTTGGCGCAACAAAATTTTACTCACTCCAAAAAATTTTTTGCATTTCAAATTAAAAACAAAAATTTTCTTGGAGCCAAAAAAAATTTTTGATGGAGAGAAAAAAATTCTTGCCCTCAGAAATTTTTTCTTGTTCTATGAAAATTTTTGTCTTGAATTTAATACAGTTTCTTGTTCCAAGAATTTTTTTTTTCTGTGTAGATTTCTTAAAAATCTAATATTTTATTTGTCCTCATGATGCAACTATTCAAAAATTTTACTATTTTCTGTCCTAGTTAGTCGAGAAGGTTCCAAAAATACCATTGTTTCAAAAGTTTATATATGTATTAAAGTAAAAGCCCATATACCCGCTCACTTTTCATTGGAGTGAGATTAAATCACTCAGTATAAATTAATAAATAAAATGAAAAACCATATTTTTTTTTATAGTTATTTCTTGAAGTTTCGAGTATTAGAATAAAATTTAAGTTTGAAGAATAATGTTGATAATTAATTATTATTAATTTTTTAAATAAGATCCTTGAGTGTACCCATAGTCGCTCACTAAAAGTTGTGATGTACCATTACTCGATCAACACATGGCCCTATAGTCGCTCAAAGACAATATCAATTAAACTATGATAAGTTTATTGATTTGGACAAATAATTTATAAATTATACTACTTTATTTTTTCATAATATAAAATTTCATAAATTTTAAAAACATATTTAATAAGATATAGTTATAACAATTCTTAAAAAATTTGACGTAACCTAAATTTAATCTAACGAATGAAAGTTAAAGTAAAAAATGCCCGGCTGAGCGCGATTTTGAAAACAGTCATTTAATTTAAATTTATAATCTATTATAAAATAATTTGATATATTTAGATTCACAAATAATTATTTATCAATAATAATATTTTTAGTTGTACTTTTTTTTTATAAAAATTATAAAAAAATGTCTTAAACAGTTAAAGTGAGCGACTAATGGTACTGAGCGGGTATAGGGGCTTTTACCTTACACTGATTAGAAAAAACCGACTATTTTTTATTTTTTGAGGACACACTTTCAAAAGTTTAAGTAGGGTAAAAAAACACCTGTTAAAATTAGAGCTCTCAATATTAACATTAAGAACTTCCTGATTGCAATTTTCCACTTCCCATTTAAATAACGTGGGAAGAAAATTTTTGGAATTTTATAATTTTATCACTTATGAATCATTATACCAAAAGGCCAATACATTTTTTTATAGAGAATTGAATGCTCAAAAAAAAGTCTACAAATTTTCGATAATTTCAATATTTCAAGAGTTGTTCGGGATCAAAGTTGAATTTATAGAATTCTTACTGTTTTCCGACTTTTCTGGTGAAACCATCAGACATTACAAAATGTTATAGAATCTTTTTTGTTGAACGTTTCAATACCGACAAATTATTCCTTACAAACTTTTCGGAATTCCTGAATGCTCTTTAGGTAGGATAAGAGCACCAGTACCCAGTCCCTAACCAGTAGCCAGCCGGTCATATACTTTAACATTGGCTCAAAATATATATATAGATATAATTTAACATGAGGTGGCTGGCTACTGGTTTGAGGCTAGGTACTGGTGCTCTAACCCTATTCGTATTAAAAATCAGTTTCAAAAGTCGTATTATGGCTGATTTTAATTCTAATGCAAGAAACTAAAAGCATTCAAAAATTTTTAAAAATTCGGTGAAGATAATTAGTCGAATTTTTTAAATCATTGAGTTTATAGTCGTGTAACACATTAAATCTCAACATCTCAATTCAAGAAACTGTAACTAATTCCATTCAGTTTTTCGTATCTTTGAAAGTTTTTGACCTCGAAATAGATAAAAAATGTCGAATAAAATTTTTTAAAATTCAATTTTATTTTTAAACTTAAAAATAAATAAATAATAAGAATACTACTTCCATTTTGGATGCCGAATAGCATTTTTTTTAAATATAGAGTAAAGGTACCGTTTTTGGCCACGTTAGGGCCAGTTTTGGACACTTGAAAAATTAAATAAAATAATTTGTAAAAGATGTAATAACAATTAATTTTTGAAATATGTAACAAGATAATTTTATCCCACTATTAACATAGTAATTTTATTTTACACTCTTTTATTAATTAAAATAAAGTATTAAATTTCCAAAAATGGAGCAGTGGCCACAAATGGTACTTCTACTCTACAGAAGAAAAGGATTTCTTGACGCAAAAAATTTTTGCTTGCCCTAAGAAATTTTTACATTATGAATTGAAAACGTAAATTTTCTTGGGGCTAAAAAAAATTTCTTGCTCCAAATTTCTTTTCTATTCCTATAAAAATTCTTGCCTTCATTTCATGATGCGAAATTTTTCTTACCCCAAGATATCATTTTCTTTCCGTGCATAAAAAATTTTATCAGGTATAGACCTTATTAATTTCGATTGACGTTGCGCTGTAATTATAAAAATATATCTTATAAGTATTAAAGTATCTTATATTATTAATACAAATAAAATTAATATTAAAAACGACCTATTTCGTAATCCCGAGCGAAAACAAAGTGAAACAAAATTTATATATATATATTTGTCTTATTACAATGTCTCACCTACCTGTTTAGAATTTGTTTCAGACTCCCTGGGGAGTCTGTTGTTTTGCCTCACTCATCTTAAAAGAACTTTAAAGATGAGTCTGTGAACATAAAAAATAAATGCATATATAAATGAAGACGTATAAAGACAAACGATGATAAACAAAAACCTACAAACAAATAATAAAAATAATTATATTACAAATATCATTTCAGATTTTTATTTATCTTCTTATTGCTAAATAAATAAATAATTTTTTCCCATCACCAATACTTCAGTTTTTTAAAATCAATAGAAATCAGTCGCTCAATAAATAGAAAATTAAAAAAGAAAAAAAAAAGACACTAAATAGTCTATTTAATAAAAAAAAAACCATTAAGTACAATTATATAATAACTGTTAATAATTTATATCGATCCCGAAACCCATAAAATTTTACCTATTTCCCCCTTTAGATAAAGTCGAGTGGTTAAGGGGTTGGTCGAATAATAGAGCTGGCCTTAATACTATGATCCCTTGGCAATGAGAGCGTTAAGAGAAATCTATATACATATACATATATATAGAAGGGTTGGTGATGGTCGCTAGTGGTCTGAGTAGTAGACCAGGCAGTGGAATAGACGGGGATGATAACATTTGTATCATATTTAACGGTAGAGTGGGCAGGTTAAGGGGTATAGTGCTCTTGCACTATAAAACTTTTTCTATCTCTGTCTTTATATGTACAAGTTGAAACAAGACAAACGTATTTCTTGGTTGTATCTCCTTTTACCCCCACTTATAAAACGACCCTTAGCCCGTCTGGTTTTCTTCTCGTCTCTCACACTCTCATCTGTATCAAGCTCTACTTGCTCTTTCTCACTCTCTCTCTCCCTCTATCTCTTCCCTAGCAGCTCGTTGCTACTACCTCTTTCGTCACCCCCGTAATACCACTGAAATCAATACTACCACACGGCTTGCTTCTCTATTTACTCAAGTTCTGTACACAAATTTATTGCGTCTCGCTCTCTTAATTCGTCTTTCTTAATAGTCATCAAGTTTATAACTAAATTTACTCTTCCCCGTTTATGAAATTTTTTTATTTTATACCTACAGAAAAAAAAGGATTTCTTGGCACAAAAAATATTTTGCACTATGAAATGAAAACAAAAATTTTCTGAAGACTAGACAAATTTTCTTGCCTCAAGAAAATTTTTTTAAAATTTTTATTGCAAAAAATTTCTTGGGTCAAGAAAAAATTTTCTTGAGTAGAGTAAAAACATTTTGCGCCAAGAAAATTTGTTTTCACTTCAAGAAAATTTTTGTTTTTAATTTATAATGCAAAAAATTTCTTGGGTATACTGATAAAAAAATTAACTTGATTTAAGAGAAAAAAATCTTGAACCAAGAAAAATATTTTGAAGAAACTGATTTTCTTGAGTCATGAAAAAAAAATTATTGACTAAAGAAAAATTTCTTAGCTTAAAAATTTCCTCTGGACTTAAGAAAATTACTTTCTTAAAAATAGTTTTCTTGGTTCAAGATTTTTTCTCTTGAGTCGTTAACTTTTTTATCAGTGTAAAGTAAAAATTTTTTGCGTCAGAAAATATTTTTTTTTCTGTGTACGTCTCATGAAACTTCATTTTCTTTCAATGTACTTATTAAAAAATACAATATAGAATAATGATTAATTAAAAAAAAAAATTAAATTGAATTAAATATAAAAAGTTGTAATGCGTTACTTCAAAATAACAGTAATAAATTAGTATGGATTGTAAAGATGAACGATAAAATGTAATAACCTCAGGAAAATGAACCCCTTGATTCCCTTTCGACCGCGAAATCGTTTCCGCGCACAGGTGGTTTTACGCGAAGCCACACACCCGCGTTACGTATTCACGCACGCTTTTCTCTTTCACTCTTCTCACTTAAATTCACACTCACACACACAGTCATTCATCCCCTACTATCCATTTTCTATCACCCTCTTATTCACCTTCCCTCTTAACTCATCTAATAATAAATTGATGAGCATTTTGCATGACAACATTATTTTTATCTTCATGTTCATCCTCACACTATCAAATTATCATTTTTCTTTTAAATTTATTATCACCATTAAAAGTAATAAATTTAATTCAATTTATTTATTATTAATATTTTCTTTTTTTTTTTTCCAGGATAGTGATGGTGAAAAAAGTGACCAAGATCTTGTTGTTGATGTCGCTAATGAGGTAAATTTTTATTAAAAAACAAAAAAAAAAAAAAATCAATACTAATTAATTTTTTCTTTGTTTAAAAAAAAATTAATAGGATGGATCATCGCCTCACACAAACGGTGACCATCTAGACCACCGCGAGAATGGAACACTAGATAAATTAAATCCATCCAATCATGGTATTTTATCTTCAATAAATAATAATAGTAATAATAATAATAATGGTGGTGGTGGTAGTGGTAATAGTGGTAGTGGTGGTGGTGGACTAAGTAGTGTAATCGGTGGCAGTATTAACTCTGGAGGACTAATTAAAGAACGACCCCCGTCTCGCAGCGGAAGTTCATCAGCACGGAGTACACCCTCACTGAAAAGTAAAGATGTAAGATCTTGCGAACAGCAAGGCTTGCGTCATAAATCATTTATTTTTTAAATAAATTATTAACTTTATACATTATCATAATTAAAAATGAATGACAGTATTCTTTTGTTTTGTTATTATATATATTTATATATGGACTTAGGTAGTAAATAATTAATTAATTAATTAATTAATAACAGTGTAATTGGGATTCAGATAGACAAACCGGGTACACCAGTGGGTTTACCGAAGGGTTCGCGCAGCTGTACCCCAACTATGGGAGCAATCCTTGGACCCTTAACGTCGCGAGGGGTTTACCATCCGGCCTCCTCGCAGCAAACCTCACCGCAGGGATACCAGGGCTTGCAGTCCCGAGGCAGTGAACCACCACAATCACCTTCCTCCTATCCTAGTCTACCCTATTCTAGAACGTCAATAGTGAGTATCATTTGTTATACACCCTAGTAACGTTGTCTTAAGCGAGTTACTTGACGAATGTCCTTCAGCAAGTTTCTTACGGCAGATTTAAACAAGACGAAGAAGATGTATTTCATAAGTATACTTGCCAAAGATTTCATCAAGTCTTGCTTAAAATTCCGCTTAAAGACTTACGGAAGTCTGTAGAAACAGTCTGCAGCAATTCTTAACCAATATGTCTACTAAATATCAATGTTAGGCCAGAGTTGCTGCAGGATTGCTTAAGATATCGGGTTTCTTTTTCTCCGAATCACTCCAAGCTCAACACACAGTACCTATAGCTGACCCAGTGGTCCTCATTTAAATTTAAAGTGCTACAAATTAATAATATTATCACTCGATAAAATTATATCGAATCTTTAGTGAGCGCCACTGAATTTACTAGACTAATGCTAAATAGACGGCTCACGAAGTAACGAAGTAAGGGTGGTCATGTCCAGGTATCTTAAGCAATTCTGCAGCAAGTCTGAGCTAATGCATCTTAACAGATTTACTTAACGTATCTTGCCTCAGACTTGTCCAAGGCTGATGATGCAGACTTGCTGAAGACTGAAGATACAGATTTACATAAGACTTCCTTAAAAATGCTACTAAGAATCGGTGTCTATCAATCTTTATTTATCTCATTATTATTATTATTATCATTACTTTTAAGCTTGGATTTGATAATCATGTACGTGTACCTTCCACAAATGGTCTAAATAACATTTCAGGCGGCAAACCGTAAGTATTTTTTCACCATACCTGTACCGAAAATTTGAATTCCTGCCCTGTTTAAAAAGAAGAAAGTAGTTTTTTTTTTTTTATTGAAAAAACAACCCAAGTAGCACACTTGGCTTTGTGACATGATAGCAGTTTTAAGGCTGTTTTTTTGACAAAATAATCAGAAATTTATGTCACTGAAAAAAATCTGCTTAAAAGACGATACAAGTGACGACAAAAAGTAAATTACAAATGATTGTAAAATAAGTAATCTAAGCGATTTTTTAATTGAAGTAACTTTTTTGGGACGGAAAAAAGAAGACAAATTTCTTATTTGTCTTATTTATATAAAAAAAACTTGGCTTTTAGGCAAAAAAAATTGACAGTAAATTCGTTGATATAAAATCTACTTAAAAAAAAAGTTTTGAGCCCTCAAATTGAAAATTGTTGTCACGCTCATACATTTTTAAAGATGACTCTGTGCTAAATTAAAGTTATCACATGCGTCATTTTTCTTACAAACAGAGGCAAAAATTTAAACTTTCAGGTGCAAATCTGGTAAAAAATAGTATAGACACAACGGAGGAAGGCAGGACATCCAATCCGCGTGTTTGCCACCTTTGACTCAGACCGGCAATTACACACGTGGGTTGAAATATCCTATTTTTCTCTCTCGGTGCATAGTAAACTATTTTTAATTCAATTATAAAAATTACGTATTAAAAAATAAATATATATTTTAGAGCATATTCATTTCATATGAATGGTGAGGGACATTTGCAGCCAGTGCCTTTTCCCAGTGACGCTCTAGTTGGCCCAGGGATACCACGACATGCCCGACAAATAACAACTTTAACTCACGGGGAAGTTGTATGCGCGGTGACCATATCAAATCCGACAAAATACGTTTACACTGGAGGTAAAGGCTGCGTTAAAGTATGGGATATGAACAATTCATCATCTCTGTCATCTAGCAGTAGTTCTTCTTCCTCTTCTTCCTCGTTATCTTCTTCTTCGGTGACAACATCAGCAGCGGCAGCAGCATCAGCAACAGGAGCGACATCTACTGCAAAACCTGTTTCACAATTAGACTGTTTACAACGAGACAATTATATACGTTCGGTTAAATTATTACCCGATGGTAGGACGTTAATAGTGGGAGGTGAAGCTAGTCAATTAAGTATTTGGGATCTTGCAAGTCCGACGCCACGTATAAAAGCTGAATTAACATCCGCAGCACCGGCATGTTATGCTCTCGCGATATCGCCAGACTCAAAAGTATGTTTCAGTTGTTGCAGTGATGGCAATATTGCGGTTTGGGATTTACAAAATCAATCGTTAGTGAGACAATTTCAGGGGCACACTGATGGTGCCTCGTGTATTGATATTTCCGCAGACGGATCTAAACTGTGGACTGGAGGATTAGATAATACTGTAAGGTCCTGGGATTTACGTGAAGGCCGGCAATTGCAACAACATGATTTTACGTCACAGATTTTCTCACTGGGATATTGTCCTACGGGTGAATGGTTGGCTGTGGGAATGGAAAATTCAAATGTTGAGGTTCTTCATGCCACTAAGACTGATAAATATCAATTACATTTACATGAATCTTGTGTACTGAGTTTGAAATTTGCGAGCTGTGGCAAGTGGTTCGTATCGACGGGTAAAGACAATTTGTTGAACGCCTGGAGAACTCCTTATGGTGCATCTATTTTTCAGGTATTTTTTTTTTTTTTTGCATCATTTAAATATTTCAGGCAAAATTCTACTTTGAGCGCTCGAGAAAAAGGCGGTTCTTATGAATTTTTAAAAAGATTATCAACAAAAATATTGATGTAGGCAGGATGGCCACAAACCGGGAAAACCGGAAATTATCAGAGAATTTAATGCATCCCGGAAATATGAAAATGTCAGGGAATTTAATTGCAACAATTAAAAATTTAAAAATTTTGCAATAATACAGTCGACTCCATTAACTTCGATTCCAATATCTCGGAACTTCCCCTCAATCTTGACCCCCACTATGAGCTACGCTGTCTCTCACCCGATCCTATAGGTTTGTATATATTAATATATTAAAAGTGCATCATGCAGTCAGAATTATAAAAATAATGAACTTTATTACTATTAAAAAAGATTTATACTGTAAAAAATTGGGCACTTTGTTTAGTAAGGTAAGAGACCTAGTACACGGAGAGAAATAGCAAGTAAATATTCCTATGCAGCATAGTAATGGTTACATTACTCTATAGTTTGTGTCATGCTGCTCTTATGTGACTGCTTACACGGAAAGATTGGAACACGACTGGTTACTGTTCTGTACCCGAATTAGTACGGTGCTGGAAAAAATGCTCGATTGTGGTGCAGCGCCACACTGATTACTGTGCGGAACTTGACTGAGTGATATCCGCACACGACGGGCGCTGAACAGTAACCAGTCGGGTTCCAATCTCCGTGTATACAAACTATAGAGTAATGCAACCATTACTATGCTACATAGGAATATTTATTTGACATTTCTCTCCGTGTACCCGATCAAGGAACTAGTACCTGATCACTCATGTATTCGTATAGTACTAAAATTTAGTAAATATAGATATACAAATACATAAGTGATCGAGTACTAGTTCCCTGATCGGGTACTAGGTCTTTTACTTTACTATTCTTTTAAAAAAAATTAGATCAATAAAAAAAAGTCATCTTTGATGTTGTCGTATCAATTAATAGAGATATGTAAGGTTATAAAATTCAGCTGACGTTGCCTCGATCTACACATGCGTGTGCTGATTAATTGGATGCGCATGTGCAGTCTAGAGATTTTGGCTATGTTAATAAGGCAGCTAAATTCAAAGTAACGTCATAACAGAGAAAAATGATAGAGTAGTTATTGGTTCGAATTATTGAGCAGGGATATACTCCGCCCATTTCACTTAAGTTCAGTGTTTTAATATATTTTAAATCACACTTTTGACCAATCAGAAAGGAGTATATTTTAATATAAAATTTTATGATGCTGACTTTAGCCAGTTAGCGGCATATTCTTCGGCATGAGTTACATAAAATATGTAATAAATTTTAAATCTCATTTAAATTCATAAAAATCGCCTTTTTTTCGAGCGCCCAAAGTTGGATCATGCCTTAACTAACGATTAATTGGATAATAAATTATTGTTATTAATTATTTACAGTCAAAAGAATCATCATCAGTGTTGAGTTGTGACATTTCGACAGACGACAAATATATTGTTACTGGATCTGGCGATAAAAAGGCGACAGTATATGAAGTGATATATTAATTTTTATGTATTTATCTCATTCCCAAGGATTAACTATTAATTGAAATATTAATATTATTAACTTTTTATTGAAATTAAATAATTATGAGACTATTAGAAGCCTTATTAGACTATACAAAGTCACTAATTAATAAAAAAATTTATTTTAAGTTTGTATATAAATTATCTATAATAATAATAACAATAATACTATTAATAATAATAATAATTACAGGCGAACAAATAACGGTTCAATTGAAGAAAAAAGTTTTTATTTTACTTGACATTATTTATTATTGGAAACAATAAATTGACAAGCAAAATTAAATTTTTAAATTAAAAAATATAAAAACAATCGAATACAACGATTACTTATTTTTTAGGTTATTTTGAGAGTAAAATACAAAACTTTGTTTAAGGATATTCTTAGACAGACCCCCCCTCTACTTTTTAAAAACATAAAATTACTCACGTACCTGAAGATTGGAACAGTTTCCGTGAAGCGAAAATAAAAAAAACAAAATGAAAAGTAAAAAATCTTTTGGACCTAGATTTTTGAAATGTTTTGCATAAGCGTTAATTTGTTTATCGAAAATTGCAGGCCACCGCAACTACCCCTTAAGTAGTCGAATTACATAAATTTTCTTTCATTTTAATTGCGCGAAAAATGTTCCGATCTTCAGGTACATAATTATTTTCAACTGTCATGACGACATTAAAATTTCATTAATGAATTAAAAAACAAATCTGTCTATCGGTTGACCCTGCGGGCCAGCCTCAAAACTTCTCGCTCCTTGAGCTCGAAAACATTGTTGTGAATACATTTTCGAGCTCGAAAATACTTTTGTATCCCATTGTTTTCGAAAAAAACCGTTTTTTAGCATTTCTTTCTCCCACGATATCTCGCGAACGAATTAACCGATTTTGATAGTTTAGGCGGCAATCGACGTATTTTATTGAGTTCTAGAGATGATTAGATTTTCGACTGGATCGTTTAAGTCGATCAAATGATCTGAAATTCTCAGGAAAGTTGATGGCCAACAAGCTCTTTTGATTGCCGCCTTAACAATCCAAATCAGTTCATTAGTTAAAAAGTTATAGACCAGTCACACACATAGATACACACACACACACACACACACACACACACACACACACACACACACACACACACACACACACACACACACACACACACACACAATCGGGATGAAAACAATAACTCAGAATTTTTCGAAAATCATAAATTTTCTTAGCGGGAAGTTAAAAATAAAAGCATTAATTGAAAAAAGGATAACATTACATTCAAAATTTCGTTTAACTCCTAATTGATAACAACTGTATTTTTTTTAAACCGATATGTCAGCAAAATTGTTCTTTTTTGCATTAATGCTTTTATTTTTTTCTTTTAATTGATTAATAAAATTTTAATACCATCATGACAGTTGAAATTAATTGAATATTTTCAATAAGTGTTGGGGGGGGGGGGGGTGGCACTAAGAATTCAACTAAATTAAAATATTTATTATTATCTGAGAAATGGCAGTGGGTTCAGACTAAATAAAATTTTTAAAAATTATTTAACTTGATGTAAAAATAATAATAATAATAATACTAATTAATCAGTAACTTTAAGAAAAAAGTATTAATGAGTCTTAAAAATAAATATTAAGTAGTAAAAATAATGTACAGGTAAATTAAAATAAATTATATAATTATTCAAAATGATAAATCATTTAAATACACAAATTGTAAATTTTCTTTCTTGATTTTATGAATTATTTTTATGTACAATTAAGTAAAGACTGTGATCAATATCTAATATAACTATAAATATCACATTGAGATCACTATATTTAAAATAATAAAATTTTAGCAATAAATAAATACAATGTAAATTCATTTTTTTTCCTTTTTTATTGTTTTTTCATTTTTATTTTCATCATTGATTGTAATTTGTTGAATTAATTGAAATTATTGATAATATAATAAATATATATAACAATGTAATTATGAACAAGTCTTGTAATTTGCAAAAATATAATTTACTATGTTAATTAATTTAATAATAATAAATTGACTTTATATTCATTTTTATTTTTATCCATTTCTTAACAATTTTCATGAAAAAATTTTTAAATTCCACGAGGATACGCATTGAATTTTAAGTAATTTATATTTATACAAGTGTAAATTTATATAAAAATTTCATTAGACATCAAGAAAAAAATATCATTTACGTGGCAGTATCAGACGCAAGTCTATAGCGGTAAGATGTCATCCAGGACATACGTCTCCATCGTAAGCTAAATACGGGCAGGATAAATTAGTATCCCTGTTTAGAAAGTCTCATAAAATCCAATAGATTTTCATAAATTCCCACAGAGATTTTATATGAATGAATGAGTTCTATGAGAAGTGTTATAGTTAAGTATAGGGTCTATACAGTTATAAGAATCTATCGGATTTTTTAAGCAGGGATATTACATACCTAGGGCAGTAAAGTAAGAAATGTTTCAGACCACATGTAATTGTTGGCCGAGGCGAAGCCAACCAACCACAAACATGTGATCTGAGGCTTTCTTATTTACTTCCCGAGGAGTGTATACTATTTTTCTCCTCGACGGATGCGGAAAGCGGCAACTTCGTTTTGCACAGCAGGACGAAAGTTGACGCTTTCCGCCCGGAGGCGAGAAATAAGAAATTTTTTTCTACCGCGATAACAACGACGTATCATTTTTATTGTGATACTCCATTTCGCGGTACATCACTCGGTAATTCAGACTAGAATTCGGAACGGTAATGACTCGTTCACGGCTCTCTTTGGTAGAAATTTTCAAAGGCTTTTCCTTGGTTATACCATTCAAACTCCTCTATCGGTACATAGCGTCCAGCGCTGGGATAGTGTCGTACTTCACGCTCCCACTGATTCTGACAAGTCGGGCACTCGCCTAGGGTAACGCCCGTTCGTCCGCATCGTCGACAGAACTTGGTGAGGCCCTGCTCAGTCTTCTCGGGACAGTCCGAGTAGCGGTGGCCTTCTCGGTGGCAGTTCCAACAAAGCGGCTGCATATGTGGCGGTAATGGACGGTGTCTCTTGCGAGACCGTCTCCGTCTTTTCGCACGAGGCTGAGGAGAGGATTGACGCTGCTTCTTGACAGTCGTATCTCGGTGTGGCTCCATAGTTGACGTGGACGTCGCCACTGGTCCAGTGGAACCCTTGGTCTTGTTGACTGGTGGTGGGCCAGGGGCTGATGATGCTAGCCATGGTCGCTTGGTCGATCGACCTTTTCCGGTCGACGAGTGAGTCGGGTCTTGACTCTGTCCAACTTCATTGGTCACCTCCTGTTTCCCTGTCACTGGGGATGAAGTCACCTGCTTTACGGCAAGTCGCGGCACTTCCGGTTTATCGGTAGCAGTTGTTGCCAACGTCGCCGCAGGGTATCCGACTGGGACTCTGGATAGTTTGATATATTTCGTTTTACTAGGTGCAGCAAACGTTATTGGTTTCGTGGCTGCGGAGGTCTGCGTGCTCGCATCTGACATCTGCGGTAGCTCTCTCGGAGGCTCCGGTAGATCCATCAGATCTTTTGGGTCCTCCCTAGAGACTTCCTCGATGGTCATCTCTGACTCCGGGTCGGAATCTGGGTCGTTAAGCTCAGGTGCATCGAGCATTACCCTCGTCAACTCGGCCAGGAGGTCTTCTACGCTTTTGGAAAACATCTCGCCTGTAAAAAAGTTTGATTAGGTGGACAAATCGGGATATTGGTCTGTGCATGTATAGCACTCTCGATCAGTATATATACGGGATAAGTACGGGACATATTGCACAGTCGTCCTAGCCCTGTGAATAGAGATGTGGAATGACCGTCATTTTTATTTTCGGTCAAGACACGGTCATAAGACCGTCACATAATTTTAAAAAAAAAGTAGAGAGGATTTAAAGTCCGTGAAAGGGCCGAGAGTGAGAGAGTGACAGTAAAGCACACCTAACGCTTTCGCGATTGAGGTGTGCAATTCTGTAATGCTGGAATGACCGTCACGTTTAAAACGGTCACAAATTTCGTCATTTGCATTTAAATAGAGGTTTTTGACAGAATTTTTTAATAAAGCATTTTTGGAGGATTGATGCAAAATTTACGGTCACATTAAAAACCGTCATGAATTTGGTCATTTACATCTATATAGGCGTTTGTGACAAAAATTTTCAATTATAATTTATTCTCAAATAAAAACTATAAAAGAAATCGATCACTGTATTACCGGAATTTACCGAGATATTTCAGGTTTAGCTTGTACAGATAATCATTTTAAAGTCGAATAAAAACAATTTTTTCATGTACCATTTTAAAATTGTTTTTTAAAATATTTAAAATAACTTTCAACTATTAAATTATGCAATAAATATGAAATGACTTAAATCATATTATTATTATCACAAAAGTTTCTTCATTTAATAGTTATTATATACATCATTATCTTTAAGATTTCATATAGCTTCATATTGAAGGTTAATAACGATATCTTTTTTTTTAATTAATAATATTGCACACCGCAATCGCGAAAGCGTTAGGTGTGCTTTACTGTCACTCGCTCACTCTCGGCCCTTTCACGGACTTTAAATCCTCTCTACTTTCTTTATAGTACACCAAAGTTGTTAATGATATATACCATTTTAAAGGAAATTTATTAAGGAACATTTTTCAATGCAGTCCTTATTTGATTAATGATGTGATTAATTTAAAAAAAATGATTTAGTCCGAAGCCCTCAGTGCGTCAATTGTGGTGTTCGGACTCGTCTAAACACGATAACTTTCAAAAAACAAGACTTATCGACTTAGTTTTTTTTTTATTATCTGTGTATTTCTGATCACAAGAACCCTTTCAAAAATTACTATCTGAATCCTTTTTGTTTTGGTCTAATTAATAAAAAATGTGAAAACTGATTCTTCGTGAAAAATTTAGCTGCTATTTTTACTGTTGTTATTATTTTTTTCATTGTTTCTCTCTATCAACTACTGGTGGCAGCACTAGCGTATCAATATGTTTGAAAAAAAAAGCGACATTTAAGACAAAACAAGGCGGGATATTTAGAAAAAAATGTTAGTAAAAAAATATTAAACTGAAAATAAGAAATAAAAATAAAAAAATCAAATTGATAATTTGTAAGTTGAATAAAAGTTCATAATAAAAAAAAATATATTAGTATTATATAATAATAAAAGTAATGATTAAAAATAAATTGAGCGATTGAGGTGTGCACTTTTGGATTTTCCAACATTTTTGTGTCTTTTAGAGAATATTTATATTAATTTTAATTATTTAAGCCGTTGCATAAAATATATTTTAATTTATAGCTTTTGAGCATTAAATATTAGTATTTATATGCTTCCTGGCGGTTTTGAATCACCCTGGAAACAGCCTGGAAACACCCTGGGAGTGGAAACACGGTGTTTCCATGATGGTTACACGGTGTACTCACCGTGATTTCACGGTGTATCCACGGTGATTACGCGGTGTACGTCGAATCTCAGTGGGTACACTGTGTAATCACCGCGGAATCACGGTGATAGAATGACAAAAAACTCACCGTGTAATCGCCGTGGATCCACCGTGATTCCACCGTGTTTCCAGGGTGATTCAAAACCGCCAGCTAAGATATCTGTGAGATATATGTTAAGATAAGTTGTTAAAAATTCACTAGATGGCAGCATTGTCGCTTGCTTATCCCGACATTTAATAAACGGTCATGTGACGGTCCTGTGACCAAAAAAAATGTCAATGACGAGACCGCTCGCATCTCTACCTGTGCCTACTACAAGCATTTTATACAGGACTGCACGGCTTGGGTCAGTTGCCGAGCTATTCCCACCACGGTAAACAAAGATTCAACTGTAACACAGGAATCTACGAAATTAAACTGTGTATCGGACTAAACAGAAATTGTAAAATTTCAATACCTAGTAAGCAATATCTACTGAATTAATTAAATCCGAAAGCAAATAGTCGAGACTTTCTTCCAGGCTCGAAACTGTTTAATCCATGTGATATCCAACTTCTAACACGACGCTTATAAATACACTGAATTTTATCTCACTAGTGACCCGAAATAATTTTAAAATTCCAGAAGAAACTTGAGGATAAGTGATTAACACAACAAACGGATTAAATAAATCGCCGGTACTTACGTTTGCGGAAGATGTTACTCCTTTGGACAGCAAAAGCACTCACACGTTGCCGCTTCGTCTCAACACACGTGGATTCGGTAGTTGGTCAACCAGCTATCTGGTTACGGTAATTTGATTATCAAAATAATAAATAATTATCATTCGATAGCGGTAAAGTAATTACAACTCCTGGGTAATTACTTGAGAGCGGTAATTTAATTAGCAAAGCTAAATAAAATGGCGGTATGTTGTCGTATAGATACTAGTTACTAGATACGACTTGATACACAATGATAGCAAGGTTACTAGAATAAGACCATATTCTAGTAACTTTGAATGATGGAAGACAAGAGAACACAACAGCTTGGGAGCTAGGCAAAGTACGTCTTCTCGGTAAGAAACTTTGCAGCGGAAAGGAGAAATAATACGTCTGCCGAATACGGGCTACCATCAGTAGGTTGTGGTCGGAAGTGAAGGGAATCGACCAATCAGAGTAGGACCTCTGGGCCTCGTGGTCTGTTGCCAAGCGCCGTACGCTCGGTTTCCTGCCACGTCGGAACGATGCTACTTGCACCAGTCGCTTCCGGCATCACTCGATAATTCCGTTAATAATAATAACTAAAATAACTTTATTTCAGAATACGAGACAAGGAAGTTCTTTGATGATAACGTCATCGTTCGAAATTTTGGCGAAATAATAATAACTAAAATATTTTTATTTTATTTATTCGCCTTCGAGAAAGTCCCCGTACGTTTGAGAACACGAAAATTCTCCTGTGATGTCGTAGCTCTTCACCGAATAAATTCTTTAACAGAATAAAAGATTAATCGTCATATTGCACAAAAACTATTACCCGGATGTTCCGAGAATTTTCGATACATTAATAGTCGATACTGGACTCTTTCATCGAGTCCTCGGTATAATTGTAACCGTTGCAAAATGTAATGTTACAAATTATATCGAATATCTAATGAGCACCACTGCATTTACTAGACTAATGCTGAATAGACAGCTCATGAAGTAACGAAGTAAGAGTGGCCATGTCCAGGTGTCTTAAGCAATTCTGCAGCAAGTCTGAGCTAATGCATCTTAACAGATTTACTTAACGTATCTTACGGAAGTATCTTGCCTCAGATTTGTCCAAAACTGATGGTGCAGACTTGTTGAAGACTGAAGATACACTCGTTGTCATTAATGCCTGGTCCCCCAGACTACAGAATCTTAGCCATGCAGGGGACCAGGCATTAATGACAATGAGTGTACAGATGTACGCAAGCCTTTCTTAAGAATGCTACCAGAGTATATATATAACGGAGTGGTAAAGCAGCAACGACAAGAATAGTTCGGCGCTCGCCACTAGATCACGCCCAGTCACTTGCGGTGTCCATGGTAAGATTTATATTCACTCATATTTAAAAATATACTCCCAATCATATTTTGGTAATTGTCTAGAAGCAGCACTACTCTATCTGAACAAGTGCGATAATAATTAATTTAAAAAAAAAAAACCAATATATCCCTAATCAAAAGAAACGATTCAAAACAGTTCGAAACGATTCAATTTTACTACCATAAAGATATACATTCATCACTGAGTGAATCGTTTTGCTTAATCATGGATATATATTTTAAAGCAACAGTGTTTATTTTTCATATTCTTAACATGAAGCATACGAAATTCTATTAAAATCCGAGAAGTACACAGAAAAATTATTCTCGTTTGAAATGCTATGGTGTCATAGTAAAGTCTGACCATGTCGACCACCTGCAGAAATTGTATACGCATATAAAAATTCGTATGGCCATCATAAAATTTATAACGATTATGTCAAATTACTGTAACCACTGTATGTCCATAGTAATTTTTGCATGTGTTTATGTCAATTTCCATCAGGTGGCAGTGTTACGGCTTTACTATGATACTATAGAATTTCAAACAAGAATAATTTCTACATATTTTAACAATATCCTGATGACAGTACATATAATATATATAAATATAAATATATATATATATATATATGTATATGTATGTATATAAAAATTTTCTTTTCGACCACAAGGCATAAAAAAATAATAAATCATGTAATTGTATTTATATTTATTGTTTTTTTTTTTATAATATAATCAATATTTACATTATATTTAATTTGTAATAATTGATTAACTTAAACTTTTAATAACTCAATTCAAAATAATGTTCATTATTTTAAATAATAATTTGAGTTATTTATTTACATCTTCTAGTAATTTCATTAAATTTTTCAATAAAAAATATTGTTCTAAATAAATAATCATTAACAATAAATAAAAAAAAAAAAAATTCAATACAATGATTTCAAAAATCGAAATAATATTTTATAAAAATTACTAAAAAAAAGTTTATTAACTCGTTTTATTACCATAACTACTTAGTTTAGTATTATTATATTTATTGTTATTATTATTATTAATATGTACAAGCCTACAAAATACATAACACAGTTACGCTATTGATTTTTATATAAATTTAAATTACTCATTTTGGATGTTTATAAGTATAAAGTAACGGATTATACAAATAATGTACATGTATTTATAGGTGTATATTATTCTTAATAAATTTAATTAATTAATTAATTTTCAAAAATTACGTTAATAAAAATTCTATTTTCCATTTTATTGGATTAAATCTATTTCTCATTATCAAATAATTTAAATCCATCGTATTGTTATTTTAGTTAATAAATAATAATTTAATTTAATAAATTAAAATTTTATTTTCACAAAAAATTATTTGTTCCCAATTTACGCACTAATTTTTTTTTACAATCGACGTAATTACGTTATAATTAAAATTTATTATTTTTAAATATTTTATCAAATTTAATTAATAAAAAATTTGTTTTTTTTATCCTTTTTAAATATAAAATTTCTTTCTCGATTTACAATAAAAAATTATTAATTAATAACGAATCACATTTTCATAATTTATTAATAAATCAAAAATAAAAATAAAAAATAAAATTCACTGAAATAAAAATAAAAATTTTTTTTCATCCAATTGAAAAAAAAAAAAATTTAATAATCACCGATGTACATTTTTTTTAAAACAATTTAATTATTATTTGTTTTTAAATTAATTTACCCAATAATCATCACAATAATAATAATAATAATAATAATAATAATAATAATTACTATTATTATTATAAATAAAAATTTTAATAAATCCAGAGTTTATTTTAAAATTTTATTTAATAACAATTTACAAGTTTAAACTCCGTATTTATTTACACTATTTATTTTTAATTATTTTAATCAATTATTAATTATTAATTATTAGTAAACCCGTTTGCTTTATTTATAATTTTCTTAAGAGACATTTTAAAAATCACTCGGTCTACTTTTCAATTTATTATTATTATTATTATCATTATCATTATTATTATCATTATCATTATTATTATTATTATTATTATTATTATTATTATTATTATTATTATTATTATTATTATTATTATTATTATTATTATTATTATTGTTATTATTAGAATCGACGAAATATTAATAATAACAAAATTGAATATTTACAGAATAAACATAAGTGTAAATAATAATATAATAATTATTTAAATTTAGTTAAACTAATTTTAAACATTAACTTAAATATATTTTACGCACAAACGTACTATGGTCCTTATCATTATAATTATTATTATTATTATCATAGTTATTATTAGTATAACAATAATTGTTATAATTGTTGTAATTATAATTAATATTAATTAAACGTATTAATAAGAAGAAGGAGAATAAGAAGACACTTGGTGGTCAATCACTGTCCGATCCCACGGCATTTACCTTTTTCCTTTTTTTTGCTTGCTTTGGTTTCGCAATCATTTCATCCTTAAAAACAAAAATTCATATATATAAATATTTCTTTACTTAAAAATTTATAATTTTTTCATGATATCAGCATCGAAACTTGAAATTTCAGTGTCTCTACAGCCCGTCGATACAAGCTAATTTTATACCGATGCTGCAAACAACTGCTAGGGCGTGTTCTGAAACACTCTCTGGAAGAGAAATATTTAACTCCTGCGTTCAGAAACATCCTCTGGTTGAACCAAAGGTAAGATTTAACATTACAAAGGGACTGATAACACCTGGATAGGTAATTTTTCATCTCCAGAGTGTATTTCTGAACACGCCCCTAGCGAATTCGTAATTCAAAAATATCTTCATACAGCGGGCAGAAACACGCGTGTTTCCCTTGGGAAGAAACACAATTGTTTTTGCCCGGTGTCAGTTATATTTAAAATTAAACTCGGAGTCCATTGTAATAATACTGGTTAGTTTAAAAGGAAAAGATGGACAAAATTATGATGTAACACTTTTTTATTCCATTCGCCAACGTTTCGTCAACTTTGTTGACTTCTTCAGGGCTCCACCATGAGAAACAAACAATTACAAATTATTAAAATTTACAATCATAAAACATATCTATATAAAAACAAATATGCAACGATAAATTAAAAATACTAAAATATATAACAAACTGTTTACCATACGTGGGTTTTCATTTTAATACCTTTGACATTGACTAATATGTAAAACGTCTAATTTTGGTAAACAGTTCGTTATATATTTTAGTATTTTTATAATTTATCGTTGCATATCTGTCTTTATATAGATATGTTTTATGATTGTAAATTTTAATAATTTGTAATTGTTTGTTTCTCATGGTAGAGCCCTGAAGAAGCCATCAAAGTTGACGAAACGTTAGCGAATGAAATAAAAAAGTTTTACATCATAATTTTGTCCATCTTTTCCTTTTAAACTAACCAGTTATATTTAATGTTCATTTGCAGCCTTATTACTTTCATTTGTTTACTTGTCACTTCAGTTTACTCATTTCATTTTTTAAGTGACAGTTTTAATTAACCAAATAAAATTTATAAAAAATGAGTGAAAATATAGTTGGATTAGCGAGACTTTGCGTTTCGGATATTTTCGGTTTTTACCCCCACCATCTAAATTCACAACTTAAGGCATTGCGCCTTGATGGTGGGGGTAAAAAACCGAAGCTCAAAGTCTCTCTAATCCAACTATAATATTTTTGTATTATTTACTATTTAATAAGTGACTGTAAATCACAGGTTTCTCATTCTTTCAGTTCTCTGCATCATCGGTTTGAAATTAACTTGTTTCTTACTGGCTGCTGACACTGGAACTTGAAGTTCCGATGCAGGTAATCATGAAAAATATAGTGTGGGACTCAGGATAAAACACGATTTCAGACTGCGGGTGATGTCAGCCCTTGCCCTAGTCTGAAATCGTCTTGTTTCATCCCTTGTCACACAATATACTATTATATATAATAGTATATTGTGTGATGAGAGGTGAAATAAAATGATTTCAGACTAGGGTGAAGGCTGCCCGAGCTGTAAGTGAGGGCTTACATCACCCGCAATTCGAAATTGTCTTTCATCCTGAGCTACACACTAGATTTTTCATGATTACCTGCATTGGAATTTAAAGTTTCAGTGTCAGCAGCCAAAGACAAGTTAATTTAAGACGAATGGTGCGATCAACTATTAGCGTACGCGTAAATTGTCATTTGTAATTTGAAATTAAGCAAAAAGTCTAAATACTATTTATTATTAACACTAATTTTTGTAAAACCTAATCACAGTCAGAACTGTCATGTAAATAAAATTAATAGGACATGTTCAGAAATTAACTCTGGTAGAGAAAGATGTAACTTCTGCGTTAATGATTATTATCTGGTTAAACCAGAGGAACAATTTGAGTATCATAATGTGTTTATAAACTCTGGGAAGTTAAATGCAGTATCTGGTATTCTTTCGTTCCTCTAGTTTTAATTAAACCACGTGACTTTCCATTTATCAACCATCTGGTTAGATACTTATCAATCTCCAGTGTCTTTCTGAACACGCCCATGGTCTGAAATTATTATTAAACCAATAACAAGTATCAGAGTTTAAATTGCGAAAGCTTTCAGTCAGCGGGCAGAAACATTATTTTCACCATATTTGCACCGAAAGTTTAAATTTTTACCTCTGTTTAGATGGAAGAAAGTGCAAGAAAATGAAAAGAAAAAACAACAAAAAAAGATGTAGAATCCCATGTAGCACAGAGACAACTTTAAGATGTCTTTTAAAAGGGCAAGACAAATTTTTCTTTTGTCTCATAGTCAAGTTTTTTAATATAAATAAGACGTACAGATGTTGGTCCTACATGGAAAAACAAAAATTGAAATAGTTGCCGAAATGAGGTGAAACAAATTTTTCGATCATAAAGCACACTCTGATGCTTCGCATCGTGAGTCGTGCAATAGATAGGAATGATTACTGTGCTGGACAGGAACTATTGCTTTCAGTCACATGTCTGAGTGCTGTTTACAACATTAGTTCCCGCTAAACACTAGTCAGACATGTGACTGAAAGCAACAGTTCCTGTCCAGCACAGGAATGGTTTCTATGCTGAACGACAATGGAACGCAGTTGCCCCGGGAGTCTTTCGTATCCCCACACAGGACCTATACCTATTTTAGTAACACATCGACTGCTGAAAGGCACCTGTATTATCTGGAAAGCGAATGGTGACTGTGAACACGATAACCAGTCGTGTTTTCGACATAAAGTGTAACATAGTAATGGTTGCTATGTTGGATCGTACTCAGTCGTATGTAAAAACGACCCATTCCTATTATAACGAGAAGTAGTAATGTGCTAAGATTTATTTTTACATACTTTACGATCATTCTTGTGTAGCACAGTAACCATTCCTATCTATTTTTTCTGTGTAGGAGCCATAGGAAATTTGTGCTCTTTTTTCCGTCCCAAAAAAGTCATTTCAATTAAAAAATCCTTGAGATGACATTTTACAATTATTGGTATTTACTTTTTGTCATCACTTGTGTCAAGTCTTTTAAAGAAATATTTTTCGGTGACAAATTTCTGATCTTTCTGTTAACATTTTGGTGCCTTATTGATATTTTTAAAAAACAGCCTAAAACTGATATCTTATAAGGTAAGAGACCCTGTACCCGATCAGTCATGTATTTACTAAATATAGACTAGGTCTTTTACCTTAGATGTCACAAATTCAAGTGTGCTACTTGGGATGAGAAAACAAATGATAAAAATTGGCGCATGTGTCATTCTTCCCACAAATAGAGGCAAAAATTTAAACTTTCAGGTGCAGATCTGGTGAAAAATCTTATACACACCACAGAAGAAACTAGGACGTCCCAACCCGCGTGTTTGTCACCCTCGCCTTCGACTCGGGTACGCAATTATACTCAGGTTGGAATGTCCTATTTTTCGTCCCAGGTGTATAATTTACTAATTGTTTTTTCCCAAGGAACAAAACCCATATGATTGAAGACATTCGTAATTTACGCGCTTCCTGATATTCATTTGTGGCATTGGAATGAAATCAGGTTGTTTTGACTGACTGTAGAGACACTGAAACTTTAAGTTTCGATGCTGGTATATATAAAAAAAAAAAAGTAGATAATTTACCTCACTACTTTGGTCGGTACTGTCACTATTGCGATCTCTAGGAGGTGGTCGTTTGCTAGCAGTTCTTTCTCTTGTAGAAATAATTTTCCTATGCCCAGCAGCTTTAGCAGACGCTGTTGCTGACGCATTATGTTTACGTGATGATGATGTTGGTGGTGGTGGTGGTTCATTTTCTTCATTAACTTCAGCTAGTGCAAATAAATCACCGTAACTTTTTCTCAAACTATCACTACTGGCAGCTTGTGCTTGTTGAAGTGCTTTCTGCATTCCCTCTGTTTGGTACAACTGTAGATCTGCAGACGCACGACAGTGTTGTCGTAATTGATCTAAATGACCTAATACTTGTTCTCCCGTCGGTGGTCCAGACTGTTGTTGATTTTGCTTAGCGCCGGCGCGTTTTCGTTTATTTGGACTTGTTGCTGGATAACGTGTACTCAATAAATTTGCCAATAACTCGCCTAATTTGTCTTCATAATCTCTACACCAATAACGTAGTGCTGCTACTACAAATGTATCACCGTCGTTATTTTGACGCGTAAATAATTGACGTAATAATTCTAGTGTCGGCCTAGAAAAATAAAAAGTGGAAATATTTACAATAATTTTTAATAATAAAATCATATCAAAAAAATAAAGAAAAATCAATAAATAAAAAATCATAATTAAGGTAATTCTCAGACAGTACCCTCTACTTTTTAAAAATTTTCAACGACTTAATTGTCAGGAGCGAGTCAAAATTTTATCACTTGTTTAAAAAAAAAATTAAAATCTTATTTGAAAAAAGAACAACGTAGTAGTAATTTCACCGAGGTATAGATTTAAAAAAAAATTACTTACAATTGACATCAATTGGAAGTTAAACGAAATTCGAAAATAAATTTCAGTAAAATTTTCATGTCAATTTTATAATTCGAATTTTCAAATTTTGTATGCTAAAATTTATTCAACAAATTTTTTTCAACTCTTAATTGATAACAGCTGTTGTTTTTTTTTTCACGTAAGGTTTTAATTTTTTTTTAGTCGATTAAAAGAGACCACTGTTATAAGATTTTGAAAAAATCGATTTTTTATCGGTTCCCGAAAATAAATGTTTCAAAATTGCTGCAGTTATAACTCAAAGACAAATCATCCGATCGATTTGATTCGAATTGTAGCTTCTTTTATAAACGTTTCTACGTACCATGAACCTCCAGTTATCCGATCGAATCAAAAATGTAATTTTGTCAGGCCAAAAATCATCAAATTTTGGCGCAAAATTTGAAATTTTTTTAAAAACTCCGCCATTTTGTTAAATTTCAATTTTTTTCTTAGCCCGAGGGTCATGGTACGAGAAATTCCTTCTAGTTTAATAAAACTTTTGGTTTTTTTTTATTTCCGGTACTGTGAAGGTCGCTGTCACTGCAGCAGGGGGGACTTTTTTTTCGAGCCTTGGGAGATTGTGAATAACTCGCTGAATTTTGAATTTTTTGGTCCAATAATTTTATCCTGTATTCATTAGATATCCACAAATATATCCTTAAAACACCAAAACATTCCATGCAGTATTCTTTAAAAAAATTCCCAAAGATCATCTTTTTTCAGGCGGTCACACTAGTGGTTCCCCTTAATAAAATTTTAATACTAATTTTAATAAGGCCAGGATTTTTCCTTCATTAAAAAATATGACAGTTAATAATTAATGATGTCAAATTTTTGATATTACGGCAAAAATTTCGGTCGTATAGAAAAATTTTTCAAGTAAAAGTTGTTCAAAATTCAATTTTCTAAAAAAAATGTTTCCTGTAATTTTTTCTTAGGATTAATAAGGAAGCCGTAATTTCAAAATTAAAATTTTCATAATTAACAAAAATTGGAATCGTTCATTATGAATTTTAATTTTGGAATCACGGTGAAAATATTGGTCGTATAAGAAAATCATAAGAGACATTTTCATAGAAAATTAAATTTCCGACAACTTTTGTTTAAAAACTTTTTTTATAAGACCAATATTTTCGCCGGAATATCAAACATTTGAACCATTCATTTCAAAATTAAGGCAAAAATCTTGTCCCTACTTATGACAGTTGAAAATCATTTTATATTTTTAAAAAATGGGGGACACTGTCTGAGAATACCCTGAAATAACAAAAAAAAAAACAACTCACCTTTCTTGTTTAAGCATAAACAATATCGCCGTCATAGCTTCTGCATGATTTCTAAATTGTAATTTAGGAACCACTGGCAAAACATATTTTATTGGAAAATCATGAGCAGTAATGAGTTGCCAAAAACAATACTGTTCAAAAGTTTCCCACTCTAAACTTTTAATAAGTAATCCTCCAAACGAATCTTTCTCCAACATTTTTAATTGCCCTTGTAATATTTGACAGACCAATTCTTGCAACTGACATGAATCAACAGTACTGACAACTAAGTGAAGCAGCGTTGCATTACCCAATGCAATATTTTGAAATCCCATAAATACATCAGGCACCAAATAGCAGAGTAAAAATACATTGTCTTGATGACAAAATTTTAAATCATCCAGTAAACAAGTCTCTAATTTTTTATCTCGATGCTGACAAAAATCTTTATAAACAGCAGCTTTTACTTCATTTGTAACATTTGACGCAAGTCCTTCACGTTTTTCTTCTTCTCGGCCCCAAACTTTTAAAAAATATAATAATAAATAGCCGATGCATGATTGTAAATTTTGTAACTCAGACAATACATGACCGAGAAATTTTTTTCTGTTGTCCTCTTCTTTACACAATTGAAAGTAATTACGAAACATGACGAAAAGAGGAGTACTGATACTGTCAGTTAATGAGTCGTCGTTCAAATTATCTGCGGGAAAAATATTTGGGGTAATTTGAGAGGAGAGAATCGTAAAGAGACAAGTGGCAAGAGGCCCGATTGAGTCAACACCGAGATCATCTTCAAGGATCATCTGGACAATGCGCTCCATAGTCTGACACCGGGATTCATTGTCGGTTTCATTGTAGAGATTATTTACAGCTGACTTAAGCTCGTTGGGTTCAAGAGTTATGTTTAGATGACAAGTTATGTCTTTTAAAATACAGTTTGATGTTTTTTGCTGCTCGCGCTCACGCTCACGTTCACGTTCTCGCTCACGTTCGCGGTCTTTTTTTAATTTTATTTTTGAAAGAGGCACATCGTCGTCATCGTCATCATCTTCTTCGTCTTCAACTTTTGTTACTATTCTGTAAATATATTAAATTTCATTAATATGTATGTATTGTTTTTAGTTATTAATATATTTTCACAGAAAATTTTGTTTTATTTATTACCTAAGAGGCATTTCCTCTTCGTCGTCACTAAATGCTGGTTCTGGATCTTGTCCATGATGATGATTATTTTCCGTAGAATTGATATTAGTCATAGCAGTTGCTGTCGTTGGTATTAAATTATTATCCAACATCAATCCTGGACCCATGTCTTTGTTCATTTCTTCTATTTTACCTGAATATAGTATCGGAACCTTATTACCCAATGCTATTGAAACATTATATGGGTGATGAAAAAAAAAAATGTTACATGATAGTTAATAAGCAAAAAATAAAATAATTAATTAAGCATTAATGCAAATAGTTATTAATGTCAATTTGAAAACAATGAATGTTAAAGTTAACAAGTGATTTACAGTACAATCTGGTTGTAAGTAATGATTCTGTCTATACTCTTACTCAGGAAAAAATTAAATTGACGTGAGAGTAAGTAGAGCGTCCGATGTAACTTATAACCAAGTTCTACTGTGTTGATTTTTTTTTGCATGTAAATTAATATAAAAAAAAATAATTACCAGGATCAGCATTTGATGGTAAACAAAATTCCTTGAAGGTTTCACGTATTTTTATACGCAACTCACGATCTAATTTTGAATTATCAAATAATGGACATAGTGATGGCAATACACGTTTTTCTAAAATTTGTCTTAGTGATGAAAAAATACCATTACGGACTTTATCTGTCAATGCTGGATAAAAATTTGGTATTATCTGGAAAAAATATATATATTTATTAGTAATGTAAGACAGAGAAATCGTCTGGACATTGTTAGATTATTGACGTCAATTGACCAGCGAAAATTGACTAACGATCATTTCTTGAACCTAATGGTGGCTCTCGCGCTTTGATTTTGATCGGAAAATTATTTTACAAAAAATTTACTGACAGTTTTTTACGTTATTTCGCATTTAAATAGAAGTGAAGAGAAATTTATTTCGAATTTTTCTGAATAAACAAATCGGACGTTATGTTGAGTGACAGGACTTGTGATTTCCTAACAATTACAATCACTTGTATATTAATGTCCAGGAAGTTATTAATTATTTTATAAAAAAATTGACCGAAAAATTTTTGAGGTCAATCGACTAGCGATTGTCAGTCAATTGTATGATCAGGTATAAAACAAAACGACTTTAGACTGACCCTATCCAAAAGTTCCCATAGAATCCACTCAAATGAGAACTTTTGAATAGGGAGGGTAAAGTTCGCTGCCCGAGCCGTAAGCGAGGGCTGACATCACTCGCAGTCAGAAATCGTGTTTCATCCTGAGTTACAAACTATATTTTTCATGATTACCTACGTTGGAACTTGAAGTTTCAGTGTCAGCAGTCAGTCAGAAACAAGTTAATTTGTGAGCAATTGTGTGATCAACTATCAGCATAAGAATAAATTGTAATTTGCGATTTGAAATTCAGCAGAAACTATAAATACTATTCATTATTTATACTAATTTTTATGAAACCTAATCACCCTAGTAGCATTTTTCAGCAAGTCTTACAGAAATCTGTATCTTCAGTCTTCAGCAAGTCTGCATCATCAGTTTTGGACAAGTCTGAGGCCAGTTACTTCCGTAAGATATGTTAAGTAAATCTGTTAAGATGCATTAGCTCAGACTTGCTGCAGAATTGCTTATAAAATACCTGGACACGGCCACCCTTACTTCGTTCTTTCGTGAGCAGTCTATTCAGCATTAGTCTAGTAAACTCAGTGGTGCTCACTAAATATTCGATATAATTTTATCGAGTGATAATATTATTAATTTGTAGAACTTTAAATTTAAATGAGGACCACTGGGTCAGCTGTAGGTACTGTGTGTTGAGTTTAGAGTGATTCGGAGAAAAAGAAACCCGATATCTTAAGCAATTCTGACCTAATATTGATATTTAGTAGACATATTGGTTAAGAATTGCTGCAGACTGTTTCTACAGATTTCCGTAAGTCTTTAAGAAGAATCTCAAGCAAGACTTGATGAAGTCTTTGGCAAGTATGCTTATGAGATACATCTTCTTCAAGTCTTGTTTAAATCTACCGTAAGAAACTTGCTGAAAGACATTCGTCAAGTAACTCGCTTAAGACAATTCTACTAGAGTCAGTCAGATCTGTCATTTACGTAAATAAAATTAATGGTCCAAAATTAATCATAAACAAATGCCAAGTATCAGAGTTTAAATTGCAAATGCCTTCAGCCAGCGGGCAGAAACATTATTTGTTTCTTCCCAAGGGACAAAAACTATATGTTTCTGCACGCTGACATCATTCGTAATTTATGCGATTGCTCGTATTCATTTGCGGACTGAAATTATCTTGTTCCAACTGGCTGTAGAGACACTGAAACTTTAGGTTTCCACGCTGATATCACGAGAACATAAATACATATAAATATTAATTGATACGTTTAAAAATAAATGTATGTATATATTTACTCTGCATAAAAAATCTAAAAGTGTGGCAGTGACAGCAGGATGTGATCGCATTGAATTATGCATAACAAGTATTGCCGGTTCAATATTCATAATATTATCTTTCTCAGGATCAAAAAATAGCCAATCATAAAATAATGCTAATTTAGCGTTGCTAGCAGCGACCGTTGATGTGCAAGTTGTTAATAACCATCCTATGACAGCCCATCGTGGAATAATATCTGAGCACAGTAACTCATTTGTCGGATGTATTACACCAACAATAAATCTTATTAAATCACATCGTAGTGACTGTGATTCAGGTGTCGCTAAATATTGTCGTTGAAACCAATCCTGATAACGTTTGTGGTTACCAAAACGTACACTTCCAGTTAAAAATACAAGTTTACGTTCCATGTCTGGAGTCAAACGTGATTGTAAAAAACGACGTGATGTACGTGTTTGTAGTAATTGCAATACACCTGTCAGGTTTTGATTTATTGACTTTGGATTTGTTAATAAATCGCGCCAGAGACTTTCAAATTCAGGTAACCTCGCAACATTTTGAAGTAAACGCACCAAATCTCTAAAAAAATATTTTATTAATGAGTAAATTTACAATAATTTTGAATTATTAAATTTAAAAATTGTTACCTTCCAATAACTAGACAATCAACAATACGTTCTCTAATAAGTGCAACAGTGAAAGTAACTTCTCTTGATCTCAATTGTTGAAGATGAGGAGCGCTGTGGTCTTCAATTAAACGTAAATAAGTATAAACAATAGACGCAACTAAAAATGGAAATTTATCCAGCCACTGTCGATTATCTTGAAATATATCAAGTAATGCCTCAACTAAATATATATTGCGCGGTGAAGTGTCACCACCAGCGGCATGTCTTAATAAACTTAAACATAAATTATCAACACCAGCAACATTTGCTTTTATTAATTCACGTAATAACCACAACAATTGACTTCGAGTTATGTCATTTAATCGCAAATAACGTTCGAGCACTAATTGATTTAAATGACCTAGTACAATGGCCAGTCCATCACGTGTTATCAGTGTCAAGTCACGATAACTTTTAAGCGCATCCTGTGGATCCGTTAAAATAACAACTAAAAGTCCTAGTGATACTTCTTCGTGTGTTTTGTCTTTACAAACTGCATTGTTTAATGTGTCGTGTACTTCTTTTTCTGAAAGACCGGCTGTTAGACCTTGTAGCACTGCGTGACATCGTTCAAATTTCTGTAAATTATAATTATTTTTATAATTAATATGTAAATTTAAAATAATTTTAAATTATTAATTTTATAATGAGTGTGAAATCAGATAAATTTTAAACTATAAATAAATAGAGTAAATAATAAGAAAAATAATATTTAAAAAAAATGCACTTGTTAATTTTTAAATTTTTCAAATGCGCATTTCTTTTAAATTTAATTTTATCAATTAATTACTCTATTTATTTATAATTTTAAATTTGTCTGATTTCTGCTACATTCGCACTCATATTTTTTAAATGTCAAATTATCAATTTTATTTGAATATTTAAATTATATTTTTATATGAGTGTGAATGTAGACAATTTTGACGATCCTTAAGTTAAAAAACAATTAAAAGTTTTTAGATTATTTTTAACAAATCAATTACAAAAAAAAGAAAAAACTAAAAATATGCACGAGTACAAAATACAAAAAACTAGAGGTGTAATTTTTTCAAATATTTTTTTTGTAATTTAATGTATTGAAAAAAAATTCAAAAATTATTAAACGTCGTTAATTTCAGTATCATACGATTTTGAGTTAATGGACAGTTGATAATTTTTGGATTTTTTTCAATACTTCAATTACAAAAAAAAGAAATTATGAATATGCACATGTAAGAAATTGAAAAAAGTATATGCAATTTTTTAAATTATTTTTTTTTAGCAATTTCTCGTTTAAAAAAAACCAAAAATTTTTAGACGTCGGTTAACTTCAGTACCATAAATAATGAAATTTAAAAAAATGCACGTACTAATTTTTTTTTTATCTAAATACGCATTTTTTTGAATTTTTATTCTCCTGGCGTTTTATTTATTTATTCAAAAATTAAAAAAATTGCCAACTGTCAGATAAATTCAGTAATTATTTTTATTCAAATAAAATCATGATCCTGAAGTTAGCAAACAAAAATTTTCGAATTTTTTTTCTTCAATTAAAAAAAAAAAAACTAAAAATATGCACTTGTAGAAAATTAATAAAACTATACGTGCAATTTTTTGAAATACTTTTATTTTTAAAAAAATTTAAAAATTATTAGACCGGCTAATTTCAGTATCATATAAAATCAGATGTTTGTAAGTGAAAAAAAAAAAAAAATCATGTGAATTCAAAAATAATAAATGACACCGAAGTTAGCCGACATCTAATAATTTTTTGATTTTTTTTTCAAATTTCACTTATAGTTTTTTTTCATTTGTAATTTTGTTGAAAAAAAAATCCAAAAATTGTTGATCGTCAATTTCCGGATGATGAATAATAAAAAATTTAAATAATCCGCCATAAAAAAAAAAACAAGTGAAACAAAGTGGCGCCACCATGAAAATTGCGCGACCATCGCAACAATGGCGGTGATAGCACACTTTATACGTATCCAGCAGCGAGTATTTGAAATATTTATATTACCTCTTCAAGCTCGTCCTTGTTCTCGATGCAAGACGTATTAAGAAGTCTCCAAGTATTGGAAGTTGCAGTTTTATTAAGTTCCATATTTTTATCAGCACAGTTTTAAAAATATAAATAAAATTTAACGTCCAATAATAATAATAATAGTAGTATAAAAATAATTGTGAGAACGAAAATTTAATTTAATTAAAAAAAAAAAACTCGTAATTAAAAAATAAATAAATGACAATAATAAATATTAATCACACAGCTAGAGAGAGGCCGAGCCCTGAATGTTGGATTGGAGTTAAACCAGCCCTCAGCCCTGTATGTTGCTGCTACTGCTGTTGGTGGTAGTAGTAGCTGGCCGCTGCTTCTGCCTCTTGCCGTTTCCTCCGTTAAACACGAGCACGAGCATCGTGATCGCTTCTGACTCTGACTGTTAAATGTCCCTCTCTCCGTCTCTCCGTCGACGTCTCCGCGACTCGCTCGTTCGACCTCAGCACAACGCTATGGTAAATCTTCTGTCTCTTTTTATCACTATCTCTCTCTGTCTCCTTTTCTATGTCCGTCGCTCTTTCTCTCTCTCTCTCTCTTATCCACTCTATAGGTACTTGTTAACTTGGTAGCTCAGCGCACTCGATACGTCTTCACTCTTCGACTATCGCTGAAAGACTCTCTTGCAACCGCAACACACACTATTCTCATTGCGATTGCGCATTCATACTAAACCTCTCTAGTTTACTTATTACGCGTACTCCCTTCGTACAACCAATCAAATTATTTTAAATATCCCCACTATTTACGATCACGTACGAACATGTACGGGAACTCACGAGCTGAAGATGTACATAGTAGGGATTAGAGAAAAATTTAGATCAACTTGCGCGCGCATTACTTGTTACGTTGATTTCTCGCTGTTCCGTTTCATATTCTCGGTCTCTGAGGATTCCCAATAGGTGTCGGGTTGAAATGGTCAAGACGAAAGCGACAGTCGGAAAAGATGGTCTCGGAAACAGCCGATAAGGCTTCGATTACCATTTGAGTAAAGAGAGAGAATTTAAAAATTATATTAATAGTAAATTATGCAACTAGTGTGGTAAGTTTTCTATTTCCCACGGGAGGAGGAACAAATGAATGGAGGTCAACTTTTACTACAACTTTTGGTTGTCTTAGGAGATTATTTGCTTGCAGCAGATTCTACGATTCGTTACTCAAAATGATAAAATTTTTGACATAAATTAATAGTATATTATATGACAAGGGATGAAACAAAATGTCACCTACACTATAATCTGAAATCGTGTTTTATCCTGAGTTACACACAATATTTTTCATGATTAGCTGCAATGAAACTTCAAGTTTCAGAGTCAGCAGCCAGACAAAAACAAGTTAATTTAAAACTAATGGTGTGATCGACTACTCCCTGTTTAGAAAATCTCATAGAATCCAATAGATTCTCATAAATTCCTACAGAAATTTTATAAGAATGAATAAGTTCTATGAGAAGGGTTATAGTTAAGCATATGATCTATACAGCTATATGAATCTATCGGATTTTTTGAGCAGAGACGCTCCGATCCACGTTTTCAAGACAATTGTTGGCCGAGGCGAAGCCGACTGCCCTTGGTGTGTAATATACTATTGAATACTATTTAATGTTTTTGAATACTTTAAATACTTTTGAATTACCCTTCTTATAGGCATTTAACATTGCAAATCGTTTTAAATCGCTTCTTTTAATAAGGGGTATGTAATATACACTGTAAAAAATCACCGGGGTAAGTCCAAGCGGTGTAGGTGTTAAAATTGGCGGTGTTAAATTTCAACACCGAAAGCGGTGTGAAAATAACGCCGCCGCCGGTGTAAATATTCTGTATCGGTGTTAAAAAAAATTCTCCGGTGTTTAAATAACACCGCTGCCGGTGTAAATATTCTAGACCGGTGTTAAAATATTTTACTTTGTGAATATTTGTACTTACTCGATCACTATACTTGTTAATAAATAATATTCTTTATTAATTTTCATAAAGAACTGACATTTTTTGTGTTTTATAATCTTTAAAGTTAATACTCCAAGCGGACGCAGTTTACCCAGCTTTTACACCGATATTACTCCGTTTTTACACCGGTAACCCCGCTTTTACACCGGTTACCCTGATTTAACGCCGGTGAATTACTCCTCCTACACCGGTGTAATTTTATTTTAACACCGGGCGGAGTTAAAATGAGTCCATTTCACACTCTTTTTACAGTGTACTATTTTTTTTAACGATGTAATTTGTACCAAATAATTATTTTGTCATCAAGTACTAATATAAAGATAAAAAAAATAATAAATAAACCTCTATTAATCTAATCATTTTACCTATTAAAAAGTAATCAAAATAGAATTAATTTTCAAGTCCATTAAGATAAAAATCCTACGGGCACGATTTCATAATATTTTTTAAAATCAGAAGTAAAAAGATATAATTATTATAAGAAGTAAATCGTTGGAATTAAAACTACGCCTTTTATTAATCTACAAGATAAATCGTTACTGCGTAAAAAAATTTAATTTAAGTATATACTTATTTGTATTATTAATATATTACAACATGTTTAAATTATTCATTTATTATTTAATAATAAATATTATAAACGTTTGTGAAATTGAATCGTGTAGTCCATCATCACAACCAGAGTGTCCAAAATACGTTTACAAAAGTTACCAAGAACGTCAACATGTAATATCAGATTTACCAAATAAGCGTCAAATCGGACACTTGTCTTTAGTCGGTACCTGTCAGTCTATGACTTATAGAACCGAGAATTTGAATATTAAAACTCAGGATTTAAGTGTCACCGATCAATTGAAATCTGGGATCCGTGTTCTGGACGTCACAGTCCGTTTACAAGACGAACTTTTGCATCTTTATTCCAAAGGAAAGCCATTAAATTTCACATTGTTCCATATACTCTATGAAATAGAACAATTTCTTCATTTTTATCCACGTGAATTTGTCATCTTAATAATAAATTACGACGTTGTCGACCCAGAAGATATGGAAAATGTTAAAATCAATGCGTGTGATAAAATAGATCAATATCATCGCAACGTTGGTGGCTGGCGTTTAGTTAAAAATTGGGAACCAACAGACATAGTGAAGAAACATCGTGGGAAAATATTATTAGCAACATTTGACCCATTATTTGATGAATGTTTATATCGGCTTAGATCTCAATGTTCATTTTTACATGATGTTAATTTACATTTTGAAAGTAATAGAATTTTTGATGAACTTGATTATAAGTACGATCAATATTTAAACCTTCAGGCAAATTGTCATTCGTATAAATCTTTATGTTTCATTTACGATATGAGTATTTATGTTTTTCATAGAAATTATAATGTACGAGAGCTCACTAAATTTGGCGGTTACTTTAATAAACATAATAATAAATGTATAGAGCCAATAAATTATAAAATTGCTAATACTAATCAAACTTCCTGTTTGTTAGCATTAAATATTTATATATTTAATTTTGTCACTCAGGAAATAATTGATAATATTGACAAAAATAATCATGATCTTATTCATTATAAATTTGATAATTAATTATTGTAATTAATGGATCAGAATAAACTTAAAAAAATATATATATAAATTATTGTTTACTTATTTATTTATTTGTTTGTTTGTTTGTTTGTATAAAAATAATATATAACTTTACATCTTATATATAATTATAAATAAAATACAACCAGAATAATGTTAAAAAAAAACAATGAATTATTTACGCCAATATTGAGCGAATTTATGCAATTGTTCAACTAGAGCCGCCATTACGGCGGTGACAGATAGATCTAGAAGATTTTGTACGTAATGAACAGCTTCCTCGTCGCTCAAATCCAAGCGCAATTTATCTTGGACTTTTTTTACGGCTTTGTCAGGCTCCAGGGCAATGTCAGGGACACTCGCGTCGACCATAAGTGAGAATAAGTTGAGTATTAAGTTTGCATGACGACGCAAGTGCAGGAACGCAGTGTAACATTGCTTCCGAAACTCATGGTAATGTTCCGAGCCAACGCCGCCCATCGCCTCAACCATTTCTTTGCTTAATTTCATTGGCGGTGGCAGCGGTTTTGGGTCACGTCCCAAAATGTAACCAAAGTCAATGTGAAATAATTTACCTGATAAAATAATTTTTTGAGTAACGAAATTTTGAATTGTTTTCTTTTTTATTAAAAAAAATTTGTACCTGACGTAGTAAGTAATAAGTTATCTAAGTGACGATCGCCAACACCTAATACGTATGTGATTATGCAGTAACCAGCACAACTGCGTACATAAGTGTCCATAACTTCCGGCGCAATTCCATAGGGTCCAGTTTCAGATGGATGATGCTTGCGGAAAAAACTTAAAATCGATCCTTCACTGGCCAATACCTCGGCTACTGTTATAGATTCGATGAATTGTAAGAAACCATGTCTTGTACTCGTTGCCAAAACTCTTTAAATAATAATTATTATTTAAAAAAAAAAATATTGATAATTAAATTTCGCGCTATCACTGGTTTCGATAACACGAAATGTTGACTAGCGAATCATTCTACACATTCTATTAAAAGGCAGTAGTCCGAAAATTCCGAGGTAGCAAGTCTCTGTTGGTAAATGTACTGATTTTTTGTCAAAGACAAAAAATAAAAAATCTATTTCATTTATGTGAGACCTAAATGAGACACAATAGGCAATGAATCGATGCATTTACAAATTACAGTTGATACTACAAAGAGAAATAAACAAAAACCGCGTGATGATAAATTGTGATTTTTATTAAATTTTTGAGTTTTTCTCGATTATTTGCTGTGTGACTTCCAATTATGACTTCAGGTTCGTATTCAGTAGGAAAAATACGCCATTCAATCATAGTCTGACACTCAGCATACACCAGTTTTTTTTTTTTTTTTTTTTTGTGGACCTGGATAATAATTACTCACCGATACGGAGTTAATTTTAAATCAAGATTTTCTCGTCTCAATAATTTATCCATCAGTGCAATTGTTTGCAATATCAATTGATCTTGTCTAAGATCATCTCCATATTTAAATATTGCAATGTATTCAGTATTATTTGTCGTGAGAAATGTTAATTTCGATGGCATTAGTGCTGATTTGAAAAGACTTGCTCTGAAAAAAATTTTAATTAAATACAAAATATATATGTTTTTTGTACGGGGGATAGCCACTGTGATGGGTGAAATTTTCTTTAAATTTAAAGCTTAAAAAAAATGAATACTTACTTGTCGGGAATAATTCCTTTGATAGAAATCTCGGGATCAAGTGGAAATGGTATTGGTTCAAAGTTTGAAAAATTAATTTTAAAATTTTGATCCTGCTCAGACAATAAAGCTTTTAAACGATCGGTTTTACGTTTTCTGTTCCCACTTTCACGAGCGACAGCTTTTACAAGAGCCACTAATTGATCGATAAATAATTTTTGACGAGCTAAGAAGGCTTTGCGTTTTTGCCAGATTACGTTACCCTGAGTCAGGGCCATTGAGAACATTTTCATAACTGTCACGTACATTTCACGCACGCGTGTGTCTTGTTTTACTGTTATCGCAGGATCTGGTTGATCTTCACATTCAATTGCTAGATACCAGTACAGATAGTTGGCTAGTGTTGAGTTTTGACACGCGCGTGTTATCAAAAATGATGCCAAATCCATTGGTGACTCTTGACTTGACGATTGGTTCGTTTCTGATTCACTTGACTGAAAAAAAAAAAACAGTAAATAAAAATTTTTTATTGTACTTTAAATTTATTTGATTTTATTACAAATAAAAATTCTGTACCGTGGACATGGAATTATTTGACTGCTCAGTCTTATCCATTCTCTCTATTTTTTCACTCTCTCTGACTATTTTTAAATTTGCCGCTTTAATGCTTTCAAAATTTTCATATTTCAATGCCTGGACTAATTGGAGCAAATAAAGCATCAGATCATCATCATTTGCCTGATTTAGTCTCGCGATCGCATATCTTCTGACAGCCGGATGAGTGAAAGCTGGACCGAGTAGTTCCAGTGCGTCTTCTGGATCCGGAGGACTCCAGCTGGCCAGCATCTCCAGCGCCTGACGTTCTTCCCCTGCTACCTTCCAATTTACACATTTCACAAATTTAGTCAACGCTTTTTTTTGTGTCGATAAATAATATCGGAACTTCCAAATTAAATCTTGTTCTTCAGTAGTCAATGCCGTTGTTGGCGGATATCCTTTAAAACAAAAATTAATTAATTAATTAAAGTTATAAAAATAAAATGTTAAATTTAAGTCTTACCTAAAATAGTATTCAGCGCATCACGTACAGTGGAAGTTGGCTTAACTTCTCTTGTATTACCGCCACTGCGTAGACTACGTGCTAATTTGTGATGTTTAGCTTCAACTAAATTTTCAGCTAAAATTTCATAATCCGGTATCGTTACGACATCCGGTTGGGCGCGATGCTGTACAACTTCGTCCCCATCTTTTTCATAATAAACAATCGAGTATGGAAATCCGTCCATGGTAACTTCGGGAAACTCAACTGTCAGATATAAATAATTTGATTCACGTTTCTCACGTTCATTAATAACTTCGATTTCACGAAAGGCCAATCGATCGAGCCAATCAACACGTGGCATCTGTCCGTTCCTACGTTTCTTAGCCAATTTAGCGAGACGCTGCATTTGCTCTTTACCAGCGTCGCGAGCTTTGCCCTGAGTCGTCGTTGGTACTGATCCATCTGCTTCGACATTTGGCCAGACACGTAAATCCAGCATTCCCTGACGAAATACTCCGTGTTTACCGAAGAGTGATATCGTGGTACCACCTACGGCTATCTGACGACCTGGCCCAGCGCAATCGTATATTGTTATTGCTAATTGTGCGTCTCGTGGTAAATCCGAGTATGATATTGGTAAAGTTATCCATTGATTCCAGCTTTTTTTTGTGAAAAAATAATTTAAATATTTACTTATCAATTATCATAAATTATCGAAATAAACTAAAAGTATAAAATAATTTCTCGGGACCTCATGAAGATTTGAATCGTTTATTTGAGAAACCCCATAAGTCAAGAAAACAAAATATTTCAGAAAACACAAAAAACATTTTTTTGGAAAACTTGACATTAAAATAATAAATAAATGATTGAATACAATAATGTTAGCGTCTCTGAAAAAGATTCCAACAAAAAAAATTGAATTTTTTAACAGAAACGGAAAAAAAAGTTATAAAATCATTGTTTTTTAAATGTTTCCACTCAAATCATTTATTAAACTGATAAAATGAAGTATTAAGTATGTATTTGAACTCTGAAACTCAGAAATTACAAAAAATTATAATTAATTTAAACATTTTAATTAGTCATATAACAGTCAACAATAAAACAACATTTGAAATTAATTTTCCAAAAAAGCGCGAATTTTAAATAAAAAAAAAAAAAAAATTATTTCTGTAAAAGTAAAACTGCATATGTTTATTTAAGTCATTGACTTATGGGGTTTCTCAATTAAATGAAATTGCTGTCACCCCGTTAATTTTTTTTTAAACGCTGATTTGATGCATATTTTGATTGATTTCTATAGAGGGACATCCAAAGAACCCAAAAATTCAAAAAAACCACTTTCGTACAATACATGACTTATGGGGCTTCTCAAATAAACGATGCATTTAAAACCACGTCCAGATTTCTAACTTCTTACGGATAGTCCTGAAAATTTGTTATCGTGAATTTTTAATAGCTATGAAAATACTTGTAAGATTTAAAACGAAAAACGTGCGGCGAATGCAACAGATAATTGATGCATTAATAGTTCAATTAACAGATGGACAAAAATTTGTATAAAAAACGAGATGAGGGAAATAATAAATAAAAATCTAACAAAGTGGGGCAGAAAAGTGGAAAAATTCCTGAAGAAAATAGGAATAAGCGAATTACTAAAATAATCTACGAAGGGGATAGAAATGAAGGTGGAAGAAAAAAAAAGAACAGGGCTGACTAACGACACAATCATAGAAGTATTAAAAGGAGAGGTAAAAAAAGACTTATGCGTATTTATAAGGGAGGTGGAAAGAACGTTCAAGGAGAAAGCGATATATAACAAAAATTGTCAATGCGCTGCAGACATATAATATACGGAGGGTCGTGCAGAATTGCAAACCAAGTAGTTTTGTTTGTATAAAAATTATATTTGTTATAAAACCTGCAGAGAGTGAGATAGACTTAGTAAAATAGGAGAATGCAATAGAAACAAGGGGTAGTAACAGGTAGTGGAGTCAACACAAAATAAGAGAGAAACCAAATAATAAAATCTAAGTGTATGTTATTACTTAAATGTTGTTATGTACATGTGTAAGGAAACAGTTTTGTTAAACACAAATGTAGTGATACAAATTCTATTCTATTCTAGTTCAACTAACAATTTTCTTGCGCTGCAAATGATATGAACCGATGTGTGAGTTTTCTGATTGATAGCTGCTCTCTACAATTCTTACAGTTATATATTGCATGCGCCCCACGTTTTTCGTTTTAAATCTTACAAGTATTTTCATCGCTATTAAAAATTCACAATCATAAATTTTTAGGACTATCTGTAAGACGTTCGGAATCTGTATGCGGTTTTAAATCTTCATGAGGCTCGGAGAAATTATTTTATACTTTGTAGTCCGTTTTAAAAACGCGGCATAGTGAATTTTTTTTTTTATATCGATAATTATTTTCTGCTTTTTATGATTGTGTGTCTGAAATTTTTAAATCGATTTTAAACATCAAGAGAAGATAATGACAGAGTCATGCAACAACTTTCAGGTTTATTTCAGTTTCTTTTCACCTGATCATGTCTGAAATATAAAATTGATATATCTACCTACCAATAATATATCAAACTATTTAACTGTTTTTTTTTTTATGAAAAATGAAATTAAGAAGCAAGTAAAAATCATTTTTTATAAGATTTATACTTGAAAATTTTAAAATAAATTAAAGCCAGATCCTTTTTACTTGAAATCTTTAAATACGTGACTTTATTCATGGTGCTGAAGGTTCTAGTCGTCGCATTCTTTCAATCTCCTTCATTGCATCTTCATTACATGGTGTTTGTTTATCTGTCATTCAGTTGTGAGCTACATTCAATACAACTCATCCAGAAGTTAGTTTTAAATTGATCATAAAAATTTGTACCGAACAGACAAAAAAACGAATACGAATTTTGGGGGATATGTATATTACACAGATCCTGATGACGCAGATGTATTGATCATCCAGATCCCAAATATCTAGATTCCCGATGATACAGATAATCAATCACCCAGATCCCGATGACACAGATTTACTTTCTGACCGTAAATTTTAAATCAAAAAGAAAATTTTGAATCCAAGATTTTCTGTAGATTTTTTTTAGATAGTAGAAAGTTCTGATTGTCAACAGATTTTCTATGGATTTTCTTAGACGGTGATGAGTCCTGATTTTCTATAAAAATCCTTAGAAATTCTATAGAAATTATTGAATCTTACATTTTCTTTTTGATTTAATCCTTCAGCACTCCCGTGTTTTTTAGTGTCTCGCTTGCACTACAGAAACATCCTATAATTTGAATAGTGTCCTGTGAGTAAAATTCTCATAAAGGGAGTGCTGACAAGGTAAGATTTACGGTCAGTGAGCAAGAAAGTAAATCTGTGTCATCGGGAATTTATTGAATGGGAATCTGGATATCCGGGATCTGAATCATTGGGATCTGGATCATCAATAGATCTGCGCCATCAGGGTCTGTGTAACAAACATCCAGTTCGAATTTGGTTTTTATTTCTTCTTCCACTTCTTCTCCGTTTTCTTTTCTTTTTTTTTTTTTTTTGCACTTTCTTGCATTGTCATCTAATTCTGAACTACATTCCAAATTTCAAGTCTAGCTCATCGGGACGATAGTTTAAAATCAATTACAAAATTTCCACCCGAGCAGACACATGAAAGCGAGTGAATAAAAACCTGGTAAAATTATATTAATAACTTACTTCCAGCGTACGGGAAAATGTTTATATGCAGTATGTACTGGTAATGCAAGTGGACGACCGCCACCCCAAATTTGTAGTGATGCTGCTAAGTCACCTTTTCCACCACCAGCACCATACAATCCAGAGAATTTAATCATCGGATCTAATAATAATTTGTCATATTCTGGACGTTGTCTTACTCCTTCTAATGTTCCTCTATTGTAGAAATAAAAAATAAATATATAAATTAATTATTTTGTCATCAGTCATCATATATTTTATTTTGAATAATTTTTAAAATTAATATTATCACATTAAGTATAAAAATAAATTTTCATACTTGACATAAATTTTTAATCACTGATTATTTTATATAATCAAATAAAATCATTATCATTTTTTATTCTCTGAAAGATATACGATTACAAATCTAAATATAGCAGAGAAATATAATCCATTACACGTCATACAAAAAATAAAAAAAATAATAATAACCTCTCAAATAATCCACATAATTTTATGTGATAATTATTAATTTTTAAAAATTAATTAATAAATTTAATAATAACTTACATTTTTATTTGTATTCTTGTATCTAAAGATGAACTATAAACATATGAAAATTTATCACTTATATCATCCATTATTGCAGAAGTTATTAATTGTTGTAATAGATATTAATTTTTAAATTAATTATTTGTGTCAACACTTTATTATTGATAATAACAAAACATCTGTCATAGTCAGCTGTTACTTTAACACTACTATGGAGTATGGAATCTTCATGAACACTACAATGTTATTTATTTTGATGGCTAAATTATTTTCTGATAATAATGAAATTTAAAAAAATTATTTTATGTACCGTCAATAGCTTACCTTACGCAGGTAATTTTAATTTAAATGGTGAATAGAATTTAAGTACAGAGCTAAAAATATTTTATTTAAAACATCAACAATAATAATTTTACATTTTTTAAATTATTTATTTAATAAAAAATTTGAATTATTTTAAAAATGGCGGGAGTGGGGATAAACGCGGGAAACTTTTTAAGCTGCAGCTCAACTGTAGTCATGTCGCGATTCTTAAACTGTAAAGACGTTCTGAAGTGTACGTCTTTCTTATTCTCATATATTTTATTATGTATATTAATTTATGTTATTTTATTGATCAAGTGTAATGATCGGTGTAGTGTGTACTTGTTTTTAAATTAAAAAATGTTTTTAAAAGTATTAAAATTACAAAATAATGTGAGTGTGAAAGTTAGCAGTTAAGGTTTTAAGTTGTGAAAAAATTTGTGTGCCAAGTGTTTGTGATATTTTGTGTTAATTAAAGTGGTGAGATTATGAAATTAAATCAAATGAATTAAATTTAAAGTGTAAAAAGTGTTAAATTTGATTACTGCAGCGGTCGGTGAGTCAGCCATTTTGAAAAATTTTCCGCGGCTAAATTTAAATTTTATTAAAAATTCAAATCATTTATTACCAAATTAATAATTTATAATTATGACACAAATAAATTTTAATAAAATTATTAAATTTCAATTTTGAAATTTCGCGCCAAGATGGCGCTACTGCGTGTCACTGTATTCAACGTTCCAATTTTTGCTAAAGTGGGGGTAATCGAATGAATTGTAAAGTCGATTGCTTTGTGTCAACTGACGGTTCGATAACGGCAGTCAGTATCATCGACAACGGCAGTAGTAGTCCAGATCTTTCTTTACGTTTAAACTGAAACATTTTATTGCAGTTAATTCGCGGAATTATCCATAAAATTTATTGCTCTTATTCGTTGTTTAATTCAAATGTGCAGTGCTTGTAAAATTTAAATAGTTTGTAAAATTTAAATAGTGCAAAGTGTCTGTGGTGTCGTTAAGTATTGAGTGTTCAGTGCTAGTGTAAAGTGTTGCGAATTGCTGATGCTGATACTTCCGAGTTCCTGAGCCCAATCATCTGGCATCGTCTGGTGGGAAATAGCAGTTAAGTGACGTTTTTTTAGCTGCAATGCACTTGGAGCAATTTAAATTAAATCTCCAAGTGTATTAGGACACCCTTCTGCATATTATTTCCCCACCAAGGTTTGTTATAACACTTGCGTGTTTTTTTTTTTGTTTTTAATATTTTAAATATTTTTCTATCATATTTTCTATCAATTTTTTTAAATTTATCATTTTGAAAAGAACCAAAAATAAAGACGTCGGCTAACTTTAGTATCATGAAACAGGTAGCAATTCTTGGGTTAGTTTTTAATTTGTGAAAAAATTTCTATCATGTTTGTGGTTTTTTATGTTAATTAAAGTCGTGAGATTATGAAATTAAATTAAATTAAGTAAATTAATTAAGTTTAAAGTGTAAAAAGTGTTAAATTGGATTACTGTAGCTAAATCTGAAGCCGGTTGGTGAGTCAGCCATTTTATATATTTTCGGCGGCAAATTTTGAATTTAATTAATAAAAATTCAAATTATTTATTACCAAATTAATCATTTATAATTTTACATCAACGTAATATAAATAATTAATAATTATTTAAGAAATTTTAATTTCTACTTTTTTGTAAATTTTTAAATTTACGCGCGCTTGGAAAAACACTCGCGCCCATGCGGTTAAACAAATAACTACAATTTTGAACTTGCGTATTTTCATTTAATGTTTTTGTTATAATAACAATAGTGTTTATTGTTATTTTTCGAATAAAATACGACCAAACAATCACGGGATTACGTGTATGATATATATTTGTTGTGGCACTTAATAAGGAAATGTATATACATTGTTTTTAAAAGTGTGGGTGGTTTTTTAAACACCGAATCCCCTCATCACTCAATAGAAATGACTCCAAGTCATTAGTTTAAAAAGCGTGCAACGTGTTATTAGATTGTTCTGTTTTTTTCTGTTACTTGTGATTGATAACTAACGTAATCACCATGTAAGTACATTTATTATTTGAAAATTGATACTGATCAATTAAATTACTTAATTAATTAAATTTTTTTCTCGAGTAATTATTAATTTTTCGAGTAATTTTTAATTATAGGGTCCAGCAAATATTATTATTATTATTATTAATATTAAATCGTTCGTTCTGTGATGATTATTATGAATTATTGGGCTTAAAACGAACAGCGAATGAAAAAGAAATAAGACAAGCATTTAAAAAAATTGCTGTTAATTTACATCCTGATAAAAATCCTGTATGTATTCAAAAAAATTATTTTCGTCAGTAATTTAAAAAAATTTATTTATTTATTATTTTTTTATAAATTTAGGATGATCCAGAAGCTCATCCAAAATTTTTAAAATACACGACAGCATATGAAGTTTTAAAAGATCCAGAATTGCGTAAAAAATATGACTTGTATGGAGAAGAAGGTCTCAATAATGATCAATTTGGTCGACAAAATTATCACTCTTGGAGTTATTACCAAGATAATTTTGGAATTTACGACGACGATCCTCAAGTGGTCACTCTCAATACCAATGATTATGGTAAAGATAAAAAAAAAAGAAAACAAAACTATTAAATCTATTTCTATATTTATCGTTAATGACTTTATATCATTAACTGTAATGAGAAATTACTTTAAGTATTTTAAAACTGATAAAGTTTTTTATTTTTTATTAATACGTTTTTTTTCTTTTTTAATTTTAAAGATGACAATGTTGTAAATAGTGAAAAAATATGGATGATTAATTTTTATTCGCCAATGTGTAGTCATTGTCATCATTTAGCGCCAGATTGGCGACGAATTGCCAAAGATTTTGAAGGTATTGTACGTGTTGGCGCTGTTAATTGTGAAGATGATTGGCGATTATGTCGTCGTCTTAATATACAGGCATATCCAACATTATTATACTATCCTAAAGTAATTATTTATATATTTTATAAATTGTTTTCTTTATAGGGTGTTATAAATAGTATATTGTGTGACAAGGAATGAAACAAAACGATTTTAGACCAGGGTGTAGTTGGCTGACATCACCTGCAGTTTGAAATCGTGTTCCATCCTGAATTAGGGTAAGAGCACCAATACCGAGCCTCAAACTAGTAGCCAGCCATTTCATGTTAAATTATATCTATATATATATATTTTGAGCCAATGTTAAAGTATATGACCAGCTGTCTGCTAATCAGGGGCTGGGTACTGGTGCTCTTACCCCTGATTAAAAACTCCGATTGGAACCGCTGAATTCCGATTGAATCCGATTGAAATCCGATAGACTTTCAATCAGAATTCATTGGTTTCAATCGAAGTTTTTAATCAGGGACTCTACGCATTATATTTTTTATGATTACCTGCATTGGAACTTGAAGTTTCAGAGTCAGCAGTCAGAAACAAGTTAATTTCAAACCAATGGTGTGATCAATTATTAGCGTAAGCGTTAATGGTCATTTGCAATTAATAATTAAGCAAAAAGTCTAAATACTATTTATTATTCACACTCATTTTCATAAAAGTCTGAAATTACTAATAAATAAATGACAAGTATCAGAGTTTAAATTGCGAATGCCTTTAGTCAGCAGGCAGAAAAATTTTCACCGTACCTGCACCCAAAGTTTAAATTCCTACCCTGTTTAGCGGGAAGAAAGTCTTTCTTTTCTTTTATGAGAAAACAAATTATAAAAATTAACGCACTCCATTCTTCCCGCGAACAGAGGCAAACATTTAAACTTTCAGGTGCAGATCAAGTAAAAAATCGTATACACACCACAGAAGAAACTAGGACGTCCCAATCCGCGTTGCCAATTACATAGATGAGTTGAACTGTCCTACTTTCCTCCCTGGGTATGTAATATACTATCATTCCTTCCCAAGGGATGAAACAAGTTTGTTTTTGCCATCGGACTAGAGGCATTTACAATTTACGCGTTTGCTAATATTCATTTGTGGCATTGGATAGAAATTATCTTGTTTCGACTGACTGTAGAGACACTGAAGCTTGAAGTTTTTGATCTTCCCTGGTTGAGAAATCCGATTCACTTCAATAGGATTTGATCGAAAATTTCCGATTGAATCCTATTAGAGTGAATCGGAAATTTTCGAAACTATAATATTTCCCGATTGAAACCTACTGAATCCCATTCAAAATTTTTATCGGAATGAATCGGTTCCAATCAGAAAATAATAACGAAATAAAAATATTATTTTCCGATTGAAACCGATTATACTCAATCGGATCCCAATCGGAATTTTTAACCAGGGGTATTATGAAAATTTCATAGTATCATAGTATCATGAAAATGTATATGATTTTTTTTTTAATTTAAATAGAATTCTCATCATGGTACAAGATATACTAGTAAAAAAACTTATGAGAAAATATCCGAATTTATAATGGAACATCTTGATGTTAGTATTGAAAAAATAACATCAACTAAATGGAAAAAATTAATTAAGTTGTTAGATGAAAATAATAAAGATTATTATAATAACGATAAACCATTACTAGTATTTACATGTGGAAAGGAACGTAATTGTTTTGATAATGATGAGCAATTAAAAATAACTGCCATGTTTGTAAGTACTTTTTTTTTTTTAATAATAATAAATTTGGATTTTGTTAAATAAATGGTTCCATGACAATTGATTCCAGACAACTGATCCCACTGACAAATTCATAAAATAATTTATTATTAATTAATTACTATGACATGAGTAATTAAAATTCACTGTTATAAATATAAAAAGTAAATTCGTTGTTGATAAAAATCAATTGACGATCAATTGTTGATGGGATCAGATGTCGGTGGGGTCACTTGTCGTGGTATAAAATTGTTAGGATCAGTTGACGGCACACCACAATAAATTTATATTATTTGCAGGACAATATTATTGATACAGGTATTTTTGAATGTAATAAAAATAATTGCAACAAATTATTAGAGACAACTGGCGCAGTATTTATAAATAATATTAAAAATAATGATAAAAAAAATTTTATATTATTTAATGATATAAATAATATTGATGAATTTGTTCATGATGTTTTGGATCAGTTACCAGAGCCACAGGATATAAGTAATGATTATTTTAATGTAAGAAAATTAATTATCATAAATATTATCACGGTTGTAAGATAAAATTATTTATTTTTAATGCTAAAATATTCACTTCCGGAATTTTTGTTCTCGTAAATTGATAGCTGGAGACTTCCTGTTGATCTTAAAAAATTATCACACATTTGTTTTACGTAAAGTTAAATATAATTTTAAATTTTATGTCATGTTTTTTCTTTTTGTTTTTTAGGATATTAAAAAAAATTTAGAAAAAAATGATAATGAGAACGGATGGTTGGTGTGTTTTTACATTGGCCATGCAACAGACTTAGATTTGCAATTGAAAAAATTACCGAGTATAATAACTGACGTTAATTTAGGAAAACTCAATTGCGGTAAATATAGTTCACTTTGTAGTAATTTAAATATAAATAGATATCCAATGTGGGGAGTCATAAAACCTGGTGGTGCTTTTGAATTAAGTCATGGTAAAAGTACAATAAATGATGTCGCCAAGTTTGCTGAAAATAGTATTAAAGCACAAAATGTTGCGGCATTGAGTGCTGATAAAATAATTTCAATACTAAAAAGACAAAACGGTAAATATTTTTATTTTATTTATATGTAGTAATAAAAATTTTGTAAAAATGAATAACAAACTGTGAATTGAAACAACATTTTACACAAATTTTTATGCTGTCTTAATATCAGTCATTTGTGTAAAAAAAATAACACGAAAAAATGTTGATAGTCTCTGTTACCGATTCTGAAACTTTCATATTTCTAAATGTTATCTACAATACACGTGTTGATTTAACATTTTTATTTGTATTTTGATATACAAATTTATGTATATATAAACTTAACAACCTTAGTAGCATTCTTAAGGAAGTCTTACGTAAATCTGTATATTCAGTCTTCAGCAAATCTGCATCATCAGTCTTGGACAAGTCTGAGGCAAGATACTTCCGTAAGATACGTTAAGTAAATCTGTCAAGATGCATTAGCTCAGACTTGCTGCAGAATTGCTCAAGATACCTGGACATGCCCACCCTTACTTCGTTAATTCGTGAGCAGTCTATTCAGCATTAGTCTAGTAAATTCAGTGGCGCTCACAAAATATTCGATATAATTTTATCGAGTGATAATATTATTAATTTGTAGCACTTTAAATTTAAATGAGGACCACTGAGTCAGCTATAGGTACTGTGTGTTGAGCTTGGAGTGATTCGGAGAAAAAGAAACCCGACATCTTAAGCAATTCTTCAGCAACTCTGACCTAACATTGATATTTAGTAGACATATTGGTTAAGAATTGCTGCAGACTGTTTCTACAGATTTCCGTCAGTCTTTAAGAAAAATCCTAAGCAAGACTTGATGAAATCTTTGGCAAGTATTCTTATGAAATACATCTTCTTCAAGTCTTGTTTAAATCTACCTAAGAAACTTGCTGAAGAATATTCTTTAAGTAACTGTCACTGTTACATGTCTACTCACAACGTCTCTATACTCAAGGGAAATATAACTCTGCTCCTTCTGTACTCAGCCTCAATTCTACCCAAATATATTTTAACTTAGCTACAACTTTACTCACAAAGAATTGCTATTTTATCTATAGGCTAAAATACGTGAGTAGAGTTGTAGCTGAGTAAAGTTCTCACGGACTCTAATTGAAGCTGAGTAAAGATATAACTGAGTAGAGTTAAAACTGAGTTGAAAAATATTTGAGTAGAGTAACGGCTGAGTAAAGAAGTAATCGAATGAAGCTAAAACTATTTTCTTTGAGTAGAGATGTTGTGAGTAGACATGTAACACTGCTAAGAACTTGCTTAAGACAATGCTACTAAGGAAGTAACTACGGTAAATTCAATGCATTCTTTGTTTTACTTTAATGAATTAACACGAACTCTATGTTAAGCTTATATTTTAAAAGTGTTAATTAACACTTGTTTGGACAGTAACACCGAGTCAATGTTACTTTTCTTTCAATTCAAATTTTTTGTGTTAAAAATGAACTGATCAAACAACATAACACCAATATGTTAAATTAACGGTAGCACGACTTGTAGTTCGCGAATAAAATATCCCCGATAAAATATCCGCGATAAAATATCCGAATACAAATTATCCTATAGATAAAATATCCCCGGACTAAATATTCAAGAGACAAGAATTCGTGAAAAAATATCCTGTTGATAAATCTTGTTCAGAAAAATATATTTTAAGGGAAAAAATAATGAATGGTTTTCGATGAACGGGTACCGTACCATTCCAAGCATATGTGTTGACCTATTTTCAAAATAATACCCACCCAAAATCTGTGGAAAAAGGGCACAGTACGATTTCAAGCATATGTGTTGATCTATTTTTAATATCACACACTCCAATTTTATTTACCGTACTATTTATATGAAAAGTATTTATATTATAAGATATTTTGTCGGGGATATTTTATCTATCGAGTATTTAGTCCGGGGATATTTTTTCTATCGGATAAAATGTATACGGATATTTTGTCTTCGGATAATAAGTGACGGTACCAAATTAACACACAAAAATGTTAAATATTTAACATGAAATATTCAACACAGACTTTTTTCTCTACACAAACACCAAAAATTTTTTACTGTGTATGAATTTTTGACACATTATTAACTAAATTAATTTATTATTAGGAAAGGAAGTCTGGTTCTTAGATTGGTACGCACCATGGTGTCCACCATGCATGCAATTTTTACCAGAATTACGTAAAGCGTCAATGCAATTTAAAAAATCAGTTGTGCAGTTTGGTACAATTGACTGCACAGTACATGCCGATATTTGCAGACGATACAATATACGTTCGTATCCAACAGCAATGTTAATAAATGGGACGACCACAACTCAATTTACTAATCAGAAAACAGCTGCTGGTATCATTGAATTTTTGAATGAAGTTGTTAATCCTACAGGTTATTATTTTATTTGTTAATTGGGAGAACAAGTTAATTTTTGAGAAAAGTTTAAAAATATTTTTTTATTTCAGTGATTAAATTAAATAAAGACAATTATTATAAGACAGTTGGTAGAAAAGATGATACTACACTATGGGTAATTGATTATTTCGCACCCTGGTGCGGACCATGTCAGCAGTTGGCTCCCGAGTGGACGATTGTTGCTAAAAATTTGCATTTATTAGATAATGTTAAGGTTGCGAGTGTCGACTGTGACGCTAATGGAGAATTGTGTCGCGAGTTGGGTGTACGCAGCTATCCTACTATTAGACTTTATCCATTTGGGAGTGTTGGGTTAAATCAAGTTGCGTAAGTGATAAATTTTTTTTTAAGATAATTAAATTATATAATAGAATGTACTATAAAAAACATATATATTTTTACAGACTATTTAATGGTCAACGAGACTCCACAGCATTGATGCAGTGGATAACGAACTTTTTCCCAACGAAAATAAAAAATTTTGACGAAGAGAAATTACGTAAAAATATATTTAACAATAAGAGCAAAAGCAAAAACAAAAAAGATTATTGGCTGATTGATTACTACGCGCCTTGGTGCGGGCACTGCCAGAAATTGGAGCCGCAGTTTGCAATCGCCGCCCAATTGTTGAAAAATAATTCAATCGGGTTCGGTAAATTTAATTGCGACACATTTGGCTCTGAGTGCAACCAACTGGGTATTCAAGCCTACCCAACTCTCATGCTCTACACTCCCGAAAATAAACGTAGTGGTATTGAAATTACCTCTCAAAACGCACAGGATATTAAAAACAATATTTTGAATCTGATAAACAAAAATTCTAAACTACACGACGAATTGTAATAGTATTTTATACATTATGTGGAATCGGTATTATCTTGGCGCATCCGAATTACGGTATTTACGTAGACTTGAAGATCAGAATGTTTTTCGGAACGAAAATAAAAAAACGAAGTAACCAGTAAAAAATCTACTGGATCTAGATTTCTGAAATGTTTCACATAAGTAGTAGTATGTCAGACGAAAATTGCAGCCACCCTAATTATCCCGTAAGTCACCTTTAAACAGTCAAATTATATGGCCTAATAGAACAGTTTGCTTAGCAAAAGTTTACTTTACGAAAGTTTCCTTGAATTTTTCGTTAAATGTCCGTCAACTTGGGGCTTTTCCGTTTTTGGCGACAATTTGTCACACAACACTTCAAAAGTTGTATACAAATTGTCGTCAAAAACGGAAAAGCCTGAACTTGACGGACATTTGACGAAGAATTCGAGGTAACATTTATTAGGGTTTTTTTCAAGTAAAAAAAGTTACCTTTATATTGAGGAAAAATTAACCGCAAATTTTTCTTTCCAACTTTTACTATCAAATTGTCAGCAAGTTTCAGGCGATTTCAATTGTCTAATTACTGTCAATTTCAAGCTAAAGTGGCTATTAGGGAAAATTTTTTTAAACTTTTATTGCGCGAAAAACGTTCCGAACTTCTGGTACATGTATTTACCGTAAATTACGGTATCAGGATAAAATACGGTATTCTAGGGTAAATTACAGTAGCGTAGGTAAATTGCGGTATTTTAGGTGTATTGTGGTATTTTACCGTAAATGTGCGGTAACATTGTGGCATTTTACCATAAACGTGTAAATTTACTGGAAAATTGTGGCATTTTACCATAAAGCAAAGTATTGTACTCTGTTGCGGTTAAAATGCCGCAAATTACCGTAAACGTGGCAAATTTTCCGTAGAAATACGGTATTTTGCTGCAAAATACGGTTATTTACGGTAAATACCGTAATTTACTGTAATTCGGATCCGCTAGAGATACTCAATGTCACTAGAAGTATACAATAGTTTATGTAATGATTGCACGAAGAAAAACGCCGTTAAATGTCTAAAGTCAGCGTTAGGCAGTCAAAGAAATCAAAATAATTGACTTTATTATTATTAAAAAAGATTTATACTCCATGCAATTGATTACTTTGTTTAGTACTATTCACTCAATAAAACTTAACTCAATGAAAAAATGTCATCTTTGATGTTATGTCGTATTAATTAATAGATATGTAAGGTTATAAAATTCAGCTGACGTTGCCTTGATATATTCATGCGTGCACTGATTAATTAAATGCGCATGTGAAGTCTAGAGATTTTGGTCATGTAAATAAAGTAGTTAAATTCAAAGTAACGTCATAAGAGAGAAAAATGGTAGAGTAGTTATTGGCTTGAATTATTGAGTAGGGATGTACTCCGCCCATTTTACTTAAATTCAGTGGTTTAATATAAAAATGAGTGTTTAAATATATATTCAATCACACTTTTGACCAATCAGAAAGGATTGTATATTAATACAAATTTTGAGAGGCTGACTTTAGCCAGTTAGTGGCGCATTCTTCGGTATGAGTTACACGAAATTATTTTTCTCCATACCTGCGCCGAAAGTTTGAATTCCTGCCCTGTTCAGATGGAAGAAAGTCGAACTTTTTTTTTACGAGAAAACAAAATGATAAAAATTAGCGCGTGCGCCATTTTTCCCACAAACAGAAGCAAAAATTTAAACTTTCAGGTACAGGTCTGGTGAAAAATCGTATACACACGAGGCAATTATACAGCCGATTTGGAATGTCCTATTTTCCTTCCTTGGTGTGTAATATACTAATTTTTTTATTTCTAATCAAAATGTAAATAATATAATTTTCATGCATTTAAATATAAATTTGAATTTGAAATACTCAAAATTATTTATACTTTTTTTTTATTTCGTCCCAATACATATCCAATTGTTTTTACGAAACAGTCTTACAAATTCAATATTTTCCAAAATGTTTATTATATTTATGATTACAGATATAAATTTAAAATTTTTTTAAAATTTAAGCTTTGTTTTATTTTTGACTAATTAATTTAGTTAAAATTTAATTACAAAACTTATGAAATTGTCAATTCCTTTAGTACAATTGTAGCAAAAAATTTTAATATTTTTATTTTTGTCTATAAATAATTATTTATTTATAACTGGAGATTGAGTTTTACTTTTTTTCTCACTCCACTATAAATAAATAAATAAATTTATCTTATAAATGTTTATATAGATACAAATATTTATATACTTTTAATAAATATACATTTTTAAAAAATTTATTTTAAAAATAAATTGGTCTTTAGTTTAATAATAATTAAATTAATTGCACAAATTGTTAAAAAAATAAACAAATTATCAAGCAATTGTGCAAGTATGTGCTTATATATATTTAATTTCATATTTTTATCATGCATTAAAATGCAATTTAAGTCTATATTTTTTTTTCTTATTTACACACGTAAATTTCTATACAGCCGACAAAATTATTTATTTTTTATTTCATTTTAAGAACAAAATATTTAAATGCATCAATTAAAAATATATTATCTGTTCATTTATTAAATAAATAATTCTGTGATGTTTATTTATTTTTATAGAAAATTTTAACTAATCGATAATTATATAATTCATTTTAAAATCCTATTGAGTTTATAAAATTTATAATAAATAAATAATAATAATAATTTAATTTATTGTGATTCGCCCCATGATCTTTTGGAAGGAGGTATCAAATGATCGGGTAATGTGGTTGGTAGATCATAATTGTCTAATTTAACATTTATTAAATGCATTGCGAGTGCAAATTCTTCGGCATCTAATTGCCCGTCTTTGTCGACATCTGCGAGTTTCCATATCTTACCTAGAACGCTGTTCGGTAGCTTTGATTTTACCATTTCGGCTTTGGCGACTGTGAAAAAATAATTATTTAGTAAATACAATCAAATAAACTAAAAAAAAAAAAATTTAAGGGCGAGGGGGAAGGGGCAAAACGAGGTGCCTCCAAAATCTTATAAAATTTTCTTTTTTAAATGTTTTTTAAACATTCCAAAGTCACTTGTAAATGTAACTGAGCATTGTTTTGAATTTTTTTTACGGTTTTCGAAAAATTTTGGTTTTGAAAAAAAATAGTATGAAATTACTTTGATTTTTTTTCTTATCAATTTACAATAAAAGACCTTTCAGTGTCAAATTACTTCAGATGTACATTAAAAAAAAAAAAATTTTTTTCTAAGTATCAATACTTTATTTGGTGCCGCGAGTATTAAACCGAAGACAGTTCAACCGCGACACTTCAACCGTACGACATTTCAACCGAGGACACTTCAACCGAACGACAGTTCGCCTGATAAGAGGGCACCTAAATAAAGGGGTCCAGGTTATTTTCAGTTGAAATGTCGTTCGGTTGAAGTGTCGCGGTTGAACTGTCTTCGGTTTAATTATTACAGAATCCTTCATTTAAATAAATACTTACTCGGTACTATATAAACAAATAGTATTCTTAATCATAGTAAATATATCCTTCAACCGAGCAATATTTTCTTGATTCAAGAATTTCTATACTTATTTTAAGAACATATACTTGGTTGAAGTACATCTTTACTAATATTAATCAAATATTTACTCGGTACTATACAAGCATTTGTATACTTGAAAAAAGTTTTTTTTCTCAGTGTATATCAATAATCAACTTGAAAATATTTACACTTTTTTAACTTTTGAAATTTAATAAGTTCTTAATAATTTTTGAAACTATTACTTAGAACAATATATAATTGCTTTTTTATAAAAATTTTTGGAATTAAAACTAATTTGAATCTTTTACTTTGAAGTTAATAATCAATAGTGATAAACAAATAAAAAATTAACAATTTAAAGTAATTAGTTAAACTTTTTCGAAAATCGAAAGTGTTAGAAAAATGTTAATGACTTTTGTTTTATGATAAAAACTATTACAAGTTTTTTTCCTTCCTTTGCATCCAATAATTATGTGAAATGTAATTTTTCTTACAAGAAAATTTAATTTAATCAAATTTATTTAATATCCAGAAATATTTTTTTCACCTTTTTTAAGGAGTATCCAATTTTGCCCGCGAAAAATGAAAATTTTTTTTTAACAGCTGAATTTTTTTTCTATCCACTTTGAATATCATTAAAAAAAAAAAAGATTTAACGTATTTGAGTCCCCGAAAACTTAGAATTTCCTTAAGTACCCATTTTGCCCCCTCCTCTCCATCAATAATAACAATGTTTACCTGAGCCAGTTATTTTTCCATCAGTAGGTCCCAAACTTTCAAAGAGTGAATCGTATTTGTAACGTTCTTTGTTGACAATCCATTCTGGCTCTCCGGAACCTGCGTCAACTCCTTCTCCACGTTTGTAACCAAATGGACTAGTCTGATCTTCAACGCCCTCGAATGCTCCTCCTTTAAATTAAAAAAATTCATAATTTTAATTATTTTTCGCGTGTTCTATTTTACCCCATTGTCCCTAATAACGACTCATATAATAAACAATTAAATTTCCATTAAAATACGCCATTGAAAATTCAAATCGGTCAATAACTTAACGAGATATCGCTCAAAATCGTGAAAAAATTAAAATTTTAAGTCGCGAGTTCGAATCCGGTTTCGGTAATTTTGAAAATTTTTAAATCCCCCATTATATAAAAATATAATTATATTACCTTTTATCAGAGGTTCAGTAGTTGTAGAAATTTCTTCATGAGGAATCATCGCCATGAGCTTGGCAATGTCTTCAGCGAGCATTTTATCGACAATCTCCAGCAGTCTTGGTTTCAGTGGATTAAATTTAGTAAAATCGTGATTAACAAGCGACTCTTGCATTTTTTTCAAATCAGGAAAATCGCCAGGTGAAATCTGATGTTCTCTTTGAATCTGGTCATAAATAGTACCCAGGTTTTTAATCAATTCCTTTTTTTTCGCATCCTTTCCAAACACCGAGGGCATGTCCTTCTTGAGCGCGCTGATGATGTAAGCGTGGACTTTAGCCAGCCTCGCTCGCTTGATCAGATCATTTAATTTTCTGAGAGTTGCATTTTTTGGAAGTGATTGCATGTCTTTGAATAAATCCTGCTCTTCTGCTTCAAAAAGTCTTCTATTGACGTCGTATCTCAAAGGTTGATCCCAAAATGACCCGATGTAAACACGTGCTACCTCTGGAGTTTGTAAAACTTTACCAAGCGACCACATAAGAGCACCGTAGACTCGCATCAGCTGTTGGTGATCAATCATGTCCGCTTTATTAAGGACAATTCGTATTTTGTCATCATGCCCGCGTAGAGCTTCAATTGACCGGCGAAATTCATCGGAAATGTCCAATTTGTGGGCGTCAAATAGCAAAATTATTCGGTCGACTCGTTCCGCAAACCATTCTAGCACTCCAGTAAAATCATAGCCTCTGTCTACGCGTTGTTTTTCCCCGGAGAGGATTCCCGGTGTGTCTACTATTGAGATTCCTTTTAAAACCGGGGACGGAAGTGTAGAACATTGCAGACGATTGAGAAAAGCGTTTCCGAATTTAGCTAACGGACGGAATTGTTTCGAAGGGTCGACTACCAAAGCGTTTCCGGGTATTACGCCCTCTTTCTGGTCGTACATTACCGCAATGAATCGGTCAGTTGTAGGCTCAGGTCCAATCCTAATACCCGGGAAATCTCGCTCCAGAAGGTATTTAATAAAAGTCGTTTTACCGGTCGAGTACTGACCGACCAAGAGGATCATCGGCTTGGCATGAAAATCGGGGTCGTCTAGCTGAGGCGAGTGAAAATCATGGAACTGGTAGTGCTGCTCTAGAGGCAGCAGCTTTGTTTTGTAGATTTGATTAAGGCCCTGCGTTACATTGTCAAAAAGATCTTGTTTGTCGTTGCCTTCCCGCGTTAGCCAGCTGAACATTTTGATGGTTTCCTAACTGAAAATTTATTTTTTTTTACTGAAATAGTCTAAGTGCCTTGACCCTGTTTAGAAAATCTCATAGAATCCAATAGATTCTCATAATTTCCTATAGAGATTTTATAAAAATGAATGAGTTCTATGAGAAGTTCTATAGTTAAGTATAGGGTCTTATACATACAGCTATAAGAATCTATCGGATTTTTTAAGCAGCCCGGGTCAAAAAAATAACTTGATTTTGACTTAATTAATTTGATTTTGACTGCTATAATTCTTTTGACTTGAATATGACTTTTTTAACTTAGAAATTTAAGCCAACTTAGTCAAATCCAAGACAACTTGACTTTAATTTGATTTGGTTGGCGTAAATGGGTACTAAGTAAGACAACTTAGTCAAATTAAAGTCAAGTTGTTTTGGATTTGACTTAAATTTCTAAGTTAAAAAAGTCATATTTAAGTCAAAAGAATTAAAGCAGTCAAAATCAAGTTAATTACGTCAAAAGCAAGTCAAATAAGTCAGAAAAGTCAAAGCCAAGTTATTTTCTTGACCCGGGAGGAGAGCAAAACCCCTGGTCGCTAGGGTCTTTTTCTACGTATAGGTCTTGCGCAAGATCATGTAGCAAGAAATTGTCATCAAGATTTGTGCATGACTTACTCAAGGCATTGTTCACAAGAATGTTGAAGATATCTGAGATACGGTGCAGTTTAAAAGTGTCTGGCCCATTTCTTGCACCAGTAACTTACGCATGACTTAAGATCTGCTCTAGGCTCAAGGTCAATTTTGAGCCTTGAGCAGATCTTAAGCAAGCCATGCGTAACTATTTTCAACTATAGTCTTCCTCCAGAATTGAGTTACAATCTGGCACGAATTTCTTATCTAAGGCTTGCACTAGACTTGCTATTTAAATCTGGTCGCAAGTATCTTCAGCAAGACTCATAGGTATGAAAAGACACTAACGTTTATCGAACTTGAAACCAGGCTTGCTCAAGTCTTGAACAAGATTTTTACAGGAAGGGGGGGGGGGTGATTTCCTTTTGTTTGAGTACCAACAACACCATAATCAAAAATTACTCATAAAAAATAAAAATGGTGGTTTATTAAACCACTAATTATCATCGTATCGTAATACATCATTGTGGGTACTCATTTTACTCGGCATTGCATCAGGAATCCGCCCATAACTTTTATTATTAATTACTTTTTAAAAAATTGAACTAAGCTCCGATTTGAATTTTTTTTTTTTTTTTGTAATCTAAACTTTGAATATTTTAATTTTCGATTAATTTTTGAAAATAATCTGATACAATCTCCAGCCACGTCACATGCTTCTGACATTCTCAAATAACCTCACATAATTTTACGTTAAAAAAAAACAAAATTGATAAATTTTGACAAAAATCCCTAATTAGATGAATTAAAAATGATTTTTTTATACAAACCTTTAACAGAACAAAATAAATAAAATTTGTGTCACCTAATTAATTAATTTAGTGAGTCATTAATGCACAAGCTTTTTTATAAATTGTAATAATTAATGAACACGTCACTTGTAATAAATTAAATAAATAATATATGAAAGTAGGCGAATTAAATAAAATAATTTATATCAGTCCTTGATAAAAATTCGATTAAATGGGTGATGAAGAACGATCTGCTCTACTCACTTTTTATTATATCCTTCACAATCGTCACCATTCACTGTGACTGCCAGTAGATATGCTATAGCGCAATGTCTATAGACCACATCAATTTCACAGAAATATTAAACGTATACTGCAGACTACTGGCCTGGTCTGGGTCTGGCCACAGTGTAAGCTTTTAAATATATGTAATACATATCTATACAATATCTGTTAGCCTGCTGGTGTTTAATAGTTTAGTCACTCACACACAAATACCGATTATTTCAGTGAGTAATGAGTCAACAAGTTAAAGGAAAAAGAGAAAAAAATCTTGCCAGGCTCGTATTTGAATTCTGTTGCGCCCGGCGCTTTTTAAATTTTACGCGCGAAAATTTGAAAAGTTAAAATTTTAAAAATGCTCCCTGTAAAATTTACCAAAAAAAAAAATTTGAAAAACTTGAGACGGATTAAAACTTTGAGTAGAACTTTAGTAGTTTTGATAGTAAAAAAAAGTGTATGTAAGATTTTATATGAGCGAAATTTGAATTCAAAAAGAACGTTTTTAAAAGATATTTCTCAAAACGTATTTTTACTACTTTTTACCCTCATTCCGAAAAAGTTAAAAATTTTGAACTTTTTATAAACGTTTTTTGATTCTTGTGGGTAAAGTGTAATAAAAATATGTTTTGAGAAATATGTTTTACAAGGATAATGCCATCTATTCTCTTTCTCACACGCATGTGAACAAACGAAACGGTCCTTGTTGCACTTACATTAGCAAATAGAAATTTGAAAGGAGCCGTTCTCAGATATAAATTGAAATTTCCGAACGAGAAGCATTTCATTCGATAAATAATAACTTAACGCATCGAATAAAATACTTTATTTAATGATTTAGGTCTTTATCTACTCTCTAAAAATGAATTAGTGAAATTCATTGCGAATCAGTGAATAGTCACCATTTCTACAGCTATAAGTATACCACTAATTCAACCAGTGGTATACTTATAGCTGCTTCCAAGAGCATATTCGCTAATTCGCAGTGAATTTCACTAATTCATTTTTAGAGAGTATAAAAACGGTTCATTTAAAAATCACCTATTTCCCCTGATTAAAAACTCCGATTGAAACCGATGAATTCCGATTGAAAGTCTATCGGATTTCAATCGGATTCAATCGGAATTCAGCGGTTTCAATCGGAGTTTTTAATCAGAGTCGTACTCTTAAAGACGTTCTTTTTTAACTTAAAATTTACTTATTTATCGCTAAAAAATTATTAGAATCAATTGGTTTTGTGATTTTTGAGTTTATTAGAAAAAAACACTCTTTTGAAATTCTTTCGACAATGATCTCTTGAACAATTAATCCGATTTTGGTGGTTGAGACGGCATTCGGCGTGGCTTACAGAGCTTTAGAACTGATTATGTTTTGAAATCAATCTAGGGTAAGAGCACCAGTACCCATCCCTTAACCAGTAGCCAGCCGGTCATATACTTTTACATTGGCTCAAAATATATATAGATATAATTTAACATAAGGTGGCTGGCTACTGGTTTGGGGCTGGGTACTGGTGCTCTTACCCTACTAAGTATACAAAAAGTTATAAAAAAAAAAAATCCTTTTCGTATCGATCGAGCTTAATTTCTCACAGCACCTATAGGTGAGAGAATAATTTATTCGAGTCAAATAAGATTTGTTTCATGCAAATAAATCCCATATTTGAATGAACCCAATCAATATTTATTTGAGACAAAGATATGGTTAATTTGAATGAACTAAAGATTTGTTTATAGTAAACAAATCCTTATTCGGATGATGGTGATCGTAGTGTCTCCAGTCGTAGTGTAATTTTTTTTTTCAAGATTTGTTGACTATATACAAATATATATTTGAATAAAATAAATGATTTTGTTCAGTCAAACTGAATGTACCTGATCGGAATATTTTTCGCGGGACGAAAATAAAAAAACAAAATGAAAAGTAGAAAATCAACTGGATCTAGAAAATTGCCGGACACCCCCAACTACCTCTTAAGCAGTAAAATTACATAAATTTCATTCATTTTCGTTGCGAGAAAAACGTTCCGATCTTCAGTAACATCAAATTGACAGAAGCATTTGATTCAATTAAGTATTTATTCCAATCAAATAAATACTTCTCAATAGTTTCAAATAAATCTATTTGTTTGGCTCAAATAAATTGCTCTCTCAGTGTAAGAATTGATAAGTCGCTTCAATTGCTATCTTAAAGATCTGAATCAGTTCATATGTTTGAAAGTTACAGAATATTTACATAGTACGTACGTACGTACACACATTGAAACGTCGGGATCTGTTCAAAACTCGGTTTTCGAAAATCGGACCAGAGCCAAAATAACTTCCCTCTTTTTTTTAATTTTAAATTTTCTTAGCGGGAAATTAAAAATTAATTACTCCAAATTGTAAAGTGATCTTATTTCACTTTAAGCAAAATCATAAAATTCTTAATTAAAAATACTAATTAAAGAAATGAATAGTTGATTAGATAATTTAAATAGTTTATTATACTTACGCTGTCCTCGATTTGTATTTTTCTTGCTATATGTATATTAATGGTCCAACGGAAACGTATAAATTAATATGAACTTGGAGTTTTGTATATACATTGCATATATTACATACATATGTGTTACACATTTCGCTTTACTTACCAAGAGAGACAAAAAAGGAAATAATTTAAATGATACACCTGAATAATTACGTAATTATTCAATTAATTCTATTTAAAAATAAATAAAGTTATAAATACTTTTTTTCCAGACAATAATTCTAAATAAAATTATTCTTCGTCAACTTGATTTTCAAAAAAATTCAAATTAATTACAAGTTTTGTAAAAAAAAAAATGTTTATTAATTAAAAAAATAAATAAAATACATAATAAAAATAATTAATAACAATTACTGTATTTTTTACAAACAATTTGATTGACATTTTGTTTAAGTCTTGGAATTTTCGAAGGCCTCCGTCTTCTAATAAACTCGTTTATTTTTTTAATCTCATTTAATTTATTATTTAATTCTTGGTTATCATTTCCATTATTAATTTCATTCCTCTTAGATCTTACATTAGATTCAGATTGCGATAACGACCGAGGATTGTTATCAAAAAACGGCCCTGGTATCAATTTAATATCAACAGTGTCACCATTTATATATTTACGCTTTTCTAAATTGAAATGAGACTCGGATGATTTTAATTCCAATAACGATTTACTAGATGATTTTATTTTACTGATTTTGAAATCACTGTTAATTTTATTTTTATTCATATTTATATTTAGAGATTTATCAGATTTCTTATCAATTAATTTACTATCAGACTTGTAATAATGATTTAGATTATTATTTGATTTTCTCGATGATAAAAGTAAACTTCTATTTTTACAAAGTTTTAAATAATTATCTGTTGAATCACTGCGGTGTGAAATTGTCAATATTGTTTCTTGATATTTATTTATTATTTTTGCTTCATAATCATTTTTATCAGATAATTTTTTACGTTTATGTCTTCTATGGGTCTTACATTTTATATCTTTATTGCTAATATTAGAATTTAATTGCACTTGTAATTTTTCATGAGATTTCAATCTAAAAAAAAAATTTATTTTTAAAATTAATATTTCAAAAGTTGCACTGTAAAAAATTTGGAGAATGAATGCGAAGCGGGTGACTATTTATTTATTTAATTTCCTCGGAGTGAAATTTATTCCGAAGGAGACTTTATTGTGTACCTGAAGATCGTGACATTTTCCGCGTATCGAAAATGAAAAAAATTTAATTAATTTTATTGCCTAAGATGTAATCGGCGGTGGCCTGAAATTTTTGGCTGAAATACTGGCGCCTGTGCGAAAAATTTCATAAATCTAGATCCAGTAGAATTTTTCTTTTCATTTTGTTTTTTTATTTTCGTGAAAAACGTTCTGATCTTCAGTTGCGTAGTTTATTTTAACAATTTAAAATTAAAACTCCGAATCAAAGTGAATGCGATTTGAATAAAATTCAAAATTACTGCGACAAAAAGACAAACTTCCTATTTACTCCGTATGCGGAGTAATTATTTTGTAAAAACTCCGAAACTTTGAGCGACGGAGTAAATTCGGATTGCAATAAACCCATAATCACTCCGAATTCACTTCCGGTTTCTTACAGTGTACAGTTACTTAAATTATAAATACACAGAAATAAAGGATTTTTTGACGTAAGAAATATTTTGCATTACGAATTGAAGAAAAAAGTTTCCTTAGGATCAGAAAAAATTTCTTGCCCTAAGAAAATTTTTTTTGCTCCAAGAAAATATTTTCTCACCTTAAGAAAATTTTCGTTTTCAATTTCAAATGCAGAAAATTTCTTGGAGTAGAAGAAATTTTTTTTTCTGCGTAAATTTAAAAAAATGAACACTTACTTGACAGATGATTTCTTAGTTGACAGCGAGCTGCGGTTATCAATAAGCAAACGTTTAAATCGTTTGATAAAATAATTCCAAAACTCAGTCATCCAACGCTTTAGACTCGTCATTAATAAACACTCTTTATATATTTTTTTATTTTTTTTATAATCATGCGATAATTTATCTCCGTGATACATTTTCCCATTGTATCAGAATTATAATAAAAATAAAGTGAATATAGACGAATGTTAATTTTATGTTTTAATTAAAAACTCATTTCAAGTCATATATAATAAAAAAATATATATTTATTGTATTTCATTTAGTAACTTTGTATATATTAAGTACAATAATTATTTTTTATTATCACGGGAATGTTTACAAACATTAAGAACTTTCCATAATTACAATTATAATGGGATAATGGGGTATTAAAAATTAATTGAGGCACTCAGAATCCCAGTCTGATGGCAAAACATCTTTCCAAACACGTAATAAATCGAGTAATTTACATGGTTCTTTACACTGTGGTATTTTTAATGGTGTTGCTTCATACATTTCTGTATTATTTAAATATTTAACCTGGAAAATTAATTAATTTATTTATGTATAAATTTTTATGATACTGAAGTGAGTAGACAATTAACTATTTTTGGAATTTTTTTTAACAAATCAATGAAACAAAAAATAATAAACTAAAAACATACACATGTAGAAAATTAAAAAAAAAGCTATCGGTGCAATTTTTGAAATTTTTTTTTTTTTATAATTTGTCGCTGTTCAAAAATCCAAAAATTAATAGACGTCTGTTAACTTCAGTATCATGAATTTATAATCAATTTTTTTTTTAATTCAAATAGGGGAGAGGGGGGCAAAGTGGGCCCCTTAAGCAAAATAATTATAATATCATTAATTTTTTTTACGCGTTTACTTCTTTTTAGACCCTTGATACTTATTTTCACTTCGTTATGCTGCGTCCATTAAAATTGAAAAATTGAAAATTAGGGACAAAGTTGGCCTTTCTAAAAATTTCGGATTTGAGATTTTTTATTCTTTACACGTGTGATATTTGCAAATAACTATAAAACAATTGTATTTTAATAATGAAGAAGTAATTTTAATAGTCTGCTGCGATATAACTTTAAAACGTAATTTTGTTATCTTTAACTTTCTTAATAAATTATATTTAATGAACAGTTTTGGTGGTCTATTTTAGCCCTCATTATATAAGAAACTTCGATAAGCTCATTATCCGTCCGAATTTATTTGCGTATAGAAAATTTTGAGGAGCTCACTTTGCCCCCTTCTCCCCTATAACCGATACTTGAAAAATTATAGGCAATTAAAATTATAAAAATTACTTTGACGTGAACTTCAAGATCGTTTTCTTCAAAATCTTCAGCCAAAACAAGTTCAAAAATTAATGCAGCTCCATAATCTGGTTTAAATAATTCATTTGTAAACCCCATGGCACGTAAAACATTAACTAACGTTATATCATGAGCCGAATATAAGTATAACTTTATTTTATCGTGGCCATTACGCGACAGCATCATGTTATTTGTTATTTCTTTCAATAGTGGACCTAGAAAAATTTAAAAAAAACTTATGTATTGTACATAAAATAGAAATGATAAATGATAGATAAAATATTTACCACCGCGAAGACGTTGTTGAAATGTATTACTTGTAAATAGAGATAACGAACGCGACGCTATTTCTCTCATTTCCTTGTTATAAAATTTTTTAGTCCATTCGGGCAATTCTAATCCATGATTAGCCTTTTGAATTTAAATTACAATTATTATTATTAATTTTTGTTTTAAATACAATTTATTTAAGAAACTATTTTTTAAACTGCCTTAAATTTCCTAGTAGCGCTGTCTTAAACAAGATTCTTGACGAATGTCTTTCAGCAAGTTTCTTAAGGTAGATTTAAACAAGACTTGAAGAAGATGTATTTCATAAGTATACTTGCTAAAGATTTCATCAAGTCTCGCTTATGATTCTTCTTAAAGAATTACGGAAATCTGTAGAAACAGTCTGCAGCAGTTCTTAACCAATATGTCTACTATATTTCAATGTTAGGTCAGAGTTGCTGCAGAATTGCTTAAGATATCGGGTTTCTTTTTCTCCGAATCACTCCAAGCTCAACACACAGTACCTATAGCTGACCCAGTGGTCCTCATTTAAATTTAAAGTGCTACAAATAAATAATATTTTCACTCGATGAAATTATATCGAATATTTAGTGAGCGCCACTGAGTTTACTAGACTAATGCTGAATAGACTGCTCACGAAATAACGAAGTAAGGGTGGCCGTGTCCAGGTATTTTATAAGCAATTCTGCAGCAAGTCTGAGCTAATGCATCTTAACAGATTTACTTAACATATCTTACGGAAGTATCTGGCCTCAGACTTGTCCAAGACTGATGATGCAGACTTCCTAAAGACTGAAGATACAGATTCACGTAAGACTTTCTTAAGAATGCTACTATAGTAAAATTTAAACTTCTCAAATACCATGTAAAATATCAATATAAACGTAATGATTGTTGAGATTTCTAAGATCAATATATAAACCTATTGAATAGTCCCGACTATAAAGTCCATGGTTTGGCAGAGTGGTACAAGCTTCGACTGATACGCAGAAGGATCCAGGTTTGAATCCCAGAAAAATACCGAATACTTTTTCATCGATAGAAAAATTAATAATGAGTGAACAATAGCTATATATAAATAAATTTCAATGAATGTTAATGAACAATAAAATTAAAACATTATTTTTTTAGTGTAAATAACTTTTGTCAAATCTATATGTATATCATATATGATCATATCTAATCATATATGATCATATCTAATCATATATGATCACATGATCAGACATGGCCAATTTTCATATATGATCATATATGACCTTATATGAGTGCTCATATATGACCATATATGGTCAGAAATGAACTTTTTTTTCCCGGGTAGGGATCAAAACTTCTTCAAAGCCACCGGTTCGAATCGCGCTCATAGTTTTTACACGGAGAAGTTATTTTCGTTTAAAATACTATGGTGTCATCGTAAAGCTGGACCATATTAGCCATTTGTCGGAAATTAAAATAAACACATGAAAAAATTATTATGATCATAGTAAACTTGACAACGATTATATCGAAAATTTCCTGATAGCTAAGCTGGCAACAAGTAGCTACGACCTACTGGAGCAACTTGTCACCAAGTCGTTAAAGTTGGCATTTCCATAAGTTGACGGAAAGTTCCCTTCAATTTTATCAGATAGTTGGTAATAACTTATAGTCAACAGTTATAAAATCAGAAAGTTGTCGACAAGTTGTCATCTTGATCACAACTAATTGACACCAAATTTCTGACCAGAAAGTCTTGCTATCGGTTACTGTATCCATTGTAAATTTTACTATGGTCATAGTAATTTTTCCATGTGTTTCTTCAATTTCCGTCAAGTGGCCAACATGGTCCGGTTTTCCAATGACCCGTAGTATTTCAAACATGAATAATTTCTCCGTGTACTTTTCAATTATTATATATATATAAATAATAAATATACTAACTTCTATTTCTAATGTGTTGTACAAAAATTCAACATCAGTAATAGTTGATATTTTCTTTCCAGTATGGTAAGCCAGTTCATTAAAATATGAAGCCATTTGTTCACCATTTTTAATAGATTCATTAACATATGCTTCCTTCAATTCAAAATCTAATGTTGGACACCGATGTTTAACAGTTATTAACTGTTTAAAAAAATTATATAATTAACAAAGAACAAAAATTCAATTACTTATTTATTTAAAAAAAAAAAAACATCAAATAGAAATACCTTATCAGTATCACGAGGAATGGAATGTACGGGAACAGGTCGCCATGGCAAATCATTCATAAAATTATCACCAGGTTCGGGCCGATATAAAGCTGCCAATAAAGCTTGTGCAGACATAATACATCGGTCAGCATAACTACTCATTATTTTAGCAGATGATGTTTCGTATTTCTTTCCAATAACTGAATCGTACTCTAGTCTTATCCATTCACCCAACTGATAAAGTTGGAGCATTCCTACCTAAATTAAAATATTTATTAGTTTCAATTACAATATAGTTTGAGAATCGGTTATATAAGTATAAAAAAATAACTTTGGTTAAAGCTCCCCAGCCGTCTTCCCAACTGTAATCAAGATATGGATCATTTGGATAAGTTTCTGTTGGTGTTCTATCTCCATGCCTAAATATCTGTAATTATATTATTATTATTATTAATATTATCATCATTAAACTGTTTATCTTTATGATTAAATTACAGATTTATCTGGAAAGAGCTCAATAATATTAATTTTTAAACGCTCGTAAAATAAATATGATAGTTTATTTATGAGAATTTTGGTAATTTATTTTAAAGTTATCGAGCAAAAATTAATTCAAAATACGAATTTAAATTCGCGCGGAAATAATAATTATTTAATAGATGCCAATAGATATACCCTAGTAGCATTCTTAAGTAAGTCTTACTCAGGAAATGAAAGTAAGCCAAAACCACCAATGGGATCCAATAGCTTTTACTTTTGACTATAGTAAAAAATTGCTACTTCGTAAGTAAAATTTGCTATCATAAATTAAACATTACTAAGCCTTTGTATCTTTCACATATGGAATGGTAATTTTTTACTTATGCCAAAAGTAAAAGCTATCGGATCTATTGATGATTTCGGTTTACTTTCCACATTGTAATTAAATTTGAATATTCAGTCTTCAGCAAGTCTGCATCATCAGTCTTGGACAAGTCTGAGGCAAGATACTTCCGTAAGATACGTTAAATAAATCTGTTAAGATGCCTTAGCTCAGACTTGCTGCAGAATTGCTTAAGATACCTGAACATGGCCACCCTTACTTCGTTACTTCGTGAGCCGTCTATTCAGCATTAGTCTAGTAAATTCAGTGGCGCCCACTAAATATTATGTGATAATATTATTAATTTGTAGCACTTTAAATTTAAATGAGGACCACTAGGTCAGCTATAGGTACTGTGTGTTGAACTTGGAGTGATTCGGAGAAAAAGAAACCCGATATCTTAAGCAATTTTGCAGCAACTCTGACCTAACATTGATATTTAGTAGACATATTGGTTAAGAATTGCTGCAGACTGTTTTTACAGATTTACGTAAGTCTTTGAGAAGAATCTTAAGCAAGACTTGATGAAATCTTTGGCAAGTATACTTATGAAATACATCTTCTTCAAGTCTTGTTTAAATCTGCCGTAAGAAACTTGCTGAAATAAGACATTCGTCTAGTAACTTGTTTAAGACAATGCTACTAAGGATATTCCGAAATTTTTAAATAATTGTTTAACTTAAATTTTATTTATATCAAATTAACCACAGCTTTGTTCTGATTTTAATTTCATTAACCTATGATTTCTTAGTTTTTTTGAGCTTTGTCATAAAACTAAAACTTAAATAAACTATGATATCTAAGTTTTACTTTTTAAACTTATCTATCAATACTTTGAGATTGAAACGAGTTATTTACTGAGAAACATAATTACAGATTTTTAATTGATAAGTAGAATAAATAAACTTACAATAGCTATTTGACGTATCGAACGATTGTCACTCTTTGGTCCGAATGCTGTGTAAGCTAACAATGCTGAGCTTATAAGTATTCCAAGGATAATAACTGCGGTACATACACCCCGTCTTCCCCCTCGGCAATTTTGTATCCAACAACTTCGGGTGTATTCCATTTTTCTGAATAAAAATGCTTTTTTACTCCGAAATTATTATTGACGTTACAAACGATTTTGAAAAACAAAATTATTACTTACGTAATTCTTTGGCACTTGTTAAATTTATAAATTTTTTTCATTTATAAATAATTCATTTTTGTAAAAAAATGGATTTTTTCTTTTTACGTTCGAATGGATTCAAACGATAGAAAAATTACAAGATAAAATATAAAAATAAATATATAACTATGACTATTATTTTTGTTTTGATGAAAAAAACATGAAATCAGCTGTTTTTTATCATCTTACCACGTTCTACTGAGAATGAAAACACGTATAAATGAATCCTCCCACTATCAGTAACGTAACTATTCGAATTTTCACCCTGTTAATGAAAAGATTTTATTTTTGTTTAAAACGTTAATTATCAGTATCATAATTCAAGTCGTAGTAAAAAATTGATACGTTTGATTGCCATGACCGTCTAGGGGTGAGTGGGGTAAAATGGGCTCCTTGAAAAAAGGGCTTATATGTGATAAAAATGTAAGCCCATTTTCCTCCCTTTCCGACCCTATACCTGTATAAAATAAGAAGTGGCCCACGAATTTTCTCCTATGGAAAGTATCTCACAAAATATGAACGTTTTTCATTTCATACGACGTCTTTTAGTAGGAAAAACTCAAAAAAGTTGAAAAAAAAAAAAAATTTATTCTGACATATTTCACATATAAGGATAGACGAGCAATCTGCAGTCACTACGTGACTGCCTAAAAATCACTTCTAAATTTATAAAATACGCAGAAAAAAAGGATTTCTTGCCGCAACAAAATTTTAATTTGCACCAAGAAATTTTATGCATTACGAATTTAATACAAAAATTGTTTTGGGGCGAGAAAAGATTTTTTTGGTCAAGAAATGATTCCTTGCGCCGAGTAATTTTTTCTAGTTCTAAATAAATTTTTTTTTTCAATTCACAATGCAAAAAATTTCTTGGGGTAAGTAAAAATTTTCTTTAGGCAAGTAAAGATTTTTTGTGTCAACTAATCCTTTTTTTTTCTATGCACACTTTTTTGGCTTTGAGGAGCTTCCTAAAACCAAAAGGGAGTATAAAAATCTGTCATTTTGGAATAAGTAACCCGATATAAATAATATAGCTATATATTTAGTGACAGATTAATTAAAATATTAATTTATTTAAAGAAAATAAATACGATCCTTTTTCTTTTTCGTGTAATTTAAATTTTATTCGAACGATATAGATAAATCTATTTATCTCAATACTTGACAATTAAAAGAGTTTAAAGTATGAAAAGGCACAAATTCAAGTCAAGACCTATCTAATGATATATACCAATTCCAATAAAATAAACTAATTCTATCACATAGATATGGCGGGAACAAAATTTTCCTTATTCTCTTAATAATATAAATAAATAAGAATGGATGTAGATGACTTTGTCTTTCATGAAAAGGCCGTAACTTTTTTCTTTTGGGCATAACTCTAAACAACATTAACGTTTTTTCTTCATTATGATACTCTCCAGTAGACAAAACCTAAAAAAGATTAGAAAAAACTTTTTTTTTGACTTGTGACTTATATGTAGCTGACACTGTCTATCATGTATTTTTATGAAAAGTGACAGTAGCTTTTTATCTCTCGGGAATAACTCTATACAATACGGATGTTTTTCCTTCATTACGATGTCATGTAATAGGAGAAGCTCAAAGAAGTATCAAAAAAATTTTTTCTTCGCGCTACGGCTACGCGTCACATTGGGGAGGGTTGAGGAGGATGCTTCTGTATCTTTATTTTTATTGAGAGTGGCCTGTGGATTTGCACCTATCGGAAATAGCCTTAGAAATATATATGTTTTTTGATCTTTATCATGTCTTATGATAGAAAAATATACAGCAAATACTGTGTACACCACAAATCATAAATCTCGTGTTATTGTACACTGTAAAAAAAACGAGAGTGAATCCGGAGTGAGTACGGATTTTCTTTCAATCCGAATTCATTCCCTTACTCGGAGTTCAGGAGTTTTTCCAGTGGAGTGATTCCGGAGTAATTTGGAATTTATTTAAATCCACATTCATCCTGATTCAGTTTTAATGTTAAAATAAACTCCCTTTCAGAGTGAATTTCACTCCGAGAAGATTAAATAAATAAACAGTCATCCGCTTTGCATTCACTTCGGATTTAATTAGCGTTCACTCCGCAAATTTTTTACAGTGGGTAAAATTTATTAAGAAGATTATTGAAATTTAATCAGGACTAAATTCTGAGGTTCTTCGGCATCTCTGTCAGTTCTGTTTGCTTGAGTAGGTAACACCTGTTACAGGTAATTAATAGACATTATAGCACTGGATTAAAGTAATATTTATTAGGTATAGATATAATATAGACAGGCTACGACGTTTATATGGTACATAGAGCGCACGAATTTTCGAGTAATTTATTTATACTTTATCTTCATTCAAATTTTAATTTATTTTTTCTGTCTATGTCTACAGTTTTATTACTCATTGCTTTAATTAACACACATAGATTAACAATTTATACTTTTGATGAATAATAATTACCAATAAGTATCTAGTATATGTTTGGTATAAATTAGGATCAATAACAAAAATATCTGTTAACATAAATATGAGCAATATTTGCAGTCTAATATTTTTCAATTACATTTTTTAACATAAAATAAATTTTTTTTTTTATTAAATAATAATTAACAATAAATAACATTACTAATTAAATTCTAATACTGTTTAGTTTTTTTTTCACAGCTAAACTACGGGAGATACGTAAAAAAGTAATGAATACTTTTTTATGGGAAATTTTATTCTCTACAAATAAGGTATTCATACTTTTTTATGTATCTCTGATAGTTTACGTGTAAATTGAGTTTAAAAACAAAGATCAAGTATAAGTTAAAAAAAACTTTATTCTATAGAATAAAAAAAAAAAAAATTAACAATAATACTGTTTGTTCTGTTGACTAAATAATATTGATAAATAATAATTATAATTGAGTAATAAAATATAAGTACACTGTAAAATATTTGTGGAGTGATCGCGGATTAAATCCGGAGTAAATGCGGAGCAAATGACTGAGTATTTATTTAATCCCTTTGGAGTAAAATTCACATCGAAGGGGAGTTTATTTTAATATTGAAACTCCGGTTCTGAGTGAAATTTACTCCTACAGGGAGTTTATTTAAATACAAAAACTCCGAATCGGAGTGAATGAAATTCGAAATCCGAATTCACTCCCAATTTTTTACAGTGTAAATTTTTTTTGTGCATTTTTTTAATAAATAAAATAAGTTCGAATTTTTTTTATCTAATTAACAACAAAAAAATTATTTAATTTTAAATTTATGTGCATTATTTTTGGTTAAATATTAGTGTGCTTATTAATTTTTGATTTATCTCTAATAAATTTTTCTAATAAATATATTTTGACATCAAAATTTTTCTGCAATATTAATTACATAATTTAATAATTTAATACTAATTAATGAATAAATTAAACTAAATTGTACAATTTTTTTAATTGCTTATAAATTAATCGAAACTTAAAAAAAGTATACAACAAAAAAACTAAAATGAGGTATTTTTGTTTCTCTTTCTTATATTTTTTTTTTTTTTGTAGAGTGCAATGAAGCGTTGGTTTGTTGCTTGTTTAAATTTTAAAATGATTTAATTTTAAAGGTTTTAATTCTTTTCATATTGAGGATATATTTATTTTAAATTTACGCTTGTTCTGATCGACGCCTTCGTCCAGGACCACCGGCATAATTGGCAGCAGCCATACCCATCAAATGTTTAGCGGTCTGTGAACCGCTAAATCCCCGACTTAGTCCAAAATCGAGCCCATAAGCGCGTTTGCTGTTAATTAATTATTAATTAATAAAACAATTATTATTTTGCTTAAAAAAAAAGATTTTAGGATTGCAATCAAATTTAAATTTTATAGTTTTAAATAAACTCACTTTTCTAATTCTTTTAGTTTGTAATATTGTGCAATTAATTCATAAAATGCTTGTGGGTCATCTTCTAGTTGCTCCAAATAAAGTTGCCGTTCTCTATAAATTTATAAAAAGTATTAATAATCAAAAAAATTATTTAAATGAATTAAAATATAAAATCAATTAGTAAAATGAATTTAAATGTTTGTGGGTATGAAATTTTTTTAAATCTCTTGAAATATAGAGAAAATTTTAATTGGGATTGTTTAATATTTTTTAACGACTTCATTAATAAAAAAAAAAAATAAAAACCAATTTATCAATTAGTCAATTAGCGAGACAGTGATAATTTAATAAAAAAAAAAAAATTAATCAATTAAATTAATTTAAGTTATTTATGATGTATTACATAAAAAAAAACTTACGGAGGAAAAGGTGCAGCATCAATTGAATCGATGACTGTTAGTATAGTTACGGCGGCTATAACTAACAATGCCAGTGTTAATTGTTTCTGCATTTTGTCTGGGTTTTGCTTTAGTTTTTCTGTAAAACTGAGCTGGAACAAAAAAGAATTTTTTTTTTATTTATTATGACAGCAATTTATAATTTAAAAATTACGGTTCGAAATTTATTCATTTATTATTTGACATTGTGGTCTATTTGAGAAATGAAATAAATTATTTTTCTGTATAATAGTAATTAGACCTGTTTATTAAAGTCTCCGTGAAATGACCACTTTGGATACACTTTTTTTTTATCAAAGTAAAGCTTTAAAAAAATTTAATTAGACACAATTTCTTTTTATTTTTATTTACATGGCCGAGTAAATATAATTTATTTATTCTTGTTTTTCATGATTTATAATTACACACCTCGAACGCGAAGCGGAGAGGTAGTGCTCTACTGTCACCAAATTTTTATATATATAATTATATATGTAATTATAACGACCATAATTTATAGTTATAAAATAACAAGAATAAATATAATTTTTTGGAAATAATAATAAATCCCAGTTGCATTCTTAAAGAAGTCTTACGTAAGTTTGTACACAGAGAAAAATGTTGGCTCGAAACTTACTAATTTTTATTATGCTGTCGACCAAACTTGAAACAGGAAGGAAAGCATCCAAACAAATATTAGGCTCATACGAAAAATTATTATGTTGCATCAAAATTATCATAATGTATGAAAGCAATTGTTATTAAAGCTTGTCGATATGTTTCTCGCGTGTAGTAAGTATTGTCATATAGCATAATAATTTTTCATTTGAGCATAATAATTCTTTGGATGCTTCACTTCCTGTTTCAAGTTTGGTCGACAGCATAATAAAAATTGGTAGGTTTCGAGCCAACATTTCTTTCCGTGTATTTTCAGCCTTCAGCAAGTCTGCATCATCAGTCTTGGACAAGTCTGAGGCAAGATATTTCCGTAAGATACGTTAAGTAAATCTACTAAGATGCATTAGCTCAGACTTGCTGCAGAATTGCTTAAGATACCAGGACATGGCCACTCTTACTTCGTTATTTCGTGAGCCGTCTATTCAGCATTAGTCTAGTAAATTCAGTGGCGCCCACTACATAATATTATTAATTTGTAGCACTTTAAATTTAAATGAGGACCATTGGATCAGCTATAGGTACTGTGTGTTGAGCTTGGAGTGATTCGTAGAAAAAGAAACCCGGTATCTTAAGCAATTCTGCAGCAACTCTGACCTAACATTGATATTTAGTAGACATATTGGTCAAGAATTGCTGTAGACTGTTTCTACAGATTTCCGTAAGTCTTTAAGAAGAATCTTAAGCAAGACTTGATGAAATCTTTGGCAAGTATACTTATGAAATATGTCTTCTTCAAGTGTAGTATAGTGGCGGATAGCTCAACTGGTAGAGCACTCGGCGCGATACCGAATTGGTCTGGGTTCGATTCCCAGTTCGGGCTATCTATATTTTTCTCAATTTATCTATAAATTGTCTCATTGAGAAGGTTATTTGCATGTTTGCATGTTTAGGTCTCCACTATATTTAAATGGTTTAAATCTATCGCAAGAAACTTGTTGAAGGACATTCGTCTAGTAACTTGTTTAAGACAATGCTACAAGGGAATAATAATAATAATTATTATTGTTATTCTAAGAACTCGTCTATAATTATAATCAATAAATAATAATAATAATAATAATAATAATGATAATAATAATAATAATGGAAAAGTACATGGATATGTTTATTAAAAAGATAAAGGTGGAAATAAGTTGTCAGTATATCTTTTCACTTAATTTAATATTTCTTTTAGTTATTTAGTTTAAGTAAAAGTTTGTTTTATCGTTCCTGTTAAAGGAAACTTAATAAAATACCTCTATTGAAGTTACGTTGTATACTCTACATTATATAAATTCTATATATATATATATAGATCTATATAAAATAAAAGTCTTGAGTTTAGTTAAGTTGGTTGGTAATATATAAGTGTTGCCTGAAGGGGCAAATGGGTTCACTAAGATAAGAAATGAGTTGACCATATACACGAGTAAGGCGGATTATATTTAACTTTAATGATACTTTTTTTATTATTTTCATTACCCTTTAAAATTTTACTTCCTTGCATTTAAATAATAATTCATAAATCAAAGTAAAAATTAATAATTTATGCAAAAATTTTGAGTTAACTTACCAATTTTTTTTTTTTACATATTTTGTAGTTTTGTTTTCATGGGATTATCAAAAGAATATAGAAAGCCAGTTATATTTTTTGTTTTGTTGGTAAAAATAATTTGAGTGTTTGAAATATTATTTGGTCGTATTATTTAACCGCGTGTCTGTGAGATCAAAGATCAAAGGATGATATTGAGTAACAAATGGCGTCGCAATCATTCATAATTCAAGTTTTGTCGTGGGATTAAATTATCATGTCACTAGATCGTATTATGTCACCGTCACATAGAAAAATGATATTTATAAAAATATATTTTTTTTTTAATTACTGTTTTTCTCTTTTCACTAATTTTTTTCAAAATTTTTATGGATTAATTAATTTTTTTACAATCTCATATTAGTCAATTTTATGATATAAATTTATTTTTGATCCTAAAGTTTCAACAATTTTTGGATTATTTTTTTCAACACATTAACTACGAAAAAAAAAAAACTAAAAATATGCACATGTAGAAAATCAGAAGAACTATAAGTGCAATTTTTTAAAATATTTTATTTTTTATAATTTACTGTTTTAAAAAAATTTCAAAAATTATTTAACGTCGGCTAACTTCGCGTCATATTTATTTGTACCTGTTTTTATAAGGCATAAAATTTTTTTTTCTGTGACGTACTTTAGTGCTGAAAAATATTAATTCCGGTCACAAAAATTGACGTAAAAACGGCTTAAAAAATAATAATAATTATAAATACAAAATTAATATCACTAATGAATTTAATACTCTTAGTATCATATTTAATAGTAATTAACACTGATCAGCTTCTGATTGTAGTTATCATTAATCCGATAAAAAAAAAACATTTAAATCTCAATAAATTAATTGTGATGACAATATTGCGTTGATTGAGCGGATTTAATAAAATGAATACTGTTAATTAAAATAAAATAATATATTGAATTATATTATTTATGACTAAATTATTCAATTATATAAAATAAAAGTATAATGAAGAGCAATAAGTAATCCTAGTATTAAAAGGAAAATATCTCTTGAGTTTATGGAGCATGTCATTTAATTGAAACTTGTATTCCGAGTTATGAGTACAGAAAGAAAGAGAGAGAGAGAGAATAAACTCGTTGGACTTGATTGTCCTATTGCTATTTCTCTGCTACTTTATTTCATCTAATATCTTTGTTTAATTAATTTTCATAAAATTAAACTCTGTTTAATAAAATAAAAACCCCAACAAAATTATAATTCGCGAATTCAGAAATAATTTTTTCTTTAAATTTATATTGCGGTTTAATTATTAGAGATACGTAAAAAAGTAACAAATACTTTTTTTTAGCAAATTTTATTTTCTATAAAAAAGTGTTCATTACTTTTTTACGTATCTCTAATAGTATAAGCGTGAAAGGAAAAATCATTAGACAAGTAGTAACAATCGATATAAAGTCGGACATTTTTTTTTCTCGGTAATAAAATAAATGTTTCCTATGTGCCCACATAGCACATGGGACCCGCATCTCTAATGAAGCATCTAAGGTCACAAGTTTTTTTTTTTTATTTACGGGAAATGAGTGGACGACATGAGAACGAGGGTCGAGAGCTTAAGTTGTTTAAACTCTGGCATTATGCATTCAGTTTTTTTTTTTTTTGAGTCCACTACGAATAATTTGATAGTAGAGACTTGTTTTGTATATATATGTATATATATATATATTTAGATAAAGTAACTGTATATGTAATCCTGTATTAAACAGAGCGCATTGTCCTTTTTATCTCTATCACACTTGAATGAGATTATTATTTTTATCTTACTCGCAAGTTTTCGTGTCACGTTTTAAATTTCTTTTAACCGTCACGCAACTTGATATTTTCAATATATCAGAAGATTTTTAATTATTGATCATTTTTCCAGGACGAAATATATTTTTAAGTTGAGCTTTTTGCAGTTCAATCAAAGTAAATGACCTAGTACCCGATTAGGGAACGAGTAATCGATCACTCCGTGTAATTGTATATCTACATTTAGTAACATTTAGTACATATAGATCATACAAATATATGAGTGATCAGGTACTAGTTCCCTGATCGAGTACTGGGTCTCTTACTTTACACTGTAAAAAATCAGGAGTAAAGTCGGAGTGATTACGGATTTTATTAAAATCCGAATTCACTCCGGTCCAGATTTTAACACTTAAATAAATTTATATTCAACAGAAACAGCTTTTAATTAGAAACATAATTATTTCAATGAATAATTAATTCAGATATTAATAATTAAACTTAAAATATTATGTTTTTAATTTATAAAATGTTTTAGGAACTCACTAAATTATAATTTCATATGAGGTAAAAGCCCCTATACCTGCTCACTTTTTATTGGAGTGAGAGTAAATCACTCAATATAAATTAATAAATAAAATGAAAAACCATATTTTTTTTATAGTTATTTTTTGAAGTTTCGAGTATTAAAATAAAATTTTAGTTTGAAGAATAATGTTGATAATTAATTATTATTAATTTTTTAAATAAGGTCTTTAAGTGTACCTATAGTCGCTCACTAAAAGTTGTCGTGTACCATTCATTACTCAATCAACACATGGCCCTATAGTCACTCAAAGACAATATCAATTAAACTATGATAAGTTTATTGATTTGGAAAATAATTTATGAATTATACTACTGTATTCTTTCATAATATAAAATTTCATGAATTTTAAAAATGTATTTAATAAGATGTAGTTATAGCAATTCTTAAAAAATTTGACGTTACCTAAATTTAATCTAACGAATGAACGTTAAAGTAAAAAATGCCCGGCAGAGCGCGATTTTGAAAACAGTCATTCAATTTAAATTTATAATCTATTATAAAATAATTTGATACATCATATTTTAATATATTTAGATTCACAAATAATCAATAATAATATTTTTAGTTGTAATTTTTTTTGATAAAAATGATAGAAAAACGACTTAAACAGTTAAAGTGAGCGACTAGTGGCACTGAAAATCTTAAATTATTTAATAGCTATAGTGACATCGTTTTTATGGGAATATTTGATATTTCGTTACAATATGAAATGTTATTTTGTGATATGGTCGATATAAGTCGTACGGTTTGTGACCCTGTGAAAGTTTGATTATCAGCTACTTATAATTTTTGAAAATCATCTTGCGTGAATATATAAAAAGGGAGCTTAGATTTATTTCCGTACTCAATATGAAGGACAAATATAAAAATAAATATAAAAGACTTAATCTCACTATGTATTAGTAATTTGTTTGATAATTAATATTTTCTGAAACTCCCTGAGTGAATTTCACTCCGAAAGGGGATTAATAAATAGAAAAATCATCCACTCCGCGTTCACTCCGCAAATTTTTTACAGTGTACTCGTAAAATTTCGAATGCTTGTAACTACTGATGCATTTAATATTGATCAACATTGACGAACATTAATGAAAAAGAAAATTTATGATCGATAAAAAAGCCCTGATTCATTTTCCCCATAAAATTGATCCCAGTATCTTGAATGCAAACTATAATTAGCTGTAAATATATTTACTTTTTATTATAATTAAAAAAATTAATATTTCAGTGAAAATTATTTAAAAAATTTGGTTCAATTTCTAATTGATAACAACTGCAAGTAATTTTTTTAAAAATTCTATATTATTAATTAATAAAATTTCAATACGATTGTAACAGTTAAAAGTTATTCTATATTTAAAAAAAAAGAAGGTAAGGTAAAAGCCCCTATACCGGCTCAGTACCATTAGTCGCTCACTTTAACTGTTTAAGGCGTTTTTTACAATTTTTATTTAAAAAAATTACAACTAAAAATATTATTATTGATAAATAATTATTTGTGAATCTAAATATATCAATATATGATGTATCAAATTATTTTATAATAGATTATAAATTTAAATTAAATGACTGTTTTCAAAATCGCGCTCAGCCGAGCATTTTTTACTTTAACGTTCATTCGTTAGATTAAATTTAGGTTACGTCAAATTTTTTAAGAATTGTTATAACTATATCTCATTAAATACATTTTTAAAATTTATGAAATTTTATATTATGAAAGAATAAAGTAGAATAATTTATAAATTATTTGTCCAAATCAATAAACTTATCATAGTTTAATTGATATTGTCTTTGAGCGACTATAGGGCCATGTGTTGATCGAGTCATGGTACATCACAACTTTTAGTGAGCGACTATGGATACACTCAAAGACCTGATTTAAAAAATTAATAATAATTAATTATCAACATTATTCTTCAAATTTTATTCTAATACTCGAAACTTAATAAAATAACTATAAAAAAAAATACGGTTTTTCATTTTATTTATTAATTTATATTGAGTGATTTAATCTCACTCCAATGAAAAGTGAGCGGGTATAAGGGCTTTTACCTTACTGCCTAAAAATGCTCTTAAATAATATTGTTTATTCCAATGATTTTGATTGAAAAAGAAAAAAACAAAAATTTGCTTCCTACAAAAAATATCTCCCATATTAAGAAATAGAAGTCTTGAAATAAGTAACTGTTTTTGATTAAAATGTATAAATATGTTGAGTTGAGAAAATAAATTTTTATTCGAGATAAAAATTTGCAGATAACATTAAAAAATTAAAAAAGAATAATGTTTTTATTTCATTTACAAATACATCGGTGTAAAGAAAAAATAATAGTGTTGTATACAAAAAGGCGTGTATTTTTACGATAAAACCAACTGAAAATGAGATAAATTTACAAAAACGTTACCAAAAAATTTAAAAGAAAAAAATTAATTAGGTCAGGTACAAAATAATTATCTAAACAATTAATAATTAATAATTATAATAAAAAACACCCACGTATCTTTTTAGTTTAGAAAAAATTTTCTTTACATTATTTTTCTTTCATGTTTACGTTTGTGGGTTGAACTCAGGTTTTGTTTGTTCTTTATTTTTTGTTTTACGCTCGTAATGTTAAAAAGCGCTGCGAACACGTGGGGTAATTAGTACTCAAGTACCCGTGAAATAAGAATGCTCATTTTATTTTACGTAACAACTGTACTAGTCTAAGTACTTTCTCAATGGATTATTTTTAGCATAAAACTTTTCGCTCTTTATTCACGGGTAATTTCATAATTATAATAACATTATAAATTTTATAATTTCGGTAATTAATTATTTTGAAAATAAAATATTTATTCTTTGTACACAAAAAAAAAGATTTCTTGTCGCAAGAAAAGTTTTTCATTAAGAATTGAAAACTACAATTTTTTTGCGACTAGAAAAAATTTTTTTTTTGCCTCAACAAAAATTTTTTCTCGTCCCAAGAAAATTTACGCTTTCAATTCATAATTCGAAAAATTTGTTGGAGCGAATAAAAATTTTTTGTGCCAAGAAATCCTTTTTTTTTCTGTGAATATAAAATAATTTATGATTAAATTATATCACGAATAATTTCGTAACTTGACTTTTATCAAAAAATTATCAAGCTAAAAAACTAGCTGAATTTTTTTCTAATTAATTCCTACATAAATCTTTGAAATCTGATAAAACATGAAAGCGCAAGAGCATCAAAAATATTAAATTTCAATGACGAAATAAAAAAAAAAGTTAAAAACGAATTAATATCACACACGACTTTGTTATAAAATAATGTCAGACACTCAATACCCAAATAAATATCAATATCTATGTATATTAAATATCATCATCAAAATGAATTCAATTATCACCCGACTATTTGTCTTTGGTCGAAATAAACACCCACAAAATTTCCAATTGCAACATGATAACAACACCGACAACATGCTTGTTGTGTGTCCCAATAAAATTCCATTAATATTCAACATTTTATCGAGCGTATAAACCGATAAACGTTCAATCACATTAACATCCCTATAAAGAACGAATTAAATTCTGTAAAATTGTGTAAAATAAACCTCTATTATTTTCTCAGATAATATATCAGTGGATAGGAAAAAAAAAACTTTTTATTCATTGATTGATTGAGTTTACTAAAGTTTAACCAAGATGATTAATTATACTGATGGATAAGTTATACATATATATTTATTATAGTCGATTTACTCACTTCCGAATGCAATTACTTAAATGATATATCCTAGAGGAAACATGACATTTGCAATTTAATCGACGGTTTCCTCGACAAATTCCTTGGGTTTACAAACTATTAATTTATATATAAATACATATATACATATGTATATATGCAAGTCATTGTTTATAGTTTTAAACATGATTTAAAGTTTGTTTCACGTAAATTTTATTAGTAACTAATTTAAAAGTTGTCTATAGTAAACGGTCACATTTAATAAATTAGTTAAGAAATTTAGTGGTTAGTTAATAAAAAATTTTTATTTAAATTCTATAACCGTTTGAAAATAACTACAAAAAACAACCCGAGTAAAAACATTTAAAGCCAAAAAAAATAATAAAATTTTTTCTCGGCCGAAAAGTGGCCGACAAAAAGCCAGGTAGTGAACACGCGGCCGAAAATTATCTAGGCCTGAAAATGGCTGACAACTTGAAAAATTTCTGTTCTATATTGAGTTGCTTGAAATTTTTCCAAGTTCTATAATTTAAAAAAAAAAAAATATGGCCAAAAATAGGCTGACTGAATTTATCGGCTGATTTTCAGTCCAGGGTGGCCACAAAGAAATGATTTCAAAACTCCCTGAGATTTCCCGGTTTTCTAGTAAAGTTTTTCACATTTTTCCCTGATTTAGAAATTTTATTCGTATCATTTAGATATTCAAAGTTTTTATTATATTTTCATTTTTAATAATTAAATTTGATAATTAAATCATGCGAGAAACCAGAAAAAATAACAATAAAATAAATTAATATTGCCTACTTTTGATTATTCGATGTTAAAAATGTATAAGTTAAAATATTTAATAAGAAATTTTATGATTTCAATAAATTTAAAATACACTGGTTACAAAAATTAAGGGATATTAAAAAAATTTCAAATTTTTTAGTAATTTTCAACAGTTTATAACTCGAAGGAAAATGGTCGTACAATAAAAACAAAAAGTCAAACTGCAGCTTCAAGTGTCTAGTTTTCTGATCTGGGTCTTTAAATTTTTTTATTATGCACGGTTCCGGAGCAATCAAAAATCAATCTTAATTTTCGAAAAAAACTTATTGAAGCTCGAAGACCGTTTTTAAGACGAACAAAAATTTGGTAAATTTCTTTTTCGATAGTTTTCTTAGGATTACTCCGGAACCGCACATAATTATAAGTTTAAAGACCAGATCAGAAAACTAGACACTTGAAGCTCCAATTTGCCTTTTTTGTTTTTGTCGTATGACCATTTTCTTTCGAGTTACAACCTGTTGAAAGTCACTTTAAAATTTGAAATTTTTTTTATATACCTTCATTTTTATAACTAGTATATAATTGAAATTTTTTAAAATTTTTAACTGTTACAATTTAATTCCCGGATACTTTTCGAAATTCCCTGACATTTCCATGATATTTCCCGGCTTTCCCGGTTCGTGGCCACACTACAGTCAGTTTATGAAGAATAATAAAATTTCGGCACGTTTTCGTATTTTTCCAAAAAAATTCTACGGCTTCGGCGTGATTTCGAAAAAATATTTTTACCCGGGAATAAATTTATGTTTAAAAAGTAATTAATAAACTTTCGGAACTCATATAAAATTAATTTTATGCTCATTAAATAGCAATGAAGTTTAAAACTAAATTAATTTTTTTATCAAACAGTTGATTGAAAGCATCGCATTTATTATTTATTACAATGATTTATTACTACTTGGATTAAAAACTGAAGAATTGCTATAATTAATCAAACTTTAAATATATGAAGAAAAAAAAATTGACAAGTTATTTCGTAATATAGAATTAGTTTAAAATTTATAAATTAAATAATAAGATAGATATTTTTAGTAACTGTATTAATATATGACATTTAAAGTGGTTATATACATCCTCTAAAGTATTTTCTCTTGTCTTGTTCTCTCACGAGCTTTATTGTCTGTATACTAGAGAAAATCGCTTTGAAATAGCGATACAACATTCTAGAATTTATGGAATTATTAAACGTCAGTTTAAACTTTTTTAGAAATTTGATAGTTTCTTTTTTTTTTTTTTAATTTAATAATAATGATAGTGTTGTTTGATGAGGATAATGGTGTCATTTAAAATGTAACAATAAATCGAGGGTGGTTAAAAAAAAAAAAAAAGAAAAAAGAGGGAGAGTTAAATAAATAGTTAAAGAGAAAAAGCATTTAAGTCAACTCAATTTAGAATGTTGTACTCTAACTGTCGAGTTTCGACGATGCACTGGGGAGAGCTTTGACTGAGATAGGATTTCGGTTTATATATGTTGAGATATATATCTTATCCCTACTTGTTACTGTTATTATTATGGGATCTAACATAATTATTCTATTTGAAATTGAGATTATAAATAATTACGTTAATTTCAGTCTCCTGTAATTAATGAATAATTCAAAATTTTTTTAACTTAAAATAGGGAATTAGAGAAGGAAATGTTGTGGGGTAAATCAAAATGGAAATAAATTTTGTGGAACTAAAAGCTTGAAATTATTAGATTATTAAAAACTTTTTATACCGAATAAAAAAAAAGTTGATCTATGATTTTTTTTATTAAACGACCGATAAAAAAAGCCAGAGAATTTTTTATTGACTTCGACGAGATAAACTTGCACTTCCGCCATTAAGACATTTAATAAATTTACAAAATCAAACGTTTTTTTTTTACTCCTAAATCGATCCAACAAAAATAATCCAGACTAAAATTAATTATTATCATCAATCTACTTACTTATTTATTATTATATGAATAAAAAAAAAGTTGTAAAGTTCAGAAAACGTCAACTTTGTTCTAGTTGAATGAAAAAAAAAAAATATCTCATTGAGCTGTCATTTTTATTCTATTATTATTATTTATTATTCATTACTAATGTTATTGAATAATCGATAATAAAAATAGAGAAGCTTATAATAGATAAATGTCGTCAGCTCACAAAAGTTTATAATACGATAACATAATAATAATAATGGATTCCACATTTGCTGGTACTGTAAATCCAAGTACTCGTTAGTCGTTATTACAGAACATTTAACTATGCTTAATGCATCTGGACATGAACCGTGATGGTTATAATTGTAATACTCGTAATAACAATAATAATAATAATAATTATTATTATTAAGATTGATTATTAAAACATAATATCAAAATTATAAACTTTAAAGTAAATAGAAAAAATTAATTAATTAAATTTAATCCTGAAAATACTTGAGCATAAATTCACCAAGAAAAATTTAAACCGCAAAATTACGCTGGAGCTTTTTAAAAATTATAACAATTAATTACTTACATACTTAATTAATCAATAATTGAACTTTAATAAAAATTTTATTTGCTCATTACTAAGTATAATAAAAAATGATGCATTTAAAATAACCGTTAAACAGGTCAAGTGTATCGGCTTTTGTTTATTATTATTTTTTATATTGTTTATTATTATTATTATTTTTTTGTTTTTATCTACTTCGCTCGGACGTAATTGAATAAACCCTAAAACGAAGAGCTTTTTTACCGGGTTGTGTTATAGATGATTTTACTTGAATAACGCGAGAAAATATTAACAATACGATGACTCCCTTCTAATATATATAGATATATATGTATGTGTTGGTTACTAGTACCTTCAGGCAAAAGTTATGAATAGAAAAATTCGTCTATTTAATTTATCATGCCACTAATATTTCAGTGTCACAAATAAATCGAAATCAATTTAACGTACAATTTATTTCATTTTCTGTATATTGTTTAGTTTTTTTTGCTTTGTTTATGATACTCTATTCTATTCATCTTTTAGTTTATTTATCTTGAATAATAAGATAAATATGACAGGTATATAAATTTATTTATTTTTTTTTTTCGGCAAAAGTTACTTTAATACATTGTTTTTTTTTTCAACTATAATTTGAACTAAAAAACAATTTCCACACTCACTGTCATTTAGTTATTTGATGATTTCATAAAATTGGAGTGCAAAAATCATAAATTAATTCTTTTTCAAATTAATTGGTTGTAAAATTATCACCAGTGAAAATAGAATTATTGACGTTAGTATAAAATTTTTGGTTATAAATTTTCAGCAGCTCAAGTTGATAGATGAAATTTTTTAATATATTTTTTAAAATAAGACATTAATGGTATATTGTGTGACAAGGGATGAAACAAAACGATTTCAGACCAGAGTGAAGTTGGCTGTCCGAGCCGTAGGCGAAGACTGATACCACCCGCAGTCTGAAATGGGGTTTCATCCTGTGTCACATAATATTTTTCATGATTACTTGCATCGGATTACTTGGAACTTAAAGTATTAGTGTCAGCAGCCAAACAGAAACAAGGTAATTTATCACCAATGCTGTGATCAATTATTAGCGTATGCGTAAATGTGATTTGCAATTTACAATTAAGCAGAAACCATAAATACTGTTTATTATTTACACTAATTTTTATACAACTTAATTACAAAGTTAAAATTGACGTTTACGTAATAGTATATTGTGTGACAAGGGATGAAACAAAACGATTTCAGACCCGTGTGAAGTTGGCTGCTCGAGTCGTAAGCGAGGTCTGACAACACCCGCAGTCTGAAATCGTGTTTCCTTCTGAGTTTAACACACTATATTTTTTTCATGATTACCTGCATTGGAACTTACACTGAAAAAAAAATTGCAGTAAGAGGAGTACTGCTAGGTTATAGTAATCATCCAAAGTTTGGAAAATCGTAGATTGTTAATGTAGCAATACTTTATTTGCGTAAAGTCTAGATTGCTATTTCACCCATAGAGTGTTTTGTTCAATCAACTTTCTATATAGATGATTGTTACAGTATTACGTATTGCTATATTAACAATACGTATTAATATACTTACAATCCGGATTGCTGTATTCCCCATAATTGGTATTACTGTTAACGATTCCTACACTGTGAAAAATTCCCAACAAATTTTACTATGGGTGCATAGTAACACTGAACTATAAAGAAACTGGTACAAAATTTACAAGTGTCCTATAGTAAACGTATGCGCATAGGCCACGATCGTGTAGTCTGCGCATACGTTTACTATGGGACACTTGTAAATTTTGTACTAGTTTCCTTATAGTTCAGTGTTACTATGCACCCACAGTAAAATTTGTTGGGAATTTTTCACAGTGTAGGAATCGTTAACAGTAATACCAATTATGGGGAATACACCCAAAGAATACAGTTAAATTGACAATACTTTTATTTAAAATTGAAGATAGTTAATGCAGCAATCTAGTATTGCCAAGTTGACGATATATTTTGTTATGATAACTATCTACCATTAGCAATACATCAAATGGTTACGGTAACCATATTTTTTTTCAGTGTAAAGTTTCATTGTCAGCGGCCAGTCAAAAAAAAATTAATTTAAGACCAATAATGTGATCAACTCTTAGCAAAATCGTAAACTGTGATTTGTAATTTATAATTAAGCAGAAGATATAAACAATAAAATTAATGATCTGAAATTATTATTAAACAAACGACAAGTATCAGAGTTTAAATTACGAAAGCCTTTAGTCAGCGGGTAGAAACATTATTTGTTTCTTCCCAAGGGACAAAGCCTATATATGTTTCTGCCGCTGATTGGAGACATTCGTAATTTACGCGTTTCCTAATATTTGTTTGCAGTATTGGACTGAAATTATCTTGTTTCTACTGGCTGTAGAGATACTGAAAGTTTAAGTTTCGATGCTGGTATTGTGAAAACATAATTTATATAATTTCTGAATGCATATTATTATAACTGGCTGAGTCTGCTGAAAGCTTTAAGAAACTCTGACAAAGCAAAAGGCTACTGTCCTATTCATATGTATACACAAAGATACATAAGTGTATAAAATCAACTGATATAACAGAATATTTAGCTATATCTCATAAATTTGCTTTATATGCTTTGATATTAACCAGTTATTTTAGATATAAATCTATTCTATGAGCATATATATATTTTGCCTTGGGCAACTTGTGGTCCTTTTGATCAAAATTCATGTAAATTATAATAATAAATAGTAATAATTATTATTATTACGTCACAAAGTCTAAGTATCAGATTTTTTATTACAAATTAAAATTAATTATTTAAATAATCGATGATAAAAGTAATTATTTTTACTATTGTGAGAAAAAAAGTTTGATAATTAATTAAATAATGAAATTTAATTTAACTTTTATTATTTAAGAAATAGTGTCGTCACTTTTTTAAAAGCTCTTATATACTCGCGGAGGATGTTAAGCATACGAGAATATTAGCCATAAAAATATATGACAGAGAGTATGAGAAAGGGGAAAAAATAATAAAATAAAATAAAACGAAAAAGAAAAAAGGAAAGATAAAATCAAGATAACGTTATTTTGTACTTAACATTTTTAAAGTTGGGTATATTAGTTTTACACTGAAAAAAATTTTTACTCGCCTCAAGAAATTTTTTGCTTTATGAATCGAAAACGAAAATTTTTTTGAGGCGAGATAAAATTTTCTTGAAGTCAGAAAGAATTCTTTGGGTCGAAAAAAAAATATCGTGCGTCAAGAAATTTTTTCTAGCTTTAAGAAAATTATTGTTTTCATTTCGTAATGCAAAAAATTTCTTGCAACAAGAAATATTTTTTTTTCTTTGTAGACTGAGAGTTTTTGTGTTAAAAATTGATTTTTTTTTAGTTATTCATAAATATATCGCGTTATTAATTCCAAAAGAACTTATATTTTCATACGTGTTTTTGGCTTTAGAGATTTTCCTACACTGTTGGAAATATTCTGAAATTTAATAAACTATCAAGTGTATAAAATTTCATAAATCGCGTTCTGAAACTGATTTAAGAATAGAAAGTTCTAAATTTTCAGACAGCAGTAGAAACTTCAAGTCATATTGCTTTCAAGAAAATTTTCTGAAATTTCAGTCTTCGCTCGGGATATTAGGCAACTTATTATGAAATTTTAGAACACGGTATCAAATTTTAGAAACGCTTGATTGTGCGTTCTCAAATTTTATAAGAAGAACTGAAAATCAAGAAATAATATTAAATATTAAGAAAAGAAATATTGCTGTCAAACAAGTATTCTGAATTTTTACACGTTAAATTAAGAAATAAAACTTTTAAATATAATACTTCCATTTGATTTTTAATTTTTTGTTAAAAATTTCACAAAAGTGTAATTTTCAGAAATCTTTCATTCTGAAATTTTAAAACTACAAATTCTTAAATTTCAGAACAAAATTGTGTTGAAAATTGAGATATAACTTTTTTTCTGAATATTAAGAAAAACTCTTTAACAGTGTAAAGCCAAGAGCGCGTGATTTTTTTTTCAATGGCAATAGACTTATTTTAGAACTAAAAATTTAAAAAAAATTTTGAAAGCCTACACTGAGAAAAAAAAATACTTTTATCAAGAACATTTACTTGATACAAGAACATACGTTCTTGATAATTTTCAAGAATATACAATTATTGTCTCAAGAATTCGTAGAATTGAAGGAAATAATTTTTATTTAATTCAAGTAAAGCTATTCTTTTGTTCACTCATAATATAATATCAAATTCATATAATAACAAAAATAAATTTAATGCTCTTTTCTCAAGAAATTGATAATTAATAATAATAAAATAAATATTTTGAACGGATTTCTTGAACCAAGAAATTCTTGTTTGGAAAATAGTAATTTTTTTTCTCAGTGTAAAGAGCGCTTGACTTAAATTATTTGCCCTTTTGGCTTTAAAATTTTTTTTTTATTTTTGAGCTTCAAAATAAGTCTATAAAATTATTTGGAGTAAAACAAAAATTCTACGCCCTATTGGAATTAGTAACGCGATATAAATTATAGTTAATCCCAATTAAAATTTATAAAATAATTAAAATCAATAAATAATTCCAATACTTTCCGTAAATTAAATCAGGCTTATAAATAAAAAAGCTAAAACTTTTTAAAAAAGTTTTAGCTTATTTCAACAAATTCTTTTATCTCCTTAACTTTTTACATCTATTCGAAAACAAGAATAAAAAATAATAAATAATTTTTTTTTTATGTTAAAGTTTAAAATTTTTTTTTCTGCATTGTTAGAATTTTTTTATTTTATATAAATGGGTTAGGACACTGTTGAATGCTGTTCCAATTATGATTGTAGTCTTGGGAGCGTAGGAGAGAAAAAGGAAAGAGAGAGAAACAATAAGTAAAAAACTAGTGATAACTAACAAAACGACTTTGAGTAAGTTTGTCTTGACACCAGGGACTAACTTGAGAATAATTGTGTTACGAGTAAAATAAACTCGTTCATAACAGTCACATATATATATTTTAACCTTCACACATTTCTATTATCGCTTTTTTACTTTCTATACAAACTCTACTGTTATGAAAGTTAAAAAATTTTATTCAAAAAATAATTAACTATTTTTTATTACCCATTAAAAATAATTACTGATGAGAATATGAAAAGTTAAAAAATTAAAAAATTACTTTTTTTTTATTCATATTGTTATTGCAAAAATGGAATTACTTTTTTGTGATAAATTGTGACAATTTAGAGTAAATTTAAAGAAAATAAAAAAAATTTGTGATATCTCTGGTAAAACTTTTTTTTATGGACTAAAGATTCTGAGAGATTGCGAGTTTTCGAGTTTTAAAAGTTTAAAGTTCAATTCCCGGGAGATATTTGATATTTTAAAAATAAAATTAATTCATTGTGTTCAGTATAAATTGGTCGGATGTTTAATAAATTTAAACTGATCAATAATTTTTATGAAAAAAAAAAATTAAACTGTTACAACTGACAGTGGCGCTTCTGATAAATTTAAAAAATGAAAATATTTATAATAATAAAATAAAAAAAAACTTACGTTGATGAAAACTTAAAATAACTGAAGAAATGTCAAAGGACTCGATGACACACTGATGAAGTCAGGAACCAATATGCAGGACAAGAGCGTTTGAAGCTTTTATATAAGCCCGAGACTCTTGCCGGCAACCACCGATTCATCATCCCCTTCAACCCCTCGTTTACTTGAACCCCAAACCCACCACACGATACTCGACCAATCGAGTCTACTTCCATCTCCTCTCTAGTTCCACTGCCCTCATATACATACACTTGAATCACCCCTCAACTCTTAGCTTGAAACCCCTCTTTTAAAAGTTTTGAATCCATTGACTGATGCTACAGGTGCCCCTTCGATACAAATCAAAAGTCAACTATCTTTATTATTTTTTAATCATCTCCAATCTACTTTTTTCCCGCGTATTATTTTATATTATTTTTTAAACTTTTTAACACATAAATTATTTAAAATACAAATTTTGTTAATTTAGTAACTTTTAAATTGTAATTAGTTAATTGCCTTAAGGGCTTGCTGTTAAATCTTGATAAATTTATACGTTCAATTAAACTTTTTAAATATATGTAGCTTAAATAACTTTGTTTAATTACTTTATTTATTTATTGAACACAAATTTGTTTGTTTGAACAAAAGTTTGTACACTGAAAAAAATCAGGAGTGAATCCGGACTTGATCTCAATCCAAATTCACCCCATGCGAAGAGAATAGGGATTTTTTTTAAAGCGGATTTCGGAGTGATGCGGATTTTTTTCAATCCGCATTCACGCTGGTCCGAAGTTTCAACGCAAATAAATTTTACGATACTGAAACAAGCCGAGGTCTAATAATTTTTTGATTTTTTTTAAAACTATGCATTTATAAAAAAAAAGTATTTTTAAAAACGTAGAGTCTAAAGATACAGAAAAAAACCTGTGTTCGAAATAGCCGACCGTGTGGCACGTTATTGTGCCGCACGCTTATCCCTTATTCCATCCCACCTCTTTCTGTACACTTATCAACGTTGTTTTAAAAATTACACCTCTAGTTTTTTTAGTGCATATTTTTAGTTTGTTTTTGTTTTAATTTAATAAAAAAAAAAACAAAAATTGTTAATTGTCTGCTAACTTCAGGATCATTAAATTTATATTTAATAGAAATGACTTTCTTCATGAGGATTATAATTATTTTAATAAATAATTGACTCAGGTATTAATTATTAAACATAACATATTATGTTTTTAATTTATGAAATTCTTTATTAGTTCACTAAATTATAATTTTATAATGGACGTCGTGAAACCATTAAATTATTTAATAGCTATAGTGACATAGTTTTTTTGAGATTATTTTATATTTCTGTACAATACAAAATTTTATTTCATGGTAGGGTAGAGGTACCGTTTTTGGCCACCTCAGAGCCAGTTTCAGACACTTTAAAAATTTAAATAAAGTAATTTGTAAAAGACGCAATAACACAATTAATTTTTCAACTGTGTACACTGAGAGAAAAAAAAATTAAATTCAAGTAACCATGTTTACTTAACTCATAATACTGAAAACAAGAAAAAATTTACTACATCGAAGTATAATATTTCTTATCTTTATAACAATTGTTTGAATCTACTCATAAATTTCTACAGACAATGCATTTTTACTAAAATTAAGAAAATATTTACTTGGCACTATTTAAGTAAAATAATACTTAAATCAAGAAATTTTACTTGGAAATATACACTTTTTTCTCTCAGTGTACAAAGACACTTTTATTACATTGTTGCAATGGAAATTTTGTTTCATACTTTTTCATTAATTTAAATAAAGCTTTATATGTCCAAAAAGGGAGCAGTGTCCACAAATGCTACTTCTACCCTGTGGTTGATTCAAATATGACAGTTAGTAACTCAGTGGAATTATATTACACTAAGAGAAAAAAAAATTAAATTCATGTAATTATTTTTCTTGTTCTCATAAATACTAAAAATAAGTAATTTTTTTCTAAAACGAAATTGACAGTTCATATTTTAAGAAAACTTTTGCTTCACTTTAGTAATAAATTTCTAGAAGCATGAATTATTCAAGACAAGCGAAGATTTCGTCTATTTAGTTGATACGTTCTCAAATTTATTACAATTAAAAATTTCAATATAGCAATTATATTTGGTTGAGTGAAAAAAAGGAATTGAAGAAAAATATAATTAAAAATTAAAAAGAAATTCTTGCACTATGAACAAAATGAAATTTCTCATTGGTGTTGGTAATAATATAAAATATATTAATTTTTTCGAGAACTACTTCCATGAACTTTTAAATATTTAAATTTCGTTATTTAGTTCTTTAAATTAATATTTAGTTGTTTAAATTAATATTTAACATGACAAACATCCATGAATAATTTAAAAGTTTATTAAAAACATGATATCCAATAAGCAACAGTGGCTAAGCGTGTTGGGTAGGTCATAAGTCTCGCGTGATCGGTCTAGGTTCGAATCTTGGGTAGGGTAAAACCATTTGTTTGTAAAAAAAAAGTTTGTTAAGATACAAAACTAATCTGAATAACATTACACTGTAAAAAGAGCGGTGTTAAAAATGGACTCGTTTTAACTCCGCCCGGTGTAAAAATGAAATTACACCGGTGTAGGAGGAGTAATACACCGGTGTTAAAAATACCGGTGTTAAAGCGGGGTAGCCGGTGTAAAAGCGGAGTAAAACCGGTGTAAAAGCGGGGTAATGCCGGTGTAAAAGCGGAATAAATTGCGTCCGCTTGGAGTATTGACTTTAAAGATTATAAAACACAAAAAATGTCAGTTCTTTATAAAAATTAATAAAAAATATCATTTATTAACAAGTATAGTGATCGAGTAAGTAAAAATATTCACAAAGTAAAATATTTTAACACCGGTACAGAATATTTACACCGGTGGCGGCGTTATTTTCACACCGCTTTCGGGGGTAAATTTAACACCGATAATTTTAACACCTACACCGCTTGGACTTACCCCGGTGATTTTTTACAGTGTAGATAAAAAAAAAACTGAAAAACGGTTAACCCTGCGGCCAACCCCTAAACTTCTCGCTGTTTTCGAGCCCGGAGAAAAAAAAAGTTTTCGCAGAAGCGAAAACTTCCCATTGGAGTAAATTTTATTTCGGAAGGGAGTGAAAAAATAAAAAGTTATCTACTCCACGTTCACTCCGCGTTTACAAAAAAAAAATCATTCTTGTAGTAAACTGAATATTTTACATAAAATATTTCATTAAATTTTGTTCTAATTTTAATTGTTTAGCCACAATTTCGAGTTATAACTTACGTAGTTGATGCAGAGATAAAAATTTATTACTTAAAATTCTTATTATACAATAAATCTAGAATAATGAAGCTACATATGTATCATTTAACAATGAATATTTAACAAATAATGTTTCATATATAAATTTATATTCTATTCATTTTAATATTACTGCGGAAATGTGAATTTTATTCCGCAAAACTTCGTAATGTAAATTTTTATCTATTACAAATCATTTGAATACTTACATTATTATTATCATAATAAAAAAGAAAATGTCATACGCTTTTCTTATCGTCATAAATATTATGTTTATAGATACTAAAAATTTTATAAATAACAAAAAAAATACTCAACTTGATTTTTTTTTGTAATTAATGAAACCTATAAATTAAATTTAAAAATCAATTCATAGTTATAAAGTTTGAATATTTGATACGTCGATTCAGTCGGTGAAAATTTATCACAAGTTGATTTAAACTAGAAATTACATATTTTCTTTAGTTCGAATAAATTATTCTCGAGAATTTGAAAAGTGCATTTTAATTGTACAAAAACTTTTTTTTTTTTAAATTAAACGTTTTATTGGGAAAGGTCTAGCAAAATTATCAAAGGAGGAATTGACATTTAATGTCATTATTCGAAATAAAGTAATTTACTATATAACTCGTACATACTGTAAAAAATTATTGGAGTGAACGCGGAGTAAATGCGGAGTGGATGACTGTATTTATTTAATTTTCTTGACGTAAAATTCACTCCTAATACAGGGAGATTATTTGAATATTCAAACCCCGAATTGGAGTGAATGTGGATTTAAATGAAATCCGTGATAATTCCGCGTCCACTCCCGATTTTTTACAGTGTGACCTAAGAACTTTAAATCTGGCAGTGAACGTAATTTTTGTTGGCAATCGGAAAAGGAATTGCTAAATGCCAGTTTGGTTGCCAGTCTGTTCTTTGGATCCACTGTAGTAAATCCTAAAGCAAAACTTGGATAAATTTTTCCTCGTTTTGATTTGATTTTTTTCAAGAAAAAATTGAATATTGCTAAAAATATGTAACACATTTTGCTTTAAAAAAATATCTCACATATTACTCTCTAAAACTGAATCTATGAAAATTCGTGAATATTCACTATTTGCTAATGAATTTCGCTGATTCACTTTTAGACAGCAGTAAAAAAAAAAAATCTTAAAATAAATGACTATATTTTAATTAAAACCTCAAAAATATATTGACTCGAGAAAAAAAACTTCATTTGGTTGATTAGGCACGAAATTTTCAGTTAGAAAAAAGTAAATAATAAAAATCGCAATAATGATTTAATGAATGGATTAAAAATTGAAATATAGGATAAAAAAAGTTAAAGAAAAAATTTAAGAATGGCCGTGGCCATCAATCAGTTAACGACATCCGGCAGTAATTCATTTAATCCATGCCCTATAAGTACGTCATCAATCGATATTTATTGGTTAAGAAAAAAAAAGTATGCCGCCAGAGAGGTCTTAGAGTATGAAATAGGAAAATATAGTTAATAGGGTAGAAATAAGTAAATAGGATAAAAAAAAAATTAAAATTTCAGTTAAATATAGCTTGGGTAATTTTTTTTTTATAAAGAAAAAAATTATTTATTGGTCATATGCAAAAGAAAGGAATTTAATAAGATTTTAAATTACTATTATGTTGATTTATCGGCTCATTTTGTTAAATAATATCGTTTTATATTTCCATAGTTCTTTTGATTTTTTTTTCTATTATTCAAATAATTTGACTCATTTATTAAGATATAAATTTTATTTATCAAAAAATCGCTTAATAATTATAAATTTAAATTTAAAAATTTTGGAGCGTAAATAAACAAAGCTCAATTGATTTTTTTTTTTTTTAATAATTTTTGCCCAAAAAAACCAAAATCTAAATAATTGATTCAATATTATTATATTCCATAAAAATGTAGCAGTTTTCTCTATAAATCATTAAAACTAGAGTTTAGATTATCAATAATTAATGAAAGTTTAGTATGTCTAGTAATGGAACTCGTAATTAAATTTAAATATATCATCAGTCAAAACCATTTGCTATGAATAAATAATTACTGTCAATTTAATCAAGTAGATATTAATTAATTGAAGTATCATAAATCTATGATTCAAGTATTTATGTAAGGTTTGAAATATGTGTTTATATCAATTGAACATCTATATATATATATATATATATATATATATATATATATATATATATATATATATATATATATACATAAATATATTTCTTTCGCTCTTTTATTTAACACCTACGTAAATTCTGATTCACTTTTATGATTTATTTACTCACTAATAATGAAATCGAATCAATTTATTACTTTTTTTTTTTATATTGTCCAAAAAATATTATTGATATAATGAATAATATTTTTTCAAAAGATTTATTAGATATTTAATGACAATAAATTTTTTTCTTCATTTACTTTTCTCTTTTTGCCTTACAATTAAAATTTAATTGAAAATATTTTTCCAATCGTGTCTATTAAATCTCGGAAAATTTTTTTGACTCTCATCATTGACTATTCCCGACATACGTTACTACATATATTCCATTTTCATTGAAATACATAAAGCATATCAATGTCTAATATCTACATACATATAAACTAGTACGAAACTTTTTTAAAGGCCATTATATATTTTCATTCATGATAAATTTATCAAAAGACTGAGTTCAACGATTGTATAAATTTACCCCTTGTGATTGTTGAAATTACTTTTTTTTTTACACTTGTTAGTTTACTGTTGTCATAGTAATTAATAAAATGATTATACACTTGAGGTGGCAATAAAAAAAATCCTGAAAAACGGTTGAACCTGCGGAAAAACCACAAAACTTCCCGCTGTTTTCGAACTCAGGGAGCTGAGTCTAGATTTTCTATCGAATTTATGTAGAATTTCTTAGCCGGCGATCCTGATAAAAATTAAGGCGTCCATGGGATGTCTGGAGGCCTTGGGGTATCAGGCAAGTCTTCTAGAAAAACGCTAGCACATAGAAGCGAATGAAAAAAAATTTCTTCTCTTCGAGTTCAAAAAACTGTGAGACAAGACAGAACATACATTTCATTGGAAAAAAATAATTTGATTCCAGCGTTCTTGGTAGCAATCAAAAGAGCTTACTTCCGAGTCAAAAAACAATTTCTAGTTTAGTCCTCAAAAGCCTCAATGCCTTTGATGTTTTATTTCCCGCTCAGAAAGTAACTCTATTTTAGTACTCAAAATCCTCAATGAGAACTATGAGGTCTAAATGCGAATAATTTATCGATTTTAAATTATAAGTAAGACCTCAAAATCCTCAACGAATGAAAAGTTATAATTCGGACTTAAAAAAAATCGAGTGAGTAGTTTATGAGTTCTACGAAAAAAATATTTAAAAAATTTTTATAACTCGTAAACTACTTGGCAGATCGACTTCAAAATCTAATCAGTTTCAAATCTTGGTGAGTTCTTTTAATCGCCGCCAAGAAGGCTCGAATCGATTTGTTCCAAAGATATCGTCAGATAAAAAAAAGTTTGCACACACACGGCCGGACGTCCATCCGGTAATAGTCGGAATAACTTCCTAGCACCTCAACACGTCAACATCCGATGAAAACTCTATTTTCGAAAATCGGATCGAAACCAATCACTTCTTTTTTTTTTGAAAATTTTAAATTTCCATATCGGGAAGTTAAAAATAATGTAGAAGGAAAAAAGGCGGTAATTTTTTAAAAATAGATTTAATGATTCAATATTGTTTAATTAAAAACAGTATTTGTACTTAGCTGCTGTTTAAATGTATAAATAATGTTTAGAGGGAAAAAAAATATTGAGGAAGTGAGTAATAGATAACAGATGACTAAAAATTATTTTTCTTACTTAAAAAGGATACAAGTAGATATAGAAGGAGCCTTGAGGTTCTTGAAGCATGAAATCGATCTCCGCGAATAATGTTTGCCATTGGATTGAATCCTTTTCAAGTGTCATCGAGTGGATGAATCGTAAAATCTTATTTTTTTATTATATTTTATTCTCGTCTTCACTTTTTTCAATACAAATAATAACAAAATTTTTATTCCTTTTAAGTTTGTTCATAATATTCTGTTCGTGACATGTTATCACATCAATTAATTTAAAAAATTACGATTCATGTTTTAAATGTGTGTCGAGTTTTATATATTTATATTAAGGCATATTAACTTATTTTCATTCCTATGGATGATTTAACGTCCATTTAAAATCAACTAATCCCCCCCCAAAAAAATAAAGTTGGTGCAGGGACAGACCCTCATTTGGCCAATTTTGTGTTGTGAGCTGCTGTGATATCTTAAGCCTCGTAGAAATATTTTTTTCTCAACAAATCCAATTGTTCAAACTTATTCTCACTCCTATCTCAGGCCACGTTAAAATTTTTTTCCTAAAGAAATTGGTATTTTCCAATTTATTTTTACACAGAAAAAAAGGATTTCTTGGCGCGAAAAATTTTTATTCACCTCAAGAAAATTTGTATTTGCCCTAAGAAATTTTCTTTTATTATGAATTACAAACGAAAATTTTCTTGCGCCAAGAAATTTTTTTTTTTTCTGTGTAGACCTACGGATAATTATCAATACATTTGGGGCAATTGATTCCCCTAAAAAAAAAGTCCGTACAGAGTCGAGCTCTCTTTGCTAATTTCATCTTGTGACCTGCTGTGGGATGCTGTAACTCCTTTAATCTGTGTTCCTGCTACTATTGATGATTTAGAGTTTATTTAAGGACAATCAGCATTAATGTTTCGCGCGTTGACTTGTCACTTTCCCATGAGCCGGAATTTTTTTTTCGTGGCCTTTGATCACTGGGTACAAGTTGTTTTAAACAAAATCATCATAATTTTTCCATAATTTAAGAAAAAAAATTTTTTTTTGGGGCACGACGGACTTTTTCAAAAAAATTACAAAAAATAAATTAGTGTGAAAAAAATTTTTTTTAAATAAGTGCATCCTTTTATTTTACCAGCATCGAATGAATCATTGATTATCTCAATTTGTGTGACAAAATGGAATTATATTTCTGGGTAAACGGTCTTCCTCTAAAAAATCATTTACAAAATTTGAAAAAGATTTTTTTTTTTTAACTAAAAAACATCTTTTTTGAAGAGGAAACTTGTAATCTACATCAGACTCATAAATTTGGATTATGGAAATTTTTTATTTATTTATTTTTTTTTTTTCCAAATTATTAAAGGTATCGTGTCCCAACCTCCCTTATATTGTTTATTCTATTTAATTCAATTATTATGTCGGCATTAATTAAAATTATTCATCATAATCTCGGCGCTTTTATATGAAATTTAAAAAAACCGCTAAAATTGCCGCGACCGCGAGTATGCTCGTCGTGCGCGCGCAGTATGCGTAAAAAATGACGAGGCGCCGCCAGCTGTCAAGCACTTTATCGAATAACTTTCTATCCACGTGTGGACGATAAAGTAAAATAAAATTTTCAATTAAAATAATTAATTAAGTGTATAAAAAATAACTAAAAAAATAAAAATGGTGTTAGACTTAGACTTGTTTCGTGAAGACAAAGGGTCAAATGTTGAATTAGTTAGAGAAAACCAACGAAAAAGATTCAAAGATGTTGGTCTTGTCGAGTTAGTTATTGAAAAAGATAAAATTTGGCGTCAATGCCGTCATCGTGCTGACAATTACAATAAATTAAAAAATTTATGTTCGAAAATAATCGGAGAGAAAATGAAAAATAAGGAAACTATTGGAGATGACGATACACTTCCTGATAATATAATTAATGACTTGGAGTCGATTAATACCGATAACCTCAAAGAGCTGACGGTCTTTAAGATCAAAAAAATCCGTAGTCTCATTGACGAGGCGATTATCAAGAATGAGGATGAGTTGAAGAAAGTTGAACAGGATCGTAACTCTGCTTTAAGAGAAGTCGGCAATCATTTGGATGCTTCTGTGCCTGTTAGTAATGATGAAGAGGAAAATCGAGTATGCTAATTTTTTAATTATTCATTTTATGGTCATTGTGATTTTTATTCAAAAAATATTCATATTTTTGTATGACGATGGTATTTTCTTGTTCAGGGGGTAATTTCCTCTCGATTGAGTACCCACATCAATATGTTTAAAAAAAAAAAAATTCATTAAAATTTCCAAAAAAAAAATTTTTTTTCGATTTTTTAAATAAATTGATACTTTCTCATGCCAGACATCGTGATCGCGAGTAAAATGAGTACCCACAAGCTAGTTTTTTAAAATTTAACTAAAATTAATAATTAACATAATTAATTAACAAATGAATGAGCCAATTACCATCTGGTCTAAACATATCGTTGTTGGTACTCATTTTACGCAGAATTTAGCGAGCATTAAAAATATGACATTCATTTTAATAAAAAAAAATATCACAATGATTCATATTAATATAAATGATGTAATTAACAATAATTTATTTTAGATTGAAAGAACATATGGAAATATAACGGAACAAAAAAAATACTCTCACTACGATCTGATCCACATGATTGACGGGATGGACGGAATACGCGGAGCTGCAGTATCTGGAGGCCGTGGTTATTTTTTGACGGGTCCTGCTGTTTTTTTGGAGCACGCATTGATACAGCTCGCTTTACGTAAATTAGATGCAAAGGGTTACAAACCTCTGTACACTCCATTTTTTATGCGGAAAGATGCAATGCAAGAAGTTGCTCAGCTGGCCCAATTTGACGAGGAACTTTACAAAGTAATTGGTAAGGGCGACAATGACAGCAAAGAAACAGAAGAAAAATATTTAATTGCAACTTCTGAGCAACCGATTGCCGCTTTTCATCGAAATGAGTGGATACCCGAGAGTGAGTTGCCCATCAGATACGCTGGATTTTCGACCTGTTTCCGTCAGGAAGTCGGTTCTCATGGTCGCGATACCCGGGGAATTTTCCGCGTCCATCAGTTTGAAAAAGTTGAACAATTTTGTTTGACTTCTCCTCATGACAACAAGTCATGGGAAATGATGGACGAGATGATCGCTAACGCCGAGGAATTTTATCAAGATTTGGGAATTCCCTACAGAGTTGTTAATATTGTTTCTGGTGCATTGAATCATGCTGCATCAAAAAAATTAGATCTCGAAGCATGGTTTCCTGGTTCTAAAGCATTCAGAGAGCTGGTATCGTGTAGTAATTGTCTTGATTATCAAGCAAGACGTTTACTCGTACGGTAATTATTCTTTTTTATTTTAAAAAAAATTTTATTTTCAATAATTATGCCGCTAAAAATTTTTTAGAGGAAAATTAAAGTAATGACTGGGTAGTTGATGTGATTCCGCGTAAAATGAGTACCCACAATCATATATTTTGATTAAGTATTGATTTAGCCATTTTTCCGGTGGCCATTTTCATTTTAAGTAGACTTCATTAAATATAGTGATGTGGGTACTCATTTTACTCGCAATTACATCGATATCAGAGTAACACTATTCATTTTTAGCATTAAAATAAAAATTGATAAATTTTGCAGTCGATATTTAAAAAAAAAAATTTTATTTTCAATAATTATGCCGCTAAAAATTTTTTAGAGAAAAATTGAAATGATGATCAGGTAGCTGATGTAATTCCGCGTAGTTCAAGTACCCACAATCATATATTTTGATTAAGTATTGATTGAGCCATTTTTTAGGTGGCCATTTTGATTTTATGTAGACTTGATTAAATATAGTGATGTGGGTACTCATTTTACTCGCAATTACATCAGTATTAAAGTGAATTATTAATTTTTATGAATAAAAAAAAAGAATTAATAAATTTCGCAATTGATATAAAAAAAAAATTTATTCTGCAACGTATTGATGTGAGTACTCAAATGAAAAAAATTTTTAGGCTTCAATAATAAATTAAAAAAAAAAATGATATCTGCATAATTAGTGAATAAAATTTAATTGAATGATTAATCAGTTGAACAAACGAATTAAAAAAATATCATTTACAGTTATGGGCAAACTAAAAAAATGAACACAGCTGTCGATTACGTCCATATGTTAAATGCAACAATGTGCGCAACAACACGTGTCATTTGCGCAATTTTGGAGGTCAACCAAACAGAGACTGGAATTAAAATTCCACCAGCACTCGCGGCACTTATGCCCGATAAATATCGGGATGAGATTCCGTTTGTAAAACCAGCTCCGATCGACGAAGCCGAGTCGAAAAAACAGAAAAAACAGCGAGAAAATATGTCCAAGTGATTTCACACTCTTAAACAATAATTTTAAATAACTATATTATATGCTTATTGCATTTAATTTTTGTATCTGCTTTTTTATGTAGTACAATAAATTTATTTATAATATCAATTTTTTTCTTTATCGTACTTTAAGTAATAACTAGTAGTAATTAAATTAATTACAGTAAAAAACCACAACTAATGATAAGTCACTGTCATTAATTTTTTGTATTTGCTTGTCTCTACTATGATAATAATAATAATTTTTATTATTATTATTATTATCATAAATGTTTTAAACAAAGCCGTTATTTTTTTATATCATTAGTGGAATCTATATATATTTATATATATATAGAGCACCTAAAAAATGGAATCATTAGACAATTAACGAGTGTATCAATGAAGAAATAGGAAATATTTACCCGATTCAATATGGGTACGTATATATTATTAATATACTATATTTTTTTTTTAATTTTAATGTGAGGGAAGCTATTGATTATTGTTATTTTTTTTTTAACTAGATAATTTTAAACTAAAAATAATAGGATTGTTCTTATTAAATGTCATAAATTTGGTTATTTCCGATCAGGTGAGTAAATTAATTATACAATAAATACAACAACAGTTATATTAATAAATTAGGCGTGTGCGAATCGTTGTCAGATCGAATCAAAACAACTATTTGATTTGAAATTCAAATTGAATAATTTTAAAATTTTCTACTTATTCGTAAATTTTTGAATAATTCAAACTTTTCAAATTTCTCGATTCGAATCGATAGAATTCGGATCTGCTTTCAAATATTGCACACCTTAAGAGTGAATGTTTCAATTATCTTTACACTTTTTTAAGTATATTAAACTAGGTTGAAACTTATGTCATCATAGAGAGAATTTAGTAAGGAATAATTATGATGCAACATCAAGTTTATGTCTCAATATGTTATTTTTAAAATAAATACTCTAGTTGAGGGGAGCCCTGATGTCAATTAATTATCTGATTTCTTATGATCACGATAACTCTCTAATAAAATGGCTCGGGGACCTAATTTTTTATTATTAGCGTTAGATTGGCGACTACAAGAACTCTATCGTAAATCACTATTCAACTCCTTGAGGTTTAATTGTAATTAATAAAAACTTAAAAACTTGTAATTGACGAAAAATTTAGCTGCCATTTTTATTTTTACTATTGTTATTTTATTTCCTTTTTTCTCTATCAACTACTGGCAGCAGCACTAGCGTAACAGTAGGATTGAAAAAAAGAGCGGCATCTAAAACGCGGGATATTTAAAAAAAATAAAACTAAACTAAAAATAAGAAATAAGAAAAGTAAATTAATAATTTAAAAGCTGAATAAAAATTCATCATTAAAAAAAAATTCATTAATATTATAAAATTAAAGGAATGATTAAATACAATATGAGCGATTGAGGTGTGCGCTTTTGGATTTTCTAACATTTTAAATTTTTATTTAATGGAGAGCTTAGTTTTTTAAGTAACCAAAAATAATTTTTTCGTAGATTCGTGTCTGAGTTCTATTTACCTCTGACAAAATTTGAATGATCCAAAAAAATATTATAATTTTAAGTCGATCAAAAAAAAAATCTATGAATAATTGGAAAACTTACGAATTATACACTTTGAAATTCAAATTAAATAGTTTAATTCGATTCGACACGAATATTTCGTAAGTTCGAACTATTTACACACCCCTATAATAAATAAAATGCATAAATAGTTGGAGACTGATTCGGTGTCCAAGGAAGGAGACCAAATATTTATCAACTATGACTGCGAAGGTAATTAAATTATACACGTGAATTTACTAGTTATAAAAAATAAGTAAATATTAGATAGTAAATTTATTTTTATGGTGACATTATTTGGCAATTAGCTTGATAACGATAATAAAAATAATTCCCATATAACAATTTTTTTCAATTCTTGAGCAAATCTGCTCTCAAGATCGATAGGTGCACCTATGCGCTATTGTCTTTTTTTACGCATATGTCTTGCTGCAGACATTTGTGACCAGATTTAAATTGCAAGCCTTACACAAGAAATTCGTGTCAGATTATAACTCAATTCTGGAAGGCTATAGTTGAAAATAGTTGCTCCAAATGGCTTGCTCAAGATCTGCTCAAGGCTCGAAATTGACCTTGAGCCTTGAGCAAATCTTGAGCAAGTCATGCGTAAGTACCTACTGCAAGTCACTGGAGCAAGAAATGCGTCAGACACTTTTTCATTGCACCTTGTTCAAGATATCTTTAATATTCTTGCGTACGATACCATGAGCAAGGCGTACACAAATCTTGCCATAGGTTTCTTGTTACACGATCTTGCGAAAGACATACGTAGAAAAAGACACTAGCAGCAAGGAGTCTTGCTCAAAATACTTACTCCAGAATCTTGCTTAAACACGTGTTACTAGGGAATGGTGATCACATACCAAGAGAATTGCACGTGGAAAAATATGGCGACCATATTGGAATAGGCGTGAGTTTGTGTGAATTTTTACCACGGCGACAAATCGGAATTTATTACAAGAATAATAAATTAGTAGTGACCCAATACAAAATGCGTGACGAGCCGACGTGGATAAATAAAAAATATAAGGAACATGATTTGCAAAAACGTGTACCTGATCACACGATGATTATACTGAATCCATCGGAAATAAATCCATCTAAGGCTTTGGCAATTCATCATTATGATAGATACATTTATGTTTATCAAGGTAAGCAACCTGAAAGTGAAACAACTATCAGCGCTGACGATTCTGAAGAAGAAGAAGCAAAATTATTTGAACCTGATTGGCATAGGAGAGTAGGAAGTGATTGGGAGATATGTGCTGATAAAACAGATTTTAAATTATATAAATTCGTACAGATATATTATCGTGACGATGAATTATTTATATCCCAACGTGATGCGCCGCATATTAGTAATTCTAATAATGATACTACAGCAGCTGACTTGCGATATGTCGGGTCTGATAAAACTAAAATTTTTCTTGATCCGAAGAAAATAGATCCTAAGAAAGAAATTTGTATACAGCATGGTAATAATTCTATTTATATTTATCAAGATAGAAAACCTGATTTAAGCTTACGTGAAAATAAACCTGATGAAATTAAATATTTACCCGAAGATTCAAATCCCGATGTCAGGAAGGAAAATCCTAGAGCTGAAAATGGTAATGAAGTATCTGCACCTGATATCAATAGTAATAATGATAAACTACCTGTGCCTGAAATCACTAACATAATGCCTGAACCTGATGAGGAAGGATCTAAATCTGTTATAGACATTACTTTTAATTCTGAAGAAACGCTTAACATAGGCGCATTTGAATTCGATAAAGAAAAGGTATTTTTGATATTATTTAAAAATAATATGATGAAAGTTACACAAGTAGATACACCTAAAGAATGTTATTTATCTGAAGATAATGTTGATAAATTGAGTATAATAACATCTGATGAAAATAAATTGGTAGTACATCCTATTACATTGGATCCAAGAGCTGAACTAAAAATACGGCATGAAAATGGCAAATTATATCTTTGGATCGGAACTTATGAGTTACCAAATGTTAATACAGATCAGCCTAACAGTGTTGAGGCTGTGGAACGAGATAGTGTTATTAAGGATTTTGACAATATCAGAACTATAGATGACAATTTTGAGAGTGGAAAAGTATATGTTTTACTACCTAAAGTATTCAATGAATTCAATTTAGTTTCAATAGCAGTTGATAATAGCAGTGACTTAAAAATAACACAAATTAATACACCTCAAGAAACATTAGATAGGCCGGACGAATACCAAAACTTTAAAATAGAGACATCAGATAAAAATACTTTGTTACTACACCCAAAAAAAGTTCATCCTTATAGATATCTTCATATAAAACATGATAATGGATTAATATATGTTTCTTGCGGTAATCCCGAAATTCCATTCGTTAATACTGATGTATCTGGGATTATTGAAATTGTTGAATCAAATTCAATAGTAGATACTGGACGTTGGTGGCCTGATTTTACTAAAACGTTACCTCAACCTGAAATTACGGAGGCAGTGCCGGAATATGGGGGACCTGAACCTGATGACAAACAACCTGCCCATAACAACGGACCATTAATACCTGAATCTGAGCAGCCAGTGCCCAAATATACAGGACCTGAACCCGATTCTAAACCTGACCGTAATAACGGGTCATCAATACCTGAATCTAAGCAACTAGTGCCTGAATATACGGGATCTGAACCTGGTTACAAACCTGGTCGTAATAACCGGTCATTAATACCTAAACCTAAGGAACCAGTCCCCGAATATACGGGACCTGAACCCGATTACAAACCTGACCGTAATAATGGGTCATCGATACCTGAATCTAAGCAGCCAGTGCCTGAACATAAGCAACCTGAGCCTGATTACACGTCGTCTGATCTTTATGACGAAAAACCAAAACCCGATAACAAACCAAATGAGCCTAATGATCCAACAATTGAAGATTTTAGTAAATCTAGTGATGATTCATTGCCTGTAGTACTCACTCCCAATATGTTTAATCTAAATAAATTGGTCGTAATTTCCCATAAGAAACATAAAATAAATATTTATCAAACCGATCGAGACGATAACGACGATGAAGATGACGATGATGATAATTCAGGATACACCGATTTACATTACTCAATACCCAATACATGGAAAGCAGTATCATTTGATCCTCGTAAAATAAATCCCAATAAAAAGATTGTTATTTACTACGTCAATAAGACAACTTATGTAAGTACTGCAGAGTGATAAAAAATTATTAGGCTGCCAACAGATGGTGTCTTGCAAGTAGCACCATCTATTAGATCCCCCTGTAATTAACCATTTTTGGGGGGTATATTGGCCCTTAAAATTGTAATTGAGAAATTGTTATTATGCGCAAAATAAATTCTAATACATCATGTAATTGATAGTTATATTTTATTTCTTTTTCCTTGATTAGAATTTATATTTATTAGAATAATTAAAATTTAATAAAAAAATCATGTCCATTTCAAAATGAATTTATACGAAGACCTTGGCATAAAATTTTTTCTTTGTTAAATTTAACTATAAAATTAAAACTTAAAACTGGTGATTAAGCTAATGACAAAAAAAACCCAAGTAGTAATCTCGATTAGTTATTTTTTTATAAACTACATTTTTTTTTTTTGTTAACACAAATAATTTATTATTATTATTCCATTGTTCTCATCGTTATCATCAAATTTTTTTGATAATCGCGACTTCATTAATGTCATTAGTAGAATATATATATCTAGCGCACTTAGAAAATTTATACATTATTAGCGTAACATTGGAAAATTAGCGATTGTGTTTATGAAGAAATCTAAAAAATTTACTTTATTCAATATGAGTAAGTATGCATTATTTTAATATTTTATTCTTATTTATTTCATTGCCTGGGAGGCTATTGATTATGATTATTTTTTTTTTGGATCAGATAATTTTAAAATAAAAATAATGGCATTATTTTTATTAAATGCCGTATCTCTGGTTATTTCCCATCAGGTAATTACTTTAATTATACAATAAATATATCCTAGTAACATTCTTAAGGGAATCTTACGTAAATCTGTATCTTCAGTCTTCAGCAAGTCTGCATCATCAGTTATGGACAAGTCTGAAGCAAGATACTTCCGTAAGATACGTTAAGTAAATCTGTTAAGATGCATTAGTTCAGACTTGATGTAGAATTGCTTAAAATACCTGGACATGGCCACCCTTACTTCGTTACTTCGTGACCCGTCTATTCAGCGTTAGTCTAGTAAATTCAGTGGCGCCCACTAAATATTCGATATAATTTTATCGAGTGATAATTTGTAGCACTTTAAATTTAAATGAGGACCACTAGGTTAGCTATAGGTACTGTGTGTTGAGCTTGGAGTGATTCGGAGAAAAAGAAACCCGATACCTTAAGCAATTCTGCAACAACTCTGACCTAAAATTGATATATAGTAGACATATTTGTTAAGAGTTGCTGCAGACTGTTTCTACAGATTTCCGTAAGTCTTTAAGAAGAATCTTAAGCAAGACTTGATGAAATCTTTGGCAAGTATACTTGAAACGATTATTTAAGAACCCCCATAAGTCAAGAAAACAAAATTTTTCAGGAAACACAAAAAACATTTTTTTGGAAAAACTTGACATTAAAATAATGAATAAATAATTGAATGCGATAATGTTACACAGAAAAAACGAATTTCGTCCTGATAACATAAGACGGGATAACGAAAGATTTTGTTATAATGACAAACATGATTAGCTTGCGGTAACAAATCAATTTGTTATAGTAACTAATCAATTTGTGTCGTAATTAAGAAGTCGATTTTTTATAAAAACACATGATGTTTATTATAATAATATCGTCGTATTTTAAAGCCGGCATTTGCCACCGTAAGTAATCTTAACTTATAATTACAAAAATTTTTGTTAATGCTACAAATTCATTATGTTACTTTAATAAATCAGTTTTTTTATTGGAATACAACAGTTTTGTTACAGTTACAAATCATTGCTTGGCCCAACGAAGAATTCGCTAGAATTACAAAAACATTGTAATTCCAACGAATGCTTTGTTATCCGTATATTAAGGCAGAATTTTGCTACCGTAAGTTATCTTATCTTGTGGTCACAAAAAATTTGTTTCCGTGTAGCGTCTCTGAAAAAGATTCCAACAAGAAAAATTTAATTTTTTAACTGAAACTACTTAAAAAAATTATTTAAAGTTGATTGACTTATGGGGTTTCTCAACCGAACGGAAAAAAAGTTATAAAATCATTGTTTTTTTAAATGATTCCCCTCAAATCATTTATTAAGGTACCGGCGGGTAATAAGGCCTAGCTAAGGGAGATTTCGAATAGAATCGAAAATATTGCATTTAATTATCGAAATGTATCATTAATCTTTATTTCAATACATTAGCCATAAAATATAATGAAGTAATGGTAATTTATACTACAAACGAACAAAAAATCAAACTTTTACAAAAACCATACGAATAGGCCTTATTTTACTACGGTAGGGTAATAAGGCCTACGGGTTAATCAAACTGGAATAGTTTAATTATACTTAATAAAATTGGTATTTGAGATAAATCGTCACTTAAATTTAGCAACAATACTTTTTTAAAGACGGAAGACTAGATTGTTTTGCTCAACAGCACTTAAAACTATCAGTATCCTTTTTAAGAGTAAGAAGACTAGATTGTTTTTTATGATTTCTTCTGCGCTACGACATCATATTACGGATGATGAAATATAGAAGACAGGGAACGTAGTATCGGGACTCTATCAACTTGTCGTAGCATCTCTATGCAAGACTCTCTTACTAGAGTAGCCTTTAGTGGAGGCGGTTATTTTAAATATCATTTCTGTCACTAAGGCCTTATTACCCGCGGGTACCTTACACTGATAAAATGAAGTATTAAACATGTATTTGAACTTTGAAACTCAGAAATTACAAAAAATTATAATTAATTTAAGCATTCTAATTAGTTACATAACAGTCAATAATAAAAAAACATTTGAAATTAATTTTCCAAAAAAGCGCGAATTTTAAATTAAAAAAAAAAATTATTCCTGTAAAACTAAAACTGCATATGTTTATTTGAGTCATTGACTTATGGGGTTTCTCAATTAAATGAAATTGCTGTCACCCCGTTATTTTTTTTTTAAACGCTGATTTGATGCATATTTTGATTGATTTCTATGGATGGACATTCAAAGAACCCAAAAATGCAAAAAACCTACTTTCGTAAAAAACATGACTTATGGGGTTTCTCAAATAAACGATTCACTTATGAGATACATCTTCTTCGTCTTTTTTAAATCTACCGTTTACAGAAAGATTAGAACCCGACTGGTTGCTGTTCTGCACCCCACTCAGTACGGTGCAGAACAGTAACCAGTCTTCTAATCTCTCCCTGTAAGAAACTTGATGAAGACATTCGACAAGTAACTTAATTAAGACAGTGCTACTAGAGATTGATATATGAATAAATAAAATGTATAAATAGTTGGAGACTGATCGGGTGTCCGAGGAAAGGGATAAAATATTTAGCGACTATGGCTGCAAAGGTAATTACGCGCGAGAATGTACTAATTTTGAAATATAGAGAAATAATAAAATAAAAATAACTAATCAAATTCTAGAAGGAGAATGTGAAATTCTTAACATAGAATTACCAAGCAGACACAAACGATCGGTCGACTCAACAATTGATCTTCCAATTAAAGCATTTGGCCGTGAAATGAAGTTGCAACTTCTTCAATCTGATGATGACGCTTTATTTGGACCAAACACTCCAGTTTATTATGCGCAATCAAGTACAAATATTAAAAAAACAACATTCGGAGTAAGTTTATTCATGAATATTTCTAGTTATTTTCATAATTAATCGTAATTATTATTCAGACATTTAGTTCACAAATGCGCTCAAAACTTTATGAAGACGAACAACATTTAGCAGCATTCACTTTAGATGAGTCCGAGGATGGGTCACTTCAAATAAAAGTAAAATTTTTGATAGATCATCAAATAACTTATCATTTAATATAATTTTAACTATCATCTCGTTATTGTTTTTTAATGATTTAGTCTGGATACATTGGCTCTGAACATATAACAATTGAACGATTACATCGTAATTCTAATAGTTCCCAACTTCGACAGCCTTATTTAGCTAAATTTTCGTTGGGCGAAATTATAAAGGAATCATTTAGCCTTTTAGGTGACGGTAAGTATTTTTTATGTTAACTATTGGTATCAAAACGAGCAATTAGTCAAAGAAGTACTTGAAATAATAAATAAAAATCTTTAGTTTTAAGAATAGGCATAAGACATCAACATCCAAGCAGACCGGATATTCCGATCCCTGATATAATTTATCCCGAAATATTAATAATTGTTGACTTTGCTCTTTCCCAACAATATGGTGAATCAGTGGTGCAACACGTTGTTGAATTTTGGCACCAAGTTGATATGATATATCGTCAAATTAAAAATCCTGATTACAAATTGAATATCGCTGGCATTGTACTTCCTCAGGTATCTAAATATTTCATACGTAATTAATGTACAACTCATGATGCAAACCATCAGAGTGTGCTTAACGATCGAAAATATCATTTATTTATTAACTATTGGTAGTCCCTTATTAAAAGAAACGATTCAAAACGATTCGAAAAAAAAAATTTCAAATACTTTTTAATGCTTTTGAATACTTTGAATACTTTTGAATCGCCCTTCTTATGGGCATTTAACATTACAAATCGTTTCGAATCGTTTCTTTTAGTCAGGGGTAAACCATACAAGAGTTAAAATCGAACCAATAAAAATTAAAAAACAAAAAATCGTTAATCAATATATTTATTCGTATGAATTCAGACTGAACGAGCTATTAATTTTTTGAGATCGGGAATGAACTATGAGTCGGCTTTATATAAAATGACGACATGGTTGCAAAGAGCTAGCAACTCAATTCCATATAGTAGTTATGACGTTCATATGGTTATGACTCCGTATGTATTTATTTTAAATAATGATAATAATGAAAATCTATTTATTAAAGACAACAAAAAATTTCATAAATTTATTTAATAACTTAGCCACAATGATTATCAAGATGGGTATGAAACGTTAACTGAAGGAGTGACATCAACACCAAGTGCTTGTACTGGTATACTTTATAAAACCCCACACGGGGGAATTACCAGTGAAAAACAAAGGGGTGAACAAGATTATCTCATTGCTGCTCATGAGTTAGGTCATGCGTAAGTTTCATGATTATTAAATACTTTTTATTTAACGCATGTACGGTCATCCTGTTTTATCGTATATAGCTGTAAAGCGAACTCTGAGCGCCGCTCATCGACCGGTGTACTATAATAAACGACAAGGCAATTTAAATTTATAGATTTTCCACCAACGTGACATAATGAGCTCATAATGACATTCTCTTGATGCAATTTTGAAAGAAATAGTATATTACATACCTCGGCCAGTAAAATAAGAAAAGTCTCAGAGCACATGTAATTGTTGGCCGAGGCGAAGCCGAGGCTGACAAACATGTGGTCTGAGGCTTTCTTTTTTACTGGCCAAGGTGCGTATACTATTTTTCTGCTCGACGAAGCCGGAAAGTTGCAACTTCGTTTAGGGCAGCGGCCCGAAAGTTGCCACTTTCCGGCCGGAGGGCAGAAAAATTTTTTTTGCAGTCTTATACTTTGTGCTGCAACAGGATTTCGTGCCATTGGTCCTGTTGCAGCACCATTTTTTTTTTCGTCAATCAATGTATTAATATGTATATACATTAGGGTATGCCATTTTGAGGCGACTTTTTTTTTCAATAAAAAAACAGGCTGAAAACTCGCAGCAAGGTGAGAAAAGAAGCCTGTTAAAAGCGGAGCTCTTAATATTAATATTTAAAGGTGCCTATTATTAATTTTACATTTCCCGTTTGAATAACATAGAAAAAAAATTTTTTATTTTTTTATTTTTCTAGCTCGGCATTCGCACCTCATATAAATAAGTTCATAGCACGTTTTGTAGAGAATTTAACGCTCTACAAAAAAGGTCTCTTATCATTTTTTGATAAATCCATCCATTCGAAAGTTATTGGAGCAGGAAGTCAAATCTATAATAAATTTCCAGATCTTTTTACTTTTCCAGCAAAACTATCAGACTTATCAAAAAATGTAATGAAATTTTTTTTATAGACAATTTTATTCCCTACAAATTATTTTCAATAAAGTTTTTTGAAATTCCGCATTGTTTTCTAATTATTTTCATTTTAATGCCAAGCTCGTAAAAATAATAGTCTTCTAATTTATTCTGAAAAATTAACATAAGAATGAAAACAACTAGAAAACAATGCGGAGTTTCAAAAAACTTCATTGAAAATAATTTGTAGGGAATAAAATTGTCTATAAAAAAGATCTCATTACATTTTTTGATAAGTCTGATAGTTTTGCTGGAAAAGTAAAAAGATCTGAAAATTTATTATAGATTTGACTTCGAGCTCCAATAACTTTCGAATGGATGGATTTATCAAAAAATGATAAGAGACCTTTTTTGCAGATCGTTAAATTTTTACAAAAACATGCTATGGACTTATTTATATGAGGGGCGAATGCCGAGCTAGAAAAATGAAATAATAAAAAAATTTTTTTCCCATGTTATTTAAATGGGAAATGGAAAATTAGAAATAGGCACCTCTAAATATTAATATTAAGAGCTCCGCTTTTAACAGGCTTCTTTTCTCACCTTCCTGTGAGTTTTCAGCCTGTTTTTTTGTTGAAAAATAAAAGTTGCCTCAAAATGGCACACCCTAATATACATAATATGTATTTTTGCCGTTCCTACACTGTAAAAAGAGCGGTGTTAAAAATGGACTCATTTTAACTCCGCCTGGTGTTAAAATAAAATTACACCGGTGTAAAAACGGAGTAATGTCGGTGTAAAAGCGGGGTAACCGGCATCCGCTTGGAGTATTAACTTTAAAGATTATAAAACACAAAAAATGTCAGTTCTTTATGAAAATTAATAAAAAATATCATTTATTAACAAGTATAGTGATCGAGTAAGTAAAGATATTCACAAAGTAAAATATTTTAACTCCAGTAAAGAATATCTACACCGGCGGCGGCGTTATTTAAACACCGGTATAGAATGTTTACACCGGAAGCGGTGTTATTTTAACACCGGAGAATTTTTTTTAACACCGGTACAGAATATTTACACCGGCGGCGGCGTTATTTTCACACCGCTTTCGGTGTTGAAATTTAACACCGCCAATTTTAACACCTACACCGCTTGGACTTACCCCGGCGATTTTTTACAGTGTATAACCGATATTTAAAAAAAATACCCGTTACCATGCGTTATAGAAAATTCCTCTCCTTGTATTATTTTATATATTTAAAAATAGAAAAATTAGGTTGTATAAACAGATGTTTTTTTTATGTAGATTGGGTGCAAATCATGATTCGCTCATCTATGGTGATCCTTTAAATCTTATTATGGCAGAGACCACAGGACCAAATCAACAAAATCGATGGTCACGAAGATCAATTCAGGATCTACACCAGACTTTAAAGTAAATGGAATACTTTATTTATAGTTTACTATTTATTCATTACTATTTTTTTAATCAACTTAAATTACAGAATAACAGATTATTCCTGCATGTACATTAAACCTGATGTAGGTCACAATAATAAATATCCACCAGCTGGTAATGGATACTCAGAACCTACAGATAATAGTGATAGTAATGATTATAAGAATAGTAATAATATAATTTTTTCATCAATCAATGACGATGATATATTAGTATTTGATTTAAGCGAATTCGCACCCGATAGGAAAATAGCTGTTTTTTACTTGAAAGAACAATTAGTAATAACTCAAATCCAAACGGAAAAAGTACCGGAATCGTGGTCTCAAAATCAAGAAAAAAGTGATCTACGAATACGTCAACCTGATAGTAGGAGAATAATGCTAAATCCCGCTACTATAAATCCATCCAAACCAATACACTTTGCGCATGACAAGGGATACATTTACGCTTATCAGATGGCTGACACTTCGAGCAAAGAAAATGTTGAATCTACTAGATATCAACTCTATCCAACAAGTAAACCCGATTTACATGTTTCGTTTGCGATTACGAATAAAATTTTCGTGGAGAGAAGTGATTTCAATCTTTATAAAATGGTGAATGTATATATTGATAAGCGAAAACTGTATGTATCCCAGAAATATGCACCGGAAAATAATGATTTGAAAGTGACTCCACTCTCTCAGATACAATATTGTCAAAATGCTAATCAACCGATTACATTTAATCCATTGTTAATGAATCCTGATAAAGAACTTCAAATAATGTATACACGTAATCAAATATGTATGAGTCAAGAATCGAGTAGTTATTTACCTTTTAGTCAAGATGATACTCCTAATAATGAAACAGTTGGAACTGAAACTGTTACTAGGATGCCTGCACCTGTTACAATGGGGACAACTCCTAAATCTGATTTGAAATCACCTGTGACTGATTTCAACATTACAGTAGAATCAGAAGTTATGCTTGCGATTTTCCCTTACGAATTTAATCTTGAAAAATTGGTATTGGTATCATTTGAGAATGGGAGATTAAAAGTGACACAAATAGGCGCACCTGAGGAAACAAACCCTAATTTATTGGACGTGTTGGATACTATACACACAGTAACATCCGATGAGAATAAACTATTATTACATCCTGCTCGTATTCGTTCTCAATATGAAATAAAAATGATCCATCGTAACAATGATATATATATTTGGACAAAATCTGATCAGGAACCAGACATTAATGTCGATAACCCTGATCTTGTTCAAATAATAACACCGGAAATGGATATCTATAAGACTCCAGATGTTAATGTCAGTATGTCTGATGATGTTGAGAAAGGTAATGAATCTAATTTAGGAGGAACTAGACGTGGGCAGCCTATTTCTGATAACAGAATACCAGAATCGTATGATACAGTAATGCCTACGCCTGTTACATTGGGGACAACTCCTAAATCTGATCTAAAATCACCTGTAACTGATTTCAACATTGCAGTAAAATCAGAAGTTATGCTTGCGATTTCCCCTCACGAATTTAATCTTGACAAATTGGTATTGATATCATTTGAGGATGGGAAATTAAAAGTGACACAAATAGGGGCACCTGAGGAAATAAACCCTTATTTATTGAACGGGTTGAATAGTTTACAGACAGTAACATCCGATGAAAATAAACTATTGTTACATCCGGCTCGTATTCCTTTTCAAGATAAAATAAAAATGATCCATAGCAATGAAAAAATATATATTTGGACCAAATCTAATCAGCGACCAGAGATTGATGTCGATAACCCTGGTCTTGTTCAAGTAATAAGACCGGAAATAGATTATGATAAGACTCCGGATGTTAATGTTAGTATGTCTGATGATGTGGGTAAAGTTAATGTACCTAATCCAGGAGAAACCATACGTGGGCAGCCTATTTCTGATAACAGAATACCAGAATCGTATGATACAGTAATGCCTGCACCTGTTACATTGGGGACAGCTCCTAAATCTGGTCAAAAATCACCTGTAACTGATTTCAACATTGCAGTAAAATCAGAAGTTATGCTTGCGATTTTCCCTTACGAATTTAATCTTGACAAATTGGTATTGATATCATTTGAGAATGGGAGATTAAAAGTGACACAAATAGGCGCACCTGAGGAAACAAACCCTAATTTGTTGGACGTGTTGGATATTATACACACAGTAACATCCGATGAGAATAAACTATTATTACATCCTGCTCGTATTTCTTCTCAATATGAAATAAAAATGATCCATCGTAACAATGATATATATATTTGGACAAAATCTGATCAGGAACCAGACATTAATGTCGATAACCCTGATCTTGTTCAAATAATAACACCGGAAATGGATATCTATAAGACTCCAGATGTTAATGTCAGTATGTCTGATGATGTTGATAAAGTTAATGCACCTAATCCAGGAGAAACTAGACATGGGCAGCCTATTTCTGATAACAGATCATCAGAATCGGATGATGAAGTGACTCTTAAACCTGATCATCGACAACCGAAATCTGATCATAGACCGAGTAAACTTAATGATTCAACAATTGAAGATTTTAGTAAATCTGTCGACGATTCGTTGCCTGTACTACTCACTTTAAATATGTTTAATCCAAAGAAATGGGTCGTAATTTCCCATAAAAATCATAAAATAAATGTTTATCAAATTGACCGAAATGGTAATGATGATGTAAATGCAGGTTATGTTGATTTACATTACTCTTTTTCTGATAAAACAACATTATCATTTGATCCACTAATGATGGATCCTAAAAAACTCATCGTCATCAATTATATTGATAACGAAACCCATGTTAATTCTGTTAAAATGTAAAATGTTATTGTCGTATCCTGATGTTATCAAATAAAGAATATTATATCCAGACATTGTTATTAATCGTAATAATTGTTGTTTATCTAAAGTAAAATACAGTTAATAGTTATTAATTATAATGGATCTTAACGACATATATCCTAGCTCTGCTTAATTAATTAAAAATTTTGTTTTTATGCTTTTGGAAAAACCCGCCATCCAATATTCTTTGTTTGATAACATTTCAATTGACATAAAAATCGCATTACAAAGCATTACTAATTGCATGAAATAATTGTCGTTATCATATATAAATTTAACAGACAATAAATATATGAGTTTATAGCATTCAATAAAAAAAAATTTTTAATGCCTTCAATCATTTTAAACCTAATGCCTTGTGTTTTTATAATGTAGATTATCATTCTTAATAATTAAGTACAATGTGCCGCATTGTACAGGTACAACAATGGTCCGCTAATGGTTACATTCTCATGACGACACTGCTTAAACCATTTCAATAAGCACTCTTCCAAACCGGGAAACTCGGAAATTCGCCGTCTTTTGTTCGACAAGCTTTGACCACTCTTAACGTTCTTCATTATATCTACTTCATTTTTTATTAATGTCGAAAGAGTACTTAAAGGTATACCAAACTGTTCCGCAACATCCTTTTTTTTTTACTAATCTTCACTGCTTCGAGTACTCGTAGTTTATCAGCAAGACTAAGAGTTTTGAGTTCACGTTTTACACTCATTGCTTGGTAATTTTCTTCACGTGGAGCTGTCGAAATTGACGTGTATTGCAGTGAATCCTAACTAAGTCTAAAGGTATGATAATTTTACAATCGCCAACAAAAAACCTGACAGCTATGAATTCCATTACCATTTCGTAGAACTGGTAATCCTAATAAGATACTTACATACGGTAATAATTTTAAATTCGAGATAAAGAGGTCCAAGTGTATGTATTCGAGTTATGGAGGGTAAAAATATACAGAAATAGCTTGTAGAGACTCACTAATTGTTTCGATTTATAGAGGGTGAAAATTTCGAGCAACGGGGGTTTTGGGGCTTGGAGGGAAGGGGATGAAACATTTCTTCGAGTTAAGGAGATTTTCGACTTATCGAGGTTCGACTTACAGAGTTTCTACTGTATAATATTTATTAGATATATTTCTTTAAAAAAAAAAGGTAATCACCCAGAATCAGGGCTGCTAACCTTTTTGATAACCAAACATCCAATTTTGGACTAATCGCTTCGAATGAGGGCTCATTCTTCAGCGTTTTTTGGCGGATTTAAGATAGATTTAGTTAATTTGTTAATATATAAGACTTACTAAGCCAAAAGTTCGTACCGAGGGTACAAATTTAGCTTATTTTCCAGGATAACATTAACATTTTCAAGTTCCGTGCCACACTGCACTATTTGACATATTTTTCATTTCATTCTGTGTATTGACTCTTAAGTCAATCACTAAAACTTAAGGTATATGCCTATTTGCCATTATTTTGTAGTTTCGTCCTAAGTACGTTAACGGACTCGTCAGTAAGGCTACGTTAACGCACTCTTGCCTTAGACTACATCTCTTACTAGTACGCGCCGGCGTAAAACTATGTTGCGGGCTTCAGTCAGACACTAAACTAGCAATTGGAGACGGATACCGTCCAAACTACTTGCAACAAAATGTTAGGTGAGCTGTTGTACACTGTTGTACACCGAAGTATTGAAATAACAGAAATATGTCAATTTTCACTATTACAAGAGTTCAAAAAATCTTTGTAGCTCTTAGGTGGACCTTTCTATCGCTACCTTCCTTCTTGCGGTATTATATAATTACTTATATTTATTAGAAAAATTTATTTTTGAAAATTTGCATGAGTTTGTGTTATTTTTATCAATTTTGCACACTCTAGTTACAAGGTTCGAATAGGTATCTAGTGTTAGAGGAACAAACACATACATGAAATTTAATCCGCCGTGTAGCTGAACACGTGGAAATAGTTTAATTATAAGTCTTTAAGGTGTAAGCACTTGGAACCTTGAAAAATGTGTGCAGCCTCACTTGTATATAAATATAAAAAAAAAAAAAAATGACCTTTGATCTGTATGTAACTTAAAACTCGTGCAATGAGCTCCGATTTCTCATACGTAACTTCTCTTATTAACTGTTTTTTTTTTAATTCTATAGTCTTGCAAATTTTAGAAAAAGTCGAGAAAATTAATTCTTACAGATTTATAGTCTAATTGCTTCCAAGTGATAAGTTATACCTCAATTTTGTAAAATTCACGTTGTAGTTTATAAATAAGAAATAAATTTTTAATTGATTAGCTCATTTTTTATGGCGCTTCAAAGGTATTATAATGAATTTCGTAAGATCGCAATAGCCTATATGATTCTTTTTACAAATAATGAACTGCAAAAATGTAATTTTACACAGTACTTTTTTTTAATTGACGTAAAATGGCTTCACTAAATTGAAAATACTAAAAAAATTTTAATACTCATTAACTATTATTTAAATGAGATCGTAAAATTAATTTGAAATTTAATTTCTGTGTTATATACTCTCTAAAAATGAATAAGTGAATATTCACTAATTTCAAGTGCAAACCGAACCACTAATTTCAAAAAGTGGTAAGGTTGGCACTCAGAATTAGTGAATATTCACTTATTTCACTTATTCATGCTTAGAGAGTTGCAAAAAAATAACTGATAAATTTTATTCGGATTTTCAATTGATTTTTATTGTTTGAACAATAAACCCAGATCAAAGAAGGTAATTCGTAAATGATATAATATTGAAAGCGAAAAAGTATAAGAATGATTCTCTAAAATATATTGATATGAAAAAAAAAATAGTCATTCTTGGTCTTTAAATTTTATTGTTTGAAATGATAAGATACCTCATTTTGCCATATAGATATAGCCGCGCATCATTATTACTTTAGGTTAATTCTTTCACATACATTAAAAGCTTACAAATACAATTAAAATTTTATTGTTTCAAACTATAAAAACTGATGCGCTTAAGATATATTTTTTGACAATTTCAAGAAAGTAATAATTAAATAATAAGTAATAAGTAATAATTAATAATAAATAATAATCAATAAAGTAATAAATTAATAATTATATACCGTTGTACATAAAATAAATTGTTCGACATTGAAAATTTTATTTATCATACTGAACATTTTTTTACTTTTTTACTATAAACTTAAATGTTCCAAACATCGAATGTTGAAGCTGAAACGTTAAATTATTATAATTTGATTTTTTTATCTACCAAACAGTAATTTCTATTACTTGTAACATGATTTATTTACATATAAACTTTAAGTTTCAATATTTAAATTAGGATTATTATAATATATTCAATAAAACCACGAAATTACTGTTCGAAATGATATTAAATTGTGACCACATTCTAAATTTTTAGTTATCAATTACTAATTCTTGTAATTCATTTTTTTGCGTGTATGTAGATTTTTTTATGAAATCTATCTAAAAATTAAATATTTTAATTGATTGAAGTAAGAAATATACACTTTCATTACCGGTATAGCTGGATGGCTCTTCATATTCATATTGTTATTAGGATGGAGGGGGGGGGGGGGGGGGGGTAAACGGGAAACTTAAGAAAATAGTAAGTTTTCGAGAACTCAAATACGTTTAATCTTTTTTTTTTTTTTAATGATATTCATAGTGAATAGAAAAAATTTTCAGGTGCCATTAAAAAAAAAAATCATTCTGTGTGGGCAAAATGGGTACTCCCTACAAAAGGCGAAAAAAAAAATTTCTGGATATTAAATAACTTTGATCAAATCAAATTTTTTTGCAAGTAATTTACGTGAAAAAAATGACAATTTACATAGTTATTAGATGCAAAGAAAGAAAAAATTTTTAATAGATTTTATCAAAAAATAAAAGACATTAACATTTTTTGACTGACGTTTCAATTTTTGGAAAAACTTAACTACCTACTTTAAATTGGTAGTTTTTAATTTATTCATCACTATTTATTGTTAATTTCAAAGTAAAAAATTTAACTTAGTTGTAATTCCAAAGAAGATATCTTTAAAAAAGCAATTATATTTACAAAAGTAATTTAGGGATTTCTACAAACCATTCGATGAAAAAAAAATTTTTATAAAATTTTGGGGATATCCCGCTTACCTCCCCCGCTATTATTATTATTATTATTATTATTATTATTATCATGATCATTTTTTGTTCTAATAAATTGTAAATTTGACACTAGTAATTAAATTAACGACCAGGAAAAAAACCCATTTACCTTTATCATAATAATTTATCAGATGAATTATTTTTTTCTTTGTCCGTGGCAAAAAATTTTTTTATTGTTATTATTATCACTCATATCTTTACAGAAGACATTGTTCTATAGGTCATTAATAGATTGTATATATATAGAGTATCTAAAAAATTTATACATTATTAGCGTAACATCAAACAATTAGCGAGTTTGTCAATGAAGAAATAGAAAAAATTTACTTTATTCAATATGAGTAAGTATACTGTCCTTTATTAATTTTTTTTTTTTATAATGCCAGGGAAGCTATTGATTATTATTATTTTTTTTTTTACCTAGATAATTTTAAAATAAAAATACTAGGGTTGTTTTTATTGAATGCCCTGTCTTTGGTTATTTCCGATCAGGTGAGTCCTTTAATTATGCAATAAATATACGATTGATATTAATAAATGAAATGTATAAATAGTTGGAGACTGATCGGGTGTCCAAAGAAAGGAATAAAATATTTAGCGACCATGGCTGCAGAGGTAATTACGGGCGAGAGTGTACTGATTTTAAAATATAGAGAAATAATAAAATAAAAATAAATAATAAAATTGCAGAAGGAGAATGTGAAATTATTAAAATAGGAATACCGCGCAGACACAAGCGATCGGTCGACTCAGCATTTGATCTTCCAATTAAAGCATTTGGCCGTGAAATTAATTTAAAACTTGTTCAATCTAAAGGAATTCTCGCCGGACCAAAAACTCCTGTTTATTTAGCACACTCTGCTACAAACATTGAGAAAAGATTAGGCGTAAGTTCACAAAATGGAATTGGTAGTTAATTATATATTTAATGATAATTATTCTTCAGTACTTTAGTTCAAATATGCGATCACAACTTTATGAAGACGAAGAACATTTAGCAGCATTCACAATCGATGAGTTCGAGAATGGGTCACCTCAAATAAAAGTAAAATTTTTTATAAATCATTGGAGTTATCACTAAATATAATTTTTACCATTATCTCATTATTGTTTTTTCAATGATATAGTACGGATACATTGGCTCTGAAAATATAATTATTGATCCAGCAAATCCGAATTCTAACAGTTCGGAAGATGAGAATCTTTACTTAGCTAAATGTTCACTTGAAGAAATCTATGAAGCAATTGTATGGTGTCAGTATATTATATATAAATAAATGAATAAATATATAACAATTGATATATTTACAATAATTTTCTGAAATTTTTAGTATATGAAAATATTTTCGGGAAACCACCTCTAAAAACATCGGATGCTCCCATCCCCGACGTAATATATCCCGAAATATTAGTAATCGTCGATCATGCTGTTGCTAGTCGTTACAAGGGTCAAACTATATATAAGTATATTTTACAATTTTGGAGCTCAGTTGATTCATTATATCGTCCATTAAAAAATCCTAAATATAAATTAAGTATTGCTGGCGTTGTCATTGCTCAGGTAGGTAAAATAAATTTATATAGTTTGTTCCACTAAAGTCTTTTAATAATAATGAGTACATGCCGTTGAAAAATTTAAGTCACGCTAACAATTATTATAATAAAAACACCAATTAAAGTCATCTGAAAAGTATCGATTTTTTTATTATAATAATATTATGACTTATCACAGGGTTTTGGAAAGCTTGAGGAATCAGCTTTAAAGACATGTATAAATTTGTAAAATATTTACGAGTAATTAAACTGTTAATGAAAAAAAAACATTTTTATAAATATATATATGTTACTTAAATGGGAAATTAAAATTAAAATAGCGACCTCAGAGTTGAGCTAGAGAGCTCGTCTTTTGGGAAGATTTTTTTTTCTCGCAACCACTGACGTTTCAGGGGATAAGAGCGAAAAAAAAAATTAAAAATTTTTTTTAAATCACAGTTGTTATATATGGAGCATTCCAAGCCAAATCGACCACTTTTGAACCCGACCCCTTTAGATTTGGCTGCAAATTTTGGTAATTGTTTAGAAGAGGGGCTCACACCCGTTTCAATTGCCAAAAATTCTTTTTTGAATCACCCAAACATAAATATATATATAACACCTGACTGATTATACATATGTATATAGATTCACCGTATAAACATGCGGGATTGATATATATATATTTTCGAAATTACAGAATGAAAAAACCTTTCCATTTTTGAAACCATCCGCAGCAAGGCTTTCAGGAAAACAATTAATAAGCTATGGATCGGCATTACAGAATATGAAGTTATGGTTAAAACAAGCAAAATCGTCGATTCCTTATACTAGTTATGACGCTCATATTATTATGACCCCGTAAGTATTTTATTTAGAACATTAATTAATAATTATGACAATAAAAAAAAATATAATTAAACAAATTAGGTATGCCGATGGTTTGGTTCAAGAAACTAGCACTGTTGGACTCGCAGTGCAGCCAAGTGCTTGCTCTGCTGCAATACTTGAGAATCCGAACGGAGGAATCATTTATGATCCTTATGATTTCAGAGCTATTGTTATCGGTGCGCATGAGCTAGGCCATATGTAAGTTTAATAATAACACAAATCTACAAAAAAATTATTTTTGGTTATTTTAACCTTTCGTTACTCGCGTCCACTCGCCCGACGATTTTCTTCGGGCGACGAGTACTGTGCCGCCCATGGTAAAGAAAATGCGACGTTGCCAAATTATAATGCTATAATGAATTATTTCTTACAGTAACAACAGTAAGTTTGGCAACGTGGTCACATAAATTGAATCGAGGATTTAACTCGCATAATGAGCACTGTGCCGCTTTTTCACATTCTTGTAATACATAAATATACTTTTTCATATTTAAAATGTATATTTATCAATTATAATCATATTAAACAAAAATATAGATTTCAAAAAAAGAATTGGTTAAGTATAAAGTCACAAATACCCATACAGTAATTTTTATTGCAATTTTAGTCAAAAAGGCGGCGTCACGCTCCTAGCGCGAGTAACGAAAGGTTAAAAACTAAGCTCTCCATCAAATAAAAATTTATTATTTGAAAATTGGATTCGAATCGAGTAATTTGAAAAGATACAAATAATTCAAAAACTTTCAGATTGATGAATAATTTTAAAAGTTACAAAAAATTCGAAAAGATTTAAATTATTCGGATAATTCGGAAATTCGAACTTTTCGATTCGACTCCAAAACGATTCGCGCACCCCTAATTCCTATACGATTTAAAAAGCATAGTCGACATGACTTTACGAGCCTAGTAATAGCTACATTACACCACAATAAAACTATTTCTATGCAGTTGTGCGTATTTATTTTGATGATGTACAGCTGCATGGTAATAGCTACACTGTAATGTACTGTAATTATCCCTGATTCAGAAATCTAATTTGGAATAATTCAATCCATGCTAAAGTGTATATCTATATATAGTCAATTTTGCCAACTTTGAATTGTTTCAGAGCGTGTTTGAATTATTTCAAATTAGATTCCTGAATCAGGGATTACTAAGCTCGTCAAGTAACATCGGCTATGCTTTTTAAACCACGTAGGAATTAGGGGTGTGCGAATCGTTTTGGAATCGAATCGAATAGTTCGATTTTTCGAATTATCCGAGAAATTCGAATCTTTCTGTATTTTTCGAATCTTTTTCAAATATTAGAATTATCCGAAAGTTTTTGAATTACACTCAAAATCGTTTATAACAACTTCGAAGGGACCGACGGTTTATGGTCGTTACAGTCGATAGTCTTTATGACCAAAAGCTATGTTCAGTCAACAAAAAATCGATAGACAATTTTAAGAACAATTCATTACATTTATTGAACCACATTTACATTTATCATCTTTAATGTTACATTTAACCCTTCGTCTGTCGCATTATGAGTGCAGCGCCGCAATTTTTATTGAAAGATTATTTAAAAAAAAAAAAAAATTTCCTGGTCTTTTGAATTTTTATGAGTTCTTCTATTGTACTTTTTAGTACCGAATGAATAAATGATAATTATTTTTTCGATATTTTAAATATTAAAAAAATAATTTTATTCGTTAGAAAACCTGAGAAACGCGGCGATGTGCCGCTGACGCGAGTAAACTCGGGCGTTGAATTTGTTCGAATTTTCTGCGCATTATTGTCAGTTACCACCAGCGACTTATTTCCAGCTCATTTAATTCATCTCTTTCTTTAATATTTTTCGATAAGACAAAATTTTGATTTTATTAAAAATTTAGTCGTATAAGTATGTAGTTTTAGTAATTATAAATATGTAGTTTTAATTTTTTAAAAACATAGTTATGGTACTTGGCGACACCTCAATATTAAATACATGGTGGCAGAACGCCGCGGCACGATGAACGAAGGGTGGCGAGATCGCACGACGGACGGACAGTTAATAATGCATTAACTATTACTTGATGTTTTAATTAGAAAAAAATTAAATCAATCAATTAAATTCTTATTATTACTGAAGAAAAACAGTTATTTTAGTTTTCTTTTTGCACTTAGACTGTGCATATGAACCTAGAATCTGCTTATGTATTACATTTAATGTCTCATCATACATGTTATTATTTATGATAAACTGTTCGTTGCCTACACGGAGAGAAATTTTCTTTAAAAATTACCGTTAAATTCACTGTTATCGTAGGACATAATGCGGTGCTTTTATATATTACCATTTTTGAAATAAAAATTACGAAAAAATTTATTTATTTTGTGGTAAACTTCATAAAATTTACCGAAAACCGAATAAAATTTACAGTAGACTACGGTAAAATTTGTTGAAAAAAACTTAAGAATTATCTCACTTTCCAACAAACGATTAGGTCGTGCCATTCGTCCCACGATTACAGTGAATTTAACGGTAATATTTAAAGAAAATTTCTTTCCGTGTAGTAAATATTTCCTTAATCCCGTAATAGTACTGAGTGCTTCACTAATTGTTGGTGTTATTAATTGCTTCGTGCAACTTGTAACACGATAAACTGATATGGAATTTCGAGTCTCACTAAGCTTAAGCTGTAAAAGAATTTGATGAGTTCATGCGTATAATTGTTAAAAAACAAAAATAATGCATTTCTCGGTCGTTATAACTGATGCATTTCCCTAAAACTATATCTTAAATATAGCTGTTATAAACGATTTGTCGTTATAAGCATTGTTGCTATAAGAACAGAACTGTCTTTTACGTCTATATAAAATGAATGATCTAAAATTACTATTAAACAAATGACAAGTATCAGAGTTTAAGTTGCGAATGCCTTCAACCAGCGGGTAGAAACATTATTTGTTTCTTTCTAAGGGATAAATCATAAACGTTTCTGCCCGCTGACTAAAGACATGCATAATTTACGCGTGTGTTGATATTCATTATCGGTATAGAACTGAAATTAGCCTATTTCAACTGACTATAAAGATATTGAAACTTAGAATTTCGATGCTGGTATTATGAAAATTAACATTCATTACAATATTATAAATATGTATATGTTCATGATAGATTGGGCGCCGGTCATGATGATGATTCCTGTGGTGAGGGTTACATAATGGCATCTCACGAATCAAATTCACAAAAGACTTGGTCACAGTGTTCGATAGATGGTTTCCGTAAAACTCTACGGTAAGTAGATATTAATCAGCTGGATATAGAGGAGTTATTATTTATTGTTTATTTATTAAAATTTTTTTTAAGAACATGGGATTTTTCGTGCATGTACAATAAGCCTGATCTGGGGAACTATAATTCTAAAAATAATTATTCACCATTTAACGATCAACGTGTTCTTCATAGTGATAACATTAATATAAGACCAGTCGTGTATCACGAAGAGGTAGATGATGACGATTACAAAATAGTAGTTAGTATTGATGAATTGTTACCGGACAGAGAAATTGAAATCTTTTATGAAAATAATACATTAATAGCAACCCAAAAAAATACAGACAAAGAAACGATTAATTCAAGTAATGAAAGAAAAAATTTGAAAATATGTGTGCTCGATAACATGAAGGTGACATTCGGTCCGTCTGAACTAAATCCATCTGAAATATTAAATATATACCATGAAGAAAATAAAATCTATATTCATCAGGGCAGTAAACCTGAATGTCTTAGGGATGGTGGAATTCGCACACCCGATGTACCTAAAAATAATGAGGATAATAGACCCGATCAAGAATTATCAATAAAAGATGGTACTATAATGTGTGTAATAAAAAAAGATTTCAAACTTAACAAGTTGGTAGGGATATATTATCGTGATAATGAAATATTTGTATCCCAGCGTGGTTCACCGATAAATTATAACTTGTATGATGAGACTATAGCAGCTGACTTGCGATATGTCGGGTCTGATAAAACTAAAATTTTTCTTGATCCGAAGAAAATAGATCCTATGAAAAAAATTTGTATAATGCATCGTGATAATTCTATTTATATTTTTCAAGGTAGAAAACCTGATTTAAGCTTACGTGAAAATAAACCTGATGAAATTAAATATTTACCCGAAGATTCAAATCCCGATGTCAGGGAAAGAAATCCTAGAACTAATAATAGTAATATAGTGTCTGCATCTGATATTAATAATAATAATAATAATAATAAAACACCTGTGCCTGAAATTACTAGAAAATTGCCTAAACCTGATAATGAGAAATCTAAATCTGTTCTGGACATTACTTTTGCTTCTGGAGAAACGTTTAACATATGCCCATCTGAATTCGATAAAGAAAAGGCATTTTTGATACTATTTGAAAATAATCTGATGAAAGTTACACAAATAGGTGCACCTAGAATACGTCTTTCAATTGGAAAAAAAAATGAATTAAGTATAATAAAATCTGATGAATATAAATTGGTAGTAATTCCAGCTGCATTCCATTCACAAGCTGAACTAAAAATACGACATGAAAATGGTAAAATATATTTTTGGATTGGAACTGATGAGTTACCAAACGTTAATATAGATAGTCCTTACCGCGTTGAGGTTGTGGAACGAGATAGTATATTTTCGGAACGTCCACGGAATATAGACCCGATGCCTGAAATTTTTGAAAGCGGAAAAGTACATGTTTTACTTCCTCTAGAATTCAGATTTGTTCAATTAGTATCGATAGCACTTGATGATAATCATAAACTTAATGTAACACAAAAAGGTGCACCTTTTGAAGACCCATCGTATATACCATCAAGGGAATACAAAAATTTTAAAATAATGACATCGGATAGAAATAAATTGTTACTACATCCAAGGAAAGTTGATTCTTATAGATATCTTCATATAAAACATGATAATGATAATGGATTAATATACGTTTCGAGCGGTACTCCCGAATATCCATTCGTTAATACTAATGTATCTGATATTATTGAAATTATTAAACCGGATCCAAAAGTAAATGCTGCACCTGGTTCTATTGACAAGATACCTCAATCCGGAGATAGACCGTCAGCGCCAAAATCTATGGGACCTGAACCTGGTCACAGACAACCTGTTTACAATAATGGGTCAGTAGTGCCTGGATCCACGGGACCTGTATTTGGTTACAGGCCACCGGTCCATAAAAACGGGTCACCAATACCTGAATCTAAGCAGCCAGTGCCTGAACATATGGAATCTGAACCTGGTTACAAACAACCTGTCCATAATAATGAGCCACCAATACCTGAATCTAAACAGCCAGTGCCTAACTTCAAGGGATCTGAACCTGGTTACAAACAACCTGTCCATAATAATGAGTCACCAATACCTGAATCGATGCAGCCTGTGCCTGAACATAAGGAATTTGAACCTGGTTACAAACAACCTGCCCATAATAATAGGTCACCAATACCTGAATCTAAGCAGCCAGTGCCTGAATCCAAGGCATCTGAACCTGGTTACAAACAACCTGTCCATAATAATGAGCCACCAAAACCTGAATCTAAACAGCTAGTGCCTGAATCTAAGGGATCTGAACCTGGTTACAAACAACCCGTCCATAATAATGGGTTACCAATACCTGAATCGATGCAGCCTGTGCCTGAACATAAGGGATCTGAACCAGATCATACGACGTCTTATCCTTATGACGTAAAACCGAAACCTGATCACAAACCAAGTGAACCTGATGATCTAACAATACCAGCTATCAGTAAGTCCGTTGATGATTCATTGCCTGTAGTACTCACTTCCAATATGTTTAATCTAAATAAATTGGTCGTAATTTCCCATAAGAAACATAAAATAAATGTTTATCAAACCGATCGAGACGATGACTACGATGAAGATGACAATGAGAATAATTCAGGATACACCGATTTACATTACTCGATACCCAAGAGAGGGACCGTAACATTTGATCCTCGTAAAATAAATCCAAATAAAATGATTATTATTAACTACATAAATAAGAAAATTCATGTGAATTCTGCTGAGCTGTAGGAGGAAATCGTTAAAATAATTTTTTATCAATGAAACTTATTATTATCACTTACTTCATAGATTAATAATAATCATTAATGAATAATGAATAATAACGTGTGTTAATAATAGCGCACAAATACATTGCAATAAAAAACTTGTCGTCTTTCTTAGAACGTCATAAATTCAATAAATTGATATAAAATAATAATAAATCTAGTCTTTTATTATTTATTTAAGGGGTTAGGGGTAGTCAGAATTTTCAAAAAATCGATTTTTTTTTTTTTGCATTTTCTTAAAGTATAATATTTTAAAAATATTGTGTGAAAATTTGAAGTGAATCCGACAAATTCTTTTCGAGTTATTTAACAATGACCAAAGGACGCTCGGGTGCTACGTGGCATTCGAGAGCAGGTAGCTAGAAACAGCTGCAAGCAACCGACCTTTCGGGTTTCATTGTCATGAATATCTCCCCATTTTAATGTATTTATTATTATATATATATATATATATATATATATATATATATATAGGATATATAAATATATATATCCTTCTATATATATATATATCCTTCTACATATATTCACAATTTGTAGGTAGTACAAGAACTGAAAAATAATTTTTGGTTGCCAGTATACCTGTAGTCGTTGCACTGATCAGTCGATAGTTTTGTGATAAATTATTTCTCAAGTGAATTAAATTATTAACCATGGGACGTGATTCTAGAAAGGTTTCAAGAGAACTTCGGAGTTCTGAAAAAATTAATAAGTCACGTTCAGTCAAAAGAAAGAATGTTTTTAATCCGAAAACAGCCGAACGTGATGAAAGTATTCAGAGTACATCTTCTAAAAAATTAAAACAAAACACTGAAGATGATGTACCTGAAGACAGCAGTACTGAATTTCGAATAATAAATTTTATTCAGGTATTCACTGCAATTTCTGCTCTTATAAAATGTAAAAAATGTGATGGAAATGTAGTGTTTCAAACAGCAAGTACACGTGGGCTGGGATTCAAAATTGTAGTTGCATGTAATAACTGTGGAAATGAATATATTCCTTCCTGTTGAAAATATGAAATCTGCTATAATGGCAACCTTTTATCACTACGGCTCGAGTGATGAAAAACCGAATCATGATATGTGTCCAAAAGGCGAAGAATCTTGGTGCTCTTACCAGCGCGCTGAAGCAAGAGGAGAGCTTGATACCTTTTCTCACGATTATTCTCCTTTACCTTCTGATGTTTTAAAAGCTATCAAGCCTATATACGAAGATCTTAGTAATGAAAATTTACTTTCAAGATGTGTAGGTGGATTCAATCAGAATAATAATGAAAGCTTTAACCAACTAGTATGGAAAATATGCCCAAAAACGGTAAATACTAGTTTTACTATCGTACAAATAGCTGCATACGTTGCTATGTGTATATTTAATGAGGGTATAAATTCATTATTAGTCTTGATGAATACACTAGGACTTAATTGTGGGCCTAATTCTCATCGGTATGCAGAAAGAATGGATGCTGCACGTATCAAAGTAGCAGATAAGCGCGCTAATGATAACACCCGAGAAGGTCGATTGCAACGTAGGCACCAGCAAATCGATATTTTGGAAGCTGCTATGTCGGCTGAAGAGCTATTATATGGTCCAGGAATAGATGACTCAGTGTAAGTTATTAAATAATTCTTATAATTCGACATAAATCCATAGCAAAACTTTAAATGCGTTTTTCTCAAAACTATGTTTTCTGAACTGGTGATCACTGTAACTTAAAAACTGCTCGGTAGATTTCAATAAAATTTATTGTACTTTTGAAATACATTAAAAACTCGTGCCTGATCGAAGGATTTTTTTTTTTTTCAAAAATTTCGATTTTTTTTTAACAATAAACTGTCGGTTTTTTTCTCGAAAATTTGAAAAAAATTTCCTGAGGCCGCCATTTTGTTAATTTCGAAAAAAAAAAAAAAAGCTTCGATCAGGCACAAGATTATCTATTAATAAAACTAATTTTTCTTGTCCGATTGATTTTAGATGAATCTCCAAGGACTTATGATGATCACCGCAAAGGACTTCGGGAGGAACGGGCTCTACAAAAACAGCGATAACTTTTTGAATTATTAATTTTTTTTTTTGAAATTTTCGTGAAGTCAAATCGAAACGTGTTCTAATAAAGCTATGTTTTTATTTTTGTCAAATAAAGTAATTAACTACAAAAAAAAAATTATTGAAAATCATCATTTTTTCATACCCCTGAGTACCCCTAACCCCTTAATTGAACTTCTACGAAACTACTTTTTATTAACATCCTACAGTCCCATTTAAAAGGTCTCTAGCAAAAAAAAATCATATGGAAATTTAGCCTAGATTCTTATGTGGGTTCCCACATGGCGTTTCCAGATGGATTCTCATATGGTTTCCTATGTAACGATCGTTACAAATGGATCGCGATTTAACCGTACTTTAATTTATCAATTCTTCTAAATTTTTTTTTTATTTTTATTAAAATAAGAATTTGACTGCGTAGTTCAAAGCACACCCAATAATATGTATAAAAATGCGTGTACGTATATGTGAGGGTATATTCATATGTATATTCTTTCACACCTATATATTCATCTAGCTCTTTTTGGGTATGTTCTGAATTCTCACCGAAAGAGTGTGTGAATACGAATGGTCAAGTCAGAAGAGTGAGAGAGAAAGGAAAATAAGAGTAACCAAGTAAGAAAACTCTGTATATCTCTCTCCCGCTATGCACAGCTGCACCGCTACGGCTGGTCCCTTACGAAGAGCTCACTGTCTCAATGTTTTTCACATGTCCAACGCGAGTCCTTCAAATCATCATAAATGTCACATAAATTCATTAAGATATTTCCGTGATCTAGTTTGAATTAAATTTTAATGTCTAAATCATATTAGCTTAAAAATTCTCCCTTAGATCTAAATTTTATCACCCAAGCACTTAATTTAACATCATCTAACATCGATGAATATTACAGTTCCCACGAATTCTCTGTTGATTTTATTTACCCGAAAAGTAGAGTAAAGAGCTCCTGTCATTTAAATCAAAATTTTATTTCTTTCTGTCTTGCTGCTAATGGAATTAAAGAGTGCATATCCGCCCGTTAATGAAACTAATGGTTTCCCATGGATTCCGGTAGCCGATAATTTTTGATGATATAATTTTCAGAGGTCCAAAAATTAAAATAAATTTCACTTAAATTTACGATCTCCTGTTATTTTCTATCATCTCCTTACGGAGATCAGAGGTAAATTTTAAAATGTTTTCTTAAAATTAAATTATCGCTTTTAAAAATATGTACCACTAATGGACTTAAGTAATTAATATTTGGTCGCAAATGAATTAACCGTCTGTATCTCTGAGTCCCTTACAAATAGTAAATTTTCTAAGATGACAGGTTTCCGAGAATGAAAGTAAATGTCACTCAAATTTATGATCTAATCCTTTACTCTCACGCTCAATATTTTTAGCCCCACTTTTCTCCCAAAATTTTCGTATATAAACCCCGGAAAAATAATTAAAATCAGTCATTACCGCCGCAACTAAAACCCTTGTCGGATCTATCCGCGAGCAAGATTCCAAAATTCGTTCTCGTGACGGTCCACAGCCTAGGCAACCGGACTCCTAGATCGATAAACGGACTTGAATATTAAAATTTAACATAAAAGTCATTACTTCTACTACCGAAACCCTTGTCGGATCTATCCGCGAGCAAGATTCCAAAATTCGTTCTCGTGACGGTCCACAGCCTAGGCAACCGGACTCCTAGATCGATAACCGGAATTCAATTTTCTTTACTTTTGTAATTTAAACCTTTGTCGGATCCATCTGCGAGTAAGACTCACTGAATCGACTTCAAAATTCGCTCTCGTGACGGTCCACAGCCTAGGCAACCGGACTCCTAGATCGATAAACGCAACTCGATTCTTTTACTAAAAATTATAAATTACGCGACTTAAATTTTATTTTTAAAACCTTTCCTCGTGACGTTCCTTCGCCTAGGCATCTGGACTCCTAGGTTGGATACCTAAAATAAAATCATTTGAGTTCGCATTAAAATTAATTAAACCCCTTCACGTGACGTCCAAATCGGAGTCCTTGTTCAGGAATAGTTAATTCCGCTAATAAAAACCTAAAAATCATAGCAAATTCACTCGAAGGCAAAGCCGGCCTTTCGGTTCAGCGTGCAGTGCGTTCGTTTGAATGGATTCAACCTGTGAATCTCAATAAAACTGTCATAAACATTGTAAATTCCTGTGTGCACAAATTCAAACTGGTGAATTTGGAGTGAGTGTGTGTGCAAGTATATCAACCCTTCTGGGTAAGTCTAAAATTATAATATTTACATGTAAGATTCAACTTGTCAATATACAACACATGTTTTTCTTTTAATACATTCGTCTTTTTATTTACTGTCCTTTTTCTCCAGCATTCAAGTGCTAGTAAATTAAGTCATAGTAACCCTAAGTAAGACGGAGAAAGAACACGGTCTTCTCGAGGGCCCATATTCACCGACCCAATATCCCTCTCGCTCAAAAATCCCGGACCTACCCTAACGCCACGCAGGTCATTGAACGGGACGGTCTATAGTACATCCGCTCGGTACAAATAGACAAATAAGTTATAAAATAATAAGAAATTAAAAACATTCTTATATCAGCCACGTGACCCCAATTCCTTGGTTGGATGACAGAATATAATAATTTCATATTATAATTTGTAAATTAATAATCGGTGCCCAATCACTCATATGTTCTCACACTAGCCACGTGACGGTTCAATCGAACTCCTTGGTTGAGTAATAGAACGAGGTAATTCGGTATTCCGATATTAAATAATAAATTAAAATAACCCTTTCGCCCGTCGCCTTCACTCACTCCGATCGTGACACCTATAAGAATATTAATCTATTATTTATTGATATACGCGTATCATGATAGTCATAGAAATCTAGATATCCCGGATTCTACAGAAATCACTTATACAGAAACCCAGATTCCTATATGAATTTCCCATAATGAAATATATATCCCATATATCGAAGTTCCTATAGGAGAACCCAGATACCCACAATTCCCTATATGGATTTCCTACACGGGAATCCAGGTGCCCACAGTTTCCTATATGGATTTCTCATATAGGAATCAAGATGCACATGGTTTCTTACATGGATTCCCATATGGGAATCTATAACCTCATTGTTTTCTACATGGGTTCTTATGTAAACCGATACACTTTTATATTAATTCTTACATATGGATTCTTACATAAATTCATACTTTTCTGTATGGATCTCTATGGGTTTTCTTACAATCCCACATGGATGTTTCTGATAAGGGTATCTTCGATCGCCTAGATAGAAGATTTGAAGTCGGTATATATGACAGAATTTTGTACTTCATTCTTTTCCTCAATCAGTTGAAAAGTTTCAAAATATCAAATAATTTACAGGAAAAGATTAAACAAGCGTCAGGTAGTCTGTAGGTCCTGATTGATTTTTTATTGTATACAATTGCACAACCGGCTCTTTTGCCTGTCGTGGATCCATCTGTGTAGATTTCTAAATAATTTTGATACTTGCTCCTTACCTCGTGGAAGAGTTCTCGGTAGGTTGTTGGATTGGTGAGGTTTTTCTTTCTCTCGTTTAAGCTCATGTCCGTGTTTATTTTCATGTCTTCCTAAGGTGGGACAGAATGTAATTGTCTTTTGAATATTCTCGGTAGTTCAATATTTAATTTAGACTGATAGGCTTTAACTCAGATGCGTAGAGGCTTCGGGCTGTTAGGGTGTTCTTCAAATTTAGGAGTTGGATGCGGGTAGCGATTAAGAAGGGCAGACCCTGAGGATTGACGTTTAATTGCGTATAAAATAATTCATTCTTGCCTTTTTAAGGATAAAGATGCTTCTTTGGTTTCTGCTAGGATAGAATTTATTCGACTGGTTTTGAAGGCCCTAGAGAATAGTCTTAGGGCCGTAGTTTGTATAAAAAATATAATAAGATTAAGTTTAAGTTGGATGCAGGGCCATAAACTGGATCAAAGAGAGAGTTGTTGAAACTGGCTCTGATTAGCCAGTGACAAAAGGAGTTCTTACAGAATCCGAGGACGTCTCCCGTTATATTACTGTTGAAAACGGCCTGGATTACTTTTTCCTTGCAAACCCCTTCGAAAGCTTTCTCGAAGTCAAGTGCGACCGTAAGCAAGTAGAGATTGATAACAAAGGTGTCACAGATGTTTCCTGCTAGATTGACAAGGTAATCAATAGTAGATCTACAGTACATATGAATTAAATTGGTCTGTAGCTGGTGGCTTCGGTATTATTTGTTGGGTTTAGGGATCTGGACCACGATTGATTCTCTCCATCATTCGGAAAATACTTGTTCGTTTGAGATGTGGCTGTACAATTGAAGTAGAAGCGCCTTATTCCCTTGAAAGAAAAAAAAAAAAAAAAATTAAAAGTTAATTGAATTTCGAAATTTAAAAAATTGTAATTATTTTAAAGTTAATTACAGAAATACTTCTGATGTAAGTTGACACTGGAAGTTTTTATTTCTTACAAAATCAAAATTTTCGGGAACGGTAAAAAAAAAAATTCAAAATAATCCTCAATTATATTGACGAAAGTGATTTTGGAATGTTTAAAAAAAACTTAAAAGAAAAAATTTTAAGAATATTCCGTTTCACCACCCCGTCCCCTAACATTATTATTATTATCTTGATTATTATTATTATTATTATTTTTGTTAAATTAAATTGTCAATTTGACACTAGTAATTAAATTAACGACCAGGAAAAAAACCCATTTGCCTTTATCATAATTAATTTATCAGATGAATTATTTTTTTCTTTGTCCGTGGCAAAAAATTTTTTTATTGTTATTATTATTACTCATATCTTTACAGAAGACATTGTTTTATAGGTCATTAATAGATTATATATATATATATATATAGAGTATCTAAAAAATTTATACATTATTAGCGTAACATCAAACAATTAGCGAGTTTGTCAATGAAGAAATAGAAAAAATTTACTTTATTCAATATGAGTAAGTATACTGTCCTTTATTAATTTTTTTTTTTTATAATGCCAGGGAAGCTATTGATTATTATTATTTTTTTTTTACCTAGATAATTTTAAAATAAAAATACTAGGGTTGTTTTTATTGAATGCCCTATCTTTGGTTATTTCCGATCAGGTGAGTCCTTTAATTATGCAATAAATATACTATTGATATTAATAAATGAAATGTATAAATAGTTGGAGGTTGATCGGGTGTCCGAAGAAAGGAATAAAATATTTAGCGACCATGGCTGCCGAGGTAATTACGGGCGAGAGTGTACTGATTTTAAAATATAGAGAAATAATAAAATAAAAATAAATAATAAAATTGCAGAAGGAGAATGTGAAATTATTAAAATAGGAATACCGCGCAGACACAAACGATCGGTCGACTCAACAATTGATCTTCCAATTAAAGCATTTGGCCATGAAATTAATTTAAAACTTATTCAATCTAAAGGAATTCTCGTCGGACCAAAAACTCCTATTTATTTAGCACACTCTGCTACAAACATTGAAAAAATATTAGGAGTAAGTTCACAAAATGGCATTGGTAGTTAATTAAATATTTAATGATAATTATTCTTCAGTACTTTAGTTCAAATATGCGATCACAACTTTATGAAGACGAAGAACATTTAGCAGCATTCACAATAGATGAGTTCGAGAATGGGTCACCTCAAGTAAAAGTAAAATTTTTTATAAATCATTAGAGTTATCTATAAATATAATTTTAACCATTATCTCATTATTGTTTCTTCAATGATATAGTACGGATACATTGGCTCTAAAAATATAATTATTGATCGAACACATCCGAATTCTAACAGTTCGGAAGATGAGAATCCTTATTTAGCTAAATGTTCACTTGAAGAAATCTATTATGGAATTTCATGGTGTCAGTATATTATATATAAATAAATGAATAAATATATAAAAATTAATATATTTAAAATTATTTTCTGAAATTTCTAGTACTTAATCAGGTTTTCCCGAAACCACCTCCAAAAGAACCCGGTGGTAGTTTGATCCCCCATATAATATATCCGGAAATATTAGTGATTTTCGATTATTCTATTTACCAACATATCAATGGACAAAATATACTTCACTATATTTTACAATTTTGGAATGGAGTTGATTTATTTTATCGTCAAATAAAAAATCCTCAATATAAATTGAGTATCGCTGGCGTTGTCATTGCTCAGGTAGATAAAAAAAATTTATATAGTTTGTTACACTAAAGTCTTTTAATAATAACGCGTACGTGCCGTTGAAACATTTTAGTCATGCTAATGACGCCTTACTTTTTAAAGTAACGTCATAGTCATGAGAGGTCATCTGGTAAGAATATATATATAGATTCATCGTTTAAACATGCACATAAAAGTATTTTAATTCACTATTGTTTCAAGCTTCATAACTTTTTTTCTGTTATTTGTACGGACAAAAAACTTGATAACTTTTTTGTATAGGATTAAATTTCTAACAAGACTACTTCGAATTAAAAAAAAATTTTTCAATACTTTTATTTATAAAAAACAAGAGAAAAATTTTTTTCACATGTAATTCAAATGGAAATATGAGTCGAGCTTTTAGCAGGATTGAGATTACGAGTTGCACTTTTGGGAGGAATTTTTTTATAGTTGAGACTAACTTCTATAACTATAAGACTTGAAAAAAAAAAACTGTATTTTTTTAAACACCCTAAACATATGTGTATTACAGAATGAAAATGTCTTCCGATTTTTGAAGCCATCATTAGCACCGATTTCAAGCGAACGATTAATATGCTATGAAGACGCATTACTGAATATGACCTTATGGTTACAAAATGCAAAATCTTCGATTCCTTTTAATAGTTATGACACTCATTTTATTATGGTCCCGTAAGTGTTTTATTTAGAATAACAAATTTTAATAATGACAATTAAAAAAAATGTAATTAAATAAATTAGGTATCGCGATGGTTCTGGTTTGCGAACTGCGACTGTTGGACTGTCAAGAACTGCAGGTGCTTGTTATTCTGCATTATTTGAGAGTCCAGAAGGAGGAATTATTTATGATCCTTATGATTTCACCGGTGTTCTTACCGGTGCGCATGAGCTAGGCCATATGTGAGTTTAATAATAATTGTATATTGTGTGACAAGGTATGAAACAAAACGATTTCAGACCAGGGTGAAGTTGGCTGTCCGAGCCGTAGGTGAAGACTGACATCACCCGCAGTCTAAAATTGGGTTTCATCCTGTGTCACACTATATTTTTATGACGATTTTTATTGAAACTAAAGTTTCAGTATCAGCAGTCAGTTAGAAGCGAGTTAATTTAATACCAATGGTGTTATCAAATATTAGCGTAAGCGTTGATTGTCATTTGCAATCTATAATTAAGCAGAAACTATAATTACTATTTATGACTTACAGACATTTTTTAAAAACCCATAGATGGAGAAAAATTTTAAATAAATATTCCTATTAGAGGTATACAAACAGTACGAACTTAATAATTAGTCGCAACGAATTTCAATTTTTTTTTTAACAACTCGAAATTTTAATAGTTTTTTGAATAATTTAAATTGTTGTCAGAGGTAAACAGAGCTTAGACACGAATCTACGAAAAACTTATTTTTTGTTACTTCAAAAACTAATCTCTTCATTGGATAAATATTGATTATTTTAAAACTGAATTCGAATCGAGTAATTCAAAAAGATTCAAATAATTCGGATAATTCGAACTATTCGATTCGCACACCCCAGATTTCTATGTGATTTAAAAAGCATAGTCGAGATTACTATACGAGCTTAATAATGATTACATTACATTACAACGTAACTATTACTATGCAGCTGTGTGCGTATTTATTTTGATGTACAGCTCGGCTGCCCAATTTCAAAACACAGTAACTGAAAAAAACAAAATTTTTGAAATATGAATTGAATCATATTCACAAGATTCCACTGGAACTAAAAATACTAAAAAATCGATTTTAAAAATTTGTCCCTTACTGCGTTTTGAAATTGAGCAGCCGAGCTGCATAGCCATAGTTACATTGCAATGTAATGTTATCATTACTAAGCTCGTTAAGCAATGTCGGCTATGCGTTTTAAATCACATAGAAATATTTACTTGAAATTTTTCTCCGTGTAATCACAAAGTCAGAACTGCCATTCACGTCTATATAAAATTAATGGTCTAAAATTACTATTAAACAAATGACAAGTATCAGAGTTTAAGTTGCGAATGCCTTCAGCCAGCGGGCAGAAACATTATTTGTTTCTTTCCAAAGGACAAAACACACCGTTTCAGCCTTTTGACTGAAGCCATTCGTAATTGCGCGTTTGCTAATATTTGTTCGCGGCACTGAACTGAAATTAGCCTATATTAACTGACGATAGAGACATTGAAACTTGAAGTTTCGATATTGACATCATGAAATAGTATATTACGTACCTAGGCCAGTAAAATAAGAAGAGTCTCAGATCACATGTACACGGATAAAATAGCAGTTGAAAAATTGAAACTGTAAGAATTACATTTTTTATCAGTAAATTTTACAGAAATAACAAATATTACAGTTTCAAACTCGATATTGTCGATTTAAACTGTAAAATTTGCTGCTTAGAATTGCATTAATTTTATTACTATAACAAATTTCTAAAATTACAGTTTAAGCTTTAATGTTTAAAGATTTTTGCCCCGAAAGCCTTTTTTACTGTAGAAACTGTAATTTTTCAACTGCTCTTTTTTCCGTTTAATTGTTGGCCGAGGCTGACAAATATGTAGCCTGAGGCTTTCTCTTTTACTGGCCAAGGTGCGTATACTATTTTTCTGCTCGACGAAGCCGGAAAGTTGCAACTTCATTCAGGGTAGCGGCCCGAAAGTTGCCACTTTCCGGCCGGAGCACAGAAAATCATAAATATATATCTTTGTATCTATTTTTACGATAGATTGGGTGCCGGTCATGATGATGATTCCTGTGGTCTTAATACCATAATGAGAGCTATAAAAAGAGGTTCACCAAAAACTTGGTCACAGTGTTCGATAGATGATTTCCATGAAAATCTACAGTAAGTAGATAATAATCAAGTGGATATAAAGGAGTTATTATTTATTGTTTATCTATTAAAATTTTTTTTTAAGAACAAATGATTTTTCGTGCATGTACAATAAGCCTGATCTGGAGAACTCTAAATTTCAGAATAGTTATTTACCAATTGACAATCAACCTGTTTATTATAATGATAATAATAATCTACAACCAGAAGTGTTTCACGTAGAGATAAAAAACGACGGTGACAAATTGGAAGTTAGTTTCCATGAATTTTCACCTTACAGACGAATTGAGGTCTTTTATAGAAAGCATAAATTGATAATAACCCAGCGAAATACAGGCAAAGAAACGATTAACTTAAGTGCTAATAGAAAAAATTTGAAAGTATGTGTGCTCGATGACCTGAAGGTGACATTACATCCGTCTGAAATAAATCCATCTGAAATAATAAATATTTACCATGAAGAAAATAAAATTTATATTTATCAGGGCGATAAACCTGAATGTCATGGGGATGCTGCACTTCGCACATCCGATGTACCTAAAAATAATAAGGATAATAGACCCGATCTAGAATTATCAATAGAAGATGGTAATATAATATATGTACAAAAAACAGATTTCAACGTTAACAAGTTGGTAGGGATATATTATCGTGATAATCAATTATTTGTATCCCAGCGTGGTTCACCGATAAATTATAATTTTCATGATGAGACTATAGCAGCTGATTTGCAATATGTCGGGTCTGATAAAACTAAAATTTTTCTTGATCCGAAGAAAATAGATCCTAAGAAAGAAATTTGTATACAGCATAGTGATAATTCTATTTATATTTATCAAGATAGAAAACCTGATTTAAGCTTACGTGAAAATAAACCTGATGATATTAAATATTTACCTGAAGATTTTAGTGCCAATATCAGGGAGAGAAAACCTAGAGCTGAATATAGTAATGTAGTGTCTACACCTGATATTAATAGTAATTATAATAAAATACTTGTATCTGAAATCAGTAAAAGACTTCCTAAACCTGATGAGGGAAAATCTAAATCTGTTTTGGACATTACTTTTGCTTCTGGAGAAACGCTTAACATAGGCCCATCTGAATTCGATAAAAAAAATCTACTTTTTATATTATTTGAAAATAATCTGATGAAAGTAACACAAATGGGTGCACCTAGAGAACCTTATTCATATGGAAAGAATGTTTATGAATTAAGTACAATAACATCTGATGAATATAAATTGGTAGTTCATCCAACTGCATTCTATTCACGAGTAGAACTAAAAATACGACATGAAAATGGTAAAATATATTTTTGGATTGGAACTGATGAGTTACCAAACGTTAATATAGATCAGCCTGACGCTGTTGAGGCTGTGGAACGAGATAGTGTAATTTGGGAACTTCAAAAGAATATGTACTTGATACCTGAAATTTTTGAAAGTGGAAAAGTACATGTTCTATATCCTAGAGTATTTAGTAGTTTCAGTTTAGTTTCGATAGCACTTGATAATAATCATAAACTTGAAATAACACAAAAAGGTACACCTCTTGAAGACAGATCGTACATACCATCAATGGAATACAAAAATTTTAAAATAATGACATCGGATAGAAATAAATTGTTACTACATCCACTGAAAGTTGATTCTTATAGATATCTTCATATAAAACATGATAATGATAATGGATTAATATACGTTTCGAGCGGAAATCCTGAATATTCATTCGTTAATACTAATGTATCTGGTATTATTGAAGTTATTGAACCGGATCCAAAAGTAAACGCTGCACCTGGTCCTATTGACAAGATACCTGAATCCGGAGATAGGCCGTCAGCGCCAAAATCTATGGGACCTGAACCTGGTCACAGACAACCTGTCTACAATAATGGGTCAGTAGTGCCTGAATCCAAGGGATCTGAACCTGGTTACAAACAACCCGTCCATAATAATGGGTCACCAATACCTGAATCGATGCAGCTTGTAAAACCGAAACCTGATCACAAGCAGATCAGTAACAGACTTCCTAAACCTGATGAGGGAAAATCTAAATCTGTTGTAGACGTTACTTTTAATTCTGGAGAAACCCTTAACATATTTCCATTTGAATTCGACAATGAAAAGCAATTTTTTATATTATTTGAAAATAATATGATGAAAGTGACACAAATAGGTACCCCTGGAGAATTTTTTTTATCTGGACAAAATATTCATAAATTAAGTATAATAACATCTGATGAAAATACATTGGTAGTACATCCTGCTACGTTTTTTTCACGAGCTGAACTAAAAATACGACATGAAAATGGCAAAATATATTTTTGGATCGGAACTGATGAATTACCAGAAGTTAATACAGATCAGCCTGACTGTGTTGAGGCCGTGGAACGAGATAGTGTTATTTGGGATCTTAAAGATACCAGAACTATAGATGACACTTTTGAAAGTGGAAAAGTATATGTTTTCCTACCTAGAATATTTAACGAAATACATTTAGTTTCGATAGCACTTGATAATAATAATAACCTTAAAATAACACAAAAAGGTACACCTCTTGAAGACAGATTGGATGAAACAACGGAATACAAAAACTTTAGAATAAAGACATCGGATAGAAATACTTTATTACTACATCCAAAAAAAGTTCATCCTTATAGATATCTTCATATAAAACATGATAATGGATTAATATACGTTTCGTGTGGTACTCCTGAATATCCATTCGTTAATACTAATGTATTTGGAATTATTGAAATTATTGAACCGGGTCTAAAAGTACATGATGCGCCTAGTCCTGTTGACAAGACACCTCAATCCAGAGATATGCCGTCAGCACCAAAATATATGAGACCTGAACCTGATCACAAACAACCTGTCTATAATAACGGGTCACCAATACCTGAATCTGAGCAGTCAGTGCCTGAATCCAAGGCATCTGAACCTGGTTACAAACAACCTGTCCATAATAATGAGCCACCAAAACCTGAATCTAAACAGCCAGTGCCTGAATCCAAGGGATCTGAACCTGGTTACAAACAACCCGTCCATAATAATGGGTCACCAATACCTGATTCGATGCAGCCTGTGCCTGAAGATAAGGGATCTGAACCAGATCATACGACGTCTAATCCTTATGACGTAAAACTGAAACCTGATCATAAACCAAGTGAACCTGATGATCTAACAATACCAAATATCAGTAAGTCCTTTGATGATTCATTGCCTGTAGTACTCACTTCCGATATGTTTAATCTAAATAAATTGGTCGTAATTTCCCATAAGAAACATAAAATAAATGTTTATCAAACCGATCGAGACGATGACTACGATGAAGATGACGATGAAAATAATTCAGGATACACCGACTTACATTACTCGATACCCAAGAGAGGGACCGTAACATTTGACCCTCGTAAACTAAATCCCAGTAAGATGATTATCATTAACTACATGAAAAAGAAAATTCATGTAAATACTGTTGAACTGTAGGAGGAAATCGTTAAAAAAGTTTGTTATCAATGAAGCTCAATATTATCACTTGCTTTATAGATAAATAGTAATCATTAATAAATAATAATGTGTTGTTCACAATGTATGTTAATAGCGCACGCGTATATTGTAATTACAAACTTGTCTGTTAAGACGTACTAAGGTACGTCATAAATTCAATAAACTGATAAAACTAATAATAATCCTAGCCTTTTATTTTTTATTTAAATAAACTTCTAAGAAATTACTTTTTATTTATAACTACAGTGCTATTGAACCTTATTTTGTATTTTTTCTGCGTCATGCTTATGAATTTAAACATCTGTTCCTCCGAATAATGACACTTACATTTCGATAATTACTGTTCTCACGTCAGTGGTTAAAAGCATGTCACTGATATCTTTATACTGTATATAAACTTTGAATTCAATAAAAAAATATCACTAGTGAATGTACTTGAAACAAGTTTGACATGTTCAGTTTAATTTTTTTTTCTAAAAAAAAGTCATTAAACAAAGTCATACATTTTTATTTATTTATTCTCATGTTGGGGAATTCAAAGTGTTTTCAAATAATTGATATAATAATAAAATAACATTTTTAAATTTTTACCATGAGTAAGTTATATTGTTTGTTTTTTTTCTATTGTTAAATAAATAAATATATATATTTTTTCTTTCATCAGATAATTTAAGTATGAAAATATCATTCTTATTTATTTTTTTAAATGCAGTCTCTGTTATCATTTCTAAACCGGTAAGTAAAATAACAAAATTCATTTATGTACGGATAGTTATTTTTATAATTTTTGTTTGTTAATTATTTAATTTTACTTGGATTTGACGAACTTCGAATCGCTAAAAATTAAGACGTACTTTTAGAAAGTAATAGTATTAATAATTAATTATTTAAATAGTTGGAAGGAGAAATTTCGACAAAGGAACGCGAAGAAATATTTCGTAAACACGGATGCGAAGGTAATTAATTTATTATTTAACATTACACTATAAAAGATTAGGAGTGAATGCGGAGCGATATCGCCCGGGTCGAAAAATTAGATCTGTTTTAAAATAAATTATAAAGTCTAATATTTTTTGTTTAGTTTAGGTTTTTAAGTTGTATTTATTTTTTATGGGAATTTAAACAGTTTTTGTCCGTACTACTTCCTATCTAGGCCACTATCATATTTGTTTTTGTGACAGAAACTTGACATGTACGATATTTAGCGCCTATAGCCGGCAGCTAAAAATATTAGATAAGATACAGCTGCACGGAGAGAAAAACATGGGAATTTTTCCAATTTTACTTAGGAGAAATTCCCTTGTTGACATGGCAAATTTTGCTTTATCAACATGGGAAATTTTACTAGGAATAAATGGGAATATAACCATATTTTATGGGAATTTTACCCATATATTATCGGAATATCTTCCATGTTGCCATTGGAAAAATTCCTCTGTTAACATTGCTGAAATTCCTTTATTGATATGGGTATTTTTACTATGTCAGCATAGGAATTTTTCCCATGTTACCGGAGTAATTTCTTCTTTATTGACATGGAAATTTTTCCCATGTTGACAAGGAAAAAATTTCTTTGTTAACATGGTAAATATTCCCATGTTGACATAGTAAAATTATCCATGTTAGCATGGGAAAAATTCCTATGTTTCATGGGAAAAGTCCACAAGAAGCTAAAATCACTAAAATACGAAATATTTTGGTCATTTGTATCATTTAGGCTTTAAAGCGATAAAATAGGGATGTGTGAAGGTTTTAAGATTTACGAAAATATAATTTCAAAGTTTCCGAAAGAATTTTGTGTAATTTAATTAAAATTTTTTTGTAGCACCTACCAATGAACAAATGTTTTTATAAATTCGATTAATATAAACGAGTACATAAAAATCAATTACCTACATCGTGTTTCCGACAGTATATAGGGGAGGGTAGGGCAGAGCGGCCCCCCTGAAATTTTGACCAAAAAAAAAATTTTTTTTTTTTCGACTAATTACTATAAATCCGATATGCTTGCGCATTTTTACCCCTACCCATGACATTTGGGGCAAAATGGACAAGCCCAAAATTTTGAAAAAGTGATTTTTTCATATTTTTATCGTCAAATTAAAAAAAAATTATTATAATTCCACATTTCTAGCCCTACGCATAACACCTGGGGCAAAATGGACCAGCCGAAACTTCCGAAAAAATTATTTTTTCATATTTTTCGGCCGTTTCTCTATGTAAGAGGCAAATTTGGTCACTAAAAATTTATAAAAATTAAATTTTTTTTTTTAGTTGATAAATTTTTGAAATAAAGTAAAATTATAGAATTGATTTTTTTTTTTTTATTAAATAACAATTAGTAATTAAGGTAATCGAGAGTGAACGATTTTTTACGCTTTAAAAAATTTTTTTCGAGTAATATAAAACCAAAAATAGTTGTCAAGAGAAAGAAATACATTCTTAATGATGAAAACAATTTAAAAAAAAAAAAAACGAAAAAAAAAATTTTTTTATCACTTCTTGAAGGGGGGCCGCTCTGCCCCACAAAAAAAAAAAAAATTTTTTCAGAATTTTGGCAAAATGTCCATAAATTTGTTCGAAATAGGACAAAAGTAAAGTGATCTTATGGTTGAAAGCCACAAAAAATAATAATTGGCTTAGGGGGGCCGCTCTGCCCCACCCTCCCCTAATCATCAATTCAATTGAATTATTTTGATTTACTTAATAAATTACGTAAAAAAAACATCAGATTACAAATATTTCACTTTTATGTACATGGGAATTTCTACTTTGTTAACATGGAAATTTTTCCCACGTTTACATGGGAAATTTTCCCGTGTTGACATTGGAAAATTTTTCATGGCATTAGAGGAATTCCAACAATGTTAATGTAGGAATTTTTTCAATGTTGACATGGGAATTTTTCCAATGTAAACATGGTAAAAATTCCTATGTTAACATTGGAATTGTTCCTATATTACATAATTATTTTTCCAATGTTGACATAGGAAAATTTACATTGTCAATATAGGAATAATTCCAATGTAACAAAGCAAAATTTACCATGTGACATTGTTACAATTTACATGTTGACATGGTAAAATTTATAATGCCAACAAAGGAATTTTCCCCAAGTAAAATTGTAAAAATTCCCATTTTTTTCTTTCCGTGTGGTAAAAAAGATACTCAATCGTTCTAATAGTGACGTCATCAACGGATCAAAAAATATTTTTTGGTTACATGTGCGATAGCAAACGACTAAAAAATATCGAAGTAACTCAACGAGCCATCTTGTGACAAAATTTATCATCATATTTATTCGTACACTTACCGACTTCTCTCTCTGCTATTTATAGGCACTAAATGTAGTACATTTCAAATATCTGTCACAAAAACGAATGTATTTATGTATTATCTAGTACAATCGAGTCTAAGACGCTCGTGTGTTGGTACCAATCTTCACACCTCGCGTCTTAAACTCGATTGCACTCGATAGATAACCCAGATAGCAAAATGACGTTTTAATGAGTTCCTATTTATGATTTGGACGTCTTATCAACATCTTAAAGAAGTCTTTAAGAAGTTCTCAAGATGTCGAATGAGCCATCTAGCAAACTCAAAAAGACGTCTTTAAAAAGAGTTCTTTTTCTGACTTCGCAATTAAGACTTTAGTATGAATTTAACATGACGTCTTAAGGAGCTCCTAATTTCGACTTCATAAAGAAGTTAAAAAAAAGAATACGTTTAGACGTCATAAAACTGACGTCTTAGCTATGGAGTCTTCAAGAACTCTTAATTAAGAGTTTAAATATAGTGGAAACCTAAACATGCAAATAACCTTCTCAATAAGACAATTTATAGATAAATTGAGAAAAATATAGATAGCCCGAACTGAAAATCGAACCCAGACCAATTCGGTATCGCGCCAAGTGCTCTACCAGTCAAGACGTCATTTTGCTTTCTGGGAAAATATTTTTCGATTTTATCCAGTAATTAAGAAAAATTTCTTGACATTTTAAGAGTAATTTTATTACTTTTATTCAATGTTATGAATATTCATTCAAGACAACTAAAAAATAACGTTGTCAAACTATCATTAACTGCCGACATTTTTAAACAAAAGACACTGAATAAATGGTGGACAATACGTAGTAAATTCAGAAACTTGGAATATATTTTATAAAATATTGTCCATAAATAAAAATATTACAAATCGATGATTTAATCTAGTTTTGTCTGTCCGTAATGCAATTGTGTTTTGAAACTACAGATAAAAGACAGCTTAAAATTTTTATAAAAGATCAAAAACAGATCAACTAGTTTAAATACAGACCAATTAGTTTAAATGCAGTCCACAGTCTAAAATCAGATCAAATTTTTCGACCCGGGTGAATTTTATTCAAATCCGAATTCACTCCGTCACTCGGAATCCCAAAAAAATCGCCCTCTATACGGAGTGATGGGGATTTTATTCTGCATTCACTTCGATTCTGAGTTTTAATATTAAAAAAACTTCCCTTCGGAGTGAATTTCACTCCGAGAGGATTAAATAAATAGACAGTCATCTGCTCTGCATTCACTCCAGATTTACTCCACGTTGACTCCGCTAATTTTTTTTAATGCAAAATTAAATAAGTTGAGAATAAAAATAAGTTTTTTAAAATTATTTTCAGAACAAACATGTGATATTATTAAAATAGAATGGCCGCAAAAACGATCTAAAAGATCGGTCGATTCAACGATTTCTCTCCCAGTAAATGTATTTGGCCGACAAATAAATTTGAATCTCCGTCAATCTAAAGGGGTTCTTGTCGGTCGTAAAACTCCAATTTATTTTGTAAAATCTACTCACTTTGGTGTCAAAGTTGAGACAAATCTCAATGTAAGTATTATATATATTGCTATATTTATATGTAGTATATTGTGTGACAAGTGATGAAACAAAACAATTTCAGACCAGAGTGAAATTGGCTGCCAAGCTGTAGGCGAAAGCTGACATCATCCGCAGTCTGAAATCGTTTTTCATCGTGTTACGCATAATATTTTTCATGATTACCTGCATTAGAACTTAAAGTTTCAGTATCAGCAACCAGTAAGAAACAAGTTAATTTAAGACCAATGGTGTGATCAACTATTGGTTTTGAAGTCTAAAATTACTATTAAACAAATGACAAGTATCAAAATTAATTAATGTAACGAGACCGAAGTCCACTTCCGTTTTACAGGAGGCCGTTTTCTCACCTATTTTAGATATACACGCGCTGCGAAGCCCCCATCTCCTTCCCAGACGACACCCATAATCGAAATATCTAATCAAGTGACTAAGGGTGGAAATTAACCAAAGGTATGATCAAAAATTTTCATCGCGCGTGGCATCTAATCACAGCCACCACGAGTCCATGTCTCCGTGGGCAAAACCTCCTACCATCTCAGGAAATGAAGAGATTCCCTTTACTGGTGAATAATTTGCTTCGGGATAAAATGGTGAGACGCGATCTAGCCTCAACGCCCTAATAAGGATCGCCTCCATTTATAATCACTTAGATTTCAGACATACCACTAATAGAAACTTGCCCTCATCCATCACTACGTGATTTTCTAATCTCCGAGCTTTTAATAACCTTAATTTCATAAAACAAATTTAAGTTGGGTTTGTATTTGTCGATGACAAGTATCAGAGTTGAATTAGCGAATGCCCTCAGTTAGCAGGCAGAAATATTAATTGTTTCTTACCAAGGGACGAAACACAAATTTTTTTGCCCACTGGCTGAAGGCATTCGTAATATACTCGTTTATTAATATTTGGTCGTGTCATTGGTCTGAAATTAACCTGTTTCAACTGGCTGTAGAGACACTGAAACTTGAAGTTTCGACGCTAGTATTATAAAAATAATATTTTTTATCATTTAGATGTTCAACTCCGACGTTTATTCACAATTATATGAAGATGAAGAAAAATTTGCATCTTTGGCACTTGATATTTTTCCTGATGGAACAAAAAAAATAAGAGTAATTATTTTTTAAAATTATTAGTAATAAATTTTAACGTAAAAAAATATAATTTAACAACTTATTAATATTAATTATTCTTTATAAATTCAAATTAGCACTTATATATTGGCTCGGAAAACATAGCAATCGATCAGCTATCATTAAATTCGTACGATCGACAATCGAGCGGTGACGGGCAATATTATTTAGCTGAGTATTCGTTGTGCGATTTAGTTTACGACAGTAAGTATTTTATTTTAATTTTAAAAATTAATTTTTTCAATTAAATAAATGAACAAATAACCTTATTAATAGATTATTATTATTGTTATTATTTTAATTATCTAGTTCTTGGAATAAAAACATTTTTTAACAGTAAACCAAAACCAAATATACCAATACCTGATACAATATATCCTAAAATATTGATAATTGTCGATTATAAAATATATAAAAAGTTCAATGATGATACAATAGTGTCATATTTATTGTCATTTTGGAATGGAGTCGATTTGCTTTACCGTAAATTAAAAAATCCAAAGTATAAATTAAGTATCGCTGGAGTTGTAATTGCTCAGGTTTGTTTATAATTAAACTAAATAAAAATTTACGTACTAGTTATATATTTAACTTTTTTTTTAATTCATTTTTTTTTATAAATTTAGGACGCAGATGCTTTGGACTTTCTGCCGGCCTCTGGAAACATCAATTACGAAGTGACATTAAATAAAATTAGCAAATGGTTACAACGTAATGTAAATCATATTCCATTTAATAGTTACGATACTCATATCGCTATGACACCGTAATTATTTTTTTAATTGCGATATTTCAATACTTTATGTAAATATTAATTAATCTAATATTTATTTTTTTTTATTTTTAGTTCACGTGATTTCAAATACGGAGTGCAATCAAGTACAATTGGACTAGCGTCATTGTCAAGTGCTTGTCATGGTATAAATACTAATGTGCCACTAGGAGGAATAATTCATGAGCCGAGTAATTTAGCCGGTGTCTTGACGGCCGCTCATGAATTGGGTCATATGTAAGTTCAATAAGTATTTTTTTTTTATTAATTACTCGTTAACTATCAGAGTTACGCTAAAAGCATATTGGACCTTTTTTGTAGCTCATAAAATTTTCGACAAGAAAAGTCATGATAAATTTTCACGTAGAATCAATAGTTAACAAGTTACAACGTAATTGAGTAGTTCTCACGAATTTGCGAAAAATGACTTCGTATAATAATAAGAATATAATTTATATTTGTACTAATTGACAATTTTATATATTCAATATATAGTACACAAGTAACTTATTTCAGCTGACTATGTGGTCCCCACCTTTTTCAATTTAAATGAAAGTAAAGGGGTGATCATTAATAAAATCAAGTGAGGGAATGATAAAATCAAACATAACCTACAAAAATTAGTCAAACATTAAGCTCAAATCGAATTACGATTCGAGGCAAGATTTTTACCCCTCAAAACATGTGAAACGGCATAATGATTATAGCAAATGAAATAATTACCTTATATTCAGATAGTGTGAGGGAATGAGACATAAAAATGTAACATTTAAATAATTAATAAAAAACTAGTTGACAACAACACATCTCTTCGCACCTTGCAACAATGATAGTATGGCTTCATTGACAATGCTGCCAACTGCAAAAAATTTATAAGCGCGGCAACCTACGATCCGATTGAAAAGTACAATCCAAGTTTTAGTAAAAAAGATAAGGAATGATTTTTTTTTTTTTGGGACCCAGATAAAAATTAAATTTTCCAATCATTTCTTACTCGCTACCTAATGAAAAGTGTATGTACTGTTCAATGCACTATTTTTAGTATAAGTAATTACCAAAACTAGTCAAATTTATAGAGCACACTAAATTAATGATATAATATTATTTAAATATTGAGTTTGGGATACGATGAGGGAATGTTATTTGGAGTATTTAGTTACCTGCTATTTGTTATTGTGAGATTAAAATACCTAAGTGAAGTATGGCACGAGCAGCTTCAGTAGTATAGTTTTCGTAAAAAAATACAAAGTTTACAATACAACGTTAATAATATACAAAACTGAGTATGGACACGATTTTCGCAAATTTCTGAGAACTACTCAATTAATGTTTTAGATCCAGTGCAAATCACAATTGTCATGTCAATTTGATAAAAACATAAATTACTCATTAACTATTAGATTAAGACAAAAAATATATTAGAGCTTTTTTGTAGCCCTTTAAATTTTGTACGAAAAAGGTCCTGAAAATTTTTCATTTAATACCAATAGTTAACAAGTTACAATGTAATTAATGTTTTAGATTCGGTGCAAATCATGACGGATTTTCTAATTGCGGTAGTGGTCATATAATGTATCCATCTGCAGGATCAGGACCAATGACTCAATTTTCTGAGTGTACAATCTCAGAATTTCATAACTTTCTTCGGTAATTAATTGTCTATTAAAAAAAAAAAAAAGCAATTAAAGTCAAAATTCCATTTTTTAACTGAAATAAATATTTCAATTACAGAGATAAAGATGCAACGTGTATGTTCAACAAACCTGATTATGGTGAATTAAAAATAGAAAATATAAATGAAATAAATAATTACAAAGAACCTGCTTACACCGATTGTAAAAAGACTGATTTGTATAAGACACCTGATAATTATGAGATGTTATTGAATTTAACAGATTTTAATCTTAATAAATTGGTACGTGTGTATTATGAAAATGGTTTATTATATGCAAGTCAATGTAATGTCCCGGATGATATTAGTGATGTGAACAATCAAGTTATTGGACCAGATTTACAGTACATTGGATCTGATACGGTCACTAAATATCTTTATCCATCGAAAATAAATCCAGATAAAGAAATTATAATCAAACACGTTAACTCAATGATATATATTTATCAGGGAATAGAACCTCGCATTGATGTGCCTGATGACCATCGAAATTTACCTAAACCTGTTACACAAAAACCTGATCAGGTTGTCGAGGTGCCTGATCATAAAGCTGAAGCAGATCAGGATCAGAACTCAAGCAAATCTGAGATCCCGGATTATTTATCCGATGAGCCCGATCCTACGCCAAACAAACCTGATTATACAAACATAGATAATTATAAACCACAAAAACCTGATGAATATATATATGGACCTGACAAAAAGACAAAGATACCGATATACTATGCAACTGAACTTGATCATAATTCAGATATTGATAGTGAAAATTTAAATAAACCAGATTATAAAGTTAAAAAACCTGATAACAGGCCAAAGAAACCTGATCATTCTATTGATAAACCGGATAATCGTATAGATGATTATGCTAAAAAAGGTATAAAACCAAATTTATATGACCAATCTGGTCGAAGACGTACAAAGCTGAGCTACAATTCCGATGATCCTGATAATGATCCAAAAACTACTAATCACATACCTAAAAAATCTAATAGCAAACCAAGAAAACCAGATATATATAAAGAACCTGATCTTAAACCAGACTATGATGACCAAAGTTTCGACACCAATGACCAGTCATCTGATTATTATGAATCTGGTGACGAATCAGAAGATACGGATTATTCAGAAGAACCTAGTCAAACGCCACGAAAACGTTATTATAACTCGAAAAAACCTGATCAGAAAACAAGAAGATCTCGTGATGGTCATAAACCTGATCACAGGCCAATAGACACTCGTTACAATCGTAGCAAACCCACTAGACCAGATCGCAGACTAAGCAAACCTGATAACTATCAAAATGATGACTCTAGTGAACCTGATCACAGGCCAGACTCGCCTGGAGATGATCATGAACCCGATCGCCGATCGAAAACTACAAATTACAATCGTAACGAACTAAATAGATCGAGTAATAGCAATAAACCTAATCACATACCAGATATATCTGAGGACCCTGATGAACCCGATCATAAATCAGACATGCCTGAGGAGTATTACGAACCTGATCGCAGATCGAAAACTACAAATTATAATCGCCGCAAACCTAATAGGCCTAAAAATCACTATAGACCAGATCACAGAGTAAGCAAACCTGATAACGATCGAAGTGATGACCCTAATGAACCTGATCACCGGCCAAATATGCCTGAAGATGATCATGAATCCGATCGCCGATCGAAAACTACAAATTACAATCGTAATGAACTAAATAGATCGAGTAATAGCTATAAACCTAATCACATACCAGATATATCTGAGGACTCTGATGAACCCGATCATAAATCAGACATGCCTGAAGAGTATTATGAACCCGATCGCAGATCGAAAACTACAAATTATAATCGCCGCAAACCTAATAGGCCTAAAAATCACTATAGACCAGATCACAGAGTAAGCAAACCTGATAACGATCAAAGTGATGACCCTAATGAACCTGATCACCGGCCAAATATGCCTGAAGATGATCATGAACCCGATCGCCGATCGAAAACTACAAATTACAATCGTTATAAACCAAATAGATCGAGTAATGGCTATAAACCTAATCACATACCAGATATATCTGAGGACTCTGATGAACCCGATCATAAATCAGACATGCCTGAGGAGTATTATGAACCCGATCGCAGATCGAAAACTACAAATTATAATCGCCGCAAACCTAATAGGCCTAAAAATCACTATAGACCAGATCACAGAGTAAGCAAACCTGATAACGATCAAAGTGATGACCCTAATGAACCTGATCACCGGCCAAATATGCCTGAAGATGATCATGAACCCGATCGCCGATCGAAAACTACAAATTACAATCGTTATAAACCAAATAGATCGAGTAATGGCTATAAACCTGATGGCAGGCTAAATAAACCCGATGAAGAAGAAAAAAATAATTCTCATGAGCCTGATCACAATCGAGACATTTTCGAAGATGCTGATGAACTTGATCACAGACTAGATATATCTGAGGATTCTGATGAATCTGATCGCAGACCAGAGATATCTGAGGATTCTGATGAACCTGCTCACAAATTAAAAAATAAAAACTACAATCGTAGCAACCCAAACAAGCCGAGTAATAATAATAAACCTGATCACAGGTCAGACATCTCGAAAAATAATTATGATCCCGATCGAAAGCCAAACAGACCCGAACTGAACGATCACCCGTCGATCAATCCTCCAGTTAAAGATCTACACCGATCAGTCCCAGATACCAGTACTCTTTTTCTTACTCCCGATATGTTTAATCCAACAAAACTAGTCGTTGTCACTCACAAAAAAAAAAGATTATACGTTAAGCAAATAGATATTTCTCTAGACGATGATTATGATGTCTCCTCAGAGTATATTGATATTCGCGAATCAATACCTAATGGACTCTCTAAAATATTCCACCCACGTCAAATAAATCCTAATAAATTAATTATTATTAATTACATTAACAATAAAACATATATTAATGTCGTCGATCAGTGATGTATAGATAAATATATATAAATGAAAGAGGGGAGGGGGCGAAAACGGGTACTTAAGGAAAAACTAATTTTTCGTTGGCTCAAATACGTTAAATCTTTTTTTTTAATGACATTCAAAGTAAATAGAAAAAAATTTTCAGCTGGTGATGAAAAATTTTCATTTTTTACGAGCAAAATGGGGTAACCCCTAAAACAGGTCAAAATAAAAATTTCTGGATATTAAATAAATTTGATTGAATTAAATTTTCTTGTAAGGGATTTACATAAAGAAAAATTACATTTCACATAGTTATTGGATGCAAAGTAAGAAAAAAAAATTTTAATTAAATTAATTAAATTTGAAAAATTATAATTATTTTCAAGTTGATTATCGAAATACATCTGAAGTAATTTGACACTGGGAGATCTTTTATTGTAAATTGATAAGAAAAAAAGTCAAATTGATTTCATACTATTTTTTTAACAAAATCAAAATTTTCGAAAACGGAAAAAAATATTCGAAATAATACTCAATTATATTAACAAAGTGATTTTGGAATGTAAAAATAATTAAAAAAAAAATTTTATAAAATTTTGGAAATACCCCGTTTTGCCCCCCTCCCTTATGTATGTGTGTGTTAATATGTAAATATTTATTTTTTGTAACTATGAAATTACTGTGATATTTAGAAATAAATTTATGAATTTTGTAATCACCATGATTTCAATTTATTTGTATTTGATCATTATAATATTTTATGATAGCTAAGTAAATTATATTTTATCATTAATCTACGTCAATAGTGACACTAAATCAAGATAATTGTATGTCATAATGATTATTATTTCTTCTTATTTAGGACAATTTTGTAATGCACCCAATTCTTCTATTAGTTACTTTAGTTTTGTTCTACATTTTCTGACATTAACTCAGTTCATGAAGTTTTTATTAATTGTATTCATTAGTGACTACCTCGATTTTTCACTGACCTTATTGTTATAATTATAATTAATAACGTATAAGTAGAAATTACTTCCTTTTATAAATTTAGTCAGTCAAGTGAATAGTCTTCGGCTAGTACCTTAATTTATTCAAATAAATAAATAATTATTATGGGTAAGTCATCATTTTTTTTCTCTCTACGGAGATAATTATTAATTAATTTTTTTTTTTTTTAAGATTCACGTATTAAAGTATTGATAGTGTTGGCATTAAATCTGTCGTTTGTAATTTCTAACTTAGTAAGTATTAATATTTTAGAAAAAAAAAATGTTAGAAAATCCAAAATTGCACAAATCAATCGCTCATGCTAATTTTTAATATTTTATTTTTTTATTTTTACTTTGATTATATTATTGTTCTAATCATTTTTTCACATTAATTAAAATTTAACTTATCAATTAATTTTTTACTTTTAGTTTAATTTTTAAGTTTTTTCTTTCAGGTTAATTTTTATTATTTACCCTTTATTTTTAACTTCCCGCTATAAAAATTGAAAATTTTCAAGAAAAGGGGAGCTATTGGTTTCGGTCCGATTTTCGAAAATCGAGTTTCCATCAGATGTCGACGTTTTGAGGTCCTAGGAAGTTATTCTGACTATTTCCAGGTGGACGTCCGTCCGTCCGTCCGTCCGTCCGTGTGTGTGTGTGTGTGTGTGTGTGTGTGTGTGTGTGTGTGTGTGTGTGTGTGTGTGTGTGTGTGTGTGTGTGCGTATAAACTTTTTTTGTCTGACGATATCTTTGGAACGAATCAACCGACTTGAAGGTTCTTGGTGGCAATCGAAAGAGCTCATCCATACTTAAAATTGATTAGACTTTGGATTCAATTGGTCATGTAGCTTACAAGTTATACGAAAAATAAAAATTGAAAAATTTTTTTTTTTTAGGTTTTTTGCGTATAACTCATAAACCACTTGCCCGAATCGCCTCAAAACGTAATCAATTTTAAGTCTTGGTGAGCCCTTTCGATTGCGACCATGAAAGTTCAAATCGGTTGTTTCGTTCCAAAGATATTGTCGGACAAATATGATTTTTTTTCAGTGAACGTACGTTTTACCGGCCCAACAGATTTTTGAGCTCGAAAAGCTCATTTGAAAATTAACAATTTTCTTAGCGGGAAGTTAAAAATCATAGTAACAAAAATAATAAATGGCAGCTAAATTTTTCATGAATTACCGGTTTTAAGTTTTTAATTGCAATTGAACAAAAAAAGATTTAGATAGTGATTTTCAAAAGAGTTCTTGCGACAATAGATACTAAGCTAATAAAAAAAAATTAGGCCAATTTATTATATTTTTCGAAAATTATCGTGTTTCCGAATATCCATAGGTAACAGCTGACAGCACTGGTTTATTAGATTAAAATAATCCATTTTAAATCAATGGAATAATGAATCAACTCAAAACCAGGTCGAAATTATTCCTCAATAAATTATCTTTGGACTAGTATACAATTTAACCCATTTTAGTGTAGAGTCAATAAATTATTAGTCGCTCACTAAAAATTGTGATGTACCATATAAATCGAGAAACGACAAGTAATATAATAATAAAGTGATCAGTTAATACGACACGGAGAGAAATTTATAGTAACCGTTCCTAGTACGTTTATGAAATATCATCCCATACCGTTATGGTAATGATTACTTAGAATTATAGGATATAGGCCCATACTCTCTGGAAAAAGTTCCCATAAGTATGGGAACAATTCCCATCATTATGGTAACAGTTCCCATATCGCATGTGAACAAATTATGGTAATGATTACCTTAATATTATAGTAAATAATTATTAAAATGTATTGTCAATGCAGGAAAAATTAATATTTGAACTTTGAAAATCGTAAATTGAACATTAAAAATTTATAAAACGTCATATAAAATTTATTGTTTGGAATATTAAAATTTCCTATATTGACACCCAGGTTCCGGATTATAATTTCAAATACTAATTTTTAAAGTTTATTTTTTTTCGTGTATGATTACCAAAACATTGTAATCACAACAAATGTTTCGTTATCCATTTATCGAGTCAGGTGTTTGTTACCATAAGTTATCTTATCTTGTGGTTACGAAAAAAATTTTTCCGTGCATACTCGCTCAAAGCCAATATCAATTGAACTATGATAATCATCACTATTATTCGCTGATTGATGCGTTGTTATCATTTTTATAAAAAAAAATTTCAAGTAAAAAATCTAAAAAACGGTTGACTTTGTGGACCAACCCCAGATTGGGTTTACGATTTTTTATTTTATTGCAATAAAAATAAAATAATTATTGTATCACAGATATCAAGAAGTATCCACGTAAGTTCAAAAACTCCCGTTTATTTATTGGAATCTACATACTCTGGAATTTCAGTGAAGCCAGTTTTAGAAGTAAATATTTTTAATTTAACATGAAGTAAAAAAATGAATATTATTTTGTTAATTAATTATTAATTTTTATTAATCAGATGTTTAATCCAAGTACACTCACTAAATCATACGATGATAGGTATCAATATCTACAATCTGATAAAACTTTTGATGAAAATCCATTTTCATTTGTAATTATATAAATTATTTTTCTTTCGGTATTAAGCTAATTAATTAATAACTAATTAATTTATTTAATTATTATTTTTAATAAAGCAGGAATATAATATTGATGATATATATTTACGGACTGGTGGAAAATTTCGTAAATCGAATGATAAAAACTCAAACGAAAATTTAAGTCGAGGTTTTTGGGACAGCATTTCCGAATGTAAGTTTTTATTTAAATTAATGGATAAAAAAATTTTTTGTTAATTAATTGATTTTTAGGGATGGGACTATCGTATGATCCTCCTACACCAAGTATACCATCTAGACCAATACCGGAAATAATTTATCTCGAAATATTAATTATTATTGACTATCAATTATATAATTCATTTAATAATCTCGAACAATTAATTAATTATTTATACACTTTTTGGGATAATGTTGATAATCTTTATGCTTCATTATATAGTCCACAAGTTAAATTGAGTATTGCTGGTGTCATAATTCCTACGGTAATTATTTTAATTTAATACCAAAAAAAAAAAGATAGCTATTGAGTAATTTTTTGTATTTTTACTGATAATTATTAAACCAATAGAGACACATCAAATTTTACAAGGACCTTTTTTGTAGAAAATTTCATTCTGAACAAATTTGTTTTCAGTAACATTTCTCATCAAGTCAATAGTTATTGAGATATTTGCAATAAAAATTATATTTGATCAGTTGATTATGAAAATTCGATAGTAAACTTCAACTGCTTATATATTTTAAAATATTAGAGATATGTAAAAAATGATAAAATGCTTTTTTGTAGACAATTTAATTCACTACAAATTTGTATCGAGTGAATTTTTTGTACGACCTATAATTTTAAAGATATTGACGATTAACGTTGGTATGATACCCGTTTGCTCCACTCGCCTTAGGCTTCCGCGGCAAACATGCACTTTAATCGCTATCTCGCGGTATAAATAAATTAATAATATGTATAGTAACTTTTTTTTTTTGTTAACGTATTAAGGATCCAAATGTATTTGAATTTCTGGAACCCGAGTCAACAGGTTTATTTAATTGGGCCGGTGGTTTGGATTACGAAAACGCTCGGCGGAGTATGAATTCATGGTTATATAAATATAAAAATACATTTCCGGATGATAGTTATGATTTATTTATGATAATGACATCGTAAGTACATATACTATTAAAAATAAATACACTGTCAAAAAACGGAGTGAATTTGGAGTGATTACGAATTTTATTTCAATCTGCATTTACTTCAATTCAAAGTTTTAATATTAAAACGCGCTTATAAATAACCATATATGACCATGTATAATATCTAAAATATCTACAAATAAAGGCTGCAAGTTCATATATAACTATACATGACCATATATGCCATGATCAAACTATATATAGTTAGTATAATATGTGAGGTGTATAAAAATTGAAAGTGCACTTTTATATATGACTGCATGCAACCATATATGTCCATATATGACTATGAAAAACTATATATGGTTATATATAGTCATATATGACCAAATATAATACGTTTTTCCCGGGAGTATACAGTCTTCCGCTCTGCATTAACTCCGAATCCACTCCGGATTAAATCCGCGTTCACTCCGGAAATTTTGTACAATGTAGATATTTCTATATAATTTATTTTGTAGATCAGTTTATAATAGTATATTTTCGAGCACTATTGGACAAGCGACTGTCGCAGGCGCTTGTAGAAAAAGTGATAATTCCCAAACATTAAATAGAGGAGGGATAATATATATAAATCCAAAATTAAACAATGTTATTACAGCAGCCCATGAAATAGGACATTTGTATGTTGATTACTATTTTATAATTATTAAAAAATAGTATTTAATGAATTAATTGATTAATTTTTTAATTTAAGACTCGGTATTTACCATGATGATGAACTTGGGTGTTCAAACGATTATATAATGTCCGCAATTAACGAAAAATATAATACCAAATGGTCATCGTGTTCCCAGGAAGCATTGCGACAGTTTTTGAGGTGAATTGATTATTATTATTTTTTTTTTAATTATAATTTATAAAATAAAATAAATTTGATTGTTTTTATTTACAGGGATTATAATCCGATGTGTTTATATAATAAACCAGATACTTTTGATGTTTAAATTTAGTATTTTGTAATATATTACTATTTATTCTTAGTATAGATGATTTTTTTAAGTAAGCAATAAAATTTATAAAAAAAATAATATTCTCAAGTTTCCTTTAATTTAATATTCTTTATTGTTATTAATATTATTATTATTATTTATTAACAATTTTAATTAACAATTATAATATAATGAATTATTTAAATGATATTTAGATAAAATATATTTAAATATAACAAAGCTGCCAAAACCTAATTGGCATTTCTATAGAAGTGAGAGGGTGGGGGGGGGGCAAAACGGGGTACTTAAAGCAATACTAAATACGTTAAATCTTTTGTTTTTTTATGATATTCAAAGTGAATAGAAAACATTTGAGCTGCCGTTAACAAAAAAAATTCTTTTTTTGCGGGCAAAATGAGGTACCTCCTAAAATAGGTGAAAAAAAATTTCTAGATATTAAATAAATTTGATTGAATTAAATTTTCTTGTAAGTAATTTACATAAAAAAAAATTACATTTCACATAATTATTGGATGCAAAGGAAGAAAAAAAATTTGTGATTGTTTTTATCACAACAAAAGTCATTAACATTTTTCGACTGTCATTTTCGATATTTGAAAAAGTCATTTTTTATTTGTCGATCACTATTTATTATTAACTTCAAAGTAAAAGACAAATTACTTTTAATTCTAAAGAAAATATTTTTAAAAAAGCAATTACACTGAAAAAAATCTGTCTATCGGTTGATCCTGCGGGCCAGCCCCAAAACTTCCTGCTGTTTTCGAGCTCTTTGAGCTGATTACATTTTGGAATTGATTAATTTGATCGTTTTTGAAAAATTTCAAAAAAACAAAAAAAAGTTTTTTCTTTTATTCTTTCGACAACGGTTTCTCTTGAACGAATGAACAGATTTTGATGGTTGAGGTGGCATTCGACGCGGCTTATAAAGTTTTAGAGCTGATTAGATTTTTGAATTCATCCATCGAGCGCATTAGAAGTTATCCAAAAACAAATATTTTTGAAAAAATTTTATTTTTGGAATATCTCTGAACACACCCTACAGATCAAGCTCAATTTGTCAAAGCTTGTAGGAATTAACAAGCCGCGTCGAATGCCACCTTAGAGTTCAAAATCGGTTCATTCGTTCAAAAGTTACAGAATATTTACATACATACATACGTACGTACGTACACACATACATACACTCGGACATCATTATGAAATTAGTAAGAATAGCTTCCTAGAACCTCAAAACGTCAAGATCTAATAGAAATTCGATGTTCGAAAATCGGACCGAAACCAATAACTTCCCGAATTTTTGAAAATTTTCAATTTTCTTAGTGGGAAGTTAAAAAGATTTATTTGAGCAAACTGAGATTTATTTCAGCCAAAGACATCGTATATTTGGATATGGCCAAATAAATATTCAATTGTGAGAAAGATATAATATATTTGTGCTTCAAATAAAGTATCGCCAAATTTTAGGTTATTTGTCACAAATTTAATATCTTTACCACAAATTTATCAATTACTTACCACAAATAAATTATATATTTCCGTCAAATTATAAAATTATTTGAATCAACTGTCATATTTTGTTGTACCAAATATATTTATTTGTCATTAAGAAATATTCAAAAAAAAGCTACAAATAAATTGATTTATTTGGGACAAATATTTCTATTTTTCAGTGCACATTTTTCTCAAAGTAATAGATTAAAAAATTATTAAAAGTTAATTAAATTTCAAAATTTTTAAAGTGTAAATATTTTCAAGTTGATTATTGAAATACATCTGAAGTAATTTGACACTGGGAGATCTTTTGTTGTAAGTTGATCAGAAAAAGAATCAAAATTATATTACACTATTTTGTTACAAAATAAAAATTTTTCGAAAACAGTAAAAAATAAAAATTCAAAATAATGCTCAATTATGTTTACAAAAGTGATTTTGGAATGTTTCAAAGATATATTTTTAAAAAACAACTTTTTTTTATAAAACTTTGGGGGTATCCAATGTAGCCTCCCCCTACCCCGTTTTGCCCCTTTTTCTCCTATTTTTAAAAATAATAACAATAATAAATAAAAACTTATTTCTTACTATGCACATTAACTAAATTCATTTCATGAACATGATCGATCAATTCTTGAGTTGGATAAGTAAGAATAGTGATGGTCAGTTTTAACGGGTGAGCTCCAGGATAATGGTGATCTAATTTATAGTTAAGCGGTTCAACGCATTCATCCTTGAAATGATATCCGCCGTATTTAGCTGGTCCGCCATAATAATGTTTTTCATCATAAATAGTAAAGTCGTAAATAAAACATGGATAGTCTTGAGTGATACTATTTTCAACAAATTTCAAATATTTATTCCATTTAGTGTCGATTACCGATAACTCATTGCTGTTTGATGATAATTCTTTATTATTGAGATATGAACAGTGAGAAAATAGTTCAAATAAACAATCGATAAATGTTATATCGTTTGTTGTTAGCAATATTTTACCGCGAACTTTATCAATAGTATCAGTCAATGTCCAATTATTAACCAAACGCCATCCAGCGTTGCTGGTTAAATATCCATCAAGAATTTTACAATTATCCGGATGTAAATTATCTTGTGGTGATACAAACTCTAGGCGTAATATTAAAATAATAAATTCACGTGGATGCTCATCCAGACATCTGTTAAGTTCATGGAGTACGTCGACGAGAGTTCGATGCATTGACACAGTCCCTGAATATACTGTAAAGTAATTTAATGTTGTACGGATACCGATGTCCATTACGCGGACTCCATGTTTAAACTGCTCGGTGATATTTAATTCCTGGGTCTGTGACTCTGGATTCGGCGTCGTGTATGACATTGAGTTGTAAGTACCTGAAGATATCAATTAATAATTAGAATATATAAATATATTATTACAATAATAAAATTTTATTCAACAATAATTCAATTTAAAGAGGTCCGAGACCAATTTTTGATATAATACCAAAATTCTGAAATTTTTTTCACCGAAAGAGTTATAAAAAAAAAGATCTCTGTTAAAATGTCAAATCAATTCACTACACTGTTTTCGAGAAATAAATTTTCAAAATTCGTCCTTATACACGTGCGTAAATAGAAATAATTTTTCAAAGTGCTATAGTTTTTGCTACAATAATACCATCGCTATAAATTATTCAGTATCAAATAATTAAACATTTCTGAACACATTAAGATTTTTTTTAAATTTAATCATGGGTTTGTTACTGAATTTTTAATAAAATAGGAGACGAATTTTAGTTAATGACGTTACATGTGTCGTGAAGCTAAGAAACGACGGCAACAGCGTAAAATGACGACCGCGGGAAATTTGAATAACTAATAATCATTGGTTTCGGACCTGTGCTCCAGCTAGTAATAAACCTTGTGACTAACAATAGTACACAAAAAAATTACTAAAAACTAGCTCGCTGTTGCCGTACTTCCGCGTTTATTTTTTAATCACTTATTTTATTTAAAAAAAATTATTTGATTAAAAAAAAAATTTTTTTATGATTTAATGCAGTGATAATAAAAATATATTCTGTTAATTCTTAAAATTAAGTCAATTTATAATATATCCTATCAATGAAAATTTGGTATGTAGGAGTTGTAATCTTGCAAAAATACAATAGAAAATCTACGAGATCCCTTAGAAAGATAATCGATCTCGAACCTCCTTAAGGGGATACGCTACCGGACCTCTTTCTCACACTCAGAAAAATAAACGGGACTGTCTCTATTGCACTCGTAGAGTAAATGAGAATTTTAAAACAATTTTTCTTGGAGACAAATTAGAATTTTTGAACATACGAAATTTCTAGCCCTCTGTTAAGGTTATAAAAAACGCTAAAGACTCTTTATTTTACGTTTTCAGTGTTTGTCCGTGAATTAAATTGAATTGAAAATCGGTTACCGTTACCCCTTAAGGATTTATATTAACGTTTAAAAGTGTTTATGTATTCAAAAATATCAATGTCAGAAAGTCAGTACGCAAGTTTGTAATCACAATATTTTAAAATAAAGGCAATTAGTTAACCAAATTATTTATCTATCATCTTTCGATTCTTATAGAATAAAGCTCTAGTAAAAATAATCATTAAAATCCTTGTCCCTTAATCATAATAATAAGTAAATAAACAATAAAACCAACAGTTTATTCAATTTTAACCAGGCATTCATCTTGTTAACTGCGACAGTAGCGCCACCGTATGAAACTATAATGTAGATAAGAAAGATATCGTTTTCTCGGATTGCATTAAAATAAAAACTTAAATTTCGGCGCGCGTAATTAAACTAAATGTAAAAATATTTAGGGATGAAAAAAAAGTAATAATTAATTACAATAATAAATGTCACTATTTGTACCTGTCAATGATAAATGACCGATTTGTCGTGTATCTGGTATATCTGATAAAATTGACGAGCGGTCTTCAAATTTTTTATAATCATACTCATCACATTTTGGTAATTGTTTCGATGAACCACCAGAACATGAATGCACATTTATTATAACCGAATATATAATCAAACCGATAAAAAATATTTTATACATTTTATTTTTTTTAAATTATTACTATTATTATTCTCTTCAATAAGTTCAAAGGACACTATTTTTCACGTCCATAAAAATTTATATTAAGTTAAAATTTAAAAAATCGTGTACACGTCGTCAATGCTTATAAAGATAATCGTTATATATATATATATATATATATATATATATATATATATATATATATATATATATAAATATTTTATATACTTTTAATTGGCTTAACGATTAAGATAAACATTTCGGTCAATTAATTTTTCCTACACTTTTTAATTATTGTCTTTTAGCTTATCACTAATGGATTTTCTATACTCTGTATGTTTCTCTAAAAACTCGATTAAATTTATAAATATAATTTTATCTTTCAGAATTTTAAAGTTAAAAAATACAATTTTTTTCCCTATGCTTGAGCAATAATTCCCAATCGTTAAAAAGTTATTACTTGGATTTTTTTCTATAATAAAATGAAACAGATCTTATTATATTTTATTTTATTTTAAAAGGTTCAATAGCTTAAGCCAATTACAGGGCCATACGATACACATAATTAATATGAACAAAATATAATTATATTTCAGTGAGAAATTTGTATTAATACAAGTAATGTTATGATAAATTTAGATTAGGTTGTTTTAGTGGCGTCAGATAGAATATGCGCTATATTTGCACACGGATAAAACGAGTCTTAAAAATATTTCAATATTTAATATATTTTAGTGAGAAATCCCTGATTAGAAAATATGATTAAAAATTTTTAATCGTTTTGAGTCGTCATGAATCGTCAATTGATGATTAAAGAATATTAAAAACGGTTAAATTTTTAATCGTTGTAAATCTTTTTTAATCTTCATGCAGGACCAGAAATTGCAATATTATTTTACGATTAAAAACGATTCCTGACGATTAAAATTTCAAATCGTCATGAATCGTCTTTAATCGTAAAATAATATTGCGAACCCCGGTCCCGAATGAGGATTAAAAACGATTCATACCGATTTAAAATTTTGAATCGTCATGAATTGTTTTTAATCGTGAAATAATAAATCGTCTTTTGTCGATTAGAGACGATTAATTGTGAAAAACCATGACGATTAGAGCACAGTCCGTGAGCACTGCTATTTAAAAACTACATTACCGATTTATTTCAAACTTGGAACACATTTTCTACGTATAAGATACCTCCCCCCAATGTTGAGTTTTAGAATTTTTTTTTACATCAAGGGGATTTTCCACCTCCAAAACGGCGCAAATTTTCGTAAAAAATAGCAGTTTTTACTTTACATGACCATTAAAAAAAGAAAAAAAAATAATCAGGGAACGTTGGGGGGAGGTTTTAATAATACTTTGACTAAATTTCAATGGTTTTTTATTTTAGATAATTTCCAGCTGAGATACACTGCTCACCGCAAATTATTTTTTTTTAAAGACGTTCTGGGAAAAGATCCGTCACCGGCTTGTTTGCGGATACTTTTACATAAAAAAATTACCTAATGTTGTTGAATACATGCTTAATAATGTTCAAAAGGTTTTAATAAATTACCTCAATCCATACGCCAAAAAAAATTTCCTTAGTCTGCTCTGCCGTGCTTAAGAAAAGGGCAATAAGTTTACATACTGCCTTTCTATCTTACCCTTATTTAACATTAGCTCAATGGAAAAGCAGTAAGTGCCCTTTTCCTAAGCACGGCAGGGCAGACTAAGGAAAGGAATCGCATGCGGGAACCCCTGATTAAACAAAGCGATTCACTCAATGATGAATCTATATAGCAGTAACATTGAATCATTTTAAATCGTTTCTTTTAATCAGGAAGTCATCCCGACTAGAATTTTACATAAGCATCTGACAAGATCCTTAATAGATTAACGTTATTTCAAATAAGGTTTAGATCGGGATTTCCTGACGAGGAAATGATATGGACGTAACGCTAATGACCCATTAGGCCCTTATCAAGATTACCTTATCCGGTCCTTACCAAGATGTCTACATCAAATCCTTATCAGGGTTGTCTTATTAGTAATTATTTTTTAATTAAATCCGGAAAGTGATTTAATGTATTAGGAGATCACTACTCAGAGAAAGTAAATATGTTTTTTATTGATGAAAAAATCCCGACGACTGTTGGGCTCGAACCCGCATCCTTCCGATTCAAAGTTCTTGATGCTATCCACTGTGCTGACCTGCGTATGTGATCGTGTAAGTGTAAATAGTATATTTATTATGATATGAAAGAATAACAGATGAAGTAAAAAATCCGTGATGCAATGATTAATACATTCTTTACATAAATATATTATTGTTCTGTTCTCTGTTCAATTTTTAGCCAGTAAATAAAAAATTTAAAGGAATTGGAAATTTTTACCGTCAAAAAGGTTATTAAATTATTAGCCCATGGTAGTTCAAGAAAGCGAGAATGCTACCCCGGTGTGGTCTTGATCAGGAAATCATCAGAATAGCGCGATGGTGAATAACTTGTTTTTTTAATAAAGATATCCTAATGTGGTCCTGATAAGGAACTCGCCAGGTTTGCTCTATTAAGGCAAACCTTATGTCAACCTGAGAAGGTTCTCATAGTACTTCAGGTAAATCACGAAAAATTCTTATTAGGAGGGTTCGAATCTCGGTCAAAACTAATGCTCGTGATCAACTAATTCACTGGAAAAAAGTGAACTTAACGTATAAATAGTGAAAATTTTACTTTTTGAACAGTAGATTTAAAACATTACTTTTTAATAAGTAATTATCATGAGAACTATTTACTACTAATAACTACAGTGAATTTCAATGTTTTCATAAGTGCATCATTTCACTGGGTAAATGAGTGTATATGCACTAATTTCAAGTGGCCGACTTTTAGCAGTGGCAAAATAGTGAATATACACTGTGAATTAGTGATAATCCACTATTTAGGTTTAGAGAGCACAGAGAATATAAACAATAATAATAATAATAACATAAATAATAACATCAATTAAGAGGGGTCAGCTCGTTTTTCTCTACCATACCCAAGTCGACGAGCGGTACAATTTTAGTTGCACTTGCGCAGTGAATGGAAATTTTTTCCGCGTTTTACTCTTGAACAAAAGAACATTTTTTAAAAGTGAAAACATAAATTGCTAGATTATAAAGTAATGCATCAAGCCTCATTCTTATTGTAGCTTTTAGAGGTTTTGTTTGAGAAAAAAGCTTAGAAAAAAATTACTATCGATCCTTTTTAAATGAACTATCGTTCTTTTTTTTTTTAATTCAATTATAACAAAAATTTAAATTTTTTTTTAATAATTCGAAAAGTTTCCATCTAATCAAATAAAATAAAAAATATTGGGAGGCTTAATGTTTAATTACAGGAAGTTACTTTAGATTATTGTATTACTGTTATCATCAATATAACAGTTTAGCAGTAATTAAATTTCGAAATCACTTTGTTCTACAATTCATAAGTACATTGTATAAAATTTGACCTAAAAAAACAAGTCATTAACGAAATTAAAGAACCTATTAATGATTCATTACTAAGTACAATTAGTGATTTTTAATGCGATTGTTTTTTATAATTTTTTTTCGAGTAAGAAAAAAAAACAAAATGTTTTTTTAATGATAGTGTAATAAATCGCAAAGTAAATTATCCTGACTTTTAATATTTCAGTCAGAATTTTATTAAAATTAAAGTGCATTGATAAATTTTGCAACGAAAAAACAAATACAAAAATAAGTATTAATGACAAATTAATTGTTATCGGCATTCCTGTGTCTATTTGATAATTTTTTCCTCTTAATCCCTAATCGTACTGATTGTGAAATGAAGTATATAAACAATTTGAAATAATTAAAACAACATCAATTGAAAATAAAACCGTTAACGTTTCAATTAATACATACTGTTTTATAAAAAACAATAATTAATTTTTTTAACTTAATATTTAAAAATAAAATGAATTTAAAATTAATTTTGTTGATAATTATCGGAATCACAGAACAAGTTTTATCAAATAATAATAAAGATGAATATATTAGTGATTTTTTTACTAAAAACTCATTTGTCGATAATTTAACAAAATCACCTGGAGAATATATGAAAAACATGTCTATTGCTAAGCATTTACGTAATACATTTAGCGAATTAATAAATATACCTCGAGTAAATATAAGTGAAGGTCTAGTAAGAAAAAATTTATTTGATGGATTTGCTTACATAAAAGAAGCTTTTGAATTTATTAAAAAATTAAATTGGGATAATCAAAATAATAATTATATTCATCAAGTAATGAATGTAACGGAAAATTGCAGAAATTCGATGTTTTATTTTTTTCAAAGTCTTGATGACATTGATTCGGTATTTGATACGGTATTTTCAAATTATTTGAACACTTATGGTGAATATAAAGTTTCGACAACGGATTTTTTTAATGAAAAAATCGTTAGTAAAAATAAATTTCGTGATTCTATATTAAACTTACAATTGTATACATTACCATCGATAAATGAGGTGGCTATTAGTAGAAATATTAGAGAAAATATATTTAAAATCTACTCTCAGTGTTTTGAAAATGTAAGTATTTTTTTATTTATTTTTTATAATAAACATTTTTTATCTTTTAATTACATAAAATAAAAAATTAATTACAGATTGCGGATAAATTTTATTGTAATCGTATGCCTTTAAGTAACCAATTATTTAAACTTTATGAGCGCACATTACTGGGCGTTATGAAAGCATATACAATAATGATAGTTGGTCATGACTTTTTAAATATACAGGAAAATGAATACGGTATGTTAATTTAATAAATCGGGGACGGGCGGGCAAAACAGACCCGGGTGTGCAAAACGAATTCCCTCAAAAGTTTGATAAAAATTTTTTTTTTTTAGAATTCGTCCTAATCGTAACTTATTACTATCATTATAATTTTTTTTGGCACAATTGTTAGTGTCCTAAATTTTTTTTTATTACAAAAGTCTTTTCTGGGAATTTCAGTACTTAAAATCATTTTTTAAGTTGAAGTCCAGTGTTTACTGATTATTTTCCTGTCATTGAAACTTATTATTTATAGAATAAAATTAAAGGAATGTAAAACTTTAAAAGTAAAAATCAAAATAGAATATAGGAATCCTACACTGAAAGAAATTTTCTTTAAAAATTACCTTTATATTCACGGTAATCGTGAGACGAATGGCACGACCTAATCATTTGTCGGTAAGTGAGATAATTTTTAACTTTTTTTCAACAAATTTTACCGTAGTCTACTGTAAACTTTATTCGGTTTTCCGTAAATTTTATGAAGTTTACCACAAAATAAATAAATTTTTTCGTGATTTTCATTTCAAAAATGGTAGTAAATCAAAGCGCCGCATTATGTCCCACGAGTACAGGGAATTTAACGGTCATTTTTAAGGAAAATTTCTTTCCGTGTAGCATTGTCTTAAGTAAGTTATACTTGACGCATATCCTTCAGCAAGTTTCTTACGATAGATTTAAACAGGACTTGAAGAAAATGTATTTCATAAGTATATTTGCCAAAGATTTTATCGTTTTGCTTAAGATTCTTCTTAAAGACTTACGGAAATCTGTAAAAGCAGTCTACTTTTTTTCTCGGCATCTTCATTTACTATTAATTGTATTGCAAATCACTCTTTTTTTACTTAGATTGAATATAAACAATTTTATTACAGTCATTTTTTATACGGCAAAAAACTTAATTTTTACTTTTGGGGGTGGGGGGGGGTCCCTTTTACTCATCTGAGTAAAAATAAAATTTGACGTTTAAAAAATTAAATTTTCATCTTCTGCCGTAACACCGCTGCAACGCAGCAGTTTGGAGGACAAAATCGCCGCACGATAAATTTTTATTCTTTGCCGTCATAGCCGCAACACCGCCGTAACACAGCTGCACGCTATGGAAATTATATTAAAATCTCTGCCGCAACACAGCTACACGCTATCGAAATTTTATTAAAATTTCTGCCGCAACACAGCGGCCCCGGGTGAAAATATTTATTGTTATTATTATTATTCCATTTGATTGAGTAGAATAGAAATAATTGTATTTATTAAATACTTATTTCATTGTCCGGGAAAAGAGAATTATATATAGCCGTATATTAAAATTTCCAATATATACACAGAAAAAAAAATTAACTTGGTTCAAGTAAATTATTTTCTTCAAAATATTATTCTTGTTTCGAAACATCTAAACTTCTCAATTCAAAAAAATTTCAGTCTTGAATAAATAAATTATTACTCTTCAATGGAGAGTAAAAATTTTTCTTTCAAAAATTTTAATCTTAAAAGAAGCATTTTTTGCTTTCAAACAAGATATATATGTATTCCTCCCAAGAATTTTTTTCTCTTGGTTTGAGGCCGATAATATTGACTCAGGATGATACCGACTTAGTTTGAGTATGGCGCATTTTTTGAATCAGGATGTTATTTTATTCGGATCAGAAATATACAAATATATTTTTAAAAATTATTAATCAGTTTATTACTACAATGGTTACTTATACTAATTTTTGATTTGGAAGTTAAATGCATATTTTTATTTGAAAAAAAATTTATTTGTACTAAAAATTTAAATAATATTTTTGTTTAATGGCCACATTTTCAATAATAGAAAATTTGAGGTTACCCAGTAAATAAGCATTGACAATTAAATACATTTACTGTGAAAATCTTTAAAGTTTGAACACAGTAATTATTTAGTACTTTAAGTATTATGATACCGAAATTTGTTCATATGCATATACATTAAACAAAAATAATTATCAACGGCGAGATTAATGTTTTGATGTTCAAATTGTGAACTTACAATTCAAAACTAACTACAACTGACCGAGAAAAACAAGCAAGTACGCTGTTCTCATCGAGGCGCCACCTGGCGTCAAAATGTTCACTTCACTCAAGTAAATCTGTTACTTGGTTTGAGAGTTAGATTTATTGTGTGAAAAAAAATATACTTTTGAACCAAGCATATACAAATCTTGATTTAAGAATCCTGAAACTTCTTGAGCCAAGAAATAAATTCTTGAAGCAAAAAAAATGGACTTTTTCAAACTAGTATCCTTGGTTCAAGAATATTTCACTTGAATCAAGTTAATTTTTTTTCTGTGTATATAACTATGTACTGAAATTTCAAATAAATTAAAAAAAAGACTTACTCAATGTCTGTATTTTATACTTTTTTTTTTTTTTTTGTTCAATCATTTTTGTGATGCGGGAGTTATCAGATTTGTGGTCAATTTAATTTCTAATCGAGTAGAAAATTTAATTTAGGGAAAAAACGCTAGAATTATCAACCGACCGCACACGCTTTAGTGGGATTCGAACCCGAGATCTTACGAACGAAAGACCGACGCTTTAACGACTAGGCTACGCTACTTTTTTTTTTTTAAATAAAGTTTATTTATTCTTAGCCAGTACATTGTTAGATTATGAGTATAAATACAACTTAAAAAAAACTCTTATATAATTTATACAGATCTTAGTATATATTGAAGCTGTTGGGCACTGAGGTGCTACTCACATGCTATAATGACAAGCCGGGGGGCTATTTGAGTTTTGCTTCACTTGAAATTTTTTGGTGATTATTGTGTGATACAAACATTGACAACAAATTATAAAAAGACGGAAAAAAGGCTTATGCAAAAACCGTCTATGACTGTAAGTTAATAAATTATGGTCTTAATACTAATAAGAATGCAATAAAAAAGAAGAAAAAAAAAGAAGCGATACTAGGCTACGCTACCGACAGTGGCTACAAAGTTTACTTGTTCTATATAAGAAAATTATTTCAAAAATGATAAAATATATACGATTCATTTGTCGAGTGTTGCGGCTGTGGTGCGGCGGTGTTGCGGCAATCATAATTTTATTATTTTGTTGCAAATTTGTTGCTGCAGTGTTGCGGGCATTGAGAGCCCGTGCGGCGCTGTTGCAGCGGTTTAGCGGCGATTTTACGCTTTTACTCGGGCATCCGAGAAAGAAAATTTTTTTCGATCGCTACTGAAAATTTTAATTACTTCAAGTGGAAGTGACAAAACTATGATCCAGCGATCCTGTTTTGCTCACCTTTTTCCTATGTCACTAATATAACGATTATAAAAATATTTTTTTTCAATACTGAAAATTTGGTGGTTTCAATATATAACTTTAATCGCTAAACATTTGTGAATAATTTATTTTAGATTTATATATTGAGGTAGAGAAAGTATATTACGAAGAATATGCATCGATCATACGTAATATTGCAATAACAGCAACTAGAGAAATTTTTAAAATTACAACTGCACATAAAACATACAAAAAGTGTGACCCAATTAAATGGACAGAAGGTTATTATTATTATTATTATTATTATTATTATTATTATTATTATTATTATTATTATTATTATTATTATAATTTAATATAAAATTCTGTTCATTAATATAAAATATTTTTTCTAATTCAGGAGATAATTATATTCGTATAAAAAATTATGTATCGAGTGAAGCCAATGTCGGTGTAATAGAAAAAAACTCTGATTTTAAGTTAAAACAAAATACTAAATCAGAATTTGAGTGTAATGATTACACAATGCTTACAGATTTTCAATATTCAGTTATAAGTAAACAGTGTCCGGAAGTGAGAATTTTATTTTTTGTTTTTAATGAAAAACTATGATTGGTAATAAGACATTAATTAATTAATAACTTAACAGATTTTTGAATTAAATTCTTATCGGATTATTGATTGCGCTGATGATATAAGTAAAGCCATAGTCAATGAAAATTATACAAATTGGTCAATAAAATGCGATATTGAGAATTATGGAATAAATCTTGAGAAATTGTGTGCTTGCGACAGATCATCTGATACTAAATTAAGTATTCGTACTGTGAGTTTGAGAGAGCAAGTAACTGACAGCAGTGACAATTAGTAAATAAAATAAAAGATATTATTATTATTATTTATTTGAATTTCAACATAAAAACGAGGATTTTATTTTTGTTAGTGTTGTCACCGGCATCAAATTTACAGTTAAAGATAATATGATAACGATAAACATCCAAGAGGGACAATTAGTCAATGGTATTGTGGATCCAACGACTGTCAAATGGAAAACCGATCTTGGAAATTTGCCTAAAAATGGTCCGGATAGTGTCGTACTCAATTATTATTTTAAATCATTTGATCTAGATGATATTGAATTACCGTACGGTCAATTTGTCACAGGTAATTTTTTTTTTTCGATGAAAAATTAACTTTTATTGTGTCAATTTAGAGGAGTTAAATTTCATGAACGTTGATATTTAAAAATTTTGTGTTATTTTAAATATTACCATAGGAGTTAAATTCGAATTAGTGGGTGAGAGTCATCTTGCATTATCAATAAGAGGGACCGAAATGTGGAACAATATAAAATCATGGCCATCAAAAATTAGTCAATGGCATGTACCACCAGTAAATTTAAAAGACGAAAGGTTGTAATTTAGAAAATAAAATATTACATAATATTATGACACAGAAAGAAATTTACAGTAACGACCCTACTTAAAAAATCCGATAGATTTTCATAGTTGTATGTATAGAGCCTATAATCATAGAACTCATTCATTTTTATAAAATCTCTATGAGAGTTCATGAGAATCAACAAGTGAAACTGTTATTCACTTCTTAATTTATGAATTTCACAATTTGACTAGTAACTATAACTAGCGAATAGTTAAATATTTTACTAGATATAAATAAATTTTAATAAAAAACTTTCAAAATAAAAAAAAATAAAAGTACAGAACAATAATATATTTATATGAAGAGTACGTCAATCATAAAATCACAGATTTTTTATTTCTTCCCTGATGAAAAAAGATTTTATACAATTGTATAGAATTATATATCAATTATATATGGGGCATTCCACGCCAAATCGACCACTTTTGAACCCGACTCCTTTAATTTGGTTGAAAATTTTTTCTCTTTTTCTACCCCATCAAAAACGTTTCTCATAATTTTTTCAAATTTTTTCACCCAATCGAAAAAAAGTTGTAAATTTTTGAAAAAAATGGCTTTTTTTGTTTTAAATAGCTATAACTTTTTCAAAACTCGACTGATTAGGACGTTTTTTTTTCAAAATTTTTGTTTTTAAATGTACTTTTTGAACAAAAATACAAAAAATTATTGCAACCTATCTTCATTGTTTTTTTGTAGATTTTTAGAAAAAATCAAAAATTTTTCGATGTTTACCATTTTTGATTTTTGATTTTTTTTTTTTATATGAAACTTTGACATTTTCTGCAGATCCTCAAATTTTTTCAGAGTGATGTTTTTTCGATTTATATTTTTCTTTTCCAATTGAAAAAAAAAGTTTTCTACAACTAGCCTTATTTTTCATAACACCATGCTTAAAATTTTTGAGAGTGCTCAGAAAACTTTCAAATTTGGAAAAAAAAAATAAAAACAATAAATTTAAATGGTAATCCTCGAATTAATTTGAATTTTGTTCGAAAAATCAAGTTTAAAAATAGAAGGACCTTCTGAATAACTTTTTTGTATTTTTTCTGAAAACTAAATTTGAAAACGAAGAAAATTGAAAAAAAAAGTTTTCGTTTGGTCCATTTTTGGACAGATGCTGGCAATTAAAAAAAAAATTCTTTTAACCATAAAACTAAGAGTGTAGGAGGAATTTTTTTTTTAATTGCCAGCATCTGTCCAAAAATGGATTCCCATATTCACTTTTCAATTTAGTGGATTCTCATATTCACTTATCAAATCAGTGATTTCTAATATTCACATATTCATTTAGTGCATATTCACTAATTCTGCGTGGTACGATTGTAACATTGACAATTAGTGAATATTCACTTGAAATTAGTGAAAAATCACTAATTCATATTTAAAGAGTAGGAATGGCACTCATACAAATTATGGTACCTATTCCTATACGATATCAGAATAGTTCCTATAAAATTATGGTAATGATTACTGTGATAGTACGGTAACCATTATCACAATCTTATGGTAAGCGTTACCGTATATTACCGTAATGATTTCCATAATTTATGATAAAGGTTGCCATACTATCATGGTAACTTTAGTCATAATATTATGAGAATCATAACCATAATATAGCAGTAATGTTTACCATAATATATGGGAACGCTTACCATATTTACTTATTCCCATACGCATTTAGGAACCGTTTCAATGTGGATATAGGATTTATTACTATGTGACTATGGGAGCTATTCTCATGATCATGAGCATGGTAATTATTACTATAGTTCAATTATCATTTGTTCCCATAGTTATGGAAATTTTTCCCAGAAATTATGGGCGTATATCTCATACTTCTAAGTAATTATAATCGTAACGTTATGGGTTTATATTTCATAAACATACTAAAGACGATTACCATAATTTTCTTTCTGTGTATTTATAAAATTATTTAAATAAATATAAATATAATTTTTTAATATTATAGAATTAAAATAGACATTACGGACTTTGCAAACTCTGCAGAAATAAAAAATCAAACTACAGAATTGAGTCGATCAAGGCGTGATTACATTAGTTTATCTGTTGGATTATATTCAAATGAATTCAATAATTTGGCAATTATTCCATTTTTCGATTCGCAAGATGTCGTAACAGAACCACCAGCGCCACTTGGTGGGGTGGGATTATTTTACAAAAGTCAACTTGGTTTTGGCGGATTTCTATCATTAAAATACATCGCATCTGAGTATAATTACAATGCGCAAGCTGAACTTGATTATTTAGAAAACCGTACATTATAATATACTGGAATATATATTTGTATAATTAAATGAATTTAAACATTTCAAAGTTGATGTCTATTTTCAACGTTCTATTGACTTATGATTCAATTATATATTGGGAATTTGTAATAAAATGTTTGTGGGTTTTTTATTGTTGATAGACTAATCACAACTACAAGAAGTAGTTTTTTTATTTTATTTTTTTTTATAACTTACAAAAAGTCAAAGTACTCAAATTCTCATTAGAAAAAACATCTTTTATTAATAGATTTAAAACGTAGATTTTTTTAATTTTTAAATACACAATTGTTTTTTACATATGAATAAATAAAAATAAAAATTTTTTGATCGTAAAGCACACTCTGACGCTTCGCATCATGAGTCATGCAATATATGTAATATTTAATATGTAAAAAATTTATCGGAAAGTCAGTTAGAATTTTTTTAAACGAATAGAAGAATTTTTCAATTCCGAACCAATAAATTGTAAAATTGTAACGAATCTGTATCATTGTGATTGGATTAAAAGTTAATGTCAAAATAATTAATTAAATTTAATATAGTTAAGTGCTTGTGTACTGACAAAGATTGTGTTAATGAATTTATGGTTCGTTAAAATCAAAAATAATTAATGGAAATTAATGAAAAAAGACATTAATCATTAACAGATAGCTTTGATTTAAACCACATTATTAATCATCATTAGAGTACTTTTTATTGATCTACTTTTGCGATATAATTTTTAAGTTAAAAAAGTTAATTGGATTTAAAAAGAAAAATAAAAAAAAAATTAGTGTTAAAGTAATAAAAAATTTGGGTTTTTTTTTCTTCAACAAAAATAGCTCGTATAAAAAAAATTATGATAAAGTTATAATTAAATATTTTTAATGAAAGTTATAAATTGATGGAACATTTAAAAAGTGGTTGCTCCCCATTGGGTACTTAAAAATAAATTATCAATCACCAAATTTATTTGTACAATTTTACGTTCAATAAAATAACATTTTTTTATTATTTTTTATTACATTTGTTCATTAGCGTCGCAATAATTATTTATAACAATGACAATTTATCTGTAAATCATTAATATATATTTATAAATTTGTTGTCAAAACAAAATAAAACAAAACTGTTATCAAGTAGTAATGAAATAATATTTAAAATATTTGTATCCCTGCCTTCGAAATTAAAAAATTTTTGTATGTCAAAATTTCGATTATTTTTGTGTCCATCTTACCCCTTCTTAGCAGATTAAGAAAAATAAAAAGTTTATGAAATGAAATAAAAATATTTGATAAGTACAAGAAATTAATCCCGTGCCTCTAAATGTCAATGGCGGTAATGAAAACCCGTGAAAAAATGGATTAGATCAAAGTGGACGTATGTATCTCTACAAATTTAAGTCTACGCAAACACGGAGATATAAATTTTATCAATATGACAATCTTCCTTAATTCAATTATATCTGTTTTAATTTAATAGTTCATACATCATCATTAGAAATACTGGTATATGTTCGTACCATAATAAAAATTCATATATTTGATTCAAGTATACGACAAATAGCTTTTATGAAGACACTATACCAAAAAAATCCACATAGGATTACATGGGAACCCACAGGAATCCATATAGAAAAGTATGGAATTGTGTAAGAATCCTAGGAATCAATATAGGAGTGTATAGATTTAGATAAGAATCCATGGGAGGAAACCATAGCTGTAGGTACCTGGATTCCCATGTAGGAGCTTCATATAGAAACTGGATACCTAGATTCTCATATAGGAACTTGGATATATGAGTTCTTCGTGGAAAATTCATATAGGAATAAAAGAACACACTTATATACATATGGGAACCCCTATGGGAATCCATCCAAAATCCGTTGAAAATCTTAGGCCACCCCCAATCTTCGGATCTACCCCTTAAGTCACTCTTAAGCAGTCGAATTACATAAATTTTTTTCATTTTCGTTGCGTGAAAAACGTTCCGATCTTCAAGTACATTAAAAAACAGGATAATGACAGTTTTTGTTATCGTGACAAACATAATTAGCTTACGGTAACAAATAAATTTGTTGTAGAACAAATGATATTGCGTCGTAATTAAGAAATGGATTTGTTATCAAAATACCTGATAAGGTAAAAGCCCCTATACCCGCTCAGTACCATTAGTCGCTCACTTTAACGGTTTAATGCGTTTTTTATGATTTTTAGAAAAAAAAATTTCAACTAAAATAATTATTATTGATGAATAGTTATTTGTGAATCTAAAGATATTAAAATATGATGTATCAAATTATTTTATAATAGATTATAAATTTAAATTAAGTGACTGTTTTCAAAATCGCGCTCATCCGGGCATTTTTTACTCTAACGTTCATTCGTTTGATTAAATTTAGGTTACGTCAAATTTTTTAAGAATTATTATAACTATATCTTATTAAATATTTTTTTAAAATTTATGAAATTTTATATTATGAAAGAATAAAGTAGCTTAATTTATAAACTATTTTCCAAATCAATAAACTTATCATAGTTTTATTGATATTGTCTTTGAGCGACTATAGGGCCATGTGTTGATCGAGTAATGGTACATCACAACTTTTAGCGAGCGACTATGGTTACACTCAAGGACCTTATTTAAAAAATTGATAATAATTAATTATCAACATTATTCTTCAAACTAAAATTTTATTCTAATACTTAAAACTACAAAAAATGTTTTCATTTTATTTAATCATTTATATTGAGTGATTTAATCTCACTCCAATGAAAAGTGAGCGGGTATAGGGGCTTTTACTTTATAAGATTCAAAAGAGATCCTGTCAATCATACGTGATCATTACGATCATACATGGTTATATATGAATGTGTGTAATCATGCAGGATCAGATCCGAAAAATGGTCCTGCATGATCATACCTAATCATACCTGCTCATACATGGCCATATCATGTATGATCATGCAGGGCCATTTTTCGGATCTGATCAGATCTGAGTATTCATACATGGTCATATATGATCACATCTGAGCATTTGTTACCGTAAGCAATCTTAGCTTATGATTACAAAAAATTTTTTTAGGTGCAACAAATTCGTTTTGTTACTTTAACAAATCAATTTTTTTTGTATAACACAACAGTTTTGTTACAATTATAAGCAATTTCCAAGCGCAACAAACGATTTGATATCAACATCAAAATATTGTAATCACAACAAATATTTCGTTATCTATTTAATAAGGCAGAAATTTGTTACCATAAGTCATCGTATCTTGTGGTTACGAAAAGAATTTTTCTGTGTATTCAACAAGAAACAAGAAATGCTCAATTTTTGGACATTCAATACTTTATTTTAATTAATGAACAAGTACAAAAATCAAACTTCCATTAGTAACCCACACGGAAAAAGTATATATCCGTATATATTCGGGCAAATCTGAATATATGCGGCATATATTCAGATTTGCCCGAATATATACGGATATATACTTTTTCCGTGTGGGAAAAGCGTCTTTGAACATATTTAAATAATTAATTATGTCATTGCGTATTTTACAAATAATTTTATTGAAATTTTTTAAGTTTCCAAAAGCGGCAAAAAACGGAACCTATACCCTACATAAAAGTTTATCACCTATAATTGATAAAGAATGTTAATTAAAAAACTCCCAATTAAAAATTATAGTTCTTTTGAAATTTTCAATATAGTCGCTAATAACCAATGTCTTTTATTTCTTATCATTACTATTAAACCGACTTAATATAGTTTTAAGTTTTTTTTTTCTTACTTGATTATAGTGGGGATCTATAATCAGTCCGCCACGTATATAAATCTATTTTTTACATTAACTTCCTTTTATTATTTTTACTTTCAATTAGACTTGAAAAAAAAAAAAAAAAAAAATTATTTGATCGTCAAAATAAAAAATGACTGCAATATTTTTTATTATGAAAAATATTTTAATAATAACAATAACAATATTAATATTTAAATCAAAAAATGTTTGTGGGACATACAGTGATTTAAATAAAGTTACAAATGCGATAATAACACTGACAAATCTCTTGGATGAAATGATAAATCATCCACGTCCAATAACAAATACCGATAAAAATCGTGACAAAATATTGGAATCCTTCGATAAAATCTATAAATTATGTCGAAATTTCGACGACTCATCGATAAATCATTTGGGTAATGTATTTAAATCTCAAATAAATTGGTATGACAACACAGATAGTTTGAAAGTACAACTCGACAGTAGTGAGACTAAAAAAGAAAAAGAGGACGCAATATTTTTTGACATATTGGAACTTATTGAAAATAAATTTCACAACCAATTTATGGATTATTTGGCTGATTACGATGGCTGTAACACTGACACTGTTGATAGGTTTATTGGAAATATTATTGATAATAAAAACTATCAAGATATGATTGATTTGATAAATTCATTTACTACATTGGCATTTGCGACACAGAGAAATGACATACAAAATATATTTGGTATTATTGTCTCACAATTACAAAGAAAGGTAATTTATATACATTACTTTCGATTAATAATTAATAAGTCATTGTTAATCATAATGAAATTTATCGTTGATCGATAATTTTAATTTCCACTTCATTAATCTATAAATTACTCATCAACTATTAGATTGATGTAAAAATTACATGATGCTTTTTTATAGCTCTTAAAATTATCTACAAAAAAAGTCTTTATAAATTTTCATCAAAAATCAATAATTTACTAGATATTTACCATTAATCATAGAAAAACCATATTAATCATGATTATCATTCTAATCTGATTAATCCATAAATTACTCATTAACTATTAGTTTTATATAAAAACTGTATGAAACCTTGTTTGTAGAGCTTAAAATTATCTACAAAAATAGTCATTACAAATTTTTACCTAAAATCAATAGTTAACAAGATATTTATTATTAATCATAAGGAATTCATCTTAGATTTATAATTTTAATTTCTCCTTCATTAATCTGTAAATTACCCATCAACTATTAGATTTATGTGAAAATTACATAATACTTATTTCATAGCTCTTAATATTATCTACAAAAAATGACCTTGTAAGCTTTCGTCAAAAATCAGTAATTTACTAGATATTTACCATTAATCATACAAACCGTATTATTCATGATGATCATTCCAATCTGATTAATCCGTAAATTACTCATTAACTATAAGATTTACATAAAAATCACATCAGACCTTTTCTGTAGCCCTGATAATTTCTTCAAAAAGTGTCGGAATAACTTTTTCCTTAACTCGAATAGTTTCCAAGATATTTGTCATTAATAAAAACAAAAATGTATATTACAACTAACTGTTGTTTTTATGCTATAAATTCATTAATAAATAAATATTAATTTGAAGGCAAACACTTTTCTAACATGTGATGACGTACCAGCTTATGAGCAGCTCTATAATTTATATGAAAGAATTTTGGCTACTGCTAGCAAAGCATACGCGATGTTAATCATTTCGTTTAAATTTCGACAGTTGCGATTGTCAAATTACAGTATGTATTAACTAATTTATTAATTAATACCATTAATTCGTTTTTAATAATATATCAATATTATTGTAAATAAAGATCTATTCGAAAATGAACAACACGTTGCACTGGAAAATTACAAAAATTCGTTAAAGGAAATAACTAAATCTGCGACATATTATTTAAATTCAATTGACAACACTATTTATAAGTCATACAAAAATTGTGATCCAGAAGTATGGCAAGAAGGTTAATAATTAATATTAATTTTAAGTTATAATAATAAATGAATGAATAAATTAATTGATTAGTTAATTAAATGTATAGGAAAAAATTATATACGAGTTAAAAACTATGTTACGTATCACGCTCCGGAGAGAAAAATTGAATATGAATATATTACAAAAAATATGACAAATGCTGACAAAGAAATGGAATGTAATAGAATACGAGGTTATTGGGACCCATCTGGTTCTGAAACTGGAATGATTCTTAGTATGGCATGCCCTTACGTAAGTTTGATATTTAAAATAAAATTTATAAGAAATAACAGTTATTTTTAATTTTTGCCAGATTTATGAAGATGACAATAGAAAAAAAGATTTTTGTCCTAAGAATGTTCAAGAAATATTTATGTTTCCTGTTCACACTCATTTACCATCAGGTTGCATTGATGGAAAAGTTAATGAACTTGATAAATATTGCGCTTGTGATTTAAGTTATGATGATTATGACAGTCATCGTGTATTGAGTTTGAGAGCATACTATACGGACACTACATTAAATCAGTAAGATTTTTAGATATTATTTAAATAATTATAAATTTATCGAATTGATACTAAATGCGTTTCGTTTACTAGGGTTGTGGTGGGTATTAGGTGGGTTGTTAAAAATAATATTATCGCATTGGAACTTAAACAAGGAACATTAGTAAATGGAACTGTCGATGTTGCGACAGTATTTTGGAACACAACTTTTGGTTACCCACCAGATGATGGTCCTGATTATGTTAAACTCGATTACAGAGTTAAAACCTTCAATCTAGATGATATTGAATTACCTCATGGGCAATTTGTTACTGGTAAATTATAGATAAGGTGACCGGTCCAGTGAATGAACACGACTGGCAAACGAACATTATTTCATTTTTACCTACACAATTTAGATTTTAATCACAATTACATAAAGAAAATACTTTACTGCTGTTTGATTGACAAATTCTAAAACCCCTAGTAACATTGTCTTAAGCAAGTAACTTGACGAATGTCCTTCAGAAAATTTCTTACGGTAGATTTAAACAATCCCTATCAAACAAGTCCATATGGAAATCTGGCCTATATTCCTATGTGGGTTTCCACATGGCATTTTCATATATATTCTCATTTGGTTTCCTATAGGAATTTTAATCTTTTCTTGTATTCATAAACGCGTGTCAATAGACGATTAACATAGAAATCCAGATACCCCGCATTCTATCAAATTTACTTATATCGAAACCGAGATTTCCTACGTAGATATCTTACATGGGAGTATACACGGAAAAAAATAAATAGTAAATGCAACATGATGCAGTCTTGGTAAATAAACATGATGAAATCATGTTGCATCCACATGATTTGTCATGTTTCGGCTACATGATAATCATGTTGCGGTAGCATGAGAAAAATCATGTGGCAGCAACATGATTTTCATGTAGCCTTAATAGCATAAAATTAAGCTGCAACAACTAAATATTTATGCTTCAGAAAAATTTTTTATTATCAAGCATCTAGATTTTTTCGGATTTATAATATTGCAGATGCAAATTATCAAATTAAATCATTTGTAAATGATATTTTTGCTTAAGGGGTTAGAGGTAGTCAGGATTTTCAAAAAATCGATTTTTTGCTTGATAATAAATAATTTTTCTGAAGCATAAATATGTAGTTCTTGCAGCTTAATTTTATGCTATTAAGGCTACATGAAAATCATTTTGCTGCCACATGATTTTTCTCATGCTACCGCAACATGATTGTCATGTAGCCGAAACATAACAAATCATGTTGCTGCCACATGATTATCATGTAGCCGAAACATGACAAATCATGTGGATGCAACATGATTTCATCATGTTTATTTACCAAGACTGCATCATGTTGCATTTACTATTTATTTTTAACTTCCCGCTAAGAAAATTGTAAATTTTCAAAAATTCGGGAAGTTATTGGTTTCGGTCCGATTTACGAAAATCGAATTTCCATCAGATGTCGACGTTTCGAGGTCCTAGGAAGCTATCCTGACTAATTTCACGATGATGTCCGAGTGTATGTATGTGTGTACGTACGTATGTATGTATGTAAATATTTATAACTCTTGAACGGATGAACCGATTTTGATCGTTGAGGTGTCATTCGACGCGGCTTGTTAATGTCTTGAAGCCGTAAAAATTTGAACTTAATCGGTAGGGTGCGTTCAGAGATATTTCAAAAATAAAATTTTTTCGAAAATGTTTTATTTGGATAACTTTTAATTTGCTCGATGGATTGATTCCGAAATCTAATCAGCTCTAAAACTCTATAAGCCGCGTCGAATGCCACCTCAACCATCAAAATCGGTTCATTCGTTCAAGAGAAACCGATGACGAAAGAATTCAAAAAAAATTTTTTCCTTGGTTTTTTTGAAATTTCTCAAAAACGGCTAAATAAATCAATTTCAAAATTTGATCAGCTTCAGAACTTGATAAAACGCGTCGATTGCCACCTCAACCATCAAAATCGGTTTATTCGTTCGCGAGATATCGTGGGAGAAGGAAATGCTAAAAAATGGTTTTTTACAGAACAATGGCATACAAAAGTATTTGCGAGCTCGAAGAGCTCGAAAATGTATTCACAATAATGTTTTAGAGCTCAACGAGCTCGAAAACAGCGGGAAGTTTTGGGGCTGGTCCGCAGGGTCAACTGACAGACCGATTTTTTTCTGTGTAGATACCCAGTTTCCTATGTGAAGTTTCCACATGGGAATCTAGGTACTCACAGTTTCCTATGTGGGTCTCCAACATGGGAATCCAAGTACTCGCAGTTTGCTATGTGGATTTCCCATATAGAAATCCAGATACACATGGTTTTCTATATGGGTTCTTATATGAATCATTGCACTCCTATATTAATTCTTATGGATTCTTACTTAAACCCATACTTTTCTATATGGATTCTTATGGGTTCCCATTTAATACTAAATGGAATTTTTTGGATAGGGAAGACTAGAAGAAGAAGTATTTCATAAGTATACTTGCCAAAGACTTCATTAAGTCTTGCTTAAGATTCTTCTTAAAGACTTACGGAAATCTGTAGAAACAGTCTGCAGCAATTCTTAACCAATATGTCTACTATATATCAATGTTAGGTCAGAGTTGTTGCAGAATTGCTTAAGATATCGGGTTTCTTTTTCTCCGAATCACTCCAAGCTCAACACACAGTACCTATAGTTGACCCAATGGTCCTCATTTAAATTTAAAGTGCTAGAAATTAATAATATTATCACTCGATCAAATTATATCGAATATTTAGTGAGCACCACTGAGTTTACCATACTAATGCTGAATAGACGGCTCACGATGTAACAAAGTAAGAGTGGCCGTATACAGGTATCTTAAGCAATTCTGCAGAAAATCTGAGCTAATGTAGATTTGCTGAAGACTGAAGATACAGATTTACGTAAGACTTCCTCAAGAATGCCATTAGGGCGTACTTTAGTTCCAAATTTGTTGCATCTTTCTATATAAACATTTAAAAATATGACTGTTCATTCACTGGTTAAGCGTTCATTTACTGGCTGAGTCGGCCTATTGAAGTATAAATTACATAGTTAAAATTTTTCAAAAATTACATTTTATTGCAGGTGTCAAATTTGAAGTCCTTAGCAACAAACATATTACGCTAGTAGTTAGAGGATCAACAATGTATAATAATCATAAAGTTTTTTCAGCTGCTGATAATACATGGCACTATCCAAAAATCGACGATACCGAAAATTCAAGGTTTATAATTATGTTAATTCATTATATTTATTTACATGAAATTAAACAAATAATTTTAAATAATATTTAATTCATTTCAGACACAATATCAAATTAGACGATTTTAGAAATTCAGCAGAATCAACATTTAAAAATAATGAAATGAGTCATTCAGGACAACACTACGTACGTTTGACACCAGCAGTATATTCTAGAGTTCATAATAATATTGCGGTGATACCATTCATTGATTCTCGCGGGATAGCTTCGTCACCTCCATCCCCATTTGGTGGGTTAGGATTAATTTACAAAGGACAGTTGGGTTATGGTGGTTACATTGCATTTAAATATATTTTATCTAAGCACAATCTTAATATTGATAATAGAATATTAGCTATCAATTAACTATGATTCATTATATGTTATAATTATTAATCTGTTATTATATATTTATAAATTTTTAGCAAATAATTTTAATGACAATAAAAATAAAATTTAATTGTTAGTTCATACATTGAAATTTTTTAAAAATTAAACATTTATTAAGACGAATATTCAAACATTTTTTTTTTTTTATATCATAAACTTTTCATTTCTTTTAACCCACTAAGAAACACGGTAAGAGAGACCCCTGAATAATCGAGGTTTTAATATAAACAATTATTTTTTTGTTTTAAGAGCAGGAAATCAAATGTTTAAAATATTATTATTATCATTATTATTTGATAACAGTTTTACTTTATTTTGTTCTGAAAACCCGAGTAAAATAGATTTTGTACAATAATATATAATTCTATACAATTGTGTATAACCATATACTGTTATATATAATTTTAGAAAAGTCTTCTTTGAAGTCAGACCCGAATCAAAAATATTTTATGTATGTATTTATATATACAATTATATACAATCGGGGACATTAATTCGAGTAGGTTTCTAAGTTTCGAGATTTATTGCCAACCTTAAATTTGGCGGTTTCTAAACTCTAAATTTTGAAAACCTTAAATTTTACTGTTTTAAAAATAAGCTAAACGTAATAAATGATATCATAAAAATATGAGAAACGTAAATAATGTCTAAAGTGAAAGTGAAATGACGAAAGTCCTGGGAGGAATGAAAGCAAATAAAGCAGCAGGAGAAGATGGAATAACTGCTGAATTTCTCAGAGCACTAACACCACAAGCGTAAAAGGAACTTCCGGAAATCCTGAAGCAAAGCTGGAACCAGAAGCAACTACCAACTGAGTGGGAAACAGCCCTTAAATACCCTATCCATAAGGCAGGAAATGAAACGCAAGCAAGCAACTACAGGGGAATAGCGCTGCTGAACACGGGGTACAAACTACTTGCAGGCATCATAGCAAACAGACAGACACTGGACAGAGGCAAAACAGAAATTCAAAGAGAGCCAAGCAGGATTCAGGCCAAAAAGAAGCACTAGAGACCATACTTTCATGCTGAACGGCTTAATTAATAGAAATAGACTAAAGAAAAACAGCAAAAAATGGAAGCTTATGTCGCATTCATAGACCTCAAAGCAGCTTTTGACACAGTCCACAGAGAAATACTGTTAGGAAAATGCTAGAGAGGGGGCATCAGGGGAAAAATGCACAAAATAATTCAAGCAATGTACAGAAGAACAAGCAATAAAATAATTAGCAGCAAGGGAACGACTAGAAGCTTCGAAACATACAAAGGAGTAAGACAGGGATGCCCAGCTAGCCCAACACTGTTTAATATAATGATAGATGACATAGACGACAAACTGCACGGAAAAAAATTAATCGTGAATGCAACATGATGCAGTCTTGGTAAATACACATGATGAAATCATGTTGCATTCACATGATTTGTCATGTTTCGGCTACATGATAGTCATGTTGCGGTAACATGAGAAAATCATGTTGCATTCACATGATTTGTCATGTTTCGGCTACATGATAATCATGTGGCGGTAACATGAGAAAATCATGTTGCATTCACATGATTTGTCATGTTTCGGCTACATGATAATCATGTTGCGGTAACATGAGAAAATCATGTGGCATTCACATGATTTGTCATGTGTATTTACCAAGACTGCATCATGTTGCATTCACGATTAATTTTTTTCCGTGCAGTTTGTCGTCTATGTCATCTATCATTATCCTATATAATCCTATATAATTCTATGTAATAGGATCAGACTATTTTTTTTATCTAATTGAATATAATTTATTTATAAATGTGTGTAATTATGTGAAATCTTTCTTATTTGGGAACAACTTTGTCAATATATTTTAATAATTTACAGATAAATTGTCGATATAAATAATAACTGCGGTGCTGCTGAACAAATGTAATGAAAAATAATTAAAAAAATATTATTTAATTGAGCGAAAAGCGTACAAAAATAATTTGGTGATTGATAATTTATTTTTAAGTACCCAATAGCGCACAACCACTTTGTGCGCTATTTATAACTTTCATTAAAGATATTTTATTGTAACTTTGTCATAGTTTTTTATCAAAACGATTATTTTGTTAAAAAAAAACCCACATTTTTTATTACTTACACATTAAATTTTTTTTTAATTTCCTATCTATCATAGAAAAAAACCATAAAAAAAAATCATTAAAAAAAAGAAATGAAATAATTAAAATAATCTTTATAAAAAAAAAAAGGACATAAAGTTATAAAAAAAAATTTTTGATAATTGAAGCGTCATCAATTATGGATGAATCAACTACATAAATATATATAACGATTAAAAATCGATAGTTTATTTTTATTTAAACTTTTCGGTTTTTCCGTCACACATTCAATGGTCGTCTTTCATGATACATACATAAATCTTGCATAAGACAGTCAATGAAAAAGTACTCAGGCACTGATTATTACCGATAAAACTTAAAAAAAAAAATAATTAAAGTTATTTATTAATTTCTGAGCTTAATAATAAGATACAATAAATGGTATCCCGTATTCGAAAAGTGATAACGTATAAAATTTAAAATACTCAATAGAGTCAAAACATTATTTTTAAAGCGTGCCAACATTATTTTAAATTCGAGTTTCGCAAAAATAAATATGATGCTTAAATTAGTAGTCATTTGTTTGATTATCAATTCGTCAACAATAAATGTACATTCATGTCCTGGTGGTTCATCGAAAAATTTAAAAAAATGTGATGAGTATACTTATAAAAAATATGAAAACCGCTCGTCAATTTTATCAAATATACCAGATACACGACAAATCGGACATTTATCATTGACAGGTACAAATAGTGATATTTATTATTATAATTAATTATTACTTTTTTTTTTTAATCCATAAATATTTTTACATTTAGTTTAATTATGCGCACCGAAATTTAAGTTTTCATTTTATTACAATCCGAGAAAACGATTTCTTTCTTATCTACATTACAATTTCATACGATGACGCTAGTGTCGCAGTTAATCCCTGATTAAACAACTAAATTCGACCGAATTAAAAATTTTAATTCTGTTATATTCTGTCGAATTCTGCAAAACAGAATTCAACTGAATTGAAAATTTAAATTTTAATTAAACAGAATAAAACCGATTTAAAAATTTCAAATTCATTTTAATTCGGATCCAGAACCAGAAATTGGAGATTTATTTTTAAATTGAACAAATTCTGGTTTTCCTGCCGAATTAGACAGAATTCATTTTTAAGTTAGGTACCGAATTAACAGAATTTATCTGAATTAAATAGAATTAAAAATTGAATTCTGTTTAATTCGATCGAATTCAGTTGTTTAATCAGGGATAAGACAAATGTCTGATTGAAATTAAATAAACTGTAGGTTTTATTGTTTATTTTTTATTATTATGATTAAAGGACAAGGATTTTAATGATTATTTTTACTAGAGCTTCATTCTATAAGAATCTAAAGATGGTAGATAAATAATTTTGTTAATTAATTGCCTTCATTTTAAAATATTGTGATTACAAACTTGCGTACTGACTTTCTGACATTAATATTTTTGAATAAATAATAGTAGTTTATCTATCGAGTGCGATCGTGTTTAAGACGCGAGTGTGAAGATTACCAACACTCGAGCGTCGTAGACTCGATTGTACTAGATAAATACATTAGTTTTTGTGACAGATATTTGAAATTTACTACATTTAGTGCCTATAAATGGCAAGTTATAAATCCGCGTTTATTTATTTGGTAAGATTGTTTTGAGTATTTGTTGAAAATTAGAGAGAATTCGGTAAGTGGACGAATTAAAATGATGATAAATTTTGTCACAAGATGGCTCTTTAAGTTACTTCGATATTTTTTGGTCGTTTGCTATCGCACATGTAACCAAAAAATTTTTTTTGATCCGATGATGATGTCACTATTAGAACGATTAGGTATCTTTTTTACCAGCTGTATCTTATCTAATATTTTTAGCTGTCGGCTATAGGCGCTAAATGTCGTAGATTTCAAGTGTCTGTCGCAAAAACTCTTTTAAACTTTATTATAAATCCTTAAATTGAATTATCATTGAATAAAATTTGATTATTGTAATAATATATTTATATATTCTAATTATCAATGGATATCTTCAGGTACTGACGACTCAATGACATTCACGACGCCGAATCCAGAGTTACAGACCCAGGAATTAAATATTACCGAGCAGTTCAAACATGGAATCCGCGTAATGGACATCGGTATCCGTACAACATTAAATTACTTTACAGTATATTCAGGGACTGTGTCAATGCATCGAACTCTCGTCGACGTACTCCATGAACTTAACAGATGTCTGGATGAGCATCCACGTGAATTTATTATTTTAATATTACGCCTAGAATTTGTATCACCACAAGATAATTTACATCCGGATAATTGTAAAATTCTTGATGGATATTTAACCAGCAATGAGGGATTCCGTTTGGTTAAAAATTGGACACTGTCTGATACTATCGATAAACTTCGCGGTAAAATATTGCTAACAACACGCGATGTATCATTTATCAATTGTTTATTTGAATTATTTTCACGCTGTTCATTATTTGTTAATTCCGAACCGCCAACAAATGACAATGAGCTATCGATAATCGATACTAAATGGAATAATTATTTGAAATTTGTTGAAGAACATTGGCATTTAGAAAGTAGGTGTTTTATTTACGACATGAGTGTCTATGATAAAAAATATTATTCCCGCGGAGCTGCTAAATATGGAGGATATTCTATCAACAATACATGCGTCATGCCGATGAATTATAGAATAGACGTATTGTATCCCGGTTCTCAGCCAAAGACTATGAATACGTATATTGTTCAATATCCGACACAAGAATTAATTGACCATATTCATGAAATAAATTTACTTAATGTACAATAAAAAAGTGCCACCTAACCATACCCGGAATGGAAAAGAGTATTTTATTTTAATAAATTCGAAAATTTAATTTTTAGATAAATCATAAAGAACTCTATCTGTTATATTTCTCATTCAAATGTAAAAATTATATTTCCAATTAATTTTACAGTATCATTCAAACAAAATGTAATTAACGAGCATTAATTTTTGCACAACTCATAATGCGAAGCATTAGAGAGTGCTTTACGATCGAAAATTTTTTTCGCCTCTTTTTTACAACTATTTCTGTTATTATCGTCTTCTTAGTGAACAGAAACATCTCAAATGATGCACCAATTTACAGACAATGTAATAAATATTATTTCTGCAATTTTCAAAAACAAATTCAGTGCAATAGAAACGAGAAAATCATTAAAATAAACTAAAAAATTTTCCCGTCAAGCAGTAAAAAAATTTTGTCGCTTGAAAACACAATATCTTGAAAAAAAAACCATAATTTAACTCAATTTTTTTTTTAAATGTCCCGTTTTGACCTAGAAGGATTTGCTTTCGAAAATGGCTATCTAACTTTGTGTTATGCAATTATAACACCGGCACACAAAAAAAAATAAGTTCTCTGTACTTTTGACGGGACCGATTTATTCCCATGTATTTTGACCCGCTGAATTCGAATCCGAGGTCCGTTTAACTCGTACACCCTCAGATTTTTAGAAAACTTTAAAAAACCTTAAAAATGCACAAAAATCGACCGTTTTTTAAATTTATAAATTTTTTTAACCCTAACTAAGCATGATTTTTATGTATTTCGGTCCTCCACATACTAACCTGAAGTTTACTTAAAACATTAGCCATTTAAAGTCTGAGTAAATTCCAAAAAACCCCAAAAAATTGCAAAAAAGCAAAAAAATTCTTAGTATTGTGATGAAATAGTATATTACACACCTAGGGAAGGAAAGTAAGAAATGTCTCAGATCACATGTAATTGTTGGCCGAGGCGAAGCCGAGGTCAACAAACATGTGATCTGAGGCTTTCTTATTTACTTCCCGAGGAGTGTATACTATTTTTCTCCTCGACGGAGGCGGAAAGCGGCAACTTCGTTTTGCACAGCGGGACGAAAGTTGACGCTTTCCGCCCGGAGGTGAGAAAAAAATTTTTTGAAGCATAATAAAATTTTTTTATGTTTTAGGCCAAAATATTTTTTATATATATATCACAGATCGAACAATATGATTTCTTTTATTTATTTCGATTTAAAAATTGATTTTTGTTATACCAAATTTTATTTTTTTCGATTTTTTGGGAATTTTTGCCATTTATTTAAAATTTTAGAGATGTCTGAGCCATGGATGTTCGAGAATTATATGTGACAGATAAACATACATGAAAATAATTATTTATTTAGCCCTATAAAATTTTGTTCATCACAATACTAAGAATTTTTTTGCTTTTTTGCAATTTTTTGGGGTTTTTTGGAATTTACTCAGACTTTAAATGGCTAATGTTTTAAATAAACTTCAAGTTAGTATGTAGAGGACCGAAATACATAAAAAATCATGCTTAGTTAGGGTTAAAAAAATTTATAAATTTAAAAAACGGTCGATTTTTGTGTATTTTTGAGGTTTTTTAAAGTTTTCTAAAAATCTGAGGGTGTACGGGTTAAACGGACCTCGGATTCGGATTCAGCGGGTCAAAATACATGGGAATAAATCGGTCCCGTCAAAAGTACAGAGAACTTATTTTTTTTTGTGTGCCGGTGTAATTAATAAAAAATTAAATCGCATTTTCTTTAGTTTTAGCCTAAATATGTGTGGACATTCGCTTAACAAGTGCGCATGCGTGGTATTTTTGTTTCTCGTACTGTCACCCAGTGTGCCTGCGTCATACTTCTAACCAATTCTTTTAGTGCGGGTATTTCGAAAATAAAAATATAAAAAATTGAAATTAGACGAATAAATAAATAAATAAAAATAATAAATAAACAATTAAAAAAAAAAGAAACAAAGAAAAAAAAAAGGTAAAATTTTTCACAGATCGTACGGCGAAAAATTTCGGAATTTTTTATGTTTGAAATTTATTTATTTTTTAACTTCCCGCTAAGAAAATCGACGATTTTCGAAAAATTGGGAAGTTATTGTTTTCACCCCGATTTTCGAAAGTCGAGTTTTCATCAGATGTCGACGTTTTGAGGTCCTAGGAAGCTATTTTGACTATTTTCAGAATGATCTCCGAGTGTATGTGTGTATGTATGTATGTGTGTGTGTGTGTGTATGTGTGTGTGTGTGTGTGTGTGTGTGTGTGTGTGTGTGTGTGTGTGTGTGTGTGTGTGTGTGTGTGTGTGTGTGTGTGTGTGTGTGTGTGTGTGTGTGTGTGTGTGTGTGTGTGTGTGTGTGTGTGTGTGTGTGTGTGTGTAAACTCTTTGTAACTTTTTAACTAATGAATCGATTTGGAAGGTTGAGGTGGCAATCGAAAGAGCTTGTTAGCCCTCATCTTTCCTGAAAATTTCAGATCATTTGATCAAATAGACTCGAAAATAGTGGCGAATTACGAAAAAAAAAAAATTTTGTTTTTTAGTTTTTTAGCGATTTCGTAGAAACGACTTGAACGATCGACGTCAAAATCTCATCAGCTCTAGAACTTTAAAAGCCGCGTCGAATGCCACCTCAACCATATCAATCGGTTAATTTGTTCGACAGATATCGTTGGCGAAAGAAATGATAAAAAACGGTTTTTTTCGATTATCTTTGAAGTGACTCATCCGATCAATTTCAAAATTTAATCAGCTCTAGAATTCGAGCAAACGCGCCGATTGCCACCTCAAACGTCAAAATCAGTTGATTAGTTAAAAAGATATCAGCGCTGAAAAGTTAAAAAAATAACATTCCATGTTATTTTTTCCAGATAAATCAAAATATAATGTGCTAAAATGTGTCTGAAATAAAACCAACTTTTTCTCTTTATAGTCTCTTCCGATCATCAGATAATGTCATATAACGTGTTCCTTAGTTTTAAACATATTATCATCAAAAAATTGAAAAACCCAGACTTTAATGTTTTTCTCGAATATTCCATATATTATTGCTCTGATCTAAGTCAAAACTCACTCAAATCTTGATTATGATCACTGATATTGATTTCTGCCTCAACACATTTATTTCAGAGAACATAATCGATCATAAAAATTTAAAAGCCGCTCCTTCATTGATGATTTTCGATTCTTAACTTTTCAAATTCTAGCATAAAACGTAACTTGTTAGAGCTTGAAAAGCTCATAAAAAAATGATTCCAGGCAATAGCATTTTCGAGCTCGAAGAGCTCGAAAATACATTTACAGTGATATTTTCAAGCTCCTTGCGCTCGAAAACAGCGGGAAGTTTTGGGGCTGGCCCGCAGGGTCAACCGACGCCCAGCTTTTTTTTTACAACACCGAGTGCAGGGTCTATATTTTCTATGGGATTTCTCTGGGATTTCCAGAGAATTCAACTGGCGATAATTTTATTTTTTTTTACAACACCGAGTGCTGCGTCTATATTTTCTATGGGATTTCTATGGAATGTCTCTGAAATTTCCAGAGAATTCAACTGGCGATAATTTTATTTTTTTCTTACAACACCGAGTGCTGGGTCTATATTTTCTATGGGATTTCTCTGGGATTTACAGAGAATTCAACTGGCGATAATTCTATTTTTTTCTTACAACACCGAGTGCTGGGTCTATATTTTCTATGGGATTTCTCTGGGATTTACAGAGAATTCAACTGGCGATAATTCTATTTTTTTCTTACAACACCGAGTGCTGGGTCTATATTTTCTATGGGATTTCTATGGGATTTCTCTGGGATTTACAGAGAATTTAACTGGCGATAATTCTATTTTTTTCTTACAACACCGAGTGCTGGGTCTATATTTTCTATGGGATTTCTCTGGGATTTACAGAGAATTCAACTGGCGATAATTCTATTTTTTTCTTACAACACCGAGTGCTGGGTCTATATTTTCTATGGGATTTCTATGGGATTTCTCTGGGATTTACAGAGAATTTAACTGGCGATAATTCTATTTTTTTCTTACAACACCGAGTGCTGGGTCTATATTTTCTATGGGATTTCTATGGGATTTCTCTGGGATTTACAGAGATTTCAACTGGCGATAATTCTATTTTTTTCTTACAATACACCGAGTGCTGGGTCTATATTTTCTATGGGATTTCTATGGGATTTCTCTGGGATTTACAGAGATTTCAACTGGCGATATTCTATCTTTCGAAGAGCTCGAAAATGTATCTACGACTAAATTTTCAAGCTCAAGGAGCTCGAAACCAGCGGGAAGTTTTAGGGCTGGCCCGCAGGGTCAACCGATATACAGATTTTTTTTTTATTTTAATTAAAATTTTTTTTTTTATAATTTTTATATAAATAAATAACATTTGTACTTCAAATTTCATTTATTTTATTTTGCCTGCGACATTACCCTTACGCAATATTTTAATATTTACGATCAAATAAGCATTATGAGTCGTGCACTTTTGGATTTTCCAAACTTTTTTTCAATATTCTAATTCATTGAACCCACTACATCAACTGGAAAAATTATTGTGTAAATCTTCAAAAATTTGTAAAAAAAAATCATATAGATTTTATTGTTATATTACAAAATGGATTGTAATACCTTTGAAACGCCATAAATAATAAACTAATCAATTAAAAATAAAGTTCTAATAGTGTTAATCAATGTTTATTTCCTCCATAGTGTGAATAGAATTTTTCATCAGATCTGCACCTGAATGTTTAAATTTTTGCCTCTCTTTAGGGGAAGAATGGCGCATGCGCTAATTTCTATCACTTGTTTTTTCATGAAAGGAATGGACGACTTTCTTTCCTCTAAACAGGGTAGGAACGCCCTTCATAAGATTTTTTTGTTAATCTTAACTGGTAAAAAGTTATCAGGCTTTAAGGAGAAATGCCATCTGACCTCTTTCTTACAGTCAGAAAAACAAGCGGGACTATCTCCCTAGCGGATCCATATACACCGTGTAAACTCAGTGTGAACTCGATACATACCTAGTGTCAGTGTAAATTAGGGGTTTATTTGTTGTATACTCGGTACATGTTGAGTACAACCTAAAACACTCAAAGTTTACACTGAATTTACACGGTGTATATGTGCACGATATACACAGAGTTTACACCAAGTATACACTAAAAATATTTTTGAAGTCCTCAGAACAAAAGTTGTGAAGAATAGTACATTACACAACTAGAGAAGTAAAGTAAGAAATGTCTCAGATCACTTGTAATTGTTGGCCGAAGCGAAGCCTTTGTCCCGCTGTGCAAAACGAAGTTGCAGCTTTGCGCCTCCGTCGAGGAGAAAAATAGTATACACTCCTCGGGAAGTAAATAAGAAAGCCTCAGATCACATGTTTGTTGACCTCGGCTTCGCCTCGACCAACTCCCTAGGTGTGTAATATACTGTTTCTTCATGCCCGGACGAAAGTACGTACTTTCGACCTCGAGTTTAGGGCAGAAAGTCTAACATTTCTGCCGTGCTGGGATTACTCGCGCGCCATCTATAACAGCGGGTGAAGAGAAAGTAACAGCGAGACGAATGCGTTTTTTTGTGCGCACTATTACCGGTTATACCTATATGTACCTATACTACTGTCACTTTGACCAGATTTGGTGACACTCTCGCTCGTATTCATAACCTCAAAACTTGTTTACAATTAATTTGAAATTTTACATGTCTGTGCTTTTGAAAAAGTAAAATTTGCTAAAGAATAATAAAAAATAAAAAATTATTTTTAATAACCCGTTGAAAACGGTTTTTGTCTAATTATATATGATTATATATGGTATGGGGGTTAATCCCCATTACTTAAAAAATATTCAAAGGTTTCGGCAGCAATTTAAAAGTATGAATAGATATCGATTTATATATGGATATTTACAAGTTTATAGATAAAAAGATTTGATTATATCTATCTAATGAATTCTATTGTAATTTATGTACAAAACAAAATTCATTATTAGGTGCATTATTTACGTAGGATGTACCAATTTGATTATTTGAGTTAAGTACTGCCATTAATTTTCCTTTATTATAAGTGTATAGCAGACTAGAGGATCAGACTACCATCGAGCGATTACCAAAGTTAAGCAGCATTGACGTGGGTCATTAATTGGACGGGTGACCGCTTAGTAAAATAATAGTTAACCGATAGTAATTATTTTTTTTTTAAATTTAAATTTAATCGACCTTTATATCAATGAAGACAATAAATCTTAATTAATTTACTTAACTAATAATTTACAGATATTTTCAATGAGATTTTAAAAATGACTATATTCATTCATGCATGATTATATATAATCATATATGATTATATATGATCAGATTTGGCCAATTCTCAGATCTGATTATATATGGACTCATATATAATTATATATAAGGGCAGATCCATTAATTCTCGACGAAAGTGTGCGCACTGAGGTCAACGATTTTGATGCCGATTTTTTCCTTAAAAGTACACCTTAAAAAAAGACGATCCTGAAAATTTGGACCCGATATAATCAAATCTGGCCGCTGGAGAATTTTTTGAATTTTTAAAAAAGTCGATTTTTCGGATTTTAAAGACTCCTGCCCAACGGCATTTTTCTCAGTAGACTCTCTACTTTTAAGAAAAAAATGAGTATTTGGTCTAAACTCAAATTGGGCTTAGCTGACAGCCTCTAACTAACGAACTGTTTTGGTTAAATTTTACCTATTTGTAAAACACTAGTATACGTACAGTGTTCGAAGTTGAGGATCGACCAGCAGCTAATGTCTTCTATTGGGGTATACTTTAGTAGAATCTATGCAATTTTTACTTCATTGCTTCTATTAAATAAAGTTATAGCCATCTGAAACCAATCAAATTTTAAAAAATTGCAGTTTTCAGATGGCTAGAACTTTTTTCTCGGAACTTCGATTTCCTTCAAACTTTCAGGAAAGTTGCTTTATTATGTTCCTAAAAAGCCCTGAAAATCGGGGCTAGGGAATCGAGCTTGTATTCAAGTTATAAATTTTTTAATATTGCCGAAATTGCGTTGTTGAATATAATATTTGCTGATAATTTCTTACATATCTATCGAATTATTCATATCTTATAGACAAGTGAATTATTAATATTCTCTGTACATAGATATAGCTGCTGTCAGTAACCATTTGAGTAACGTCTCAAGTAAACATTTTACCCTCAAAAGCGCTATCGTTCTTATATTGTTTAAATTTGTTCCAAATGTCGCACTCGGGCTACTCTGTTACTCAATTTATCTGCTTCGTGGCGTGACTGAGGTACCAATGTTATCATACGCTCATGAAAGCATTGCAATCTACGTTGAAGTTCTCTAGGTATGAAGGTCTACAGTATTTAGAAATTTTTATGTGTTTAATTTGGAGTGTTTAAACTATCAAAACTTGAAACAATGGATAAGTGTTATATTGCTCAGTCACGCCACGAAGCGGATAAATTGAGTAACAGAGTAGCCCGAGCGCGACTTTTGAAACAAATTCAAACAATATAAGAACGATAGCGCTTTTGAGGGTAAAATGTTTACTTGAGACGTTACTCAAATGGTTACTGACAGCAGCTATATCTATGTACAGAGAATATTAATAATTCACTTGTCTATAAGATATGAATAATTCGATAGATATGTAAGAAATTATCAGCAAATATTATATTCAACAACGCAATTTCGGCAATATTAAAAAATTTATAACTTGAATACAAGCTCGATTCCCTAGCCCCGATTTTCAGGGCTTTTTAGGAACATAATAAAGCAACTTTCCTGAAAGTTTGAAGGAAATCGAAGTTCCGAGAAAAAAGTTCTAGCCATCTGAAAACTGCAATTTTTTAAAATTTGATTGGTTTCAGATGGCTATAACTTTATTTAAGGGGTTAGGGGTAGTCAGAATTTTCAAAAAATCGATTTTTTTTTTTTTGCATTTTCTTAAAGTATAATATTTTAAAAATATTGTGTGAAAATTTGAAGTGAATCCGACAAATTCTTTTCGAGTTATTTAACAATGACCAAAGGACGCTCGGGTGCTACGTGGCATTCGAGAGCAGGTAGCTAGAAACAGCTGCAAGCAACCGACCTTTCGGGTTTCATTGTCATGAATATCTCCCCATTTTAATGTATTTATAATTATATATATATATATATATATATATATATATATATATATATATATATATATATATATATATATATATATATATATATATATATATATATATATATATATATATATATATATCCTTCTACATATATTCACAATTTGTAGGTAGTACAAGAACTGAAAAATAATTTTTGGTTGCCAGTATACCTGTAGTCGTTGCACTGATCAGTCGATAGTTTTGTGATAAATTATTTCTCAAGTGAATTAAATTATTAACCATGGGACGTGATTCTAGAAAGGTTTCAAGAGAACTTCGGAGTTCTGAAAAAATTAATAAGTCGCGTTCAGTCAAAAGAAAGAATGTTTTTAATCCGAAAACAGCCGAACGTGATGAAAGTATTCAGAGTACATCTTCTAAAAAATTAAAACAAAACACTGAAGATGATGTACCTGAAGACAGCAGTACTGAATTTCGAATAATAAATTTTATTCAGGTATTCACTGCAATTTCTGCTCTTATAAAATGTAAAAAATGTGATGGAAATGTAGTGTTTCAAACAGCAAGTACACGTGGGCTGGGATTCAAAATTGTAGTTGCATGTAATAACTGTGGAAATGAATATATTCCTTCCTGTTCTTTCGTTGGGCATTCTTATGAAATAAACAGACGTTTCATTTTTGTAATGAGAATACTAGGAATAGGATACGAAGGATTGTGCAAGTTTTGCGGCCTGATGGACATGCCGTCTTTTTTAGATAAATCTACGCATACAATTTTACTGAAACAGATTTTGAATTGTAGTAAAGCCGTCGCAGAAACCTTCATGACGAAAGCTGTGAATGAAGAAAAGCAAGCAATGCCAACAACTGAAAATGAAGATATAAATCATCTAACTGTATCGGGAGATGGAACCTGGCAAAAACGGGGATATACATCGTCATTTGGAGTTTCTTCTATAATTGGCTATTTTACTGGAAAGATTCTTGACATAAACATTAAAAGTGCATATTGTAAGCTATGTGAGTATTGGAAAAAAAAAACAAATACTGTTGAGTTCGAGGAATGGTATCAATCGCATGAAGATGTGTGTTCTGCTAATCATCAAGGGTCTTCTGGGAAAATGGAGGTGGATGCGATGGTCGAAATGTTTTCGTATTCTGAAACTAAATATGGAGTTAAGTATGCCAACTATATTGGTGATGGTGACTCCAAGACCTATTCAGGAATTATAAAATCAGATCCTTACGAAAATACAACTGTAAATAAAAAGGAATGTATAGGGCATGTCCAAAAGCGGATGGGGAGTCGATTACGTACGCTGAAGAGTAAACAAAAAGGTCTTGGTGGTCGAGGTAAGCTCACAGGAAAATTAATAGACAAACTAACTGTGTACTATGGTTTAGCAATACGCCGGCATTGTGATTCTATTGAAAATATGAAATCTGCTATAATGGCAACCTTTTATCACTACGGCTCGAGTGATGAAAAACCGAATCATGATATGTGTCCAAAAGGCGAAGAATCTTGGTGCTCTTACCAGCGCGCTGAAGCAAGAGGAGAGCTTGATACCTTTTCTCACGATTATTCTCCTTTACCTTCTGATGTTTTAAAAGCTATCAAGCCTATATACGAAGATCTTAGTAATGAAAATTTACTTTCAAGATGTGTAGGTGGATTCAATCAGAATAATAATGAAAGCTTTAACCAACTAGTATGGAAAATATGCCCAAAAACGGTAAATACTAGTTTTACCATCGTACAAATAGCTGCATACGTTGCTATGTGTATATTTAATGAGGGTATAAATTCATTATTAGTCTTGATGAATACACTAGGACTTAATTGTGGGCCTAATTCTCATCGGTATGCAGAAAGAATGGATGCTGCACGTATCAAAGTAGCAGATAAGCGCGCTAATGATAACACCCGAGAAGGTCGATTGCAACGTAGGCACCAGCAAATCGATATTTTGGAAGCTGCTATGTCGGCTGAAGAGCTATTATATGGTCCAGGAATAGATGACTCAGTGTAAGTTATTAAATAATTCTTATAATTCGACATAAATCCATAGCAAAACTTTAAATGCGTTTTTCTCAAAACTATGTTTTCTGAACTGGTGATCACTGTAACTTAAAAACTGCTCGGTAGATTTCAATAAAATTTATTGTACTTTTGAAATACATTAAAAACTCGTGCCTGATCGAAGGATTTTTTTTTTTTTTCAAAATTTCGATTTTTTTTTAACAATAAACTGTCGGTTTTTTTCTCGAAAATTTGAAAAAAATTTCCTGAGGCCGCCATTTTGTTAATTTCGAAAAAAAAAAAAAAAGCTTCGATCAGGCACAAGATTATCTATTAATAAAACTAATTTTTCTTGTCCGATTGATTTTAGATGAATCTCCAAGGACTTATGATGATCACCGCAAAGGACTTCGGGAGGAACGGGCTCTACAAAAACAGCGATAACTTTTTGAATTATTAATTTTTTTTTTTGAAATTTTCGTGAAGTCAAATCGAAACGTGTTCTAATAAAGCTATGTTTTTATTTTTGTCAAATAAAGTAATTAACTACAAAAAAAAAATTATTGAAAATCATCATTTTTTCATACCCCTGAGTACCCCTAACCCCTTAATAGAAGCAATGAAGTAAAAATTGCATAGATTCTACTAAAGTATACCCCAATAGAAGACATTAGCTGCTGGTCGATCCTCAACTTCGAACACTGTACGTATACACGGAAAGAAAATTATGGCAGCGGTTCCCATAATTTTGTAAAATTTTTTCCTATACCATCATAGGAATTACGACCATAAATTATGGGAGCGATTCCTATAATTATAGGAATGTTTCCCATAATTATAGGAATAGTTCCTATAATTATGGGAATGATGCCCATAACACTATAGGAATGATTCCTATAATTATAGGAATGGTTCCTATAATTTATAGGAATACTTTCTATAATATTATGGGAATCATTCCTATAATTTATGGGAATGGTTCCTATAATTTATAGGAACCATTCCCATAAATTATAGGAACCATTCCCATAATATTATGGGAATGGTTCCTATAATAGTATGGGAACTATTCCCATAATATTATGGGAATGATTCCCATAATGCAATTGGAATGGTTCCTATACCATTATGGGAATCATTCCCATAATATTATGGGAATAGTTCCCATACTATTATAGGAACCATTCCTATAATATTATGGGAATGGTTCCCATATTATCATGAAAAAATTATTTTAAAGAAGTGTTGTAATCACTTCTACAATACACAGAAATATTATTGAACAGAAAAACAAAAATTCAAACATTGAAAAAAAAAATCGTATTTGGCAAAAAAACATTAAAATTTTTATCAAGAATTTTTTGTCAGCACAAACCATTCAAGAAAATTCAAATTTTGGGAAATTTCTACACTATTGTGCAAAAAAAAAAATTTTATGATATTATAGGGATGGTTCCCATAACATTATGGGAATAGTTCCCATAATATTATAGGAATAGTTCCTATACCAATATGGGAACCATTCCCATAATAGTATGGGAATGATTCCCATACCATTATGGGAATGGTTCCCATAATGATATGGGAATGGTTCCCATAATATTATGGGAATCATTCCCATAATGGTATGGGAACCATTCCCATATCATTATGGGAACCATTCCCATAATGGTATGGGAACTATTCTCATACTATTATGGGAATGGTTCCCATAATATATAGGAACCATCCCTATAGTAGTATAGGTACTATTCCCATACCATTATGGGAACCATTCCCATAATGCATAGCAAAACTTCCCATAATTTTCTTTCCGTGTACTAGTGTTTTACAAATAGGTAAAATTTAACCAAAACAGTTCGTTAGTTAGAGGCTGTCAGCTAAGCCCAATTTGAGTTTAGACCAAATACTCATTTTTTTCTTAAAAGTAGAGAGTCTACTGAGAAAAATGCCGTTGGGCAGGAGTCTTTAAGTTTCATAGAAGCTGAGATACAAATATTCAAAAATCAGTGAAAAATCGACTTTTTTAAAAATTCAAAAAATTCTCCAGCGGCCAGATTTGATTATATCGGGTCCAAATTTTCAGGATCGTCTTTTTTTAAGGTGTACTTTTAAGAAAAAAATCGGCATCAAAATCGGTGACCTGAGTGCGCACACTTTCGTCGAGAATTAATGGATCTGCCCATAATTATACAAAAACATTTTTTATCGGGTATGTAATTCATCAAATGTACCAAAAATTGAATCGAGTTTACGATTTTATAGTCTCTTTCGATCACTACGTATTTTATTGCAATCGTTTTGTTAGTTTAAGTAATATTATCAAGAAAATATAAAAATAATCCCTGTTTTTTACACCTCTCAGATATTTTGTCTATTAACGCTTTTATTTGATTCAACTCATTGAACTTTCTATTTTAATTGCATTTGACCGTCTGAACCTGGAACCCGACTTAAATATAAAAAAGTTAAAAATATAAAACTAACTTTTTTTTTAAGTCCACAGAGCCATCGTTTTGTCTGAGTTATTTTGCCCTAAAGCCATCGACAGCATAGTAAAAATTGGTAGGTTTCGAGCCAACATTTTTCTCCGTGTACTATCCCGGACAGTAGTGGTCACAGTCTAGATAGCATACATTACTGTCTGAAATTTTCAACTTCCCGCTAAGAAAATTGGAAATTTTCAAAAATTCGGGAAGTTATTGGTTTCAGTCCGATTTTCGAACATCGAATTTCTATTAGATCTTGACGTTTTGAGGTTCTAGGAAGCTATTCTTACTAATTTAAAAATGATGTCCGAGTGTATATGTATGTGTGTACGTACGTACGTATGTATGTATGTAAATATTCTGTAACTTTTGAACGAATGAACCGATTTTGAACTCTAAGGTGGCATTCGACGCGGCTTGTCAATATCTTGAAGTTGTGAAAAATTGAGCTTGATCGGTAAGGCTCGTTCAGAGATATTCCAAAAATAAAATTTTTTCAAAAATTTTTTTTTGGATAACTTCTAATGTACTCGATGGATTGATTTTATAATCAACTGGGCTCTAAAACTTTATGAGCCGCGTCGAATGCCACCTCAACCATCAAAATCAGTTCATTCGTTCAAGAGAAACCGTTGTCGAAAGAATTAAAAAAAGAAATTTTTTTATTTTTTTTGAAATATCTCAAAAACTACTCGATAAATCGAATTCAAAATTTGATCAGCTTTAGAACTTGATAAAATGCGTTGATTGCCACCTTAGCCGTCTCAATTGGTCAATTCGTTTGAGAGATATCGTTGGAGAAATAATGGTAAAAAACGGTTTTTTTCGAAAACAACGGCATTTAAAAGTATTTTCGAGCTGGAAAAGCTCGAAAATGTATTCACAACAATGGTTTCGAGGTTCTTGAGCTCGAAAACAGCGGAAAGTTTTGGAGCTGGCCCGCAGGGTCAACCGATAGACAGATTTTTTTTACAGAAAGTACTCAGTACCCTCCCAGAGAGTTGCTACCTATATTGTTTTTTCCGTATACAATAATATTTTCTGAAAATTGTAACTTGAGACCCTCTACAATAGCTATATTGTAAGAAGGAATATTCTTAAAAAAGAAGAAAAAAGAATTAAAAATAAAGTTGAGCACCAATTAATTTTTTTTTAATCATCTCATTTCCGGTGGATTTTACAAATAAAACAATTAAAACTTTTTTTTTAAAGAACAAGTCATTTCCGTTACAATGAACCATTAAAACATAAAAAATTTTATTGGTCATCTTTATCATCTTTAAATGATTAAAAGGCTTTGGAATATAAATATAAATATAAACTTTAAGTTTTTCCCATCTAATAATAAATAAAATGATAATTATTGTATAGTCTGCGTGTGTGTATACATTGATGATTGGTTAAAAAATAAGTTTTATTATAACGAAAGTAACGAAAATAATTAACGATTGTCTTTATAATTGATCCATTGACAGAAAATAAATATTAAATTCATTCATTCAACATTCGAAAGCTCAAACTCGATTGAGTCCTGTCGTAGTAACTTTAAGTTGACTAAATTCTAATAAAGTGTTGAATAATAAAATACAATTAAAAAAAAAAATGTATAAATTAACAATAATGATATACTTAATATTTATTATAAATAAAAATTTTGTTTATTCATGTTCGAGTAAATCACAGCCGAAGTGTGAAGAGAAAACATACAAAGATTATGAAGAAAGAAGCGATATAATATCAAAAATACCAAGTTCACGTAAGTTGAATCGGTTGTCTCTGATCGGTACTGATCAGTCATTGTCATATTTATCAGGATCTAGTGAAAATAAAACCCAAGAATTGGATATTTTGTTTCAATTGAAACATGGCGTACGAGTTATTGAAATGAATATAAAGAAAAATGTAGATACGTTTTCAGTATTTTCGGGTTCAATGTATTTACCCCAAATATTTTATGATACGATACAAAAATTTAATACATTTTTGGAGCATCATCCACGTGAATTTATAATATTGATATTGATAATACACCACGATCTCAGGGACGCTATTAATAACAGTATTGAAGGTGGGGATGATTATAATTCTACTTACTGTCAGTGCATTGAACAGTATATTGGAAGTAATGATAACACGGGATGGCGTCTTACCAAAAATTGGAGTTTGGACGGGTTGGTGGGATTGTATCGAGGTAAAATATTGCTTGCAACTACAAGTGCCGGACTAGCTAACTGCGCCGTTAATTTATTGGACAAGTGCAAGTTTGAAAACTATATACCGACAGATAGCGTTGATGATCCTGTAGAAGAAAAATGGCAGCATGTTGTTAGGTTTCAGGAAAAAAGTTATCTTGGCGGTTATGATTGTTTTGTTTATCTATTGACAATCGGAAATAAGGGAAAACACAGCATACGCGCAAGCTCAAAATACGGCGGGTATCATGTTGATATTAAAAATAATATATGTGTTGAACCAATTAATTCACGTATGAGTAATTTTTTTTATTCAACAAATCGTGCATTATTTATGGTAATTGGTAGTTTTCTCATTCAGGAAATGATAGATCGCGTTAACGATTGTAATTCTCCAAATTTAAAAAGTCTGTATTATTGGGAAAGTGTTAAAAAAAAATTTGTATAAATTTATTTGAATAGTATCACTTTTATTTTTCTTTAACTCAAATATTATTGTTATTATGTTGATTGTATTAAAAATATACTAAAAATTATTTCTCAATAAAAATTTATTTTTTTTTTATTTATGAAGTCTTCAGTATGATGATTATTAATTTTATAGTATTAATAAAAATTATTTTTAACCTTCATCAATTTAAAAGACAAAAATCCCCCGAAACCAGGTTGCCCTTTATAAAAAAATCCCACCCCACCAAATGGCGCTGGTGGTTCTGTGACGACATTTTGTGAATCAAAAAATGGAATCACTGCTAAATTATTAAATTCATCTGAATATAATCCAACAGATAAATTAATATAATCACGACCTGATCTACTCAATTCTGTAGTTTGATTTATTACTTCTGCAGAGTTTGCGAGATCCTTTATATTTATTATTATTCTACATAATCAAAAATATAAAAATTTATTTATTTTTAAATTTCTATATTTTTATGAGCACGCGTGCAAAGGAAAATTCTTTTGAAAAATGGTCCAAAAAAGTTTATAACCGTGAACTTCAAAATTTGAGACAATTCTGGAATTTGAGTTGATCATTTTTGGAACTTTGAAAACATTCAAAAGTAATTTTCAACTGAGTACTTTTTAAGCTCGTTTTTATTAATTTTTTCAGCAAAAATAATTCAACTTCAATAATGTTTGGTCGTTGTTTGCTATCGCAGATGTAACCAAAAGATATTGTTTTATCCGTTGACGATGTCACTATTAGAATGATTATGTATCTTTTTTACCAGCTGTATCTTATCTAATATTTTTACTGATATTTTCACGTATCGATAATTTACACCAAGGATTTTTTACATCGTTATTTTACACTTCGCGGCCGTGTAAAGTTCTAGAGGCCATTTTCACACCAAAATTTTTTACAGTGTATGAACGTTTTTTGAGTTAGTAAGAACTTTTCGAGAACGAGGTTTGGAGAATGAAATTTTTCTACACTTTAACTTTTCGGAAGTTCCAAAAATGATCAACTCAAAGTTCAGAATTGTCTCAAATTGAAAATTCGTTGCTATGAATTTTGGACCATTTTTTAAAACGATCTTCTTTTACATGGGCAAAAATAATAAAAACCTTTCTTCGTCGTATTTCAAATGAGGATAATGCCAATCATGATCTACAGATGGATAATTAGTTGAATGATTATACATTTGCGTTCCTCTCACTCTCAATGACAAATGATTATTTGCCACTAAAATAAATTTAACTCCTGCAACATATTAATTTATTAAAATTTAAATAAAAATATGTTTTTTGACTAAATTACCTGTGACAAATTGACCGAATGGTAATTCAATGTCATCTAGGTTAAATGATTTAAAATTATAGTTGAGCTTAACACTTTCTGGACCATTTTCAGGCAAATAGCCAAGATCTTTTTTCCATTTAACACTCGTTCGATTCACAATACCATTGACTAATTGTCCTTCTTGGATTTCTATCGTTATCATATTATATTTAACCGCAAACCTTATACCCGTGACAACACTAAGAGATAATTAAACGATAATAAACAATAATATCAATACATAAATGAAAATATTGACCAGCCACCATGGACGAGAGGCAAGTAGGCTTACTACTCGAACTTGGTCAGTCAAACTCCATTAACTTAACCAATATGCTATATATATGTTATGTATATGATAAAAACAGTGTTACTTTTCTGGTAGTGTTCACTATATGGTAGTGTTTTTATTGGGTAGGCTTGAAAAATGGTAGAGCTGTTTTTTGGTGGTGTATTTTTTTGGTAGAGATTTATTCTGGTATAGTTATATAAAATGTGGTTGAGTTATTTATGGTATTTTTGCAAATAGTAGAGATGCTAATTGGTAGGTATTTTTATGGGTGACCAATTCCGGGTCGAAATATCTAGCTTCAATCTAGCCTCATCGAACCCAAGTAAGACTTATTCCAGCCTCACTGAGTAAAAAAAGCATTTTGGCCTCATGTGAACCTACTACTCGACTATGTAATTTAAATTCGATTAGTATTATTTGAGGCTCTATGAGCATTATTTGAGGCTCAAAATGCTTTTTTTACTCAGTGAGGCTGGATTAAGGATTACTTGGGTTCGATGAGGCTAGATATTTCGACCCGGGATATTGTTGTAGAGATGTATATGATAGAGATTGTTATGGTTTTCGTTACTGGGAGGGTTGTAATCTGGTAGATTTGTAATGTAATAAAGTTTTTGAGTGATAGAATTGTTAATTGGCTGAGATTTTCGCAGGTAGTTATTGAAACTGGTATAACTGTTGTGTAGTATAGTTGCTTGTGGTAGGCCTAGTTATGGTTAAGTAGTCGTAAGGTAGAGATTTTATGGTAGACCTATTAATGAGCTGAAAAAAAAGGTTCTCTGAAATCCGGCCCACCACTGACCTTACAAAACCCCAAAATCCCAACGTACCACTCCCAACAGTTTATAGTCGCTAATGACCCCGGCAGTTAAAAAGCAACTTTAAATAAATAAATAAATAAAAATATACACAGAAAAAACAGATATCTTGAGTCAAGAAAATATTTTTGAAGACAAACGTTTTCGGGAACCAAGTCAAGATTTTCTTGAGCCAAGAGAATTCGTCTTGGTTGGAGAAGATTTCTACTTTATCTGAGAAAATTTAGGTCTCCAAAAAAATTTTCTTGAATCAAGAATATTTACCTTCAGTCGAGAACTTTTTTTTTTGTGTGTATGCATAAATATTTTAAATTTTGTTTACCGGTTGTCCAGACTGTCAGTTAGCTGTTCCATCAAACTTACTGTCCGGATATTCAATTTTATATCAGACGATTGATCACAGTAACACAAATGATTGAGCATTACTTGATTAACGCCGCCATGTGCACAATATACACTAGAATTTGTATTATAGCTGTTTATATGTATATCAGTTGCTTTAGAATCTTTACAAATATCGTTGATACTTCTTTCAAAAATCTTTTAATATTAAATTATATTAATAAAACCATTAACTGTAGACCAGAGTTTAAATAATTTTATAAAATAACTTACTCCTGGACATCTTCTGGTTATAACAGTAGAAGATATAGAATATGTATTTATTTTATAACCATCACATTCAAATTCGTTGTCAGCATTTTTTACTACGTTAATACCTTGAACGGACTTTATGTTGGATTTTATTGATACATAATTTTTTACACGTATGTAATTTTCACCTTTTAGGATTAAATTTTTTTTTTTTTATTAAGATCCATATAATAGTTTGTTAGTAATAATAATAATAATAATAATAATAATAATAATAATAATATACCCTCAACCCAATCAGGATCGCAATTTTTGTGTGTTCTGTGAGCTGTTTCTAACCGGCTAACTATTTTTTCATAGCCAATTTTGATATTATTAATAATTGACAAATATGTTGTTTTGTAAAATAATTGTGAAGCTTTGTTAGCATTGTAAACTCGATTTCTCAGGTGCATAAACTCATAACCAACAATCATAGACGTATATCCTTTCATAACGGCAGATAATATTTTTTTATGAAGATAAAATAATTGGTCACTTACTGGTATCATACCACACTCTGTAAGTTGTTCCTATCGATAACGAGTAAATGAAAAAAAAAAAAAAAAAAAAAAACAATGTTTACATAAGGGTGGCCCAAAAAAACCGAATATTTTTTTTACAAGTCTCATGAAAATTTTTCGGCTTAATATATGTTTAAAACCGTTTCCGAAAATCAGCTCGATATTTTGAGCTGAAATTTTCATAATGGTATTGATTATCCAGATAGACAATAATTGAGAAAAAAAACAAAAAAAATGCCACCAAACCTCTACATTGTTCTCAACGCCATGTCGGATTTTGCTCACTACTATCTTACATATTACACTCTTACATGTTGCCCCGTTCTATGTACACTCGTTGTCATTAATGCCTGGCCCTCTGCCTGGCTAAGATTCTATAGTCTGGGGGACCAGGCATTAATGACAACGAGTGTACATAGCAGCCAGTCGTATGTCAGATAGCAAAGGTTACTTTTTAAACATATTACCCATTTCTATCTGCAGATAGCGCCTGCGTCTATTTTTACATATTGCTTTTTACTGTGTATCATAGTAGAGACTTTTATGTAAGATATCAATGAGTACTATCTAAGATATTTTTTTCCGTAACAACTTGAATAATTTTTTTTAGGGATGGCGCTAGTATTTGTTATTGACAACGAACAAATAAAATTATTATAATAACTAGATCTTAGATAGTACTCATTGATATCTTACATAAAAGTCTCAACTATGATACACAGTAAAAAGCAATATGTAAAAATAGACGCAGGCGCTATCTGCAGATAGAAATGGGTAATATGTTTAAAAAGTAACCTTTGCTATCTGACATACGACTGGCTGCTAAGTACATAGAACTGGGCAACATGTAAGAGTGTAATATGTAAGATAGTAGTGAGCAACATCCGGCATGACGCTGAGAACAATGTAGAGAGTAGCCAGTACTACGTAGATAGAACCCACTGCTATCTCAATTTTTTTTTTTTACAGGTGGCACTGACTACTATCTGACATGGTAGCCAGTTCTATTTTTTTTTTCCGTGTACCGAAGTTGATAGATATTCACAGCTCTATAATTTACAAAGTTTCGGATTCGATTCTCGGCTTCGGTATTTCATAATATTTAAATAAAATAAGTATTTCCATTAATATTAAATATTCAAACTCTATAGAGACCTACTTACCATATTTTTATACCGGTTATAATAAACCTGGAAAATATTTATATTAACTCCTTTACGCTTTGCATAATAATCGGGTCCAGGAATCGTATGTAGTTGTAACATTTCTAAACTCTTTATAAAATCATTTTTAAAAATAGAGCTTTCGAAAAAAAAAATAATGGTTGCATTATTGTGACTATCAAAGTTCTTTAAATAATCTTTAACTCTATAATTATAATTAACTTGAACTTTTTCAGTTATTTCGATCATATTTTTATATGAATTTCCGTCCTCCATTTTGTTTACTATCGTTGAATCCATAAAATTGAAGTCATTTTCATCAGTTGTGCTATCTATTAATTCAAATCCGTTGTAAATATACTGAAATATATTTAATATATTATTTCTAACAACACTATCATCAACATTTTGCCGCGGTAAGGTAATTAATTTGTCAAGCGTATCCGCTAAACTTTTAGCGCATAACTTTTCACGTTCGTAACGATTTAAAGACGCAGGTAAATTATCGATAAATGATTTGTTTGAAAATGAATTATGATCATCAATATTTGCAAACGAAAACTTCCTCGTCGATACAATCATGATAATTAAAAAATAAAAAAAATAGTTAAGCTTCATTGTAATTATTTATCTATTTTTTCACAAAAAATGATCTTATTTTTTTTAAAACACTCGGATTATTATTTTATTGATTTTCTATTTTTTTATTGTATGATCATAGTTTTAAAAAATAAATCTTTTAGTCATTTTTTTTTTAAATAATTTATATTGTTAGTAAATTTATGACTGAAATTTTTATACAATGGGAATACCGGTCATTAAAAACAATAATTATCTAATTGTGATTAGATAAAAACTTTTATTTTTATTTTTATTTAACAATAATTCTCTCAATTTTTTTTTACATCACGATTTCGGCCGAATATTTCAAAATAAGAAAAAAAAATTACTCCTTGATTGAACAATTAATTAACTTTATCTATCTGAATTCATCTCGTTAACGACGTCAATAACTTCTTGGACAATGTAATCAAAAATATATATATTCAATTCTTCAACATTATCATCATCATCATTATTATTATTATTTTTACAAAAATAATGCTCATAAAATTTATAATTCCTCGGTACGACACAGATTTCCATATCATCATCATCGACTACATAGTAGCCTCCATATTTGGCGGCATATTTAGGCACAAAATAATCATTTTTAACACTCATATCGTATACATTACATGAGTAGTTGTCAGATTTACTAGTATGAACCATATCCAAAGATTTGAACCATTCATAATCCAACTGGTTAGAAAATTTTTTGTTTTTCAAGTCGTCATGGGTATCAAAATTTTTAGAAAACCTACATTTTGTTTTCAATGGAAATGCACATTTTTCAAATATTTTTTCACTACTTGCTAATAATATTTGTCCACGATGCATATCAATAGTATTTTCTAAGCTCCAATCACTTATTAAACGGGATCCGCCAACTTTGTTAATACGATATTCATTTAATATATCACACACATTGCCAATAGATGATTCTTTATTTTTATAACGCAAAATTAAAACTATCATTTCACGAGGACTTTTATCAAAGAACATTGTCAGATTAGTGAGTAGTTGGCCAAATGTATGATCAATATTAATACCATGAGTGTATATTTTCAATACATCTGAAGCTAAGTAAATAGCGACATCTAGTACACGTACGCCAAATACTAACTGTTGCATAATATCAAATTCTTGTGTTTTATATTTATAGTCATCTACTATGTATAGCATTGAATCATGAGTGCCTGGCAAAGATAATTCTTTTAATTTTTTTTTACCTGGTAAATTAGTCAACAAATTAGAACGGTCTTCATTAACTTTATATGAATAATTTGAACAGATTGGAAGTGATGTATAAGCTGGTACTGCTGGTGGCCGCGGTCGTGGCCGCGGTCGTGATCGTGGTGGGTCAGATGAACCACATGATAGTACTAGTCTCATATTAATTATTAATAAGATAATTATTGATACTTTATACATCGTTAGATTTCGTTATTTGATATTTTAATTCTTAGGTTAAATTTTTTGCCACAAATAACAAGAACTGGGTGGTTTTATGGTAATGACTAATAATTATTCATAGTTTTCATGGATATTTATAATAATATTTATATACTTTCGTATCTAATAATTAATTACGAATTTATGATAAAAATTATAAATAGATTTTATTGTTTTTTAAATAAAATCATAAAATTGGAGAAATTAAATTTAAATAATTAAAAATTCCAGAATTAATGAATTGGGATTTCCAAAATTAAAATTACTAAAAAATATTTTTCGATTAAATTATTTGGGAAATTTTTTAAACAGTGCTTGTGGTCAAATGAATAAAACACTTTTGACCTCTTTATCAAGTATTAGCCAGGTTTAGGTTCGAACCCCACAGTGAGCAAATAAATTGTTTTTCACAAGTTGATATATCCTAGTGGCATTCTTAAGAGAGTCTTGCGTAAATCTGTATCTTCAGTATTCAGCAACTCTGCATCATCAGTTTTAGACAAGTAAGATACGTTAAGTAAATCTGTTAAGATGCGTTAGCAGAATCGCAACAGAATTGCTTAAGATACCTGAACATGGCCACCCTTACTTTGTCACTTCGTGAGCCGTCTGTTCAGCATTAGTCTAGAAAATTCAGTGGCGCCCGAGTCAAAATTAAAACAGTAGTTTGAGTCTCCAAAGCCTCAGTTCTTTTGATGTTGGACTTGCCGCTGAATATAATATGTTATTTAAGTCGTCGAGGTCCTAAAAGTAGCGTATGGAGCAGTAAATCACCTTTTTAAAATGGTATTTTAATCCTCCAAGGCGTACCATACCTTTAATTTGTAGCTTCGAATGAACTCAATTCTTTAGCACGATATTATTGTTATAATAGTATCTGCGTTCTAAATACATAAAGATATTCCCAACTGATCGTGAGCATCCGAGTAGCAGTGCGGCAGTGGTTGTGCTTCATACTCGTAAGGTCGTGGATTCGAATCCCGGCGGCAGCAGATTATTTTCAGCAGTTTTTTTCAAATTCTTTGGCAGTTTCAGTTTTCCATCGTTTGTATTTATTGTTCACATAAAATAATTAATTAATCATATACATAAGTCAAAGGCTCTTATTATTCAATTCGAATTTCGAATGACTTAGTACTATTCTATTCGAACGCCTACTCGTATAACTTTAGCTATTATTATTAATATTTAAAATTTTATTATTTTTTAACTTGCAACGAAACATTTATTACTAAGAAATTATTTTTAGAATTTTTAAATTTCAAATTTTTTTCGATCATGGTGGCCCCCTTTTCCCTTTTGTTTCTTTACCAATTGTAGGCGATCCGATGAGAGTCTTTCTCGATCTATAAATTTAGGCTCTGGAGGCTTATTTTACCTTTTTAAAACGATGATTTGAACCTAAACTTGGTAAAAGCGGACAAAGTTACCACATTTAGGTTCAAATCACCTTTTTAATGCATGGATCTTCATATTTTAAAAAGATGATTTGAACCTCCTTACCTTCGTGTAGGATTTGGAGGCTCAAATCACCTTTTGAATTTTGACTCGGACGCTCACTAAATATTCGATATAATTTTATCGAGTGATAATATAATTAATTTGCAGCATTATAAATTTAAATGGGGACCATTGGGTCAACTATAGATACAGTGTATTGAGCTTGGAGTGAGTTGGAGAAAAAGAAACCCGATATCTTAAGCAATTCTGCATCAACTCTGACCTAACATTGATATATAGTTGACATATTGGTTAAGAATTGCTGCAGACTGTTTCTACAGATTTCTATAAGTCTTTAAGAAGAATCTTAAGCAAGACTTGATGAGATCTTTGGCAAGTATACATATGAAATACATCTTCTTCAAGTCTTGTTTAAATCTACCGTAAGACACTTGCTGAAGGACATTCTTCAAGTAACCTGCTTAAGACAATGCTACTAGGTTAATGCATTGCCCTTTTATTTGAGACTCATTCCATATAGTCGTCAGACTGCCACCTATCTGCAAATTTGTCTACTAATCCGCTCCGTGATTCCAAACTAGTATCGAAAAAAGCGATGAGAAAAGGCACCTATAATGAAGTATGGAATAGGAAAGACAAGAAAAAAGAATGATCCGGAAAGACAGTCCGAAAAAATTTAGAGTAGTTTACTGGAAATATAGTGGAATATGTTTCTTATCTGGGGTTTTTTTTTGTAACAAAAAACATTTAATAAATTTATTTATTTCTTTAACAAAACAGAATGATTAAATATCAATTTATTTCTATTATTGATTAGAAGCCAATAAAAATATAATTATTACGCTATCAAACTTACATTATTTTTAAATTTAAGACCTCCTTGTCGACTAAACAAACGACAGCAATACAACTTGGAACGCACTAATTACAAAAACGAGTGTATAAAAAATTTTTTAAAAACAATGTTCCGATTATTAGTAAATTTAATAATATTAAAAAGCATAATTGTGCAATCATGTCCAAGTTCATCATCACCAAAAGAATCGTTGCCAGAATCAGAACCATTTTGTCCAGAATATGAATACAAGGAGCATCAAGAACGGACAGATTTATTGTCAAAATTACCAGATACCCGTAAAATCGGATTAGTTTCTTTAACTGGAACCCATCAATCAATGACTTACTTGTCAACAGATTTGAAATTACGCACGCAAGAGTTATCATTAACTGAGCAATTACATTTCGGCGTGCGTGTATTTGATATCCAAGTTCGCATAAATTCGAACTTTCTCGATATTTTCTACTGCGGTATTTTTTTAAACTTCACATTTATCGATTTGATGTACGAATTTGATGAATTTTTGAAACGTAACCCTAAAGAATTAGTTATGGTTATGATTCATTATGATTACACTAATAAGAATCAAACTGATGATAATCTTTTGCAAACCAGTTGCAGTGTACTGAATGGCCATCGCCTTAATTACATCGCGGGTAGACGTTTCATTAGTGAGTGGTCATTTCAAGACACTATTCACAAATTTCGTGGTAAAATACTATTAATGACAACAGATATTGTCTTTGAAAAATGTACTAAATTTATGCGTTCCCAGTGTTTGATATCAAATGACCGAATGATGATTTCAAATGGAACCGAATTAACTGACAACATTGAATTCAAGTGGGCAAGATATTTAAATATAATAACGAACGAAAGTGTTAATAACTATTCTTGTTATATTTATGATTTGAGTGTTAATGATAAACATTTAACAGCATCAATTTTGGCTAAATATGGAGGTTACTATAATGTCTACTATAACAAATGTGTGGAACCGATGAATTACAAAATAGATAAGCATTGTCCGGGTACACATCTCAAAAATATGACTATTATGTTGGTCAATTATGCAACACAGGAAATAATTGATCATTTTCATGAAGTAAATTATAGTTATTAAATTTTTAATTTTATTACTATTATTGTGGAAATAAATAATGACAGGAAACATAAACATTATAATATATAAAGTAATGATGATAATAAAATGCATGATAAATTATTTTAAAATGTGTATTCTGTTTTATTCCATTTACGTTTTAGTATTCTCTAGTAGTATTATCGTAAGCAAGTTACTTAACGAATGTTTTTTACGACAGATTTAAACAGGAATTGAAGAAAATGTATGTCATAAGTATAATAAGGAAAATATTTCACTATATTTCTAGCAAATTACTCTAAACTTTTTCGGACTGACCATTCCTTTTTCTTGTTTTTCCTATTCCATACTTCATTATAGCTGTTCTTTCTCATCTCTTTTTTCCATACTAGTTTGCACTCACGGGGCGTGTTAGTAGGCAATTTTGCAGACAGGTGGCAGTCTGACGGCTATATGAAATGAACTTCAAATAAAAAGGCAATACATTACCCTAATAGCATTGTGTAGTACAAAATTTTCAAAAACTTGAAATTTTTAAGCTTCAGTTGATAAAATTGCTATTGGATCTAGTGTTTTTAGGTATTTGTTATTGTACATATTAATACAAAAAAACAGGTTTTATGATAAGTAAGTCAGAAATATTACTAAGGTAAGTGACCCCTCTAACGGCCAGGCCCCCTTTATTGGCCACTTAGTCGAAAAATCGATATATTTCCACAATAAGTACGTATTCATGCGTAAATAGTTTTTTAAAAAAAAGTAAAATTAATCTAGTTTAGATTAAACATACTTTTATTGTTGTGTTACGTTCCCGTAATATTCAAGTGATTAAATTAAATTAATTTTATGGATATAACTGAAATCGGTTATGATAAGAGAGTCGCCGTGGCTCACGGGTAGTCAAAACAGATGACGGTGCCTGAGACCCGGGCCACGACGATTCTCTCACAGGGAACCTGAGATGCAGCGTCAAGGTTCTGTCAACTCTGTTGACTTTATTATATTTTCAGTCAATCTTACGAGGGAGCTCATGGAGCTCATACCTCTGCTCTTCATAAAATTAATAAACTCCACAATTAATTATAAATTAATTCAACCTTATTTTGGGGTGCCAATTGGCACGATAGAGGGGTCACTTACCTTATGTGCACAGTAAAAATAGTTGTACACTGAGAAAAGAATTTATCAAATATTAATAAAATTTATCAATTTTTGATAAACGGTTATTTACTTAGATTTTTCCCATGTCGGTTATTATCAAATATCAATACACAGTTTATTAAATATTAATAAACAGTTTATCAATTATTAATCGGCGGTTTATCAAATATTAATAAATACGGACTAATCTATAGTTTACGATTCTACATATATTATATACTATCGTGATATGTAAGCAGTTTGTTTAGTTAATATAGGTTAGGTGAAATTTAGCAAGTCCCACTTTTTTAATAATTTTTCCATAACACTTTATTTTTTTTTAATTATTTCAACAAGCATAAAAACAATTCGTTAGTTGTAACGCGTATATAAGGGAATATGTTAGGTTAGAGGGTACAATGCCACCACATCGCACTCATTAATACTATATACGATATAATCATCTATTGCTAATAAAGAAGCTCAACGGTATGAACTTTTCGACGGAAGTGCTACAATGGTTTCATTCCTACCTAACGGGTAGAAGTCAATCAGTTAGCTATGAAGGTGTTCAGTCAGCATGGAGGAAAGTGTCTAGTGGTGTACCTCAAGGAAGTGTGTTAAGGCCCTTATTATATGCATTATTTGTTTCAGATTTAGGTCAGCTCATTACGTGTAATTATCTATTTTATGCTAATGATTTGATCATCTACCTAAAGTGTTCTATGTCGCAGTTACAGATTTGTATTAATAGCCTAAATAGAATTATACATAACATTGTTGCTTGGTGTGGAAGAAATTTTATTAAATTAAATTCTGGGAAAACAAGAGCTCTAATTTTTGGATCACCACAGCATGTCAGTAATGAAATATGTATTGATGCGCCTAGAGTAGTTGTAAATGGTGACGTTATAGAATATGTTACTTCATTAAAATATCTAAGTATTATATTAGATAATGTTTTATCTTGGGATAAGCAAACTGTATCAGTGTGTAAGCGAGCAATGAGTTGTTTAGCAAGACTCAAAATGAATTTTTAGTACGACTATACGTAAAAATCTAGTACGGGCACTTATCTTTCCGGTATTTGATTACTGTGCTGCACTGTACACAAATATGTCTGGTACAAGGAATACAATGCTACAAAGAAAGTTAAATGCCTGTATTAGATATATTTTCCATGTTTGCAGATACGAGCATATTAGTCCGTACAGAATAAGACTAGGTTGGTTGAAACTTTGTAATAGACGTGAGTTCTTTTTAGCATGTATTACATATAAAATCTTACGATTGAATTCCGTCAAAATATTGCGAAAGAATTTCTATATCTTGAATACGGTGCGTGCACGTGCAAATCGTCAAAGTGATGTCCTGTACCAACCAACCTGTCGTACATATACTTATGAACATTCATTTTTACTGTCTGATATCCGAGTATGGAATGATCTGCTTTCATCTATTGTGTCAATTACAACTTATAAAGAATTTAGATCAGAGTGTTATAATTATTTTCTACAGAATGAAGGATTGTTGATTAATGGTTAAATATGTACTTATATACTATTATTATATAATTGGAGTCTACCGACTTACCTACTTAACTATCTATCTTACAAAATTGATTAATTCAATTCATTTAATTTACTAAATTTATTTTAATTTTTGTATGTTTATATTTAAATATTATTATTATACTATACTTTGTAATACTTTTGTATATTGCGGCTCTTAGGGGATCTCGATTCCAGAGTCGAAAAATTATTAATAAATAAATAAATAAATAAATATACAAACCTCAAATACCAATAGTTGATAAAAGTTTATTAAATATTAATAAACTTCTACTAAATGATGATCAGCGACCTATCAAATGTTTATATTAATTTATCAATATTGAGTCGATGGAAAGATCGATTTTTGATATGTGGATAATATTTAAGAAATACAGTCGAATGTTTGATATATATAATTTACCGAAATATTGATAAATGAATTTATCAGATATTAGTAATTTTTTCTCTCAATGTATTCTAAAGAATATTTGAATAAAATTTTGTTAAAAATCACGAAACAAACATCATAATTTTCATGAATATCGAGTTCTTTCACCGTTGCCTAAAATTTTTCGGCTCATTTAAACTGTAAAATTATCTGCGTGCATGTATTTATCTCGCAAATTATCATCTCCGACCTGCAATTTAAATTATATTATATCTGGCGGTAGGAGAAAGTCGGCAGTTTATAAAATAATCGATAAAACTGTGATTCATATATATTTGTTTATTGTCATTCGAATTATTTCCAAAATTATTAAATTATTTCAAGTATTTATAAAACTAAACTACTTTGTCATGATTAAATTTATCGATAGCATCAATCAGTTCTTGTGTAACATAATTAAAAACATAAATATTCATTTTTGAATACCTACTGCCGAGGTAATAATGATCAATTCTATAGTTCAACGGTAAAATACAGTCACTTTTATTAAAATCATAGTAACCTCCATATTTAGCGGCACCTCGTGAATAATAATCATCATCGTAAACACTCAAGTCATAATAGATACATTTAACGTCCTCAACTAAATTATGGTTGATCACCGATAAATATTTATTCCACTTGTAATTAACATTAGATTCAACATCATCACTATGATCATAAAGTAGAAGACAGTCATGTTTAATCCAATTGATACTATTTTTGAATGCAATGTCACTTGTCATTAACAAAATTTTACCCCGTAATTCTTCAATGGTGTCATCTAATGTCCAATCAGTAACCATGCGTTGCCCACCAATGATATGATCATGCTGATACCTTATAGCATTATCTATATCATCAGACAAAGTATCTGTTACATTGGTACTGTAATCATAACTCATTTTTATGATAACGAATTCCTCTGGGTTGATGTGCAAAAAATCATTTACTCTTTTTAAAGTATAACTCAATTTTCGGTTCAATGATTTACCTCCCGAATAAATAGTAAATGTATGATACTCCAAACTAACTGTTATATCGAATACACGTACACCATACAGTAATTGTTCAGTTAGTGATAACTCTTGCGTACGTAATTTTAAATCTGTTGACAAGTAAGTCATTGACTGATGGGTTCCGGTTAAAGAGACTAATCCAATTTGGAGGGTGTCTGGTAATTTTGACAATATATCTGTTCGTTCTTTATGTTCCTTGTATTCATATTCTGGACAAAATGGTTCTGATTCTAGCAATGATTCTTTTAGTGATGATGAACTTGAACATGATTGCACAATTATGCTATTTAATATTATCAATATTATTGAGCGAAACATTTTTTTTTAATGTTTTGTACACTCGTTTTTTTAGTTTGTGCGTTTAAAATTTTATTGCTGTCGTTAGCTGAACTGTCAAAATGTTAAATAACTATTGATTTCAAGAATGATGCAAGTTTGATAGGGTACTAATTACATTTTTATTGACTTCTAACCAATCACAGACATAAATAGATTGATTGGTCTTATTAATTTTATCGAATTTTGACAAGACTTCAAGTACTATAAAAAAAAAATTTTGGCAAATCCAAACGTACACAACTCACTTGCTCAATTAAAAAGTGATTAATAGATGGCGCTCCTGTATGCAAGAAAATATTAAAAGAAAAAAATCAGTCTATCGGTTGACCCCGCGGGCCAGCCCCAAAACTTTCCGCCGTTCTCGAGCTCCTTGAGCTCGAAAACATTATTGCAAACACATTTTCGAGCTCACGGAGCTCAAAAATACTTTCGGATGCCATTCTTTTTGAAAATAACCGTTTTTTAACATTTATTTGTCCCACGATATCTCGTAAACGAATTAACCGATTTTGATGGTTGAGGTGGCAATCGACGCGTTTGAATAAATTCTAAAGCTGATCAGATTTTGGAATTGTTTAGTTTAGTTGTTTCGAAAGTATTCGCAAAAAACCGTTTTTTACCATTTCTTTCTCTCTCCGAGATAACTCTCGAACGAATTATTCGATTGAGATAGCTAAAGCGGCAATCAACGCGTTTTATTAAGTTCTAGAGCTGATTAGATTTTGGAGTCAATCGTATAAGTCGTTTCTGAGAAATCAATAAAAAACTAAAAAAAAAAAATTTTTTTCGTAATTCGCCGATATTTTCGAGTCTATTTGATCAAATGATCTGAAATTTTCAGAAAAGTTGATGGCCAACAAGCTCTTTCGATTGCAGCCTTAACCTTCGAAATCGGTTCATTAGTTAAAAAGTTATAGACCGATCACACACACACACACACACACCCGACAAAGTCGTGTGCGCATATCACTCAGTCAGGTTCCGCACAATAATCAATGTGGTGCTGCACCACAATCTAGCATTTTTTTCCAGCATCGTACTGATTCGGGTGCAGAACAGTAACCAGTCGGGTTCCAATCTTTCCGTGTAGGGTTCGTCAAAAAACTATCAGTTGTAAATGACTGTGAGCTGAAAGAGGAGTTAAACTAGTGCGAGAGTCTTGTAAACATTATACTAAGAATCAAAAACAAATGCAATATGTATTACAATTGGTTAAAGGTCTTCAATAAATGTTTCCTGATGCGTTAATAGTACCTTAGATAACTAGTGCCATCGAGTATAATACTTGAGTTCAGAGTTTAGGAACCCGAGCGAAGCGAGTCCTTAATAAGAACCACCCTAATAATCATTTATGATTAGATATAATCAGGCATGAACGAATATAGTCATTTTTAAAATCTCATTGAAAATATCTGTAAATTACTAATTAAGTAATTTAATTAGGATTTATAGTCTTCATTAATATAAATGTCAGTTAAATTTCAATTGAAATAAAAAAAAAAAAAATTTACTATCGGTTGTCTATTATTTTACTAAGGGGTCACCCGTCCAATTAATCACCCACGTCGATGCTGCTCAACTCTGATTATCGCAGGATTGTAGTCTGATCTTCGAGTCTGCTGTACACTTATACACTGTAAAAAATCACCGGGGTAAGTCCAAACGGTGTAGGTGTTAAAATTATCGGTGTTAAATTTACCCCCGAAAGCGGTGTGAAAATAACGCCGCCACCGGTGTAAATATTCTGTACCGGTGTTAAAATAACGCCGAGACCGGTGTAAATATTCTAGACCGGTGCTAAAATAACGCCGCCGCCGGTGTAGATATTCTTTACCGGTGTTAAAATATTTTACTTTGTAAATATTTTTACTTACTCGATCACTATACTTGTTAATAAATGATATTATTTATTAATTTTCATAAAGAACTGACATTTTTTGTGTTTTATAATCTTTAAAGTTAATAATCCAAGCGGACGCAGTTTACCCTGCTTTTACACCGGTTATCCCGTTTTTACACCGATGTTACTCCGTTTGTACACCGGTTACCCCGCCTTTACACAGATTTTACTCCGCTTTTACACCGGTTACCCTGATTTAACACCGGTATTTTTAACACCGGTGTCATTTTATTTTAATACTGGGCGGAGTTAAAATGAGTCCATTTTTAACACCGCTCTTTTTACAGTGTAATTATGAAAAATTCATGGCATTACTTAACTCAAATAATCAAATAGATAGATCCTACGTAAATGATGGGTTTTTTGTGATATATGATTATACCTAGCCTTCATCAGCCAGTTCTGATCAGATCTAATTATATATAGACTTATATATAATTAGATCTGGTCATATATAGGCTTATATATGATTATACCTACCCAGATAGCAAAATGACGTCTTGATGAGTTCTGAATGAGTTCCTATTTATGATTTGGACGTCTCATCAACATCTTAAAGAAGTCTTTAAGAAATTCTCAAGATGTCGAATGAGCCACCTAGCGAACTCAGTAAGACGTCTTTAAAAAGAGTTCTTTTTTCTGACTTCGCGAATAAGACTTCAGTATGAATTTACTATGACATCTTAAGGAGCTCCTAACTTTGACTTCATAAAGAAGTTAAGAAAAGAATACATTTAGACGTCACAAAACTGACGTCTGATTTATAGAGTCTTCAAGAACTTTTAATGAAGAGGTCTTAAAAATGACACCTTTAAGGAGTCATTGAGCGTGTTCAGCCGATGAAAGTTCTTAGTAGTCTGAGTAAGTTACTCAGCGCACTGAACTAAGTTTTCGGTCTGGACACTTTACAGATACTAACTAACTTTTTTCTGGCCGCCATTTTACTTAGTATACATTTTACCGCGTAAACCACTAAAGTAAACAATAATAATTAGTGAAGTGCAAATCTGTACATGTATGCTTTCTGTAAAATTTGCATTAGTTAAGTAACTTAAAAATGAAAGAAAATAATGTGTATAAGGAGCATTACGATCATAATGGTGTACGAGCAAACAGGTTATGACTCCCTAAACTATAGTAAGAGCTAACAGCGTGTCCAGGCCGAAAACACACTGCACTCAGACAAACAGACCAAAATTTCTTTTAGGCTGAGTAACTTACTCAGACTACTACACGGAAAAAAATTAATCGTGAATGCAACATGATGCAGTCTTGGTAAATAAACATGATGAAATCATGTTGCATTCACATGATTTGTCATGTTTCGGCTACATGATAATCATGTTGCGGTAACATGAGAAAATCATGTGGCATTCACATGATAATCATGTTTCGGCTACATGATAATCATGTTGCGGTAACATGAGAAAATCATGTTGCATTCACATGATCTTTCATGTTTCGGCTACATGATAATCATGTTGCTGCCACATATTGTCATGTAGCCGAAACATGACAAATCATGTTGCATTCACATGATTTTCTCATGTTACCGCAACATGATTATCATGTAGCCGAAACATGATTATCATGTGAATGCCACATGATTTTCTCATGTTACCGCAACATGATTATCATGTAGCCGAAACATGACAAATCATGTGAATGCAACATGATTTTCTCATGTTACCGCAACATGATTATCATGTAGCCGAAACATGACAAATCATGTGAATGCAACATGATTTTCTCATGTTACCGCAACATGATTATCATGTAGCCGAAACATGACAAATCATGTGAATGCAACATGATTTTCTCATGTTTATTTACCAAGACTGCATCATGTTGCATTCACGATTAATTTTTTTCCGTGTAAGAACTTTCATCGGCTGAACACGCTCATTATAAGACTTCTTGAGGACGCCTTCAAAAAGCCTTCACGTCGTAAGCAGTCATTCCGACTTGAATGCTGTCTGGGTAGCCTTTAGCAGTCAGGTCTGATCAGATCTAATTATATATAAACTCATATATAATTATATATAATTCCATATATGATATACATCATTATATGTGATCACATATATAATCATATATAATACTCATAAATAACTAGATAAAATCATTTTTCATCGGGTAATCATAAATTACTAATAAACTTTTAAATTATTAATTTCATTTTTTTATTTCTTATTTTCAGTTCTAGATTTCCTTCTAGACGAGCATATTTGAATAAGTGTAAGTATGATTTTTACATGAGTGAATCATTTAGGATCGAGTAAACGTGAGCAGAACACATCTAATTGAGTTGTCTAAAAATTAATTACATACATATAATTATTCAAAAAAACTATCATCAAAGTCAATACAATTAATTTCATCAACACGGCTTATTATTTCCGTAGTGAAGTAATCAAAAATAAAAATATTCATTATTGATATTGAATTACCCTGATAGTCATTATCAAATCTATAATTAATAGGAACAATACATTCATGTGTATAAGGATTTTTTAATCCACCGTACTTAGCAGCACTACGCGCCTGATAATATTTGTAATTATACTCATGAATACTCAAATCATACATGTAACATTTTTCATCTCTAAACGTATTATGTTTTAGAAGTTGGATATATTCAGACCATTTATTATCTATATCATTATCTAGTAATGCATCATTATTGTTATTATTAGATAAATTAACATCTGTTGACAGTAAACAATCTGTTTTAAGAGAACGTATACATTGAGATAATAATGTACTGTATGTTGCTAATAAAATTTTACCACGATGTTTTCCTATTGTGTCTTCTAAGGTCCAATTGTTAACTAAACGCCATCCACCGACATTGTGTTTAATATAATTGTAAATAGCACGGCATGGATTTTTATGATTACTATCAATCGTTGATTTATCATCATTATCGTAGTTTATTATTAACATCACCACTTCACGCGAATAAAAGTATAGAAACTGTTCTATTTCATAGAGTACATGGAACAACGTTCTATTTAATCCCGTTCCTTTTGAATAAAGATGCAATTTATTGTCTTGTAAACGGACTGTGATGTCCAGAACGCGGATCCCATATTTCAATTGCTCGAAGACATTCAATTCTTGAGTTTGAATTTTCAAATTTTTGGTTAGGTAAGTCATAGACTGATGAGTGCCGACCAAAGACAAATGTCCAATTTGACGCTTGTTTGGTAATTTTGATATTATGTGTTGATGTTCTTGGTAATTTTTGTATACGTACTCAGGACATTCGGGTTTTGATGATGAACTACATGATTCGATTTTATATATGTTTATAATATTTATTATTAAATAGTAAATATATATTTTCCACATGATTTTATTATTTTCTTTGGCAAAGATTATTTCAAGACGGTTATTATTGAACTAAACTTAAAAATTTTTTATAATTTTATTCTAACAATTAATTTATTTATTACTAAGTATGTATGATTTCATTAATAAATATATATACGATTTCTTTACCACACTGATGATTCAGATTAATTTTACAGTTTTAATTACATTTTTTAATTATTTTCGAAGAGTTTAAATCAACGTTTTTTTTGTTCTTATCATTAAAATATTTAATAGCTTTGTTTTTTTTAAATTTATTTTAAAGTATCCAATCATACTTTACAAGTAATAAACTCATAAAACTATTTAATTTATATTTTATACTAATTAATTAAATCTTTTTATTAATTTTTCTATAAAATAAATAAATAATATTTTTATTTAATTAATTTTTACAAATTTTATTTTATTAGCTAGTACAGGAGCTTTTGAAGAACGATGAGGTGAAAAATTTTGAAACGTGTTGTAATTTTGTAAAGTTGTTCCAAACAATATAAACAACGAAAAAAAATTGTAACCGGAAAACGGCCTTGGCGACTATTTATTATGAACAAATAATGATTTTTTCAGTGCGACCGCGTAAGCAAACAGTTCTAAAACACTGAGAGAAAAATTTACTAATATTTGATAAATCAATTTATCGACTGTATTTATTAAATACTATCCTACACATATCAAATATCGATCTTTCCATCGACTAAATATTAATAAATTGATATTAACATTTAATAGGTCGCTGATCAATATTTAATAGAAGTTTATTAATATTTAATAAACTTTTATCAACTATTGATATGTGAGATTTGTATATAGTATTAATGAGTGTGGTGGCGTTGTACCTTCTAACCTAACATATTGCCTTATACATGCGTTACAACTGACAAATTGTTTTTATGCTTGCTGAAATAATAAAAAAAAAAATAAAATAAAGTGTTATAGAAAAATGATTAAAAAAGTGGGACTTGCTAAATTCCACCTAACCTATATTAACTAAACAAACTGCTTACATATCACGATAGTATATAAGATATGTAGAAACGTAAACTATAGATCAGTCTGTATTTATTAATATTTGATAAACCGCCGATCAATAATTGATAAAGTGTTTATTAATATTTAATAAACACGTTTACTAATATTTAATAAGCTGTTTATTAATATTTAATAAACTGTATTAATATTTGATAATGACCGACTTGGGAACAATCTAAGTAAGCTGTTTATCAAATATTGATAAATTTGATTAATATTTGATAAATTCTTTTCTCAGTGAATAATAACTATTTATCAGTTATAAATTTTTAAAGTAAAAAAACGCAAATTTATTCATAAACAATTGAACATTTCTATAACAAATTTTAATATTTTCACATACTTTTGCACGTATTTTCGAAGCGAATAAAAAGACACTTTTTTGGCTCTGGTTGGTATATAGTTGTCTGCAAAAGAATGGGCTTTTCTCCCACTACTTGACTATGATGAAGTCCATGAGTCTGCACTAACACACATGCGCAGTAAAAACTTAATTGTAGAAAAATGTTGGGAGAAAAGCCGATTCTTCTGCAGACTCAACTATAATAAGAAATTATATATATCTTAAATCCTAATCTCAGTCTCAATCATCACTTAATCGAAACTCTCACAAACGACGCTAGTAATAAATTATTTTTACTCAAAAAATATTCATAACATGATGTACAGAATTGCAAAAAAATGGCTATTGTGTACAATTAAGTGGTAGCTCATTCCGAGCTCCGATACCACTAACTAGAAATTGATGTTGATATATAGTAAGTTTATTGGTTAACCTTTAAACGGTAACCCTAAAAATTTGCACGCTACAGGTAAACCCGGTTTGACAGACCGCTATTATAAGTACACTCGGTTTTCTTACTTTTGAGAAGGGGAATTAATATATTACACAAATAAATAGTATATTACGACCCTAGGCCAGAAAGTTGGATTTCCTGGCCGATGTGATAGAAGTGCCGAGGCGAAGCCGAGGCTCTTCTATCACATCTGCCAGGTTATCCAACTTTTTGGCCGTGGGTTGTATACTATTTTTCTTGATCCTACGCCGAAAGTTAATTAAAATAATTTATATTAAAGTAGTAGCACGTTCCGAGGCGAAGCCGAGGTGGGGGTAGAGGGGGCGGGCCCGCCCGACTTTTGCAAAACTGAGGCGAAGCCGAAGTTTTTGCTGGTCGGGGCGGGCATTCAAAAAAAATATATTAATAACTAAAATGAAAAATTGATAAAATGACAATTACAAATTTTCAAAAACTAACAAATACATGCAAACTTTATTGTATCATTTAACTTTAAATATTATAATCAAAGAAATAATCATAATTTATATAAAATGAATTCAATAGTACATTTTTTCTTATCAAATCTTAGGAATTATGTTTACTATGGCATTGAGTCAAAGTCAAATCGAAAGAACAGTTATTGAAAGTACAGTTATTGAAAATATAATCATCTAATTTAGTTTTTGGTCTGTTTAAAGTTGAATTCAAGTTATTGTTATTATAATCTTCAATGGTTGTCGAATCTTCATCATTTTTTCTTTTTTTAAGCAATGGCTGAACGTTAGATTGCTGATCATTAGGTGACTGAACGTTGGATTGGTGAACATCAGTTGGCTGAATATCAGATTGTTGTTGAAAGTTTAATTTTATTGCTGGCTTGTCAACAAACAAGCATTTTTTGTTTCTATTCGTCTCATTTGGTTTAGTAATTGTCATAAGTATTGGATTCTTACTAGCTGTAGTGAACCCACTTTCTACTACTTCCGCTGAAAAGAAATTTATCATGAATGAAACGTAATGTAAGGTGAATTTAGTCGTTAATTTATTATTTTACTTACTTGAACCTGAATCGATTGTATCAATACTGAAATCATCATCAAAATCAGCATAATTTAAATTTAAATCCAAGTTATCTTCAAAAGTTTCGATTGTCACCCCTGCACTGGTTGATGGTCTTGATTGAGGATCTGTTGTAGCGTTCTGTATTACAGCATTATAAATCATCTGCCTGTTGTTCATGGAATTCTCTACATATCCTTGAGCTATAATATCAGAACGCCACCTTCCCAATTGCTTTAACATCTGTACATTCGCCCCAGAATCGGAGAGAAGTGTGGCTGACGTTCTTCGAAAACAATGGCCAGTGTATCGGTGAGAGTTTGGTAAATTAAGAAAGCTAGCGATTTTCTCTGGTGTTCCGCCTATCGTATGTCTTCCAATTGGCTGACGATAACATCTACCTCCCCAATACCTCAAGAAAAATCTATCAGTATTAGGATTAGTTGGCCTTAATGAAGTGTACTTCTTAACTGTGTCATAAAAAAGACTACCAATTATAAACTGCCCAGCGTAGTCATTTTTATTCTCATTTATTGACACTAAATATCTGCCATTCAAATCTTCCACATCTTGAACTGTCATATTAGCAATTTCGTCACAACGGAGGCAACCGCAGATTCCAAAGATGAGAATTACCTGTAAAAATCATTATTATTATTATTATTATTATTATTATTATTTTCATGTCCCTGATCTTGAAATTCATTTTTACACTAAAACATTCTACTGTATATGTAAATAATAATTACCTTCATGACTAAAAATGTCTGATCTGAAGCTTCGTTCATAAATTGTATAATTTGGTTCCATCTGAGAACGAATGCTTTTCTAGGTTTGTAACCTTTAGCATTTGACTTAATTAAACTTTTCAAATTTAAAAAATTACTTATATTAACATCGTCGTTAACACTCAAAGTTTTTTTGAGCATACTCCATATACTCCATAGAGTCGGTGGTTTAAGTTTTGATTTAAGTTCTTCAAAATAAACAATTAAATTGTTTTCTTCTGAGGAGGACAATGAACTTTTATTATCCTCTCGCCACTTTTTATAAGTATTATAAACCAAAAGATAACGATCACCAGATTTTTTTGGAGTGGCTTCACTTCGAACAATTATTTTAGCCTCTGTGTCGAAATTTCTTATCACTTCCTCTTCGTCTATTGAGCCTTCAGATGAAGATTCTCTCATTTTTATTGTCGGTTTGATGAGCTGCTTGAGAGGTTAAGTACTCGGGCTTTATTTATATTACTATCGATTCACAAGATGAAAATTTAAAAAAAGAATTTAAAGATTGTTTCAATCTTGAAAATATTGTTAAATACTTTTAATAGAATTTTTTCTTTTAATTTTTTTTACTCTTTCAATCTTCACGAAGAGAGATGCAGCCATGGAACGTTGTTTATTTGATAGTAAGGTTATTTTATGTAGAGTTAAATAGAATCGTACGCGTTGCGCCTACGAAACAGCGCACTCTAGTGGGACTGCCTCGTATCTCGAGCCGTCCACAAAAGTCGCTCTTTCTGGAGTGAACTGCGGCCCGGAAGACCGTACTTTCGGCGGGAGGAGCAAGAAAACTATATTTTCATAAAAAAGACATGAGTTAATGATATTATGAACTTAATTCATTTTTAAACTACACATTAATTAATATTTCAACATAAACATGTTAAAGAAAGTTTTATTGACTTTAAATTTGATTAGCGGTCTATCAGACCGTGGTTACCGTTTAAAGGTTAAGAATTCCTGTAGACTGTTTCTACGGATTTCCGTAAATCTTTAACCCTTCGTCCCCGAGACGGCCGTCTCGCTATGATCGCAGCGCCGCAATTTTTATTAAAAAATTATTTAAAGAGAAATTAAATTTATTACTATGATACTATACTTTTTAGTATCGAATGAATGAATGATAATTATTTTTCCGATATTTTAAATAGTAAAAGAATAATTTTCTTTGTCGGAAAATCTGAGGAACGGATTCTCTGCACAGTGTTGCCAGTTACCATCAGCAGCTTATTCCCAGCTCATTTAATTCATCTCTGTCTTTAATATTTTTATATAACACATGCTCAAAATAAACGCCGTTAAATGCCTAACCTCAGCCTCATAAACTTTTTCATTAAACACTCATCACTTCTGATTGGTCAAATGCAGTGTTTAAACTTTCTTAAAGCATTTGTGCATCCCTTCTACCGCGAAATTCGACGAAAATAGGCCTGATATATCCCTACTCTATAATCCAAATTATCAAAATGTTCAAGATAGGTTACCGGGGCGAACTCACCTTTACCTAAAGCTGCATCACTAGTAAAACAATTCTCTAGATTACAGATGCGCATTAAATTGATCGGCTAACGATTGTGGATCGTGATTAACTGATGAATCTGTGTCACCTTAAATTTATAACTTGAACTCTAATTTTATCAAAAAGTGATTAAAAGTAGAAAATCAATACTACACTTAAATAAAATCGAATCAAAGGAGGATATTAATTAACCTAAAATTTTAAGACTCATTAGTTTTATATTAAAAAAAAAACTTGTTCAAATTTTTATATTAAATAATACATGTATTTTAGACTTTTTATTTGGTTAGTTTTTATGTTTATTGATTAATAAAACAATAATATAAAAAGATTACTTTAATTTCTATTAAATAAATAAGTATTCAATTTCATTTTTAATAATCAAATAAATAAACACTTGAGTAATTTTTTATAAATAAATAACTTGAACCAAAAAAAACATTGATTTCTATAAAGACAAATTATTAAAATGATCGCGACCGCATGACGCCGACCTTACGCATTTAACGACGTTTTAATTTTAAGCATTCATTATATAAAATATCGTAGACAAATAGTGACATCGAGTATAATATTCAATGGTACTAGTTATCTACGGTACTATTATAATACAAATTGTTATTTTAGTAAAGGAATTTAAAAAAAAATTATAATAGTTTAGTCGCATAAGCTTGTGTGGTTCGAATTTTGAAAAAGTATAGTTATGATAATTGGCAACACCACAATATTAACCCTAATAGCCACTTTAGCTTGAAATTTACAGTAATTTGACAATTGAAATTACCAAAATTTTCTGCCCGAATTTGCCGATAATCTGACAGCAAAACACGGAAAGAAAAATTTGCGATTAATTTTTCCTTAATTCAGAGGTAACTTTTGTTACTAGAAAAAAACCCGAATAAAAGTTTTCTTGGATTTTTCGTCAAATGTCTGTCAACTTCGGACTTTTCCGTTTTTGACGACAATTTGTATACAACTTTTGAAGTAAATTTGCATTAAAATTCGAGTAGTAAATTTACGTCAAATTGTATAGCAGGTTGTATACAAATTGTCGTCAAAAATGGAAAAGCCCAAAATTGACAGACATTTGACGAAAAATCCAAGAAAACTTTTGTAAAGAAAACTTTTGCTAAGCAAACTGTGCTATTAGAGTAAACAAATGGCGGCGGAACGCCGCGGCGCGGAAAACGAAGGGTGGCGGAACCACGCGAGGGACGGAGGGTTAATTATATAATTGAGTTGTTAAATCAAATGCATTAAGAAAATTAATGCGATCTATAATTTCTTGAGTTATATAATCAACAATAAAAATATTCATCCTCCCTAATTTAATATTATTAAAGTTTTCGTGACCAAGTCTATAATTTATTGGCACAATGCATTTATTACTTATCGGATCTTTGTACCCACCATACTTGGCAGTACTACGTGGATTACAATCACGATTGAAAAAATAGTGTATACTTAAGTCATAAATAATAGTATTACAACTATAACGATTATTATCTTCAGACAGTTTAACATATTTTTTCCAATGATATTCAACTTGATCTTCGTCATCATCAAGATCCTGTTCAAGTGAATCATATACATCTTCTGACAATACACACGGTACATCAATCGGATATACACATTTAAACAATAATGGATCGTATGTTGCTAGTAATATTTTACCTCGATGTTTTCCTACTGTGTCTTTTAACTTCCAATTTTTAATCAAACGCCATCCAGCGACACTGCGCTTAATATAATTGTCTATTGTCTTACACGTATAAATATCATCAAGAATTGTTGATGAATTTCCGAGAGAGTAATTTATTAATAATACCAATAGTTCATATGGATAAAAATGGAGAAATTGTTCCATTTCATAGAGTATGTGGAACAATGTATGGTTTAACGATTTTTCTCTCGAATAAAGATGCAACATTTGGTCTTGTAATCGAACTGTTACGTGTAGAACACGGACGCCGTATTTCAATTGATCAGTGACACTTAATTCTTGGGTCTTCAATTCCATATTTTCGGATGTGTAAGTCATAGAATGATGAGTACCGATCAATGACAAGTGACCAATTGGACGTTCGTTCGGTAAATCTGATATTATATTATGACGTTCTTGGTAATTTTTGTACGTGTACTGAGGACATTCTGGTTTTGATGATGAACTACTACACGATTCAATTTCATTTATATTTATAATATTTATTATTAAATAGTAAATATATTTTTTCCACATTATTTTATTATTTTACTTGGCGACGATTATTCTAAGAAAGTTGTTATTGAACTAGAATTAAAGCTTTGATTTGTTATACTTTTATAGGTAATTTTTTTTTTTTAAACGCTCATTTGCCAGTACTAAAGCGAATAACAACTTTAATCAACGTTGAATAACCTTTTTTTATGAATCATTCTTTAAATAAAAAATCTAATCAATCAACATTTGAGAAATTGAAAAAAATAAATAAGCGTTGACAAATAAAATACCCAAGCGATAATTTTTTAAAATAAATAATCTTTCTTCAACTTAAAAATATTATTTTATATTTGTTTTTTTTTTTTTTTATATAAAATACATTAAATAATTATTATTTTAAATTAATTACAACTATCAACTTTTTGTGTCTTGATCATCTTTAATTTGGTCAATAAGACGTTTGCGTTCTTCAGCGCGTTTCAAATTATTCAAAACCGCGTTTTCAAAGTTAGTATCAAGCGGCGCTGAAAAAATATCTGGCGCTGATGAAAAACTTAGCGACGAATTTGGTTTTGAAGTTGAACTTTTTCTTGTACTGTTATGACTATTGTTTAATAAATTTGTTGAACTTTGTGTTGAATTTTTTAATTTTGAAGTCAGATTTGATTCCCAGAGACCGCTAAGTGTTAAGGGATTCTTAGCGTATCCTGTTTCTATTTGTGCTGCCATTTTAGCAGCTTCGCTATCTTTAAATTCTACCATTGCGCGGCCTCTTTTTGTCAGCATTGCTATCGCAACAATATCTCCGTACTGAAAAAAGTTTAAGTTTTAAAATTATTTTATATTAATATTTTAACCCTTCAGCATCTGCGCTATGAGTTTTTTTCTCAAACTTGACTTCAAATAATTTTTCTAAATAATTTCAAATGGAATGACGTAGTGGAACTTTTCCTATCTTCATAAAATTTTATGCCTTTTATTACTATGAAATTTAAAAATTATCTCGAGCTTAGAAAATGTTTTATAAATATTTATTTTAAAAAGCCATGAAAATTTTTCTCATCACACGAGTAAAGTAAGGCGTAAAAATGAATACGGTTCGGCTAAGTTCGGGCAGCTTCGAATATTTTCGACATTCGCCGCTGTTCAAAAGTAAAAAAATCGAGTGTATTATATATCGCAAATTTTTAGGGTTACTGTTTAAAGGTTAAACTCATAACCTTTTAACTGATAAAGATTTTTTAACAATCAATTTCCGATAGTTAATTCTCAAAAAAAAAAAAAAAATGGATTGTAAAATCAGTATTTATTTTCTTTTTTGAAGATCCAATAATTGCACACCTCAAACGCACCAGAACACTTGATTTTGTTCGGGTACCTCACTCACTTTCAATCATCTCGACACTTTTTAAAATACGTTGAATCACAAAGTTGATTTCTCAATAGTTTTATTTTTAAAATAAACAATTTAGTTGAGGAGAGCCCTAATGGTCAATTAATTAACTGATTTCTTGTGATCACGATAACTTTCGAATAAAACGGCTTACGGACCTAATTTTGTTTTTCCTAGCGTTAGTTTGGTGACAACAAAAACCCTTTCGTAAATCACTATCCAACTCTTTTTGGTTTAATTGTAATTAATAAAAACTTGAAGATTTGTTTTTCTCAAAAATTTAAGCTGCCATTTTTAGTTATATTATTATTATTTTTTTCCTTTTTGCTCTCTATCAACTACTGGCAGCAGCACTATCGTACCAAGAGGATTGAAAAAAAGAGCGACATCTAAGACAAAAAGGCGGGGTATTTAAAAAAATATTTTAAGGAAAGAAAATTAAGGAGGTTCGACCGAATCTAATGTAAAAAGAATTTTCCAACTTTAAGATTTGAAACTTAGTATACATGTAAAGAAGTACTTTATCTATGTATTCTCACAATTAGAATATGATCCACCGCCTATTTTTTTAGAAAAAAAAGATTATAAAATGAAGTTTTTAAAGTTCTTATACACAGACTCTTATGGTGGACAAGCTTCCGTCATAACTTAATCGATTTTTTTCATTATTAATCTCCCAAGTTTAAGAAATAAAAAACCACATGCCATAAACTTGAATATTTTTAGAATATGATAAGATTTTAACAATATAGTGTTACCGTTGTAATTATTTAAATAATTGAAGTTGAACTTTATTATTTAATCTCGTTCTTCAACAGAGATACATATTATTGAGGGTTTGGCAACGTCGCGGAAGCAGCTGAGAGGAAAAACAAAGATAGAAATACATTAATAAGAGAGACGAGATTAAAAATAAATTTTTCCCGCTTTAATTTGAATATCGATGTGTAAGAAGTTCGAACGCGCTGTTGCCAAATATTTTTATTAAATCATATGAGTCAAAAATAACCAAGTAATTTCATTACTTTCTTTAAATAAATAAGTAATAAATATTAATTTTTGAATTCGTTACGTTGTTATAAATTAAAATAATGAATTTTTATAACTATTAGGAGAATTTAGCAAACGAAAAAATTCACACACTACTTTGACTCACTAGTTTCGGTCGGACCCAGAAAATAAAAAAATCAAATTAATAATTTAAAAGTTGAATAAAAATCCATAATTTTAAAAAATTAATTGATATTATAAAATAAAAGTGATGATTAAAAATAAAATGAGCGATTGAGGTGTGCACTTTTGGATTTTCCACAATTTTTTTAAAAATAAAAATTTAATTTAATTACCTTGGATAAAATCTGATGAAGATTGCTTTCATTATATCCACCATTACTAGCGTCATCTTTATCAGCTTTCCACCTAATATTTACCCTAGTCTCATTATGACCCACAGCAGATTTATTTATTCCATGAATTTGCTCATGAATCTGTTTATTCATCAGTTGGATTTCTTCTTCAACCTGACGTGATCCTTCTTTTTTCAATCTCTCTATCTCAGCTTTGAATACTTCCTCATCTGTTTTGTATCTCTCTTGTCTATTTAATTGCGATAAACGATACGCGTCTTCACGTGCTTCTAATTCTTCTTTTAGTTTTCGTCGTTTTGAATCTAATTTAGCGGTATTTTTTTTAGCTTGGATTTTAGCATTCAATATTTTGTCATAAGCTGCCTATAAATTATTCTCTATTAATTTATAATAAATAAATAATCATTTTAAAAAAACTAATTTACCCTTGCAGATTTATCAACAAGTATTTCCAAAATACGTGATAAACGATGAAATGATTTTGCTGCTGATGGATTATTTGGATTTTTATCCGGATGACATGATAATGCTTTTTTACGATAAGCTGTTTTTATCTAAAATTTAAATAAATTATTATAATTAAATCATTTATTTCCTGCACTTAATTTATTAATTAAACACAATATTTTTTTTAGTTGAGGTTAAAAAATGGAATATAATAATTACCTCTTTTTCAGTCGCTGTGGGCTCGAGTTCAAGTTCTCCATACAAATCAACGTGCATTAAATCTTCTTCGTCCATTATTAATTTATTTAACTATAAATTTTAACAAATAATTGTAACACTCACTAACGTTTTATAGACGTAAATAAACGTCGAAAATAATTACAATAATAACGATGATAACGAAGAAATTGACAGTTCCTTCAGTTGTATATAAAAGTCGCAATAATACCGATTCAAAATGGCTATCATCGCGCGCCAACAAATTTAAAATTTAAAAAAATAATTAATCAACTATTGTGATTAATAATTTATTTATATACATATAATTCAATTAATTGCAATTTTTAAACTAAAAGAGTTTTATTACAATCGGTAAATTTCTTTCTATATTCATTTATAACTATAGTAATATCAAATAACTCTAATAGCACAGTTTGGTTTAGCAAAAGTTTACTTACAAAAGTTTCCATGAATTTTTTGTCAAATCTCCGTCAACTTCGGACTTTTCCGTTTATTACGAAAATCTGTACGCAACTTCCTCTACAATTTCACGTAAATTTACAACCCGAATTAGAATGCAAATTCACTTCAAAAGTTGACTAGAAAAAGGTTGTCGTCAATTTTCAAGCAAATTTTATGTCAATTTATTATTAATTTTACTTAAAAATTGTAAGATATTTTTTTTTTTACCGTCAAATTGTAGACATTCTTATGTATAAATTTTCTTACCTTCTAAAATGGTAAGAAAGAACATTACTGACTCCTTTTATCGTAAAAAAATATCTCTAAATTAAAGAAAAATTAACCGCAAATTTTTCTTTCCAACTTTTGCTGCCAAATTGTCGGCAAATTAGGGCAGCTGATTTCGGGTAATTTTAACATCAAATGACTGTCAATTTTAAGCTCAAGTGGCTAATAGGGAATATATATCGACACTCTTAGTTCAAAAATAGGGAATACTTTCTCCATAATTAATTTTCTTATAATAAAAAAATAATTTTTAAATTTGAATTCTAACAATTCGAGTGATAAAATTTTAAAAAATAAAATTATAATAATTTAAAAAAATTTTCAGTTAAATGCAAATAGCTTACGACTTGTAAGAAATATTAAAAATTTTTACAGAGAAACGTCATAGAAAATGAAATGTTCTACAAACAGTGTCCTATAAAATTTTCCTATAAAGCTGATGGTTGGGTCGAAAAATTGAATAAATGTAAAAATTTATCATTAATCCAACTTTAACTTTGAATAACTTTTGAACAAAGAAAAATATCGAAAAATTGTAAGAGACTTTTTTTGTAGAGCGTCAAATTTTCCATTCGATTATGTTTTGAACATTTTAGAGTATTGTTCTCACTGTGAGCTATAAAATTTTAAAGTGCAAAAGAATTTTATTTCCCTGCTGTTTAAATGGAAAATAGAAATCTGCGATGCAGCACCCCTTAATATTAATATTCAAATCTCAAACTATCACAGTATTTTTTTTTTTCGTCATTTCCAACAATATTTTCGATATGATAAAGAAAAAAAAAGTCGTTTTTTTTTAAACAGTCTAATGTATATAATATATTTAATAAAATACAATAATGATAATATCCAGTATTAACAATAGAGTTGGAGACGTAGAACAAATAAAGTAGTTTACACACACAGGTGCTATCAATTTGTCCCAAAAGCTAGATACTTTCAGTTTTAAAAAATTTCAGACACTTATTGTTCCTGATAAAGTTCTAAAGCATGTAATTTTAATAGTTTGAATAGTTGATCAAGATATGTTGATATTCAGTCATTCAAATTTAGATACGGTTTCAATTTAATGCATATGAGTAGTGAAACGACACGATAATAAAACTGATCACTTCAATATCCTATTAACTTAAAACCACCTACCTTTGTAACCAGTATGTTATGCTACCATACCATAGTAATGTCTTACATACATAATGTTACATAAATTTATATCGATTTCAATAAATAACCAATCATTTATAATTACAGAAAGACTTCAATGCAGTATCATAATTTAACGCATTTTTATAATGTCACGTTCATTATGAACGACTCATAATTGATATCAATGCGATTTTCGTCTAGACTTATTTGAATGCACAGTAATTTCATTGCAATGAATGGACATTGCCAACATATTTTGTTGCAGTGCATTTGTAGATCGTACAATATATATATATTTATTTCCATTCTGATTTAGCAGCGCTACAATTATAGTACGAGTAAACTTTATATCGAAATCTATATTATCATTAACGAAGTGTTGTCACAACGGTCGATACTGATTATGTAGATTTCGATATAAAGTATTCTCGGACTATAATTGTAGCACTGCTAAATCGGAATGGAAATAAATATGTACGATCTGCATAATGCACTGCAACAAATATGTTGGCAACATCCAAGCTATGGAGATTATATACTACAGTACAGGGATCAAAGAGTCAAATAAATACCTTCTAGAAGTATTCAATTGGAATTTAGACCGTAAGTTAGTACAGAAAGTAAATTCAAGTTTTTATTAAAGGATATCCTAGCAAGTATCAGTACAGATTTACTTAATGTATCTTACGGAAATATCTTGCCTCAGACTTGTCCAAGACTGATGACACAGACTTGTTGAAGATTGAAGATACAGATTTACGTAAGACTTCCTTAAGAATGTTATGAGGGGAGTGCCAAGTATTTATGTATTAAGAATTTTGTGAAACTATTAGATTTACTTTTATAAAATAATCCAATATCACCAGCTGTAACTACATCGCAAGATCTTGTCAACCCGAAAATTTTCAGCTAATAGGGATTCTATTTAAATCCCAATTCGATCCGTCATTTGGAATGACTCTGTTAAACTGAGTTAGTGAAAAGAACTTCAAATTAACTTTGGAACTTCGAGTGACGGAGTGAATTCGGATTTAAACAAAATCCGTATTCACTACCGATTTATTACAGTGCAGTGATTTGTGATGAAAATTATTACATGGGATCCCTCCTAATCTAATAGAATTGTTTTATAGCTATAATTAATTTACTCAAACACCATCGCAGTGAATGATTTATCAAAAAAGTATTAATAGCTAAGAGTAAATATTCCATTGCTATAACGTAGTTAAATAATAAACAGTATAATAATTCTAATAAAAGATTATTTAATTATTTCATATATGATAGAAGCAACCGAAGATATTGTTATTATTAATATTATAAATTCATTTAGTTACAGCTAGATTGAACAGTATAATACAAAAATAATATTAATAATAACAAATACAAGGAATAATACAAAACATATTTAACTAAAAATGCGTATCGTTAGCGCTACACGAAGGTTCTTCAAGGACTTTATAAAAAACCTACATCTTCCGAATTTCAAGAACCCATTTAAATTTGAGACCCCATCGAAGGTCTCAAAAAGTATAATAAAATTTGAAGCTGAGTCACTGCTCAAAAAGTTTGATTTGCATGAAAACGTTCACCTAAGTGCTTTAGACGGCACGCATGTAGAAGTGAAGAACCTGAATGGTGAAGTGCATATCAACACTCACGCCTGGCACGAAATATCATTTGAATTAGAATCTGGTAGAATTGGTAAATTTTGTGAAAAATTGTCGTTACGCAGTTCATTGAGTCATGCAGATGAATTAAGCTTGCGTAAGGTATATTTTAAAGATGTCCCAGCTAAAATTTTGGCTGATTTAGAGGAGGGTTTTGTGATGCATAGTAAAAAATTTGGTGATATAGGTACCACTAAACTTAAAAATGCTGAAAAAGCCTTATCTCCAAAAAGTAAAGGAAAGATAATTAAATATATTACAAATGCCGCTTTAACCATAGGGGGCGTAGCTATTGCTACTGGAATACTTTTTAAAGATGTTGTTAGTGAAATGCACAAAGCCGAAGGTTGTTTTCTTTACAATGGGAAGGATAGGAAGAATTGTAAATTGACTGATCGTTCATGTGCTTATCCACAAACATCTGACACAACACAACCGTGTAATTCAAACGATTTTAAGCAATTCTTTGAGATCAAATTGAATACGAATTTGAATTTAGTGATACGTAAGTTACTTAAAGATCCGGATAAAAGGAAAGAACTTGAAGACTTGAAAGATGCATTAGGTAGACCGAATATAACTGTTGACAATATAGAAAAAATTATTGAAAATTATTATGATAAAATTATTGACTTTTACAATCGCAATGATAAACCAACAATCTTACAACCGTGTGCATTATTCGAAGAATCAAACAAACCTATCTGTGTCGCGTGTGATTCTAGTGCTCCGATCAACAGCTATCGCTATCTTGATACCACTGAAGTATCTTTTAATTTTCAATCGTTTTGCAACAATGACCCATCAGTACTCAAAGCCCTTAACACAACGTTTGGTCAGAGCATCGAAGCTTTACTGGGTGGTTTAGGTGTTGGATCTTTCTTCGGCACTTTCTTTCAATATATCATGTACGCAATTGTAGGATTTATTTTACTGTGCGGTGTTGGTTACGCTGTTTCTTTTCTTCGTAAAAAGAAGGGTGATGATGATGATGATGAAGTTAGCTATTCAAAGCTTGAAAACGAAGGCGATTGATTTAATTGAAATTTAATAAAGATTTAAAACATTTGGAAACGAAAGCAATTAATTAAAAATTTGTATGAAAAAAAAAATTTTTTTTTCTTTAAAATTTTAATAATAAAAAAAAATGAAGCAAACTTCTGGAGAGAAAATTATAAGAACAGTTTCTATGAATTTATGGGAATAGATCTGGTACTAATAAAGGTATCATTTCTAAGGAAATATAGTAATTGTTCCCAAATATTATGAGAAATATGGTCTCGATACTTATGGGAACATTTATGAAATTTACGGAAACATTTTATACATGTATGATTAAGAAAAACTGACTTACTTTTTTCATCCGATCTCGTATGTAAATTTTTTGGTTTTACAAACTTTGGCAAGAATTCAGCATGATTGAAAAATTTTCAAAAATGTTTCAAAATTTTGAAAATCTTAAAATTTAAATAGAAAATCAGAAAAACGGTATTACTCACAACTGAAATTATCTATCTATATTATTAAGAGAATAAGGAAAATTTTGTTCCCGCCATATCTACACTTATCCAAAAAATTAAAGGAACAAGAAAATTTTATAAATTTTTTAGTGATTTTTGGAAGGCTGTCTTTCCGTGAAAAATGATCGTATCGAAACAATTAAAAAAGCAAATTGAAGCTTGAAATCTCTAGTTCAAAGATCTTCCAGCAAAATATTTTTTTGAGCCACGATTTTTGCGGAATCATAAGAAAAAGCTCGAGACAAATTTTTTCTAAATTTTTTGGTTTTGTTTTTTAGGTCTACGGGGCCGGGAAAAATTTTTTCAAAAAAACGAATTCATGTCTCGTTTAGGAAATTTATTCAGCTACAATTTGCTTTTTTTTTGTTTCTCTGTGCGACAATTTGCTGCTGAGATATCAGCCTTCAAATGAAAAAGGATCCTTTTGTCTTTGATTATTGATATCTCAGCAAGTAATGGTCACACAGTAATTTAAAGGGCAATTTAATAAACTTGAATAAATTCCCTACAAGCTCCATTTTCGATTTTTTCAAAAAAAAACTTTTTTTCATCCTAGATATCCATTTGAAAAACCCACAAAAAATGGCCATTTTCTGATTTTTTAGTCAACTCATCGCTACTCTGCAAATATTGATAAAAAAAATAATGTTGCCAGGTAATTTCACAGCTTAATGTACCCCCAAAAACCCTGGAAATTTTCAGATTGATCCATTGAACCGTTTGTCCAGACCGATTGCTCAAAGTTTTACAAAACAATTAAAGGAACAAGTTTTGTTCCTTAATTTGTGTACACTGAGAAAAAAAAATACTTTTATTAAGAACATTTTCTTGATACAAGAACATATATTCTTGATAATTTTCAAGAATATATAATTTTGTCTCAAGAATTCGTAGAATTGAAGGAAATAATTTTTATTTAATTCAAGTAAAGCTATTCTTTTGTTTATTCATAATATAATTTCAAATTCATGTAATAACAAAAATAAATTTGATGCTCTTTTCTCAAGAAATTGATAATTAATAATAATAAAATAAATATTTTGAACGGATTTCTTGAATCAAGAAATTCTTGTTTGGAAAATAGTATTTTTTTTCTCAGTGTAATCATTACCAAAATGAAAAAATTAATTTTTTTTTTTATTTTCTTTCATTTTTGCGTTAGTTATTCATTACATGTAAGGTAAAGAGGAAAAAAAAACTTTTCCAAAAAACGAGACCAAACAAGAATTTTTTTACATTTTTTTTTTTTACGTTTTATTCGTGGGGTTATTTTTTTTTTTCGTTTTTCGGAAAAAAATTTCTTTTTTTTTCCTCTTTACCTTAATGTACTGAATAACTAACGCAAAAATGAAAGAAAATAAAAAAAAAATTAATTTTTTCATTTTGGTAATGATTACACAAATTAAGGAACAAAACTTGTTCCTTTAATTGTTTTGTAAAACTTTGAGCAATCGGTCTGGACAAACGGTTCAATGGATCAATCTGAAAATTTCCAGGGTTTTTGGGGGTACATTAAGCTGTGAAATTACCTGGCAACATTATTTTTTTTATCATTATTTGCAGAGTAGCGATGAGTTGACTAAAAAATCAGAAAATGGCCATTTTTTGTGGGTTTTTCAAATGGATATCTAGGATGAAAAAAAATTTTTTTTTGAAAAAATCGAAAATGGAGCTTGTAGGGAATTTATTCAAGTTTATTAAATTGCCCTTTAAATTACTGTGTGACCATTACTTGCTGAGATATCAATAATCAAAGACAAAAGGATCCTTTTTCATTTGAAGGCTGATATCTCAGCAGCAAATTGTCGCACAGAGAAACAAAAAAAAGCAAATTGTAGCTGAATAAATTTTCTAAACGAGACATGAATTCGTTTTTTTGAAAAAATTTTTCCCGGCCCCGTAGACCTAAAAAACAAAACCAAAAAATTTAGAAAAAATTTGTCTCGAGCTTTTTCTTATGATTCCGCAAAAATCGTGGCTCAAAAAAATATTTTGCTGGAAGATCTTTGAACTAGAGATTTCAAGCTTCAATTTGCTTTTTTAATTGTTTCGATACGATCATTTTTCACGGAAAGACAGCCTTCCAAAAATCACTAAAAAATTTATAAAATTTTCTTGTTCCTTTAATTTTTTGGATAAGTGTATATGATAGAAATAGTCAATGTTATTGAAATTGATATCATTAGAAAGATCTTGACTTGAATTTGTGCCTTTTTATAGTTTAAACTCTTTTTACTTGCCAAGTATTGAGATAAATAAATTAATATTTTAATTAATCTGTCACTAAATATGACACTGAATACATAGCTATGTTATTTATATCGCGTTACTCATTCCAAAATGACAGATTTTTATACTCCCTTTTGGTTTTAGGAAGCTTCTTAAAGTCAAAAAAGTGTGCATTAGAAAAAAAAGGATTCATTGACACAAAAAATCTTTACTTGCCTAAAGAAAATTTTTACTTCCCCCAAGAAATATTTTGCATTATGAATTGAAAAAAAAAATTTATTTAGAACTAGAAAAATTTACTTGGTGCAAGGAATTGTTTCTTGACCAAAAAAATATTTTCTCTCCCCAAGATAATTTTTGTATTTAATTCATAATGAATAAAATTTCTTGGTGCAAATTAAAATTTTTTGCGGCAAGAAATCCTTTTTTTCTGCGTATTTTATAAATTTAATAGTGATATTTAAGGAGTAACGTAGTGACTGTAGGTTACTTGTCATTATTATTATCATTATTATAAATTTATTTACTTACGGCGAGAATTGTTTTACGGGCAGAGTCGCAAATTAATTAAATCTAGCAATTTACTATTATTCAAATTAAAAATTAAATTTTTAATTGTCAACATTTAAATTGTCCCTGATTAAGAAAAATTAATTGAAATGATTCAAGACAATTTGAAATGATTTAAAACAATTTGAATCGGGTAATATATAGATGTACACTTAGCATGGATTAAATCATTTTTCTTCATTCATTAGGGGTATAAAGAAAAATCCTTTCCGTGCTAGTAAAAGAAGGTTTTTTAAATGTACTATGATGTTATAATTTTAAAGCGCGGTTATAAGACACGGGCGTTTGACAATTTTTCAACGATAGTATGTTTTAACTTTTCCTTAATTATATTGAAGCTTTTGATTTTTTTACTCAACCAAAGTATCAGTATAGTACCCGGTAATTGATAAAATTTAGTAAATATAGATGTACAAATACATGAGTGATGATGATAAAGTACCAGTTCCCTGATCGGGTATTGGATCTCTTACCCGAATCATCTTTAATTTTCTCCGACTGGAAATTTCACTCGGCTCACTTTCCGTCAGCTTGCCCATCAGGATACAGTTATAAGTAATAAAAGTAATTATTAATTATACTGACATCGACAGGTTAAGAATCATAATTTCAAATTGTAACATAAAATCACTAAACACTGACGCTTTCTATTAAACTAAAACACTTATTAATATATATAATTAATTATTCAATTTAATTCATATTAATTGAAAGGTTAATAACAAAATGACCCTAATAGCACGAGTTTCTGGTCGGAAAGTTGGTGTCGATTAGTTGCGATCAACTTGACGACAACTTAGGCTTTTGTAATTGTTGACTACAAGTTGTTACCAACTTTCCCAAAAACTTGGCGACAATCTACTGCCGTAACCTGTCGCCAACTTACTGAGAAAATTTAAGGTAACTTTCCATTAACTAATGGAATGCCAACTTTTGGCCACTAACTTTCTCAGCAAGTTGACGTCTTGTTGAAAAATGTCAACTTTTGTGTGTGCAGCTTGAAGACAATTTGCTGCAGTGTTGTCATTTGCTTACCGTCAGCTTGACTACTAATACGGTATATATATATGAGTGTAAAATTTTTTCAAGAGGATGTCCAACTGACGGCACACTAGATAACTATTTGCTCTGCAACTGATGACTTCAGTCAGTTCTACGTTTTGGATACGACGCATGCGCGACAGATTCAAAAAATGGTTAAGGCGCGCGCAATGTGGGTTCAAAATAAAAGAAGCGCGATAGTTTTCCATCATGGCGTTAATAAAGTGTCATGCGAATATTAACCGGCAGTTTATTTATATATTTATATATTATTAGTGTACTTAATAGATATATATATTTGATTATAAATATTTATTGTCACTAAAAACTTAATTTACACAAAGAAAATATAATAATTAGGTTGGAAAAATAAATTGATTTTGTAAATTTAATTTTTTTCATTAAATTTGTGGTTAGTAATTTTAACAAACCTTTCTTTTTAAATAAATAAATATATATATATATATATATATATATATATATATATATATATATATATATATATATATATTTTTTTTTATATTCATTCTTTTTATTACAGAATTCTTTGAAGCTGGTAAACTATATGATATTTTTTGCTGTAAATGTGAGTACAATTATTTTTGAATTTTTTTTTTCTTTGTCATTATTTTTACAAGTTTAAAAATAATAACAATAATAATTTAAATGAGCTTCAATAATTATGTAAACACTTGTCCCAAACTTGAAAAAATTTTTATACCTGTGTATATTCTACGGATAAATATATACTAAGACAATAAACATCAACATGTATTTTAAAAATACAATTTTATAAGCGGGTAAAAAAAACAAAAATTTTATTGTAAATAAAAAAATATTTGTCGGTTGCTAAAAAATTTCTACATGGAAAAAAACAATTTCTTAGCACAAAAGACTTTTACTCGCTCCCAGAAAAATTTTTTTCTGCCTTGAAATTTTTCGCATTACGAGTTGGAAACAAAAATTTTCTCGGGGCAAAAAAAAATTTCGTGCGCCAAGAAATTTTTTTCTAATCCTCAGAAAATTTTTGTTTTTCAATTCATAATGCTAAATTTTATTGCGCCAGGAATTATTTTTTGTGTAGGTTTGGATTAAGGGCTTCTTCAAACAGTTTTTTGACGAATTTAAATTATTCATTTTATTTAAAACCAGAGAAAACATTTCAAGAATTATTTATTACTTACAAAACAATCGGATAAATCCAAGAAAAAATAAAGGGAATTTTTTTAAAAATAAAACTGAGTTAAAAAAATATTTTTATGGTACGTTATTGAGGGCAGCCATTCTTAAGTACAAATCTATGTATATATGTGTGTATATGTATGTATATATATACATATAGTGAGGACTAAAGTGACAAACTTTTAATTCAGTTTCGATGTTCGTTGGGTGAGTGGTTCTTATCGCAATGGGTCATTATCAACACATAACTATTTATTTTATATAATCTATAATTTATTTTATTATTTTTCCAATACCATTTAATCATCATTATTATTATTACAGTATAGCTAAAAAAAAAATAAATAAAATAAACAAATTAATTTTATCATTTCATTAATGCAAATAGAAAGTGACAAATTTTTATAAAGAAAATAATAAAGTAGATAAAATTCAATTTAATAAATTCTCGATAAATGAAATTTGCGATATAAATTTTTTTGAATTTAAATATATGAGCCTGATTAAGATACATTTCTATTTAAACTTGAAATTCAACTCATTTTTCTAGAATAAAAAAAATATATATATATTTTCATTTGCGTTCACTTTAAAAAAAAAATTACAAGTCACAAAAAATTTGAATCAGAAAATTAAAAAAAAATTAAGATTTTATTTACTATTTAAATTTCACACTTACAATTATTATTATGATTATTATATTTGGAAAAAAAATTATAAATGAAATAGGATTGGAATGTCAAATATTTATGGAGGTTTTGTTTTTCACAATCAAATTTATTTTAATAATTCAAAAAATGATATTAATGTATATATGTATACATACATATATTTATAAAATGTAAGAAATGTTGAATTCAAGTGTTAGGTAAGTCATCTTGAGTATCTCTCAATCAAAATCAAGTGAGAGAAGAGTGGAGAGTTCAAATGTTCAAGTGTAACGGCAAACTTTTTTACTTATGACTAAACTCGATATTTAGATTTTTTTACTGCATATTTCACACGTCTATCATCACTCCTTTATTATGCATTTACTATTTTTTTTTATTTTTTATTTATTCAGCTCCAATAATTATAATAATACTGAAAAATATTTTCAATTTACTACAATGGGCTCTGAAATTTAGAAAAATATTTTTTAAAGTTCGTTTTGAAAATCAGACGTCCCGCAAAAATGTCTATTTTTATTTTATCAAATTTCTTCTATTAATTTTTGAGGTACGAAATTTATAAGCTCAGCGCTTTATAACAAATTTGTTTAAATTACAGTTTTTCTAATTTCTTTAAAAATTAATAACTTTTAAACCAATTACCCGTACGAAAAAAGTATATTTCCGGTCAAATCTGAATATATGTCGCATACATGAGACACATTCAATTTTGCCCGGACATATACTTTTTTCGTACGAGACATCACAATAATTAGACTTTTTCTACAATTTTTTAAACTCAATCATCAAATTTGAATAATTAGTTTTCAAAATATGGAATTTTGAAATACATATAAAATTAGAAATCTGAAATACGGTTTACCCTGTGCGCCAACCACAAAACTTCCCCTGTTTTCATGCTCAGAAAGCTCGAAACATTATTGTTCGAAGTCAAAAAATGGTTAATATGTCATTCAACAAAAAAAAAAAAAAAATACATTTGGCTAAAAAAAAATAATTTTTGTCGTATGATATTTTTAGAACAAATCAACCGATTTGAACGTGCTTGGCGGCAATCGTAAGGGTTCATCAATACTTAGATCTGAATACGTTTTGAGGTAAATCGGACAAGTAGTTTATGAGTTATCCGGAAAAAATCCCAGAAATTTTTTCTTTCAATTTTTATCTTTCGCATTACTTGTAAACTATCTAGATCTAAGTTTTAATGAGCCCTTTCGATTGCCGCCAAGTACGTTCAAATCGGTTGATTCGTTCCCAAGATAGCGTACGACAAAAATTAGTTTACACACACACACGCGGACGTTCATCCGAAAACAGTCAGAATAATTTCCTAGGACCTCAAAACGTCGACGTCTGATGAAAACTTGATCTTCGAAAATTGAACCGGAACCAATAACTTCCCTTTTTTCGAAAATTTTCGATTTTCATAACGGGAACTTAAAACAAATAGAGGGGAGGGTGGGGCAGAGCGGCCCCCCTAAGCCAATTATTATTTTTTGTGGCTTTCAACCATATGATCACTTTACTTTTGTCCTATTTCGAACAAATTTATGGACATTTTGCCGAAATTCTGAAAAATATTTTTTTTTTTTTGTGGGGCAGAGCGGCCCCCCTTCAAAAAGTGATAAAAAAAAATTTTTTTTTCGTTTTTTTTTTTTTAAATTGTTTTCATCATTAAGAATGTATTTCTTACTCTTGACAACTATTTTTGGTTTTATATTACTCGAAAAAAATTTTTTAAAGCGTAAAAAATCGTTCACTCTCGATTACCTTAATTACTAATTGTTATTTAATAAAAAAAAAAATATATTCTATAATTTTACTTTATTTCAAAAATTTATCAACTAAAAAAAAAAAAATTAATTTTTATAAATTTTGAGTGACCAAATTTGCCTCTTACATAAAGAAACGGCCGAAAAATATGAAAAAATAATTTTTTCGGAAGTTCCGGCTGGTCCATTTTGCCCCAGGTGTTATGCGTAGGGCTAGAAATGTGGAATTATAACAATTTTTTTTTAATTTGACGATAAAAATATGAAAAAATCACTTTTTCAAAATTTTGGGCTTGTCCATTTTGCCCCAAATGTCATGCGTAGGGGTAAAAATGCGCAAACATATCGGATTTATAGTAATTAGTCGAAAAAAAAAAAAATTTTTTTTTGGTCAAAATTTCAGGGGGGCCGCTCTGCCCCATGGGGGCCGCTTTGCCCCACCCTCCCCTACACGGAGAAAAATTAAGATAAAAAATGTACGATTTTTTATTATGCTGTCGACCAAATTTGAAGAAGGAGTCGTCAAAAATTTATTATGCTGCACTATAATTATGACTATGAACCTCCCGTGTAAAAAAAATTCGTTCCAAAAAGATTCCGAAAAAGTTCCGCATGTGAAACTTCTAAACATGAGACAGATTAGAACTTCGAATAGAACTTTTTTGGAGCGTTAGTAATTTTTATGGTAAAAAAATAAGTTTTTATGAGTGAATTTAGAGTCAAAAAAAGACGTTCTTGAAAATTTTTTGGAATTTTATATGGACATTCCAAAAGAGTTTCATAATCACCACTTTTGACCTTTTTCGGAACTTAAAAAAGACGTTCTAAAAACATTCAAAAATAGTCCAAAAATCGTTACTTTACAACCTATTATAGAACTAAAATAGACGTTCCAAAAGTTCCAGAATCACCACTTTTGACTTTTTTATGGACTAAAAAAGGCATTCCAAAAACTTTCCAAAATCACTTCTTTTGCATCTTTTGTAGGCTAAAGACGTTCTAGAAACATGCCAAAATAGTTCAAAAATCACTACTTTTAAATTTGTTATAGAACTAAAAAAAACGTCCATAAAAAATTCCAAAAAAGTTCTACGAACGTCCTTTTTTGACTCTAAATTCGCTCATAAAAACTTTTTTATTAACCATCAAAATGACTAATGTTCGAAAAAAGTTCCAAACGAAGTTCTAATCTGTCTCATGTTTAGAAGTTCCACATGCGGAACTTTTTTTGAATCTTTTTGGAACGAATTTTTTCGACACGGGCTCTTAACATTTTTAATTCTCTTCTATGATTTCTAATTTACCCAAATAATTTTCATTACAATTTATCAATAAATTTCAAGTGCATGACATTTTTTTTAGTGCAGCACAATATTTTGTTGTGACTTAACTTCCTGTTTCGAGTTTAGTCGACAGCTCGATCAAAATTCGTAATTTCTGGAGCCCATTTTTCTCCGTATAATTTTCAAAAAAGGAAAAATAATAATAATAATTTACTTTTAATAAAGAATGTTGTTTAAAGTGACATTAAAATGGTTGTTAATCTCGCACGTGGTGGAATGCAGTTTTTAAAAAAATTATCCTGGCGCCAACATTTACCCTTGGTTATACATATGCCAAGAAATATATACACATATACATATATATGTAAATGTACATTAGACATGAATATTTTGTAGATCATAAATCTTGTCTCAACATACTTATAATGCATTACATACAAGCTAAGAAAATCAAAATCCACATATTACACCTTTCTATCTCACTAAATTAAATACATACGACTTTATAACAGAGTTTAAAACGGTGTTTAAAAATATTTTTAAACTATGAACAAGCATTACTAATTTGAGATTTATGTTTTGACACTGATTATACTAGATAATGTCACAGTTGTCATGTATTCATATTATTTTCACTCTACTACATTTATATTATTTATTTCATTATTTTTAGCTTCTGATGCATTCAATTATTTTTTGCGATATAAAAAAATTAAATTTATATCGAAACTATTGATTATACATACCAATCGATAATGAACTTTTTTGTAGAAAATTTCATTATCTACAAAATCAATTTACTTTATTTTTATCGTATCTCTAATATTTTACCCACAATTTGAATTTGGAGTAAAAAAAAATTAATTTATGATCACAATAGAAAATTTTTTAATTAAAAATAAAAGCACTGTCCATTTTGCCTTTGGTAAAATTACCATAACCAAATAATGAATAAAAGATATAAAAATAAAATTTCGATGACTTAAGAATAAATAATCTTATCAATACTAATGGATTAAAAACTTTTTTCGGTAATAAATCATACGATTTGTCAAGCCAAATTTATTGTCGCGGATTTATGACGCCAAAAATAAAAAAATTTTGCGTATCAATTTTATTTAACTAAAAAACGAAGTGTTTTTTTTTTCTTCTTGATTTTCATTAAAAATTGTTAGTGATCATGTCTTATGGCTTATTCAATCTCAACTCGTATTCATTCTTATTCTGCAACATGACATTCTATCTTGAGGATTTTTTTTTTTACATACAAGACATTCAAGAGTTTCTTGAGTCGTGAATCACAACGACCGGAACATTTCGTCTCTTTTTTTCTCTTTCACTTTCTGTCTCTTCTCACTTTTATTATATTTTTTATAAATTTTTTTTTAATATGCAACTTCTTTAATCTTGGTTTCGTCTTAAAAAAGGTCCGTTTTTTATTTTTTACGTCAGGTAGATTGAGTTTTAAAATGGACACCATTATTAGGGATCTATTAGTGAGACCTATTGTTTTATAACTTTTTTTTTGACATCTGGTAATCGCGTATAATGATTATTTATTTATGCCTAAAAAAAAACTTTTTTTAAATTCGCAATTTCAATTATTTTTTTTGCTATTAAAATTTTATATTTTTATTTTTATTTACAGTTTGAATTTTTATTTTCTCTAATTACTTATCATTACTGAGAAATAAATATAGCAATTCTAAAATATTTTAAATCCTGGCGCCGGCGTTTATATTTTGTATCACGAGACTTTGATAAATATTTAATATTATGTCTAGATTAAATATAATCTTATATCAAATACTCAATATCTTATTGCTAAAAATAAGATATTGAGTTTTTTTTTAATTTTATTTTCAAATAAAAATTTTAAGCGCCGAATGCAAAATATAAAAATTTAAAACTTAACTATTTTTATGTATCACCGCACATTTGTGGGAAAATTTGCATCGTTATATTTTTTAAAAATTTTATTATACATCGAGTTACTTCTATGTTGTGTTAAAAAAATATTATACCTTTTTCGCGGTTTAAAAAAATATTGCGACATGTTTTATTAAAGTTCAGTTCTATTGCTCGAAATTCGCGCGAAAAAATTTTATTTATTATGGGTCTGGACCGCATAATATATTTTCGTTAAAAATTTTATTTTATGTCATCGAAAACCGCAGATTCAACAGAAATTTTAACAGCGAACATGTAAAAATTTTATTCATGTGAGGAATTAGGACACTATTTAATAATTCGGTAAAAAATTTGTTTACTTTCCGGGCGATTAATTAAAATAAATTTTGTTTATTTAATTAAAGTAATTTTTTTATTATTTGTAACTCGTATTGGGTATTGGAAATCAATTCATATCGAATGATAATTTATACAGTAAGGAGTAAGTTACTTAAACGTGAAACAAGATGCAGCGAAAATAAATAAAAAAAAAAAAAGTGTATGAATAAATAAAATCTAAAGTAAAGGAAGAGGCGAATGAAAAATAAATAAAAAAAGTTATAAAAGATTGTCGACCGCCCACCTAATAACACCTCCCGAAGACGTTTAATGGAATACAAGAGCACCAAGCAAATTCGATCCACTCGAGTATGTAAAGTAAGAAAAAAGTTTAAAAAAAGTAAAAAATATTTTTAAAATAAGAAATATTTTTTTAAGAAGTAAACGAGGGTATCATATCGATGAGAAATTCACACCTCATTTATGCACTGAGATTATATCACTGATATACATCAAGTTTTTATATTTACAATAATAATAATAACAATGAATGAATAAGTAAACCATGAAAAATTTTTTTTCGCTGAAAGGTTGTAATTTACGATGTAATTATCGTATTAAAATGCAAAAAAAAAAAATTTTAATGCTTGGAATGTATACTTTTGAATCATCAATCGAATTAGATGCCAAAAAAATTGTTTGACCTACATCTCGTGAGTTTTTAAATTTTAGGGTTTGGTCCTTCGAGCCGGACAGTTTTCGTTGATTGTAAGTCACTTAAAAAATCTGGGAGTTTTTAAACTACACGATTTGGATCTTAATGAGCTTCCAAATGCCTTCACGTAATCCAATCTCAAACTTTTTCGCTTAACCCGCCCAAAATTGAAACATAAAAAAATTCCCACGCAATCTCCAAATTCCCATTCCCTCTCTGCATTTAAATTTTCGTTTAAAAAAAATTTTTTGTTTTTAAATCTTCAAATGTTCCTCACAAATACACACTCCTAGCTTAAAAATGAATTTTTTTTTGTCATCCCAAAACCCCAATTCTGCACCGAATTACAGGCAATTTGCATAGTTTTTTAACGAAACTTTTAGACTAAAAATTAATTATTTTTATTACTCATATATTTTTTATGGACTCAAGTAATACCTAATTCTCGTATTACATATACGTTAGTATAATTTAATGCATACCGATGAAAAAAAAAAAAAAACCATTAAGGCATCAAAAGAGGAAAAAAAAAGATCTACGAGATCAAATCAAATGCCTATTTAGTAGTCAGTTTGTGATGGCAACCTGTTATGTTTAATTTCGGCAACATTTACGTGCTTAGTTTATCATCTATCTCTTTAATATGTAATACATACATATCTATATATTTATACGCTATAAAGTCGGCATGATTTAGCTAAAAGATCAAAGAATTTTAATATTTATTTTTAATACTAAAAATAACTTTAAATATTTTTATAAATAAATATATATATATATATATATATATATATATATATATATATATATATATTAGGGTGGCGCAAAAAAACCGACTATTTTTTTTTTTTCCATCTCGCATGAAAATTTGTTGGTATACGATGTTTTAAGAAGCCTCTCCACAAATCAGCTCGATAAAAAATTTTTAAGAGGTCGCTCACGAATTTTGAAAATATCAAAAATGATCAAAATTCGGATTTTTATTTAAAAAATTTTTTTTTTCTCGTGGCAGCAATAGTTTATATCTATGAAATCATGACTATGCTGAAAATTTCAGCCCGAAATTTAAATATTTAAACGGCGCTCAAGAATTTTGAATGTTTCCGAGCGCAGTCTCTTGGACGTTTTTGAGCGACCCTTAAATATTAATAATAAAGCTTCTCGATTTTTTCACCATCAATTTGCATGACAATGAATGAAAATATAACCCGAGAAATAGAAATAATAAGTTATTTACATACTTTTTTATTTTTTAATCCAATTTGTAGGTTTTTCCGCTTATTCAAAACTTACCAAATTTTATTGTTTAAGACTGTCCTGTATATTTTTGGTTATGCCAAAGTTATATTTAAGTAGAATGACAATAATTGAGTTATAAAAACTAATTCAAACTATTAGTTACATATTATCAGTTAATATTCGAAATTCTTGAGCGCCGTTTAAATATTTAAATTTTGGGCTGAAATTTTCAGCATAGTCATGATTTTACAAATCTAAACTATTGCTGCCACGAGAAAAAAAAAATTTTTTAAATAAAAATCCGAATTTCGATCATTTTTGATATTTTCAAAATTCGTGAGCGACCTCTTAAAAATTTTTAATTGAGCTGATTTGTGGAGAGGCTTCTTAAAACATCGTAAACCAACAAATTTTCATGCGAGATGGAAAAAAAAAAAATAGTCGGTTTTTTTGCGCCACCCTAATATATATTTATTTATACAAAAGTTTATTAGTTAGCTATTTAATTATTAGGATTTATACTAAAAATTTGATAGTTAGCAATTTTTAAAATAAAATTAAAAAATTTTATCTAAGAATCTTTTTTTGATAAATTTCTGCGGTTAATTTATTGCCCGGTTTTTCGGTAGGGCTAAGAAAATTAAAAATAAATAAATCTAATTATCATCTACAGGAATTTTATTTACTGATTTCTAATTACTATTATTATTATTATTGAGTAAAAAAAAAAGGAGTAAAGTTAATTAAAATAAATAAATCAATATTCAATTTATTTTGATTGATTTAATAAATATTAAAATTGATAACTCAGTAATTAAATAATATTAATTATAAATTAAAGTTAAGAGTTATAGTAATAAATAATAATAATAATAAATTTATTACATTTAATTATTAATAATTATTAAAATGGTTATTAAGTCTCAGACAAAATACTCAGACATAAAAGGGTTTCGTGAAATGAATTTTAACACGCGACGTCCGGCGCCAGTGAATTATTTATTAATTATCACCGATACACTTAACTGTCTCAAGGAGTTAACATTATTCATTCAAAAAAATCTATATAAATATACATTTACTTATTTATTTATTTATTTAAATAAATAATAATAATAATGATGCTAATGGTGATGAAGGAAAAAACTTAAGGATGAGAAATTAAAAAAATTTGTTAATAAGATTAAACGTTAAAAAAAAATGATGATAATAATAAAATTAATACGAGGAATAAATGGATTTGCAAGTAACTTGATGCGTGTATGTATGCAAATTAAATACATCGGTGGTCCTGACTCATGACGTCTTGTTCTTTATTTATTTTTAAATTTATTTTATTAAGATAACATGCTTCAATTAAAGTTATTGAGACATCATGCAAAAAATTATTGTCGTATAATAAATTATTGCCGGGGTAAAATGGGTAATTAAATTGTTTTTTTATCATAGTTCAGTCTCAAAAAAATTAATAGATTTTTTAAATTCAAATTAAAAATTTTTATGAACGATTAAAATTTGCTAGTTAAATTAACAGTTTAAAAACTCAATAACATATATACAGATGATTTTACGGTATTTTTTACATAAAAAAAGTATAGAAAAATTACTATAGTTGTACACGGAGAAAAAAAAAGTATTTCTTCTATGCTCATCAAGGGGAATTGCCTATGGTGTCATAGTAAAAATCTCTATGTTGATATAGGAATTATCCACATGTAAAACTGGGAAAAAATTCCTATATCTTAAAAGCATTTTTCCGTGTATATAAGAATTTCTTCTATATTACATAAGAATTTTTCCTATTTTGACATAGGTATTTTCCCTATAGTAACATAGAAATTATTCCTAGAATGACATAGTAACACTCCTATAATAACAAAGACATTTTTACTATGTTAATATAGGAATGACTCTCATGCTAACATAGGAAAAATACCTTTGTTATTATAGGAATAATTTCTATGCTACTATATTTTTTTTTTTTTACCAATTTTTAAATATAGTGAAACCTAAACTTACAATTAACCTTCTCAATAAGACAACTTATAGATAAATTTAGAAAAATAGAGATAGCCCGAACTGGGAATTGAACCCAGACCATGTCGGTATCGCGCTGAGTGCTCTATCAGTTGAGCTATTCGGTCCTATACTATATTTCCAAACTTTTTTTCCTATAGTAACATAGAAATTATTCCTATAATAAGAAAGACATTTTTACTATGTTAATATAGGTATGACTCCTATGCTAACATAGGAAAAATGCCTGTAATAACATAGGAATTTTGACCATATCAACACAGTAAAAATTCGTATCATGACATAGGTATTTTACCTATGTTATTAAAGGAATTTTTGCTATGTTACCATAGGTATTTTTCCTATGTTGATATAATAAAAATTTCTGTAATAACATAGAAGTTTTCTCTATGTTATATGGTTATTTTTACAATGTCAGCATAAGAATAATTACTATGTCAACATCAGAATAATTCCTATGTGCACACAGAAATTTTTACTGTGTAACATAGAAATATTTCCTATATTAACATAGTGAAATTTCTTATGTCAAAAATTTTCTTATTGGAAAAACACATTTTTGAACATAGGGAGAATACCAATTTTCTTTTCTCCGTGTAGTAGCATGAGGACAGTATGGATTTATAGTTAAACTTAGCGATAGCATAGAACTTTTAAATTTATCGAACAAAATTTACAATTTGCATAGTAATTTTCACAAGGCAACAGATTGAGTTTTATTTAGAAATTTTTACTAGCTGCATCGTAATTGATTATGCAAAATTACAATATTTAGTAAAATATTCGTTAAAAATTAAAATGAAAGCCATAAATTAAAAAATAATTATAATTAAAAGAAAGCTGAAAAAAATAGGTTAGGTGCATTCAATAGCTCAACGTACATGCAATCACTTAGTAACAACAAAAGAGAAGCATGTTAGTTTTGTAAAATAAATGGTAATCTATTTATTCAAACAAATCACCGCTAACAACAATAAAAACACCTCATCACTATAATTATAATACAAAAGAAAATTCACGAGATGTTATACCGAGAGATGCTCGCTTACACCTCAATACGTCACATAATTCATTCTAACCTATCAGAACTAGAATAAACGAAAAGAGCCGAATACTTCCGAACAAACTCGAATTTAACAAATTTTTGATAAAATTACCATGTTCTGTAGTACGAAATTTTTAAAAATTGGAATTTTTGAATTTAAATCGACGAATTGTCTATTAGATCTAATTTTTTAAATTATTTTTCATAGTAAATATTAAAATAAAGTGATAGATTTTTGGATTTCAGGAATATTACTATGTGGTATAGTAAAAATAGTTATCTTTTCGAGTATAATTTAATAAAACTTAATTAATAATTATTCAAACAAATAGAATAATTTCCAAAAATTTTCAGTTGTCCCACCGTTATCTCAAATTTTTGAGTAATTTTTACAATAAAATTCTTTGCGTGTATAAATATACTTCCCGCATATACATTTATATATACATATATAGATCACGCGAGGTGTCCGGCTTTAACAAAATACCGGATTTATTATCGCTCTCACCTCTCATGTGTAACTTTAAGACGCAAGAGCTTTTATTTTTTACCTTATTCTATTTTGAACCTTTTATCCATTCAAATGATGAGCAATAAAAAGTTATAAAAAATAAAAATAAATAAATTAAAGTATTAAAGAATCTTGAGAGTTCGCGTGGCAAACAGTTTATTAAACAGAAAAGTTTAGTCTCTCGTCTTGTATTGGTTGTTGTATTATATGTTAAGTCTTCATCCTTATGTATCAATATGTATATACATATATATTGAAGGAAGCAAAGACCAAGAAGAGGTTCAAGTAAATATTAAGAGTTAAACGGAATATACCGACGCGAAAATATAAAGAGTGGGGATTATTGAGAGTTAGTACCTTGTGAAGAAGATTCAAACTACACGGTCAACAGTCTTTTACTCTTTTACGGAATAGTATATCTACGCCAGGTGGATTTTAACCAGTTTTTTTCTTTTTAGTTATTAATTTTGACTATTTTTATTTTAATCCTTATTTTTATTAGTAGCTTACTCTTTATTTAAATTTTTTTAAATTTTTTACTTATAATCTTGATTTATCATCATTTTAACGTTTCTCATCAATTCTAATCAGAGAACTATTTAAATAATTAATAATCACTTTTTTTTTTAATTATTATTATGATTATTCATAAGGATTTTAAATTTTGATTTAAATGCGAGTTAAAAAGTGGTGTCTTCTAATTTTTTTTTTTTTTTCGAAAAAAATTATAGAAAATTTCAAGCGCCAGCAGATGTGACGTGAATAAAATAGTGATATAAATTTGAAAATTTTAAATTTTGAAGCTCTGAATTACGACTGAAGTTAAAAGACAATTAGCAATTTTCGGATTTTTTTTTTTAACTCGTCAATTAAAAAATAAAAACTCAAAATATGCACATGAAGAAAATTAAAAAAACTGTAGGTGCAATTTTTTAAATATTTTTTTTTTCATAATTTGTTGTTTTTAAAAAAATCTTTAAATTTTAAGACGTCGGCCAACTTCATTTTCATTTCGAATTCGATAAATTTTTACTCAGTGATAAAAATTACGCGCATGATTATGGTGAGGCTCAAATTCATGAAATATTTGAATTTTTTTTTGTATTGATAAATAAATGCATACATATGTTAATAAATGTAATGAAAAATGTGGCGTTTGGAAGCAAGTGAAGTGAAGTAAAGCAAAGTAAAGACATGAAAAAGCCAAGACACTCTTTAAAGTCGTTTTACGCGGCGCGCAACCAAGCGCAACTCTACTCGGTGAGTTTAAAGACAGCTCACAACCGCCTCATGATGTCTTGCGTGGCCATGCGTCGTTCACTACGTTTCTTACCACCATCGTGGTATCACCAACTCTACCCGTCTCTATCTTCATCATTATTATTATCACCATTTTTCCATTACCATCATTACCAATTACCGCTATCACTACCACCATTACCACTATCATTATCATTCCAACCCTCAACGCCATTTTACCCCCTCCCCCTCTGAGTTATTTTTAAATAAATTTAGTTTTTTACCACAAATTTTTTTTCTTCAACTGGAAATTTATTTTTACAATTTTTTTTTTTTTTTTTTTTAAATTATATATTAGTATAAAAATGTATGTAAAGTGGAAAGTGTGAAAGTGATTACGTGTTATAGTGGTTTATTTATTTTTTTTTTTTAAATCAAAATTTTAATTTTTTGGAAGCAAAAGTGGAAAAAAATTCAAGTGACAAATAAATGAAAATAAAAATTAAAAAAAAAATAAGTGAAGAAAATTTAACACGATAATTTAAAAAAAAAAATCTTAGCCGGAGGGTTATAATAGTATAAGAAAAACTTGTATATATTTGCACGTATAAGGGCGAGAAGATATAAGAAAGTGTAAGGAAAGGAATAAAAAAAAATGTAAAATAAAATATAGAGAAGATATGAGAACTGGCAGTAGTTATGCGCTCAAATTATGCGTCTTGGTTGTTGTTAAGGATGCACGATTATCATACAACAACAAGATCATCGAAGAATCAGAAGCACAAATATCTGTATCAAGATGGCCATAAGAATTCAGATAATTATATCAAGATTACGGGAAATACCGTCGAATTTACATGATTGATAGACCAGTCGGCGAATTAAATTGGTGAGAAAAAAATTTATATATATATATATATATACGTATATTTAATAGTTTTTAGTTTATAGTCTAGCCAGAGTGGAGTTTAAAGTTGACGCTCTGATAATTTTATTACGCCTCCCATAAGTTTTATATCGGCTGTAAGTTAGTTATTGGTTAATGTTAGATATGAAGGCTGGTCTATGATTGTAAGAGCAGGACTGTGGGAAAATATATAACTTTGTTGTATTGTGAGTGAATGTACAAACACGTATTGGAATATCATTGGCTGAATTTGTTTAATTTTTTTTATTATTACTGACCAATCGTATTGGAGATTCTTTCTAATAAATCAAACTTTATTTTTTATATGAATATGTTTTTTTTTAACCGTGAAAATTTTAATTTTTTCGCTGATTTTTGAAAAAAGTTGTAGGTCATTTCTGACAAGTAAAAAAAAAAATTGATACAAATTCTTCATTAAAATATATGAGTTTTCGCATCTTCTATAGCAAAATTTAGTTGGAAACTAGGCCATTTTAACCGGAAAATGCAGTAGAATATTTATAAATAAATGACAATGGTCATTCAATTACTAGTTTAAAATTGAAAGTGATTAATATGAGTATTTAAAAATTTTTTTAGCATCAAAACAAAATCACTTGAAATTAAAACGTTAAATTTTTTTTTTATTTTGTAATTTATAAACACTCTTATCGCAAAAAATTCCGTGAGTTTATTTTTATATTCAAGAAAAAAAATTAAAATTAATCTTTTCAATAATAATTATTATCATAAATTATACGTGTATTGAAGAATGGCACATGTTCAAACAAATGAAGACAAACCACCAGGTGCACCGAAAAATGAAAGGGAATATAAGAGCGCGAGTTAATAAAAAGAAGATAAAAAACAATAAAAAAAATAAAGAAAATTATTAGATCGATAACTTGAAAATTATCACAGTAGTACTACTATGGTATTAAAGTAATCAGTGTAACGACTTCCATGTTATATATCTACATATATAATATATGCACACACTTTTTTTTTTTTATACAATTTAATTTTTAAACGTTTATAACTTTCTTACTTTGTATTTTAGTGATTTGTATCACGGGACCTTTTTTATAAAGAATTTAATTCTCTGTAAAATGAGTCCTTTGATAAAAATCAATAGGACTTATATTTTAAAAGTTAGAGGCAATTTAAAAGTAACGTGAAAATTATTGAAAATTAATTATATGTAAATTTTAAAAGAGATACAACTTTTTAAATTTCGGTTTTCGTGATTCGCGTCAAAGGACCTTTTTTGTAGAAAACTAAATTGTCTACAAAAAAGGTTCGAAAGTACAAATCGATTGAATAAATATTTTAAAAGTAATGTGAAAAATTTTGAAAATTACATGCAAATTTTTAAGTAGCTATAACTTTTTAAATTTTGGTTTTAGTGATTCGCGTCAAAGGTCCTTTTTTATAGAAAATTAAATCATCTACAAAAAAATTCCTAAAGTACAAATCTATTGGATGAATATTTAAAAAGTTACAGGCATTTTAAAAGTAATATGAAAAATTTTGAAAATTACATGTAAATTTTTCAGTAGCTATAACTTTTTAAATTTTAGTTTTAGTGATTCGCGTCACAGGACCTTTTTGGTAGAAAATTAAATCATCTACAAAAAAGGTTCTGAAGTACAAATCGATTGGATGAATATTTGAAAAGTTATAGTCACTTTAAAATTTAAATCCTTTGAATTTCTGAAAGGCTAAACGACCGCGAGTTGAAAAAAAAATTAGTAAGAGAAAATTATAAGATTGATAACTTGAAAATTATCACCGTACCATGATATTAAAGTAATCAATATAAATACTTCCATGTAATATACGTAACTTGTACACTTTTTTTTTTTTTATTTTATTTTTTTATTATAAGTACTCACTATTTATTATTGTAAATAATAAATCGATTTGCTGTTACTCAAAGGCCAATCTTTATCTTACAGTATGTATTATTACAATACAATTGTAATTTAATTTATATATACATATACATATGTATAGATATATTTATATATATATATATATATATATATATATATATATATATATATATATATATATATATATATATATATATATATATATATATATAAAGTAAAAGGGATGAGATCGTAAATCGCGGTCTCACCGTTTCCAATGGGTCACGCCCCATTAACACGAGGTTACCACACTATAACGATGAAAATCTTTTTTTATCATTATTATTATTATTATTAGTTACTTTATTGGTTTTGTTAATTTACTTTTTTTACTTTGGCAACCAGTCGATTCGATCGGAAACGATTTGATCAGTTAAAACAAACAGTTGAGCTGACGGTGTTTAATAACTGTTATTTTGGCCGGAGAATTTATTAATATGTTCAAGATGAGGAATTTGAGACTTTTTTTTGTTCAAAAAATTTTCGTTAAAATTTTTTTGAATTCACTTCTGAAAGCTTCTAATAAATTTTAAGTATAATCAAAAAATTTTTTTGAGATTATATAGTTGCTTTTTTAATTATAAATAGTTTTTGGACATACTTGGAGTAATGAGACTTGACGTACTTTATTGTTCAGATTTTTGGCTACATTTTCAAAAAAAAATATGTTTAAATATCTTGTTTTGTTGCCGAGAAAAAAATGAACAAAAATTTTGAAAATTTTTGAAAAAATAATAATAATTTTTTTTTTTTTCAACTATTGGATCGCAGGAGAACCTGGACCCAAATAAATCATCAATTAAATTATTAAATAATAAAACCTAAAGCAAATATCTTATCTCAACACCTCGGTATCGAATTGCATCAACAATTGACTCATGAATAAACTCAGCGATCCGATATCCGATTAACCAGAAATAAATCCGTCATTATTTGAACTAAATAAATAAAAATAATCAATTTATAAGTTTGTAAAAAAAAATTTATTTTTTATTTTGGTTCTCGTTAAGTCAGTGGGTGGGATAGTGACTTGAGTAAAGGGGAAGAGGTAGAAACTGTGAATGAAATAAAGCAGCCAGAGAGTGAATGGTTTGGTTGAATTTTTATTTTATACATATATGTTTACATAAATGCGGACATCCACAAGAAATCACGCACGCGTACTAATTTGACATATTGCAGAACAGACACTAGAATTATATACTAACTTTATACTTGCCCTTTACTTACACATTTAATTATAAATTTTAAATAAAAAAAATAAAAAATGTATCTGGCGACGATGTGACGTGTTAATATTATAATCTATTTCTAGATTTTACTGCTTACCATTTAGATACTTTTTTATAAACTTATCTTTGATGACTTTGTTTATGTTAAACATAAATCAATAATTTATGTTACATTTTTTTTTTAACTAAATTCTTACATCTGCTTAAATTTATTACTTATAAGGCGAAATATTGGAATTACGTCAAAAACTTTAAACACTTTTGTAAAGTAAATTTAATTGTCTACAAGAAAGGTATCAAAGTTTAGATCGATAGAATCGATAGTTGAAAAGTTACAGTCATTTTCAAAGTGAAATCCAATTTTTTTTTAATTGCGGAAATTTAATTTTGAATACTCGTAACTTTGAAAATTTTGATTTGAATAATTCGCGCCATAAGACTTTTTTGTAGGAAATTTAATTTGCTACAAAAGGTTCTGAAGTGAAATTCATTAGAACTGAAATTTAAAAAGTTACAAATGTTTTAAAAGTTGAAAACTGAATTTTTCTAATGCTCCGAAAATTTTCATTAACTTTAAAATACTTTCAACTTTTTAAAATTTTGTTTTATTGATTTAACCTTGAGGAACTTTTTTGTAGGTAATAAAATTTCCCACAAAATTGTATTTAAACTTTTCAGTGTAACTTGGATACTTTAGTTGTTACAAGTATTTCTGCATAAATGTTTAAAAAAATAAATTTTTTTTTAAAATCTACACATGTATTTATAAAAGTATTTAATACAAAAAAAAATATATGATTCCTAAGAATTTGTGTGTAACTTTAAGATAATTAGACATAAACCCTCGTGTTTTAATTGAGGACACGCGTGTCGTTAAAAATAAAAATAAAAAAAATAAGATAAGGCGCGGGCTTAAAATAAAAAAAAAATACGAACAATAACACGGGGTTAAATAAAATTATTAAAAAAATAAATATATAGAAAATAAAAATGCTATAGATATTTTGTCGAAAGATTCAAACCGGTCGACAACTAAGAATAATAAAATACATTTTTTTAAAATAATAGTTATTAATTTTTTTTTCTAACGGTAATTGAATATAATAATTTGAAAATAAATATTTAATTGATGTTAATAAAATAGTGAAGTCTACAAATAAAATAAAAAAATATTAAATAAAATTTATAAAATAAAAATTAATGAATATTCATTATTTCTCAACTTATCATGATTACTAAGCAATTTTTGCGTTAGTGAAAGTTTATCCACTTACTTCGTAATCTATAAAAAAAAAAAAAAATATTTATTCAGTCACATGTAATAAATTTAAAAATTGATAATTAAAATTTCGTTATTATAATTATTTTGAATCTCGTTACACTGTAAAAAATTGGGAGTGAATTCGGAGTGATTACCGATTTTCATTCAATCCGAATTCACTCTGTCACTCGGAATTCCAGAGTTTAAAAAAAAATCACTCCGCATACGAAATAAAGAGTTTGGTTTTTCATCGGAGTGATTTGGAAGTGATCTGGATTTTATTTAAATCTGCATTTACTTTAATTCAGAGTTTTAATATCAAAATAATCTCTTTTTAACTTCCCGCTAAGAAAATTTGAAATTTTCAAAAATTCGGAAAGTTATTGGCTTCGGTTCGATTTTCGAAAATCGAATTTCTAAGAGATTTTGACGTTTTGAGGTTCTACGAAGCTATTCTGACTAATTTAAAGATGATGTCCGAGTGTATGTATGTATGTATGTACGTACGGACGTACGTATGTAAATATCTGTAACTTTTGAACGGATGAACCGATTTGGATCGTCAAGGTGGCATTCGACGCGGCTTGTTAATATCTAACCTGTAAAAAATTGAGTTTGATCGGTAGGGTGCATTCGGAAATATTCCAAAAATACAATTTTTTCAAAAATGTTTTTTTTTGATAACTTGTAATGTGCTCGATGGATAAATTCCAAAATCAACTGAACTCTAAAACTTTATAAGCCGCGTCGAATGCCACCTCAACCATCAAAATCGATTTATTCGTTCAAGAGAAACCGTTGTTGAAAGAATTAAAAAAATTTTTTTTTTTAGTATTTTTGAAATTTCTCAAAAACGACTAGATAAATCAATTCTAAAATCTGATCAGCTTTAGAACTCAATAAAACACGTCGATTGCCACCTCAACTGTCTCAATCGGTCAATTCGTTTGAGAGATATCGTTGGAGAAAGAACGGGAAAAAACGTTTTTTTTTTTTCGAAAAGAACGGCACACAAGAGTATTTTCGAGCTCGAAGAGCGACTGTATTCACAACAATGTTTTCGAGCTCACGAAGCTCGAAAATAGCGGGAAGTTTTAGGCCTGGCCCGCAGGGTCAACCGATAGACCGATTTTTAGGAGTGAATTTCACTTTAAAGAGAGGATTAAATACACAAACAGTCACCCGCTTCGTATTCATTCCGTAGTCATTCCAAAAATTTTTTAACAGTATTATTTTCGGAGTTAAAAAATGAAAAACCTCAAATCAAAGCTTGCAACTTTAATAATTTTTGAAATAAAAATCACCTGAAAATTTACAGACCACCTACATCATAAGAATTTCTGATAAACAATTTCGCAATAAGTCACTAGTCGTGTCTTAAAACAAAAAAAAAGTTAAAAAAAGAAAAGGAAAAGCTTAAGGCTATGTGCCTTAACGCATTATCTCCTTATTTCATTCGCACTGTCTATAATTTTCGGCATAGTATTATTTTGAGCTTCACCGATCTCAACCAAGTAATGGCAAAATTGTTGGAATGCCCTGGAGCTATTTAGGGTGGATCTAAAAGTTGAAGCCAATTCGCATCCTGCACCTGCTAAAAAAATAATCATTTTTTTTCTTTATTCATTATTATTATTATTATTATTTTTATTTTTTATCAACCTTATTACTTAACATTACTCGTAAAAATTTAATCCTGGTTTAAATAAATTGGTAAAAATAAATTAAACAATGGATATAAATATATAAATAATTTATTATGATTCGTGACAGACTTCCCCACTAATCCGAGAAAAAAAAAAAAGAAAAAAAACGTACGTGTACAAACGTTATCCTAACGGATTTGACTAAAAATCAAAAGAAAAAAATAATAAATTATTCTTAAAAATTTTTCGGTTCTTTTTTTACTCATTCTTGTATTCGTGACAGCTAAAACCTTTTTACCTTTTTCCCATTGCCAATGTTTCTTTGCTCCCTTTCTCTCTCTTACTAAATTCGTCTTTATTTTTTTGGGCACTTTTTTTTTCGGAGAAATATTTCAGTAACCTGAGGCAATAACCATTTGCACATTAAACATTATACATATTTATTTATTTATTTATTTATAAAACTTGTAACTAGATCTAACAAAAAAGGGCAATCGGTATCTGAAATGGAAGTAGATTTCTCAGTATTTATTTATTTTGAAGTTTTAAGATGAAATTAAATTAAAAATCAATTTTTTTTTCTATATTTCATGAGTTTTCAGTTTAAAAACTGCACGGAGAAATTATTCTCGTTTGAAATACTATGGTGTCATAGTAAAGTCGGGCCAGAATGGCCACCTAATGAAAATTGAAATAAACACATGCGAAAATTACTACACGGAAAGAAATAGATAGTACTGGTTACTGTTCTGCGCAGTAGTTGACGAAAAATATAGGGAAAAATTCATTTTAATATGACTGATTCATATTAGAACAGGAGTAAGTCATTGCTTAACACGTACGCCTACTATTAAACTTTTTAAACAGTAACCAGTGCTGTGCTACACAGTACATGAAACGTATGACTGGTTACTGTTAAAATATTCGTCGTTCATAGTTCAAGAGTATACAAACCTCTCAGCACAATTCTTGTTGCTGTATAGAATGTAAGGACTTACTATTTAGTGACAGGAATGGTGACTTAGATCTCGTAGATCTCATTAACTTCCAGAACAGTACTCAGTCCTGTTCTGACATGAACGGCCACTAAATTCTTACACTGAAAAAAAGATTTATTTGAGCCAACTAAGATTTCTTTGAGCCAAAGATACCGTATATTTGGATATGGCCAAATAAATATTTAATTGTGAGAAAGATATAATGTATTTGAGTAGTTTAATTGCGAGAAATAAGTAATTTATTTGTGGTAAAGAAATGGTCCAATTGCTACAAATAAATAAGGGCTTCAAATATATGTATAGTATCGCCAAATTTTAGGTTATTTGTCACAAATTAAATATATTCACCACAAATATATCAATTACTTATCACAAATAAATTATATATTTCAGTCAAATTATAAAATCATTTGAATCAACTGTTATATTTTGTCGTACTAAATATATTTATTTGTCATTAAGAAACATTTGAAAAAATGCCACAAATAAATTGATTTATTTGGGACAAATATTTATTTTTTTCAGTGTGTATGTTTTTACTATTCTTGACACTACAGAGATTAAATCCGGAGTGAATGAGGAGCGGATGACTGTTTATTTATTTAATCCTCTAGGAGTAAAATTCACTATGAAGGGGAGTTTATTTTAATATTTAAACTCCGAGTCGGAGTGAATACGGATTGAAGTAAAATCCAGATCACTCCGAAATCACTCCTCAAAAAAACGAAATCCTATTTAGGGGAGGGAGGGGCAAAAGGGGGTACTTAAGGAAATACCAAGTTTTCGAGGACTCAAATACGCTAAATCTTATTTTTTTTTTAATGAAATTCAAGGTAAATAAAAGAAATTTTCAGTTACCGTTGAAAAAAAAAATCTTCATTTCTGCGGGCAAAGTGGGGTACCCCCTAAAAAAGGTAAAAAAAAAAAAATTTTCTGGATTTTAAACGAATTTGATTAAGTTGAATTTTTTTTTATGTAATTTACATGAAGAAAAATTATATTTTACATATTTATTGGATACAAAAGAAGAAAAAAATTTTTTAATAGTTTTTATCATAAAACAAACGTCATTAATATTTTTCAACTGACAATTGATTTTTGAAAAAGTTTACCAAAAAAAAGTCAAAGTAACGCTTTATTATATTTACAGAAGTGATTTTGGAATGTTTGAAAACCATTTAAAATATAAAATTTTTTTTTATCAAATTTTGAGGGTACCCCGTTTTGCCTACCCCACCCCTTTTTGCCCCCCCCCCCCCCCTTCCCCTACACTGTGTGCGGAATGATTTTTCATTAAACTTTGGAACTCCGAGTGACGGAATGAATTCGGATTGAAATAAAATCCGTAATCACAATTTTTTACAATGTATTTTTGGAATTCGAAATGTCCATCATTATTGAACTAGTTGACCGATTTTGCTAATCTTTTGCTCGAACTTAGCCAAGTTTAATCGTTCGTAAAACAAGTGTTCCAAGTTTCATTAAGATCTGTTTAGAATTGTGGATGCTATCTTCGTATATATATCTATATATATATATATATATATACTTTTAAACCAATACTATTTTTGGAACCTATTCGATGAATTATAATAGATTATGGCGAAATCCTTTGAAAATTATACCGTAAGGATAAATGCAATAGACAGATTTCTATAAAATCTACTAAAAAATGTCGCTTTCTTTGGATCCTCTCTCTTTTACTCTACTTAAATTAGTTTTTTTTTCACTTATATTAATTATAATGACTTAATAAAAAAAAGAGGTTAAAGTTTAAATCGGAATGCTTGTCCTTCTAATTAAATAATAAATCCATTTAATTATGCAATTATAAATAAATAAATGATAAAATTATATGGAATATAGAGCTGAAAGAATGTAAACGAGAGTTTATAAGTAATTAAATTAGTTGCATTATCTTGATTTAAATAAATAAATAAAAATAATAATAATTATAATAATATATAATAGATAAATAATATTTATATGCGTTTGAATAAGTGTGTTTACACGTTATAAGTAATGATTATATTAGTCTTATAAATGACGTTAAAATAAAACTGTTTATTGCAAAAGTGATACTAGAGTCTGGACTGAAAAATAAAAATTTAAACTAGTGGCAAAAAAATTTTATATAAATAGATATATATGTGTATAAATATATTTCCTTTTGTCATTTTCTTATCCTCAATATAAACCGGTCTACAAGTTATTGCAGTCTTTGAAATCGCTTTGAGATGCAAATTTACGTCCCATCTTTGCTCTTCATAGATAGAAATTTATTTTCAATATTCATTAAATATTTTTACATCTATGGTTATTTTCCAAAGGGAAATTTATGGTGTTGAGGGCTATTATTATTTTCTTTTTAAACATGGAATTTAAAAAAAAAATAATAATGAAAGTTGAAAATTTGAATATATATATAGCTACTTTTATGAGTGTAGTTTTTTTTTGAAAAGACGTAGATCAATGAAATCTATTCCATTTCATTTTTTGAGCCTTTGGCTACATTTTCAAAAAAAAAATTGTTTAAATATCTTCTTTCATTGACGCGAAAAAAAACTTTTAAATTTTTTAAAAATTATTTAAGAAAATTTTTTTTAATATATATAAGCTACTTTTATAGGTGTAGTTTATTTTTGGTAAGATATAAAGTAATTATTTTAATGACATTTCATATTTTGGACCTGTGGTTCCATTTTCTAAAAAAATTTGATTGAATATGTTGTTTCATTAACACGAAAAAAAAACTTTAAAATTTTTGAAAAATTCTTTAAGAAATTTTTTTGAATATATATAGTTACTTTTAGAGGCGTAGTTTATTTTTGGTAAGACATAAAGTAATTATTTCAATTACATTTCAAATTTTAGACCTATGGCTACATTTTCAAAAAAAAAGTTATTTAAATATCTTGTTTCGTTGACGCGAAAAAAAACTTTTAAATTTTTGGAAAATTCTTTAAGAAATTTTTTTTGAATATATATAATTACTTTTATAGATGTAGTTTATTTTTGGTAGGACATAAAGTAATTATTTTAATTACATTTCATATTTTGGACCTATGATTACATTTTCAAAAAAAAAGTTATATAAATATCTTGTTTTATTGACGAGAAAAAAACTTTAAAATTTTTAAAAACTTTTTCTGTATATATATAGTTACTTTTTAAATTATAAATTGTTTTTGATTAGATCTAGAGTAATGAGTATCGTTTAATCTTTTTCTCGAGATTTTAAACGACACATTAAAAATAAAATATGTCCTATTCCCAGCTGTAGGTCCGTACTAAAAAAAATTCCCAAACATTAAACCGCGAATGTATCAGGTTCAATAACCGAAACATCGATGATGCAAGACAAGTTTTAGATTAAAAAATAAAAACTAATAACAAATAAACAAGAAAACAGTCAAGGAACAAATAAATTTATTTATCCGTTACCAACAGCTTGTTTCTCAGCGTATCCGTCTATTTATCAAGCCGGTTTATCTGGCATACGGAGGCGCGGAAACCCTTTGCTCCATAACACAACAATCTTTCTTATCTCGCCTACAAAAAGCTTAAGCTAAATCTGCTGTCCCCTCTCTCCAGATTTAAAAAAAAATAAAAAAATAATAATAATAACAATAAAAATTCGCAGAGTACTTAAAATAAATTCACCTTTTAAAAAGTAATTTGTAAATTACGAGCACAGAGAAAATAAAAAACTTAATAACAGCAAAACAGTAGACGATTTATTTCCGGTTGAGTTGTTAGTGGTCATAAGGCGTGTCCAGTAGTAATATGCCACATTTAATAGTGTCCTGGTTAATAAATCATGTTTTAGTACTTGCAGTATTTTTTTTTTAATTCTTACTTTTGGTAAAACAATTTTTTTTTTTTTTCTTATTATAATTTAAAATATTGTGACATGTATTAGTAAGATAGAATATATATATGAATGAAATATATAAAAATAAAATACGTGTTTAGCCTAAAGAATTAAAATTATAATCATCCGCGGCATCAATTGCCGACAAATGTGCGTGTTTGCCTGTCTTCGTTGATGTTAAATAGCCAGACAGTTTTCTAGCGGCTTTTATTCACTTATATATATGTATATATATAAATAATAATATATGTATGGACATGGGTTTATTAAATTGATCGTGAGATGAACGGCAAGGTGATAGGAGCTGAGGTAGGAAGAAATTAATCGCTTAACTCGTCCGTTGACGATTATCCTCTTACTTCGGTTGGCTTTCATCTATTTATATATATGTATGTATATATATACCAATAAATAAAAAAGAACAGAGAGACGGGTCAACTATAGAAGGCTTCTGGGGGATAATCTGATGTGTGATTTGATATGATGTGATTTGATATGATATGATATGGTATGATTTGTTGTTTGAAACCATGGCTATTAATAGAGGGTACGAGTATGTCTAGACTGTTGTTGTTGTTAAAATCTTCGGCTCGTTTTATGCAGTTTTCGGGCTGTCAATTTGAGCGAATAGAGATCGGGTATCATTTTGATCTAGTTTTTAATAAATAAGACGGGATCATTTTAGGAAAAAGGATTAAAAAGAATTAGATATTCATATGTATATTAGACTGATTAAAAAAATTCGACTATTTTTTTTTCTCGAAACTCACTATTAAATAGTTGCAGGGAGGTGAAATAAGATACCTGTTAAAAGTTGAGCTGTTAATATTAATGTTTAGAAGTCACTCATTGCGATTTTATATTTCGATTTAAATAACATGGGAAAAATAAAATTTTGAATTTGGAATTTTATAACTCCGCAATGGCTCATTGTACAGATAAGCTACGGGTACAATTTCGTAAGAAATTAAACGTTCTGCAAAGAAAGTCTCTTATCATTTTTTGATAAATTCATCTGTTCAAAATTTAGTGGAGCTTGAAGTCAAATTTATAGTAAATTTTGAGATTTGTTTACTTTTCCGGCGAAACTATCAGACTTATCACAAAATGTTATAGGATCTTTTTTGTAGACAATTTTATTTCATACAAATTATCTCCGATAAAGTTTTTCAAAATTCCGTATTGTTTTCTAGTTATTTTCATTTTAATGTCAAGATCTTGAAATTGATCAGAACACTATTTTTTGAAGATCTTTTGTCACAAGAATCCCTTTGAAAATCACTATCTAGATCCTTTTCTATTTAATTGTAACTGATAGAAAACTTAAAACTGGTAATCAATGAAAAATTTAGCTGCCATTTTTTACTTTTATTATTATTTTTTTTTCTTTTTCCTCGACCAGCTACTGGAAGCAGCACTAATGTGACAGTAGAATTGAAAAATAAAAAGCGACATCTAAGGAAAGAAGGCGGGATTTTTGAAAAAAAAATTAAAATATTTAAACTGACAGAAAAACTAAAAAAATGAAATCAAAAATAAAACACAATTAATAAGTTACAAATTAAATAATAATTAATTAAATATTAATAATTATCATGAGCGATTGAAGTGTGCACTTTTGGATTTTCCAAAATTTTTTTTTTTTTTACGATACTCAAGTTTATGAATTTTGTTGCATTATATTGAGGTACTTTGCACGTAAAAAAAAAGAATTATAAAAATTAGTAATTGATAACTAAAAATTTAGAATGTGGTCACAATTTAATATCATTTCAAACAGTAATTTCGTGGTTTTATTGAATATATTATAATAATTTTAATTTCAATATTGAAACTTGAAGTTTATATGTAAATAAATCATGTTACAAGTAATAGAAATTACTGTTTGGTAGATAAAAAACTGAAATTACAATAATCTAACGTTTCAGCTTCAACATTTGATGTTTGGAACATTAAAGTTTATAGTAAAAAAGTAAAAAAACATTCAGTATGATAAATAAAATTTTCAATGTCGAACAATTGATTTTATGTACAACGGTATATAATTATTACTTTCTTTAAACTGTCAAAAAGAATACCTTAAGCGCATCAGTTTTGATAATTTGAAACAATAAAATTTTACTTGTGTTTGCAAGCTTTTAATGTATGTGAAAAAATTAATCTATAGTATTACTGATGCGCGACTATATATATATGGCAAGATGAGGTATTTTATCATTTCAAACAATAAAATTTAAAGACCAGGAGTGACTATTTTTTTTTCATATCAATATATTTTAGAGAATCATTCTTATACTTTTTCGCTTTCAATATTCTAGTATTTATGAATTACCTTTTTTGATGGGGGTTTATTGTTCAAACAATAAAAATCAATTGAAAATCCGAATAAAATTTATCATTTATTTTTTTGCGTGTGAGCTTTATCATCTCTTAACTCGAGAACAAAATTTGGAAAACAAAATTTGTTTTTGGTTCAAGTAATCTGTTTTTTTGTGTGTAAAAAAAAAAATTGCGTAAATATTAAATCTATTCCGAGAAAAAAATGCTAAAAACTAAAAATAAATAATAATTTAGCGTGTGACATGAAAAAAACTTAGCCTCATAAAATTAAACATGTCAGGTGTTTTGACTAAGCAAAACAATAACTTTTATTATGTCTAGCTTTTGTTCCCTTCTACTCCATTATTTTTTCTTTTTTGTTAAAAAAAAATTCCTCGCGTCAAAACAAAGTCTATAAAAAAAATTTAAATAGTAATAAAAAAAAAAAAATTGTTTTAGATAAATATTCATTACGTCGCGACGAATATAATTAATTAACAAAGTTAACTGCATGAATAATTATAATAATTAATGACTGCACTCCGATTTGATTAAAAGTAGGCAACGATTTTTTTTTAAATTTCTATTTAATTATTAAGTTGTAAGCAAATAATTAAAAACCAGCGTTGGGTTAAGAAAAATATATGTACGTATATATGTATATGTATGTTTATTGCGGAGTTAATTAATAATAATATGTCAAGCGGTAGTTAGTTAACAAGCTAGTAAAACAAATAAAGCTAAGAGTGATTACTAAATATTGTTTTAGAGATGTAGAATTAAATGCAGTCATTGATGTTTATTGGTCGGTAATAAATTATTCTCAACTGTTGGTTGGTTGGTTGGTTGTATTATTGTGTGTGTGTGTGTGAGTTGAGGTAAATAGTGGAGGTAAATTCTTTAGCAATTACACTTGTTGAGTGTACGTGAGTTGTAGAGATAGTACAGGCCTGGGAGGGTAAGAGGTTTAAATATTATTTATCTTATCTTGTATTCTCTGCGGGGAGTAACTGAGATTCTGCAGATTTAATATTGAGAATTTCGATGGAATTTTCTTAGGATCTGACTCACTTTAGACTGATGGATTGGAATTCTACTCGGTGAAATTTTAAGGTTTTCAAATCTGGAGAATGTTAATTCTGAAGAAAGTTTTATCAAAAAATTTTTTAAATTCTTTGATTTTTTTTCTTGACAGCAAAATAAGATGACTAAAAAAGAATTTTCTTTTTTAAATATGTCAACGTTTGAAAAACAACATGCATGAACATCGGAACACTAAGTCACCAAAATAATTAGACACCCAAATTAACTAAAATAATTAACGTTTTAAATGCTATGGTGTCGTAGCAAAGCTGGACCATGTTGGCTTATATATATATACTTATAGATATATACTTATATACTTATAGATTTATATTTTTCACTGGCAGCAAGAGATTATTTACTGCCAAATAGTGATTGTCACATGATATTCACTAGTTCGTGATTAACTGGGTCAAGAAAATAACTTGATGTTTACTTTTCTGACTTATTTGACTTGCTTTTGACTTAATTAACGTGATTTTGACTGCTTTAATTATTTTGACGAATATGACTTTTTCAATTTAGAAATTTAAGTCAACTAAGTCAAATCCAAGACAACGTGACTTTAATTTGACTTGGTTGGCGTAAATGGGTACTCAGTAAGACAACTGTACGTATTTTAAGATACGAAAATTCATTCGGTTTTAACTTGCTTTTGACTTAGTTGTCTTACTGAGTACCCATTTACGCCAACCAAGTCAAATTAAAGTCACGTTGTCTTGGATTTGACTTAGTTGACTTAAATTTCTAAATTGAAAAAGTCATATTCAAGTCAAAATAATTATAGCAGTTAAAATTAAGTTAATTAAGTCAAAACCAAGTCAAATAAGTCAGAAAAGTAAAAATCGAGTTATTTTTTTGACCCGGGTTGTCACGTGATATTCACTAGTTCGTGATTAGAGAGTAAATACTATCATTCTCATTAATAATTTTTTAATTTATAATTTAAGCGTAATTATTGGATAAATATTTAAATTGATTGTCTATATGCAGGAAAAATTAATATTTGAATTTTAAAAATCGTAACTTAAACATTAAAAATTTATGACGCGTTCGAAAATTTATTGTTTGTAATGTTAAAATTCCCTATATTGACATCAGGGTTGCGGTGTATAATTTCAAACACTAATTTTTAAAGTTTTTTTTTCCGTGTAGTCAAAATTTAAACACTTGCCAAATAATAACAGTGAAACGCCATAAGCATTCTATAGATATTTAACACACCGTGAAATGTGTTTTAAGTGACTACAAAAAACAATTGTTTTGCTTATGGCCTTAAACGTAGAACACATTTAATGTGAGTTGAAATAATACACTTGTAACACACTTAGTTGTAGAGTGAACAAAAGACGGATAACGATAGTTTTTGTTATGATGACAAACATGATTAGCTTACGGCAACAAATCAATTTGTTATAGTAAAAAAATTAAATTTACTCGTAATGATATAAATTACAAAAATATCGCCGTATATCAAAACCGGCTCTTGTTACCGTAAGTAATCTTAGCTTATGATTACAACAAATTTTTTAAGTGCAACAAACTCCTTTTGTTACTTAAGAAATCAATTTTTTAGTGTAACACAACAGTTTTGTTACAGTTATAAACCAAATTCTAAGTGCAACAAACAATTTGTCATCTTCACGAAAACATTGAAATCACAATAAACGTTTCGTTGTTCATTTATTAAGACAGAAATTTGCTACCACGAGTTATCTTATCTTGTGGTTACGAAACAATTTTTTCCGTGTGGTTGCAGTAATTTGTGATATAGACTCGTGTGCACAGTGGGTAAGTGTGCGCGAACCTCATGCATTTCAGTCCGAAATGATTGAGTTTGCGCACACACCCACAGCGCATACTTGCCCCACATGACTCTAATCGTTGTCAATTTTACTATGGACATGGTAATTTTCGCGTGTTTATTTCAATTTCCGTCAGGTGGCCAACATGGACCAGCTTTACTGTGACACCATAACATTTCAAACGAGAATAATTTCTCCGTATTAGTGTCAAAAATATAAGTACCCAATGCTAAAATTTTCTGTCATCATATTCGTTCATTTAATCTCATAAATAACCCAGATATTCTTGTCGTCAAAACCTTTAAATCTCAATCAATTTCGTAAGTCCATGATCCACTTTTTCCATCCTTATTTATTATAAGAAATATATACATATCACATATATATGTATACTTATTTCTTGCACATAACACAGGTATGATCAAAATACTATTTCATAATAATCCGACATGTAAATTACTTGCGTCCATCACCTTATTTCCTCTTTCATACATACATACATACATACATACATATGTATATATATACGTTCTACTTATAATTACACACATATAAATACATATTAAAAAATACAGTTAACTCCACAACTCAGAACTTTCTTTCACGCTCATCAAATTTAAATCTCCAATCTTTTTTAAATAAAAAAAAATATATATATATATAAATATTTTCCGCCATCTGTCATTCAAATTATAATTATCCTTTTAACAACTCGTTATATTTTAAATAAATATAAAACAAACATTTATTTGGCACCGAGTTTAAAATAAATATTGCCATGTATTTATTCCCAATCACTCTCTTTCAATTTATTTAATAATAATAATAAAAAAAAAATATATATTCAAGACGAAGTTTTATTATTTGTTTCGATAATACATAAAGGATATTAAATTAATAATATTTTTTCAGGCTATTTATCAGTCAGATATTATTTATTTAATCATCATATGGCGCCATTAAATCCTGGCGCTCAATAAATTTTTATTACTCGCTAAGATATTTTTTTAATTGATAATTATTCAAGTTACGCAAAATGTTTCATTGATTTTTCTTAGAAATTATTTAGATTTTTTTTTTTTTTTTTTTTTCAAAACTTCATACTTAAATTTTTTTTTTATCTGTCCTTAATACCCCGGATATTAATATTAAAAAGTAAAATCTGTGTCCCACATAATATAAAATCCTAAAAAATAAAATTCATAATTATATATTCAAATAAAATTTAATCACCCACTAAATAAAACTAAAACATGGTTAAATTCCCAAGGGATAATTTGAATATATATAGCCATATTTATTACACTTAAATTATAAATTAAAAATAATAAAAAGTAAAACGTGTCCAGTGTTAACATGCCGATTATTTAAATCGTCAGCAAATTTATTATCTATAAATTTTTTTAAAATTCATTTTTTCACGAAACATTTTACAAATAATTTATTTTAATCCAACACTTAACTTGTTTAATTACCATAATTATCAATAATTATTCAGGACAGTAATTAAATAATTATCAATTAATAGATAAATCTAATTAAATAATTATCTATAATTAAAATTATTTTTCTTCTTTAATTAACCGATTTTTTTTTCTCATAATTTTTTTCCATTCATAAATTTAAAAAAACAATAAAGAAATTATGGAAAATTACTGAAATGTCTAGAGGAAAATTTCTGATGGACGAAATTTTTTTTTTTTTTTTTTACACAGATAAATGTACAGGTAAATTTCTGGCGCCATAGACTGGTATTACTTGTACTAACGTTTGCTCAACTCATTAACGCAAATTACCTTCAAGGTCTCGTCAATTTTTTATTTTTTATTTTTATTTAAATACTAAATATATATATATATATATATATATATATATATATATATATATATATATATATATATATATATATATATATATATATATATATATTTTACTTGCTTTATATACTTTTTGTTTTATTAAACTGGTAATTGGGATTACAAAGTATGTAAGTAGTAATAAATAATAAATTTTATTTTTTATTGATTTGCGGAAGTGAAAAAAGAATTCTTACGACACGATCGCAAATTAATTTTTTTTTTTTTTTTACAACTTTAATTAGTCAAATTAGGTAGCGAAGGGGGAGGGGGGCTAAAATGAACCATCAGAATTGTTTTTTTAAATTAAGTTAACAAATATAAAATTATTTCAACCAAAATTTTTCGGTGAATATTTGAATTTAAATTTGAACTAAAAATTAAAAATTTTATTTACTTTTAAAAATAGTTGTGAATAAAAATGAAGAAAATTTTTTTTTTGGTGACGAATAAAATAAAAAAATATATAACAATATTTTGAAGGGAGTTTTTGAATGTTGAATTAACATCCGACTAACCTCGACTAATACAAACGTGATGTTTCGAATTTCTCCTGAAGGTCACATACTCACAACAAGTCGTCTTCTGATTACATATTAAATCCGTGCAAAAATATTTAACATATCTTTTTAATGTGTATTTTTAATCTTAAGACACACGCTGAATGTCTAACTTGGTGTGTCTAATTGCCTTTGTAATTTAACCGTAAAAATTAAAAAAAAAAAAAAAAGAAAAAGTTTTCTTAATTACTGTGAGAAATATTTTACTGAATAAACACGTTTGTTTATTTTTATTTTTTAGTTTTTATTTACAGTTCTTTAAATTTTCATCTAAAAAATATTTTTAAAAATTTGATCTCATCACGGAAAAAAATAATGCTCAAAATTTTAATAGTTTGTAGTTTATTTTGACTTAAAATTAGTATATTTGTCTACTAATATCAAACCAGGATCATTATATATTACAAAATGGCTATTATTTATATTAAAATTTGACACATAGAAGAGCAAAATTTGTAATTTCGTATATTAAAATTAATATGAAAAAAGAATCGATAAATTGATATCTACAGTTATTTATTACTATTCAAATAAACATAGGAAAATTAAAAAAATTTACTACCTATTCGATGTATGTATATAATAAATTAATTTATAATAACGAATAAATAACATTTTATATTAATTATTAGTCAATGGGATAGTATTTATAAATGAAGAGTTGAAAGTTTTCGGTATTTTTATGAGCAAAAAATCAGTACCTAGTATACTAATTGTTCATTTTATTATTTACCACTTATTCGATTTATGTATATTGTAAATTAATTTATAATGATGAATAAATGATATTTTAAGCTAATAATTGATCAGTGATATCGAATTTATAAAATAAAAGTTTGTAACTTTTGCAATTTTCGGCTGGAAAAATCAGTATCTAAGATAGCGATTCTTAATTTGACCAATAATTATTTTTTAATAGATGTATGCCATAAATTGATTAATTTTCACTAATAAGTCACGTATTTATACCTAAAAGTAATTATATTTATACTTACTTTTTGAAATAATTGATAGTAGTTTTTAAGAATCTACAAAAATTAGTAAACTACTTTGCATTAGTACAGAATAGGACTAATTATTGATAACAGATTCTACTTTTTACTATTATTTAGTAATGTTTAATATTCTGTTTTTTCCGTGCAATATAAGAAGAAAACAAAAATAAATATTTTTGATAGAATTTCATCACTTTGTTAATGACGTTAATTAAAAACTAATGATAATAGTAATTGATAAATACAAACGGAAATGTGTTATTATTTAAAATTAGACTGCAATTTTTTAATTATCATTTTTTTTTATTTTAAACATTCTTAATATATTTATAGTGGCCGTCAGATTTGCCGAGTGTCACGTATTGATAAACCACGCATAAAATACATAAGTAGACATAAAAAAAAACATAAAAGGTGTATAGTAGATACAAGTTTTATAACAATAATAAATATAATGATAATGGTAATAATAAATAAAGGTGAATACGTCGGTAGTGACGCGTGACGCGTGAAAATTTTATAGCTATATATGTAAATATATATATATATATATAAATTAGTAATGATTGACATGGCGCCTGATTAAAGTTTATCCTGGTATTTATTGTTTTGAAAGTAAGAATTTAGTTGCTATTTCCGATTGATTTATTATGTGATGAAATTTTATATCCGCGGAATTTTGATTCTTTAATTTTAATAGTCTGATTTTTTTTTTTTTTTATAGGGAATCAAATAAATTTTTGAAAACATTTTTTTTTTGAAAATTTAGAGAAAAGTCTGGAGAATTTAATAACTCAAATTGCAATGCGATAACTACTTTTTTTTAATTTTACAGTCGGACAAGTAACGAATATATATTTGGGAATAAAAGAATTTGATTTTCTTTTCAAAAATAATTTTTTTCTAGAGAATTAAATGAGTGATTTCGAATAAACTTTTTTTTGAAAATGTCGAGGAAAGTCTGAAAGATGTCATAAAATAAATTTCGATGGACTCACTGTTTCACGTTTAATCCTACCGTAGAAAAACTAAGTACATATATTTGAGAATTCAAAAAATTTGAGTCTTTTTTATTAACAAAAATTTTTTTTTAGAGAATTAAATGATATATTTAATATAAATTTTTTCTGAAAATGTAGAAAATAGTCTAAAAAATTTAACAAAATAGATTGCGATTCGCTAACTAATTTTTTTTTTAATTTCACTGTAAAAAAACTAATATATATTTGGAAATTAAGAAAATTTGAATTTTTTCACAAAAAAAAAAATTTTTTTCTGAAGAACTAAATGAGATATATCAAAAAATTTTTTTTGAAAATGTAGGGAAAAGTCTAAAAAATTTAATAAAATAGATTGCAATTTGGTCACTATTTTTGTTTTAATTTTACAGTAGAAAAGCAAAGTATATATATTTTGGAATGAAACTAATTTGAATTTCGGTGTCGAAAAAATTTTTTTCCACACGAGATATTGATATAATTTTTTTTTGTTTCCTAAAAAACGTCTGTAAAATATGATAACCTATAGTACATAAAATTAATTATAATGAGGAAAAATAGGTGACAATAAAATTACTTGTAGAAGAAAAAAAAAATCAAAATACCGTATAAATATTTCTGTATAAAAAAAAAATTCTATCTATCTATATATATATATATATATATATAATTTTTATTGCTCTATCTTTCTTGACCAACGTTGATTGCCGATGCCGGTGAGATTATGGATTATAGCGGAAATCAGTATTTATGCAGATGCAACTTGCTCGCGACTGTGTACGGTGACATTTAGATTGTGATCTTGGATGCGCAATCCCCTAGTTGTTGGACATACCGTGAAACTTGAATGCTAATTTTCTCATTAACTCTTTTATCTCTCTCACTCATACACTCACTCATCTTTACATTTATTTACTATACACAAGACTGAACTCAATATAATTATTGGTGAGTTAAGCTTGAGGATCATGATCAAATCTCATACTTAATACTTATTACGATTATCCATACTTATATATATCAGGCTTATAAAAATTATAATTATTGATTTTATACATAAATTATTCATTTTTAAGCCAATAACTAAAACTTATATTTTTATTTTTTCAGAAATTTAAAAAAAACGTGAGAACCATGGACAAAATATATAAATTTAAGTAAGTTTTATTTTTTGCACAATTTTATTTACTATTGATTCAATAGGAAGGGCAAGATGGTCACTCGAAATTATTTTAAATTTTATTTTAAATAAAAACGTCTAAACTATTGAACTTACGTCAAAATTGATAAGGACCTTTTTTATAGAAAATTAAATTTTCTATAGAAAGAGTTCTTGGCATTTTTGTTGTATCTCTCATGATTTAGCCACAATATCATTTTTAAGTCAAACGAAAAAAAAAAAAAAATATTAACAAAAATTTGACTTTTACTTAAATAATTCCTAGCATCTAAACTATGAGATCTAGACGAAAATTGGCATATACTTTTTTTATAGAGAATTAAATTTCCTATAAAACGATATCTTATCATTTTTGTTGTATCTCTCATAATTCAGCCACAATATCATATTAAAGTCAAACGAGAAAAAATGAAATATTAATAAAAATTTGATTTTTACTTCAATAATTTCTAGTATCTAAACTATAAGATCTAGAGGATAATTGAAAGATACCTTTTTTATAGAGAATTCAATTTCCTTCAAAATTGTTAATACAATTTTTTTCATATTTTCAATAGTTTAGCCACAAAAATAAAAAACTTTAAACAATACTAAAATAAAATCTATCGATTTCATAATCAATTTAGATAAATATTTATAAATAAAGTAATTAAAGCCCCACCTTTGGCCTTTTATATTTTCTATTGTCTGGTCGTAGACATATATATTAAAAAAAAAAATGTTGTCTAGAGTGTTGTTAAGTGTAATAGAATTATCGATGACAAGACAACGACTAAAGACACAAAGACGCAACTTGTAATGTCATTGTTATATCAATCTAGTCAATTTAAAATCGCTTATACTGTTGAGTATCGACTATTGACTATTGACATGCACAGCACAGTGTTGACAAGATTGATTGTATTAAATGATTGCTAACGCCAACACATATCCTTGATCATTTTTTTATATCTATCAATGAGCTACTAATTTTCTCACATATCCGGCACTGACTTTTTTTCATATTTATTAATATAATTATTTCAACATTTTAGTATTTAATTATTCCTTGATATGATTGATCGATGATCGGTTTATTTATTTATGATAATTAACTTGTTTGCCAACAATTTATCAATTTGCTATCTGACTTTATGGCTTAATCATTCAACTTTTTGAATTGAAACAATTATTATTATTATTATAATTATTACTAATAAAAAAAGGTGTTGAGTTAATTTAAATAAGTTTATAATTTTTTGTTTACTTGATATCGCGTTGAAAATTCTATATCTCGGTATCTAATTATCATAATTACTTTTTTAAGCGCTTATTTTTTTCCTTACTAAAGTTTCTACAAAAAATTTATCATATTTTTAATAATTATGAATATAAATGAGCTCAAAAAATTGATAAAGAATCAAAAACACCTAATTTCGTTTGGCTCAATACTTCTAAACTTGATTTCTCGGTACCTAATTATCATAATTACTTATCTAAGGGCTCATTTTTTTCCTTATTGAATTCGCTACAAAGAATGTATTCATAAAATTTATCATATTTTTAATAATTATGAATATAAATGAGCTCAAAAAATTGATAAAGAATCAAAAACACCAAATTTCGTTTGGCTCAATACTTTAAAACTTGATATCTCGGTACCTAATTATCGCGATTACTTATCTAAGGGCTCACTTGTTTCCTTACTGAATTCGCTACAAGGAATGTATCTATAAAATTTATCATATTATTGGTAATTATAAATATATATACTCAAAAAATTTATGACGAACCAAACACAAAATTTAGTCTGACTCAAAACTTGATATCTTGGTACCTAATTACCATAATTACTTATCTAAGGGCTTATTCTTTTCCCTATGAAATGTACTACAAAAAATGTATCTATAGAATTTATCATATTTGTATTATTCATCAAGATATCGAAGCTCAAGCTTTAGTATTCAAATTACAAAATAAAAATACCAGAATTTATTATTTAATTATTAATTATTACGAGGTCAAGAATAATAATATAAATAATAGGCATCAAGATAGGTGTATTAAATGATAAAATTACGCAATTAGATAAATAGATATTTTAATTACAAACAAATAAATAAACAAGGGATTTAGTGAGTAGGAGTGTATGAATATATAAGTACTTAAAATTACTGGGACAGAAGCTTCAACGAGACATTTAAACATAATTCATTGATGATTACCATGTTTAAAGGCATTTACGATTTACTATAAGCACGTTAGTTATGCTTTAGTACTATTCATCCAACATGTAGGCGTTCTGCCTGCTCGTATATTTATTTAATCCTGTTACTATTATAATACTTATTGAAAAAAAAAATGTATATATTTATGATTTTATAATCTATACTTTCACTTTGGTAAATCTATAACAACTAAATTATCATATTATGTAGATCAAATTTTATTATCATCACTATTTATTGTTATTATTCTTACGATCATTATTTATCCCGAGGAATTTTATTTCTTTTGAATTTTAATCGATTGATTCCTATTTTTATTTTTTTTTTTAACACTATAAATTTAAATAATCAATTGCTGGTATAGAGTTCTTAGAAAAAGGACTTAGAAGTGATTTTACTACTAAAAATTACGCCGGAGTAATTTGTGTTGATTTTATGGAGACTTTTAGATGGAAAGTATCGATAGGATAAAGAAAATTTATACACTGTAAAAAAAAACGGTATGTCCACGTTATCCTGACGTTATAGTTATTGGTGTTCAATTCAACCCCGAAAACGGTGTAAAAATAACACCAGTAACGGTACTTTGACTTTGTTGTCTTGAATAGAAAGAAAGTAGTTTTATTTTTAAACTATCAGCTGTTGAATTTTGTTTCAAATACAAAAAAACATTTTTTATTGTTTCACAAATTAATAATATGATATTTTTGATTCAAGTCCCTCTGCAAACTAAATTAGCGAGGAAAATAAAATTGAGTAATCAATGATTAATTTATCATCTTTAAATCCGTCATTACCTCATGAAAAAAGACAGAGTTATAATAAAAATAATTATGACTGTTCCTAAATATTTATTTTAACGAGTCATCAAAAATTTATGTACTTTATTTAGTTTAATGAAGGTGCAATTTCTTACTTTATGGATAATAAAATTTTTTTTATTTCAATTAACAATAATTTCGTAATTTTAACGCAATATTGTCTCTAGTAGCATTCTTAGGGAACTCTTACGTAAATCTGTATTTTCATCTTCAGCAAGTCTGTATTATCAATCTTGGACAAGTCTGAGGCAAGATACTTCCGTAAGATGCGATAAGTAAATCTGTTATGATGCATTAGCTCAGACTTGCTGCAGAATTGCTTAAGATACCTGGACATGGCCACCCTTACTTCGTTAATTCAGTGGCACTCACTAAACATTTTCGATATAATTTTATCGAGTGATAATATTATTAATTTGTAGCACTTTAAATTTAAATGAGGACCACTGGGTCAGCTATAGGTACTGAGTGTTGCTTGGAGTGATTCGGAGAAAAAGAAACCCGATATCTTAAGGAATTCTGCAGCAACTCTGACCTAACATTGATGTATAGTAGACATATTGGTTAAGAATTGCTGCAGACTGTTTCTGCAGATTTCCGTACACGGAAAAAAATTAATCGTGAATGCAACATGATGCAGTCTTGGTAAATAAACATGATGAAATCATGTTGCATTCACATGATTTGTCATGTTTCGGTTACATGATAGTCATATTGCGGTAACATGAGAAAATCATGTGGCATTCACATGATAATCATGTTTCGGCTACATGATAATAATGTTGCGGTAACATGAGAAAATCATGTGAATGCAACATGATTTGTCATGTTTCGGCTATATGACAATATGTGGCAGCAACATGATTTCATCATGTTTATTTACCAAGACTGCATCATGTTGCATTCACGATTAATTTTTTTCCGTGTGTCTTTAAGAAGAATCTTAAGCAAAACTTGATGAAATCTTTGGCAAGTATACTTATGAAATTCATCTTCTTGAGGTCTTTTTTAAATCTACCGTAAGAAATTTGCTGAAGGACATTCGTCATGTAACTTCCTTAATTCAATGTTACCAGGGTTGATTTTAAAGTGATTAGGGGAAAAAGAAACCCGATATCTTAAGCAATTCTGCAGCAACTCTGACCTAACATTGATATATAGTAGACATACATCTTCTTCAAGTCTTGTTTAAATCTACGGTAAGAAACTTGCTGAAGGACATTCGTCAAGTAACTTCCAGGGTCAAAAATAAAACTTGATTCAGGCTCGCTTAACCTTATTTTCTTTTGAAGTTATCGATTTGCCGACGATTTTTCGATACGATCTCGACTTTTTCGACTTAAATCAAATTTTTTTCAACTTTTTGAACTTTTTTCATCTTGGTTTCAACTTATTCGTATTTTTTGATCTTAGTTTGAACTTATTAGTCTTTACTTCGAGCACGATAGTCATTCACCTTACTTTTGACTTGCTAAATCAAGTCGAAAAAAAGTCATTTATTCGTCTTACTTTCGCCTTAATATATAAAAATTATTTCACCTTAGTTTTGACTTTTTCGTCTTAAAATTTAAGTTGAAAAAGTCCAAACCAAGTTAATTTCGACTTGATCTTGACTTTTTCGTCTTAAATCGTGACTAAGTAAGCCAGTTAAGTCTGAACCAAGGCGAAAACTAAATGTGTTTCATATCTCCGTAAAAAAAAGTCGAGTTTGTCTTATGAAAAACGGCTCCTCTTTTCGACTTGGTAAACCAAGTTTAAATCAATTTTTATTTTTGACCCGGGTTGCTAAAAACAATGCTACTAAGGATTATTTTTTTCTTTGTAGATCTTAAAAGACATACTCATACCCTTAAACTCCGATCGGAGGTAATTTATTCCGCATTCACACCGTTTTAACACTGGTTCAATACCACCGCTAATTACTACCTCTACACCAGTGCGAATTCGTTTTAGCACCGCACCAGTGTTAAAATGAGTCCATTTTAACCGCTTCTTTCATGTGTAATAAGGATCGATAGTCAATACCTCGGGAACTTATAATAAAAACGTGGTAATAAAATTATGAAAATTGTGGCAAAAAGTTTGATCTTTTAAATAAATTCATCAAAAGTAATCAAAGTCTGTTTATTTAAAAGTTATAAATTTTTCAAATTAAAAAAAAAATAATCATCTTTTTAAAAATGTTTCTTTTTTTTTTATAATTCCCAAGTTCTTAAAAAATTATTTCAGTCAATTGATTTGCATTCTCTGGCCTTTGAATGTTTATCCTTCCCTTTCATAACATTGTTATGTTAAATCTCTTGTTTAACATAATACCTTACTAAGAATAATTTCGCGAACCTGCCCACGTGGAATCATCTCTTTAAAATAGAAAACAAAGTTCCGTCTTTTATTTCAAATTGAGCTGTTAAACCTGCCAGTCTTTCAATACGATTTATGTCTTTAAAAGAAACATTTTATTCATGAGTATTGAGTCTTAAACACTACACAACAACAAAAAACCCAACAAACAAATAAAGAAAAACAGTTTTTTGGAAGTTAACTTTTTTCATGGATTGTTTATTTTAAACTGCAACTTTTTATCATACAGTTTAAAAATTAAGTACAAAAGAACAATTACAATCATGTTTTCATTGCTATTTATTTTAAAAATATCGAATTTCCAATCGAGATAATCAAAAATTGAAAAATGTTTCCTTATTAATATTAAAAGACTCGATATCTCGGTACATTATTATCATTATCTATATTATTAAGAGAATAAGGAAAATTTTGTTCCCGCCATATCTATATGACAGAATTAGTTAATGTTATTGAAATTGGTGTCATTAGATAGGTCTTGTTGTGCCTTTTCATAGTTTAAACTCTTTTTAATTGCAAAGTATTGAGATAAATAGATTTATCTATATCATTCAAATTACATTCAAATTACGCGAGAAAAAAGACGATCGTATTTATTTTCTTTAAATAAATTAATACTTTAATTATTCTGTCACTAAATATGACTGAATGTCACTGAATATATAGCTATATTATTTATATCGCGTTACTTATTCCAAAATGACAGAATTTAATACTCCTTTTTGGTTTTAGGAAGCTTCTCAAAGCCAAAAAAGTGTGCATAGAAAAAAAAAGGATTCATTGATACAAAAAATCTTTACTCGCCTGATAAAAATTTTTACTTACCCCAAGAAATACTTTGCATCGTAAATTGAAAACAAGAATTTATTTAGAACTAGAAAAAATTACTTGGTGCAAGGAATTGTTTCTCGACCAAAAAAATCTTTTCTCGCCCCAAGATAATTTTTGTATATAATTGATAATGCATAAAATTTCTTGGTGCAAATTTAAATTTTGTTGCGGCAAGAAATCCTTTTTTTCTGCGTATTTTATAAATTTGGTAGTGATATTTGGGTAGTCACGTAGTGGCTGCAGGTTGCTCGTCACTTATCTAAGGGCTTATTTTTTTCTTTAAAAAATTTACTATAAAAAATATGTCTATAAAATTTTTTATATTTTTATTACTTTTCAAGATATTTGAGTTTAATCACGTTATCAAAGTTTTTGAACACGAAATCGTATTTAGGATTTAATCTTTTAAAATTTGATATCTCGGTATCTAATTATCATAATCACTCATCTGAGGGCTCATTTTTTTTCTTACAAAATTTACTATAAAAAACGTATCTTCAAAATTTATCATATTTTTATTAGCTTTCAAGATATCGGTCCTCAGTTCCTAAACTTCCTAAAAATGAATACAAAAACCAAAATTCCCATTTCACAATTTTAATAAAAAAAAATAAAATCTGCAATATCATGTACAGTCTAATTAATCAATGTATGAAGACAATGTAATCACAGATATATTATACGATAGTGTAATGACAGTAGCACTTAAAGTTTAAAATAGCTGGTGTAATGCACGCGAACGCGACATATAGGATTAGATTTTATCCGACATAATATAATACGAGTTGATGCGAGTGAATGTCTCAGTCTATCAGTCGCGATCTCGTAATTTTTTTTTATTTTTATTTATTTATTTAACTATCGATCATTAGATCGTTAATTATTTTTTTTACACTGATAACAACACGGATATTAGATATTTTTACATTTTGCTGAGATTAAATTCCATTTTCATTTTTAAATCGCTATCTCACTATCTCAAGTGTACTATTAATTATTAAATTTTTAATTTATCGATTATATTAATAACTAATTGCAATACGAAAAAAAAAAAACGAAAAATTTTTATTTTTACTTAAATTTTAATAAAAACGATTATTATTCTAATCGGAGACGAGATTAGAGACATTGATAAATAGAGAGGCGTGTAATATTAAGTGAGAGGCGTTTTTGCATTAACCAATCATAACTTGTACAATTACTTGTTGCATTACACGACATTATTATTATTATTTATTTGGTAATAAATATAAATCATGATTATTTTTAATATCAAATCACTTATAACTTTGACTATCGATATCTCACAAAGTATCTCATAAATATAGACTTAATATATGGTTTTTGGAAAAGAAATTAACCGATCTACAATTTTTGTGTCTTTGAAAAAATCCATGGGACCAATGGTTCAAAAGTTATTGCCATTTTTTAAATTTCAAAATTTTGTATGAAAATAGAAATTTGAACCGGGTCTTTGAATGGATATAACTTTCGAACTATTGATCCTATGACATTTTTTCATGAGACAAAAATTGTAGAGAATTCAATTTCCTTTCCAATGACCACATATGATGTATAGTTATTTTTCATAGTTACAGAGATATCGCGTCAAAAAAAAGTTTTAAAAAAAAGTATGAAGACAGAGATATAATTAATGAGTTATTTGATTAATAAGATAAATAATAATTGAATTGTCATCGTAATAATGAAGTTTTTCAATTTTTACAGATTAGACGAAGCCTGTCACAGATGGAAAATTTTAAATCCCAAGAAGTGGACGTGGAGTCAATTAAATTGTCCCTAAGTAAATTAATAATTAATAATAATAGTAATAATATTAATAATAATGATAATAATAAAAAGTGGTTAATTGTAATAATTGTAATTTATATTTTTTTAATTTATTGTCATTGTGTAATTGACAATAATTGTGATACTTACAATTACATTTATAACAATTTAATAGTGACATTACGGTTTCATTGAGTGTAATGACATTAAGTCATTTATGTATTTAGGAAGTGATGAGTGACGCAAATAACTCTGCAATTTTTTTTTTATTTCTGATTTAAAATTTATTTTTTTTTTATTTCTCTTTTTTTTTTTGTTGGTTTAAATAAACGGCGCGAGTAAAAATTAAACGACAAGGAGAAGTTGTACAACGGCCTTATTGCTGGCCTGGCCAGCTACTATGCGAATTGCAGATCTTCGAATTCTCATTGCGGTAAGTTCTTAATTATTATTGTAATATTTTTTTTTTTATTTTTAATCAAAATTTCATAATTACTCACTTGGAAAAAATTTTGTTTTAAATTCAAAAATTCGATATCTCGGTTCCTAATTATCATAATTACTTTTTTGAGGGCTTATTTTTTTCCTTATTAAATCTACTACAAAAAATGTGTCTATGAAATTTTTAATATTTTCATTAGATTTTAAGATATTTGAGTTTGATCACTTGTAAAAAATTTGAAAAATCAAATTTGTGTCTAGGATTAAATATTTTAAAATGTGATATCTCGGGATCTAATTAACGTAGCAAGTTCACTTAGGGCTTAAATTGTTTCTCAGTATATTTACTAAAAAAAATGTATGAGCAAATTTTTTTTTATATTAATAACTTACCGAGATATCGAAGCTTGAACGACCAATGCGATAACTTTTCCCACAGATCCTCGATGAAACGATAATTTAAAAAATAATAATAATAATAATCGATACAAAAATTTAATCTACTTTGTAATAGATAGTATATCGGTACCCTATTATCACTATACTATAATCTTCATTATATAATTTATAGGATGATATTTATATTAAAACTGAAAAGAAAAAGAATGAAGTATCATCAGGTTGTCAATTTATGGATTGATAAATGCGTACATATATAAACGAACTATAATTTGATAATAGCTATCTCTGGAGCTAAAAGGAAGCACAGGACAATTTTATTCTACGTATAACTATATATTTATACACTGGGGTTTGAAAATATTAAAATATGCTAATTGGATAAATTTTTTTTTTTTATTTTTATCTAACGATAAATTGTATCAATAAATATTGAATCAGAAAAATTTTATAAAGTTTTTACATTCCGGATTTTAAAAAATTGAATTTTTGTAAAAAATTATAACGAAAAAAAACCGTACAGACAGTCAAAGAAAACTTTTTTTAAATTCAGTAGAAATTCCCGGGCGGAATTTAGAGTTTTTTATAGGCGGGAAAAATTGAAATCTAAATTTTTTAAATAAATTTTAGAGGAAGAAAAATTGTACAGGCATCAATTGGAAAAATTTCTTGTAATTCAGAAAAAATTCCCGGGCGAGATTTGAAATTTTGGTTGGCGGGAAAAAATTTAAATTTTTCAAATAAACTTTACAGAAAAAAAAATTGTAGACATTAATTGAAAAAATTTTTTTAAATTCAGAAGAAAGTCCCGGGCAGAATTTAAAGTTTTTGATAGGCGGGAAAAATTTAAATCTAAATTTTTTAAATAAGTTTTAGAGAAAGAAAAATTGTACAGGCATCAGTTGAAAAATTTTTTGCAATTCAGAAAAAATTCCCGGGTGGGATTTAAAATTTTTGTTGGCGGAAAAAAATTGAAATTTTTCAAATAAACTGCAGAAAAAAATTTGTAGACATTAATTGAAAAAATTTTTCAAAATTCAGGAAAAATTCCCGGACGGAATTTGAAATTTTTTAAATAAATGATAAAGAAAAAAAAATTGTACTGACGTCAGTTAAAAAGAATTTTTTAAAGCTTTCAAAAAATTCGCGGGATTGATTTAAAATTTTCTATTGGCGGCAAATATTTTTTTTTAATAAATTATAAAGATAAAAAAAAACTTATACAGGCATCAGTTAAAAAAAATTTTTTAAATTCATACGAATTTTACGGGCGTGATTCAAATTTTTTTATTGGCGGGAAAAAAAATTTATATTGACACAAATTTAAATCTCTATAAATAAAACTTATTTTTCCGGAAGTATACTATTATCAATATAAAAAAAAAAAATAATAAATTGAAGAAAAAAATAATATTTCGGAGTCATGCTTCTTAATTATTTACAATTAAAATAATAATAATATTAATAATCGTGAAGGATAGAAATAAAGTGGCGAAGTGAAATATAACAGTAGAAATGTTAATAATGTAATGAAATGTTTGTATGTATGTAGATAGATAGAAAGGTACATAAAAGAGTCACACGCTGGGTGTTTAGACAGCGGACATATATACTCTACTGGCTACATCACATCTTATATGATTGACGTGTATAAACATTTACTTAGTCACCTTGGACATGCTAACTTTTATTTTACGTTATATTTCTTTACATGTCACCCATTATTTTAATTTACGTACATCGTTTTTACATTTTTATTTACACCATTATCATCATTATTATTATTAATTATTTATCCTATTTTATTCAAGAGTTAATAAACTCTTTAATTTTTAAATTTACGCTAAAATTAATAAATAGATTTTTTTTAGATAATTTTATTCTCTATAAATTTATTTATATATATTTTTATTGTTACTGTGATACCTTACATGGAATTTAACATCCAAAGTAATGTAATGTAATAAATTATAGGAAACTAACAATCATTAAAATTTTTTCATCTTTAAATTGATATAATGATTTAACTGTAACAGGTACGATAAATATGGATAGAAATTATTTTATAGACAATTTTATTCTCTACAATAAAATATTTTTATTACTTTCACATAAATTATATTGTTAACAAGATAGTAATCATTTGAAGTTTATTAAAAATTTTATTAACAATTAAACTTCTCTATTTTATTCAAATTATTTATATCCCATTAACTATCGGGTTTCACATAAAACTCATTGATATACTTTTTATAGGAAATTTAATGTTCTACAAAATTGTTTATATGCATTTTTACTCTATCTCTGATAGATAAGCCAATAATTTGATTTATAGTTCTCAGTATACAAAGAGAACAGATTTAATACTTGGATCTAAATAAATTATTTTACTTAAACTAATTATATCTCATTAACTATCAATTTTAAGATGAAACTTACAGGGATACTTTTTATAGAAAATTTAATTCTCTAAAAAATTGTTTGTATACATTTTTACTCTATCTTTGATAGATTAGCCAATAATTTGATTTATAATGCCCAGTGTAATAAAAAAAAATTATTATTTTTTATCTAAATAAAGACATTAAAATAAACTGGTAATTAAGTTTTACTAGAATATAAATTTACTAAGTACACTGAAAAATTAAGAGAGTATAAATATAAATAATCATATTTCCTATCGAACAAAAAAAAATTTTCGATATACACACATATACATATATATCTATATAATAAAATGATCTTTATCTATGTGTCTTGTCCGGTTATGCTCTATGTATTTTACAACACGTCGACTTGAACGACAGGTACATGTTGTACTCTCGTGTGTTAATATAAGTACTAACTTAAACCTATCATAACATACTTATATATATATATATATATATATATATATATATATATATGGTAATGGTGTATATTGACCCCTATGACAGTGTTATATTTAATACCATACCTGTACTTCACATACCAGACTCATTATTACATATATATACATATATATATATATATATATATTTAAATCATTAGATAATTATATTGATTATAAAAGTATGTGAGATAGAAAATTATCGAGACTTGGCGCCAGGATATTATTGCTTTATTTATATTAAAATTTTTCTTTTTTTTCGTAAAAATTGAGACTTTTAAACTTTTGGCTCAATTTTGAAATTAGAAAAAATTGATTATCAAATTTTCGCTCTATAATTAGAGATTATTAGTCATAAATATAAATATTAGAAACATAAACAATAAATCCGTATCTTTATAACGGTTATATAAATTTTTTAAACGATAAAAATTTTTATTGAGTTCAATTAATCAAGTACTTAAATCATGTGTCATTATACGTATCTAAGTATTTTATTTATTACATAAAAAAAAAAAAAAATCCAAGCGACGAACATGCAGTTAAGAACGATTACTGTTAAAGATTGTGGCAAACTTGATATAAATAATATAATATATACATGATATAAACCTCGAGTCATATCGTCTTATGTACCGTGACTAAAACCGTGGTTTATTACTTGTATGATTACTAAAGGTTATTAAAAGTCATTACACCCTTACATCTACTAAAGTACTTACGACAATTTAATTTTTTTATTATTTGGATACAAAAATTTTTTTTAGTCAAATGAATTTTATACTCGAATTGTTGATGAAATTCTGCGTTACATGAGTACCCACATCAATATATTTAGACAAAGTCATAATTTTGTAATTATCGCGGTAATTAAAAATCCGCGGTTTTGTACTCAAAATAATGTTATCCCAAAAATATCGATGTGGGTACTCAAACTTTAGTAAATTACACCACAAATTCAATGTGAGAACTTATTTTTAATTTTATGTCAATTACAAAAAAAAAAAAAAAATTATTTTTGAAAATTTTTTTTTTTTTAATCATAAATATTTTATTTGAATAGTCGGTAATATTCTACGTCGAATGAGTACCCACATCGATATATTACAAAAAAGTAGTTTTTCATTTCTATGATATCCGCGATTTTGTATTTGGAACGAAGTCAACTCAAATATATTGATGTGGGTACTTGAACTTCAGGGAATCACCTCAGGAATTTATTCCCACAATTTATTTTTTATTCCCCTGGCACCGCAAGACATAAACTCATCGTTTCAGTACCTACCACTTTGTCTACCGCATCCAATAAAAAAAAAGATAATATTGATGACCACCCAACAAAATAATAAAAATAATTTATGGTTTTTTTTAAGGTGGTTTGGCTGACCGCACTCCTGTCACAGCGGTTTGTTGACGCCAGCAACGAAACACGTGATAATTTAACGCGCAGTATTCGCGATACATCTTTCCACGGAGCTTCTTTATGGTAAAAAACATTATTCATTTTACATAATTTATAAAATTAAATAAGTTATTTATTTATTTAATTAAACAGGTCACAAGAAGATCAAATGAATAAACGTCCATTAGGATTAACATACCGCGAAATGCAAAACGTATTGCGACACGAAGGCGGCGAAGAAGGTTTGCCCGTCGACTGTTGTCCGACAGTTAAAGAAATAATTGAACCTATTGGAGGAAGAAATCGGGATGAAATGTACGTCGAGTTGTACAGAAATGATGATCAAGTCCAGAGGTTTTACGAGTACTCGTGCCGACAGGACGTCCTGGACAAACCCTGTCGATTTATCGACCGTAAGTTGATGAATCAGTCAAGATGTGTACAAAAATATTCATACTCTTATGCTATGGTTAGAGATCCGTCTGCCGAAATTACAACTATGGTAATTATTTTTTTTTTTTTCTACTTAATTAATAATTTTATTTAAATCATTGATTGAAAATTGTAGTTTCGATAGTAATCGATTATCTGAGCCCAGTTTTTAAGCTCCCATACTTTTGGTTCGCTCAAAAACAGCAAAAGTTATCCGGCTCGAAGGACCAAAGTATGATTGCCGTAAATTCGAAAAAAATCCATTCAAAGTTAAAATTTTTTTTTCTTCATGTCGATTACATCCAAATCCACTTGACGAATTTTAACTCTAAATTGTTTACCAATTTTATTTTTTTATTTTTCAAGGAAAGTGGGAATACGGAACATCATCACAGGCATCGGCACAAAGATCATCATTTTCCAACATTCGGTTACGGCTCACCCTGGACACTAGATCACATTCGCGTGAGAAGCGGATGCAGCTGTGAAATTTCACCTAAGCCCAAAAAAAAACGACCCTCAAGTATAAAAACTAAAAAAATAAAACATAGGCCGTCTAAAAAAAAAGATGATTTTACAATAAATTCAGATACGTAATTAATTAATTAATCAACCAAACGCCTTAGATTATTTATTAATTTTTGTTACCAATTATTTAATCACTTTTAATTAATTAATTATAAAAATAATATTAATAATTAATTTTAAATTGCAAGTCGAAATCATGCTAATCATTAATTTTTTTTTTTTATTAAAAATAAATTTATTTATTAATTTTTAATGTTACCTATAATTATTTTTTTAACGCGGCCAGTTCTTAACAATTTACAATTAAAATAGTAATGGCTAACTAATTATTTTATTTTATTTAATTAATTATAGAGAAATTGAAAGTAAGAAAATTTTTTATTTTGACTGATTAGAGATTTTTATTTATTAATAAAAATAAAAATAATCAAAAACCTGAATATAATCATGACAATGAATAGAATTAGTGATTAAAAAAAAATTCGGTGATAAGAGCGTGTTTGGTTCCGTGAGCCGAAGGCTAGTGGAGCAAACGCCGACTCATACTCCGTTTTTGAGGTTAACTCCGATAGTTATCGAAAAATTTAATACGTAAATTATGTTTTTTTAGTATTCTATTATTAAATAGAGTGAATTGAGTCGACTAGAGTAAAATGGAATAAAAAATTGAGGGAATAATTTTTTTGATGAATTACAGTAGGAAAAAAAAAATTTTAGCTTGTCCATTTTACCCCAGCATACTCAATTTTTAATACCGTCCTGCTTGAAAAAAAAACTTATACACGCACTAATTATTATTAATATCTTTTTATATATTTTTAATTTTTTTATTTACTGCCATGTAAAAAACATTGTAAATAATTAATTTAATTATGAAAATAAATATATAGAATAAATATAGAAAATTTTTTTGCTGCAATCTTAACTGTGTAATTTTTTCTACAATTTTCACACTTTAATTATGTATATTACGGTGTACTGTCAACTGATCCCAACAATTTTATACCACGACAAGTGATCCCTACAAATTGATCCCATCGACATTTGGTTGAAATTTTTTTTTTTTTTATTCATTAAATGCAAAACTACAATCTGTCTAACAAAAATAAATAATTGCGATGAAAGAGTACAACGTGTAGATTAGAGCTTTACCCATTGGCAAAATACTTTAGTGCGGATGAACCATTGAAAGCGCTGTAAAAAGTCCTGGGTTTTGATACGCTTAAGGCGTGTGGGTTCACTTCTGGGCTCTAGGAAGTCTTTCACTAGGGTATGCTCATGTTTGTGGAGTCTAGTTTGGTATTTTGTGCTGTAATGCGGGATTTCTTCTTTAACTGTGGCAACATGTAGATCTTTGTAGAGTGTTTTGTTGGATACGAACCACATTGCGTTAATGATGTCTCTCAGTCTTGGATTGAAATCACTGAAGGATTTCGACGTTGCTAGTGTTAGTGGCAACCCAAAGTTGTATGCCATAGGTCCAAATTGGTTTTAGGATGGTCTTATATAGCAATAGCTTGTTTTCAGTCGGTTGAAAATGATGAAGATAAAGGTTTTGAAGATGATGATCATGAAAGTTATGAAAATCTTTATGAAACTGATGAATTATAAGATCAGTTGTTAGTTGGATCTAGTCTGTGGAATCAATTGACGGGGATCTGTTGTCATAGACCCGAACATTACATAGTATTTAGGTTATATTGCAAGTAATTCGAGTTCCTACACGGAAAGATCAAGATGGTACTGGCTACCATCCCGGATTATACTCAGTTACATCCGACGTAAAAAAAAATTTCAGATAGTACCCAGTATCCCAGATGTTACTCAGTACCATCTCAGATTATACAGCGCTAGATTATACTGGTTACCATCCTAGATTATAACCACATACATCTGGATTATACTCAGTACCATCTCAGATTATACTCAGTACTATCTGAGATTTAACTCACTTACATCTCAGCCATTTTTTTCCTAGCACATGCGCGTGTAGTATACTAGATACGCATTCGAACGAACCTCAAATAAAATGGCAGTGCATTATATCAACTTGTGAAAAATAATTAATTTGCCCACTGCGGGATTCGAACCCATCGGGCCAGTACTTGAGTTCGAGGACAAGAATGATCTTCACTCGACTACAAGCTGATATATAAATATATGTAATAGTCAAAAATAAATGTGTATTTAATTTTAAAATTATTTATTAAATAATCATAACAGTAATACATGTTTAAGTATAAAAAATGAGTTCAGGAATTTGGCCGTCTTCGATTGAAGTTCCGTTATTATTTCCGGCGGCAAAACTAAATTGGAATTTAATAAAATCTTTACCACTATTAGAACAGTCTACGGAAACACAGCGTAAGCCTTTCGTGCCGTAATGAGAATCCGGGCCTTTAAATGTCGCTGATGCTGTGTAAATAGTGTTTGCTATTATTTCAATAGGTTCTTTAAACATTAAGCGATATGTATAATTAGAGCCGTCACAACTAAAACTCGTTGAATTAGTAGCTATTGTTTTACTCGATGCAGTGTGACTTAATTCTATAAGTACTTCGTACTCTGCTGGACCGTGGACACTTCCGTAGACACCGTAACCAACTAAAAATATACGCCGGTCTACGCTGAATCTGAAATTTTTAATATTTTATTCGCGAGCCAACGGCTAGTGCGGCAAACAGAACTTTTATTTCGAATATCTATAAAACTATTGAGTTTACGAAAAAATTTATAGATATTGAATTTGTAGATAATTTAATTCTCTATAAAAAATGTTCCTTTGACTTTTTTCATATTTTTGATATTTTAAAAGATATCGTCATTACAGCTGTCTAGAGACGTAAAATATCATCCGGTTTTTTTTCCCTACAAAAAATAAATATTTTTATTACCTGATCCGGTCACTGGTGCCATTGTAACCCCAACGACTGTCTGTTTGTTGGAATCTACAGACTGTTAACTCTTTGCCCATCATACGGCAACGCGGCATAGCTTCAAATCCAACTGCCGGCTTTGGATTTACGGTAAAATATAAAAATAATGACACCACCTAAAATAATATGATAAATTATTTTATTTATAATTTTAATTATCAATTTAATAATAATAATTTTTTATTAACCTCGCGGTCAGTCAGTAAACCGCATTGAGCTGGACCCATTGCGAATTCCTCGACGGACATTAATGGAAACCGTACTAATGACAATGCACGGCCTAGTACTGATCGCTGATTTTCTGGTGTCACTGGCAATTGTTGGCGTACACATTCAGCTTCTGACCACCTATAATTTTAAAAATTTATTTTTAAACGACCCGTTTTACCTCACAGTAAAAAAAATTACCTGACAACAGCTTGAAAAATTTTGGATTCTCTAACTCTGAGAGTGTCTCTCTCTAGCACGACCATCAATGTGTCAATATCGATGTCCGTAAATCCATCGGCATTCAAAGCGTCGGTCGTAAATTTATCGATGGTATCCAAGCAAACTGCCGCCAATTGTTGTTCGTCGAATAATCTGGCTTGGGTTAATAACAAAAATGCATTGTCGCTGGTAAGATGACTGCGCAGAAACTCAACGCAGTGTTTTTCCAGCGGTGAGACCGCGTATTTTTTGGCGGTATACAGCGTAGTCATAACAGTATCCGGATCTATTTGAATTTCATCGGTGTAAAGAAATAAAAGAACTGCCAAAAAAGCCGCTGGTTCAACATCCGGTACTTCTATTTCTGCTGATGCTGTTGCCAGAGTTCCGTTGAACATCGCGTCAAATACTGCGCTTCCGGATGATAAAACTAATTTGTGGGCGGGAATACGTTGCTGCTGGCCAACGCGACCCACTAAAAATCTGACGTCTGATAAAATTTCATTATTGAATAAAAATGAAAAGCGTTCTTTCATCGTCGTCTTGGTGCCTTGCCAATTATACAGTTGCGATGAAGCTTGAAGCTGCGGCTGCGGTTGTCGCGAAGGTAAATTTTGATGAACTTCCGCTGGTGGATCGTTGTGTGGACGCGCTTCCAAATGCAAAGTGTTGGCTGAATTACTTGGTCTAGTTTGTAAATTTTAATTATTATTTCTTTATAGTAAGTAAAATTTTTTTAAAATAAAAATATTAATTTTTTTATATTTTGAAGTCCAAAAATTTTTGAAAAAAAAATGATTGTGATCATTGAAAAGTTGATGGGATTCTGCGTCACACGAATACCCACATCGCAATTTTTTAACACAACGATAATTGTTCAATATATATATTAGGGTGGTCGTTAAAAATTAAATTTTCTCAGGCGCCCTATAAAAAGCTTCTTTTTAGTGAAAAAATACGTGGGGAATTTGGTTTATTCGATTTACGTGAAAAGAACACGTGCCTTAGGACGATCAAAGTTCATTTACCGATACAATCGCGGTTTTTTTTTAAATATCTCATGAAATATGCAGATTAAAGGAAAAAATTATAAAAACAATTTTGTAAGAAATTGAATTCTTGATAAAAAAGGTCATTATCATTTTTTTTATAAAGTGTGTATTTATGAAGATATTTTGAGAAAACTTTTTTTGTATCTTATTAATTGAGCATTTTAAGGATAATGAATGTCAAAAATAACGTTTTTCCTTAAATATAGACAACTTTGTAACTCGTAACATGTCAATCCTTAATGCTTGTTATAGCTTCTATATACTTAGAAAAATGTTATTTTCAAAATTTGTAATCCTTAAAACGCTCAATTGATAAGATATAAAAAAAGTTTTTTCAAAATATCTTCATAAATACACATTTTATAAAAAAAATAAATATGACCTTTTTTGTCAAGAATTTAAGTTCCTACAAAATTGTTTTTGTGATTTTTTCCTTTAATCTGCATATTTCATGAAATATTTAAAAAAAACCGCGATTGTATCGAAAAATGAACTTTGATCGTCCTAAGGCACGTGTTTTTTTTTACGTAAAACAAATAAAACCAAATTCCCCACGTATTTTTTTACTAAAAAGAAGCTATTTATGGGGCGCCTGAGAAAATTATTATTTATGAATGGCTTGAGTTGATAAGAAGAAAATTATTTACTGATTTAAAATTAAAAGTTAAAAGTATTTGGCCAAAGTTTTTAAAAATTATTTTATTTACAAAATTAATAAAATCCCTATATCACGTGAACGAAGAACTTTAGCCACTTAACTAAGAGGACCTTTTTCGTAGCGAATCAAATTTCCTAAAAAATCTTTATCTGCATTTTTACTGTAAATTCCGTTATTTAGTCAATATCAACCAAAAACCCAAATAATTATTTTAAAAAATGATTTTCAGAGCCAATACAGAAAAAACGATCGGAATCCCAGTAAAATTACTGGGGGCACTTTTGAAGAGTATTAAATTACCTACAAAATGCCGCACACGACGACCGATAAATTGAAATACGACTGAGCCATAGAGAATTTAAAAAAAAATCCAAACTTTCCCATGTATTTTAAGTGGGAAAACTTCACAATCAAATGTAAAGTATTCAAATTTAATTACAGGGAATTTTTATTCAACGTCTACAACAATATTTTGAAGTGGGAGTAAAAAAAATAGTCTTTCCAAAAGGACCACCCTAATATATATATATGTACTTACATATATTTTTTTCAAGCAAACATATCGATGTGGGTACTCAAACTCAAGGAAATTTTATCAGGAATAAAAATATGGCCTCTAAATTCTCTTATCACTACTCTAGCTCAATTACTCACGATTAATTACCGCCCACTTTTTAACCTCAAAAAAAAAATTAATAAACAAATACATGAAAAAAAAACTTACACATCACGAGGAGCTAAAACACTACTAGTAGTTGATGTCGAGGGTTCTTCATCATCGCACCCAAAAGTAGTAGCCCTTCTTGTGCAGGAGAATGTCGTAGTGACATTTCCAGGATTCTGCATATTTTGAGGCGATGACAATAAATTTGCATTGCTAGTAGCACTACTATTAACACTATTACTATTACTATTACCAACAAAATCATCATTATTACTTGAACTCGTAGCATCACTATCATTGCTATTATTATTACTCGACATTCTTAACTCGGACAATCTACTCGCTACATTATTCGTCTGATCGTCAAATGATGACATTTTTATACAAAATAATTTTAGAATTTTTTTCAATGTTTTGTTTTTTTTTATTCATCTAACAGAAATTCACTTCACTTATTCTTCAAGTATTACTATTATTCTTATTTTGTTTTTTTAAATAATTACATAAATATTTAAGCTGACATTTAAATCCACTTTTTACTTTAATTACCGAGCTGTCAAATTCGTTGATAATCGATGTACTGGTCAGTAATTTTTAACCAATTAAATTATTTAATTACTCAGATTTTAAATTAATTATTGTTGTTATTAATTAATAAGTTAAGTATTTAATAGTAATGGTAATAATAAAATAAAATAATAAACAATAAAAACTATCGATTTCCCCCAGTTCTAGACGAGCGCGAGCGCCATCTTGAATTTCGATTTTTAAATTCGAACGCCAGATGGCGGGGAATTTAAATGCCGGGTAAAAAAGGACGGGCGACTGAATTTCTTAAATTTTCGCGCGCGCGGCTTAAAAAATGTTTTCTTATCAAACGCGCGCGTTATTACCGACAATTGAATGTTTGTTTTTGTAAAATATGATACGTCATTTTATTTTTGTTACTATTATTAAGTAACCTATAAACTTAAATTATTTATTGTTGCAATCACAGTAAAATAATTTATTAAAAAACTGACATATAAATAAACAATTTAGTCCAAAGTTTCATATATTTAAATAGTAATTACTCATAGTTAATTAATTAATTAGTTAAATAAATAAAATTATTTATATAAAAGTTGAATTATTTTTCTATTTGTTGTTAATTAATTAAACAATTAAATGTCGTGTCTAATAAAAGGTATTGCTTTAATAAATGATGTGAGCGAGGTCAAAAAATTGTTATTTGAAAATTCGATATTGAAGTGTAAGTATTTTGATTTATTAAATTCTTTTACTGGGTGGATAATTGAATTAATGATTTAATTGTTTTAATTAATTACAGTTGATCATGTCCAAAAAAATGAGTTACCTTTACAAGATGCTGTGATATCATTATCATCAGCTGGAGATGTCTTGGGTCTAGCATTGCATAAAAATATAATTATTCTGACTGGTAAGTACTTGGGATAAATTATTTTTTATGATACCAGCATCGAAACTTTAAGTTTCATGAGTGTGATGGTAGCAGACGAGACAATTTATAAATTTTGAATAAATGAATAAATTACTTGACATACTAAAATTGAAATACTAAAAAATACGCATACTGATTTTTCTTTCATCTAAATACGCATTTTTGAATTTTTACTCTACTTACGTTTTATTTATTTATTTTAAAATTTTAAAAATTGCCAATTGTCAACTACATTCAGGGTGCATTCGGAAACGCTTTAGCTCAGGCTCTAGTCAAGCGTTGCCATATAGTGAGAGCTAGAGCTAGAGCATTTCCAAATTCCACCCACACTCATAAAGTTTCAGTGTCTCTACAGTCAGTCGAAACAAAGTAATTTCAGTCGAATGCCATGAAGCTGAAGCTAGCGGCTGTAATAAGTAGCAGCCAGCAATTTTTTGCCTGGCCGCTACTTATTACGGCCGCTAGCTTCAGCTTCATTCGAATGCCGCGAGCAAATATTAGAAAAAAAAAATTAGTGTAACGGGATCGAAGTCCTCCTCTTTTACGGGAGGCCGTTTCCTTACCTTTTGAGCATACGCGTGCTGCGTAGCCCCTACCTCCTTAGACGACACTTTTTATCGAAAAAATATAATCGAGTGACAAAGAGTGAACATTAATCGAAGGTATGATAAAAAATCCTCATTGCGCGCGGTATCTTACCACAGCCACCACGAGTCCATACCTCTGTAGGTCACACATTTCTACCATCTCAGGAAATAAAGAGACTCTGGTCGAAGTAGACTTGGAGAGGTTCGCCGTGGCACCAGTTCCCTTTACAGGGGAACAGGTTGCATCGGGATAAAATAGCAAGACGCAACTTCACCTTGATACCCTAAAAAGAGTCCCTTTAATTTGTAACCATTCAGTTGCGGACAAGCTATTATCCACTTGTTGGGATCCTAATGAATTTTCTGCTCTTCGATCTCTTGAACACTTTGATTTTATAAAACAAATCAAAGTTACATAAATTCTCCATAAATGTCATCAGTCAGCAGGCAGAAACAAACTTGTTTCGTCCCTTGGAAAAAAACAAAATAATGTTTCTGCCCGTTGACTGAAGGGATTCAAAATTTAAACTCTAATACTTGTCATTTGTTTAATAGTAATTTCAGATCATTAATTTTATTTTCATGATACCAGCATCGAAACTTAAAGTTTCAGTGTCTCTACAGCCAGTCGAAACAAGCTAATTTCAAGCCGATGCTGCAAACAACTGCTAGCGAATTCGTAATTCAAAAATACCTTCATACAGCGGGCAGAAACATGAGTGTTTCTTCCCTTGAGAAGAAACACAATTGTTTCTGCCCGGTGTCAGTTGTATGTAATGTTCATTTGCAGCCTTATTACTCTCATTTGTTTACTTGTCCCTTCAGTTTACTCATTTCATTTTTTAAGTGACAGTTTTAGTCAAACAAATAAACTTACTGGCTGCTGACACTGAATCTTGAAGTTCCGATGCAGGTAATCATAAAAAATATAGTGTCTGACTCAGGATAAAACACGATTTCAGACTGCGGGTGATGTCAGCCCTCGCCTGTAGCTCGGGCAGCCAACCTCACCCTAGTCTGAAATCGTCTTGATTCATCCCTTGTCACACAATATACGATTACGTAAACGACAGTTCTAACTGTGATAAAGTTTCATAAAAATGAGTGTAAATAATAAATAGTATTCATAGTTTCTGCTTAATTTTAAATTACAAATCACAATTTCCGCTTATGCTAATAGTAGATCACACCATTGGTCTTAAATTAACTTGTTTTTGACTGGCTGCTGACACTGAAACTTAAAATTTAAATGCAAATAATCATGAAAAAAATAGTGTGTGACACAGGATATAACACGATTTCAGACTTGACCCTGATCTGAAACCATTCTGTTTCATCCCTTGTCACACAATATACTAAAATAAATTATAAAATTTTAATCTCGAAAAATAAAATGATAATTTTAGCTAAATGGGATCTACAAGAACCATCGGAGATTAAAAACAAATTTCATATATCATGGACCGGAAGTTTAGTACCCGAGGCGCCGGAATATATAACCTCAATTCTGTGTCTTCCGTTGATATCTCTAGGAAAATCAAACAGCGGCCCTGACTGGACTTGTACTCTGGTAGGATTCAGCTCCGGGTACCTGCGCTGCTATACCGAAACCGGGTGTCTTCTTCTGGAAGAACAATTACACAACGAACCGATTCTCAATTTAAAATGTCAGTCGCTTACTTCTCCGCGGCATACTGGAGATACCGGACTTTCAGAAGAGCTACACATAATTTACGAATCAGTAGTCTGTATCTTGCCTGGCTTTCCATTTTTCTCAACCCTCCGCGCGTGTCGAAACCACCTGGCACGTGTCCAAGCGAACTACAGTAGTGACAAGCCGCCATCTTTCTTAACATTCAAAAAGCTCGGCTTTAAAGACCAAGATGTGACCAATGACTGCGAAGTAATTGGGACCACTTCAGTCAATACCTTTGATCACTTGATGACGGCTTCAATTTGTGGAGGTTTTCATGCATCGTATCGTTCCAGCGCGCCGCAACATAACCTAGTTATGGCTACCGGCAAGCGTCCATATGTCGGATTTCATTTTGCTTTAGAAGGTGGCGCCGCTCCAGTTTTATCAGACGTAGCTCTCGCGATGGCCAGTTCGCTAGCAAACGCGATTGGTAAAATCGGTACCGCCGTTCCCTGGTTCCGTGGTTCCAAGCCCAGCCTTGAGAAACCCAAAGGTCCAGTTCAGGAAGCTGCAGAAGCGATGACTTGTCGCTTCGGGATCAGTGACGTCATGCGCGAAGGCGATTCCTTGATAGTAAGTCCCAATAAGACGCTGTCAGTGATAACTGACGCGATGGGTAGAGTCACTTTGATAAATAATCGCCGGGGATTGGCTCTAAGAATGTGGAAGGGCTACCGAGACGCCCAGTGCGGGTGGATAGAAGTCGCTGAAGACAAGAGATCTAAAGTCACCAACAAAAGACGCACTGCCCTGTTCCTGGTGATTTATGCTCCCAAGAAGGGAGTAATTGACATTTGGGGAATTCAGACCGGAGGCAAGATCACGACTTTCTCGGCCAGTAAAAACGGAAGGCTTCTGTACATAAACTACGGTCTGCTGGGTCTCAATGACGTGGCGCCCACTTCTCCCAACCGCCCTGCGTATTCTTGTGTTTTTCTGGACCCACTTGGCGGCCTCAAAGAAATTCTAGTCCCGTTTCACTTTGCTCTGAGTAACAAAAACGGCAAGCGGGCACGCGATATCCATTTGTTTAAGAAGCTAAAGACTTTTATACGCGAGCAGGATTATGATGAGGACAAACTAGTAAGTGAGGTTAGCAATATTTGTAAAGATTTAAAGACCAACGAAATAAGGCAACAGGTTTTAGAAACTCTGATGGCCAGCAAACATGTCATTCCAGACGTTTTGTTAAGTGTAACGGCCATTTTCAATGACGCTCTAGTTGACCAGGAAATGGAAGCCACTACAAAACCTTTAGTGCAACTGTGCGCCCAAATAAAGCACGTGGTTACTTTCTACAAGTATTTAAAATCTAGGAAACCACCAGCCGAAGAAGTTGCGCCCGATGAATCGGAATGGGATCTGGCGGCCATTTTGCTGTCATCCCCCCGCGAAATCACGAGAATTCTAAAACTTGTCCAGAATTTGGAAGACACCGAGTCTAGGGCGCGCGTGACATTCAAGGGAGGATTCGTAGATTTTATTTCGTCATTTGATTTCGGATGTAACCAAGTGACGCTGGCTAAGGACGTGACCGAGGATAAGAAGAAATTGATATCGGAACTGATTTATCAAGGCTGGATGGATTCGAATGAATCAATAGATGCCTGGAAAGCCGCCGCAGAAGACAGTGACATCCAGGGCAAGACTTTTATGGAACTGGCATTAGTCTACTGGCTCCACAAACGACCCGTGGGATCAAAGACTCTGAAGACTCAGCTCAAGCGATTCACGGACTTGTTACACGGGATTTGCAACCGGGATGCCGAGGAAATCTGCGTGGGATATAACCAAGTGTCTTCCTGGTGGAAAGACACCCGACAAATCCTAACTGAGTCGGTGAATCCTCTCCAAGCATTGACAGCAGCTTTGGCTTGCCGAAGTGTCGCGATCACACTGTCAGCGACAAGAGACCAGAGTCAGGCTAGCGAGAAGGAAGCTCTGGATGTAAAGAACGGGAACGTCAAAGACCAGAAGCCAGATGACCCGCATGATTGGGAAAACGTCAGCAAAGATGTCTGTCAGTTCACGCTGCTAATAGGGAACCTAGAAGACATCGCGATTCTCAATCGGACCCTCCAGCGACCGCGGATTGATGACTCGACCAATTTCCTGGCTTTGCCATTCGAGAAACTGGAAGTCTCACTAGGAAACGTGATCGCCGAAGGGCAAGGATCCGTTTCTGAAATAGTTGCCAAGTGGTTATCGACATCTGGAGTCGATCCTTCGCGTCTCATTGACACTAGTGACGTAGAATTTGACTCGGGATTTAAAGTAGATGCTACTGATACCCAAGAAGCTAGAGAGCAGCCTCTTACAAAAGAAGAAGCCGCCAGTTTGATAAACCAGTCCGTGGAAATCGGAAATGAAGCTCGAGCTGACTCGTCATCATTGGCCCAGATTTTGGACAAAATGACGGTGCTTAAACGCCATTTTCCTTACAGTCTGACCAGTAGTGTCCTTCTGGCCAACCTAACATGGCAGTACGTTATGGCCTGGAGTCGCGACGTCAGCAGACTCGAGATTCTTGAAGCCGCTCTATCAGTACTCAAACAAATACCCATGAAATCAATGCGCCAGGGTGTCTGTTGCCTGCTTTGGACGGTTCATATCAAGAAGCGGATGGAAGCTGCCGCTAAATTGATGAATAAGTTGGGAAAACTCCCGAAGGAACGATTGTGTGTTCAGGAAGTCGGACTGTCCGACATTCAGACCACGGTCTTTCTTCAACACTGCGTCAGCTTCTTGGACATTTTTCTGGACGCGGAAGTGCTGGAGGAAGACAAGAATGCGGTTTTCAAGGCTGAGGAAATGTGGGAAGGACACGCGGGACCTCAAGCTTTCGCTGCTCTGGCCATCACTCAGGTTCCTGGGAGCTACGACCTGATTCTGCTGCACCTGCAGTTGGGTTTTGTCTTGCACATGATCGCGTTTTTTGGGATAAAGTCTGTCAAGCCGATGACTAATTTGTTTGAGTCAGTTGTAAGTATTATAGTTTTTTTCTGCTTAATTCAGTCACTGGAATTTAAATCTAATGGATTTGGTCTTATAGACTAGCAGATACTTCTTCCAAGACATCACCGATAAGTTTATTTTTACTTGGTACCACGATGACAAGAGAGATAGCAGTAGATTAGATTTTCTCTACCGGATTATTACGGCGTCCATGGAGTCAATTCATCAAGAAACAACGGAAGATGGCGTTGATTCAAAACAAGCCGTCCAATGGATGAGCAAGTGCACAGTTTTAGCCTCCATGTGGAAAATAGACTGCGATAAACTGAGGATTCATCAAATTTGTCAGCTCTACGTCAATGGATTCGACCGTCTCGCAGAGGAGGTTAGTTTTTATTTACGTAAATTAGTTTTTATATAAAAATGTTCATAGTTGAATCCATAAAAGAATGATCTTTCCAATCACCATTTTTTAACAATTTCCATTACTGCGCATGTGCGTTAGTGCGAATTCACGGACCATTATAACCAAGTAGTGGAAGAAAAGTCCATTCTTTTGCAGACTGAAGTCCATTCTCAAACAGTTCCCCCTCTTTTTAAAAATTTTCAATGACTTCCAACTGTCGTAACCGTACTAAAATTTTAATGATTAATTAAAAAAAAAATTGATACTTCCATAGAAAAAAGGACAACGTAGTTACAATTTTGCTGAGATATAGATTAAAGAAAAATTACTTACAGTTGATGTCAATTGGGAGTTAAACGAAATTTGTAAAATGAATTTCAGTAAAATCTTCATGGCAATTTTATAATTCGAATTTATAATAGTAAAGTTAGCGGACATCTGACAATTTTTAAAACTTCTGAAATAATAAATTGAAATGCTTATAAAATAAAAATAAAAATAATCATGTTAACCAGTACTTGGGTCGAGTGGATAACACTCTTGTCTTCGAACTCATGTACTGACCAGGCTCAGGTTCGAATCCCACAGAGAGCAAATGAATTATTTTTCACAAGTTGATATACAATGCTCCCTCTCTATAATTCCCAACTCGGGGCTAAAATTCTAAGAATTCCTTCTTAGAGAGGGACCCCATTTTTTTTAAGAGTACTAAACAGAGAAATGCGCGCGCATTCTTTCTGAACGTACACAAATATATTTTGTATACAATGTAGCGAGAGTTGGGGAACACATTCCCCTCAAAATGAGGAGAAGTAGAATCATAGCGAGGGGAATTATAAAAAGGAAGCACTGTAATGCATTGACCTATGGGATATGGGATTCATTCCATATAGCCGCCATACTGCCACCTGTCTACAATCTTGCCCACTAAAAACACTCCGTGATTGCAAAAAAAATATGGAAACAGAAATGGGAACAGATAGCTAATAATGAAGTTATATGGAATAGAAAAAGAAAAAAGATGGCCAGGAAACATAGTCCGAAAAAGTTTACAGTAGTTTGTTAAAAATATATATAAAATACTTACCCAAAGAAAATAGGAACTTTAAATTGCTTGCAACGTAACCTAAAGACTATGTAATGTAAAATATGTAAAGAATAAAAACTGTAGAAAATGGAAGTTATACAGTTAAGATTGCAACAATTAAAATAAAAAAAAATGCATGTTTAGACAATCCAAAATTCAGTACATGCATTTTTTAAAATTTTATTATTTTAATTATTTAATTTTTTTATATGTAATTAAAAATTTTTTGTCTGCTACATTTACACTCATTTCGAATTTTCAAATTTTGTTGGCAAAAATTAGTTGAGTCCATAAAAGAATACTTTCCTCCCGCCATTTTTTTTACAATTAAGTAGTTACTGCGCATGCGCCTTAGTGCAAATTCTTGATCCTGAAGTTAGTTGACAATTAACAATTTTCGGATTTTTGTTTCAACAAATCAATTACACAAAAAAATAATAATAAAAAAACTCACATGTAGAAAATTTAAAAAACTATAAATGCAATTTTTAAAAATATTGTTTATTTTATGATTCATCGTTTTGAAAAAAATCCAAAAATTATAAGAGCTCGGCTAACTTTAGTATCATGCAAATTCGTGGATTTCATCATAACCAAAAAGTGGAAGGAGAGTCCATTCGTTTGCAGACCGAATTAAAAATTTTTAAACGTAAATTAAAATATTTTTAGGTTATGACGTCAATTAACGACACGGAAACTCTCGCAGGAAATCTTATACCAATAGCCGGGCTGCGTATGATGTCATTTTTATCTAAATCACCAGACTTATTGGAAGAAGTGTCGAGAATAAGTCCCGCGTTGACTCAGTATTTGGAAAATTTGGTAAGTAATCAAATAATTGATAATTTTATTGATAATTACTACAATTAATTTTATTTTTGCTACAGAATCTACCGGGAATCGTAATTACAAGTTGTTCTAATGAGAATAATATCGAATTAATTAAAAAAATATCACAATATTTACCGGAAACACACAACGATTATCACTACGCGCAATTGATGCTTGATGCGACGTTTATTTACCAGAGCGGGTGATTTTAAAATATAAATTAAAATGTTTTTATGAATGGGGATGACTGTGATAATCATTTGTTTTGTTTTAAAATTTATATTCAATTGGTAAGTTTTTATTATTTTTTATTTAATAGGTAATTATTATTGTAATTTTAGTTTTTAAAAATTACATATATATAGCTTATATATATATTTACATATATATGAGAATTAAAGTTAATTAAATAAATAATTAATGAGATTGTTAAAATTAATTTTATTTTTTTCACAAAAATAGTCTAAATCCATTGATTAATTTTGATTATTACTCTTAAACTATTGGTCATACGTAAAAATTGAAAGATACCAAATTTGTAGAGAATTAAATTTCCTACAAAAAAGTATTCATTGGTTTTTTATGTATCTTTATTTTTTTAGAAGATATTGAAGAAAAAAGAATAAATAAATAAAATAATTATAAGTAACTTTTTGACAAAAATTATTTATTTTCAACAATTAATTTAAATAATTATGAACAATTTACAAAAAAAAAAAATAAATAAATAATAAATTCGTATCGTTAATAATCGTTTCGCTAAAATAGATACAAAGGAAGAAATTGTCCCTTTTTATCCTGGACGTTCGGTAAAATATTTTTAATCTCTATGATATTGTAAATATATTTAGTATCTTATATTATTAATAATTATTAAATTAATAATAAATTAAAAAAATAATTCATGGATGAGTTATAAGTAATAATTAATCGATAGTAAAAATCAAAAATCAAAAACGTATTCCAAAATCTCGGTACGATGTCCTTCTGATTGTTTCCCAATTCGTGAATTCTGTATGATGAATTTGACATCCTGGGCTGCCGACAGTCGTCAGCCAATGGGCCCTGCAATAATTTTTAAATAATTCAATTTTTTATTTTTTATTTTTTATTTTTGTAAAAACTCCATTCCGGATTTAAACCGCAATCTTGTCGCGTCATTTCCAAACTTAATTTAAAAAAAAAATTTCTATTAACCCGTCAGCACTCCCGTGATTTTTAGTGTCTCGCTTGCGCGACAGCGACATCCTATAAGTTGAATAGTGTCCAGTAAGCAAAATGATCATAACGAAAGTGCTGACGGGTTAATAATTTTTTTAAACAATTTATAAAATAATCTATATTATGGAGAGAATAAGGAAAATTTTATTCCCGTCATATCTATATAACCGGGAATTAAATTGTAACAGTTCAAAATTTAAAAACTTTTTCAATTATACACTAGTTATGAAAATTAAGGAATATTAAAAAAATTTCAAATTTTAAAGTGATTTTCAACTTGTAACTCGAAAGAAAATGGTCATACGACAAAAACAAAAAAGGCAAATTGTAGCTTCAAGTGTCTAGTTTTCTGATCTGGTCTTTGAATTTTTTTATTATGTGTGGTTCCGGAGTAATCCTAAGAAAACTATCGAAAAAGAAACTAACCAAATTTTTGTTCATCTTAAAAACGGTCTTCGAGCTTCAATAAATTTTTTTCGATAATTATGATTGATTTTTTATTGCTCCGGAACCGTAGATAATAAAAAAATTTTAAGACCCAGATCAGAAAACTAGACACTTGAAGCTACAGTTTGACTTTTTGTTTTTATTGTACGACCATTTTTCTTCGAGTTACAAACTGTTAAAATTACCAAAAAATTGAAATATTTTTAATATCCCTTATTTTTTGTAACCAGTGTATTTTGAATTTATTTAAATCATAAAATTTCTTATTAAATATTTTAACTTAGACAGTTTTAACATCGAATAATCAAAAGTAGGCAATATTTATTTATTTTATTGCCATTTTTTATGGTTTCTCGCATGATTTAATTATCAAATTTAATTATTAAAAATGAAAATATAATAAAAACTTTGAATATCTAAATGATACAAATAAAATTTCTAAATCAGAGAAAAATGTGAAAAACTTTACTGGGAAACCGAGAAATGTCAGGGAATTTTGAAATAATTTCTTTGTGGCCACCCTGCTTTTCATACTTTAAACTCTTTGTTATTGCCAAGTATTGAGTGAAACAAAAGTTATTTATATCTTTCGCAATACATTTAAATTAGGCGCGAAAAAAAAAGACGATCGTATTTATCTTCTCTAAATAAATTAATACTTTAATTATTTTATCATTGAATACAGCTAAATATCACTAATATATCATGCCATGTCTCTATGATAATAATCAATGATTTTATAAAATTACGGGCACAAAAATTTAAACAAACTCTGAGATTAGATACTGGATTTTTTTCGTATCAATAAAAGACAATAGCCTTTTGATAAACCCACGAAATCCAATCAGTTTTTTGTATTTTTCATCGTAGTTGATATACTTTAGAAAAAAAAAAAAACGTATCGATGACTTACAAAAACAATTAGATCGTGTAGATTTTTTTTTTTAAATCCTATAATTAATACAATTTTTGAAATCGATTGGTTTGCGAATTAATGATAACATCTGAAAGTAAATTGTCAATACCTTCATAAACGAGTAAATCAAATTTACTAAATTTGGTATACTCGAGCAGTCATGTAGTGACTGTGGGTTGCTCGTTCAAATTATTTCCTTCATTAATCAAAAATTTTTATTCTTTAATTTGAAGAAAAAAGTTCCAATTTTTTTAAAAACTATTCGAGATTCGAACCGCGATCTTGCCGCGTCAAATCTAAACTCAGTTTTTTTTATAAAAAAAATTTTCTATTCATAATTTTTCCAAACGATTTATAAAATAATGAAAATTGTTTTATCAATTAATCAAAAATTAATATTTTAATTAAGAAAAAAAATTAATATTTCTTTTTTTAATTTTTTTAAAAACTCCATTCGAGATTTGAACCGCGATCTTGCCGCGTCACTTCCAAACTCTAAATTTTTCTCATAAAAAAAACTTGCTATTAATAATTTTTCCGAGCAATCTATAAAATTATCAAAATTATTTTCTTAATTAATGAAGACCTTTTTTTTTTTAATCAACAAAAATCAAAATCAATTTTTTTTAAAAAAACTACTTCGGGATTCGAACCGCGATCTTGCCGCGTCGCTTCCAATTTTTAATTTTTCTCATAAAAAAAATTTTCTATTAATAGTTTTTCCAAACAATTTACAAAACAATCAAAATTATTTTCGTAATTAATCAAGAATTCGTGTTTTTCAATTAAAAAAAAAAAAATCCTCTGTCTCATTAAGACGCGATAGAAAATTATAATTAGCAACAAATCAGACCAACTCGATTTATTTTTATTCCGCTGGTTGTTCTGGCCCCGCGAAAAAAACAAAATAGACAAACAATGTTACACATATAACACTAGATAGTAATTAATTGAAAAATTTTCCGCGGCAATTCAAGCCAAAATAATAAAATAAACATATAAATATTAACTCCTCATCAATTGTTCTTTAAATAATTATTTAAAGATAATTATGTTATCGCAACTTCCTTTTGATTATTTGCCAGTTTATTTATTTATTGTTTATTTATAATTAAAACATTTTAATTTCAACCTTGAAAATTTTTACCCGTGCCGCGGAAATAATTATTTGCGTTTTAAATTCAAATACGCGGTTGCAATCACAGCGGTTACGATGTTTATTAATTATTAATTATTGAAATAACTAATAAACAAAATTAATTACGACTTAATAAGAATGATTACTTAATTAAAGATAATTTAAAGCCAGTGACCTAATGGCCAAAGGCATTTTGGGACCGAGGTCAAATTCAACGAATACAAATCTTGACGTACTAGTGTCATTACAATTTACTGTTGATATACATTATTTGCAATATATGTAATCATTCTAATAGTCATAATATATCAAGGTAAAATCATATATATAAATATATACTACTTTATATTAAATAAATATATATAAAGAAAATCAGAAAAATGTTTCAATAAAGTAATTTATCGATAATTTAAAATATCTCGACAACTATTGGTCGTGTGAAAAATTTTACGGATATCATTTTTGTAGGGAATTTAATTTCCTACAAATAAGTATTCATTTATTTTCGACGTATTTTTATTAGTTGTGGAGATAAAAGTAGAAAAGAGAAAAAAAATTTTTTTTTACTTACATTTGATCGACATATGGTTTAGGTCCTTGCATTTTTCCTAAAATACTACCGGTTTTACTGTTTTTTACCCAGCCGACAATTCCGAGTGATCTACATAAATCACGTGTATATTTTGTAAAGTAACAGCCTGAAATTTATTTTAAAAAATTACGAATATTTTCAACTAAATTTCAAAAAGTAAATTCGAATGACAAATAAATGATTCCAGCGTCTAAACTATCAGATCTAGATAAAAATTTATAAGGACTTTTTTTATTGACAATTAAATTTTCTACAAAATTTATTCTTATCATTTTTTTTAAATTTTTGATATGTAAGTCAGAACATTAATTTGAAGTTTAAAAGAATATCATTTATTTTTTTATTAAAGTTTTTGAATATTTTTAAAAAATTTTTTGCATGTGAAAAATTAAATTTAAATGAAAATTGACAAGAATACTTTTTGTAGACAATGAAATTGTCTATAAAAATGTAAATAATAAAATTTTTTGTATCTCCAATAGTTTAGCCGGAATTTAAAAAACATTGAAAATTAGGATAGTGGAAATAAACTTACCCTGAACTTTTCCGAATACTTCAAACTCAACAGAAGCAAGTGGTGCATTTGCAATAGGATCGTCACTAGCCATAATTAGGTAATTTTCCTTTTTATGACTGCAACTATCCCTCAATGCTTTACCGAATAGAAAACGATCAATTTTTAAATTATTTTTATTTGAATAAATAAATATGTTATTTTATTTAATTAACAAAACAAATATCTTCCTGTATATCTTATTTATTATTTTATAAATTAAAATCGTAAGTCAGCGTCTCACCTTAAGTGTCGATGCGTACTGATTTTGTGTCGTACGAGATCTACAAGTCGCCCCAAATAGATTCCCCACTAGCGGTCATAGGGCCAACAGGCCATTGACGATCGATTGCCAATCAATTGTTCGTCATCCAAGTTTCGAACTTTTTTTTTTTTACTTTTATTATTAATATTTCGGTAAATAAATCATTTTACACTCTTATTTCATTATTGATTAATTTTTATAAAAAAATTAAATTTTTAATTTTCAAATTTTGGCGCCCAATTTTTTTTAAAACTGATTTTGAAAATTTTTAATGTCTAATTGTTTTTTACCAGATAAACAGATACTAGAGATCGTGAAAACTTAAAGCTGATAATATTTACGCGTTAAATTGCAATTTTAATCCACGCTGAAATTTTGCCCCGCGACTTCTAGCGTAATTTTACGGTTCAAAAACTCCTCGTTCAAATATGGTGATGTGACCACTCATTTTACTCAGAATCGTGAGCTCTAGAAAGTTATCACCTTCAATATTTAAAAAATCTAAAATTTAAAAATGGCGCCCAAAAATTTCGATTACCTGGTTTTCAAAATTCTTAGTGTCCTAGTGGTTAAATAATCTAGAAACACATACTAGGAACCATAAAATTCCATATCAAATAATAATAACTTTCCAAATTATGTTTTTTACCCGCACTTAAATTTTGCCCCGCGGCGCCCAGCGTAATTTTGCAGCTCAAAAACTTCTCGTTTAAACATAGTCATGTGACCACTCATCCTACTCAGCATCTCGAGCTCTTTCAAGTTATCAGCCCCGAAATAAAAAAAATTTTAATTTTAAAATGGCGCTAAATTTAAAAATAAAATTTTTAAATTCATTTAAATTTGAAGGCCGGTAAAAAAACAGTAATAATATAAGAAAAAATTGAGTAGGTAAATTTCAGTGTCATTGTTTGAGTCTATTAAAAACAGGGCACGAGGTCAGTTGTTAATAGTCATTTGCATTATATTTTTAAACACTTCCCTATTCATCTATTGTTATACCATCAACTCTTACTTAATTAATAATTACCGAACGGTAAACTTTAAATAATTGTTCGTACAACAACAAAAAAACTACTCAGGATACTGGGGAGGACAAGACACGAAGAAGGTTACGGTTAAATTTACTTCCACATTATTATCTGTACTTCATTTTGTGTCGAATAATTGTCATTATTATTCAAGGTTCAATTTTTGTTTCATTTTTTTTACTCAAATTTTTATCATTTTTATATTTATTAATATTAAGTTAAAGAATTTTTTTATATACATGACTCATCAAATTTCTAACAATAAATATATAAGATATGTATTATATATATATTTTTTTTAGTTAATTTGTAAATTATTAGCTTACGTAAAATGAAAAAATCCATTTCACACACTTGTGACCTCACTTGATATTTACACTCACTTCACTTTCAGTTTTTAAAACATTTTTTGTTTTTCTTTTTTGAATTTTTTTTTTTTTACCCCTGGGGATCTTGGGAAGGTATCACTGTCGGAAGGGTTGTACAGTTTATAAGTGCTCCACTTTCTATGTCTTTTCCGTTGTTGTCATTGCAAGCGTAGTCGCGGGATATGTTCACTAGATTTCGACGCCGTGCTTCTTTCTTTTCGCGTTCAACCTGAAAAATTATTATTTTTTTTTATTTTTACTTGTTGGTCAAAGTATGGGCATGTGGGTACTCGTTTAACTCAGAATCAAGATATTTATTAAATAAAAATTACAAATTTTCAAAAAATTCCACTAATCAAATTTAAAAAATTATCATTTTTTTTTGTATTTTAACTTCTATTGGTTAAAGTATGGGCATGTGGGTACTCGTTTAACTCAGAATCAAGATATTTATTAAATAAAAATTACAAATTTTCAAAAAATTCCACTAATCAAATTTAAAAAATTATCATTTTTTTTTGTATTTTAACTTCTATTGGTTAAAGTATGGGCATGTGGGTACTCGTTTAACTCAGAATCAAAGTATCTGTTATAGAAAAATGGCAAATTTCCCTAAAATTCCACTAATTAAATTTTCAAAATTATAATTTTTTTTTTTATTTTTTATTTTAACTTCTGTTGGTCAAAGTATGAGCATGTGTGTAATCGTTAAACTCAGAATCAAAGTATCTATTAAATAAAAAATTACAAAATTTCCTAAAATTCCACTCATTAAATTAAAAAAAATTTTATTTTTTTTTTTTTTAAATATAGTGATGTGGGTACTCATTTAACTCAGCGTAAAGATTTCTACAAGAAAATGAAAAAAAAAAATAATTTTTCAATTTAATTTACCTTGAAAAATAATCGCAAATAATGACATGGGAAGATAACACACCGTCCTTCCTCTTCTTCAGCATCAATATAAACTCCTCGTACCAAAATAGAGTTACTACAATTTAGTAATCCTAAAAACACAAAACAGCCGACGTGTGTAATCCAACACGAGAGTTCTGGATCCTCTGGAATGAACCACAAGTCCAGCATACTCCAAATTCCTCTCCACACATTAACAGTTCCAATGAAACTCAGCAGTAAAAATGCATCTGCTGCCAATAGTCTCGCTAGTCCTTGTAATCTGCTACAAGCGTAACGCATTACCGGTTGCAAACAAAATGTCACTGCAACTATCACATATCCAATTATCTGAAACAAGTACCAACTATACTTTAATTACAAATATCTCTTAAACTATTGAATTTACAATGAAAATAGCAGAATACTTTTTTATAGATAATTGAATTTTATAAAAAAAAGTATTCTATAAAAATTTCATTATCTCAAATATTTAAAAAGTTATCGCCAGTAAAAGTGACCGATAATAATTTATATAAATCAGTAATTTAATTTTCTTAATCTTAAATCATGATTATCATTAAAAATATGAATCTGGCAAAAAAAATGATTGATTACTTTGTTGTAGAGAATTAAATTTCCTACAAAAAATTTCATTACAATGATTACTGTATCTTCAAAAGTACGATAGATATCGGCGATTAAAGATTTACGATAAATTTATAAAATCAATGCGGAATAAAAATGATGATAAAAAAAAAAGGAGAGAGTTTTGTTGACTGCTGCGAGAATTTTCGAGAGATTGAACCTTGAAGACATTGACGCTCGGTCAAGTGCACTGGATCAAGTTCAATGCGTCCATTCATAAAGTTAATAGTTCTCTATACAGTAATGGCTAAATACATAACATAACATAACAAGAAAGAGATGGAAGTTTATTGCAAAGAGAATAGAGGAGATAGATAAAGAGAAGAAGAGAGGAGGAGGATGATAATCGAGGAGATATACAAGAATCCAGTAGTGAATTAACCTACTTAAATGATCTCTATTACTTAATCATCTCAGTAAACCTTGCTTTTATATATCCAAGTAATCTCCTTTGCTCTTAACTTAAAATATACGATTTTTTTAACACTTTATTCATCAGTGAATCACTTATTTTTTTTAAATATTCCCGCGAAAAAAATTAAAAAATTATTATTTATAATATTTTTACTTTTTTTACTGATATCTCTTAAACTATCGATTGTATTAAAAAATATAAAGAGATCAAATTTTTAGGAAATTCAATTTCCTATCAAAAATAAATCAGTGAAAATTTTCATATTTGTAATGGGGACCGAGATATAAGCAGTTTAAGTATGGAAAATAATAAATTTTTAGTTGACGTAATTGCAGTAGACTTTAATTTTAAATATTTAATAAAATATCAGTGGTACGAAAAAATTTGCAGGGACAAAATTTACAGAGAATTGAATTTCCTTTAAAAAGTTATTGGTGATAATTAACATATCTTTGATAAATTAAAAGATATTTAATTTTTAAAAGTCGTGGAAAAAAATTTTAGTGATTTTTAAAAAATACTTGTTAGTTTTTTTTTTATATTTTTATGCTAAAATTTTTTTAATACATGAAATTTATGCCCTATCCGGAAGAATCTATTAAAATACTCTCTGAGTTATTTTCTGGCACGTGGGTGTCTTCCGGTTGGTATTATCGTACAACATAAAGTAATGTCACGTGTCGCATTTAATGTGGCTTCAAAAATAAATAAATTTTTAAAATTACCGCCAGTAATTTTGATTTTTAATTACTGAGATTTCATTCTTTTTTAGACTCAGCAATTTTTAAACTGGAAATTACTCTATAAAGTTATTTAATAAAAAAAATCTATGACCTAGTACAAACAATTTTAAGTACTGGGAGTAAAATAATATACGGGTCAGTACGTGTGCCTTTACAATTGTATGATTGGAGAATATTCAATTATATAATCGATTCTTCAGTCACTTACTCATAAAATCAGTCATACAAATAACACATATATATTTATCATTTTTCTCTAGGTGTATATGTTTTGTTTTCGAGCCTTAAATCATTTTTTTTCTACAATTAAAATTCAAATTTTTTAATACTTAAATAGTGAAATTTACGCAGAATTTAATAAACTACAGGATAAAATTTTCTTGAATAGTAAATTTAATTTTGATGATGGAAGAGTGACATTTGAATAGTACCTGGGTTTTAAAGAATATCTACACCAAAATGGCGGTGAATTCAAAATGTCCGTCAACGTTTTTAAATTTTTACTGGAAGCCCGCGTAAAATTTAAAAAATAATTCTTTAGTCACTTACTCACAAAATCAGTCATACAAATAACATATATATATTTATTATTTTTCTATAGTTACATATTTTTTTCTTCCGAGCCTCAAACTATTTTTTTGCACAATTTAGATTCAAATTTTTCTATACTTACATAGTGTAATTTACGCAGAATTTAATAAACTACAAGATAAAATTTATTCAAATACTAAAACTTAATTTTGAAGATAACAAAATTTCGTGACAGTAGAGCACTACCTCTCCGCTTCGCGTTCGAGGTGTGCAAAATGACATAAGTATTCTCTGGGATTACGATAATATTTACAACAAAATGGCGGTGCTTTCAAAATGTCCGACAACGATTTTAAAAATTTACAAGAAGCCCGCGTAAAATTTAAAAAAAGAATTCTTCAGTTACTACTAATAAAAATAACATATATACTATTTTAAGCCTTGAATTATTTTTTTTTTTAAATGAAAATTAAAATTTTCCATCACTTTCATTGTTAAATTCACGTCGAATAAACTACAAGATAAAAATTTTAAAAATACCAAAATTTAATTTTGAAGATAAAAAATGAAGAAATTTATATAATTATATTTTTTATTTATTTTAATTGTTGCAATCTTAACTGTATAACTTCCATTTTCTACAGTTTTTATTCTTTACATATTTTACATTACATAGTCTTTAGGTTACGTTGCAAGCAATTTAAAGTTCCTATTTTCTTTGAATAAATATTTTATATATATTTTTAACAAACTACTGTAAACTTTTTCGGACTATGTTTCCTGGCCATTTTTTTTCTTTTTCTATTCCATATAACTTCATTATTAGCTATCTGTTCCCATTTCTGTTTCCATATTTTTTTTGCAATCACGGAGTGTTTTTAGTGGGCAAGAATGCAGACAGGTGACAGTCTGGTGGCTCCATGGAACGAATCCCACAGGTCAATGCATTATATCAACTTGTGAAAAATAATTCATTTGCTCTCTGTGGGATTCGAACCTGAGCCTGGCCAGTGCTTGAGTTCGAAGACAAGAGGGTTATCCACTCGATCACAAGTACTGGTTTTATTAAGAAATTTATATTATCTGGATTAAAAATAATATCGACAACGAAATGGCGGTGATTTCAAAATGTCCGTCAACTTTTTAAAATTGTCACTAAAAGCCCGCGTAAAATTTGAAAAATATAAAAACTTGTGATATAAATTTGAAATTAAATTACCAGAGAACAAATTGATGAGTATTCACGATTATCTGGAAATAAATGCAAGTCCAATAGGACCCATATTCCCCGCCATACAAATACCACCAGAGTCCCGACGATTCCCACACTGAATGCGCAGTCCAGAACGTACAGGGTCCAATCTCTTGTATTCTGCAATTTAAATAAAGTTAATAAATAAAATAAAATAGCCGTGATTTTTTTCTTGTAAATAAATTTATAAATTTTAATTTAATTACAACAGACAATTAAAAATAGTAGATTAGATAGGATTTTATTTAAACGCCAGATCACAATCAGATTAACGATAAAAAAGTAAAATATAAACATGATAAATTTGACTGAAGTCTAATGGACGACATTAATTTTACAAATATAACAATAATAATAAATTACAATGTGATACTATGACTGATTAGTTAATGTATTTCCCCAGTATTTATCACAATATTATTGTTTTCATAAATTTACATTAAGATTTAATATCTTATCACCATTTCACCGGTATCTTTGCTAATATCTTCTAAACTATTGATTCTACGGAAAATTTCACTGTTTACTTTTTTGTAGATTGTTAAATTTTCTACAAAAAATATATATGTGATTTTTTATATATATTTAATATTTTGAAAGATATCAGCAGTTCAAACAAAAAGAAAATAATTCACTAAAAGTTTCCCACAATTATTTCAATGATTAATTACGATTATCTGATAAACTATCAATTTTACAAAAAATTACAAAGAGACAAAACTTTTAGAGGACAAAATTTCCTACAAAAAAGTATTAGAACTTTTCGATGTATCTCTAATAGTTTGTGATAAAACATGAACTTACGTCGATTCTAAACATTGTCGGGACTTCAAAGTATCCGGGATGGGAGTCAAGACTGAGTGAAAAAGGTGGCGCCGAAATATTTCTGATTCCTTTCATCAGACCTAGTGCTATCAGTGCTACTGCAGTGGTAGCAATAACAGTATTAGGATTTTGCTCAGTGTAAAGATGCAAAACGTGCCAGCCTCCTCGCCAGGCATTGACGCAGCAGAAACCGAATATCGCGGTATAGATCCGCGACCCGAAATAATACAACAGTCGGTGTTTGTCAGGATGTAAAAAGTCATTTAAAAAATGTTGTATTACATTAAAAAAAAATAAACCACCATAGCCGAGAATCATTGAGGTCGCGTTGCTCCAAAATGGGTCTTCTGGATAAATATAAGTATCACTAAGACTCCAAGTTCCTCTCCAGTAGCCAACTACTGCTGGTGCTGCGACAAATGCTGAAAATATTGCGTCCAATATTGTCAGCACTGAGTAATGAAGATTGTAACGCTGGGTCACAGGACGATGGTCCCGGGTCACTGATGACACTCCAGTTGTCGTTGTTCGTAATTCGACCATTCTCCAGTCTTGCTCATCAAAGCTCATTTCCCAATTTATTCAACAATTTATTTATTTTATTTATTATCAATTAATATTTTGTTTTATTATTGGATTAATTAATTAAAAAATTCCATTGTTATTTTAAAATTTTTTTTAGTAATAACTAAGAAATTTTAATTGCGATTATAATTTTTTTGAGCAATTTAGATACGTCTATCATTTTTTATTGTCTTCTTCAAACAGGATTAAGTGATTTAAGTGAGTCGGTTGTTTAGACATTTGAATTTATTTTTTTTGTGGGAGTGTAATTTGTTTTATTTTTGTTTTCAACAATTCATTGGTAATTTTTTTGAGCAATTAATAATTACACTCGGATGTAATTTTTTCATTACAGTTTCGTAACTTTTTTTTATTATAATATTACTCTTAAGTAAAATTTTTCGGAGTAATTAGTAATTACTTTAATGTAATTTATTAAGCAATGAAAAATTTTTATGTAGAAAATTACACCTGGGTGTAATTATATAGTAATTACTAATTACACTTTTTATTTTTTATATAAATAATTACATTTAAAAATTTAATTACTCAAAGTAATTATAAATTAAACTTTTGAGTTTTTTTTTGAAAAATTACACTTGTAATTTTTTCCGAGTAATTCGTAATTACTCTGAAAAATTTAAAAAAATTTCATTGCCTAATTACTCTAGTAATAAAAAAAATGAGTATTTACAAATTTATACCCATGACTAATAAAAATTACACTTCTGTGGTGTAATTAAATCAAAACCAATTAATTAATTAACAAAATTACTTCTTACTTGACTCACTTTTCAGTAACTTAACATTAAAAATTATCAAAAAATTTCTATTACAAATAATTACACTCCTCTTAAATTACTCATAAAATCTAAAAATATTTTTTTTATTTATTTACAAAATAACAATTATAAATTTGTTAATTACTTTAATTACACTCAAATAATTTTAATTTCCATTACTCAAAATTTTTTTTTTCCAATAAATTATCATTTTTAAAATTACAATTTTTTAAAAATAAATTTAATTTTTTTTAAATTTAAACACTTCACATTCACAATAATTTTTTCCCTCCGTTAAAAAAAAAAAAAATGTTTAAAAAAAAAAAAAATAAAAAAAATGATTTTGATTTTGAAACAATTGGGTATTGGTAACCAGGTCGAGCAACGAGTGAATGAGTACTGGATCCCTTCGGCAAGTGCTATCTTTTATCAGGCTTAACCGTACCAAGCTACCACGGGGCTACAACCAATACTAGTACTAATACTAATACTCATATTCATCTTAAACACTAACTTTAGTAGTAGTACCGGGTATAAATGTATGTGTCAATGGATTGTCATTATTCGTGTACTCACATACGCAATATTATTACTGTTACTATTACTATTACTAACTACAAGTACAGATACTCGTTACACTGGAGTTAATACACACCGGGAAAAAAAATATTTATAGAGGGAGATGGACATTATTTATAAAATTGTTGTAACAAGTGAGATACTGAGAGACGTTCCCCTTCATTGTATCTTTAATTACGATTTAAATCTCCCACCAGCACCACGAAATCCCTTACTAGTTAATTAACGCACACGCAGTTATCATTTATTTTAAATAATCCTCTCTTTTTATCTTATCTGACGGACTAAGATTATTTATTATTCAAATTTACCGGACTCGGTAAGGCAGGTCTTTAACCCATCATCGGAGGGTAATTGCGTCGAAAGTCGGTAACTGAAGATCACTTCTGTTGCCGATAGAAATTGAGTGGGTCGGTAAATAAATTATTTGAGGTTATGGCCATTGGAATAGAGATATCACCGAAAATATGAGAGATAGGGCAATTTTTGTGGAATAATTTTTTTTAGAGAATTTAATTTTCTGTAAAAAAGTATTCTGTAAAATTTTCTGAAAAATTGATAGTTTAAAAGATATTTTGAATAGAAGATTTATTTATTTACAAAGAAATCGAAAATTTCATTATTTTGAAATTTGGATCGTCCATATTTTTAAAATTATAAGAAATAGGGGCGGGGGAGGGGAAAAACATGTTACCCTCAAAAATCAGGTGTTAGTCGAAAAATATCAATGACTTTTCCCTGTTTAGAAAATGTCATAGAATCCAATAGATTCTCATAAATTCCCATGGAGATTTTATAAGAATGAATGAGTTCTATGAGAAGTGCTATAGTTAAGTATTCGCTATGAGTGTGACTGCAGCGCCAGACAAAATATGAACTACGGGAGGCTGTCAGAGTATGTTTTTATACGTATGTCAATAGCAAGAAACATAAAAATAAATAAATATTATAAATAATAGTAAAAATAAAAGTTATAAAAAATATGTGACAGTTTTATAGTAATTACAGTTTTGTTTTTTAGTTAAACGAATCAACAACAAGTAAGTATAATGATAAAAAATAAAAAATAATGCAGTAAACATTTGGGTTAAGTTGTTTGAAATTCATATCAAAGTCAAAAAATAATACTAAGGAAAAAATCAAAATGAAAAATAATTGATTAAATAGTTATCTAGATGTAATATATAAATATTTATTTAATTATAATTTAGTAATAATAGCCTCTCGTAACGCCGAAAGTAACCACTGCAAACGCTTCAGTCGATTTAATTTCCCCTACCATGGCTTCACTCAGAGCGAATAGGGTCTTATACATACAGCTACAAGAATCTATTGGATTTTTTAAGCAGAGTTGTTTTATGATAAAAACTATTAAAATTTTTTTTTCATTTATTGTATCCAATAATTTTGTGAAATGTTATTTTTCTTACGTAAATTATTTTGAAAAAATTTTATTTAATATCCAGAAATTTTTTTTCACCTTTTCAGAGGGTACCCTATTTTGCCCACAAAAGTGAATTTTTTTTCGTAAAGTCAGCTGGAAATTTTTTCTATTTATTCTGAATATTATTAAAAAAAAAGTATTCATCGTATTTGAGTCCTCGAAATCTTAGTATTTCCTTCTTATCCCCCCTCCCCCCTACGTAAAATCAACATGAATACTTGATTGTAGAGAATTAAATTATCTATAAAAAAGTATTCATTGAAATTCATTGCAAAATCCATAGTTTGAAAGATATCTTGGTAAGTTTCTGTGATAAAATATTTATAAATAAAAAAAGTAAAAAAATCAATTTAATAGCAAAATAAAAAAAAGGTTTTTAAATAATAAAACACCTTGAAAAATAATGAGTGGCATTTCCTGTCGATAAAAACCCGTGTCTTTGTATAACAATAATAATCAGACGCTTTTTGTCACTCAATTAAGCTCGAGTTTCAACAATCTTCTCACCTTGGTCTGTCGTTACACTCAATTTTTTATCAATTTACTTATTTAATTTTTTTTTATACCCATTTAAATAACAAACATAAAGCACTTACCTTACGATACCTCGTAGGAAATTTAAATATATAGTTTGGTATGTCTGCGACAATAATAAACGGCGGCGCCAATAAATTTCTACTGGATCGAAGGACCAAAAGTATGACGATAAATAAAATAGTCACTGCTGAAATGGACCTTTTAATAAAGAAAGTACTATTATTACTTTTTTCTTAATGACTCATAGTTTCTAATAATAATAATCGATTAGTTACTTATTGATTATTACCAATCGTTTTCACCCATGATTGAATTCAAGACAATCCATCCGCCACGCCACTGCATGTTGCAAGTCACGCTGAATATATACGTGTATAATAATCGAATCAAATGGTAGCCAGCGCGTCCAATTGGATTTGAATCGCGCCAAATAACCGCGAATTGATAATGAAATAGTTCGCGTAACAAAACAAATTTTAGGTGCAATCCTGTCCCGATTATAAAACAAATTAGTCCTGAAAATCTGAAACGGAAAATTCAAATTTACGTAATTCGGGTTTTAATTTATGGAATCAGATGAAATAAAAAATATTTCAAAGCTCAAAGTTTTGAGTAAAATATGCAATAATTTTTTTTTTTTGGCAAAAACAAAATTTTTATCAAAAATTTTGGGTCGAAATTCGGATAAAAATTTTGAAGTTTTTTACAGAAAAAAAATTGAGAATTTTTTTTTGAGATTTCGAGTGTTTTAGTGAAAGTAAAAATTGAAAAAAAAAAAGAATTCCATTCACATTTTTTTAAATATACTTAATATCTTTGAAAATCGATTATTTTATATCTCATTAAACAAAAAGCAATTACTGAATATCGATTATTTTTTTACGATACTTATCATAAATCAATGTCATCTTTGATTATTTATTATTGTAGTACTTCATTAAATTAATGATAAAAATAAAAGTTATAAATAAAATAAATTTTGTAAATTTAAAAAAAAATTCATTGGTGAATATCTTACAAAACATCAATCCTATAAAAAAATTTAAAGAACCAATTTTGTAGAGAATTTCGTTTTCTACAAAAAATATATGTGCAAAATTTCCTCTGTTACATAAGCAATTAACAAAAACCACTTACGGTAATTGGTAGAAATCCATCAGCGTCCAAACACCTCTCCAATGCCCAATAACAAGAGGCCCAATTACCAAAATCGAAACAATCGCGTCCACAATTGATAGCGAGTGTTTTTTTTCTAATTTATTTGGTAAAATTTTTACAATTTTTTCTTCACAATTTTTTTCTTCCGAACCTTTCTAATTATTATAATTTTATAATTAATTATCTAGTAATTAATCAACAAATATAATACTTACATGCGTTGAAAAATTTTTTTTAAATTTATACGTAAATATATTTAATTCCACTTCCTCTTTTTCTTTTTCTTTGTCTTCTTTAACTCGTCCTTTAATTTTACCTGTTTCTTCTTTACTTTGATTAATTAATTCATCATTTATTTCTTCTCCAGATTTATTTAATTCACTTTTACTGTCAATTTCCGTATTTGTCGATAAATTTAATGGATAATTATCAAAACTCGTTAATTCTTTATTTTTATTCATTTTTATTTTATTTTTAAATTTTATTGCACTTGGAAATTTTTTTTTTAATTAATTAATTTTTTTTTCTGATCTTGTCAATCTTGAAAGTAAAATTGTACTAACGATAATATTAAATATGAAATCATCTGGATTTGAAATAAATCAACAAAGTGTTGAAGGATCGAGTGGGTGGAAGAGGGAGGGAAGATTAGATGAAAAAAAAAGAAATTTGTATTTACGCTTGCGCGTTTTATTAAAAATTTTTATTATTTAAATTGACTGTAATTTATTCGTAATTATGTTTAAATGTTAACTATTCATACTTACATATTTATATGTTTTAATTACTGCATTATTTATTAATTAAATATGGAGTCGACTATAAATGGATACAAATTAATCAGATAAGAGTTTTTTTTTTTTCTTGTTAATCAGGATAATAAAATTTGAATTTCAAATTTAAATATTGTGGACTAACGGAAGGGATTTACAACAAAATGCTAAGGATACTTTTTTTTTTTAAATTTAATTTACTATAAAAATGTCCCTAAGAATTTTTTTTATACAATTGATAGCTGATGAGTTAATTGATAATTAAAAGTTTTAGTTATGTATTAAGACAGGAAGTGAATTAAATTAGTTTAAGTTTGTAATGATTTTCCTGAAGGATTCGAATTACGAAAATTACCATAATTTGCATTAATTTACGGTATTCGGAAGAATTATGGGTTTTTGCATTAAAATACGGTTCTTTAGTGAAATATAAGATTTTTTGGAGCAAAAGCCCGGTATTTTTACCGCAAATTTGCAGTCAATGCGGTAATTTACCGTAAAAATGGCAAGTCTGTGATATTTTATCGTAAAGTGAAGTACTCTACTGCAAAAACTGTATAAAGGCATACGGTGCAGCATCTAGACGCGAGCGATTGAAGATTATTTTTGAATATGTAAATAATCAGTATCCGGATATCGCGTGTTACTTATACAGAAAAAAAAGATTTCTTGGTGCAAGAAAATTTTTTCTCACCTCAAAAAATTCTTTCTCGCCCCAAGATAATTTTTGTTTTCGATTCATAATGCGACAAACTTCTTAGGTCAAGTAAAAATTTTCTTAGAGCGAGATAAAATTTTTCGCGCCAAAACATCCTTTTTTTCTGTGTAGAGTCTGTATCTAGTGTTATTCATGAAAGAGTGAATTAAGTTGTTGAATCAATTAATGATGTTTATTTATTTTAATGATAAGTTGAAACTGTGTACTTGAAAATCAATTTTTCATATTGATAATTAGTTGAGTTATAAAGATCAACATTTATAAGTCTTACAAATATGAAAATGTTTGTTACTAAATTAATAAAGATGTTAATTAATTTCTAAAGATATTTTTGAATAAACAATTGTTTTTTTTACTTCTATTTTTTCCGGGATCCATTTTTTGCAAATTATCTCTGATAAAGTTTTTTGAAATCCCGCATTATTTTCTAGTTACTTTCATTTTAATGTCAAGATCTTGAAATCGATATGAACATTATTTTTTTATATTATACACCATACACCATAAAATTAATCATTACACATTACACACTTCACTACCCTATTGGTTACGTGCGCTTACGTATACTACTATAGAAATAAACGTGTATTGTGTATACGAATGTTCCGCGAAAATTTCCGGTCCGCTTTCTTAGTGGCGCTGTCATGCATATATACTAGGGTGATTCGTTTTGAACGACTATTTTTTTTTTTCACTCCCACTTGAAAATATTGTTATAGACATTGAAAAAAAAATTCCCTGCAAGTTTCGGCCCTTAATTTTAATTTTAAGTACTTTATATTTGATTTTGAAGTTTTCCCATTTGAAATACATAGGAAAGTTGGGATTTTTTTTTTAATTCTCTATAACTCAGCCGCATTTCGAGTTATCGGGTCGCCGTTTGTGGCATTTTGTAGGCAATTTGATACTCTTCAAAAGTCTCCTTAATAGTTTTACTCGGACTCTAATTGTTTTTTCTGTATTGGTTTTGAACATAATTTTTTTAATAATAATTTGGGTTTTTAGTTGATATTAACTAAATTTGGGATTTTAGTAATTTTGTAAATAAAATATTTGTCAAAAAATTTCACCAAATGCTATTTCATTTCAACTTTAAATCAGTAAATAATTTTCCTTTCATCAATTTAATCCAGTCATTAAAATCAGAAGGGGTCAAATTGATGAACTTCGGAAAAATTTTTGACAAATATTTTATTTAAAAAATTACTAAAATCCCTCAATCACGTGAACGGAGAACTTAAGCCACTTAACTAAGAGGACCTTTTTTGTAGCGAATAAAATTTCCTAAAAAATCGTTATCTGCACTTTTTCTGTAAATTTCGTGATTTAGTTAATATCAACTAAAAACCCAAATTATTATTAAAAAAATTATGTTCAAAACCAATACAGAAAAAACAATTAGAGTCCGAGTAAAACTATTAAGGAGACTTTTGAAGAGTATCAAATTGCCTACAAAATCCCGCAAACGGCGACCCGATAACTCGAAATTCGGCTGAGTTATAGAGAATTAAAAAAAAAATCCCAACTTTCCTATGTATTTTAAATGGGAAAACTTCAAAATCAAATATAAAGTACTTAAAATTAAAATTAAGGGCTGAAACTTGCAGGGAATTTTTTTTTCAATGTCTATAACAATATTTTCAAGTGGGAGTGAAAAAAAAAAATAGTCGTTCAAAATGAATCACCCTAATATATACGTCTCACACGAATGGTTTAATAGTATTAATATTTTCGTGCACGCAGCCAATACACGATTATAACTAGATATACTAGTAGTAGTAGTATACTTATAAATCACTACATATTGTAAGTTAATTCTTTTGTATGTATTCAACCATTCGAATGTAATTTTGTTATCATTATCCTTGTATCGATTCCGATCCTGCACCTAATCGACACTAAACTCATAACAAGTTATCGCAATTGAAATTCATACCTGCTAAATACATTGTAAATTTACTCATTTATAAATAATTTATTGATTTAAGAATTATTATAAATAATTCTTACGTGATAATGGATAATATAGATAAGGAAAAAAAACAAATACTTTTCTATGATACTCACATATTAATTAAGTGAGTCAACAATTAAGTCTTGCGAAATATAAAAAAAAAACAGTTAAATAATTCACTCAGTAACTTTTTTTTATATTCTCATCTCGAATAAAAAACATCACTTTTGTTTAAAAAAAATCTGAAAACCGCCTGGCCTTGCGGGCCAGCCCCAAAACTTCCCGCTGTTTTCGAGCGCAGGGAGCTCGGAAACATTATTACTTGTAAATTTTTGAGCTCGAAGAGCTTATTTGGCCTGTAAAACATACCCTCACTGATAAATTATAATTTTTGTCCGACGATATCTTTGGAACGAATCAATCGATTTGAACGTTCTTGGTGACAATCGAAAGGGCTTACCAAGAGTTAGAACTGATTATATTTTGAGCTAAATCGGGCAAGTGGTTTAGGAGTTATATGCAAAAAACCAAAAACAAAGAAAATTTTTAATTTTTATTCTTCGTATAACTTGTAAACTACATGACCGATCTACCCCAAAATCTATTCAATTCTAAGTTTTGGTGAGCTCTTTCGATTGACACTAAGTACGTTCAAATCGGTTGATTTGTTCCAAAGATATCGTCGGACAAAAAAAAGATCACACACACACATACACGCGGACGTCCATCCAGGAATAGTCAGAATAGCTTCCTAGGATCTCAAAACGTCGACAAAACTGATGACAACTTGATTTTCGAAAATCGGACCGAAACCAATAACTTCCTTTTTTTTTGAAATTTGCAATTTTCTTAGCGGGAAGTTAAAAATTTAGTGAAAATTTCTAGTGACTAAATTTTTCAATTGAAATTTAGCGATGGCCAGTTCATTATTAGAAAGGATACGCACAGGAAGTTAATAAATGAAACAATTTTTTAACAATGAAATTTTTAATAAATGTTATATATATACAGGGTGCAATAATTTTTTTGGTTTGTGAAATATCACTTTTCTTTTATGGTTTAATGCGAATACATTCATCAATTTAACATTTTTTCGACTTGACATTACTATTTTCAATTAATAATTGCGATAAACAATAACAGTATAATAGTAATTAAATAAATTTTTTACCCAAGCCATTGGCTAGTGTAGCAAACATGTAACATACTCATGCTTACTATTAACTTTTATCGTAATTATTTATAAAAAAATTAATTAATTAATTAAAGTTTTCTTTTCTGATAATTTAAAAGATACAATTTAAATTTACCGCCAAAAATCTAATCACTTTATATTTAATAAAATTTCCATAGCAAATATATCTGTAAAATTTGAATATATGAAAAAATTAATAGAATACTTATTTATGTAGAATTGAATTATCTACACAAAAGTATTCCATTAAATTTAATGTATCTTCAATAGTTTAAAAGATACCAGTAATTTAAACGTCTGTTGCTAGCACGAGCCTTTGGCTAGCGCAGTAACAGCACACTGCCATCTAGCGGATTCCCGCCATTTCAAATAAAGATTTAAAAAAAAACAATGAATTATTATTAACACTTATTAAATACAATATAACTATTATTAATATTTAATAATTAATTATAAATATAACAATTAAATGATTAATATATATTTATATTTGATTAGTGTGCTCATGCAGTTCACATTTATAAGCATTTAAATTTAATGCATTCCCATTTATTTAATAAACATTAAATTATTAACAATAATAATTATTTAACTTTGTGCTATTTTATCAGTTTATTATAAATTTTACTTTTGATTTTTTTTTAATTTCAATTTAATTACTTTTATTGATTATTTGGTTAGTTTTTTATCAAAAAGTCTTTCTGTTCTGATCGTTATTGTATACACAGCCCTTTTGTTATTATTTTTAAAATATTTTAGTATTGAATTTAATAAGAACAATGCACGCTAAAAATCACGAAGCCTTTTATTTACTTTATTAATAATTAACCTCACATATTTTTTATTAATAATATATATTTATATAAGTACATTTAGATGTAGAATTTATTATTTTTGATAAAAAATTTTGTGCGGAAAAAAAGTATTACTTTTACTTATTTATTAGTAATTATTATCAATTAATTAATCAAGTAAATAATTAAATAGATAAGTAGATAATTAATAAAAAGAGACAATGTTTTTTTTTTATTTTATTTTATTTTTTTCAAATAGACCGGTCTTGGTGTGCAGATATGTAAAAAATTTTCGTGCGATATTTTTATTTTCTATGATATAGATTTATATTTTTATTACCGTGAAATAAAGTTAATTATCAATTTATTATTTTTAGTAAAATTTTAATTATGGAGACGTCAAAATACAGGTAAGAATCCTGGTCACGGTAAAAAAATTTATTTTATTGAATATCTTCTAAACTATCGATTTTATTTAAAATTTAACAGAGGGCATATTTGTAGAGAATTTAATTCTCTATAAAAAGTAATTAATAAAAAATTTTATATATCTGATAGTTTAAAAGATAACAGCAATTGAAAATTTAAGTTTGCACGAGCCTTTGGCAAGTGCAGCAACAGTACGCTGCCATCTAGCGGATTTAAAAAATTCTAACCTCGTTTCACGGTAAAATATTATTTAATAAATATCAAATTACAATTACTTTGGCATTAATTTTCAAAATTTAATAATAAATGCATAAATAAATTAAAAAAAAATTAAACAATAAAAATAACAGGCCACACTTTTTTTTATACTTTTGTTGTAAATAGCACTTCGTTAATCACAAGTATTTACTAGATAACATATACTGCATTTACTTTAATTAATACACTAATTAATTAATGAATTAATCAATTAATATATTAATTAAATAATTAGGCTGAAATACTGCATTCTATTTTTCTTAATTTTTTTTCTTTATGATTGCTAGATAATCATAATAAATAACAAGTTAATATGATTAATTAATTGTAAAATAAAATCAATTAATCACTGTCCATAATCATCATTTCTTTCGCTAATTGATCTTTTAAATGTGACTCATCAACGTAACTATTTTTCATATTTTTTTCTTCAACTGATTTTATACACTAAAAAATAAAAAAATATCATTTTTGTTTTTTATTTTTATAATTTTTTTTCTTTTTCTAAACTATTTTCTAAATAATTTTTTTCATTTTAATTGTAAATCGAACCTGTTGTGTAAATAATTAACTTAGCCCAGAAGTACACGGAAAGAAAATTCCAGTAAAATTTGCGATATTCACATCATAATTGTGGACTACACTTTTATTAAAATTAATTTTCAAATTTTTTATTTTAAAATTTACTATGTAGCCCTGTTTAGAAAATCTCATAAAGTCCATTAGATTCTCATAAATTCCTATAGAAATTTTATAAGAATGAATGAGTTCTATGAGAAGTCCTATAGTTAAGTATAGGGCCTTATACATACAGCTATAAGAATCTATCGTATTTTTTAAGCTGGGAGGTTACATTCTTTGCTATCGAACATCATAATTTTAACAGACTTTTTGGATTAAAAATTATTTAAAAATTTACAATGTTAACATCGTAAGAAGAATAGAAAAAAAATTACAATTTAAAAACTATATTTATCTTTCTATCCCCGATTAAGAATTCCGATTAAGATCCGATTCAGTTTAATCGGAGTTAAAATTTCTCTTACATAAAATTCTTAAATTTTACGATGTTCGCATCGCAATTTGTACTAAAGAGTTCAAAACTTTATATTGTCGATAGGTAAGGTAAAGGACCCAGTTATTGTCACTGTCCCAGATTCTGACACTTTCAACTTTATTTTAAATTTAAAAAGAAAAATTGACTCGAATAGATGAATAAATTTGTTTTCCATTTTTAAAAACTCATTCTATACCTAATTAATAGCAATAAAAACAAAAAAAAAATTTTTAATTTTTAACAGGGAGTAGCTGTGGGAGCTATTTTTTAATTATAGCGTAAACAGCTTACGGAACAGGGTTCCAGAATCAAATATGTTATCATCACCATGTAACTATAGAAATATCATAAAAAATGCATGGATAGGTTAATAATTAGATGTAATTTAGTTTAATATATTGATGTTTCATATAAAATTACATCTCATTATCAAAGTGAGTGTCAATATGTTCAACGAGTAGTCTGCCGGTATAATAGTTGCTTTATTGAACCGAATTCCTACGATGAGAATTACTTGGTGGCCTTGAAAAAGACCTTTGTGGTCTTGAGAAAGATCGTTGAGACGTACGAGAGTTTAAGAGTTGTCTGTTGAAGCGGTTCTGAGAAGAACCGTTGAGGTTGAGAGAAATCTTACGATACCCGGAGGTCTTGTTAAGTAAGCCCTGAAAAGAGCTAGTTCAACATTAGCTCTGAGAAGAACTAGTTGGTGTATGAGAAGAAGCTGGAGCCTTGCTCGCTTGAATATTTGATCGTTGGTTATCACTGATAGCCTTGCTCGCTATCTGTAGAGTATTCTTTCCAGTCGGACTGGTGCAGAATAAAATAATTGATTTGAAACAATGAATAAGAAATTTATTACTTTCAAGTACGAAATTTGAACCATTTACTGAAAATGTATGAGGATAAATTGGGATAGATTTATCCCAATCAGGATGGATGAAGATGGGTGAAGATGGATGAGGATAATCATGGATTTTCTTATCCATTTCCACGATTATTCCTCGCTTTCTGACGTCGGAAATCGCAAATTGTAAATCTCAAATTCGACTCCACCGTCCATCTTACGGCATTAAATAAATTATTTAACTTATTGAATCTTTAATTTGGCGGTCTTTCTCCATGGTCCGCGCAAAGTTAATCACTTACTTCTGAACACAATAAATAGGCTCAATTTGATAGGTATGTCAGTTATTGACCGTCAAATTCAATCATAATCTATTTGAATTTTGGTAATGATTTGTTTGTTTACGTGAATATTTGTATTAATATTTTATAACATAATATAAATTGTTCATGTCTTAGAAATAAAATTGTGTTGTATTTATGATAAATAGTTAATTTCTTTTAAATTAAAAATTTTAGAATATTTAAAATATTTAAACTGAACATCACATAACTTAACAAATAATAAATCATTTTTACATGAATATCAGAGTCAGAAACTAGGCTAGTGTCAGTTTCAAAAACTACAGCACAGGAGATTTTGATTGTCAAAAACTAGGTCTTCAAACATCACGTTTTGAAACATTAATTTAACCCGTCAGCACTCCCGTCAGCTTTTCGGTAAACTTTACGCCCGTGATGAAAGTTTTGCTCACGCTTAACGCGTAGGCACCAAACAAATTTTTTCAAATTTTAAGCAAGAAAATATTTTTCATAAATTATTTACTTTATGTATTATAAGAATAATAAAAAATAAATGAATGATAATTGTAATTTATTTACGATTAATAAACGTAATTTAAACTTTAACGAATTCACCCGAATAACTTCGCACACCGCAGACTGCCGAAAGTATACGAGCAGTCACGAGAGTAACCGAACATAGAATTTTTTTACTTACGCCTTTACGCCCGTGATGAGGAAAATGCTCACATTTTTTGAGGAGCATAAAAAAAAATTTTTTATAATTTCTATGACAACCAAACAAATTTTTTCTAAGCGGAATCTAAAAATAGATCAAACTATTCAAAGATAGAAAAAATTTCATCTATTCGTTCCATTTGAAAAAAAAAAAGTTATTCATGTTCAAAATCGAGCGTGAACAAAATGCTCATAACGGGAGTGCTGGTGGGTTAAATTATTAATAAGTTCCAAGTAATTATTTTGCGATTATGACCTTATTTAAAAATTCTAAACTTGTTTATTAGATATAAATGCTGTTTATTTAAATGAAATTCTATATTAGTTATCACAGAATAACCTCAGCTGTCACTTTTAAAGTGTCTAAAACAGGGCCCTTTACCTTAGTATTATTTCAAATAAAATTAAAAATAATATGCATCGTAATAATTATGATTTTAAAAGTATAGTCCACCACTACAATGATCACTAGGAAAAATTACCATGTTAGCATCATAAATTTAACTGGAATTTTTTGTCCCGTGTAGCTCTTGAGAATTTATGAATTAATTTAAATTTTTTGCTTCTGTGCTGATTAGAAATTCTTGTAACAGTTACTAGATGGCGGGACTAGCGCAACTATTGCCGTAGTAACTGTTACTAGATAAGAATTAGGTTACAATTTTATTAATTTAAAGTTAGAAAAATCTGACTAGCGATTTGTTAATTATTTCTAATGACTAATGACTAATTACTAATGACTAATTTCTAATGACTAGTATCTGGTAACTAATTTCTAAAAAAAAATAAGCTAGATAATTTGATAGATAAATTAACTTACATCTTCAACGCGTATTCTGGGCGCCATTATCTGTTCGGGATAATGCCAGGGTTTGTGATTTGGATTGTGGGTTTTTTTCCATTCCGGATATGCGACTGCTGCTTTGTGTAATTTTTTAACCATCTGAAATTTTTTCACAACGTTATTTATTTATTTTTCAAGCCTTTGGGCGCCATTTTGAATTTTTATGGACTTTAGGTATCACAGAATAATTAAAAATTTACTGACTTAATAATTCTTGCGGTGATTTAAAAATTCTATTAATACTAAGAGCCAATTTAATTTTAAAATGAATCAGTCTAGTAGTTTCATAATTATTTTATAAACAATATTTTATTTATGGTCGAGTTTATATTTAAATGAAACCGTAACTTTACAAATTGTGTTTAAACTTTAAATTCAATGAAACTTTTATCAGTTTAGGGAGTATGTAACTAAACTTTTGATTTTGATAAATTTTATCAGATAACAAAGTTATGATTGAAAATTAACTTTGACCCAATTACGAGACTAATAATTACGTATTCAATTTTTTAATTATGAATATCTTTTAAACTAGCGGTCGTATGCAAAATTGAAAAGAGATCAAATTTATAGAGAATTAAATTGTCTACAAAAAATTATCTAATGATTTTTGTCGTAACTCTAATTATTTTTAAACTATTGGCATTTTTAGTTAATAGACCAAAAAGTCAATAAAAAAAAATTTTATTTAATTAAACGATAATTGCGATTATCTCTTTAATTACTAAGTGTACGTAAAATTTACAAGAGATCAAATTTATAGACAATTAAATTGTCTACAAAAAAGTATCTGATGATTTTTGTCATATCTCTAATTATTTCCAAACTATTGGCATTTTAAGTTCATAGACAAAAAAACTATAAATAAAGTATTTTATTCAATTAAATAAAATTGCAATTATCTCTCTAAGTACTCAGTGTACGTAAAATTTACAAGAGATCAAATTTACAAAGAATGAAATTCTCTAAAAAAATGTATCTGATGACTTTTGACGTAAAACTATTTTTTATTGCAGTAATTGATGTTTAAATAAAAAAAAGAAATTTACCTTTGGTGCAAATATTTGTGTAATTTTATTAACAAGCCATACTGGTAATTTACCATGAGGATCTGTATGGGAAACATATCCTAGTTCTACACCATCTCCATTGCGTGATGGTCTCACGATATATCCTTTGAATGAATAAATTATAAATATATATGTATTTATTTATTTATTTATAATCATTAATTATATAATTAATTTACCTGTTAAATAAGAGGTAGCTCGTACAAAATGTTTTCGCGGTGGATGATCTTTATGATACACTGAATGATTAAGAATAAGTTGTTCTCTCCCAGTGTCTAACCAGGATCTTTGTAAAATGAAGTCACGATTTTTTAATGGTGATATACAGGCCACTAGGTAATTTGTTTATTATTATTATTAATTATTAATCACTAATCATATGTTATTATTTTTATTTAAGAACTTACTTGAATAATAACCGATATCGTTATTAGGATTAAAAAATCCAATGTCTCTGGACTCAATCATGTGTGTGTCCCATACTTTTCGATACTCTGGATCATGTAACACATCGTAGAGTGTTTCTGGTTCGACATCAGGGTATCTTGTTCTTATCTAATGATTAGTTAAATTATAAATAAATTTATTAATTTGAAATTGTGGTTAAAGTACTGGAGATATAAAAAAATTGTAAGGACCAATTTTGAAGAGAATTTAATTATCTATAAAAAAGTATTCTTTGTATTTTTAAGTAAATCGCTTAATTAAAACATAGATTAAATTGCAAACTTAAATAATTTCCGATACTTTACTGGTAGCTCTAGTTATATCGATACTTTAATTATTAATTAACTCATTATCTATCAATTCTAAATGAAAACACATCAAGATCTTTTTTATAGGAAATTAAATTCTCTACAAAAAAGTATTCTTTTAATTTTCACCTAAAACCCTTAATTAGCGCCTAAATTAAATTACAAACTCCAATAATTAAATTTACTCTTAATTTCCATTCCTTAAATACTCTAGTTAATTGATTGATTAACAATTAAGTCATAAACTATCGATTGCACACAAAATATATACAGGATCTTTTTTATAGAGAATTAAATTTCCTACAAAAAATTATTCCATTAATTTTTACCTAAAACCCTTAATTACCTCCTAAATTAAATTACAAACTCCAATAATTAAATTTACTCTCAATTTCCGTTCCTTAAATACTCTAGTTAATTGATTAATTAACAATTAAGTCATAAACTATCGATTGTACACAGAATATACACAGGACCTTTTTTATAGAGAATTAAATTTCCTACAAAAAAGTATTCTATACTTTTGGACTGAAATTCCTCCACTAGCTTACAATAATAATAATAAAAAAATAAATTACCTTAATCATCTTAAAACTAATTCCCGGCACATGTTTAGTCCACACAGACAAGTCTGGCTTATTATAATCCAGCTTCCAATCATTATTATCATCATACAATTTTTTTAATTTTTCAAAATCTTTATCCTCCGCGATCTTAACAACTCCCACATCCATCTCTAACAATTTCCCCTTCTTATCAATCTTGAAAGATTTTATTCACCTGAAAATATTAAATTCTTACCATATGCCAGAAAAAATACATAAATAAATAAATAAATAAATAAATTCTTACACAGGCAGTAAAAAATATTCCAATCACCAGGTACCTTTTGCATTAATTAAAATTAGTTATAAAAAAAAGTAACTATTGATAACATTTTAATTTATTAAGACTTAGACACTCAGCTATTGCTCGCGCTATTATCAATAATAATAATAATAATATATATTTTTATCACTAACAATTAAATAACCTTTAACACTTAAGTATTGATCTAAATAAAATCACAATTTCAACTCACTTTAATTACATATATTTATGTATTTATTTATATATCTATATATATTTGTATATATTTAAGCAGTAAATTAATTTTTGAAATTAAATTTGTTGTTTTAGAAAATTTACGATATTTATTTTAATTGTTATCTTTAAAAAAAATATATTTAATTGTCAAGGAGTTGAAATATTCTTTTGCTATAGTCCGATGATATATATGTTTATATATATGTATATATATATAGTGTAATTTACACTGTGTAAATGGTTGTGTTCGTCGGCCTCTTTGAGGCTGCTCACTGCTGACTTTAAAAAAAAAATTCTACGCGCGCGCGCTAAATCCATGCGCAGTAGAGTTTCTGCGCTTTTACCAGAAAAAGGTGAAGTTTTTTAAATTTAAATTAAATTAATAGCTGACTAATGATCCCAAGTAGTACACTGGCTTTTATGACATCTATAAAACATCAAATTTTAGGCTGTTTTTTGACACATCGATAAGGCACCAACATGTTGACAAAATGATCAGAAATTTATGTCACCGAAAACATGTCATCAAAAGACTTGACACAAGTGACGACAAAAAGTGAATTACAAATAGTGGTAAAATAAGTCATCTAAAGGATTTTTTAACTGAAACGTCTTTCTGAAGACTGGAAAAACAAAACCAATTTTCTATTTTCTAGGACCAACATCCGCATGTCTTATTTGTACCAAAAAAGGTGACTGAAACAAAAAAAAATTTGTCTCATCCTTTTAAAAGACATCTATAAGGCTGGACCGTACTAAACGAGTTTTTGAATTTTACTTTTCTTTTAATTTATTAATCAATTGTTATTATAGAAATTTTTATAGCTTTCGAAAAAATGTGAAAGACAAACTTTCGGAAGGTTTTCATCATTCGAGTGACGTAATTATTCAAAACGTAATTATAAAAGTAAAATTCGAAAATTCGTTTAGTACTGCCGACCCTTAAGGAGGTTCGACCGAATCTAATGTAAAAAGGATTTTTCAACTTTAAATCAATTTGAAACTTAATATACATGTAAAGAAGTACTCTCTAAAAATGGATCAGTGAAATTCACTTCGAATTAGTGAATATTTACTGGGAACCAGCTATAAGTATACCACTGGTTGAATTAGTGGTATACTTATCCCTATCCAAAAATTCCCATAAAATCCACCCAAATGCGACAAAGACCGCATAGAAACCAATACAGTCTATAGGATTCTATGCAGTTTTTGTCGCATTTGAGTGGATTCTATGGGAATTTTCAGATAGGGATAACTGTAGAAATAGTGACTATCCACTGATTCGCAGTGAATTTCACTAATTCATTTGTAGAGGGTTCAGGAGACACGGTAGTATTTCGCGCCAAGTACACGTCTATGTATTCCTGTGTGTTAATTGAGTACTTACGCATGCGTCAGCGGATCAGTTCATGATCCTGAAGTTAGCAAACACTTAGTAATTTTTTGATTTTTTTTTTTTCATCAAATCAATTACAAAAAACCAAAAACTATAAATATGCACATGTAGAAAATTTAAAAAACTGTAAGTGCAATTTTTTAAAATATTTTTTTTTATAATTTATTGTTTAAAAAAAATCAAAAAATTATTAGACGTCGGCTAAATTACGATCCTGAAGTTAGCAGACAGTTGCAAATTTTCGGATTTTTTTTTTTTCAACAAATAAATTACAAAAAAAAAAACTAAAAATATACACATGTAGAAAATTTAATAAACTAGAAGTGCGATTTTAAAAATATTGTTTTTTTAATTATTTATCATTTTTTAAAAAATCCAAAAACTGTCAGACGTTCGATAACTTCATTATCATGGCTAAATTAAGTATCATATCAGTTCAACATCATTTTTTAAATCATTGCCAAGTATGAATTTGAAAAATTTCGCGGGAAAAAAAATTAGGCATGCGTTTTAAATAACTATGAAAGTGCGCATGCTCAATTTTGTAGCGGCCATTCGAACAAGTTAAGTATTATCATTATTATCATTATTATTATTATTATTATTATGTAGTAAAAAGAGATGTGACAGTATGTAATAATAATAATAAAAATAAAAACATAAGACTTGCGCGTGTTGACTTGTCAATGAATTTAACCAAAGTATTTTTTTTCATTTTAATTCATTATCTATTACTTTAAATCAGGTCAAATTTTAACTGATATTTATTCTGATGCAATGTAACTTTTTTTATTAATTATTCGGGAATTTATAAGTCGAGAAATCTAAAGGTTAGTTATCATTTATTCAAATAATTAATCATTATTATTATTTATTTATTTATTTATTTATTTGTTGTTTTTTTCACTATTATTATTATTATAGAAATTATGGAAGTCAACACTGGAGTAAAAGATTTGGATGAAAAAATAATTGAATGGCTGAGTTACAACAAGGTAATGAAAATTAATAAATCAAATTTTCAAGAGTAATTAAGTTTTATTATTTTTCTTTTTTTTTTTTTAAGGATCCAAAAGCTGAGAATGAGGTCCGCGAATTAGTGAAAGAAGGAGACATTAAATTGTTGAGCAAATTATTTTTAAAGAGACTGGAATTCGGGACCGCGGGTTTGAGAGGTCGAATGGGTCCGGGTTACAATCAGATGAACGATGTGGTTATTATACAGACGGGTCAAGGATTGATGGAGTACTTGGTTGATACTGTGGATGACGTCCATAGTAAGGGAGTGATCATTGGGTACGATGGAAGATACAATAGCAAGAGGTGAGTTATTTGTTGAATAATTGACAACAGGGCGGATAAAATAAGTACCCACATCAATGTATTCGCACAATAAAAAGTTAGTGATGAAATATTTAATGAGCAGATGTGAATAAAATTAGTAACGACACTGATTTTTCCAACTTTTGATTATTGTGCTGCAGCTTTTACTGATGTTACAAATAGATTACAACTAAAAGTACAAAGGAAACTGAATGCGTGTGTTAGATTCATTTATAAAATTGCTAAGTTGGAATGTCAGTGCGTATTGTAAAAGATGAGGTTGGTTAAAGTTAAAATCGAGGAGAGACTTTTTTATTGCTTGCCTATTCACAAAGAAATACATTTGAACTTTAATCAACTATTTAGATCAAAATTAGATTTTCTGCCTGTTTTGTTACGTAGAGGAGATGTCAGGCAAGACTACTTAAGAATACCAAAATGTAGATCAACAATATATGAAAACTCGTTTCTAATTCATGGTATGCATGTATGGGATTCTTTACCGCCAGAACTAACGACAATGAAAACTTTTATAGAATTTAAGATTGCCTGTTTTGATCATTTTTTGAATATTAATAATTAATTAATTAATCTTTTTGTTAAAAATGTAAAACATACACGTATATATTTTATACGATTTTTTTTCGTATTTTTTGATGGTGCTTAGGGAGCTACGGGTCTAGGATCAAATAAATATATTTATCTATCTATCTATTTATACTGCGACAGTAACTTTTGTTGATTGTTTATTTTAATTACTTTGCCATTTAAATTAACATTGAAATTATTTTTCACTATAAAAATTATGAAATCTTAATTCTACATGAAATTCCACGTAAAATGAGTACCCTCAACCCATGTAAAAAAAGACTGAAAAAGCGATGACCTAAACTTCAAAACGTGACACAATGACGGACTTTTTTACTTCCTGCTGTGAAAATTTAAATATTAAAAAAAAAGGGAAATTATTGATATCGATCCGATTTTTGAAAATCGAATTTTCATCAGATCTTGACGTTTTGTGATCCTAGGAAACTATTCTGACCATCTTCAGATGACCATCAGTCCACGTGCGAGTGTATTCACGTATATGAAGTCGTTTTGACTTCAACTTTATCCTTCATTAATTTTTGAAGGAGTGAATGTAACCAGAATTGTTAAGAGACTTTTTGTAAAGCATTTAATTCCCTTTAAGAATTTTTATTGGCTTCTTTCCAGATACTGATTTTTACATGAATTACGAAATTCCAGTTGATAAATCAAATTGTGAAATCATATCAGTGTTCAAGGCATGATTATAAGAAAACAGTTGATCTGACAAAAAATTTCGATCAGACTTTTTTTGTAGAGCATTTAAATCCCTTCGAGAATTTTTATTGGCTTCTTTCCGGATACTGATTTTTCCACGAATTACAAAATTCCAGTTGATAAATCAAATTGCGAAATCATATCAGTGTTCAAGGCATGATTATAAGAAAACAGTTCATCTGACAAAAAATTTCAATCAGACCTTTTTTGTAGAGCATTCAGTTTCCTTCAAGAAATGTATTTTAGTAAATTTCATTTATTTCGATAGATTGGAAGTTACGAGACAAAAACCCGCTTAGTAAATGAAAATCAAAAATTGCGATGATAGACACATATTAAGGGCTAAAATAAATATTGGACCATAAGGTTAAACCTGGACCTTAATAATAATTTTAAATATTTTAATTAATATTGAAAAATTTTCAGTATGTAACATAATAATTTTTTTTTGTCATCCCAAACAATATTTTCGATATACTTTAAAAAAACAATAGTCGATTTTTTTATGTACCTGAAGATCGGAACGTTTTTCACGCAACGAAAATGAAAATAATTCATGGAATTTGTGTCTAAAGGCGAATTTAGGAGTAGTTGGGGTTGGCCTGTCATTTTCGGGTGACGTGCGAAACATTTCCGAAATCTAGATCCAGTAGATTTTTTACTTTTCATTTCTTTTTTCTTATTTTCGTTCCGCGAAAAACGTTCCGATCTTCAGGTGTATGATTTTTTTGGCCCAGTCTAGTGGTCAAGTATCTTAACTTATCACTAAGGAGTACAAATATAGTGATGTGGGTACGCAAACAACCGGAAATTTTCTTCTTTATTCATCTTCACTGTCCCAAATTAAAAAAAAATAAATTCCAGATTTGCTGAACTAACTGCTGCCATTTTTATCGCAAATAAAATCCGGGTGTATCTCTTCTCTGAGCTTTGTCCGACACCATTCATTCCTTTCGGCGTTCTCAAGTTCTCCTGCGCAGCTGGAATAATGATCACCGCCTCGCACAATCCCAAGGAAGACAACGGGTACAAAGTTTACTGGGAGAACGGAGCCCAAATAATAACTCCCCACGACAAAGGCATCTCCAAGCACATTCTCATGAACTTAAAACCCCTAGAGTCTTCTTGGGCTACGGATGAAATTTATTCCTCTCCACTCTACAAGGATCCACTAGCTCACGTTATGTCTTCTTACAATGAATTGATCAAAGAGGAAGTGATTTATCCAGAGATAAATAAAAAAACAGATTTAAAAATTACGTACACGGCAATGCATGGTGTTGGCTATGAGTACATGCGTCAAGCTTTCAAAGCTGCTAATTTAAAAGTAATTATGTTTTTACTAAAAATTTAATGCTCTTACTAATTATTTAATTAATTAATTGATTTTTTTCCAAAGGAATTCATTCCAGTAGAAGAACAAATATTACCAGACCCTGAATTTCCGACAGTTAAATTTCCAAATCCTGAAGAAGGAAAAAGTGCATTGGATCTAAGTATTAAAAAAGCTAATGAAAATAATTCAAATATAATATTAGCTAATGATCCTGATGCTGATCGCTTGGCTTGTGCTGTTAAAAATAAAACGTAATTATTATTTTTTTTTTTATTCATTTTTATTTTTTTATTAGAGGAGAATTTTAAAATTTTAGTCTTGGGGTAAAAAAAAAATGAGAGTTTGGGAAGTTGAAATTAAAGAGGCAGGCCGAGGAAGATTTTGAGAACTTGGAAAACTAGCTGGGGTAATTTGGTCGAATTTTATGGAGACGTCAGTAGGGTTTTTTTCAAATCTTTTGATGGTATGGAGTTTAAAATTTTTATCTCAGAAATTATTGGAGGAATTTTGATGAAACATAAAGAGGTTGTAGCGGCAAGTCGTAGATTTCCAAAGAATTTTGAATCATATTTTTATCTTTATAAGTTTAGAAGTTATGAATTTTTTTAATTTTCAAAAAACTCTTAGATTTTAAGTCTCCTTAAAATTGACTCATGTTCAAAATTTGATCTCGAAACTTATGAAAGAAATTTGATGATACAAAAATGGAAATTGTAGCAAAAATTCTAATCTCTCAAAAGAATTTAAAGCCATATTTTTATCTCTATTAGTTTCAAATTTATGAATTTCAAAAATAAAAACTTGTGATTTGCAGACTAAGCAAAAATAATTTTTTTATTTTCTAGAGGAGACTGGCACGTTTTTACAGGAAATGAACTCGGAGGTCTTTTGGGCTGGTGGATGTTACACAGATACCGAGTTAAATATCCCGATAAAAATATATCTGATGTCTGTATGATGGCTTCCACCGTTTCCAGTAAAATATTGGCGTCGATGGCCAAGAAAGAAGGCTTTAAATTCGAGGTACCGATATAAATAAAATATTTCATTTGATAATCTAATGACCTACTGATCTATAAATAAATTAATCAGGAAACACTGACTGGATTTAAGTGGATGGGTAACAAAACCGTAGAACTTAAACACAACAACAAAAAAGTATTGTTTGCATTTGAAGAAGCTATCGGCTTTATGTGCGGTGATAATGTTCTTGATAAAGACGGAATTTCAGCTGGTGTACGTGTTGCTGAAATGGCTGCTTATCTTAATGATATTGGAATGATGACTTTGCTGGATAAATTAGACGAGATTTATACTGAGTAATTTTTTAAATTCATTAATAATTTATTGATTATTTATCAATTATAATTTTTATTATTCTTTAAGGTATGGAAGACATATTAGCAATAATTCATATTGGATTTGTCATGAACCGGAGACGATTAAAAAAATATTTGACCGATTGAGAAATTTTGAGGGCAAACCTGATACTGTAAGTTATTATTTTTATTATTATTATCAATTGTAATTAATAATTAAATTTATTAAAGAAGATTTGAAATCTTCTCGCATGGAAAATTATTTTTATTAATTAAAAATTTTTTTTAAATTAATAAAATAACGAAATATTTTTATTGTAAGTTTAGTAGTATAGAAAAAAAAAATTTTTTTTGAATTAGTATTTAAAATTACAAACCGGGACCTGGGTATCGATATACAGAATTTTGAAATTTTTAACAATAAATTTTATTTACGGTTTCATAAATTTTTGGCTCCATGACAACTGATCCCAGACAACTGATTCCCGACAAGTAATCACACGATAATTGATCCCACAGACAACTGATCTCACTGACAAATTCATAAAATAATTAATTATTAATTAATTACTATGACATGAGTAATTAAAATTCACTGTTATAAATATAAAAAGTTAAATTATGTAAATTAGTTGTTGATAAAAATCAATTGACGATCAATTGTTGATGGGATCAGATGTCGCTGGGATCACTTGTCGTGGTATAAAATTGTTGAGATCAGTTGACAGTACACCAATTATAATATTTAACCGATAATTATTTATATTTTAATTATAAATGAAAAAACTACTATGTATTTAGAGTGACAGTATTTACTGATCATTCTATCATTATATGACTTGACGTTTCTCAATTTATGTAGTTCATTTTTTTGTGTAGATAAAAAATGTCTGATGGTAAAAAGTAATAGAATTGCTGGTATCGATGTTAAAGCGAATAAAGTTTAAGAAATATTTAAATTAATTGAAAACAAAATTCAAAAGTTTTTATTCGGCATCAAAATATGATTAACGATTAATTAAAACAAAATTAATGATTACGTATTCATTTTTTTCAAATTTTGGCGCGAAAATACAATTTTTAATTTTTAAAACAAAACTTATGATATTTTACTTATCATCGAAATATAATTATCTAAATTAAAATAACTACACTGTAAAAAATTTGCGAAGTGAACGCTGATAAAAATCGGAGTTAATGAGAAATGGATGACTGTGTATTTATTTAACCTCCTTGGAGTAAAATTCACTCCGAAGGGAAATTTATTTTAATATTGAAATTTCGGTTATGAGCGAAATTAACTCTTACGGGAATTTATTTTAATTTTGAAACTCCAAATCAGAGTAAATGTGGATTTAAATAAAATCCGTAATCATTCCAAATTCACGCCTGATTTTTTAGTGTAATTACTAATTACTAATTAAATTGAAAAATAACAATTCGGTTATAAAATTAAAGTAAAAAAAATTAAAAAACTATATAATAAAACAGACAATTAAAAATTTTATGATTTTATTTTGAACAATTAAATTTGAAGAAAAAAAGAAACTGAAAAAATGCACATTAGGGTGACCCAAAAAAACCGATTTTTTTTTTTTTTTTTCGAGTTTTTTATGAAAATTTGGTGGCTTACAATGTTTTAAGAAGCCTTTCCAAAAATCAGCTCGATAAAAAATTTTCAAGAGGTTTTCAAAATTATCGAAATTCGGATTTTTTATTTCTAAATTTTTTCTTTCTCGTGGCAGCAATAGCTTATATTTGTAAAATCATTATGCTGAAAACTTCAGCCAAAAATTTGAATATTTAAACGGTGCTCAAGAATTTTGAATATTAACTGATGATATGTAATTAATACTTTGAATTAGTTTTTGTATTTTTTTATAACTTAAGTATAGTCATTTCACTAAAATATAACTTTTGCATTACCATAAATATCCAGGACAGTCTCAAACAATAAAATTTGGTAAGTTTTGAATGAGCGAAAAAACCGAAAAATTGAATTAAAAAATAAAAAAGTATGTAAATAACTTATTATTTCTATTTCTCGGGTTATATTTTCATTTATTGTGATGCAAATTGATGGTGGAAAAATCGAGAAGGTTTATTATTAATATTCAAGGGTCGCTCGAAAACGTCCAAAAGACAGCACTCGGAAACATTCAAAATTCTTGAGCAACGTTCAAATATTCAAATTTTGGGCTTAAATTTTCAGCGTAGTCATGATTTCACAAATATAAACTATTGCTGCCACGAGAAAGAACAAAATTTGAAATAAAAAATTCGAATTTCGATCATTCTTGATATTTTCAAAATTCGTGAGCGACCTCTTGAAAATTTTTTATCGAGCTGATTTTTGGAGAGGCTTTTTAAAACATCGTAAACTAACGAATTTTCATAAGAGACTCAAAAAAAAAAATAATCGGTTTTTTGGGTCGCCCTAATGCACATGTAGAAAATTAAAAAGACAATAAGTGCAATTTTTTTAAATATTTTTTTTTTATAATTCATCGTCTTTTGAAAAATCCAAAAATTATTAGACGTCGGCTAACTTCAGTATCATAAAACTATTGCATTTTTTCCACACAAAACTTTTGCTTCACTTTAACAAATAATTAAACATAAATAAATAAATATATATATATGCATATATGAAAACGAAATAATAAAGAAAAATATAAGTAAAATATTATCGCTTAAGTATGAAGGTCAACTAGTGTCCAGACAACTAGTTTCTAGTTGAGTATTTAGACTTAAATGCATCACTCCATTACTGTATGATTGTATACAATCTATTTACACATACAATTACATATTTAAATATATATATATACATATATATCAGCATGAGCTGGCATAAATCCCACCATATATTTACACACATACGAAAACAATATATATGTATATATTTATGTTTATTTATGTATATGTATATAAATATAAATGTAAATATATATCACCGAGCACAATACAGTCTACAATGTAGTTTATAACAGCAAACACTTGTTAAATTTTGAATAAGGATATCAATGATAAATATATGTATATTTATTTTGAATACTTAACGTTTTAATAGATTAATATTATAATTATTATAAGGGAAAGTCAAGTTGTTGTGTTTATTTAATATTTTTATTGATTTTGTTGATCATTTAAATGGATTTGTAATAATATTTAAAATGTCGAAGGAAGTGCTGACCAATTATTGGATGAAACAATTATTAATTATGTTATTAACTTCGTTAGCTGTATTACCACCGTTGTTATTTGTTATTTTGTCTATGCCTGTTATACAATCATTGTTTTTCCTTTCACCTTTTTATAAGGATATTTATAATATTGCTTTATCGTAAGTTTATTTTTTTTGTTATTTGTATGGAGTTTTATATCTGGTATATCGAAAACTAATTGGCGGAAGTAGATAAAACACTAGTGAAAATTGTGACGGAAGCTCTTAGACTTGAAGTAAAATTTGAAACATATTTTCACCTCTATTAGTTTTTTAATTATTAATTTTTTAAGAGTTAAAGAATTTTTTTGAAAATAATTCTGACATTTCGTCGGATTTTTAAAGTTCAATATCTTGGAAACTGATGATTGAAATGATGTAAAACATAAATGAAAAATGAAGCTGAAAGTCTTAGATTTCTAAAAAAATTTGAGCCACATTTTTATCTCTATTAGTTTTGGAGATATAAATTTTGTGAAAATAAAAAAAATTATTTTTGAGAAAAATCTTGATACTTTATTGGATTTAAAATATTGATATCTTGGAAACTGATGATCGAAATGATGTAAAACATAAATGAAAATTGAAGCTGAAAGTCTTAGATTTCTAAAAAAAATTGAGCCATATTTTTATCTCTATTATCTTAGCAATTATGAATTTTAAAAAATGATAAATGATATTAATTAATAATTTTTTTCTTTAATGTTCAAGTATCCATCAAGTATCGCAGGAGGAAAATATTCAATAATAGGAATCCGTGACTTGACAACTGGCTACGATAACACGCAATTAAATAATAAAGCAATATTACCAATCTCAAAATCATCTCAAATGATAACATTCACGTTTTCCAATGGGCTTGTTTGTACTCTGAGAACAAGCGGAACTGAGCCTAAAATTAAATATTACACGGAATTGTGTGCATCACCTGAAATTCAGTAAGTTTCAACAAAACAAACATTCAAATAATTTTTTTTTTTTTTTCATTATCAAAAACCATAAAAATAATTTCAGACATTTTTTACTTTTTCTACGGACACACTCAGGAAAAAATCATTTTTGGCGCAAAAAAATTTTTACCGACCCTAAGAAATTTTTTGTATTAGAAATTGAAAAAAAACTTTTCTTGGGGTGAGAAAAAATTTTCTTGGATCAAAAAAAAACTTTTTGAGGCAAGCAAAAAAATTTTTTTCAGTCTCAAGAAAATTTTTGTCTTCAATTCGTAGTGCAAAATATTTCTTGCGCTAAGAAATTCTTTTCTTCTGTGTACGGGATGTTTAAAATTTACGCGGCAATTAAAATATTTTATCAAAGGCTACTGCCCATTTAATTTTCAAATAAATCGGTCTTATTTTTTTATTTATTTACAAAATTAAAATTTATTGCAAATAAAATTTTCAATTAAAAGTTCGTACTCATTAAAAATTTTTCATTTTTAGAGTCACCTATCGAACAAACAGAATTATCTTGATCTTATCTAAAATATGTTAGATAAATAATAGAAATAATTTTTTTTTAAATTACAGAGACCTCAATGTATTGAACGATATCTTAAACGAAATGGTATCAGCAATCGTAAAGGAATTTTTGCGTCCGGAATCAAATGGATTAATTGCGCGTTCTACTTAACTGAAAAAATGTATTTAATATTTATAAGCAAATACTTACAATGTCATCGAAAACTTTAAAATAATTTCCAGACTAACAAAAAACAAAAAATAATTAAGTAGCTATGAATTATTTAAAATAATTAAAATACGTAAATAACAATGTAATTTTTTTAATTAAATCGAATTTTAAATTTATACAATTTCATTAATTTAATAAATTACGAAAACAACTGACAGTAATACAACATTAATATAAATAGATTATAAAATTTTATTTTTTTTTTATTTTTCTTCGGCCATTGGACCATTTCTTCGGTGCCTCGACATAAAAACTAATGCACTCTTCGTTCAAATAATCCATTAAAACTCTCACGCTGCATTTAACGCCATTATTTTTTATTTTCGCGTGTAAAGTTTCCAGGGGAAGCGACTCGTACATCAAAACTTTTCTATGAAGATCATCGTCTTCATTAATTAAAACTTGAAAAATATCTTTTACATTTTTTATATCTTTCTGATCATATTCGTCATCAGAAAGATCCATTTCTTCAGGTATTCCAGAAGAAATAGACTCGCAATCATCATTTCTTTCTTGAGAAACATTTCTTCCGTGACTCGGACTTCGAGATTTTCTTCTCGCATAATCATCTCTTGGGTCTGTACTGAGACGACGCTTGAGTTTATCTTCACCCATTTCTTCCTCGTCTGTCCGCAAAAGCGAATCTATTCTCCAGTTATATTCTTCCTGTGCATCGCTGACTCGGGATTTAAAATTATTCTTTTTACGCGCGATTTCTTCGGGGACTAATGGGTTCATTGTTTCGTAAATGTAATTAAGTAGTTTTATTGCACGATGACGCTTCTGATTCTTCATTCCATAGGAGTTTAATTTCTTCTTCAACTCTGGGCTGGACAGAAGATTGAAATCTTCTTTAGAGTCAACATTTGATGACAGCTGGACTTTATCCATCGGTAATTTTAAATAATTACATATTTCTTCTTTATCAAGATTTATTTCTTCTTCGAGTTGATAATTGCCAGTAGACTTCTTCTTTTGAGAGCTCGAATAAATAAAATCTGTTGACTTGCTTTTGTTTATCAACACTCGAGTATTTCTTCTTTTAACCGGCGAAACTGTTGAAGATCTTCGTAATTTACAGAGACTTTTTTCGTCATCAGAATCACAAGTCAACTTCCTGGAAGATGACGGATAGTCAACTTGTGTTGACGTTACTAAATTATCAAATGGAATATCAGCGCCACCTTCGAATGCAAACCGAGTAAATTCTAAATCAGGATCGATTTGGTTGACGGGTTGACTAACCGGCGATGCTTGTAGAGGAGAATCTTGAGACGAATCATCGGACACCAAAATGGGACTTGCAAGTGATGAATTTGGAGTTGACTTTTTTTGGGGGGTTTGAGATATCACTCCGCATTCTCTTAAAATATTCGTTACGTCAGATGTTATCGTCTTACCTTGCGACTCCATTGGCTGTTGACTCGCCGCTTCGTTATCGACATCGTCGCTCAGTAGGTCAAGAAGATTTGAATTTTTTTTTTTTTTAATCGAGTAAACTTCTTCGTCTGATGATGACTCGTTGATGGTTGATAAGTTTACATCATTAGTTTTCGATCGCGGTCTTTTAGAAGTTGACCTTTCAAATGAATTTGTTTTAGCGACAGGTAATTTTTGTGACAAGTCAACATGATCGGACGCGTCGCTCCAGTTGATGAAATCTAAATTTTCAACCCCTTTGTCTTCATCGTCGCTGATTGTCAGATCGTGTACTTCGGGTTTGTCATTTTCTTCATGTTGACTGTTGATGTCTGAATCATATAAATCGTATCTAGACAACTCAGATAGGTAGAGTTGATTTATTTTTGATATTCTACGTCTTTTTATTTTGCTAGGAGTGTTTGGAATCTCATCAACATCTTCATTTCCGCTTGTTCTATCGTCTAATTTTTCAACTTGATTTTCAATATTATCAATTTCATTCAAATCAAAATCATCATCCGACACTGAATTGACATCAACAACGTCATTGTAAACAGAAAAATTATTGAATCTAAAACTTTTATCTTCATTAACATCAAAGTCAACTTCCGGTTTATATGGATTAAAAGATTGTTCAATAATTCTATCAACATCATTGTAATCATCGTCCTCAAAATCATCATCTTCAAACTCAATGTCAACTTGTGATTTCTGACTCAGAATAGAGTGTTCCGGATTTTTATCAATTTCATCAATTTCAATTACTAACTCATCGTCAAGCTCAACAGGACACTTTCTGTCAACTTTATCAACATCAACCTTCGAGTCAACATCTACTCCTAAGTCAACTGATTTTTTCTTCTGACTAAATGAAACAAAAGATTTTTCATGATGATTTTCATCATCAACCTCCGAGTCAACACCAACTTCCAAGTCAATTGGCTTTTTCTTCTGACTAAATGAAATAACTGATTGATTATAATTATCATCATCAACCTCCAAATCAACATTGACTTTTAAGTCAACATCAACTTCCAAGTCAACTGATTTTTTCTTCTGACTAAACGAAACTAAAGATTCTTCATGATGATTATCATCTTCAACCTCCGAGTCATCGACCTCAGAGTCAACACTTTTTTTATTTTTATCAACTCCAGTGAGAGCTGACTTTTTAATTAAATTTCTGTAGTACGCAATACTGTTGTCTTTATGTGTAAGTTTGTATTTAGAATACATTGACATGTTTGGATCATCAACATCAAAAACATCTTCATCTTCATCAACATCAACATAGCTTTGCGTTAAATTTAAATTCAAATCTTCAGTTGGTTTATTTTTGCTGCCCCCTTTATCTTCTTCACCAACATCAACCTCATTTTTATCAACCCTATCAACCTTGTCAACATCATCTTCAATTTCAAAATCACTCTCGAAGTCAACATCACCAAATCCCTGATACTTATCCGGATTCGAGGCAACTTTATCCCGAATATCATCTTCAAAAACACTCAACGCAGACTTTTTAACCTTAACCTCAAGTTTATCAACTGCATCAACACTAGTCTTCTTCTTAGCCCAGAATCTGCTTCCACGTCGCAAATTAATATTAGCAGTATCTATTTTAACATTCCGGTATCTGTCACTCAACGACTCATCAACTTTTTTAAACGGATTTACTTTTTTGCACTCGGGAAGAAATGAATCATCATCTTCACTGTCATCTAGAATGTCTTTAGCATTTCTCTTTTTTATTTTTTCAATAAAAAGACTTAAATCACTTCGTGTTTTCTTCAACGTTTCATTTAAATTCTCAGAAAAACTGCGAATTGTTTTAGTTTTTTCGACATTATTCAAATTATCTGGGCAAGTCGATGATCTTCTTAAGATATTTTTCACTCTCTCTTCTTTATCAACATCAACATTCTTTTTGACTGGTTCTTCTTTATCGACAGTATCGATTTCTTCTTCAACTTCAGTACTTCGTTTCTTAAAATCATTACCGACAGTGACGATTTCTTCTTGAACTTCAGTACTTCGTGTTGCAAAATCATTACCGACAGCGACGATTTCTTCTTCAACTTCAGTACTTTCTGTTTCAAAATTATTACCAACAGTGACGATTTCTTCTTCAACTTCAGTACTTCGTGTTTGAAAATTATTACCGACAGTATCGATTTCTTCAACTTCAGTATTTCGAGATTTTAAATCACTTTCGATATGTCGATTATTATCATCAGATAAATTATCACAGTTCATTGAATCCATATCATCAAAAATGTCTGGTGAAAAACTAAAATTTGTATAATTATATTTTAAATTATTAACTGGCGATTTAAATGATAAATTATTCGATCTATCGTTTTTTTCACTTATCGATTTATCAATTTTTATACCAATCGATTTATTAATTTCTTCATGTGATATATCGACAAGTTTATTTGATACATCGATTTGTTCATTTATCGATATGTTGACTGGTTGACTAATCGATTTTTTAACATTTTGATCAATCGATTGATCGATATAAAGTTCTAAATTATCGACATTTTTATCTATACCTTCAAATTTATTATTTTTACGAACTTCATTTAAATAATTTATCAAATCTTCATATTTATATTTTTTAACAAGAAAATTAAAATTTTTAAATATTTTCTTATCTTCTAGAAAGTTAAAATCTTCTATATAATTACAGTAAATAAATTCTAAAAATATTAGAGCTGATTTATAATCAACATCCGACCAATTAATTTGATATTTTATAATTTCATCAATTTTTTTATCGTAATTATCTAGATTTTTTGAATAATTACTCTCATAGATTGATAAGTCATGATACAAAGACTCGCAACGAGTCCAAAAAACTACCGAATGACCATAAATAAAATTATTATCATCCAATAAAATAATAACGTCACTACATTGAGAGGAATTCAACATTTTGCGCCAACTAGACGCCAAAAAATTATCTAGAACTTTAGATTCTCTAGAACTATTAACGCTCGTATCCGATTTTATTTTTTTACGTCGTATAATTGTTCTAGAAGCTAAATTTTTTCTTGGCGTATCTAGAATATTTTCACCTGGAATTTTCATAAAAATTTCATCGGCATTTAATTTTCTAGGAGATCCTACTTCTGGATTTATTTTCGACGCATCTAGAATTTTTTTACCTGGAGTCTTAATAAAATTATTTTTAGTTCTAGGAGATTTAACCTCTAGACAATTATCAACTCCTAGAATATTTTCTCCAACTTCTGGATTTATTTTCGACGCATCTAGAATTTTTTTATCTGGAGTCTTAATAAAATTATTTTTAGCTCTAGGAGATTTAACCTCTAGACAATTATCAGCCCCTAGAATATTTTCTCCTAGAAAATTGTAGTTTTTTTCATCCCAAGATTTTGAATGTTTCAAACTAGAATCTATTTCCATACTTTTTTCAGCAGCTTCTAGAACGCTTTGGGAACGTTCTAGAATTTTTTGTGATGACTCCAGAGCTTTTTCAACTTCTCCCACTGTCTTATTATTCCCCACTTCATCTTTGAAATCTCCTAAATAATTTTCTAGAATCTCCGGATCCTCACTAACTCCACAAGTATCCTCTAGACTTTCCACCGGCTTAATAAATTCTCCTAGATCATTAACATAATAAAACTCACCCCTCGCTTTTCTCGCTGACCCATTCCACAACTTTCTCTCAGGCTCTAGAATTTTCTTCAGCACCTCGCTAGTCAGTTTAATTCTTCCATCTGGATCTTCTAGACCTAGATCAGCTCCAACTTTGAACGTCATGTCAGCGTTATCTACAATAACTTCAGCAATACGTTCAGCGAGCAATCGCTGCCTGGTTTCCTGAGTCCTAGTCTGCAGCACCGTCTGCGCATTTAATTTTTTTCTTTTAGGTTTATCCGGAGCATCAATGACAGGTTTACTGCTAACGAATCCAAAACTACGCAAAGTACTTTTTCGCTGTGATGACGTCATCTCCAGAGGTCCTAGACCTAGATCATCAGCAGAAGCAGCAGCCAAAGCAACTGCGGCATCAAACTCCTCAAGATTTTGGGCTTCTTGAAGAGATTCAGACAACGCGAGTGCCAGCTGAACATCTGGATCACCTGCTTTCAAGTCCGCCTTTTTGAATGTTGACTTCCTGCGCGGTTGAGCAAACGGCTGAGCTGGAAGTCCAATCGCACGACGTTCCTCAGCCTGACGTTCATGCAGAGCTGCAGCTTCTATTAATTTACGTGTCGACACATTATTTTTAGATGCACATGTCTTAGAGTGCGCTAACTGGCTTGCAGAATCTACGAACGTCTTCAGACAAAGCGGACAAGCGAAGGAAGTCGCTGGCTTGAAAAATGACGACTCTAAAGACATTTGATTCGATTCTTTTTTAGTTTTCCCACGTGGTTTTGTTTTTTTAGGTTTAGCACGTGGCTTGTCAATAAGTGTAACAGTTGGACGTTTATTTTCCAATTTTGGTGATTTAAAATCAGCTAGACTGTCATCAGGTGGAGATACTGGTCTTTTAGTTGTTTTTTTGGTGTCTACTGATGGTCCAGGTTGATTTTCATCATTTAATCCAAGAGTTTTTGAATTAACTGATGATTTAGTTGCTCTCGATGATGTTCCAGGTTGACTATCATCATAAAAATTGGGATTTTTGGTATTTGCTGATGATTTTATTGCTCTGGATCCTAATCCAGGTTGATTACTGGCAATTGATCTTAAATTTTTAGTATTTCCTGAAGATTCCACAGCTCCAGAAACTTGTCCAGGTGAAAAATTACCATCCAAATCACTAGTATTAACATCTGTAATAAATTTAGCAGCTCTAAGCAGCGGTGGAGTTTTAAAATCATTTAAACTGTCTTCACTAGCTGAGGATACCGGTCTCTTATCACTTTTTCTACTCTCTGGATCTAATCCCGTACTAGTTTTAGTTGAATTCCCCCGCGTACTGAAAATTATAAAAAAAATTAACCGTTAAAAAAAAAAATATGATAAAGAAAACACAGAATTTTATTTGTTTATAATTATTTATTAAATTCCATAATGAATGACTTTTTACATTAATCATTAGTTCGGTCTCTACCTTCTGCTATTTTTTGATTGAGAATCCATAATTTATATTTTATAAATATATGAATTCAAACGAGTGGTATTTATTCGATATCGGCTGTGTGGTAGACTGTATTATCTTCACGCACAACTCCTTCTTTCTTTGCCCGTAGGTTTTTTATTATTGAATTAGACGCCCAATCAGACATCATAAGCCGCTGCTCTTCCTGGGCTTCTGTCAATTTTACGCGATCATAAAGACGTTCAAGACGAGGTTTTGCCCAGTCAGAGTTTCTGTAATTTTATAAATTGATAAGTTATATGATCCTAAATTATGAGTGTGATTGTAATGACACTGAAGTTGGACGACGTCTTATAATTTATGTGTGAATGTAGCAAACATCAGACAAATTTAAAGTTACCAATAAATAGAGTAAATAATTTATAAAATTAAATTTAAAAAAAATGCGCATTTAAAAAATTTGAAAATTGGCAAGTGCATTTTTCTAAATATTATTTTTTAAATTATTTACTCTATTTATTTATAATTTTAAAGTTATCTGATGTCTACTACATATGATACTGAAGTTAGCCGACGTCTAATAATTTTTGGATTTTTTCTTTAAACAATAAATTAAAAAAAAAAATATTTGAAAACATTGCACCTATGGTTTTTAAAATTTTCTACATGTGTATATTTTTATATTTTATTTTTTTGCAATTGATTTGTTGAAAAAAATAATACGAAAATTGTTAATCGTCGGTCAACTTCAGGATCATCTACTACATTCACACTCATTATAATTTTTGGATTTTTTTAAAAACGACAAATGTATAAAAAATATATTTTAAAAAATTGCACTTATAGTTTTTTAAATTTTCTACATGTGCATATTTTTAGTTTAATTTTTTTGTAATTGATTTAATGGAAAAAAAATCCGAAAATTGTCAATTGTCTGCCAACTTCAGGATCATTGAATGTAGCAGATGATGGTCAAGTTAGCGGACATCTGACAATTTAAAACTTTGAAATAATGAATTACGATAATTATAAAATAAAAATAAAAAAAATGCATGTTTAGACGATTCAAAATTCAAGACGCGCATTTTTTAAAATTTCATTTTTTTAATTTATTTATTTTACATTTTTAAATTGTCGTATGTCAGGTACAATTACGCTCACATGTAGCAGACACCAGACAATTAAAAAATTTCCAATAGATAAATTAAAATAATAAAATTTTAAAAAAATACGCGTGCTGATTTTTCATTTATCTAAACACGCATTTTTTAATTTTTATTTATTTATTCAAAAATTTAAAAAATTGCTACTTGTCAGTTACATTCGCACTCGGTCCTGAATTTAGTAGACAACTAAATATTACCAGATTTTTTTAACAAATCTATTTAAAAAAAAAAAAAAAAAACGATCAAAAATATGCAGATGTAGAAAATTTTAAAAACCGTAGGTGCAATTTTTAAAAATACTTTTGTTTTATAATTTATAGCTTTTAAAATAATAAAGAATTATAAGATCTCGGCTAATTTGAGTATCGTTGAGTTATTAATTTATTATTCTTACATATACAATTCACAGGCAAGTGCAAATCCTACAACACAAACAGCCGCTAGTCCATAACTGTATTTATTTGCTGGAGTTCCTCGTAGACGATTCGGTTTCCGTTTCTTTAAATTTGTTGTATCATGGAACTGTTCATGCTGCATTACAATCCTTATTATTTTATTAATTTCTATGTTAATAATTGTAATATTATTGTTGTTTAATAATATATATTATTTCAAGATATATACATACAATTTGTCTTTAGTTTACTTTATGTATCTAACCTCTAAAAATTTTAATGGCGATGTTTTAATAATTTTAATAATAAAACCGGGAATGCGCATGCGATGAAATAAAAATTTTGAAATAGGGCGGCAACGCGCATGCGTTCAAATAAATTTGCAGGCGGATATCTATTACACGAATTCCGATGACATTAAGGCTGGGCCGTACTAAACGAATTTTTGAATTTTACTTTTTTTTTAATTTATTAATCAATTTTGTTATTAATCAATGTTATTACAGAAATTTTTAGAGCTTCCGAAAAAATGTGATAGACAAACTTTTTCGGAAGGTTTTCATCATTCGAGTGACGTAATTATTCAAAACGTAATTAGAAAAGTAAAATTCGAAAATTCGTTTAGTACTGCCGACCCTTAATCTCAGTCTCGATGATTCAGACCTCAAATGTCTAGATTTCCATTAAACAGATTCGTGATGTAAAATTCAAATGTTAAATTCAAGATTTTTCTATTGATTTTTTTAGACACTGACAAGTCCTGATTTTCTGTAAAATTTCTATGGAAATTTTTGAATTCAACATATTTTTTCATTCAATATTTACGGTCTATAAGTAAGGAATGAATATGAATGTAGCAGACGTCAGAAAAATTTAAAATTATAAATAAATAGAGTAAATAATTAATAAAATGAAATTTGAAAAAAATGCGCATTTAAAAAATTTTGAAATTAATAAGTGTATTTTATGAGTCTAAACGTAGCAGACATCAGAGAAATTTTGAAAAAATTGCACCTGTAGTTTATTAAATTTTCTACATGTGCATATTTTTATTTTTATTTTTTTTTTAAATTAAGTCGTTGAAACAAAAATTCGAAAATTTTTAACGGTCTGCTAACATCAGGATCATTCATAATAGACATCCGCTCAAAAAATATTTTTTTAAAAAAAAGCGACGTTTTTTAAAAATTCAAGAATTCAAAAATTCCGAAATAAGGCTGTAACGCGCATGCGTTCAAACAAATGTGCTGCCACACGGGAAATATGACAGCTAAAAATAATTTAAAAATAATACGGTGTAACCGTCAAAATTAAAACCCGCGTCTTGTGTTTGTCTGTCTATATCTACCACAAAAATAAACTAAAATAAATTGAAATTCAATTGACATATCATCGATTTATAAATTACAATATTATAAATAAGTGTGTTATTAAATAATTAAAATGAGTGAAATGGCTAATAGGTCAAAGAAGGATAAAAATCAACATATACAAGTGTTTGTTCGTGTGAGGTACGACGCTATTTTGTAACAAATCTTTGCTTTGGTTTTATTAATTATTAAATGTTATTAATTATTAATTTTTTAATATTTTCAAAATACAGTCAATTAATTAGTAAACTCTACTGTTAAATTATTAATTGAAGGGTTAAACAAATATTATTTTTTTTGGTTATGTAGGCCATCAAATCAGAGCGAATCATGTGGAAAATCTTTCAATGTCATTGATGTTACAAACATCAAAGAATTACTTGTACGTGAACGTCCACAAGATAAAATGACCAAAAAATTTACATTTGATCGAGTATTTGGTCCCAAATCTAAACAGGTAAATATTTATTTCATTTTTTTATCTTAAAAGTGGAAAATAAATTTTTTTATTTCAAACAAAATTAAATTCAATGATACAAACAAAATTTTTCTGATTATTTTTTAATAATTATTATTTATTTGTCTACAAATATATGTTCGTTATTTTTTTGGATTTAAAAATGTCAGGACTTGATAAAATACATTGGTTGGACCTCATTAAGGTGTTAGTAGACTCCCGTTCCTGGTCGTCGATTATTTTATAAATTATTAAATTTTTATTGCAATTTAAAATTCGATCCGATACCGATAACTGCCTTTATACTCCATATTATTATTATATAAATATAAGGGTAAGATCCTTAAAGAATGGATGTACCTGGAGATCAGAACGTTTTTTGTGCAACGGAAATGACAAAAATTTATGTAATTTGGCTGCTTAAGGGGTAATTGGAGTGGCCTGCAATTTTCGGCTGACATGCGAAACATTTTAAAAATGTAGATCCAATAGGTTTTTTACTTTTCATTTTATTTTATTTTATTTTTTTGTTCCACGAGAAACGTTTCGATCTTTGGGTACATAAGGATGACTTGGTAGCCGGTGGCAGTATCCAATATTTAGGATGGTTATTATGGCGGCTGGTAGCAGCGCCCAAAAACACAGAAAATTGTACAGGTGAAATATTGGGCTGTCAAATGGCACCCAAAATAAAGGGTTAATTAATTTAAAATTAATTGTGTGGCTTATTTACTAAATGGAGCGTCAAAAGTTAGACCGATAGATCGGATTAAGCAGAGTACCAGTCTACTATCCTCAGACTAACTGATTTTTTTTTTGACACTGCATAAATTATAAAGTGCATAGTTAGGTATTGGAAGACAAAAGATGTAGTGATAAGTGCTGAAGACGTGAAGGCTAGCTTGGGGATCATAAAATTGTCTTAAAAACGTGTAATAACAGACTTGACCTTCTTTTTTAAGGCAGTAAATAATTTGATTGATTCTCCAGAAATTTTGTCAGATATCAAGTTCAATATTCTGATCGAGATTCTAAGGGAAAATAGACTAGAAATTCCATACTCCAATAAATCATTTATACAAAACGGTTCCAAAAATATAATTTTTAAATTAGTTAATGACTATTTACAATCGGTAAATTTTTTAGTGGGTCTCTAAATGCATTCAAGAAGTAAATTCGAGTGGAATGAAAAATAGAGTGAAAACTGGGTCCAATAATTGAACTGTGTGACTGTTCATGTTTATTTCTTTTTTAGTTTTTTTGTTAATCGCATTGTGATGATGCGAATAAATATTGGAAAATTTTTTAAACTGTGAAAGCGTTTAATAAATAAATAAATATATAAAATTAATAAAATTAGTTCATGTAATATAAACACTGTTACTCCTCTAAATATATAAGAGGCTTTCATTGTAAATGCTATATGTTACTATTATGAAGAGTGTAAAAACCTATATTTACAAAAGATTGTTAATACGAGATCCAAGTTGCTGGTCCTTCCCAAAATTAATAAATCAATAAGCTATAAAAATGCATATTATGTAGCATTAAAAATCTATAACCCATTGCCAAATAGCATGAAAACTTTAATGTGTACTAAGAAGCAATTAAAAAAGAAGTGTAGTAATTGGATAAGAACTAATAATTATTATCTCTAATAAAAATTATGATTAGTTCATAATAATGTTTTTGGCAACTTAAGTTGACTAATTGTACGTTGCACTGTATTATTAATATGTAAGAGAAGCTAAATAATTTATGTATAATTGCTATATACTATGTACTGGTTCTAAGCACAGGTGTAATTGCACCTCTTTAGAATTTGTTTTTTTTTATACCAGTCATAAAATAAATAAATAAAAAATATAAAAAAATTAATGCAGCATTGCATCTCAGGTTCCTTATGGGAGCGTCTAGGCAGTCCAATTCTCATTTACGTAGACACTGTTGCGTCTATAGATGAATTGTGTCGACGTTCTAAAAATGTTTATCAGCAATCTTTCCGTTCAAACAATTCAGAATTTATTTATAATGAATTATTATTATATTAATAAATATTACGGGAATGTAACAGTAGAAAAAATATTTAGTTCACTAAAAATGAAAAACAATCAATTATTTATTAAAATTTTATTTTAACAAATTAATTATTTACAGCTCGATGTTTATACATCAGTAGTAAATCCATTTGTCGCAGAAGTACTTGCTGGTTATAACTGTACAGTATTTGCATATGGACAAACTGGAACCGGTAAAACGTTTACCATGGAAGGATTAGCTAATGATCCAGCTATACATTGGCAAACTGTAAGTTTTGAGATCTTTGTCCTAATAAATCATTAACATTAAAACAATTAAATAATTAATTAATCAATTAATTACCAGGATTCAACTGCTGGTATAATACCCCGATCACTTAGTCATCTATTTGATGAACTGCGTATTCTCGGAGCCCAAGAGTATACTGTCAAAGTTTCCTTTCTTGAATTATATAATGAGGAATTATTTGATTTATTATCAGCAAATGAAGATGCTTCTAAATTAAAGTAATTATTTTATTTTATTTATTATTATTACTTTTGTTGTTGTTATGAAAAAAATGATTTATTTAATAGATTATTTGAAGATTCAACAAAAAAAGGATCAGTTATAATTCAAGGCCTTGAAGAAGTTATCGTTCACAACAAAGACGAAGTATATAGAATTCTACAACGTGGATCTGAGAGAAGACAAACAGCTGCTACGATGATGAATGCAACGTCAAGCCGCTCGCATACAGTTTTTTCTATTACTGTGCATATGAAAGAGTGTTCGGTAGAAGGCGAGGAGCTGATAAAGACCGGAAAGTTGAATCTGGTAGATCTCGCGGGGTCTGAGAACGTGGGACGCTCTGGAGCAGTAGACAAACGTGCCCGCGAGGCTGGAAACATCAACCAGTCGCTTCTGACTCTTGGCCGGGTGATCACAGCTCTGGTGGAACGCGCCCCCCATATTCCGTACCGAGAGTCAAAACTGACGCGTCTGCTCCAAGATTCTTTGGGCGGTAGAACCAAGACTTCAATAATCGCGACTATTTCGCCGTCGTCTCTTAATCTTGAAGAGACTCTTTCTACTCTGGATTACGCTCATCGGGCGAAGAATATCACCAACCGTCCGGAAATAAATCAGAAGCTTACCAAGACAACGCTGATTAAAGAATACACTGAGGAAATTGAACGACTTAAGCGCGACCTCTACGCGACGCGCGAACGCAATGGCGTTTATTTATCCGAAGACGACTACAAGCAGCTCCTGGCAAATTGTGATTTCCAGGGTAAAGAAATTGAGGAAAAGATCCAGTTGATCAAAGCGCTGCAAGAAGAACTTGAGAATAAAAATAAATTATTTGAGCAAACTAGCGAACAGTTAAAAGAAACTTGCCATCAAGTCCGAGTGATCAAACAGGATCGTGATGAGCAGAAATATCTCGTCGAAAATCTTGAAAATATAACAGAAACTTTGTCCAATCAGGCGTCAACTCTTCTAGAAGTTGCCAATACTGCAACAGATCATACTCAGCGGCTTCATGATAAAATCGCGAGAAAAAATTCCGTCGAAAACGAAAATGAACATCTAAGAATTTCATTCGCTTCAAAAGTTGATGAATCCTTCAAACAATTGGTCTCTGATGTAAATAAATATTCGACCGAGTTGATCAACGATTCAAAATCAGTTGAACAATTTGTTTGTCAACGAACTGATGCCCACAGGACCACGATAAAAGAGTTCGTGGATAAAAAGGACCTGGATGTTGCTAAATATGATGGACAGTTAGCAGGAATTGGAGACCTTTCAGGTTCCAATGCTGATAGTTACAAAAAATGGTTCGTCGATGTCGTAGAACGTGCGAAGGAAATTGATGATAGTGAAAAAAAAAGTTTGGTCAATATCTCAGATCATTTTGGCAACGAATTGAAGCGACTTGTTGACAATAAAATAGCGGATAATTTGTCAGCTCTTGATAAAGATTTGCAGAGTAAATTAAAACGACTTAGACAACAACTGCAGATAACTGTCACTGATTTGTACTTGAAGCAGAATGAAGAAATAAATCTGGTGACGGCAGAGTTGGCGGATGTCAGGAAGCAGCTGGTGGTAAGTAATGATTTGAGTTCCACTAATACTCGTCATCAAAAGGAATTAGACGGAATAATGAAAGCAATGATGGATAATTATCTGAGAATAAGCAATCAAATTACGGTTAATTGTGAGACGGTTACAAAATCTGCGGGGTATGGGATCCAAAAGTTGGAAATTGTTGATCAAAAAGTTGGTTCGATGTTAAATGATAATCAGGGATTGAAAAGTTTCGTGGATGGCCAGGTTACCAATGACTTCAAAGAGGTCCAAGAGCTTCTTGGAGATGCTGTCAAAGCAAACTGTCGTATCGCTGAGGAAACTGTTGCCGCTGGTGATAAATTATCTGGCAAACTTAAGAATTTGCTGGCTGATGCGAGCCAGGAGGTGACGGATTACAGGGAAAAAGTTGAGGGACAGATGGCAAAGGCTAGAGAGTTGGTTGATAGGGACCAGGAGCTTCTGGGCAATAGGATTAAGGATCTCAGTGGTTCGATCAGGGAAGATGTCGATGTAGACCGCGATCTTATGAACAAATTCCAAGGGGAAGTGAATTTGATGACCGAGGAACTGGGATCGTTGACTGTGGAGACGGAGAAGAAGATCAAGAACCAGGAAAAAGTTTTGGTAGAAAGTGTCGAGGATATTGATGGTGATGTCAAGCGTTTCTTGGTTGAGGAAATAAAGAAAGACATTCCGACGGGAATGACTCCGGTTAAAAAAGATTTTGAGTATCCGAGACAGATTGTTGAGATGTCGCCGAGAGAGAGAATTGTTGATCGGTTCAGAAAGTGGCGGGAAACTCATCCTGAGGAGGATCAAGATGTCACTATAAAGTGCGAGGAGTTGGATGAAACTGAAGTTATTTTGCCTACGCCGATTATTAAGAAGTCAAAGTCTTTTGAAAGAACTAAGAGCGAGGATGGCCAAGGAAGACTCGTCAAAGCAGCATCGGATATCCAGATGCAGAGTTTCGAGACTTCAAATAATTCAGATTTACAGAGAAGCAGCTTGACTTCTAATGGAGACACGTCCAGTGATGAATTTATCTGTAGTAATAAAGAGAATGGAAATAGAAATGGAAAGAGGAGTGGAGATAAGAGAGTATCAAAACAACCTAAATTCATACCCAGGTCTAAAGGTACAGCGAAAAAAGTTCTTACCAGTCACAATGACTGATCATTTAATATTTTTTTATTTTTTTTTTAAGTTATGATAGAGGAATATGTTAACTCAATTATTATTAATATTTTTTATTATTAATTGAACATTATCAAGATTTAACGTTTATGTAACTTTTTTTAAATATAATAAGTATAAGTAATAATAATTAAATTGTAAGAATCAATAAATATTTTATTAAATTTTCGAACGTTGGATCATAGCTTTTTTTTTTAAGGGCATTCTCAGACAGTGTTCCTCACTTTTTTTAATTATTCAATGACTCAATTGTAATGACCGTATTAAAATTTTGGTAATTAATTACAAAAAAGTTTAAAGATTAACTGAAAAAGGGCAACGCAGTTACGATTTTGCCGACAGGTTTTCAAAAAATTGTTTAAAGGATATAAATTAGGGGTAGACAGTGCCCGCACTTTTTAAAAATATGCAATGACTTACAACTGTCGAAAGTGTATTGAAATTTTATTAATTAATTGAAAAAAATTAATGCATTGTTTGAAAAAAGGACAACAGAGAAGTAATTTCGTTGAGATATAGAATTTAAAAAAAAATTACTTACAGTTGTCATTAATTAGGAGTTGAACGAAATTCGTTGAATGTATTTGAGCCTAAAAAATTTGAAAATTCGAATTTTGAAATTGACGTGAAGATTTTACTGAAATTAATTCTATAAATTTTGATTAACTCCCAATTGACGTCAACTGTAAGTAATTTTTTTTTTAATCTATCTCAGCGAAATTTCCCTTTTTTCAATTAATGCTTTATTTTTTTTTTAATTAAGGGCATTCTCAGATAGTGCCCCCTACTTTTTAAAAATTTTCAATGACTTTCAACTGTCATAAGTGTATCAAATGTTTATCAATTAATTAAAGAAAAATTAAAGCATTAATTGAAAAAAGGATAACGTAGTCGTAATTTCGCCGATATATAGATTCAAAAAAAAATTATTTACACTTGATATTAATTAGGAGTTAAACAAAATTCGTTAAATAAATTTCAGTAAAATTGTCATGTCAATTTTATAATTCGAATTTTAAAATTTTGTTGGCTAAAATTTATTCAACAAATTCCGTTTAACTTCCAATTGATATCAATTGTAATTAATTTTTTTTTAATTCTATATCTCAACGAAATTACGACTACGTTGTCCTTTTTTCAATTAAGGTTTTAATTTTTTTTTAATTAATTAATAAAATTTTAATACAGTTATGACAGTTGAAAGTCATAGCATATTTTTAAAAAGTGGGGGGCACTGTCTGAGTATGCCCTTAATTGATTAAATTTTGGTACACTTATGACAGTTGAAAGTCATTGAAAACTTTTATAAAGTGAGGAGGGGAAGGGGCACTATCTCTGAATGGACAAAAGTTAAACGAAAATCTTCAAGTGAACATTACAATTTGAAATGTCAAATTTTTTACTCGAAAATTTAATCATCAAATTTTGTTTCACTCCTAATTGATAACGACTGTGAGTAATTTTTTAAAAAATCTATATCTCAGCGAAATTGTACCTGCGTTGTCTTTTTTTCAATCAAACCTTTAATTTTTTTTTAATGAATTAATAAAATTTTAGTAATGTTATGACAGTTCAAGGAAATTGAATATTTTTTGAAAAATGGGGGCACTGTCTGAGAATGACCTTAAAGTAATAGAGGAAATTTTATTTTTGGACGCAATTTAGTTACGGATTGAGATTGATGTTGATTGAAAAATATTTCAAGTTTAAATAAATTTAAAAATTTATTAAATATATTTTTTTTCGATACATAAATATTAATACTTTTTTTATTAATTATATATTTATTATAACACACGCATTCAATATTAACTTGATGTAAAAATATTTTTTTTTAATTTCACTTTTAGTTAATTTTTTTTTCTTTTTTTACAAATTAATAAAAAATTAAAAAATGACTTATAATAATTTATAAATTTAAAGTCATGGCATAATTAACAAACTAAGGCATGAATATACAAAGCGTAAAATGAATTTTTAATTAACAAAGAAAATAATTTATTAATAATTCGTTGCATTTTGACAATTATATAAATTAATGATAAAAAATATGTTTTAAAAAATTTTAATAAATAATTTCTTTTTTAGTTCAATCGTCAAAATGCAACGAAAAAATATTAAATAACTATTATAATGAATAAATAACTATTTTAAATTTATTAATCATGATTATAATTATTATTAATAGTATTAATAATTAATAGACTAAAGATTATTAACGGATATTATTTGATTAATCCAACCAATAAAGGCTGATACTTTAACGTAAACACCCGGCACGTCGACACGGCCACATCCGAATCCCCAGGAAACTAGACCAGCTAATTCGTAGAATCCATCGTCCTGACAAACAAGTGGTCCACCTCCGTCACCCTAAAAAAAATTCAATCCCATTAATACTCGAGTCTGCATATATTTTTTTATTTAAATAAATTACCTGGCATGCATCATTTCCAAGTTCACCGCCAGCACAAAAACTACTTGCTGGTAATATGAAAATTTTTTCTGTTACTGCATTTACTTTACGAATACACTCAGCGTCACTGACGATCGGTATTTCAGCTTCACGTACTTTGAGTGGAATAGGTCCAGCTAAAAATTAATTTTAATTATTTAAAGTGATGTGAGTCTGACGGTCAGGTCATTTTTTACCACCGCGTTATGGTCAGAAGATCGTCAGCGGAATGATTTTTTAATTTTTGTTTTATTTTTCTAAAGTGTATGTATGTAGTTACGCAACCGTATGTATATATAATTAGGCCTCGGGTAATCCCATGCCCGGCCACAGTCAATTTCAATTTTCAAATCAATTCAAATTTATTTTAAGCTAGTCAAATTCTAAAGTCGGCGACGGGATGAATTCCCAGGGCCGAAAGACCTCACACTTTTTGTGTGAAAAATTATTTCGGCAATCGCTGGGATTCGAACCTATGCCTGGCCAGTGATCAATTTCGAGAGCCCTAAGTCTTACGCCATAGAGCGCTCGGCCATGATCACCGGTTGTCAACGGAATGACGGACCGTCACAATTGTGGCGACGTCTTACAAACGCCTTTATAACTTATATATAAATACAAATTTGGGAATCGTCATTTTGTTAAAAGTACCACGAGATAAGAATATGGAGGGAAAAGTAATTTTTTTAATCTTTAAAAAAAAAAAAATTTCGCCCAATCATCTAGCTGGTTTTGACTGACAAAATTCTTAACTAAATGTTAATTTTTGTAGTTCGAAATGACGGACTCTGACCAAAAAATTAGTGACGATCATTTCGCATTTGAACAGTTTCGTCATTTTAGACCGTCAGCGGACCGTCTTGTGACCGAGATTCAAAATGACGGTCATTCCGCATCACCAATTATTTATAATCTTCTTTATCGATAATTACCCCGAAGTTACCCACTGAGTTTTTATCGGCTGAGTTAAATAAAAATTACCTTCACCCATGTAACCGTAACCAGTGACGGTACACCTTTTTCCCGCAGTATGACTGACACCTCTTGCCGGCAGACAAACTAAACAAACGCCATCTTTTAATTCTGCCTGACCGTGTAGCTTGAGCAACGCGATATCATTGTCCAGCGTTTGACTGTTGTGATTGTGATGAATGTAAGTCGTGGCTACCCTCAAAGTCTGAGCTCCTGGACTTCCATATTTTCGTGTCAGATCATGGTCGCCAACCCGGACGTAGATTGCGTCGCCTGATCTCACAATACTGCACAAGATAACGTTATTAGTCTTCGAGTTGAATCTCTGATGACCTTAAAATTTTATTGACTCACTTGGTAACGCAGTGAGCGGCAGTCAGTACCCACTGAGTGCCGATAAGAGCTCCGCCGCACAAATACTGATTCAAAGAATTAATAAGTGCTACCTGCCAGCACCATTCATTGGCATCAGCGTCCTCTCCCCCAACGACACGGCCATCTCGTACCAAACTTCGTGCTTGTATTGGACCCCGTGAAGTTCCTTTGACACCGCAGACATACTTACTGTAAATAGGACTTTTTGTACTTGGAATCTGCATTGTAGTTGTCATTGGAGTCGTCATTGTTGTCTCATCTGCAACAGAGCCATCTTTATTTCGGTCCCTAGCTTACAATTGACCTCAAAAAAAAATTTGTGTCTTACATGGAGTAGGAACAGTTGAAGTATAAGGTCGCGATGGACTAAAACTATCATTTTTATTAGAAATACTCGTGTCACTGGAGTTTCCATGCTGAAATTCACGGATCAGTGACTTCGGTGCGCAGCACTGATGCCCGAACTTTTTGCATTTGAATATATTGGTCAGTTCAGCATTCCCTGAAACAACAAATATATGAATCAGAACTCAACCAGTACTTGGACCCGGTTGGTAAAGTAGATTAATAAAACTTACGGAAACATGTGAATGATAAGTAAGAGACTATACATGACCCAGGACATTCTGGACGTGGATCTGGTGGCATTGAAACAGTAGTCGTTGGTGCGCGGGTTGTTGAAGGTCTTGGTCTAGGTCTGGGTGTCTAATAAAAAATTTCAATCGATTAGAAATCGTGCTAGAGCATTCTGATACCGCTAACTCAAAGATTACATACGTGTGCTGGTGCATTGCTTTCATCACAACAGATGTAACCACTTTGGCACGTTGAAGTCCTGCCGATAATGGTATTGGGACGTTCACAGAAAGCTGCCATTATTGTTAGCAAACAAAATCCCCGACAGGGAGGTAATTTTGGTTGAGGCGGCCTCGTTGAAGGCCTGGGAGTTGTAGTGGTTTCTACTTTAGCCGGTGCGTCGGTAATGCAGCAGGAACCGTCGGAAGGACAGTCTGCATCCCGGTCGATATTGTCGCAGAATAAGGCGAAGAGCCCGTTGACACACTCCCCTTTGCAGGGCTTGCGTAGCGCAGGCTTGGGTCGTGGCGCAGACGTCGTTGACGTGGTCGTGTAAGGAGTCGCTGGTCTGACGGTACTGGTTGATTTTTCCGAAAGTTTCTCTTCCGGGCGTGTATTGCTCGGTTGGCTAGTATTCTTTACTGTTTTTGAGCGGTCGATAATGTAGAACTCGGGTGGCGGATTGTTGCCGAACGAGTCTCGGGATACGCAGCATCGGTGACCCGGCTTGCAAAGTGTGTCGATGTTTACTATCGCTTCACAATAGTCAGCTATCCGAGCCTCGATACAAATCCCAGTACATTTTGATGCTGTAAATAATAGCAGCGTTTAGAAAGATTGAAATTTTTTTGAATCGCTTTAAGTTTACCTGATTTATCACTGACGTTTTTGTGATCACTCTGAAAAAAAAAATCGATTGAATTTTCCGAATATTTTTATCGACTGATAAATTTTCTTTACCAACTGAATAATTAACATAAAACATACCGACGTAGTTAGTGGCGTAGACGCGATTGTCGTTACCGATGTAGTCGTTGCCGGTGTTGTAGTCGTCACCGTTGTCGGTAACGTCGTCGTTGTCGTGGTAGTGGTTGACGTCGTCGGTACTTCCTTCGCTGTTGTGGTGGTGATAGAGATTCCTTCGATATCATTCTCTGATACCGAGCTGTCGGTACTGTTGACTGGTCCGTTAACACAACATCTCATGCTCGACGTCGGACATTGTACGTCTTCAAGCACGTCGTCGCATATTAACGTCGCCAGAGCGTGTACACATACACCGGGGCAATTTGCGCTACTTGCTGTATCCGCTAATGAGTCTAATAATCCTGTTAAAATTATTAAGTTAATTAGTTTTTTTTTTTTTTTTAAGGAATGAGCGATTTACGTGCAATCGAATGACCTGAAAAAAAAAAATTCTCACAATAAAAAATAATAATACTTAAAAATAAAAATTATAAACTTGTTAGAACGTTAGAAATAACGTTATCCCGTAACAAAAATATAAGGATAAAAATTCCTGCATACATAATCATTATCTGATCGTGAGATCTCTTGTAGCTTAGGCAAGTCATTGAACTGGAGATTCTCGTTGTAACACATTATGACACGTTACAGAACCGTTAAATATATACATATATGTATATATATCTGTATATATGCTTCTTATATGTTTAACAAAAACTTAATTAATTAATTAAATGATTTATGTTGTGAATTTTTTATTTGCATAATTAATTAATGAATAATTGACAAAAAAAAATTTTGAAGTGAAAGTTGAGCAGAAAAATCAATTGATGTTTTGTAAATATTTGAAGAGTCGATATCTGGGGTGTAATTGAGGTAATTAGACTCGTAGGGGTCATTGGAAAGGAAATTTTATGTAAGGGAATTAAATTGTGGAAGTAATTGTTCAAAAGTTACGGAGGTTTTGAATTTAAACTTTTTGGCTGACCTTGACGAAGTAGTTTTGAATATTGAGCTGTATCTTTTGGATTAATGATTCTACGGTATTTTTTAATGAAATCAATGTTGTAGGAAATTAAATTATCTGTAACTTTGATTCTGTAAAAGAATGTCGTAAAATCAAAGGTTTAAAAGTTACAGTCGATAGTTTAAAGAAAATTTTAATTAGTGCCAATACTACAGAGAAAAAAATTATTTAGCGCAAAAAATTTTTACTCGTCCCTAGAAAATTTTGCATTCTGAATGGAAAACAAAAATTTTCTTGGGGCGAGAGAAAATTTTCTTGAAGCGATAAATAAATTTTTGCGCCAACAAATTTTTTTAAGTCCTAATAAAATTTTTGTCTTCAATTCATAGTGCAAAATATTTCTTGCGCCAAGAAATCTTTTTTTTCTGTGTAGTAAATAAATTAACAAACGATCCTACTACCCACAGTAATAATAAGAATAATAATATATATTGTGATTTTCACTTTACTTTAATGCAGGCGTAATATAACGGCCCGAAACAAACATAACGGTAGTTAATCAACGGTGCACCTTATAGATACTTTACAATCTACTCATTTTTATTTCGATTTAAACATTTACAATACACCAATTACTATTTTAATCATTTATATGAATATTTATTATTTAGTTTGACCCACTACTTTATATTTATTATCATTTTTTTTTTTTTTAATTTAAATTATTCATTTTTTTAGTTTGAAATTTTTAAGGTCAAATAACTTTTTTTTTAATATTTAATAATAACAATTATTAATAATGAAAATAATAATAATAAATAATAATAATAATGAAATTAATACGATAAAATATATATATAAATATATATAGTACGTTTTATAAACTTGACTTTACTTAAATAAAAGTATGTCAACACAGTTTCGCATCATCCTTACGTATATATATTTATATTCATATATATACACATATAGTTAAACAACAACATTATATTCCTGACTATAAAACCGTGTCGCGAATTTCTATTTCTCGAAACTTCCGGTGATGGAAAATCCGTTAACTATTTTTCCAAAAAAAAAAAAAAAAAAAATCATCACATCCTCTCTATCCACTTGTCAATTCTCTTTCTTCTTGCAATCCTTTTAAACTCGCTCCCATTTATTTATATAAAAAAAAAAAAAAAAGTAAATTACCTGACAAAAAACTTCCAGCTAACGAGTCATCATCTTGCGCAAAAGTATTTATAAAGCACATAAATAATAAAAAAACTAATTTAACAGCCATTTTATAAATAAATAAATATTATAAATGTCTTTGGTAACTAATGAAAAATAATTTTCAAATAATTATGCCGGTTAAACACGTGTCACTTGACCGTGTTCAATCACTTGATACTTCAGTTCCGATATCATTTTTTTTTGTTTTTTTTTTTTTTTGTTTCTTCAATTAATTTAATAAATTGTATTTTATAAATTCATTATACACTCAATTAAACACTCAGTCATTTGGGAATAATCACTCACTGAAGGGAGGGCGGGTTAATTTAAATAATTTATTGTAAATTTAGTGGGTGAAGTCGAAGCCAACTGAGAGGAATGAGACCCAAGTTGGGTTTCTCGTGGATCTAGAGCTTGTAAGTTGACTGTTAACTCGTTTCAAGAATGATTATCGTTCGTATTAGTGGTGTACTTGAGGTGTGCGTTAAACTTGGACAGTAAATGCCAGCAAGAGAGTGGGAAATTTAAAAAGTGTAGGAAGAAATGGATAATAAAAAAAAAATAAGATGAAGCCGAAGACGACCGAGCGGAAACGAAAGAGAATGGATGAGAAATTTAATGACAAGAGTGAGTCTTGTATCTGTTACATATGCTAATTTTTTTTTTTGTTTACTCATTTTCAAATTTGAATTTGTGAATTTTTTTATTTTAGGTTTTTGCAGTTGGAATCTTCAATCTGTGGTAGAAAAATTTTCTGGACTTCTATACAATTTAAAAATTTTTTTTAGTTATCCTGGTGAAAATTTTTCGGAATTTTCTCTGAAAAACTCGGTTCTAAAGTTCTAAAGACTTTTTCAGAGAAAAGTCTGAAAAATTTCCACCAGGGTATGGAAAAATAAAAATTTGAATTGTAACTTCTACTTGATTCTGAAGTTAGTAGACAACTATCAATTTTCGGATTTTTTTTTTCGACGAATCAGTTACAAAAAAAATAAAAATATACACATGTAGAAAATTAGAAAAGCTATAGGTGGAATTTTTTGAAATATTTTTTTTTTGTAATATATCTTTTCTAAAAAAGTTCAAAAATTATTAGACGTCTGCTATCTCCGGTATCATAATTCTAAGATCCTGAAATTAGTAGATAACTATCAGTTTTCAGATTTTTTTTCTGCGAATTAATTACAAAAAAAATAAAAAATAAAAATATACACATGTAGAAAATTAAAAAATCTATAGGTGCAATTTTTTGAAATATTTTTTTTTTTATAATGTATCGTATCTACAAAACTTCAAAAATTATTAGACATCGCTTAACTTGGGTATCGGAATTCTACAATAATTTGAAATAATTTTTTAAAAATTAATTTAAAAAAAAAAATATTTACACTGACAGTATTGTTATTATTATTAATTTAATGAAATTCAAAAAATTATCAAAATTTGAATTTTTTTTGTTTACTGAAATTTATAAATTAATTCAAAATTATCTTGTGTCGATAAAAAAAAGCGACATCTAGAAAAAATGACCTAATACATTTGAGGTTATCATTCATTATTACCATTATTATTTTTTTGTTTTGATTCCACTTAAAAATAATTCAGAACCAGATAATAAAAATTTATTATAATACGTATTAAATTGACTCACTAACTTTGTAATTTAATTATGAGCTATTCAATATTTTTTTTTTTACTCGTCACTATTTATCCAATTGCTGCAAATTCACCAGACGGTATTTACATAATCTTTTTTTTTTAAATTGATCAAAATAATAAACTATTTTTTTCTAGGCAATGGATTAGAGTTTTCTGAAAATAATAATGAGCCAAATAAGTATGGGTGTCATTGCGTTAATTACACATGCGGATGTTGTGAGCCAATAAACTTAATTGAATTACACGGAATTGGTAATTAAATAATTTTTTTTCATTCAGAAAATATTTTTAAATCATTTTTTTTATTATTTCAGTTTGCACAAATTTTTCATATTTACCCAAAGATTATGGGGTGTCATTAACAATTACATACAATAATTATACATTGTATAATGAAACAATTTCAGGTAATTTTAATAATCTTTTAATTTTTTATTGTATCACAAAATGGCCGAAATATTTTTTTTTAGGTTACAGTAAAAGATTAAATTAAACTCAGACTTTTATTTTATTTTTTTTAATCTAAATTTTCCCGCTTTGAATTTCAAAATATTTTATAGTGTAATGATAGAAGTAACTAATGATATGTAATAGTAATTTTATTTTTTATCATATAATTTATCATGATACGGAAGTTTGCCGCCGTCGAATAATTTTTTGATTTTTTTAAAAACGATAAATTATAAAAAAAAACATTTAAAAAATTGCACCCATAGTTCTTTTGATTTTCCATATGTGCATAGTTTTTTTTTTGTAAATTGACGAAAAAAAAAAAATTGGAAAATTGTTAATTGTCTTTCATATGATCGTGAAATTAATAGACAATTGACAATTTTCGGATTTTTTTTTCAATAAATCAATCACAAAAAAAAAAACTAAACATATGTACATGCAGAAAATTTAAAAAACCATGAGTGCAATTTTTCAAATATTTTTTTTTTATAATTTATCATTTTGAAAAAAAAATGTAAAAATTATCAGACGTCGCTTAACTTCAGTATCATGATATATTCATTTTTTAAAAAATTCTATTGCAAGAAACTTTTATTAAATCAATTCTATTTTCAAATTTGTCCGAAAAATTTTGCAGCCATTTTGAGTAACTAAATCTATGAAAACTCAATACTTAATTTAAGTACAACATTAAATATATATATATATGTATATATTTATGATATTAATGTAATAATTTATATTTTAGCGCGCAACCCGCCGCCAATTTGTGTCGGAATTCCAGAATTTGAAAAAATAAATGCCGAAGTTTGCGTAACATTCTATGACCTAACCTTCAAACTGCATCACTTCCATTGTTGCTCTAATTTAAGAATAGCAGTTTATCATTTCATTCATCGTACAATAGAATTAGGCTGTTTCGATATCCCCTCGTCAAAAATAAAATTTCCAGTTCGATCGACTTCAATAAAACAATCAAATTACCCTACAGTTATTTATGTTTAAACAAAGTACAAAGATTCTAATTTATTTAAAAATTAATTGGAATGTTTTTAAATTTATATTATTTTATACTCATTAATTATTTTTTAATTAAGAAGAGCAATAAGAAGTTTTTTACATGCCGCAGCACAATCATCCTGTAATTAAAAAACAAATAATTATCGATTGTTTTGAATAATTGTTTTTTTTTAAGGTTAGAACTTTTTTTATTGAAACAAAGATAAATAAGTAGATGATTAAATTTTTATTTTTAAAAAATAGTTAAATATTTTTTTACTTCGAGTAATTAGTGAGATTATTATTAAATAAATGATTCATTGTTTTAATTAATAAGAGCTAATAGAAGGCGTTTAAAATCGGCGCTGCAGTCACTCTGAAAATTAAACAAACGAAAATGTACAAAAAATATAAAACAAAGTTAATCTATTATTAAACAATGATTGATGATATAAATAAATATGACATTTAAGTGTACGAAAATCCATCACGGTTTTTATAACAACAAATAAATAAATCAAAGTATAATTTAAGGCCATGCGGATTTATTTGTTTATAAATTATAATAACATAACATATATATTTTTTTAGTAACGCAGATCATGAGTATTAAATACATTAAATATATATATATATTATATTGAAAAGTAATTAATATATGTGATGAGTTAAACAGAGTTTGGTTATGTATCGAGTCATAATTGTTTATAATTAAGCGCCAACCAAAGCAAGCAAAAGTCTCTTGTAATCTCCAGAAGTGTCGTCCTGTAACGTAATTGTTAAATAATAATAATTAATATATATATTTTATATAAACAATAATAATGTGATGGTTTCTCGTACTCAAATTTGAAAATTTTTAGTTACAATCAGTTATAAAATTAATAAAGATTTTTTTTATATATTTTTTCCTGATGTTAGATATTTTTTCATTAGTGACATTGGTTATATTCCTAGTAGCATTCTTAAGGAAGTTTTCCCTGTTCAGAAGTTTTCCTTGTTCAGTTTTCCCTGTAGCATTCTTAAGGAAGTTTTTCCCTGTTTAGAATCTTCTAATCTCATAGAATCCAATAGATTATCATAAATTCTCATAGAAATTTTATAAAAATGAATGAGTTCTATAAGTATAGCCCTTATGCATACAACAATAAGAATTTGTTGGAATGTTTAAGTAGGGTTACGTAAATCTGTACTTCAGTCTTCAGCAAGTCTGCATCATCAGTCTTGGACAAGTCTGAGGCAAGATACTTCCGTAAGATACGTTAAGTAAATCTGTTAAGATACATTAGCAGAATTGCTTAAGATACCTGAACATGGCCACCCTTACTTCGTTACTTCGCAAGCCGTCTATTCAGCATTAGTCTAGTAAATTTAGTGGCGCTCACTAAATATTCGATATAATTTTATCGAGTGATAATATTATTAATTTGTAGCACTTTAAATTGAAGTGAGGTCCACTGGGTCAGCTATAGGTACTGTGTGTTGAGCTTGGAGTGATTCGGAGAAAAAGAAACCCGATATCTTAAGCAATTCTGCAGCAACTCTGGCCTAACATTGATATATAGTAGACATATTGGTTAAGAATTGCTGCAGACTGTTTCTACAGATTTCTGTAAGTCTTTAAGAAGAACATTCAGCAATACTTGAGAAAATCTTTGGCAAGTATGCTTATGAAATACATCTTCTTCAAGTCTTGTTTAAATTTACCGTAAGAAACTTGCTCAAGGACAGTTGTCAACTTGCTTAAGACAGTGCTACTAGGGTATTTAATTAAAATTAATTAATTAGTTCATAAAAAATAACTTACATCAATATCTCCAGCAAGTGATTTTCCATAAATTTGTTGATAAGCATCTTTAATATCACCTAAATCTATTTCTGAACGTGTTACGATAACACGAATTAATGTTGAGTCGTCAGTTCCCATTCCGGAAATAGCGTTGTGGAGTCTTTCAGCAAAGTAAGCTGTTTTATCTCTTGCACATTTAACTAAATAATAAATATATATTTATTAATTAGTACCTACCATCAATATACTTTTTTTTACATTTATTAATTATATCTATTTGTATATTTATGATAATTACCAACTGCGAGATAACCATCTTCCAATGAACCAGAGAATTCACGTCTGATAGCATCTTCGATGCTACTTCCGGAAATTCTCTCGTATTCATGAAATATTTTACGTAATTGTGGAAAACTTTTAGTGATCAAAATAGAATTAAAGGTACTTTCATCAGTACCCCATTGACCTTCACCAGCTTGGTAAAGTTTTTCAGCCTCTTCGATAGCGGAAGCTTCGTCAATATCTGGATCTTCATTTCTTGCTGCCTGTATTTTATTTATTATATTTTATTTTATTAATTCATTATTATTCTTATTATCAATTAGTACTTACGCATGATAATGAAACTAGCAATCGTTTAAAATGACCGGAAGTGTCGCCTTTTAGGTCATCTTCTAATTCTGAGTCATAAACTGAAAAGTGATTAATGGCAATAATTAATGGCTATGAAATTAATTTTATTCTAAGAAATTATTTATCTTTTTTTTTTTTTAATTGGACTAATGGATTAATTTTTCTAGATAAAAAATTTTATATATAGAAGTTTAAAAAAAAAATTTCGAATTTGATATTTAAAAAATTAAATGATTCAATTTTATTATTGAGCCGTGAAAATTCTAGCGGGAAATCCAATTTTTAAAATGAGGACTTACAATATTTCAATTAATTTAAAAATTGTGATTTTTTTAAACTTGATCCTATGAAAAAACTTTTAGAAAAAACAACTCAACAATACAAAGTATTAAAAAAATCATTACTTGGTTGAATAGACACAATTACTGACCTATTATTATTTCTACCAATAATAAACCATAATTCTTTTCATTATTATTATGATCTTACGTCAACATTGAATTATTTCTCGACAAAACTTTCTAGTGAATGAAAATAAAACAAAGTGTGTCATGCACTGAAGGCTGATTAACAATTAAATTCTTAGAATATAAATATTATATCATTATTACTATTCAATAGATACATCGGAGCTTTATTTGCATATTAATCATCAATAACTATTGAATGAGTCATCAATTCATAAAAAATTCCGACCATTCAATCTCGATCCCTTCCCCCAATTTCAGAAAACCATCCGATTTTCATCAAATTTTTTTTATTTTACAGCTGAAACATTTCCTTGACCCCCCCCCCCCCTCCCCATCAAATGAAAACTGAGCCAAAATTTTTTTAAATAAACTTAACCTTCCTCCAAATTTGAATCGTCGGCCCAATTCCCAGCTTTTCGTAACTTTTTCCCCCCGAAAAAGGGTTAAAACATAAAATTGATAACTTTTCAAAGTTTTCAATACTAGAGAATAGTTTCCCCTTGATTTCTAAAGAGATCTGATTCAAATTGTTCGATCATTTTCCGAGTTATGGGAAAAATTTATTGGAAAACTTCGAAAAAATTAACTTACGTTCTTTGTAAACTGCTGCAATTGTTTTAACGCCGTAATTACTCAAGGAAGCGAGTACTTCTATGATGGCACCTTCGTCGGTACCTACACCGGAAATAGCGTTGTGCAGTTCCTTGGCATAATAATTAGGAAGCGGTGTCATCAGAGCCAAAATAGCGTTTTCAAAGTTACCGCCCAATTCGGACTTGAGCTCGGAAATTAAATCCTTGCCGTACATGGACTTGAATTTATCTGCAATTTCCAGCCGTTGGACTATTCCACGATGGGCTAAAACGTCAATAATCGCCTGCTCATCGGTGCCAAATCCTTTCATTGCCGTACGCAGTAAAGCGGCGTCGGATTCTGCATCAAAGGGATCCGCTGGGTAGACTGTTGGTGTGCACTAAAATTATTTCAATTAATTGATTAATAAATTAATTAATTATTAAGTCAGTTAATCAATAAAGAAAGTCATTAATTTTTACTTACTTGTACGTGATAGTATTTACTGGCAGACATTTTGACTGAAAAAAAAAATTTTTCAATTATTTCTATAAAATTTAATTAAAATTAATCAATTAATTAATTAATTATCAAAATAAATACAGAGAAAGTAAAATTTTCAAATATTCAAATTTTAAAAATGAGGGAAAAATTTTTTTACAATTAACGCGAGGGGTAAAATGGTCATGTCTAAAAAAATAAATATAAAATTACTCGTAAGTAATTAAAATAAATTGAAGTGCATAGAAAAAAATAATAAAAATTTTTATTAACTTAATTGTTTAATTAACAAATTAATAATCGCGTGATACTTCCCGCGTTTAATTATTTAAATTACATCGTTATTAATATCGATCACGAGACATTTTTTTTCCTCCCATACGTATCATAGATAAAAATCAATACTAATATTAATTATTTACAAGAAAAATTTTTAAAATAAAAAAATAATTAGTTTTTTCCAAGAAAAAATTTAATTATTTCAATTAAAACATTTGAGATGTTAATTAAAAAAAAAAATGGTAATGAGAATTTAATAAGTGACAGTATAAAAATATGATACTGAAGTTACCCGATGACTAATAATTTTTTGACTTTTTTTCAAAACAGTAAATTATGAAAAAAAAAATTGCACCGACAGTTTTTTGAATTTTCTGCATGTTGTGCATTTTTCTTTTTCTTTTTTTTTTGCAATTGATTTGTTGAAAAAAAATTTGAAAATTGTTGATGTCTGTCAAATTCAGGATCATAAAAAAATTAGATTTGAATTAAAAAAAAAAAATTTAAGTAAATGAATAAAAATATTTACTTGATGGGTGTGGTTGAAAAATATAAAATATAATACGTTGTAGAGAAGTTAGGATGTTGATCTCGAACTAGCACAGTAACGTAACACAAATTAAATATATATATCCGGCTGTAAACTCCAGTCTAGATCACTAGGCTGAAGACTGAAGACTGAAGACTAGGAACTGAATACGTGTTATAATAAAACTATCCTATATACAGTAGAATCTATAAGTAAAACGGAGATGGGAACAAATAGATGACGTGTACTGTCAGTATGTCATGAAAAAATTACTTATTCTGACTCTCTGGCTCTGACGTTACGATAAAACTATTAAGTAACAGTATTTTATCTGGACACAGACTTAATTTAAATCTTTTATGACTCATAAATCTCATGAGAAAACATACAACGAAATATTTATCAACTCTGACGTCACTTAGGTGGGGTTTTGTCCTTGAAAACTTTTTTTTTTATTTAAACTTTCAAAAATTTCCCGCTTGTTTATTGTCATGCGCAGTAGAACCGTCGCGCGCATGTTTGAAATCTTTGGCGGAAAAAATGAAAAATTTGAATTTTTTATTTAAAAATTTGAATTAATTCAATTGATAATTATTATTATTATTGTTATTACTAATTAATAATTAATTATGAAATAATTAATGATAGAAAATAATAATAATTATTGTTATTAACTTTTTTAATTAGAGGTTATAAAACTAGTGATGTTTTGAAGTCGGCGTTAAATTTCGTGTGAATAAAAATATATTTAGTGATTAATTTATTGATATAATTAATTAAATGATGTCGTTAATTATTAAGTTGAGATGTATGACCCATAAATTAAATTGTAAATTAATAAGTCAGAGTTTTAGTTTGAGTGAAAATAAAAATTTATTATTGAAGGTTAGAAAATTTATTTATTTATTTTAATTATTCAATTAAATCTTAATTAATTAATTTATTAATTTATTATAATTTGTAGGCACTGAGACCAGTAGCAGTAAATAATACAAAATTTTTATCAAATGCGAATAATAAAGTAGAACCAGTGGGTGATGTAGAGGAAATTTACCGAGGAAATCTATCAGGAATAATAAAAAAAGTTAAAATTTTTTCATTAAGCACCTCGGCGATGACGTTACTGATTCAGCCGTATCTGATACCGAAGGCTCTGGAGTCCGGAGGAGTAGGAGCCGCTACGGGTATTTTTGTTACCTGCGGCTTGTTTGCGTTTCTCACACCGCTGATGCTACACATAATTTCTGGTCGGTATGTCACTGATATTTATTATGATAGCAAGAGGAATATTTATATTGCTAGTACCTGGACCATGTTTTTGCGCAAACGGAAGGTGAGTTAATTAATTACGAGTTAGATCTTTAATTAAATCGCTAAGGTCCAGTTTTTTACACCGAGTTTAAATGATTATTGCTGGCATATATAGATATATGAGTAATATAAATTAAAACCCGGATTGAAAACAAACCCGGTTTGAAAAACTGACCCTTGATATCAAAAACCAAAAATAAATAACGGGGTTTAGTCACTGAGCGTGATGAGGAAATGGCCGAAGGTCGTTTTTTAAAATGACGGCCGCTTGAACTAATGACAATTTTAAATTCACTGTCTAGCCCTGGTAAAAAACTCTGATTAAATCTGATTGGAATTTAACCGGATTTCTATCACATTCAATCAGAGGTGCTCTGGAGAGTTCCAAGTGTCCGATTGAACTTCAATCGGATTAATCATAAAAAAATATTTATTGTTTTCCGACTAGATTCGATAGAAATATTTTAATCGGATTTTATCAGAAAATAATAATAATAATTCTCCGATTTCTGATTAGCTTTCAATCGGATTCATTCGGATCTTTCCGATTAAAATTGATTAAAAGTCAATCGGAAATGTTCAATTAGAATTTTCCAATCGGATAGAATCGGAGTTTTTAATCAGAGATGTTATTGCTGAGAATTAGTTAAAATCATTGATTATTATTATTATTGTAAATTTCTATTTATTGTTGACATCCGTCTTTTTTATTTTTTATTCAAATTTATTCTATCCTAAAAAAGTTGATGCTATGTCACCGCTTATAGCCTTCATGGCAACGGTTGCTATGGAGACTGTTGTCATGGCAACGATTGATACGGAGACTGTTGCCATGGCAACGGTTGGTATAGGAACTGTTGTCATTGCAATGGTTGCTATGGAGATAGTTGGTAATGTTGGCGGCTAATAGGGACAATAGATATCCATGATAAATATTTTTAATAACGACTTTTTCATAAGAGGAGCGTAGAAAGTAATTATCAAAACATCCCTAATTAAAAACTCTGATTGAAACCAATGAATTCTGATTGAAAGTCTATCGGATTTCAATCGGAATCAATCGGAGTTTTTAATCAGGGATTACAAGAAGTAAAAAATAATGGATGCGCGTCAGCGAGCAGAAGTCTTCTAGTTATAAAAATAGATGGTGTGGTTGCATGAGCCAAAGGCTAGTGCAGCAAACATGTCTAGTATTTAAATTATCACGTGAATTATTAAAATTACCGGAAATTATTTTTGCAGATTGAATTTACAGCAGAAGATGTTGAAAAACCCGGTTTGGCCCAATTACTAACCACATGTTTCATAAAAGGCAAGCCTCTATTTTTTTTAGCCGATGATTTTACTAATCTCGATCACTACTCAATAATAATGGGCTACGACAAGCCCATGGATTTTAGATTTGAAAATCCTCCGCAGGAAATACCTGAGTCTGACACTAAAATAAAAGTAAAAAAAGCTAATTAATTGTAGTTGTAAACAAAATAAAATAAAACTTTTATTAATTTATATGGTAATTATAACTAGTGATAGTATTTTATATACCAACAATAAAATAATTTTGTTAAATAACTTTATTATTTAAATTTTCTAAAAAAGAAAGTATTTACAGCTTATATTTTACAATTATTGTTCAAAATTTAAGTATTTTGATACAAGCTATCAAAAAATTGATAATAATTTATACCCTAAAAAAGTCGACGATCACAGTTTCAACTTTAAAGAAAAATTATATTAGAAATTTTAATTATAATTAAGTGTGATGATGATTGTAATTGATGATAAATGTCGTTGGTAATTTTAAGCGGGAAGAAGATCAAAGTCATCAGAAACATGAACCATTGGCACATGAGAGTCATCAATCTGTGGCTGTACTTTAACTTCGCACAGACCAACTTCTTTTAGTTTCCATTCCCAATCCATTTTTTGTACTGCGTGTAATGACTCAGCCTCATTGTGGTGTCTCAGTAACATGGACTCCTGTAAACAATTAATTCAAATTTAAAATCCACGTGCTCTATCTAATTCTACAGTCTAGTTCTGTTATGAATCCGCCACAGGGACGTAGGGGAATATAATTCTAAGAATTCCTGTACCCCACTTCTGCTAAGCAGTCGACCGCTGTCTCACACTTCCCCCACTTTACAAGTGTGTGAATGTACACAGAAAAAAGTTATCTTGAGTCAAGAAAACGTTTTGGATGACAACCGCGTGAGATTAGATTTGTTTATTGATAGTGAGGGTAAAAACTGACGACGATTTACTTTCTAGGACTTTACGTTGACGGACTCAGGTAACACGACAATTGACCTAATGCCAAATTACCCGCTGCCAAAATAACCGCAAACCAAAACACCCCCGACAGAATACCCGCAAATTAAAACACCCGTGACAAAATATCCGCAAATTGAAATATTTTACGTTATTAATAAATGTATCTATCGTTTTGAATGCATATATTACTTGATAATATACTCAAATTGAATTACCCACGGTTCTGTTGGGAAGTGCCACGCGTTAATATCACCGGACAAAATATCCCCGCGACAAAATATCCTCATGAGGAAATATTTTTAAACAAAATATCTACATGACGAAACATTTCTTTAAAAAATGACTTAATGGTAAAATAATAAAAAAAAAAATCTGCGATAAAAGGGCACAATATTATTGCAAGCGTGTGCATATACATATTTTTGTATTTACACACACAAAACGCATGAAAAAAGGGCATGTACTATTGCATGCGTGTGCGTTAATATATTTCAGTAATTGCACGGGCACAAAACCCGTGGAGAAATGGCACAATACGATTATAAGTCTGTGTATTATTTTTCTAAATTTGATCACATTTCGTTAATTTCACACAATTATTTAATTATCTTTTTGATTTTTTAAGATATTCCACATTTATTAGTATCTTATTTATAGATATTTTGGCTTGCGATTATTTTATCACGGGTATTATGTCGTCGGGTCAAATGTTACGCAGCCATGGACTCATAATTCGATTCGACTGTAATAAGAAAAACATAAGTTAATAAATAACAAAAACGTACCTTGATTTTTTCCCACTTATCATCAACATCCTGAAGCCAGCTCAGAAATAATCTTCCATTGTATCTACTCCTTAAATTACGATCTTTTTCTTCCTGCTCTGGAGTAATAACATTGTAGACTTCTTCATCTTTTAAAATAGTACAGGCAGAAAAAGGTAATTCCTGGTTAGCAAGCGCTCTGGCTGCCCGTCCATGAACTCTTAAAATTTCCTGCTCTACTGACAGGACCAACTTTTCTTTTTCGACGACATGTTGCATGCGAAGACGGTACCGCTCACTTTCCTGCTTTAAGAAAAGCGTTTTCATGGGCTCGGAGAGGGCGATCGGAGGCTTGACATTGGGCTCATTGTTGGCATTGCCAGCCAGGACGTAAGTGCACCGGTTCATCAGGTAGTCCTTGAATCCCTGAGGAGGTTTCGGCTGTACCGGAAACAAACCTTTGCGCCGTCTTTCAATTTGTTTGCGGATACTCAGAAACAGTTGGTAGCAATTCGTTATCGGCTGATCGTGAGGATGAACTTCAGTGCCGGTGCTGTTGGCTTCCGAGGATTCGGCTGTCGAAGCCGCAGCGGCAGCTTCCTTGGGCTTCATTTTGCGTTTACGAGGATGCAGTTCTGTCGCTGTGGGAGTCGGGGCTGCGGGAGTGGTAGCCGATGATGCCGAAGTTGATTCCGTAGGTTCATCTTTTACTTTGATGTCGCTTTTGTCCGGTTTATCGGCTTCCCTGCTCGTCGATGATGACTTTGGGTTAGAGGACGCGACTTCAGTAATCACGGGCTTTGTTTCCGTGTTTGTTTCGGGGGTGGGAGAAGTGTGACGCGCTTGAGGGGATGAATTGTTTGAGCGATCGGTTGCCAGAGGGGACGAGTTTGAATACTGGGCTGAATCCTTGGATGTTCCGTTCCCGTTTCCGCTTCTGTAAAATTATCGGATGGTAAAAAAAAATAAATTATTGGCTCAAAAGAATAAATAATTGATTTGAATTCCGTACCTGTGGGAACTTCTCAGAACTCTTTGATGGTGAGTCGATCTCTCCTCATTGTGAATGGCACCGGCGAAATCTTTTTTGTCCTCAGTCTTGACAGCTTCTGTGGGACTGGTAGTGCCACCTGCAGGACCACCAGCAGGGGCGGAATCTTTGTCATTGGAGTCACTGCTGTTTGAACTGGGAACGACATACGGCAGTTGATGACCGCGAGTCGAAGTGTTTTTACCATTACGTGCTCCCTGTTCCTGCTCAGCGGTACTCTGGGGTATCACGATCTTCAAAGGCGGCACTTTGGGCGCAGCGCCTTCTGAACCCTTACCCCGGTCTTCGTCACCGTCGGAATCTCCAGCTTTGCTACTGGCAGAGTTACCGGCAGGCTTCGGGCTGCTAGCGGCCGTCGAACTTGGACTTTTACGGTCACCAGCGGTCGCTGCTGCTGAGGATGCTGACCCAGAACTCTGATTCTTGTTAGCGGACGCAGATGCTGAAGCTGATGATGTTGCTGAGGAAGTCTGCTTGCCTGTTTTTACACACTGTTCAACAAATGACGCGGTTACGCTTGTGCTCACCTTGTCAAACTAAAAAATAAATTATAATAATCATGCAACGTATCTATTTTACTACTGACTAACATTCATACTTCCTAGATTTAAATAAATTTTTTTTTTTTTTATTTATTAGTTGGTAAAAATTATTAAAATTTTAATTTCACTGGTAAATGTTTTAAAATAATGATAAATTTATTTTTAAAATGATAATTTTTGATATCGAAATAAAAAAAAAAAAAAAAAAAAATATCCCACCGATAAATTTATATAAAACCTGACCAAATTACCCCAGCTAGGTCTCGAAACTTTCAAAATACTTTTTAGCAATTGCTCTATAATTTCCACTACCCAAATTCATCATTTTTTTTTACTCTAACCCCAACATTTTTAAAATCCATCTGCGTTCTATTTTTCCAAATTTTTTTCTTTTATTCTAAAAAAACCCGCGATTCAAAAACTGTCACTTACAAATTCTGTAGAAAATTTTAATCTTCAGCTATAATTCATATTTTTTTTCTCGAAACTTTCATGCCAAACTCTAAATAACTCAAAAACTCCAAAGCAAATTTTTTTTTTACCCAACTACAAGCATTAAAAAAAAAAAAAAAAAAAAAAGTACCTTATCACCAGCAGCACGTCCAGTACTCTGTCTACCCGGAGTACTTTTATTTCCTTCTTTAGGATCAACTTCTTTGCGCTTCTTGCGTTTTATTTCTTCATCCTGGTCATCAGTGTCTTCGTAACTTCGTTTCGAGGATGGGGAACCTGTCGTAATTAATTCAGCAGCTCCAGTGGATGCACTTGAGTCAGTAGCTGGTGCTCCAGTTGCGCTTCCAGAAATATTTGACGACGGAATCGCACTATTACTACTATTATTATTATTAGTGCTACTATTATTATTAGCAGTAGTGTTGGTGGTGGTCGTAGTCGTAGAAGTAGCAGTAGAACTGCCACTACTACTGCTGCTGCTGCTATTATTATTATTATTATTGTTATTATTATTAGTATTTATTTTATCTTTATCCCCAGGAGGATTAGGTGAAGAACTGGAACCGCGAACAGGAGTCGGTTCTTTGGAGCTTTTGAACTCATAGACGTCAGTGGTATCTGGAGAGACATTTGCTGGTGTTGCTGATGACGAGCTCGCTGATGTAATGGAAGCAGCAGAGCTAGTTGTTGTCGTGGCAGTTGACGATGCCGAGGCAGCTGAGGAAGACGTTAACTTGTTGCTGGTGTTGGTGTTGGAATTTGGGTTGGGATTAGGATTTGAATTAGAGCTGGAGTTGGTATTGGAGTTGGAACTGGAATTAGGATTTGAGTTTGAACTGGAACTCGAGTTTATGGGGTTCGAGTTTGTAGAATTCGTGTTGCTGGAGGAATTACTGGGAGCAGTGGTGGTGGTACTGGGACTGGAGGTGGTATCCATCGGACTTGTCGAGGCGTTTATAAAGCTCGGGCGAGTACTGCTGCCTTTTTTTTCATCCCTAGCTCCGCTACGCACGTTGTTTATGCGCAGGGTTACACGTGGCGAGCTTCCGGATTGTCCGGTTCCCGATCTGTCCACTGAAAAAAATAACAATTATTTAATTATTGATAAATTAAAAATTTTTTTTATAAAATCAAAATGCTCAAAGACCGAAGAGCAGAAAATTCATCAGGGACTAAACAAACGGTTAATAGTTTGCCCGCAACTGAATGGTTACAAATGAAAGGGCTCTTTTTAGGGTATAAAGGCGAGGTTGCGGCTTTCCATTTTGTCCTGATGCAACCTGTTCATCAAGAGTAACAGGTTCATTTTCTAATAATTATAATTTTTGTCAGAGATAACTAGAACTTAGACACGAATCTACGAAAAAAATATTTTTGGTTACTTTAAAAACTATTTATTTATTTATTTATTTCATCATAGGACAAGGTCCTCTTATGATCATAAGGAAATATAAAATATAAAATACAAAGTGTACAGTTTAATACAAACAATTTTACAAGTTGTTTAAACGTATGGTCTTCCGCTACAATAATTTTAATGAATATTGAGAAAATGAAAATAAGGATGAAAAAATAAGCAAATTGAATAAGTATTACAAGTACAAGTTTTGTTAATATTTTTATAATTTCTGAAGCTTTTATGATTGATGAATGACTTTATTAAATCAAACTAATGAGTTCCGCTCAAGATTAATAAGATAACTGTAACATAATCTCCAGGGTGGCCACAAAGAAATAATTTCAAAATTCCCTGATATTTCCCGGTTTTCCAGTAAAGTTTTTCACATTTTTCCCTAATTTAAAAATTTTATTCGTATCATTTAGATATTCAAAGTTTTTATTATATTTTCATTTTTAATAATTAAATTTGATAATTAAATCATGCGAGAAACCATAAAAAATGGCAATAAAATAAATAAATATTGCCTACTTTTGATTATTCGATGTTAAAAATGTATAAGTTTAAATATTTAATAAGAAATTTTATAATTTAAATAAATTCCAAATACCCTGGTTACAAAAATTAAGGAATATTAAAAAAACTTCAAATTTTTTGGTCATTTTCAACAGTTTGTAACTCGAAAGAAAATGGTCGTACAATAAAAACAAAAAGTAAAACTGTAGCTTCAAGTTTCTAGTTTTATGATCTGGGTCTTTAAATTTTTTTATTATGCACGGTTCCGGAGCAATAAAAAATCAATCATAATTATCGAAAAAAATTTATTGAAACTCGAAGACCGTTTTTAAGACGAACAAAAATTTGGTAAATTTCTTTTTCGATAGTTTTCTTAGGATTACTCCGGAATCACACATAATAAAAAAAAATCAAAGACCAGATCAGAAAACTAGACACTTGAAGCTACAATACTGCGAGTTACAATTTGTTGAAAATCACTTTAAAATTTGAAATTTTTTTAATATCCCTTAATTTTTATAACTAGTGTATAATTGAAAAGATATTTAAAGTTTGAACGGTACAATTTAATTTCCGGATACTTTTCGAAATTCCCTGACATTTCTATGATATTTTCCGGTTACATTAAATTCCCTGATAATTCCCGATATTTCCGGTGTTCCCGGTTCGTGGCCACCCTGATCTCCTAAATTCTGATAGCGTTGAAGTCGTAGTGATATATGGTGGCAACGAGTCCCAAAAGGCTGTACCCTGGATAAGAAAAGAGTTTTGGAAGATAGTAGTTCGTGGGATAAGCTCAAGAAGCGTGTCAGCCCTGTTGTTGTCCCGATGTTTTGCAACATTGTGATTTAATCTAATCTTTAGTTAGACTGACCCGGGTGGAAATTTTTCGGAATTTTCTCTGAAAAACTCAGTTCTAAAGTTCTGAAGACTTTTTTAAAGTTTTTCCGAGAAAATTCTGATCGATTTCCATTAGGGAAGCTCTCCATTAAATAAAAATCGAAGATTTGAAAGCTAATCAGAATTTTATCGATTCAAATCGAGCAATTCGAAAAGTTACAAATAATTCAATAACTTTTGGATAATTTGAAAACTTTTGAAAAAATGTTAAAAATAAATTAATAATGAACATTTATTTTTTATATTAACAAAAAATATACTCGGGCATATCACATAGTAATTAAAATTTAAAAATAGACTGAACTAAATGGCGCCATCATTTTTTTTTAAATTAAAATATGACTTGTATTTTTTTTAAATTAAAATTTTATAATTAGTGAATAATCAATTACCTATCAATCAATCCATCAACTACTTATCAATTATTATAATTATTATTGAAAAAAATTAAATTTGAAAATTATAAATTCTCAACTGTATCAATATTTAATAACAAATAATATATATGCTAGTAATTTATAATTGACTGATAACTAAATATTATCACATGTTTTTTTTGTGTCTAGAGATAAAAATAAAAAATTAGAAGCTCTAAAAAAAATACAATTTTATAACAATTATTTATGTATGTATTTATTTAATTATTAGATGTAATATTAATAAAAATTATTTTTTACCAAAAAAATTAAATATTTTTTTTTTAATTAAAAATAAATTATAAATAGGTCACCCGTTAGATAAAGAATGCCAGCAATGTACAATAAAAATACTCATAAATATAATTAATAACTCGCACTTATAATAAAAATATCAATAAAATTTTTTTTTATTTTTTCTTTGTTTACACAAAAAAAATGTAAATAATAAAAAAAATATTAAAAGTAATTACCAATAAAAATATCAACACTAATAAAAAAAATAATTAAAATATAAAAAAAAATATTTAATTAAAAAAAAAAAAAAAAAAAAAAAATAGTAATAATAACAGTGAGCAGAATGAGTACAAAGACTTGACTAAAACGTGAAACAATTTAATGTTGCTCTCGAGGTTTCTTATTCTCCCACTACCAGATAAACTCGGTACTCTTTACTCTTTACATTTAACTCGAGTGTGTGATGTGTATACGCTTTTATTATAATAATAAATATAATAATAATAATAATAATAATAATAAAATACCACATTCTACTCGTCCTGTTTCTGTCCCCGGTTTATTCACATCATCTTCTTTTTCTTTATTCCTATACAATCTTTCTTTATCTTACACTTTATATTTATATACATATATATTTATATATATGTAGTGTAGACTCCCCACTAGTGAGTAAACTCGTCAATTCATTTCCCCACTTAATATTTAGCTGCCTCAGCTTTATATGAGGCCGGTTACCTTGCCCACATACTCACATATATGTTGGACTGTGAGACTTTAAATACCCGCGATATTAGTTATAATTATTTGGGATTTTAAATTCAATTTGACGTACAAATTTAAGGGGTAAAAAATTTTAAATTCAATAAATTGGAAAAATTTAAGTTGTGTTTTATTACTGATCACCCGAAATAAATTAATTCTGTGATGTCTAGATGTCAAGTTTAATTACGAGATAGTGATGAAAATGTAGCCAGTATCAGTTTTATAAAAATTGCTTAGTATTATTATTATTATTATTTTATTCAGTGAATCTAGATTAGATTCTAAATAAATATATGTCAATTAAGCAGATCAGTAAAGCCGTATTCCTTTCAAACAAAAGGATTATTATTATTATTAATAATAATATTTTGCCATCAGATATTTCATTTGTTGCCTAAGATTCAGACCAGTGTTATTTTTTTTTTTTATTGAACGAGATTATTTGCGATATAAATAATAGATTTTAGTATATTTTAGATGTTTTGATTTTATATTTTAGATCTTAAATCAAGACAAATGTTTGGTTTTTAAATTGTAGTCTGTTTTAGATATATTTGAGTTTAATAAAACTTTCAGCCGGTGCACTAGTGTCCGTTATTGCTGCTTTACGTGGCAATCACACTGCTGCTTAAGTTGCTTATTATAAAAATGATATAGTTTTGATGTATATGTTCTATGATTTATATTTAATGGTATCATTTGTTATAAAGATATATTATTATAACTTATTCTTTATAGTTTAGTTCTTTATATTATAATTTTCTCAATGATATATTGTTGTAACTTATATTTTTTATGTCTATAAATATTGTTACTGATCCAAAAATCTATATATTTGTATTAAGGGCTCCTCCCTTATTAAAAGAAGTGATTTAAAACGATTTGTAGTGTTAAATGCTCATAAGACGGGTGATTCAAAAGTATTCAAAAGCATTAAAAAGTATTCAAAATTTTTTTTTTCTAATCGTTTCAAATCGCTTCTTTTAATAAGGGCTGTTATTGCCTTTGGCTGTTGGGTCCTCATTAAAGAAATAAATATATAAATAAATATGACGTAAATTTATATTCGGGACCGCAAATTTATTTGAGCTGCTTAAATTATCAAGTCTTCCTAAAAAAAGCCTACTAGACATTGGCTTAAAAACTCAATTTAAAAAAAAATCCAGACTTCAGCTAAAAATTTTTCATTGCACCTTCAATTAGTTCATTATCCATACAAACAAAAAAAAAATTACCTTTGTTTTGAGGTGGTGTTCTACGCATTTCACAGGGGGCTCCACTCTCTCCACCAGCTCTGGGTCTGGTATCTTCCTCGGATCTTAGCTCCTTTTGCTTCAGAACGTCTTGTTCCTGCTCGTCCTGCTTTTCCTGATCAGTAAACTCGTTACAGTTTTCAGTTTCTCGTCCCTCGATTTGCTCAGCGTAATTTATTATCAATCGATCTTCGATTCTCAGTTTCTCACTCTCTGAATTTGATCCTAAAAAATTACATTATCATTATAATTATTATTATTATTGTTTTTTTATTTACAATCACGCCCTTTTTTTCGTACAATTTTTCGAAGTTCAAATGAACGATTTAAAAATATAAAAATTATATAATAATAACAATAAATAAATAAATAAAATAACCTTAAAATAATTTTATTTCCAGCAAGAATTACCTTTATCATTTAAATATACATATACATATATATATTTACACCGCTAATTAATTATATCACTAGTATATTTTAAATAATTACTTATTTTATTTATAATTATTATTATTATTGTAAGAAACCAACCCCTTTGGGGTGGTAGTGACATCTACGTCAAAAAAAAAAAAATTTTATATGTATAAATATATACACATGTATATTTATATGTATAAATGTATATGTGTATGTTTGTGTGTATGTATTGTATATATGAGAGAGTTATTTATTGTGTGACGTAAATACGGAGACGGTTTGAGGAATACTGGTGGCCATTGGAGCCTAGTGAGGAAACTATAGATTTAAGTGGGCATATATACATGTATATATATATTTACTAGGGACAAAAGTTATATTATATATATTTCAGTTCTGGTTCTCATGTATTCTGTGGTGCCATTGGTTCAGTTCCAGTGGATCTGTCAGTAGTTGGTGGGGAAGGAGCCAATAAGGGCTGGGTCCCTGCTAGGGCTTTTGAGTTCAGGATTTTTGGATTTGAAAGGGATTTCAAATTTTTCTGAGCTCTGAATTTAAAAATTTTATTTTCTGATTAATGATAAAAATTTTTTTCTGGGGATCAGTGAACTTTTGAGGGAATGGACGAGAAAAATCGTTAGTCAGTATTGATTTAGTTCTGGTTCATTGCCCTATAGCTTTTATACCCTAATGGCCATTTTATCCGAAAGTTGATGGCAACTTGAAAATTCAATTTACCCGAAATCTGCTGCCGGAATTCGATGACAAATTTACAGCAAAAGTTAAAAGAAAAATTTTCGGTTACGTTTCCGACAATTCGTACAGTATTTTACCTTAACATTATAGTCAAAAAAACAGATTTATAAAATGCTGACGAATACTTGCTGTCAAATTGAACGGCAATTTATTCAGCAACTAGCTGCTACCCACCCGCTTCGATGGGCATTTCATAATAACTTTATATTAAATGAAGATATCGCAATAATTTTTTCTTTAGATAAGGGAAAAATGTCTAAGAAATAAAACTTAGAAAACTAAATTGAAATCTATCCAGTAGTTTTTTCGTGATTCGCGCACAACTGCAGACCTCTATCAGTTTCTTTAGATAGAAAATTAGGAATTCAATTTCTTTGAAACTCACTTCCGAAATTTGACGGAAAATTGAAAAGTTAACTTCTGCTAAGCAAACCTGGCTATTAGGGTATGTAAGTATATGAATATATTAGACTGATTAAAAAAAATCGACTATTTTTTTTTTTTTTTTTTTTTTTTCATAAATTATATGAAAAATATTGTTTGATGACGAAAAAAAAACTGTTAAAATTTGAGCTCTTAATATTAATATTAACAACTACCTCATCGCAATTTTCGATTTCCCATTTGAATAACATGGGAAAAATTTTTTTAAAGTTAGGAATTTTATCACTCATCAGCGAATCAGTGTGTCGGAAAAATCAATAGATATTTTCGTTGGAAATTGAACGCTCTACAAAAAAGATCTCTTATCATTTTTCGATAAACTGAATTGTTCAAAGTTATTCAAGGTCATAGTTGAATTCATAGTAAATTTTAGTATTATTTGACTTTTCGAGCGAAACTATCAGACTTATCTTAAAATGTTATAGGACTTTTTTGTATATCATTTCATTTTCTACAACTTATTTTTGATCAAGTTTTTAAAATTCTTGAAAGCTCTTTAGGTATTTGTATTTAAATGTCAATTTGTTCCAAGAAATCGTATTCTGACCGATTTAAATTACTTACATTTAAATGCAAATAAGGTAAGACCCAGTACCTAATCACTCCGTGTATTTGTATATTTATATCTACCAAATTTGACTAAATATAAATATACAAATACACGGAGTGATCAGGTACTAGTTCCCTATTCAGGTACTAGAAATTTAATGCATAAGAGAAATTTATTTAAATTTGAATTAACCGAATATCGAACTACTGATTATAAATGAAATTTTTAAAAAATTTACCTTTATTAGAATTTTGTTCATAATTATTATCGATTCGTTTTATTCGATAGTCCGACTTCCGGTTAACACTATCCCCATTTTTCCACTTATTTCCTTTGTTCTTTCTAGCCCTTGGACTCGCACTCGCCTCCGGCACTAAAACAATTTAAATTTTACCGCCAAAATACAAAATGGCCTCTAGGTACGCGCCTCCATTTTAAAAGTTCTTAAAAATTTTAGAAATTACACAAGTAATTACTTTACACTTTTATTACTTAATTACACTCCTAATTAACAGTCATCAGTAATAATAATAGTAATAATAACAATTGATAAATAATAAAAAAATAAACGCGGGAAAAATTTTTTAACGTCAGATTCAAAACTCGATTAATTGCATGTCAAGTGCTAAGTAAATGACTTAATTTATAAGTGTAATTAGATATTAATAAATATTATATATTTACATACCAGGTGACACAATTTCTTGTGAAGTAATTTGCAGCAAAAGAGCTAACTGTTGACGTTCGGACATCCGCGCAGGGTAACCGCGAAAACGACTGTTACCGCCAGCAGGCATTCCGTCTTCATTATTTGTCCATAAAAAAACATTAAATGCTTTTAATTACAAGCATTAATAACTTAACAACTTTTTGGGTGCTGTAATATCAATAAATATTTAAATAAAGTCAAATAAATTAGCTGGTAAGCAAGAGACGCAAATTATAACCTCCAATTCATCAGATTTATAATGTTGGCGCACTTGAAGGACCATCCACCTGGACCTACCGAGCACGAATATGTCAACCGTTGGTCACTTTTGAATTAAATTAGCACTTACACTGACACTTTGAATTTTAATTTAATGACTTTCTCATTTATGAACAGATTTTTTTTATCACTGACGGGAGCTGAGCACGAGATCTGAGACTCGCGGGTTTTACTGTTTTGAGGTTTGGTGAGTGTTTATTTATTTACGTTTTTTTTTTTTTTTTTTTTATATATAAATAACTAGTGAGCACGATGGAGGTCGTGCGCAGTATGACGCAACGTGCGTGGGAGTGGGGAATTACGCGGCACCAATTCGGTTATTTGCATGAAAAAACTCCTATGAAAACTTTACCCAAATGTATGTCGCTCATAGAAATTTGAACGCAAGTGCATTTCTACTATTAACGGGCCCAGGGTCCAGATCGTCTAGGTCTACAATAATAAAACTAAGCCACAAAAAGTTTACCAGGAAACAGAATTAAATTTTGCGAACGAAATTAAGGGTGGGCAGTACTAACTGAATTTTTGAAATTTACTTATATAATTATTTGAATAATTACGTCACTCGAATGATGAAAATCTTCCGAAAGAGTTTGTCTTACACATTTTTTCAGAAGTTATAAAAATTGTTGTAATATCCCTGATTAAGAAAAATGATTTAATCCATGCTAAGTGTATATCTATATATTAGTCGATTCAAATTGTTTTAAATCATTTCAAATTGTTTTGAATCATTTCAAATCATTTTTCTTCATCAAGGATAACACTTGATTAATAAATTAAAAGAAAAGCAAAATTCAAAAATTCGGTTAGCACAATAAGGGTCGGCAGTACTAAACGAATTTTCGAATTTTACTTTACTAATTACGTTTTGAATAATTACGTCACTCGAATGATGAAAACCTTCCAAAAAAGTGTGTCTTTCACATTTTTTCGGAAGCTATAAAAATTTCTGTAATAACAATTGATTAATAAATTAAAAGAAAAGTAAAATTCAAAAATTCGTTTAGTACGGCCCAGCCTTAAGAGGGGACAAGGGTCTGAGATACAAAAAAAGAGCATATTTTTTTGATTTTTTTTTCAGAGTACCTTCTTTATTAAAATTCTTGAAGTTTGTGACATTATTAAGCAACATTCCAAGAATATTCTGCTAAATTTTCAAAAACAAATATTGCAAAATAGGCCAGTGGTAGTGAGGAGAACAGAGTCGCCTTAAAAAAAAAGTCTCCATACGGTAGTCAGGGTAACTCATGACTGCTTTCTCTGAAATCAAAAAACTAAAAAGACTTCTTTAGTACATAAGTTTATCTTGGATGTGAACCAAGGATTTATTTTTTCAATGACTACTTATTTTGTAATTAAACAAAAGGAGAATTTTTTGGTAAAAATCAAAGTTTTTTGATTGCACCTTTACCGAAAATTCAAAAATGAATATTTTGATTATTCCTTCGTTTGAATCCAAGATTAACTTATGTATTAAAAAAATATTTTTGGTTTTTTGATTTCAGATGAGACAGCCATGAGTTATCCTGACTACCGCATAGAGACTTTTTTTTAAGGTGACTCTGTTCTCTTCGCTACCACTGGCTTATTTCTCAATATTTTTTTTGAAAATTTAACAGAATATTTTTGAAATGATGCTTAATAATGTCACGAATTTTAAGAATTTTTATAAAGAAGGTTGAAAAAAAAATCACAAAAATATGCTATTTCTTTTGTCTCTCAGACCCTTTTCCCTCCCTCAAGGGTGCGCCGTTTCTAACGAAATCTCGAAATTTAGATTTTTAATTACGTTGTAAATATTTATGGGATTCGAATGATGAAAATTTTCCAACGAAGTTCATCTGCTTTTGGTCGGAAGCTAAAAAAATTTAATTACAAATTAAATAATTAAAGTTAATGGCATCAAGATTTTGCTGGCAACTAATACATTCTTAAGTTCTTTATATCGAAATAAGCTCTTACAACATTATTTAATTCAATTAATGATTGAGGGTAGGATTTTTTAATGCCGGACCCTAAACTACAACAAAAATACTTGATAGCAAATCCATGATAGATATTTTTATTTTATAAATACTTTATTTTTTTTACAAGTAATTGGACATATAAAAATCTCTGTTCTACATTGATGTATATATTCTTAAATATATATAATATTAAAGTCCTTAATTCTAGTATACAAAACGGTAACAAGGCAATGTATTTGATACATTATAGAAAATACTTTTAAAATACATAAATATAAAATTTTTTTGTTTCTTTTTCGTCTAAATAAAATTTTCTCTTTTTATATTTAAAATTGGGCATCAATAGCGAGCAAAAATTACATTTTTGTTCGGCGGGCATGATATTTAAAATTAATTAATACATAAACTTACATATATGTTATATGTATATATAATTATTTCAATGGACGGATTTAATTATAATTACATTACTCTATTTATATTTAAAATATTAAATTAAAAAAAAATTTGATTCACTCAAAGAAAAAAAAATGTCAAGTGAATGTCCTTGATGAGATCAATCGACTTTTTTTTTTTTTTATAAAATAAGTGTTCAAAAAAAATAAAACTATATTCGATGATTAAAAAAAAAAGTCGTTTGCTTATACTGCAGTTTGAGGAACTCCTTGCACAATATGCGTCTTAGCTTTACCTTTAGTCAAAGTCGATTGACTCGAAGCTTTACTAATTTTTGGTTGACCGTTGGGTGAACTTGTAACGAAACCTTCACTGCGCATATCTCTCAATGACATATTTGAATTACTTCGTAATGATGGCGTTGAACTGAATTTACGATTTTGAGCCATATGATCTTGATTAACTTTATGACTATGATCTACTTGTCGTGGTATTCTTGCTTTTTGTGGCGGCGGAGTATCGCGATATTCATATAAATTGTCTTTTGATGCGCGATTTATATTCTCGATTCCCTCCGAATGCTCGTCGTCTCGTACCATCAGGATGTCCCCGCTATAGTAGTGATCGGATTGTCTGTTTTAAATAATAAAAATAATAAATATCATGTCATATTTACTAAAAAAAATTCCCATAGTTATGTTTTTTTAAATTTATACAACAAATTTTTTTTCCATTCATAGTTGAAATCTTTCTGTGAAAAATTTGCGGAGTGAACGCGGGTTAAATCCGAAGGAAATTTGAAGTGATTGTGGATTTTAATAAAATTCAGATCACTCCGAATTCACTCCCGATTTTTTGCAGTGCAGTGATCTGTTAGGGCGGAAAATTAAAAATAAACTAGTGCAATAAAAAGGATTTAATAATTAATTACCTTGGGGTTTATATTTCCGTTCGGCTTTCAGTTTACTAATAAAATATAATTATAAATGGAAGTCTATAGATTGTTAGTAATTATGTTTAAAGTAAATACCCATTAAAATTTTTAGTAATGATTAATAGAAGAGAATTGTTATTACCATGCATTGCTAATTACTTCCGAGCCAATATTAATATTTCCATATTAACCCAGAAAATTACATGGATATGATTATGTTTACCTTTGCTTACCTTTTGGCATTACGCCATAGCATACAACAAACAACACAAAGAACTATCAGCAGCAGACACGCAGTTGACATTGACCAGAATGCTATTTGAAGTGGCTGTTTTGGTTCCCACCAATACTATAAATTATAATAATAATATATTTAATTATGAATCGTGTCCAGATCAACTTAATAAAATGATAAATTCATAGGGAAGTGGACAGTAAATTAAAACTTAGAATTTTGGCAGCTTAATGTTTCATGAATAGTAACATAATTATCTGTAAATAATACCTCAGTAACAGGTGGATAAGTTGGTACCAATCGTCCAATAACAGTTGGCAGATATTGCGACCAAAATGCACTTTCGGTTTGGCGATAATTATATAAAACAGAACTATTAAATGTCGTATTAATATTCAAGTACTTCAAATAGCCTTGCTGTGTCTCTTCGAAATGTAATCCAAGTATTTGTGATGGGGTTGGATTACTAAAATACAAATAATTATTTAATCAAATTAGCTATCAGTATAATGTACCTGAAGATCAGAACTTTTTACGCGCAACGAAAATGAAAAAAAATTTATGTAATTCGACTGCTTAAGGGGGACCACTAGTGTGAAATTTTTAAAAAATCAATTTACGTTTTTTTGCATACTTCGATAGTCTATAGCTTCAAAAATAACGAACTACAATTTAAAGTGCATATCTCAAATAGTTTTTGCTCGACTCGTAATGCGAAGCATCTGAAGAGCAGCCGCTTATCGGTTTTCGAAAATACATTTTTCAAAATTGCTGCAGTTATAACTCGAAGACAAATTATCCGATCGATTTGATTCGAACTGCAACTTCTTTTATATATGTTTCTACGTACCATGAACCTCCAGTTTTCCAATCGAATCAAAAATGTAATTTTGTCAGGCCAAAAATCATCAAATTTTCGCGCAAAATTTGAAATTTTTTTTAAAAACTCCACCATTTTGTTAAATTTCAATTTTTTTTTAGCCCGAGGGTCATGGTACAGAAAATTCCTTCTAGTTTAATAAAATTTTTGGTTTTTTTGATTTCCGGTACTGCGAAGGTCGCCGTCACTGCAGCAGTGGGGGATTTTTTTTTTAAGAGCGTTAAGAGATTGTGAATAATTCGCAGAATTTTGAATTTTTTAGTCCAAAAATTTTATCTCGTATTCATTATATATCCACAAATATATCCTTAAAACACTAAAACATTCTATGCAGTAGTTTTCTTTAAAAAAATTCCCAAAAATCATCTTTTTTTCAGGCAATCACACTAGTGGTTCCCCTTAAGGGCGACTTACGGGGTAGTTCCGGAGATTGGGGGTGGCCTAAGATTTTTAGCTGGCACACCAGCATCTACGAGCGAAACATTTCAGAAATCTAGTTATCGAACAGAATTTTTTTTTTCGTTGCGCAAAAAACGTTTCGATCTTCGGGAAGATTCAGTATATTAAATTTATTAACTTACCCATATTTAGCAAAATTAGAGTAAGCCTTCAAAAAGAAATGGCTCATATTTCTATCATTATCAGTCCACATCTCACGTGAGACTTTCCATTTATCTGGAAAAAATTCTTGATCCATAAACGGTGCACCAGTTAACCATAAATATTCAGTATCATGTGGAACTCTTCGCCAGTGGTCTAAATGAAGTGCCTCAATAGTTGTATTTAAAACATATAAATAAACTGGTACTTTTTTTTCAACCAACAATTTGGCCATTTTATCAAAGGGCGCAACATAATGAAAATCACTTAGTAAATTTATCAATTGGTCACGTATTAATGTTACGTTTTTAGGATCTGGCCAGAATGTGTACATATATTTGATAGCTTCGTAAGCACCATAAGGATTGAGAGTATAATTATAACGTAAGACCATTTCCCAAATTTTTTGATTGAATATTTCTTCATCAATACGATATTGTCTTCGACGCAATGTTTCATTATTAAATATCATCCAAGCGGCTTCTTGGGTTGTAACGCCAGCCATGTAAGCGATATCGCGTCTAAATCGACCAGCTTTGATACTTTGTTCAGGCGTTTCAGTAAAAAAGTGCCAATCTGATGCCCGCCAATCGTCATATAAATTATCTGGTGGTACAGTAAAATTTCTATCCAGTACTGGCGCCCAAGGAAACATGCCAACATGCGGCTGTAATTCGGAATTACCGTGATCGAGATAACTTCGCCCGGTATAGAGACACTTGAATAGTTCTTGACTATTTACTATATTGCAACCAAGTGATTCAGCATAAACACGTGATGTGTTTTGTACGCGATATTTGTCAACGATAAAGGCCCAATCGGCTAATGCTGATCCAGATTGTGCTATTACTTTTGATACCATATAGGCAGTGCGTGGTGCCACCATAAGCAATCCGGCACTTGCAGCTCCAGCACCAGGTCCGAATAGTGTAATTGCTTCGCGATTACCATTAAATGATTTGATGTTATCATACACCCACTTAAGCGCCATTTCTTGATCTAAAATTCCATAATTTCCTGGACTGTATTCGTCACCTGTACTTAGAAAACCCAATGCACCTAGGCGGTAATTTATTGACACGACTATGACGTCATAAAAACCAGCCAGCATGTGTCCAGGAAATAGATTACTTGCTCCGTGTGTAAATTCGCCGCCGTGAATGTAAAACATTACGGGATATAATTTAGGCACACCGGATACGAACTAAAATAATAAAATTGATTTTAGTGATACCTTTACTTTAAATGATTGTTTTAAATGTCTTACAGAAGGAGTAAAGATGTTCAAGTACAAACAATCTTCATCAACATCACGAATTCCTTTTGTGGCACCAGTATAATTACTCGGCTGAGGACAAGCTGGTCCCCAATCGACGGCTTGCAATAATTGCCATCCTCTATTTTAAAAAAATAAATAAAATTTATTATTTAGAAAATCTTTTGCTGTCATATCACTCAAGTGTTTAGATTCTAATAATTTCCCTAGTAGCATTCTTAAGAAAGCTTTACGTAAATCTGTACTTCAGTCTTCAGCAAGTCTGCATCATCAGTCTTGGACAAGTCTGAGGGGTGACACGACCGATGATCCAAGGACAATTGATCCGCGACAATTGATCCTTGCGACAATTAATCCGCCGATAAAATATACTCACACACATATAAATGTGAAAAATTTGTGTGTGAGTATATTTTTTATTTTACACGCACACAAAATTAGTGAAAAAAGGACGTAATTTTTCACATTTATATGTGTGTGAGTATATTTTATCGGCGGATCAATCGTCGCAAGGATCAATTGTCGCAGATCAATTGTCCTCGGATCAACGGTCAGGTAATCAGTCTGAAGTAAGATACTTCCGTAAGATACGGTAAGTAAATCTGTTAAGATGCATTAGCTCAGACTTGCTGCAGAATTGCTTAAGATATCTGGACATGGCCACCATTACTTCGTTACTTCGTGAGCCGTCTATTCAGCATTAGTCTAGTAAATTCAGTGGCACTCACTAAATATTCAATATAATTTTATCGAGTGATAATATTATCAATTTGTAGCACTTTAAATTTAAATGATGACCACTGGGTTGTTGAGCTTGGAGTGATTCGGAGAAAAAGAAACCCGATATCTTAAGCAATTCTGCAGCAACTCTGACCTAACATTGATATACAGTAGACATATTAGTTAAGAATTGCTGCAGACTGTTTCTACAGATTTCCGTAAGTCTTCAAGAAGAATCTTAAGCAAAACTTGATAACATCTTTGGCAAATATACTTATGAAATACATCGTCTTCAAGTCTTGTTTAAATCTACCGTAAGAAACTTGCTGAAGGACATTCGTCAAGTAATTTTCTTCAGATAATGCTACTAGAGTTTATTTAAAAAACAATTAACAAACCTATGAGTCCGAGGTGGTTTAAACCTGCCCTCCAAAGTTGGTGGCATAGCATAAGGTATTCCTAGAAATACATTTACTTGAGCAGTGACACGTTCAACAGGCATACTCCAGGGCCGATGACGTGCTTCAGGATGGTCATATAAATTAACTTTGAAACCTTGAACTCTACCATAATTCGTGCTGATATAAACATCACGATTTTCTTCAAGTTTTTTAGAATCAGGTCTCATTCTACCCTGAAGATCTTCTCGCCACCGACCGAGAATCCCTGGCAAATGTTGATACCTCGATTGATCATCCTAATTATAACAATACCCAGGATGTACTCAATTATTAAAATATGTTTTTTGTTTACTTATTAATAATAACAACGCGGAATGCGCATTGTTGTGCTCCATAATTATAAACAGATAGCTTTTACTTTCTAAATGCTATCATGTGAACACACGTAATAGATGTTAGCTGATGATGGATAATGAAGTAAATTAAGCCATGCATATATTTATATTTATATTGTAAGAATATTATAAATTGTCTTACTCCAAAGTGGTATCGATCTTCAGGAGCACGAGTTGGAACTCGAGATATGGGATCCAAGTAGCTGGACTGATACCCATATCTTCTGTCTTTGTAAAAATAGGTCTGATAACCAGGACTACCTGGTGGTAAATAAACACCTTCGCGACTGTACTGATTATATTGACTTCCGTATCTCGAATCTTGACAGTTAATAATATTAACTGTTAATAAACAAAAGAAAGTGACGCGCCCTATAAAGGTGTGCACTTTGTCTTGAGTATCCATTTTGCCGCGTGCGGCAGACTCACTGCATTAACTGGAACACATTCAATGGTGTGTACTCGCGTCCTCCCACTCTATGCACTACATGCTCTGTACAATGTAATGCATTAATACATAACATACATATATGTATATAAAGTGATTCTTGGTTTTGTAAACGTATTTACCCCACTATCACCGACACTGCCACACCTTGATAGATCATCAGGTGAGTATACGATCAACGCTCGATGGCGCTACCTGTACTACTTTTTATCCATTTCCCGCCGATAAATGTTTTATCATAAAGTTTATACTTTTTTGTACGATTGTAGATAAGATTATTATTTCAACGGGCGGGCAGCACATCGCTTTCACTGGCAATGAATCATGATTTAATTAGATCATCGTTTGTGTGTAAAGAGGAACTCATTCATTGGTCGCTACGAGCTACCAGCAGTACTTTTAAATGAAATAATTGTTCTCATAATTTCTTATGTATCTCTTAATCTATATAGTTTTTTATAAGTACAAATATATAACTCATTTAATTAGGTATAAAATAATTTCTAGGAGGATATTGGGATTTTTTTTTTTTGTAAATTATTGAGTTAAAAATGTCTGTAATATATAAGACATGATATGAGGGAATTAATGTTATTAAATATTCTATGTCTCATATATTTATCTTAGTTTTTATCGATAAAAATGAATGTAGCTGTAGAATATTAAGTTATCTATAAAATTTCTGTACGCCAGAAAAGACGGAAACAAGGGAATAAAATATCTCCCTGGGATTATTGAGGGTCAGTAAATTTCAGAGGAGTCACAGCACAAAACTAGACATTTGAAGGGTCAATATATTTATTTGGAGATCGATTGCCCCTAGATGAATTTAAAATCATCCATAGGTAGGGGATAAGTAAAAAAAAAATTTAATTTGTTGAGAAAAAATTTTTACTTTGAGATAAATTGCAGCGGAAAAATGAATATGTGAGGGGTTCATTTTGCAAATTTTTTGTTTCTTCATCTGTATTGACTTCAAATAAATTTTTTTTTAATAACTATTACGTAAGGTTTCATTTCTTTTTAATTTAATTTAAAATTTAAAAATATTTTTTCAATTTCAGCTCCATTTTAATAACTTTCAACAGATGCCCAGATGTTCCTTCGAGAGGATGCCAGAGTAAATATATATAAGATGCGGGTGTAAAAAAAATTACGACGACTAATATTTCTTGAGCGAATGAAAACTTTTCATGATATTTTGAGTACTCGCATACTAATATGCCAATGGAGACTTTTATCTGATCAGAATTATAACGATATATATATATATATATATATATATATATATATATATATATATACTATGGCTAGTGTAGACTCCACTATATTTAGTTTTAAATTCGTAGCGCCACGTCACTCTGCAAAACTTTAATTTTTCAACTGCTCTGGCTCCAATGTTTCGGAATTTTTTTTAGGGTTCCTTCCCACTCTTCTGAATAATTAAACTCACAGATGTTTATGTATATGTATATCCCTAATGTATCTATACAAAAAAATCTATCTTTAATTTATAAACGTAAATAAAGATATATTTCTCAGTTAATGTATAAACTAATTTACTAAAACTAAAACTAAAACTCTACAAAAAATAACCGTTTATATTTAACTGAAGTCAAAACATTTATACATATACATATACATAACTATGGGAATTTCAAATTTTTCTAAATAATGGAGCTATAAAACGTGACACATTTAATTTAAGAGAGACCACTAGTGTGACATTTTGAAAAAATCAATTTATTGGCATATTTCGAGTCTATAGCTTCAAAACTAACATACTAAAATTTCGAGTGCATATCTCGAATAGTTTTTTCGAGTTATCGCCATCTGAAGAGCAGCCGCTTATCGATACTCGAAAATACATTTTCCAAAATTGCTGCAGTTATAACTCGAAGACAAATCATCCGATCGATTTGATTCGAACTGCAGCTTTTTTAATATATGTTTCTACGTACTATGAACCTCCAGTTTTCCAATCGAATCAAAAATGTAATTTTGGCAGGCCAAAAATCATCAAATTTTCGCGCTAAATTTGAAATTTTTTTTAAAAACTCCACCATTTTGTTAAATTTCAATTTTTTTCATAGCCCGAGGGTCATGGGACGGGAAATTCTTTCTAGTTTAATAAAATTTTTGATTTTTTTGATTTCCGGTACTGCGAAAGTCGCTGTCACTGCAGCAGTGGGGGGTTTTTTTTAGAGCGTTAAGAGATTGTGAATAACTTGCTGAATTTTGTATTTTTTGGTCCAAAAATTTTATCTTGTATTCATTATATATCCAAGAATATATTGTCAAAACATTGAAACATTCTATGCAGTAGTTTTCTTTAAAAAAATTCCCAAAAATCATCATTTTTCCAAGCGATCGCACTAGTGGTCCCCCTTAAAACAAAAATACTACTGTCAAAATAAATTTCTCAAAATTAAAAGGGAATCCCTCAAAGTTATTAAACAAGTTAAAATCAGTCATAAATTTTTACGTAATTTTAAATTTCCAGTTGAAAGCCATAAAAATCAAAATCACAATTTATTTTATTCAAATAATTTTTAATATATAGTACAGTTATATAATAAAAAATTTATAAACGCAACAATAATCCCAGAAAGTGCAGATGTCTAACGTTTCTAATTAAAAAAAATATTTTCTTTGTAAAAATACTTATCCTATTTTTAGACATTTCATTGTGAGATTTAGAGTAAAAGAAAATTTTCCGTAAAAGGTGAAATAAAATTTAATACTGTAACTGCATACCTGTACATCCTTAAATTCTAAGGGTATTAAGGTATGTGTATCTAAATAGCCTGATGGTCTGTAGTCTGTAGTGTAAAATTTATCTGGCCTCCGGCAGTTGGTTTAAAACTTTTAGCATTATATTCAATTCCAAAGGATCTCTTCCAGGACCAGGACTGTGTTGGGTGACTACGAGTTCAAGTTCGGCGTTTTAAAATACAGACTACATATATACATATATATTTTGGTATAGTAGTATGGGTTACAGTTGAGATGATGGTGGTGATGGTGGTGGTGGTGGTGGCGGTGGCTGATGTTAAGAGTGGGGGTGTCTGAACTCGTCAGGGTGTCAGGCAAAAGCAAGAGAAGCATCAGGCAGTTGTTGAGACCACTTGTTTCATTTTAGTTTGAGATTTAACATTCACTTGAAACCAAGTTGCCAAACCGGCAACATCAACATTTAAAAATTCTTTTTTTTGTTTACTAAACAATATTAATCAGTGACTTAATTTATCAATTAATCAGTGGTTTTATCAATACAGTAAAATTTGTGATTAAAATTTTTTAAATATTTGAATAAATGGAGAGCAGCCGAACAAAAGTTTTTAATTTTTTATAAATAAATTGCCAGGGCGATTTAAATTTACTTAAAAAAAAAAATTAGTAAATAAACTAGAATTAATAGAAAGGGTGAGCAAAGTCCGTAGATATGCTCTTCAATTAAAGTTAATTTAAACTCATTTTATGAGTACTCTTCAGTAGTCTCATTGACGAAAGAATCTTCCGTCAAAGGTCAACGCCAGTGCGAGTGTTTAAAATTATTTATTTTTATTAATTGTTTGTTTAATTGATTAATAAATAAATAACATAAATAATTAAAAAATGGCTGAATCAACTCGAGACTTAGATATGCATATTATTAATTTGCTGACCAAAATATCAGCAATTCAAGCGAAATCAAAAGATCGCAGTAAAAGTCATAGAATTCCCATGTCTACAGAACTAAGAAGTTTTGAATTATGGAAAGCAATTGCTATTGAATGTTTATCAACATTTTTATTCACACTTATTGTACTTGGAGCAGCTTGCTCTTCAAATGTTTACGGAAGTGGATTGTCTGTACTATCAACAGCTATTGCATCTGGATTTACTATTGCTGCTATTTATTTAATATTTGGCCATATCAGCGGTAAATATTGTTTATATTTTTTTAAATTAATATTATATTTGATTACAACAGCGGAAGATCTTTTTGTTATTTAAATATACTTTATCTTATCTTCATACAGATATTAAATATTGTACTTATATATTTTTTTTTTATTTAGGAGGTCACGTTAATCCAGCAGTGTCACTGGCATTTGCAATTACAAGAAAAATATCACCACTACGTGCAACTTTATATGTAGCAGCACAATGCGGTGGTGGAATCGCTGGTGCGGCAGCTCTTTATTTGTAAGTATTTTCAAATTTATTAATTATACTGAAAGGTATATAACATAAGTTAGTTGATATATTTATATATATTAGGGTGGTATTATTTTTTTTATGCTCACAGAAATAAACGTTAGTTTGAAGTACTTGGAGCTTCAAATTTTAATTCAATCAAAAATTTTCTAGAGGTCGCGCGGTAATTTTCAAACTTTTGAAAATCAACGAAAATCTTTTTTTTTCGAATCTTTGGTTCTTCTTTAGTTGAAACTTTTCTGGACAGGCCGTACTGGAATTTTGAGTCAAAATATTAATACTTCAAGGTCGGTCAAAATTTTGGATAATAAATTTATCGAATTTTTCAATCGTTTTGAGTTCCGTTCAAATTTTAAGTAATAAAGATATTTTGAGAGACAAATAATAAATACTTACAATTAAAAAAGATGGCTAAAAATTTTTCAAAATTAAATTTTCTGAGTTTTCCAAGTTTTTCTGTTTAATAATACGTACAAAAATTTCCTGACGATATATGTTGATATTTATTTATTTGTATAGAAACTGTCAAAGAAAAATACGACTGTCCAAATTTAAAACACAGTAAGGGACAAATTTTTCAAAATCGATTTTTTAGTATTTTTACTCCCAGTGGAGTCTTGTGAAAATGATTCAATTCATGTTTCAAGAATTTTATTTTTGTCAATTACTGTGTTTTAAAATTGGGCAGCCAAATAGTCTAAGTAATTCAACAAATAATCAATTCGATAAGTTTATTTCCAAAAATATTGAGCGACCCTTAAATATTAACATTTTGGCTCATAATTTCAGTATACTTTCTAAAATTTTCCTGAGCAATCAAAGATTTAAAAAAAAAAAAAAAATTGATTTTCGTTGACTTTTGAGTTTGAAAATTTTTGGGTGACTTAGAAAATTTTGGATTGATTTGAAATTTGGAGACGAGTCTTTAAATACTTCAAACTGAAATTTTCTCGAGTGAGCATAAAAAAATAAAAAAAGTCGACAAAAATAAAAAGGCATATATCATGCGCGTAAGATAATTAAAATGAGTGGAGGCTGCAAGAGGTACTCGTAATTGCCAGTCAAAGAATTAAAATAAATATAATAATAATAATAGTAGTTGTAATAAAAAATAAAGGTACTCGTGCGTCGTCGAGTTGCACCTGCCTTGTATATGTACCTCGAAAAGTAAAGAAAGACGAGGGAGAGAAAACGCCGACGCGGACACGGACACGGACGTAAGTGTATACAACAGCTGCCGCAGATGTTTCGTGGACCAAAACGATTGAGAATTATGATCAAGTAAAGACGATGATAAAGAAGTTTAAGTTTAAGTAGGAGTATGAGGTAGAAGAGAGGGAGAGATTTAAGAAAAAAGGATCACGAGTTTGAGATAATGAATACCTGCGCGAGGTGGGACATGTTTCAAAAACCGCTGTAGATATTTATTAAAATTGGTCTCATTCGTATCTATAGTCAGCAGATGTTTCTTTTCTTACTCTTACTCCTCCTCTTCCTCTTTTTCATTTAATTATTTTTCTTCTTTTTTTTTTTTTTCAAGTATTTGTTTGCTATCTTTTTTATTTTTTTGAAAGACTTGCGTATGTCTAAAATATTACGGATATTATTTTTTTAAACAATAAAAGTTCATTGTATAGAAGATAGATCGGGTAAAATAGACATCCCGTTGTTTTTTTTTAATAATAATAATAAATTAATGGACTAATTATAGCGACAGTAGTGAAGATTTTCTTTAGCACAAGATTTATGGGTTCAGTCTACATAAATAGCATTAAATGTTTCTCTTAATATATACATATATATGTATATATACAGTGTCGACAGAAAAGATATATATATATAAACATTATTAATATACACGGAACTCAGTATGACAAAAATATTTACTGACTTAAGGGGGACCACTAGTGTGACCGCCTAAAAAAAAGACGATTTTTGGGAATTTTTTTAAAAAAGACTGCTGCATAGAATGTTTTAATGTTTTAAGGATATATTTGTGGAAATATAATGAATACAAGATAAAATTTTTGGACTAAAAAATTCAAAATTCTGCGAATTATTCACAATTTCGTAACGCTCTAAAAAAAAAATCCCCCACTGCTGCAGTGACAGCGACCTTCGCAGTACCGGAAATCAAAAAAACCAAAAAGTTTATTAAACTAGAAGGAATTTCCCGTACCATGACCCTCGGGTAGGAAAAAAATTGAAATTTAACGAAATGGTCGAGTTTTTAAAAAAAATTTCAAATTTCGCGCGAAAATTTGATTATTTTTGGCCTGGCAAATTTACATTTTTGATTCGATCGGAAAACTAGAGGTTCATGGGACGTAGAAACATATATAAACGAAACTGCAATTCGAATCAAATCGATCGGATGATTTGTCTTCGAGTTCTAACTACAGCAATTTTGAAAAATGTATTTTCGAGAACCGATAAGCTGCTGCTCTTCAAATGGCTGTAACTCAAAAAAACTATTCAAGATATGCTTGAAATTTTGACATGTTATTTTTGAAACTATAGACTCGAAATATGCAAAAAAAATTGATTTTTTTTAAATTTCACACTAGTGGTCCCTTTAATGATAAAAATAAAACCTTAGAATTTTCGAGTAAAAAAAAAATTAGCTTATTATTGGGAGGTACTTAACTTTATTAAAAATAAAAAAAACTAAAACATGACTTAGTGATTAAAAAAAGTAACCAAGCATTAGACCATGAGTTTCTACAAACGTATTTGAGGTCACATAAAAAAAAAATAAAAAGGTAACAAGTGTGCGATATGTACCGAAATAATAATCTAACAATACTCTAGTTAAAGCTAGAGCATTATTCTATTGGAAATACGAGGGCATAGGTCTCAAGAGAACACTGCGAACGTTTTTCGTCCTCCCCCTGATAAAAAAATAAAAATCCTTGGATCCTTACATCTGTTCGTATTAGACACATACTTTGCATTCAATACATATATCTATATCTATCTATACACATATAACAACTTTATACTTTATACTTTTGTGAGTATAAAATATATATAGATATTTATAAATCTGTAACTAGTGCAAGATACCTTTTGGTGTATCTTTAAATTCGTATGTTGGATTGGAATAAACAAAAAGTAGGTGGTTGTCACTGATGGAATGGAGGAAACAGCTGTAAGGATGCAGGTGCTAGTCCCTGTGAGGTCGATTTAGCTGAACGAGGAATGAAGTGTGTGTGTGCATGTGCCTGACACAACCGGATGCCTCGACCCTCTTTTACTTACACATTCATATAAACATAAATCTATATAAATTTTTATTCAATCAATTTTTCAGGATTTTTAAATCAGAACAAATAAGTTGCTGACTTTCCTTGACGTTTATGTTTAAATCTATGAAAAAAATCATATATATTTAACTTGGATTAGACGCAATATTACGTGTTGGTTCAGGGTCTGCGTAAATTTTTACTAGTCTAGAGTCTAGACTCCTTTATATACGGGATTTAAACTGTCTAAGCTCAGGTTTAGGTCACTAATAGCAAAGTACTTTTATCGATAGGTGAATTTTATATTGGAGTTTTACTTTATTTATAAGTTTAGCGACTTAGATGTTCAATACACTGTAATAAATTTTCGGAGTGAATTCGAAATGAAGACAGAGCGGATGACCGTGTAATTATTTATTCCCCTTGGAGCAAAATTCACTTCGAAGGGGAGTTTATTTTGATATTGAAATTCCGGTTCGGAGGGAAATTCACACAGAAAAGGATTTTTTGGCGCAAGAAATAATTTGCTCTATAAATTGAAGACTAAAATTTTCTGAGGACTGGAAAATTTTTTTTTTTGCTCCAAAAAAATTTTTTTTCACCCCAAAATTATTTTTGTTTCCAATTTATAATAAAACAAATTTCTTAGGGCAAGTAAAAATTTTTTGCGTCAAGAAATCCCTTTTTTCTGTACACTCCTTCAGGGATTTTTTTTTAAGTATCAAAATTCCGAACCGGAATGAATGTGAATTTAAATAAAATCCGCGTCAATTCAAAATCACTCAACTGGAAAAACAAACTCCCGATTTATTCTGTATATATGGAGAATTTTTTTCTAAAACTCCGGAACTCCGTGGCGGAGTGACTTCGGATTTAAATAAAATCTGAATTTACTCCCAATTTTTTACAGTGTACGTGAGTAGTTGAAAATATTTTTTTTTATTAAAAAATTTATACTGATCCAGGTATAGTATTTGAATGTACAAAGTACACTGTTCTTTTTATTGTGATGAGTTTGGGTTCTCTTTAGAATTCTTTTCGACCTGCTTGCCATAGTATTTTTTTTGCTTTTTCTTCTTCTTTACTTCTATTGCAGCCTATACTGTACTTGTATTCCCGCCCTCAGTTTGATTGTATATTATACTATATATTATAAGATTAAAAGGGACAAAAAATGTCTTAAATAAAATAACCAACGTACAAAAAAAATTTTTTCCTATACAATAAAAAAAACTTTCACCAAAAAAAAAAATATATACAGTCTTGATATTTATTTTAAAAATAATAAATTTAAATTAAATAACGGATTTGTTAAAAAAATTTTAAATTACAAAATTTCGATTTAAAAAAAAAAAAACAAAAATTGAATTTCTTATGGAAAACAAAAATAAAGGGACCAACAACCTGTAAGATCAAATAAAAGCAGCATAAGATGACGACAGATGGTCGCACACGTGTTCGATTTTCTTAAAAATTACTACTTAATATTTCTTCTTACAAAAATATATACCGCTATATATTACACTTATTTTTATGCTGACTACCCGATTTAGGACTCGGCAATTAAAATCTAAAGGGAGCAAAAGAAAAAAAAGTTTTTTAAAGGAGTGAAGAAAATTGAAATTTGTGGGGGTGAAGTAAAAAGGTAGTAAAAGTTGTCTTGGTATCGCCTGATGTTAGATGTTATAATAAGAACATCTGCTTGTTGATGCATCGATCAAAAGAATCATCATCTAGTATTCTTTGTTAAAGCCTCGAGACGTCGTTTGAGATTCCAGGCAACCGTGCAACATGTGGCCGGCACGTGTTTCCCCCGTATTTCATATAACACTGCTACGATTTATATATATAGGATCATCTCTTTTTCATTTTTTTTGGGCCCAACTTGCAGCTGCTGTCTCAAAGTAGGGACCTGGTCCTACCGCCGCTTACTGTATACTTAACAATCTTATATACATCCTTGCCATCCAATCGTATCGTCCATTTTCCTTTACACACTTTTACGATGCCATGATGTTACGGCCTGGTGGTTATTTCTTCTTTTATCTTCTCTTCTCCTTTCTTATTTAAACTTCTGGCCCTCTCTCAAAAGGATCTTGTCCAGGCCGTACCAAATGCTTTCTTTATTCTACACCCGTATAATATTATAAAGAATTTCGATACCTGACTCGTCCGTTACTATTTTCTGGATTATTTATGTTATATATATATTTAACTTTATATAAATATATGCTTTTTTTAATCACTTTTTGGGAATATTGATGACAAGTAATTAATAATCATTGCCCTTTCACTCCTTTTTTGGCGGTAATTTTATAAAAGTGACAATTACTTTAGGATTTTATACTTTCTCTTAAATTTGTCTTTATTCGGAAAAAAATAATTATGTATTTGGACAAATAAAAAAATAAAGGGACAGAGGGGGGGGGGGGGTAAGAGAGTGACAAGGAAAAGAATGACAATAAAAAAAATATAAGAAGATAAACATGTTCGTTCGTTTCCTGCGAGTTCTTTCTTTCGCGAGCGGGAAGTGGCTCAGTAGATTCTCTTTTAAATTCAAAACAGAATTCAGTCACTGCGATACCACAGAATTAAAAGTGAATATAAAAAGACCTTAGGTATTTTATACGGAGTTCTTTAAATAAAAAATACTATATGTGGAATGAAACTCAAATACTTTTTTTAAAAAAATAACTATCGAGACAATTTTTTTTTTTTATTTTTATGTAATAAATTGGTATGTAAAAAATGTTTATTTGCATAAATATACATATATGATGTAATTAAAAAAAAAAGAAAATGAATGTAGTAGTTGACCTTCTTGATTACGATCGGATCGTAAAATTAATTTTTGATTATTACGAAATAGTTAGAAATTTTAATTAATATAATTATGTTTTCATAATTAATATGTACATTACTTATATTCTAAGTATAAGTGTACAGAAAAAAACTATTTTTTGGCGAAAAAAAATTTTGCATTATGAATTGAAAACAGAAATTTTTTCAAGAGAACACGTAAAAATTTTCTTGTGGTGAGTAAAAATTTTTCGCGCCAAGAAATTATTTTTTTTCGAGCGCGAATCATTTGTATCCAATCGAATATTCCACAGAAACAAAGGATTTCTTGGCACAAGAAAAATTATGCATTGTGAAATGAAACCAAAAATTTTCTTAGGATTTTCTTAGACGTTAGAAATTTTTTTTCGCCTCAAGAAAATTTTTATTTTCAATTCATGTTACAAAGAATTTTTTTGGAGCGAGTAAAAATTTCTTGGGCCAAGAAATTATTTTTTTCTATACATCTATAGATTCGAAATCAGAATTTTCGACTAATTCGAATTATTTTTAAAATTGACAGTTTAAAAATTATATGTCAACAATTATATTCAATTTTTTTATAATTTATCACATATGAATTTAATGTAATATTCAAAATTAGAACCAAAGTAACTCCACAGAAATTATTATTTAAAACTGTAATTTTTTTTCTTTCCGTCTATCAAAAGTCAAAATTAACTTCTTCTAACCGGTTTTAATTTTCTTTCCACATTCTAAATTTTGCTTACTTTTTTTCCACGAACACCCCTAATTGTGAGCTGTCATATTACATATAAAGATGTTAAAGTACAAAAAAAAACCAATGTGGGATGACTCCCACGACTATTAAAACTCAATGCATGACGCCCCCTATTCCCACGTAATTTTATAATGATATTTAATTCGCACGTGTCCCTCATTTTTTGGCTATTATATTAATAGACATAATAATAATAACAACAAATATAACAGATAAATCCTATTTAGCATACATACTTAAATATTCGTAAAATAAAAAAAAAGAATAAAAAAAAAATCATTTAATTAAGTTTAATTAAACGAGCGGAATAATCGGAGATTAACTAAAAGTTGTAGATAACCCATCGAGTATTGAAGAGAACAAGTGTTTGAAAGTCTGTCCGAGTCTGAGGGGTGTATCAATAGCTCGTTAAACGCGATGTCGAGGGGTAAAAGTATCCCCTGACAATCGGTTATAAATTTATTTAAAATGTAACACTGCCACGCGGCGGTTCATTGCTATATACAAATATATATATATGTATATATATACCAACGCATCAGTACCGTTTACAAGAGGGGCTCGTTTTTCTCATCCCCCATGAACCTCCCATCGACTCCCTTGGCTGTTGTAGTTACCGTCGTCGTGTGAATCGCGGAAATAGAGTACAGGTTGGCACTCGAGTCAAGTGCAATTTCCTTTAGAATTATATTTTTAAGGGGACGTACGAGCTACTACTTTTTTTTTTTTAATAAAAAGTAAAAAAACAGGTTTCAACACACAATTACTCAATTACAGTTATAATAAATCAAATACGTTTTTAGAAATTCCCATGGTAAATTTAAATTTATTATGAATTTTATTCTGCGGCATATGAAATTACGGTGACATTTTTACTCCAAGTGAAAAAATGGTCAATACTCAGTTTTAAAAATTTTTTTCAATAAATTCTGGACACATATTTGTTAGTTAAAAAAAAAAAAACCTCAACTTTAATGATATGAATTTTTATGAAAAAAGAAGTCCGTAGAAAAAATTATTTTTCAGTCAAGTTGGCGGCATTTTTAAATTTTTCAAAAGTCCCGTCAGTGGGTTTTCCAAAAAAAATTTTTATTCTAGATGAATAATAAATTTTTTGAGTAAATAAATTAAAGGTCTCAATTGACGGTAATTAGCGTGATTAGTTTTACTTCTGGCGGGAAAATTTCAAAAAAATCGATTGGAACTGATCTGGGAAAAAAACTTAGCTGGGAAAAAAAAATTTATAAATAGGATTTGATATATATTTCAATAGATAAAAATATAATAAATGATTCGGGACCACACATGTGGTTCCATAAGAGAATAACTAATATAAAAGGTCTTATTCGTGACCCCGTATGATTGTACATATCGAGTGAAAATTGGGCGACTCTTGTTCCGAACGGGGGTTGTGTATCATCACCCCGATAGTAGTCGCCAGCTAATATAAACATTATAACCCAACGGGGGTTGTTTTACTTTTTATTATCCCATTGGTACACAAGGGTCGTGGTATTGCGGTAGGGTAATGACCTATGTGTGGTAAAAAAAAAATAATTCAAGTGTTACTGCAATACATTGCACTTCTACCCATAAGGTCCCCATATGTGACCTTATCATTTATACTCATATCGTTATATACAATAATCATAAATAAACCTTTTGTTTTACAGTATAAATATAATCCAATTGCTGCCACCAAACGGACGCTCAATTTTGGCCCACGAAAAATTGTTTTTGGAAATAACACTTTCATGGTTTATTGTTGCGGCACATTTGAAAGCAGATCCAGCTAAAAATTATTCAGCATTTCTTGCAACACCAGCTAGTGTTCTTGCTGCTGCTTACACAGCCTCAACATTAGTAGCGGTAATTTTATTTTTCATTAATTATTTATTAATATCATTATTAGGATGATTCAAAAAATGTTTAATATTTTTTTCTGCTCTTACCCTCTGAAACGTTGGTGGTTACCTAAGAGGTCGCTATTTTAATTTTAATTTCACATCTGATTAACATGTAAAAATTTTTCTTTTCATTTAAACTTTAATTACTCGTGAGCTACTGAATGCATAGATCTTTAAAACTGATTCCTCAAGCTTTCCAAAACTTTATGATAAGTCAAAATTATCATAATTAAAACGCCAATTGAAATTAACAAAAAAAAAATTAAAATTAATAATTTCATTTTGAAATAAAAAATCGATACTTTTCCGATAGCACACGGAAAAACCAATACTTACAGGAAAAATTACAGTTTTGATAGTAAATACAATATTTTTTAACTCAAAAGTATTAAAATTGCAGCTCATAGTGTAATTACTAATAGATACCGTGAAAAGTACATCATAAACTGCAATTTTTATAATTTCGAGCTCGAAAAGATTGTTTGTACCATTAAAACTGTACTTTTTCAAGTATTATTTATTCCGTGCATCAATTGGCGTTTTAACTATGATAATTATAACTTGTCATCGGGTTTTGGAAAACTTGAGAAATTAGCTTTAAAGACATGCATAAATTTCAGAAGTATTCAATAGCTTACGAGTAATTAAACTTCTAATGAAAAGAAAAATTTGTACATGTTAACAGGGGTTTGCACTTATCTCTGTTACACTCAAGTCCATAAACGATACTATCTTTGTTGCACTAATGCAGTAAATGGAAACTTTGGCCGAGTTTTTCGCTTAAACAAACTAAGATTATCAAATAATTGAAGCGCACTTCGCTAGATTAGACAGTAGTGCATCGATGTACAGTCTGTATTTTGTATTTAGAGATGTTGTTTACGAAAAAAACTCAGCCAAAAATATCTGATAACTCCTGTAAATTAGATGTGAAATTAAAATAAAAATAGCGAGCTCTTAAACCTGAACTAACGCGCCGTCTTTTGGGAAGATTTTTTTCTCCTAACCATTAACGTTTCAGAGGGTAAGAGAAAAAAAAATTGTATTGAATCACCCTAATAAATATATATAAAAAAAAAAAAATTATGTTATTCAGTAAATAATAAAAATAAATTTATAAATTCTAGAATCCATTTTTGAATCCAGCAAGAGCATTGGGACTGGCATTTGTAATAAATAAATGGGAATGCCATTGGGTCTACTGGGTTGGTCCTATTCTTGGTTCAGCGATAGCTTCAGTTATCCACAGATTCGTCTTGTGTTCGAAACGTCAACGGGCACGTGAATCCCGTAACATTGATGACGGTGACAACTCATCATTAAGATCCGACGAGGACACTTATGATGATTTCGATAAACCAACGGGTCCTAAATTTACCAGTGGCTATGCAACATATCGTCCAGTAACTGGAGCATCATCAATATATTCCGGACCAACAACAACAGCATTGGAACGCGTCGAGTCTATTTATGGTGGTACTAAGTCTCTTTACTGTAAATCGCCACCATTGACTCGTGCTAATTTGAACAGATCACAAAGTGTTTATGCTAAATCAACATCATCACCACGTGATGGTTTCGTAATTCCTAAACCGGGACCATTAGTACCAGCACAGAGTTTATATCAAATGAGGTTGGGTCAGGCATCTTTACCTTTACCATCACGTGAGCCTTTATCTAGTATAATCGGTGCTCCACAACAATCATCATCGTCAGCATCATCGCACAATCCAACTCAAAATCACAACAGTACAAATCAAAACATGCAGAATCAGTTGCAACAATGCACTCAAAGTATTTATGGTATCCGTGGCATTTCCACAAGTTTAAGTACTCGGGAAAACGGAATCTATGGTGTCACAACAGCATCAAGTATTTATGGACGAGCACCAGCGCCACCACCAGAATCACAGCAACAATCATCTGTTTCATCATCCCAAGCAAATCAATCAACTTCTAGCCAATCACATCAACCGCAGAATCAGAACCAGAATCAGAATCATAATCAAAATCAAAATACATCTGAAGGAGCGATAACACGTCGACCTGAAAGTATGTACGGACATATATCACGCAGAAGCGATGACTCAGCTTACGGAAGCTATCAAGGCTCAAATAGAGGCAATTATGGCAAAACAACCGGGCCGCCGCCACCACCGCCATCTGGATTCATCGGGTCCGTTAGTTTTCGTGATAACAGACCAAGTCCTGGTCCTATTCAACAAAATCAAGCTCAACAAAATTACCAACGGAATTCACCCAATCCTCAGTATTAGTCGTTAATTTAGATTATTTTTTAATACTTATTACATTTACTATGTATGTATAAATATATAATAAGGACATCTATTGCTCATATATTATTTTATGATTTAAAGTGATCACGTTTAAAGTGATTTATTATTAAGTTACTAGAAAAATATTTTTAAAAAGACTGTAAATAAATCATTTTTTTTTTTTTATATTTTTTTAATTTATTATTCATTTACTTATTAATTAATGATAGAGTAAGCAATTAGTTATTATTGTTGCATGTATGTGAGTATAGTTTAAATCAAGTCATCAATAAATAATCATAAAGAATATTATTAATATCATTATTATTATTATAAACCATTCATCATTCTCACATTACATGATACTGCTATTATTATTATTATTATTATTATTATTATTATTATTATTATTATATTTTAATTAAAAAAAAAAATTGTAAAAATTTTTTATCATAATTTGTAATTATGCTGTTATTATTCAACCCCATTGATCTTCGGATCTTCCAAATTTGTATGTAAGTGATCCAAAAAATATAAATAAATTTTGTAACAATAAGCCAACACCCGGCCAACTGTGCTTAACATCTATTACAAATGATAATTATTTTATATAATTAGTAAATTTAAAAAAATGGCAGTCTTACAATTCTACTCACAACATCTCTACTCAAAGGAAGTAGCTACAGCTCTACTCACTCTCAACTTTACTCACAGTTTTTTTTACTCAGGTTTAACTCTACTCAGTTATATTTTTACTCAGCTACAACTCTACTCACAAAGAATCGCTATTTTATCGATAGGCTAAAATACGTGAATAGAGTTGTAGCTGAGTAAAGTTGAAGCTGAGTAAAGATATAACTGAGTAGAGTTAAACCTGAGTAAAAAAAACTGTGAGTAGACCTGAGGCTGAGTAAAGTTGTGAGTGAGTAGAGTTGTAGCTACTTCCCTTGAGTAGAGATGTTGTGAGTAGAATTGTAACACTGCCAAAAAAATTATAATTATAATAGTAATATTCTTATCTTACCTTTAGCAACGAAATCAGCGAATAATATCCAACATGCAGCAATCACAGCTGCAAATCCCATAACAAGACCAACAAATAACCAACCACGTGCTCCTCTGGCACCTAAACACCCACCATTATATGCGTCACCACGAATCTGGGCATTTGTTACTGAATTAATCCTAAAAACAATTATTGGTGTTTAATATAGTTAATTAATTAGTGTTTTTATGACTAAATAATATATTGTGTGACGAGAGGTGAAACGAATTGATTTCCTCCAGTCACACAGTATATTTTTAATGATTACTTGCATTGGAATTTAAAGTTTGAGTGCCAGTAGCCAGTCCGAAACGAGTTAATTTAAGACCAATGGTGTGATCAAGTATTAGCGTAAGCGTAAATTGTCATTTGCAATTCATAATTAAGCAGAAACTATAAATACTATTTATTATATATATTATTAATGAACTTGAATCATTATTTGTCATAGAATATGACTACAAAATACTATTTATTATTTATACGAATTTTTACAAAACTTGATCACAGTTAGAACTGTAATTTACGCAAATAAAATTAATGAACTAGGGCATGTTCAGAAATTAACTCTGGAAGAGAAAGATGCAACTTCTGGGTTCATAAATATTATCTGGTTAAATCAGAGAAACAATTCGACTACTAAATGCAATATTTGGTATTATTTCGTTTCTCTAGTTTTATTTAACCCACGAGACTTTAATTTACTAACCATCTGATTAGATATTTATCAATCTCCAGAGTGTTTTTATGAACATGTCCCTAAAATTATTATTAAACAATTGACAAGTATCAGAGTTTAAATAGCGAATGTCTTCAGTCAGCGGACAGGAAAATTATTTGTTTCTTCCCAACACGGAGAAAAAAATATTGTTCTCAGAAGTATACTGTATAGTTACAGTAACAATACGCTATAGTTATCTACTAGATTGTTACTGCAACGATTTACTGTATCGTTCTGACAACAATACGGTGGATAGCTCTGAGACCTATACGGTATCGTTCTGAGCCCTATCTGACGTCACGCGCGTTGCAAATTATATGAGATATTTAAAAACCTTTATCATTCATAAATAAATGATAAGCAAATAACTTTGATTAAATAAAATAATTCATAAAACTGATTTATTAGTTAGTTATAGTCTAAATAAATTTTAAATATAAATATAAATATATCTTTTAATTTTCCCAATTTATTTATTAGTAATTTAATTTTAAATTTAATATTAATTCAGATCTCATTTGTTTATTGATTATTTTTCTTCTATTTACGTATCACATTCAAATTATAAAACATCGACTATATATAATATTTAGATTTTTGGTTATGAATGTATATTTGATTACAAAAAGCATAAAAAAACACTTATCAATAAATGTATCAACATAGTTATGGAGATTCTACTCTGTTAATTTATTAATTACCCGTGGGTCCATATTTCAACATCACAATTATTTTTTACACTATTTTTTTTATTAAACGTCTGCTAGCAACAATTATACAATATTCAAAAGTTGGCGCGAAAATGGATGTTTAGTTAGGTTAGACGGTGCCGTGTGAGGTGACGACTACGGAAAGTCGTATAGGGCTCACAGCTATCTAATAGATAGTTACTGGAACGATACGGTATTGTTACCATAAGCATACGTATTGTTGTGGTAACGATCTACGAGTTACTATACTTTAGATCGTTCGAGGAGCAATATTTTTTTCTCCGTGAAGGGATGAAACACTAGTATATTACACACCTAGGGAGGAAAGTAGGACATTCCAACCAGCGTCTTATCTTTCTCTGTGGTATGCATACGATTTTTCACATCTGCATCTGAAAGTTTAAATTTTCGCCTCTGTTTGCGTGAAGAATGACGCATGCACTAATTTTTATCATTTATTTTCTCATTTAGAAAAAGAATGACTTTCTTCCTTCTAAACAGGCCGAATTTAAATTTTCGGCGCAGGTATGGTAAACAAATGTTTCTGCCCGCTGACTGAAGGCATTCGAAATTTACGCGCTTGCTAATATTTGCTAGCGGCATTGAACTGAAATCAGTTTGTTTCGACTGGCTGTAGAGACACTGAAACTTTAATCTCCAATGCAAGCAATCATGAAAAAAATAGTGTGTTACTCAGGATGAAATACGATTTCAAATTACGAGTGATGTTAGCCCTCACCTATGGCTCAGGCAGCCAATTTCGCCTGGTCTGAAATCGTTTGGTTTCATCCCTTGTCAAATAATATACACGGAAAGATTAGAACCCGACTGGTTACTGTTCTGCACCCGACTCAGCACGGTGCTGGAAGAAAATGCTCGGTTTTGGTGCAGCACCAAACTGATTACTGTACGGAACCTGATTGAGTCGTGTGCGCATTTCACTCAGTCGGGTTCCGTACAGTAATCAGTGTGGTGCAGTACCACAACCGAGCATTTTCTTCCAGCACCGTACTGAGTCGGTTGCAGAACAGTAACCAGTCGGCTTCTAATCTTTTCGTGTACTATACAGATACAGAGGTCCAATTTATTTTTTCGAGTTATAGAGGGAAAATATGAACCAAAAAGGCTTGTAGGGACAATGATTATTTCGACTTAAAAAGGGTTGAGATTTCGAGTAATGGAGGTTTTGGAGCTTGAGGAGAAGGGAACAAAACGTTCTTTCGAGTTTTGGAGGTTTTCGAGTTATCGAGGTTCAACTTAGGTATCGACTGTATCATCTATAAAATACTGAAGTAAACAATAATAATAATAATACTTACATAAATAGTGATATTGTACCAAAAACTCCACATACATGATATGCACCTGACATTTCTTCAGGATATTGAGCGTGAGCGTCAATAATAAACCACCATCCTGTAAAAAACTAAAAAAAAATTTTTTTTAATATTTTTGTAGAAATTTTGGGGTTTTATTCAAATAATTTAAAGTTAAGAAGACTAAAATCTCAACAATATTTAAATAAATAAGGCTACGGGTAGCGGAAATTAGACAATTTGTTTACTTTTGAATGACAAAACAAAATACTGATAGAAAAAAAAATATATTCGAAAAGCTGCAACTGAAGATTAGAAAAATACTTTAAAAAATTTATTGACAAGTGACTTAGTAATGAAAACACTGAAATTGTCGGGTTTGATACTTTAGTGCCAAAACTTCCAAGAAAAAACTTATTAAAATTAAAAAAGTCCCACCTTTTATTTAAATTTCTAATACTGATACTGAGTTAATTATAAAATATAGATTTATTTTAAATTTATAACCTAGACATTGAGATTTTAAAAATTAAAACTTAGAGAAAATTTATTAGTAACAATAAAAATCACTGAGGAATAAAAATCTACAAATATTTTAGTATTTTTATAAAACTGCTGATCAATTGTCTCCTTAAATATAAACATAAATAAAATGTATTTTTTTTTTTACCAGAGTACCAGCGAGCATTGACATCAATGCATTACGTTTTTCTCCAGCTTCAAACCAAACACAAGATGGAATTTGTATATTTTCTAAACAAGACGTCATATTTATATTTGTTTATTTATTATTAATACTTTAATATGTAATTTGTAATCAAACTAATGACACAAGTTCTTATAAAATAAAATGACAGCTCGAAATAATCGAATCCTTAGGTTTTGTTTTCATTAATTCAGTACAGGACAGGAAAATAATAAAATAAAGATGGCGCGAAATAATGAATGTGAATGTAGCTGACAAATGTCAATTTTAAAATTTTCAATAATTGAATAAAATGTAATCAGAGTAAAAATTAAAAAATTGCGTATTTAGACAAACGAAAAATCCGTACGCGCATTTTTTTAAATTTCATTAGTTTAATTTATTTATTTATTTGAAATTTATAACTCTCATGTCTGCTAAATTCACACTTATAAAGAATTCGCATTTATAGAATTTGAAAATCAGTTGGTGCAGTTTTTTATTTTTATAATTTTAATTATTTAATTCGTTTATTTGCACATAATTTAAAATTTGTCTCATATCTGCTATGATATCTGTGGTTTTTCACCTGTGGTTTTTAAAATTTTCTACAGGTGCATATTTTTAGTTTTTATTTTTTCGCAATTGATTCGTTGGAAAAAAAATCCGAAAATTGTCAATTGTCTGTTAACTTCAGGATCATTATCTGCGTGAAATGAAAATTTAAATTATCTGTAGATGATAACTTACAAATTACTGATAAAGAAGTTTTAAATAATTCAAAATTTTCTGTAAGATGGACTAAGTGTCAAAAGGATAAACTCACTATACTATTTTTGGTGGTTTAGTTCAATAAGTGTCCATGTGTGTGATGTAAGTACACATGTATTGACATATAGAAATAGATTTTTATATTTAATAACTGGCGCCTGCGCGGTAAAAATCAACTAGCCCTGGCATAGGTACATTTATGTATAGTAGACATACATTCACACACACAAATATATAAATATATATGTATATCTGTTACTGATCAATTTCATCAACTTTACCAAATATCATCTGATTCGTAAACATTCGAATAATTTATATAAAATGGTAAATATATAACTTGGATTATATTTCATATATTTTTTAAAATTAGTTAGTTTATTTTAATTTATATATTTATAATAATATGACATTAATCGATTGAATACCAGAACTAAACCATTTGATTATTATCTCGTGTTTTGTAAATGAGTTTTTTTTTTTTTAACGCAATATTTGGGAATTTTTGTTAAATTATTTTGTTTTTTTATTAAAAAACTTTTTTTTTATTTTAGGGAAATGAAAGTTCTCTGCCTATGGAACTTTGTTCCAATTGTAAGTATGGTTATATTTATTATCATTATTATTATTATTATTATTATTATTATTATTATTATTTTTTTTTTTATAAAAAATATGTGATACGGAAGTCAGCCGTCGTCTTAAAATTTTTGGATTTTTTTCAAAACGATAAATTACAAAAAAAAGTATTTTTAAAAAATTGCACCTAAAGTTTTTTAAATTTTCTACATGTGCATATTTTTAGTTTTTTTCTTTTTTGTAATTTATATGTTGAAAAAAATTATTAAAAAATTGTTTTGTTAATTGTCTGCAGACTTCGGTAGCAGACATCAGATGATCCTGAAGTTAGCAGACAATCAACAACTTTTGAATTTTTTTTTTTCAATAAATCAATTGCAAAAAAATAAAATAAAAATATTCACATGTAGAAAATTAAAAAAGCTACAGGTGGAATTTTTAAAATATTTTGTTTTTTTTTTAATTTATCATTTTTTAAAAATTCAAAAATTATAAGACGTCGGCTAACTTCAGTATCATGACATCAGACAAATTTGAAATAATAAATAAATGGAGTAAATAATTTAAAAAATGCACTTATTAATTTAAAAATTTTTTAAATGCGCATTGTTTAAAAATTTTATTTTATTAATTATTTACTCTTCATTAATAATTTTAAATTTGATGTTTGCTACATTCACACTCATTATTTCGAATTATATAAAATAATAAATGACTTTTTTTTGTTAGTTGACGCTGATGAAATAAGAAGATTAGGAAAAAGATTTCGTAAATTAGATCTTGATAATAGTGGAGCGTTAAGTATTGATGAGTTTATGTCATTACCAGAACTACAACAAAATCCATTGGTACAAAGAGTGATTGATATTTTTGACGCTGATGGTAATGGTGAGGTTGATTTCAAAGAATTCATTCAAGGTGTATCGCAATTCAGTGTCAAGGTAATACATTTTTTTTTTTTTAACTCATTCGATTAGATAATTATCAGTTTTATTTATTTAATTATCGATTAATCCTATTTTTTATTAATTAAAATAAATTACCTAGTAGTTTATCGTTGCTCCGTTTCTGAACTTTTCGAGATTTGAAAATTTTTTAAGATGTTAATTTAATGTTGACCGCAATTGTTTAAAAAAAAAAAAAATTTATTATTTATTGTAAAAAAAAGTTTATACTGTTAAGTGGGGCTGAATTCCTACGAGATTAGATGGGCCGTAAGTGTAGAGAAATAATTAATTATAATTTTCCAACACTTAGAGTTGAATGAAAAATCAATTTTTATAGTCACGCACTGAAGTAATAACTTTTATCGATTTTTCATAACCCAGAAAATGTTAAATTAGGTCACGTGTATACGCGTTTTTTTTAATGGAATAAATAATAATTAATTTTTAAAAGTAATCTTAAACAATACCCCCCTCCCTTTTTATTTAATTCATCTAATGACTTTGAACTGTAATGACCTATTTAAATTTTATTAATTATTTAAGGGCATTCTCTGTTAGTGCCCCCACTTTTATAAAAATATGCAATGACTTTCAACTGTCATAATCGTATTCACATTTCATTAATTAATTACAAAAAAATTAAAGCATTAATTGAAAAAAAGACAACGTAGTCGCAGTTTCACCGAGGTATAGCTGTACCACTACCATTACTTAGCACGTATTTTCCATACCCCCACTATCTATTTTAGGACGAATTTTTCGTTGGGACTACTAGAACTTTTTTTTTAAAATTACTTGCAACTCTGTCTAGAAAATGTCATACAATCCAATAGATTCTCGTAAATTTCCATAGAGATTTTATAAGAATGAATGAGTTCTATGAGAAGTGCTCTAGTTAAGTATAGGCCTTATACATACAGCTATAAGAATCTATCGGATTTTTTAAGCAGGGAGTTGTTATCAATTAGGAATTAAACGAAATTTGTTGAATAAATTTTAGGGTGCATTCGGGAATGATCTAGCCCTAGCTCTCGCTATATGACAACGCTTGACTAGAACTAGAGCTAGAGTATTTCCGAATGCACCCTTCGTCTACAAAATTTGAAAATTCGAATTATAAAATTGACATGAAGGTTTTACAGAAATTTATTTTCCAATTTTCGTTTAACTCCCAAATGCAATCAACTATAAGTAATTTTTTTTTAAATTCTATATCTCGTTGAAATTGCGATTACGTTGTCCTTTTTTCAATTAATGATTTAATTTTTTTGTAATGAATTGATTAAATTTTGATACGCTTATGACAGTTGAAGGTCATTGAAATTTTTTAAAAAGTGGGGGCACTGTCTGAATATGGCTTTAATAAAAAATAATTAAAGCATTAGTTGGCTATAATTAGAAATTTTTTAGGTTAAAATCTATTTTACAAATTTCGTTAATGAAAAAATTAAAAAATAACTGTAATTAATTTTTTTTTTAATTGATATCCCAGCAAAATTGTAACCACGTGGTCATTTTTTCAATCAATGCTTCATTTTTTTAACAATTAATTAATAAAAATTAAATACGGTGATGACAGTTGGGAATTAGTGGCCATCTTTGAAAAGTAGGGGTGGGGGTACTGCCTAAGATTTCTCTTAATTGATATCAGTAAAATATATTACATTCTTATAATTAAATGATGATGTAGGGTGATAAGGAAAGTAAATTGAGATTCGCATTCCGAATTTACGACATGGATAATGATGGGTTTATAAGTAATGGCGAATTATTTCAAGTTCTTAAGATGATGGTTGGTAATAACCTTAAAGACACTCAACTTCAACAGATTGTTGATAAAACAATTTTGTTTGCCGATAAAGATGAAGACGGAAAGATAAGTTTTGAAGAATTTTGTTCGGTAAGTTATTTTGTTGTATTTTATAAAAACATTCATTCTTCTGGAAAGATTTTCGTTTTTAGTTACTATCGTATCACTTATTTATTTATTAATTATTTATATATTTATATATATACCGGGCATTCCATCACAAATCATCTAATATAAGGCTTTGAAATTAATCCTCTTTGGTTTAAAAATTTTTTGTGTGTTTTAGTAATTTTATAAAATAGTTTTTGTATATTATTAGAGTTATAATCTGAGACGTGCAAAAGCTATTTCAAATATTTATTAAAACTGTGAAAAATTTTTTAAAATTTAATTTAATTAAAAACTCTCTGTGTAAAAAAAATTCGTTCCAAACAAATTCCAAAAAAGTTCGACGTATGAGGCTTCTAAACTTGAGACGGATTAGAACTTTGAGTGAAGCTTTCGTAACTTTAATAATGAGAAAAAAAGTTTATCTACGAGGAGAGAAATGTCAAGCAAATATGCCTATGCATCATAGTAATTTACATTACTCTATAGTTTGTGTCACGATGCTCTTATGTGACTGCTTATTACGGTGGTCGTTAAAAATTAAATTTTCTCAGGCGCCCCATAAAAAGCTTCTTTTTAGTGAAAGAATAAGTGGGGAATTTAGTTTTTTCGTTTTAAGTAAAAATAACACGTGCTGAAGGACGATCAAAGTGCATTTTTCAATACAATCGCGGTTTTTTTTTAAATATCTCATGAAATATGCAGATTAGAGGAAAAAACCATAGGAAAAATTTTGTAGGAAATTGAATTCTTGACAAAAAAGGTGATGTTCATTTTTCTTATAAAATGTGTATTTATGAAGATATTTTTAAAAAACTTTTTTAGATCTTATCAATTGAGCATTTAAAAGATAACTAATGTTAAAAATAACGTTTTTTCTTAAATATAGACAACTTCGTAACTCGTAACATATCAATTATTCATGCTTGTTATAGTTTTTATATACTTAGAAAAATTTTATTTTCAAAATTTGTAATCTTTAAAACGCTTAATTCATCAGATCTAAAAAAAGTTTTTTTAAAATATCTTCATAAATACAAATTTAAAAAAAAAATGAACATGACCTTTTTTGTCAAGAATTTAATTTCCTACAAAATTGTTCCTGGGGTCTTTTCCTCTAGTCTGCATATTTCATGAGATATTTAAAAGAAAACCGCGATTGTATTGAAAAATGCACTTTGATCGTCCTTCGGCACGTGTTCTTTTTACTTAAAACGAAAAAACTAAATTCCCCACGTATTTTTTCACTAAAAAGAAGCTTTTTTATGGGGCGTCTGAGAAAATTTAATTTTTAACGACCACCGTAATAAGCAGTCACATAAGAGGGTAGTGACACAAACTATAGAGTAATGTAAATTACGGTTCTAGACCAGAATATCCAATGCAAAAAGATCCAATGCAAAAATAACCATGAAAAATATCCAGTAGAAAAAATATCCATAAGTAATAATTACCACTTGAAATAAATCCGTGTTTAAAAATATCCATAACCGCTTTGCCGATCGGTATCCACTAATTATAAGATTTATTATCAGTAATTATACATTAAATACATTCAAATTATAATAATCCATCAAAAATATCATATTATTAACATGTTCTATATCTATTTCATGGGCCATTAATAAAAAAATACCCTATTTCCTAACAGTTACAACACATTTGTTTTATCATTATCGCATATATAAATATTTATTAAAAAATCTATATTTTTACAATAATGGTATTAAAAATATCCATGTATAAATTGGTGTTTTCATATCAATGAACCACTTTTGCAAAGAATTATTATTCGCAACCGAATGGCCTAAATATCAAATAATATAAATTTTTGTATGATCAGTCCTGAGCACATTTAACGCTTCAGACATGAAAAAATATGACCAGACATGAACAGGCATGGACAGGTATGATCAGGCCTGATCATGTCTAATTTCAGGCCTGATCGTATATGAACAGGCATGATCAGGTCTAATTTCAGACCTGATCATACATGAACAGGCATGGTCAGTTCTGATCATTTTTTCCCGAGTTCCTTAACCTTGATCCATAATCATTAACATTATGGCAAAAACAGTTCCGAGAATTGCTATTTTGGATATTTTTGAGAATTGATTATTTTCATTTGGATATGTTTATTTATGGATAATTTTTTCAATGGGTATTATTGTATTGGAGATTTTTCATGGATATTTTTATGATGGATATTCTGACCGGTCACCGTAAATTACTATGATGCATAGGCATATTTGCTTGACATTTTTCTCCGTGTAGAACTTTATATGAGCGAATTGTTAGTCAAAAAAATAATCTTTTCAAAACATATTTCTCGAAACGTATTTTTACTACATTTGACCCTCGTTCCGAAAAAGTTAAAAAACCCTTAACATTTAGAACTTTTTATGAACGAGGATAAAATGTAGTAAACATACGTTTTAAGGAATATCGTTTAGAAACTTCCTTTTTTGACTCAAAATTTACTCATATACTTTTTTTTTCACTATCAAAAACACAAAAGCTCTTATCTGTCTCAAACGTTTAGAAGTTCCACATGCCGAACTTTTTAGAATCTTTTTAGAACGATTTTTTTTTACACGGGTTTGATTGAAATCGATTCAATCTCAATCAGAGTTCACGAGGGCGCTTTGAGCGTTTTCCGAATGACCGATTGATTTTAAACCGAACCCTATCCAAAAATTCCCATAGAATCCATTCAACTGCGACAAAAACCGCATAGAATCCTATAGACTGTATTGGTTTCTATGCGGTTTTTGTCGCAGTTGAATGGATTCTATGGGAATTTTTGGATAGGGAATTCAATCGTGATTTTTAATCAGAAAAATTACAGAGTCTAGATGATTTGTCATGGAATGTTCCATATATAAATGATTAATACAATAAATATAAACCAACTATATCATAAACAAAAATTCTTTCCATTAATTAATTATGTAATAAACGGATTAAATTTTTCCTTTGTCGATTAATTATTTGTTTATGCATTCAGGTTGTTGGCAATACTGATATACATAAGAAAATGGTCGTCGACGTATAATTTATTTAAATTATTTGAAAATTTAAAAAAAAATACTAAATAACTTCGACATCATTATTGCATAATTACTTAAAAAAAAAAAAAAAAAAAAATGTATCTCAATTTCACTCCATTTAATATTATTGATAACAGGAAGCTGAGATCTGTTTAAAAGTAATAATTATTAATTAATTGTCTTACAATTTTTAAATAAATTTTTTTTCAATTTATATCCATAATATTTATCAATCGCGACACTTTAAATTAAGAGCACAAACGAATAATAAATTTTGCTCGTTATTTCGTAATCTAATTATTATTAAAGTCTACCATGTATAAATATACATTAATATATATATATTTTTTTTTGTTTACTATTTAATTATTTATTTTCTATATTTTTTAATTACATCGAAAATAAATTTATTTTAAATTGTAATCAATTGCAATAATATTACAAAGATTATCTAATTATTATTTTTTTGAGTTTTACAGATTTTTATTAAATATATTAAATATATGAATAATTATTATTGTTATTAAGGGTGTGCGAATAGTTCGAATTTAAATTATTCAAATTCGAATGCGACATTAATATAAATAATCAATTACACTTAAATAATTACTCATATAAAAAAAATTCATACATATATATTTAATTAAATGATAAATAATTTCAATAGTTTATATAAATTTTATAAATTTAAGTTATTAAATTTATTTAGAATCTCAAATTTAATCATTATTTATTTTTTATATTTATAAGTACAATTAAATAATTAGAGCTATTAGCGCACCCTTAATTATTAATTTAATTTAATTATGTAAATGTATATGCAATGGATGTGTTAAAGAACATGTTTCAATATGTACTCTAATGAAATAATTTTTTTATGCAATAATAATCCGTATTTAAAAATAATAAATTATAAATAAAGGCGTAATATCGCTATTTTCTCCCTAATTAATATAAATAATAAATATAACAATGTGTTATGAATAATGTTTTCCGATTGTAAGTTTTAATAATCCAAAAAAAAAAGAAAAAACAAAAAAAAAATAGGTGTGTTGATTTAATTTCTATTACAACAATTTATGTACATAAATATTAATTCTGCGTATTATGCAGAAATAAATAAAAATAAAGCAGCACTGAAAAAATTTTTTCAACTTTCTCAAACTGTCCAGTCAATAAAAGTAAAAAAAACGTTAATTATTTCATTTAAATTAAATTTAAAAATTTAATATTGTATAACTTAATCAAATTGTGTATATTGAATTGCTATTGTAAGTTCTTTATCTTTTATCAATTAATATTTTCATCTTATACAACTAATTAGTAAAATATAATTGAAATATATAAATACATATAAAAACATTATTTGTTAATTGATAAAATAATTTTTCCTTTGTTCCTTCACGGAAAAAAATTGTGGCTCTCCCTACCACAATATTGTAGTAAAACATTGTATTAGTAGGTACTCCTTCTAGTGGTTTTCTTAAGGAAGTCTTACGTAAATCTGCATCATCAGTCTTGGAAAAGTCTGAGGCATGATACTTTCGTAAGATACGTTAAGTAAATCTGTTGAGATGTATTAGCTCAGATTTGCTGCAGAATTGCTTAAGATACCTGGGCATGGCCGCCCTTACTTCGTTACTTCGTGAGCCGTCTATTCAGCATTAGTCTAGTAAATTCAGTGGCGCCCACTAAATATTCGATATAATTTTATCGAGTAATAATATTATTAATTTGTAGCACTTTAAATTTAAATGAAGACCACTGGATCAGCTATAGGTACTGTGTGTTGAGCTTGGAGTGATTCAGAAAAAAAGAAACCCGATATCTTCAGCAATTCTGCAGCAACTCTGACCTAACATTGATATATAGTAGACATATTGGTTAAGAATTGCTGCAGACTGTTTCTACAGATTTCCGAAAGTTTTTAAGAAGAATCTTAAGCAAGACTTGATGAAATCTTTGGCAAGTATACTTATGAGATACATCTTCTTCACGTCTTGTTTAAATCTATCGTAAGAAATTTACAGAAAGACATTCGTTAAGTAACTTGCTTAAGACAATGCTGCCAGGGGCCATAAATATAACTTACAATTAAATTTGTAGTAAACATTGATGACCGTAGTCGGCGTGACTACACGTCTGGTTAAGGTTATTCCAAATAAGTGTTGGCATTTCTTTATTTCAACTTGCCGTAGCAACCTAAATTTTTTTTCCGTGTTACAATAGGATAGAGGTACCGTTTCTGGCCACCTTAGGGCCATTAATTAAAAAATTAATTAATTAATTAATTAATTAAACTGCTCATTAATTGAAATGAAGTCTTATATGTCCAAAAAGAGAGCAGTGGCCACAAATGGTACTTCTACTCTACACATATATTTTGTATTTATAAATATTTATTACAGTTGAAGCTCTTTATAAGTATTTTTCCTCTCGTACAAATAGCGCTGCAGACAACTAGCCTAGTTGCTTGCGCAAAACCTGAGCTGGAATGTTTGCGAGACACCTTTGGCTTTCTCCTACTACAGCTCAGTCTTTCTCAAAATCTTGCAGTCTGTTGCGCCAGATTTGCTGCAGAATTAAGCAGTAGACTCAAGCACCAAGAAATTCGTTCAACTGTTTTTCTCAAGGGACTTAAGAAAGACGATTCCGACTGAAGAATTTACTCAAGACATTTTATACACACAATCTTGCCTCAGACTTCTTCAAGGCTGACTATTCAGACTTAGACACAGATTTATATAAAACTTTTGTATCCGTGTGAGTACTGAGGATTTAATACATGTGTAAAACGCATGTAATTGGGTTTAGAAAAGAAAATTAAAATTGTTTGTAAACTCGAATGTGTCGATTTTATTGAACATGTTATAAATTAATTAATACATTGAGTCTTTGAAGTAAATATTTGTTTATCTTTTTAAACTAAAGAAAAAAATATAAAATGTTATTTTCTGTCCTTTTCATATTCTATATATTCGAAGAAAGTACAGGTTTTATGGTCAATCGGACCTAAACACTTTTCGTCCTCCTTACAACAAGGATTAGCGGTAAAACGATTACACTGATACAAATAATGAAAAAACAAAAATTTATTTTACTTTTTAAGCAAACAGGTTATAAATTACTAAACTAAAAATAGTTATTTTTACTTACTTCTTCACCCGTCAAAGCACACTGTTCTTCTGCTCGTGAGAAAATTGCCAGTAGTGCAACTAATAACGCAAATAATACAAATTTTAAATGCATTTTTGTATAGTAATTGATAGTAAACTGAAATTAAAAATTATTAAGATGAAAAATTGGTCTGAAAAAATTTTTTAAAGAGTTTTTATTATCACGGGTAGATTTTTGAAAAATTCAAAGCCTAATAAATATTATTGGAACGGTTCTTATATGCAAATAGAAATTGATTTTTATATATTATAGAAAACATCCCCTTAATTTAAGGAAACTATGATCATAATGTATAGGATCTATTAAAATTTCATATTGGAGAGTTTCATAAATTTTAATTCTAAAAACTACATTTTTTGACTAAGAGTAAGGTTTTTCGAACAAGTAAATAGAATATTTTAGGAAACCTAGGATTCCTTTTTATCTGCCTACATGGATTTTTTCTTTTTGGACTAATGGTAATTAATTAAATAATTACTTACTCAAATGTTAAATTGAGCTGCTGCTGATTCCAACTTTCTTGCAAGTATCACTATATTGTAAAAAATTAATTTTTATCAGTCACTTAAGGTAAAGAACCATCAATATTTATTCAACTGATAAATCAATTTTTTAATATTTTTCATTTTAGTGATATTTTTTTTTTAATAATAATAATGTGTCCGTTACCTCTTATTTATAAATGATTTAAAACAGTCAGATTGATTTTCATTCACACATAATATTTTCTTAGCTTTATTAAGAAATTTATGAAAAACGAAAGAAAATAAAAATATTTACTTTGTTATCCGTCTCGAAAACAATACATATTTTTTCGCGGGAATTAACAAATAAGCAGAATATTTTTTCATTTGTTATATATTTATATTAAAGTATAGTATACATATTTACCCGATAAAAAATGATTTTGTATAATTATAAATAAGTCCATATATAATCAGATCTGAAAATTGGCCAGATCTGATCATATATAATCATATATGATTAGATATAATCATGCATGAACGAATATAGTCATTTTTGAAATCTCATTGAAAATATCTGTATATTTTCGAGTCTACTTGATCAAATGATCTGAAATTTTCAGAAAAGTTGATAGCCAACAAGCTCTTTCGATTGCCGCCTAAACCATCGGTTTATTAGTTGAATAGTTATAGACCGGTCACACACATACATACACACATACACATACACGCACGCACACACAAACGCACACATACATACATACGGACACTCGGACATCATTCTGAAAATAGTCAGAATAGCTTCCTAGGACCTCAAAACGTCGACATCTGATGAAATTTCGATTTTCGCAAATCGGAATGAAAACAATAACTTCCCGAAATTTCGAAAATCGTCGATTTTCTTAGCGGGAAGATAAAAGTAATTTTCATTCATGGTTTTTTTTACTGAATAAATATGAAATATTACTATATTTTCGAGACACGTTTTCTTCGTGTACTCTAGTGTGCATGTGAAAAATGGGTGAAAAAATAAAATAAAATTTGTTTGTAAATTCTGATGTTTAAATTTTATTTAATATATCATTGAACATATTATAATTTAAACATTCAATATTTTTTTTTTTCTTTACATCTGTTAAATTTTAACAGTTTGCGACTTTACACGTTGCTGCCTCCTCTCTACCAAAACGTGAACAAACTTCTTCGTAATAATTACAACAAGGCTTTTCCGCAAAAGGATCACACTGATACAAATAACAAAAAAAACAATATGTTTTAGTTTCATAGCATAAAGTTTATAAATTACAAAATCGAAATTATTTTTACTTACGGCTTGACCCGTCAAAGCACACTGACCTTGTGCTCGTGCACAAATTACCAGTAGTGCAACCAATAAAGCAATTAACAATAATTTTGAATGCATTTTCGCAAAGTAATGAATTGTAAACTGAAATTAATAATTTTAAGATAAAAAATTGGTACGAAAAAGTTGTTAAGTATACTACAATATTATTGGAATAGTTCTAATCCACAAATAAAAGTTTTTTTTGATATATTGTTGGATATATCTATGAGTCATGGAAAATATATCTCCTAGTAATTAATTAAAAAATTACTTACTCAAATGTTGAATTGAGTTATTACTGATACCAATTCGTTTGCAAGTACCACTGGATTGAAAAAATTCACTTTTATATATCTATTTCTTATCAGTGTGCCTATACTTAAAATACACAGTATTTATTCAATTGATGGATCATATTTTTTTTTATTCCGAAATATAACAATATTTTATATTTTTTTATTTATCATATAATCACAGTGCAATATTATTGTGTTTCGTTTTTGTTTAATAAAAATCTGCGGGTTACTTCTTATGTAAATTATTACATATTCTAAAATTGAATTTTATCTAAGCTGTATTTTTTTAGCTTTAATATAAATAAATATAAATATGAAAAAAAAATACCGAGAACATAAATAAAAATATTTATTTTGATGTGGTCGGAAAAAAAAAATATTTTGGGTATTGATAAATAAGCAATTGTTTGAGTATTCGTTATAACTTAAATTTTTCTCGATGAAAAAAGATTTTATACAATTGTATAAAATTATATATAAATTGGATAGAAATAATGGCCTGATCCAATTGTATACAATCGTACATAATTATATCTAGTTGTATACAATCATATACAATCGTATACAAATTGTATATAAATATATACATTTGTATATAATCACATAATGTTTTCGTATAAATTATATATAATTATATACAATTCTATATAATTGTATACAAATATATACATTTGTATATAATTTTATTATTCTTTTTTGCATTTTTATATAGAATTATATACGATTGTATATAATTATATAAAAATTTCATATAATTATGTATCGCCTCTATCCAATTGTATATAATTCATATATAACTGTATACAGTTATATAAAATCTTTTTTTATCGGGTTATTGCTGGAATCAATTGGTTTGGACATAATAAAAAATAATCTGATTAGTTTCCATTTTCTGATAATCTTTTGCAGACATATATCTGCAGAGATTTTTTATTTTAAATTACTTTTTGTGTCACACTTGAAAGATTAATTCGTTATTAGAAACGTATACGAGTCGAGTTTATAAAAATTTCAGAACTAAGTTATTTTTCGGTATTAAAATCATATTAAGTAAAGGAAATATTTGAATAATGGCCCTAATTAAAAACTTCGATTGAAACTTCTTCTTTCCTCCTTCTGTGATTCCAATTGGAGATTGCAATCAGAGGTAGTTATTAATAAAAAAAGCTGTAGGTCAGTGTGGTTGGTATTAATAAACTTTATATTAAAACTTTCAACCAAACATTCAATTTTTATTATTGGTAATTTCGACATGTTGCACTGAGCTACGTTTATTAGATTTATTCTCCGTAGCGTTTGGTCTCCGTGTTTCTGTGGTAGCCTCTGTTTCAGTACACTCGTTGTCATCAATGCCTGGCCCCCTTTCTGGTAAAGATTCTATAATCTGGGAGGCCAGGCATTAATGACAACGAGTGTACAGCTCAATAAATTGAAATATATGTATCCCGAGCAGAAGGGCTGATATGCCGAATTCTTTGAAGGTATAATATAGTGAATTCTGTCACCTAATTCGGGGTGTAATGGACTTCGAGCATTTATGTACCAATGGACCGCATCTTTAAGGTCACCATCTATAAAAGTATAAAAATCAAATGAAATTCGATCAATTACTGTCACATCATTCCGTGCAAATAATTAAGAACCTCTCGTATTCACCTAGTGTGGTATTAAATTTACTTCTCCGATGACTTGAATTGAATCTTACGGCAAGTCTTTCATCCATAAGTACTTTATAAATATTGTCATCAACAAGTTTTTCGTAATGTGGAAATACGCACTCTGCGCAACGAACAAAGAACAAATCGGGAATTACTCTTGACCCAATAGGTTTACTCAGGTCATATGTTACCTGTAAAAGATAAATAGATTTTTTAAAGTTTTAGACAATAAAATTTACTTTAAATGTCTATAAATAAATACTATGTATTTTATAATAAACAATATTTACTTTAATTCCTGATACTTGTAAAAATCCACCCCAAAATTGAGAAATTTTGTAGTTTTCCATTCCACGTAAACTGTATTCAAATTGGTCACGAATATCTTTACCAGTTAACTCCATTTTGTAAATTTTACTTTTATAAGTTATTGAAAGATCAATATTTTCTTGAACGATCTATAATTATAAAAGATTACAATCATTTTGTTATTTTATTTATTAATTATAATTATTATAGTTACCGGATTTTTTCTAACATTGCTCATACCATCTGCAAGTAATACACTACTTACAAGAGCTATTGCAGCATCTGTCCAACCTTTATTACTTTCAATTATGTTTAGATTCTATTTTTATAAAAATAATCATTATAAATTTATATAATGAAAAATTTTTTACATAAAGACGGATATTTTGTTAAAGTCATACGTATTCAATAAGAGCATCAGCAACAACATCTCCGAGAGTGCATTCTATCCTTCTGCAAGCGTACATGTAACCTTCCAAAGGAACTCTTGTGTACCCAACGGCGGTCAAATTAATCGGATCTGCCGGAAATATATCAAACTCTTTCAGAAAAATTGGATCTTGTTTTATTTTGTCATCCAGCAAAATAGGTTTTCCCTCAAAACTTTTAATTTCACCCTGGTCATCAAAAACAACCGACAAGTTTCCTAGATATTTTGTGTAAGCGTAAGCCTGGACTATATAAACGCTACGATTTTTCCCATTTTCCATTTTATTAATTACTGTCGGATAAGGACCTTCCACTATCTGCGAAAGAATTTGGGTGCCAACTGGTGCATCGCTAGACAATAATGAGTGTGAGTGACCGTTTACTATTAAATCGATATCGTCAACAACTTTGGCAACGTTCTGGTCAAATTCGTAACCCGAGTGACTTAAACCGATTATTATTTTAACTCCTTGCTTCTTTAGCTTTGAAACTTCATTTTTTATAGGTTCTATTTCAGATAAAAATTTAATGTGTCGTAAACCCCTAACGTCGGAAGATGTGTATCCAACTATTCCAACTTTGTGGCCATCTACATTTAGAATAATACTTTTGTGTAAATTTGGCCGGTTAACCGATGGTTCGTTGGTTAAATCCAAATTGCAAGTCACTACCGGAAATGACAAATTATCTATATAAGATATTAACTTGTTAATTCCTCTAGTGAATTCATGGTTTCCTAATGTCTAGATTAATAAAAAAAAAAAAAGAAAACGTTAAAAAAAGGTTTTTGTGCATACTCAGTAATAGAGAATTCGATTTTTTCATTACTTTACTTATTTATATTAAAAACCTCGCTCGAATTTGCTGCAGAAACCTTTGGCTAGCGCTACCAACACAAGGCTTCAATCTTATATTTTTTTCATATAATAACGTTTAAATACTTACTGTAGCATTCGGTTTCAGTGCATTTAATAGTCGGTAAGATATTGTATCCGTGTACTTATCGAATAGTTTTGAACCCTCAAAAATGTCACCAGCATCGAGATAGAGTATCGATATGTTTAATGCTTTACTTCTTTCTCTTTCTTGTTTTACAAGAGTGGAAATTCGTGGGAAACCTCCGTAACATGCCCCACCACCGCCTCTATGTCCTTCGCAGGGTAGTGCTGCTTCTGCTCCTTATGTTTCTTCAAACCTTTGAACATATTTAAGATAAGAGACCCAGTATCAGATCAGGGAATTAGTACTCGATCACTCATGTATTGACATCTATATTTACTGAATTTGACTAAATATAAATAAACATACCATTTTTATATAGTGGAAACCTAAACATGCAAACATGCAAATAACCTTCTCAATAAGACAATTTATAGATAAATTGAGAAAAATATAGATAGCCCGAACTGGGAATCGAACCCAGACCAATTCGGTATCGCGCCGAGTGCTCTACCAGTTGAGCTATCCGGCCCTATACTATATTCCGTTCAATTTGATCTATAACTATAACATGGAGTGATCGAGTACTAGCTCTTTTACCTTCTATATATTATATAAGAAAAATTATAATTGAAAATAAATAATAAAATTATTTACAAAAGATTTACCTCCCATGTATATCATTAGTATGAACAATATTTAGTCTCCATTCTGCATTATTGGTATTTTGGTCATCTGATTCACTTACAGGTAATAACAAAATCACATCAATTATACTGATAACAATCATCATAAAAAATATATATTTTGAATACTCCATGGTTTATTCTGGAATATTATTAAAATATTTTTGAAACTTAACACGAAAGTTCGATTTTGAAAAATAAATTTAAAAAGTTTTATCAACCGAAAATCTACCAATCGTTTTCGAGAGCATTGGCCGACCAAACCTACTTAAAAAAAAGTATTCATGTTTGTGTTTGCAGTTTACATACTTTAGTAGACTTCAATAGAGCATCATTATATCAGTACCCTAGCCGATTCGTTTATATAGAAAAAATATCTAAAACATACTTGGTATTTAGTATGATTCCAGTTTCTTTTTGCTATATTTCTCATAATTTATCCAAATTATACTCAAACAATACTTATAGGGGAGGGTGGGGCAGAGCGGCCCCCCTGGGTAGAGCGCCCCCCCCCCCTGAAATTTTGATCAAAAAATAAATTTTTTTTTTTCGACTAATTACTATAAATCCGATATGTTTGCGCATTTTTACCCCTACGCATGACATTGGGGGCAAAATGAACAAGCCCAAAATTTCGAAAAAGTGATTTTTCCATATTTTTATCGTCAAATTAAAAAAAAATTATTATAATTCCACATTTCTATCCCTACGCATAACACCGGGGGTAAAATGGACCAGCCGAAACTTCCGGAAAAATTATTTTTTCATATTTTTCCGCCGTTTCTCTATGTAAGAGGCAAATTTGGTCATTAAAAATTTCTAAAAATAACATTTTTTTTTTAGTTGATAAATTTTTGAAATAAAGTAAAACTATAGAATTGTTTTTTTTTTTTTTTATTAAATAACAATTAGTAATTAAGGTAATCGATAGTGAACGATTTATTACACCTAAAAAAATTTTTTTTGAGTAACATAATACCAAAAATAGTTGTCAAGAGAAAGAAATAAATCCTTAATGATGAAAACAATTTAAAAAAACAAAAAAACGAAAAAAAAAATTTTTTATCATTTTTTGGAGGGGGGAAGTTCTGCCCCACAAAAAAAAAAAATTTTTTTTCAGAATTTTGGCAAAATGTCCATAAATTTGTTCGAAATAGGACAAAAGTAAAGTAATCTTATGGTTCAAAGCCACAAAAAGTAATAATTGGCTTAGGGGGGCCGTTCTGCCCCACCCTCCCCTAATTTGTATGTATTTTAAATATTTAATGTTTATAATAAACATAATATTTAATTTTTCTAAAAATTAACTTTTAGTAAAAGAGAATCAAAAGCAAATAAAGGAGGGTCAAAAAAGAATTTTGAAAATCTTTTACTTGATCCTCTTTTTTTCGATATTATTGACGTGTAAAACGAGAAATATTATCATCAGCAGAGTACCAGAAGACAATTAAAATTACATGGAGTTAAATGAGAAGGTGGTATTTCGTATGATTTTACTTCGGTTTTTTTCAACAGTGAAAAACAAAGAGAATCAAAAGTATTAACAGAGAATCAATCAATTCTTCAACTCAGGAACGTAAGAGTAACAGAATAACATATTCAAACTGTTCCGATCGTTTTCAAATTTTTACACAATATGTACTTTTATTAGATACACATAATTTCGAAGAATGTAAAGAAAAAAATCGATTTTTTTGAAAATCATGAACCAGAATCATCCCTTACAGCAATTTAAAATTTTTCGATCGTAGAGCACACTCTAATGCTTCGTATTAAGAGTCGTGCAATTGTATTATTGTATTGTATATCCAAGTATCATCGCAGCAGAACGTTAAAATGGCAATACTATTGTCATTACAGATATCCGAAAAATCACTAATACACGGAAAAAAATTAACTTTAAAAATTAGTGTTTGAAATTATAACCCGGAACCCGGGTATCAATATGGGGAATTTTATTATTCCAAATAATAAATTTTATCATACGTGTCGTCAATTTTCTAAGTATCAGTTACGTTTTTTAAAGTACAAATAGTAATTTTTCTTGCATAGACAATAAATTTTCATACTTATCCTGTAATCATTCACGTTTTTCAATCATAAATAAAAAAATTACTATTTAGAATGATAGTATTTACTGATCACTTTATCATTTTTGTACTTGTCGTTCTTAATTTATATAGTTCATTTTTTTCCGTGTAAGACAATCTTGTCGATAGTTTTTGATAAAAAAAAATTAATGTAAATTGAAAGACGTCAAGTTGCAATACAGCCTCATTAACTATTTCATATGATATGTTTCAATATTCAGGCTCAGTGACTTGTGTTGATTAATCAATTACTTGCAATAATTTAAAAAAAAACTTTTAACAAGTAAATTTATTGGTTGAAAAACAAATAAAAATACGTTTTTTAAAACTGAAAATGTCAATTCGCGGTTAATATCAATGTATTAATTGTAATGAAGCAAAAAAAAAAATTATATGGAAGCAATGAAATTTTTTTACATTGAAAAATAATTGTTAAAATCAGACTGTGAAAATTTTTGACTCAGTCATCTATTTTAATTAAATTATCTCAATTTTAATAACCGAAAAGCTCATTAATCATTAATAAGACGTATGTGACACAACACTCACAAAGGCTTCTTGGTAGTTAGCTTGACATTGGCTCAACTGCGCAAGTTCCACGTTCTTAATAAACGCTGTTACGATCTATCGTACCGTCAATATAACGATACGAATACTTACAATGACAAAACGATAACCTATTTTGTCAAACTAAATTATATCTTGATAGCAACTTTTCGGAGTATGGTTCAAATAAAAAAATTATTTCTTATTAGAAGACGAACATTGAATTGTTCATTTAACGATACTATAGATCATTAAAATAAACAAGGATGTTGTTAAATTAACTGTACGTACTGCAATAATTAAGAAATGAATAGTTATTTTCACAATAAACGGTTTGACTATACTTTAAATCACTTATAAATGACAAAATTTTTCTCGCCGTGTAGAAGTGTCGCACGACTAGATGAAACCACAATATTTTCTGCTATTTTTTGCGTGTTAGCCTAATTAAAAAAAACCGAGTTTTTATTCAACGGAAAACTTCTAAAGTCTTAAGGAAACTATTATGACTATTTTTACGATAACGTTTTACTGTCGTTATTATACTATCATAATTGCACACCTTGAACGCAAAGCGGAGAGGTCACTACCGGTGACCAATTAAGGTGTGCAATTAAGTGTTCTATTGTCACCAAATTTTTATCATATGGTATCGACTATCGTTAATTTTAGTATAGAAATATCACTACCACAAGAAAGAAACATGTAAAAAGTGGATTTCTTTGTGTGTTAAAAAATCAATCGATCAAAGCTGTTCAAGCAAAATAATAACATTGTTGAATTAATACTCGAAAGTGTTGAAAATTCAATAATTGATTTATTTAACACTCTTTTTTTACACTGACGCATCCTTTTTTACTGTGTAGATTTGTATACACCGCAAAAATTTCAAGTCCACGGTGTGGTGTAAATGATTTGGTGTTACAATTTTCAATACCGCTGGTGTAAAAGTTAAACGGCGCATGGTATTAAATTTTAGACCGTTTGAAATAGAACGCTCGTACCACCAATGGTATAATAAGTTATTTATTTAAAACTCTTTATTACTTTAACTAAGTATTTAATTTTAATTTTTAAATAATCTACTTCAATTACAATAACGATATAATAGTGCTGTAATCTACATATTATTTTATAACAGGGTATATCTCAACCTTGCCAAGTTTGGCCCCTTTATTAATTGATCTTATTAAGGGCGCCACTGGAAGATAAGACTCGGCCTTCCAGAACCGGAGATGTTAATATTATAAATCAGGGTCGTTGAAAAGTATAAGAGTGAGGAGATTGAGGGATTAAATTTATGTAACACACAATTTTATATCAATATAAGTTTCACTTTTATTTAACAAATCACAATTATGCCCACCGGGCTTTTATTCCTTATAACTATTTATAGCAAAACTGTCCACCGGACTTTTATTCTTAACAAATGATAAAATTTGGTCCACCGGACTTTATTAATTACGACGACGAGTCCCCTGGACTTTTATGACGAATTGGCCACCGGCCTGATCCCCTGGATCTTTTAATTAAACAAACGAATGAGTCCCCTGGACTTTATAACAACTTGGCCACCGGCCTGATCCCCTGGATCTTATTTATTTTAACGACGAGTCCCCTGGACTTTTATAACGAAATGGCCACCGGCCTGATCCCCTGGATCTTAATAAAATTAGTCCCCTAGACTTTATACGAAAATGGCCACCGGCCTGATCCCCTGGATCATATAAAATAAAATAAATTGGCAACTTGCCAGATCCCCTGGATCTATTATTTTAAAACGTTTCCACAGGAAACTTAATTTTTCTCACACCCACACACACACGTTTTAATACTTGAGTCCCCAGGACTTTATTCACACTCACACACACGTTTACAATTATAATTTTCCCGATTACTTCTCACACACTTTTATTAATCTCAATTTTATTTAATTGTCCACTGGACTAAATTTATATACGAAATTTCCAATTTATAATTTTACTGACTCTACGATCTTATTTCTTTTACGTTTTATTAACGACACTTTTATCGACACGACAATTTTATATTTTCAGTTTTTCAGACATCAGTTTTTAAGTAAAGAATTTTGTGACGCTGAAAAACTGACGCCAACGACTGACGCTATATCTCTCTAATTCAATTACCACTAGTCTTCACGTTAATACCCAAATTTCATATCAAGAACTGACTTCCATTTATTAATTTTACTTTATTATAGTTTTATCGTCATCACTATTTTCACTGCACTTTTAATTTTCCCTTAATTTTCAGTTTTGTAAATTTTGTATTATTATATTTTCTTATTAATTAAATTGATTAATTTACTGTATACACTTTCTTAATGACTAGATTAATTATTTATAATTTCTGGCGCTCCTGCCGAGAAATTAAACTTTTAATTTATGATTAATGTTTAAGAAATTCTGGCCTTCTTGCCGAGAATTTATCAGACGGACCGCGTGTAATTTTGTATTGAATTCTGGCCTTCTTGCCGAGAATTCGTAATTTAATTTAATCAGATCGGAAATGGCGACTGCCCACGAATTATTTAATTTTTAATTAATTAATTAATTAATAAATTGTGGCAACCGGCCGACAATTTATTTACCTCTGTATAATTTTCCTTTATCCAATTGATCGTGGCGTCCTTTACTTCTTCAGCCCTCCTGCCGATTTCCGTTGACCACGTTCTTTCCTCCAACTTCTCTTGCTGTTCACGTGTGGTCACTCGTCCGGCGACTGTGTCCGTCTTCCCTTCGGGCACTCGCTTATCAAATTTAAGTTCGCGATCATTCGGCCCTTATCGGAAAATCCACCACTCCAACTTATTTCCTTATTGGGTCTTGGGGACGAGCCCCTTAAATTAGCGCGCCCGGCGACAAGTCGATAAATTAGTAACGCATATGGGGTACTATGGGTAATTAATCAACCGCGGGAAATCAGGTTGATTTAAAGTTGTAAATTTAAAATTTTACCCCGTTACAATTTGATAATTTTTAAATACATAGATTATATTATCGGACAACATTTGAGCTAAACACCGAACGCTGTAAAAAAAATCGGTCTATCGGTTGACCCTGCGGGCCAGCCCTAAAACTTCCTGCTATTTTCGAGCTCCTTGAAGTCGAAAATATTGTCGGGAATACGTTTTCGAAAAAAAAAAAACGTTTTATACCATTTTTTTCTCCAACGATATCTCTCGAACGAATTGACCAATTGAGACGGTTAAGATGGCAATCGACGCGTTTTATTGAGTTCTAAAGCTGATCAGATTTCGAAATTGATTTATCTAGTCGTTTTTGAGATACTTCAAAAAAACGAAAAAAAAATTTTTTTTCAATTTTTTCGACAACGGTTTCTCTTGAACGAATCAACCGATTTTGATGGTTGAGGTGGCATTCGACGCGGCTTATAAAGTTTTGGAGCCCAGTTGATTTTGGAATTAATTCATCGAGCGGATTACAAGTTATCCAAAAAAAACATTTTTGAAACAATTTTATTTTTGGAATATCTCTGAACGAGCCCTACCGATCAAGTTCAATTTTTCACAGCTTTTAGATATTGACAAGTCGCGATGGATGCCGCCTTGGCGATCAAAATCGGTTCATCCGTTCAAAAGTTACAGATATTTACATATGTACATACGTACATACATACACTCGGACATCATCTTGAAATTAGTCAGAATAGCTTCCTAGAACCTCAAAATGTCGAGATCTCTTAGAAATTCGATTTTCGAAAATCGAACCGAAACCAATAACTTCCTGAATTTTTGAAAATTTCAAATTTTCTTAGCGGGAAATTAAAAAAAAAATCATACCGTGTTTACAGTACACCACTTGATATTTAACACCAAGAAAATTTCACACCGTCAATTTACACTGAACCCTCTGTTTAAAGTACTCGGAGACCATTATTACACAAAAAATTTTTTACAGTTTTTTAGAGACCTAAAGGATACTCTGGCGTGACTGCAGCCACCTATAGGGATTTTATGATTACTTTTAAGCGCCACATTTGAAACTAAATTTATTATTAGAACCGCATACAAGTCAAATATATGAAAATTTGAAAACTGAGTAATTTTTTAGTATTAAAATCATATTAAATAAAGGAAGTATTTTAATCATTGCCCTAATTAAAAACTCCGATTGAAACTCCTCCTCTTCCTTCTTCTCTGATTCTAATTAAAGTTCTTAATCAAAGGTAATTAGCAACAAAAAAAGTAGGTTATTGTGGTTGGTTTAAATAAACTTTTTATTAAAATTTTTAACCAAATATTCAATTTCTTTCATTGGTAATTTCGACTTGTTCCTCTGAGCTACTTTGATTGGATGCATTTTCAATAAATTTTGGTAGCTGTTTATCTGTTTCAGTACAGCTTAATAAATTGGAATATATGTACCCCGAGCAAGAGGGCGGATATGCCGAATTCTTTGAAGGTAAAATATAGTGAATTCTATCGCCTAATTCGGGGTGTACTGGACTTCGGGCATTTATGTACCAACGTACCGCATCTTTAACTTCACCATCTATAAAAGTATAAAAATCAAATAAAATTCGATCAATTACTGTCACATTGTTCCGTACAAATTGTTAAGAACCTCTCATACTCACCTAGTGTGGTATTAACTTTGCTTCTCCGATGACTTAAATTGAATCTTCCTACGGCAAGATTTTCATCCATAAGTACTTTATAAATTTTATCATCAATAAGTTTTTCGTAGTGTGGAAATACACACTCTGCGCAACGGACAAAGAACAAATCGGGAATTACTCTTGACCCAACAGGTTTACTCAGGTCATATGTTACCTGAAAAAGATTAATAGATTTTTAAAGTTTTAGACAATAAAATTTACTGTAAATGTCTATAAATAAATACTATGTATTTTATAATAAACAATATTTACTCTAATTCCTGAGACTTGTAAAAATCCGCCCCAAAATTCAGAAATTTTGTAGTTTTCCATTTGACGCAAGCTGTATTCGAATTGGTCACGAAGATCTTTACCAGTTAACTCCATTTTGTAAATTTTATTATTATGAGTTATTGAAAGATCAATGTTTTCTTGAACGATCTATAAATAGAAAAGATTATAATAATTTCGTTATTTGATTTATTTATAATAATTATTATAGTTACCGGATTTCTTCTAACGTTGCTCATACCATCTGCAAGTAATCCGCTATTTATCAGAGCTATTGCAGCATCTGTCCAGCCTTTATTACTCTCAGTTTTGTTTAGATTCTAATTTCAAACAAATAATCATTATGAATTTAAATAATTAAAATTTTTTTAACATAAATAACGATATTTTGTTAAATTCATACGTATTCAATAAGAGCATCAGCAACAACATCTCCGAGAGTGCATTCTCTCCTTCTGCAAGCGTACATGTAACCTTCCAAAGGAACTCTTGTGTACCCAACGACGGTCAAATTAATCGGATCTGCTGGGAATTTATCAAACTCTTCCAAAAGAATTGGATCTTTTTTTATTTTGTCATCCAGCAAAATAGGTTTTCCCTCAAAACTTTTAATTTCACCCTGGTCATCAAAAACAACCGACAAGTTTCCTAGATATTTTGTGTAAGCGTAAGCCTGGACTATATAAACGCTACGATTTTTCCCATTTTCCATTTTATTAATTACTGTCGGATAAGGACCTTCCACTATCTGCGAAAGAATTTGGGTGCCAACTGGTGCATCGCTAGACAATAATGAGTGTGAGTGACCGCTTACTATTAAATCTATGTCGTCAACAACTTCGGCAACGTGTTGGTCAAATTTGTAACCCGAGTGACTTAAACCGATTATTATTCTAACTCCTTGTTTCTTAAACTTTGAAACTTCATTTTTTATAGGTTCTATTTCGGGCAAATATTCGATGTGCCCTAACTTTCTAGCTCCGGGATATGTGTATCCAACTATTCCAACTTGGTGGCCATCTACATCTAGAATAATACTTTTGTGTAAATTTGGCCGGTTAACCGATGGTTCGTTGGTTAAATCCAAATTGCAAGTCACTACCGGAAATGACAAATTATCTATGTAAGATATTAACTTTTCAATTCCTTTATTGAATTCGTGGTTTCCTAATGTCTAAATAAACAAAACAAAAAAAAAAACATTAAAATAATGCTGTAGAAGCCTTTGTCTGGCGCTACTAACACTAGGCTTCAATCTTATATTTTTTTCATATAGTAATGTTTAAATACTTACTGTAGCATTTGGTTCAAGTGCATTGAATAGTCGGTAAGATATTTTATCCGTGTACTTATCGAATAGTTTTGAACCGTCAAAAATATCACCAGCATCGAGATAGAGTATCGGTATGTTTAATGCTTTACTTCTTTCTCTTTCTTGTTTTACAAGAGTAGAAATTCGTGGAAATCCTCCATAACATGTTCCATCACCGCCTATATGTCCTTTGCAGGGTAATGCTGCTTCTCCGCCTGATGTTTCCTCAAATCTTCAAACATATATGTATAATGTATAAAAAAAATAGCGATCGAGAATAGACACTAAAATTGTTTAAAAAACATTTACCTCCCATGAATATCATTAGTGTGAACAATATTTAGTCTCCATTCTTTATTTTTAGTATTTTTGTCATCTGATTCACTTACAGGTAATGAAAAAATTACACCAAGTATACTAATAACAATAATCATTAAAAATGTATATTTTGAATAATCCATGGTTTATTCTGGAATATTATTAAAGTGTCTTTAAAATTCAACACAAAAATTCGATTAGATTACGTGGAATATATATAATTCGCTTTCTATATATACTCTGATTAGAAAGTACCCTGCTTAAAAAAAATGGAAGATGCTCATTGCTGTATACATAATGTTTATACTTGATCATAGTATACTTTCTCAAAGCACTCATTCATTCTCGTAGCCTCCTTCTGGGGAATCAACGCCATCAGTAATTCAGATTATTGTATTTTTTACGAATTCAAGTTTATTCCTGTGACTGCAACAGGAATAGATCTGTGACTGCAACAGGGCTGATCTTGTGAATTCTACGGGCTTTCCTGTTGCAGCTACAAGGCAAGCCTTGTAGCTGTTACAGGGCGATGCCCTGTTGTAGCAACAGTTCTATTTTTTCCGTGCAGAAAGAAAGGAATTTTTTGACACAAATATTTTTTACTCCCCTGCAGATAATTTTCAACCCAAAAATTTTGGCATTATAAATTGAAAACAAATATTTTCTTGGGGCTAGAAAAAATTTTTGGAGGGGAACAAAAATGTCTTGCTTCAAGAAATATTTAATTGCGGCCTTGATTTCGAAATGAATTTATATAAATTTCAAATTTGTGGTTTAAAACTGTTAAATATAATTAAAAATTTACAAAATCTGTTCAAACGCTACTTTGTAATCAAGATACGACGGTTAATTATATTAAATAAATTAACTTACCTTTCTCTGAGCTGAAAAAAGCTTACACCACAACAAATCAATTGTTTTTAACTAAAAATTATTGAGAACCAATCACCATTCAAGACGTTTCGACCAGAAAAAAAATTAAATTGAACAATAGTAAATATCTCATTATCAATTTAATTACAAGTATTGATAATTTTTTAACTACAAATATTTCGTTCGTTTCTTATCAGAATTTTTTAAGTATTTTATCTAATTTTATCTTATTTCTTAATTGACACGATTTTTTTTTCACTATAGCTGTTATTTTTCTATATTCAATTGAGAACAACATTTTATTGAAATTGTGTAAATTTATTTTTTGATTGACTTGTTTTTGTGTTAATTGACGATACATTGGACTAGAAAAAAGAAAAAAATAATAATCCCAGGATTGTACTAAAAGTTTAGTCTAAAGTAAGTTTTTGTTACGTCTAACATGCAATTAAAGTAGAGCTGTACAATTTAGCCGGTTAAAGAAGTTACACTGGCTAATTAGCTGGCTGACTGCTTGGCTTAGCCGGTTAACCGAAATTAGCTAGGCTAATTAGCTAAAGGTTAAACCGGCTAATCGGCTAATTTTATATTTTATGAAATATCTATGTTTTCAAGTATTGATAGGCATAATTCGACTGAAAATGAATTAATTACGTAGTATTTAATATTAATAACAACGATTTGCATTTATGAAAGTTTTTTAATCTAGTTTTTCTATCATATCTCTATTTTGGTATAAAAAAATTAGTACATTAGCAGTTCCTGGTGACATACAGCTTCTTTTGGCAGAAATTCTCTGCAGATTTCCAGACAACCCGCGTACAGGATCAAAAAGATAATTTAAATCTCTACCCCTTTGATTTTTACTCAAATCAGGTTCATTTACTATAATTCTCTGATTACAGTAAATGAACCCGATTTGAGTAAAAATCAGGGGGAGAGAGATTTAAATTATCTTTTTGATCCTGTACGCGGGTTGTCTGGAAATCTGCAGAGAATGGCAAGTCTTGAATGCCAAAGTGCTATTAAGAAAGAAATGATGAGATTTGACCGAGAGCCTACAATTCCAAAGGCAGACAATCTACTACTTTGGTGGAATTCCAAGCGGAACAAATTTCCGATCCTGGCAAATTTTGCCAGAAAATTTTTAGGCATTCCTCCTTCCAGTACACTTTCCGAGCGGGTTATTTCAACGGCAGGCAATATAATTTCCGCCAGAAGAAGCTGTCTGTCACCAGAAACTTCTAGTGTACAAATTTTTTATACCAAAATAGAGATATGATAAAAAAACTATATTAAAAAACTTTTATAAATATATTTCACATATGTGAATTGTTGTTATTAATTTTAAATACTACGTAATAAATTCATTTTCAGTCGAATTATGCCTATCAATACTTGAAAACATAGATATTTCATAAAATATAAAATTAGCCGATTAGCCGGTTTAACCTTTAGCTAATTAGCCTGGTTAATTTCGGTTAACCGGCTAAGCCGAGCAGCCAGCCAGCTAGTTAGCCAGGTTAACTTCTTTAACCGGCTTGACCGGCTAAATTGTACAGCCCTAAATTAAAGACAATTATCATGCACAGTCTCTTATTTTGAGTCAAGACACTTAAGTCCTTTACTCGGGCTACGGAGACCTCGTTGTTGCGGTAACGATTATGAAGAATTATTTTAAAATAAATAACAAAACTTGAGAACTTACAGTTGCTTATATGAATTTTATTCAGCTTCTGTTGTACAATTAAGTTGTTGTTGGTTGGAAGATCGTTCAATTATTGCAAATTGTATGATGAGCAAGGCAGAGATTCCATGTTCAATTTCTATTTGATTAGTACTTCTAGGCTGACTGCGTGGATTAATAATATTTGGATTGTTGAGAGGTTCACAGAGTAACTTTTTTTAAAAGAGACGAGCGAAGATGTTAAATCGCGACTGAGGCTTAGACTCGACTGGACCAAGTGGACTAGACAATTAGACCGAAAAACCGCGAGTTTATATAGTCCGAAACAGAGGGAAAATGTCATAAATCATGGACCGAGTCCTTGCTCTTGTACAAAAATACAAATGCAAGCTATACTGGCGTCTAGTTTTTATGGGTTTACTGGTGACTTCTGACTACTTCTCTTGCGGTTCTATGCCGCACGTGTGGTAGCCGAGGTTAAATAAAGGTTAATCAAGATGAGAGAAAAATAATGAATATCTAAATTATATCTTCTGATTATTCAGTATTCGGTTAGTTCATTTTATATAAAATATTTCTATTGCGGATGCAAGTTATCCGAAGGGTTCAGCATTCCCTTGGAAGGGTAAGAAGTTATGCAATTGTAGCGTAAGAAGGTTCTGGAAGCGGTCACCTTGGTTGGTCAAATAAATAAATAGCTTCTCCTTGCCGGTACAACGACACGCGTCATCTTGACTTGACCACCAAGTCGACGGATAGAAGGGTGACATCTAAGGGGTACCGCTCAGCACCAGAGGTAGTAGAGAATTAGTTCGGACCTCTACAAAGAGTACATAAAATGGTGAATTCCGAGAAGTAATATCGCGCTCATTGTCGTTAGAAAAGAGTTCTAAGGCGTTAGTGCGGCTACCGGTCACGATTGTAAGCAAATAAGAAAAAGGAATCGTCACTGTCACTAAAAGCTATTACCGAATATTTGTCAATTTCGTATGTATTAAAGCAATATTTAATAAATTTCCTAAAAGTATCAGCTCAATGATATTTTTATTATGTATTCACATTGTTAAAGACTTATTTTGAATCACATCTTGGTTTTGTCTTTATATTTATTAGGTCATAATAATTATATAATTATTGCAATAGCAGTCGATGCCGTAGTCTGAAGCACACCACAAAATATCTATTCAGCAAATATATATAATTACATTATTCATCTACGTCATATATTGCTTAAGTGCTCACTACATGCATATGACTTCCTCATTGATGAGATTCTGATCACAAATATTCTGGGAAAAATATCATTTTTATTATATTCGAATAATCATACTTTATGTAACATTTACAAATGTACATATATATATGTAAATATGTATACTTAACATTGACCTCAAGTCTTCCCACATCTCCCGATTAGAATTTATTTAAAAACAACAAAATAGAAGATATCATGAATATAAATGAATGGAGACAGTATATAAAGACGTTATTTCAAATAGTGATCATTACTCGAAGTTAATCTATACTGACTTCATAAAATATTTTTATAAGAAATTATCTGTTGAGGATTTTTAAATCATTGAAAGTACGGACCATAATAATTAATAATATATTATAATATAAATTCCAAATTATATATATATTTTTATAATTTTTAGATGAAAAGATTCTTGATACTATTTTTTTTGAGTTCATTAACAATTGATTACACAAATGGGTGCAGTTGTGCTGGCTTTCCACTTCAAACTTTGTTTTGCAATTCTGACTTTGGTATTAATAATATATATATGTAAATATTCAGATAATGAATTAAAAATTATAATTTCATTTTCAGTTGTTAAAATAAAAGTTACGGATACTGGAAAAACGCAAGAACCAATAAATAACATATACCACGTCGATATACTAGAAACTTACAGAGTAATTAACAGTTAAATTATATAGAAAATAGTTATCTTAAGAATGCTTATTTTTGAGTAGATGTTTTATGGTGAATATTTTTTCAGGCAAATCCTGAAGCAGTAGAAGCACTCAATCTTAAATACTTACTTACTCATCCAGACGAAGGCATGTGTGGTCTTCCACTTAAACGTGACCAAGTTGCTGTTGTTGGAGGGAAAATAATTGATGGCAAGCCAGAAATTAGTTTCTGTAATCTGCATATACAAAATCCTCAAAAAATTGAAGCTGAGTCTGTTAATCTTCGTGAAAATTTTTCTAAAAATTGTGCTACAGCATAAGCTAATCAAATCTTCTATTGTACAAAAAAAAAATTTTATACTACAAGATTTGTTTGAAACAAAAATTTAATAAAATTGAAGATGTTTTTTATTTGCACTCTACATCGTAGGATCTATTAGTTTATAGAAATTTTTTGAACAACAAAGTGATAAGATATGAGCTAATTTTTTACGAGTTTATTTATCATGTTTATTATATTACATTTTTTTATTTAAGTCGAAACTGTATAAGAATTATCAGATAAGTCACAATCGTACCAAACATCTGAAAATTTTAATACATTAAATATGTCAGAGAGTCTTAATTTCACACCCTAGGCATAAAATCTCAGGGAAAAACAATTTAGATCTATTGTAGGTATATGCCGAGTTGATTTTTCTAAATTAGATCTCCGATACTTCAAGCAGATCTATGGAAATCAAGGTAATTTTCATAGTTACCAGGGATTTTTCTTTCAAGAGATCTACAAAGATTTGTGGAAATTAAATCACGGAAATTATGACTTTTCGTTCTGCGTAGATCTCCGTAAGTCTAAGGATATCTCTCATTATCATTTTGTGAAACCTTGGAAGACCTGCTGAGATCGATCGAATTCGTTTGAGATCACCATAGATCTAAAATTATTGAGGATCTACCGAAACCATCAGAGATCCTATTCCAAATTTCAGATCTACGTAGATCTAAATTATTTTTTCTCAGGATATACTATTGACCTACCGACTGTAGAAGAGAACCATCTAATGATACGATACCAGAAGCGCTGAATTCTATTTTCTGGTGAAGAAGGTCACGTGAAAATCTTACTAGCTGTGGTTAAAAAGAAAAAAAAAGATCGCAATTGAATTAACGAAAGAAATTAATTAAAAAAAAATTCATCTTACATTTTTTTGAATTTTTCTATCCATGGTACATCGATCCAATAGTAAATGGATAGTATGCGCTGTTCTTTCACTCTAATAAAAAGAAAATAATTAATTTACCGACAATTCAAATAACGTATTTATAAAAATGTAATTTATCACTTGTTCAATAGTTTTCGTTACATTTGCCGTCATTACTATGAATCCAAAAATCATGATCAAAAACCAAGTACCAACACTTAAATAATTTACTATAATTTCATCTTTAAATTCCGCAAAAAATGACAAAGTAATGAAGTACAAGAAAAAAACACTCGAAGTTCCAAAATAAATGATCGTCATCAGTATGGGGAATCCATAAAAATTTGAAACCTCACTGCAAATTTCACACAATTTCTTATGAACCCCCGCCATATTATCAATATCACATTCAATCGGTCCCCGCAGAGGTAGTTTTGTAACAAATAGCGTTTGTAATTCAATGTCATTGTTTACATTTCCCAGTTTCAAAATGATTAACTGAATAGTTTCAAATTTTTTGATAATAATATCTAGCAGCAATGAGTACTGCATCAATACCCAGCTATTAATCAAACCAGGAATAAATCTTATTGGTACTAATATCGGTTGATAAGCATAAACAACCATTATTGTCAAACAACATGTCATAAAAACATTACTAAATATTATTAAATAAATAATGTAATTATTTTCAAAATCATAAAATTTACATTTACGTAACATTATATCCGCACTTATTAATTTTTTAACAATATTTATAATTATTTTCTGACGTATAACGTAAATAATCCATATTAAACTTGTAGTTATTGTTCCTAAAATATGTAGATTTTTTCCAACTGTTGTAGTTATAATCGATTTGAGATTTCTTTCAGGTATCAGTTCATTAAATGACCAAACAACATATGAAAAAAATAATAAAATTAACGATATGTTATACAGCGTTCCGTAAGTAGAAGTCTGGATTGTAAAATCATTATTTTCAGTACGTAGTAAGAATCCACTAGCTGCCCATGGTGACAATCCGACAACTTTAAAAATATTGTATTGAATTAACATTACAATACGATGGTATACTGAGTTGTCATTATGATTAAATTTCATATTATGATTAGTAAAAAAAATTTGTTTCAATTTATTGTTATCCATTATATGAAAAAAATTTTGAATTGTGAAGTTATATCGTTATTCCTTAACAATTTACATTACAATAATAAGTATAATTTTAATGAAATCGATTGCTGTACATACATTTTTTTTTATTTCAATTACATTAATATTGATTATTTGTTGTTTTCGTATTTAATGTCTATGGAGATGATTTATGCCAAGTATAATTTATTAAACAAGTAAATGGGTTGTCAGTTCGATAATTAAAGTGCTTGATAAATAATTAAGTGTTTAAGATCAACTTTGAAGAAAAACATATTACCCGGAAAAAAGCATCTTTTGGCCAAATTTCTCAGACTGATAGTTCTTGTGATATTCAGTTTTGAATATTCTATGATACAGACAATAAATTTTCGTACTCATTCTATAATTATTCACGTTTTAATTATAAATGAAAAAATAACTATTTATAATGATAATATTTACTGATCACTTTATCTTTGTATTACTTGTCGTTTCTCAAGTTATGTAGTTCATTTTTTTTCGGGTATTAACAAATACTTATGAATTTTGTTTATATTAAAGCATTATCTTATAAATTCTGTAAAAGTATCAGCCTAATGATATTTTTAATATGTATTCACATTATTAATGGCTTATTTGGAATCACGTCTGGGTTTTTCTTTATATTTATTACGTCATAGTAAGATATAATAATTTCAATAACAGTCAATTTCTTAGTCTGAAGTCTGAAGCACACCACAAAATATCTATTCAGCAAATATTTATCTATATATAATTACATTATTTAATTTATGTAATATATTACTAAAGTGTTTATTACACTGTAAAAAAATAGTCCTTAGAGCTATTTTAATAGAGCTTATGAAAGACTGTTACTGAGCTTTAAAGTTGAGAAAAATTGAATTATTGAGAAAAAAATCATATATAATCTAATATTATTCTGAAGGATTATAATTATAATTAATTTCTGTTGTATTGTAAATTTTGTTTTGTGATTAATTCGAAATATTGTTGAATTCAAAAATTTTTAATGAATAATAAAGTATATTGAGTTAATTGATTGATAAGTTGAACTAATAATTTTTTTTCTGTTATTAATCCATTAATTATTTTTTTTCTTCTATTCGGCCCTCTGTAACTTTGTTTCTGTTGAGTTTAAAAGAAAAATGGACATAAACAATTTTGTAAAAATTAAATTTTCTATAAGATAGTCCAAAGCAAAGTTGAAAAAAAAATTTTCTTTGTGTAGTTATTTTAAAAATTAAAAACATTTTGTACAATGTTATTTAAATGGGAAAGGAGACCCCCCTTTGCGCTAGCTCAATTTTTGAGATATTAGGCTCAAACTTTAGGAGAATTTTTTTTTTATATTGAAGAAACTTTTAAGATACCTTTAATCGAAAAAAAAAAATAAAAACTTATTTTGACACAGTCTAATGTATATATAATATATATATATTTATCTATTTAACATTGACCTCATGTCTTCCCACATTTTATGATTCGAATATATTTAAAAAAGGAAAAAAAATAAAAATTATCATGAATATGAATGAACGGAGACAACATATATAAAGATGTTATTTCCAATAGTGATCATTATTCGAAGTGAATCTATACTGACTTCATAAAATCATTATATAAGAAATTATCTGTTGCAGATTTTTAAATCATTGAAAGTAAGAAAAATAATGATATATTAAAGTACAATTTTCAAATAATATATATTTTTATAATGTTTAGATGAAACGATTCTTGATATTATTTATTTTGGGTTCATTGACAATCGATTACACAAATGGGTGCAGATGTGCTTTCACTCCACTTCAAAATTCGTTTTGCAGTTCTGACTTTGGTATTTATAATATAATTATGTATGTATTCAGATAAATATTTTCAATAAATTAAAAATTATAATTTTATTTTCAGTCATTAAAATAAAAGTTACGGATACTGGAAAAACGCAAGAACCGATAAGTACCATATACCACGTTGATATACTAGAAACTTACAGAGTAATTGATAATTAAATTATGTAGAATATAGTTATCTTAAGGGGGGGGGTAGGGTTTTAAAATTGTTTAAAAAATATTTTTTTTTAAATTTTTTTTCTGAATGAACAATATGTCAAGAATATTGAGTACAAATTTTAAATCAATCCGAGTAAAACTAACGGAGTTACAGCGTTTCAAATGATCGGCTGGTATATCTGATTCTTATACCTGCCCGACCTGCCCCTACATACCCCTAGTAGAAATCAGCTGCAATTTTCTTTGTTCTTCCGAATCCCTTTCTCCGGCTGTGTGTCTTTCAAAGGATGTAAACTGATGACTCAATATAAGTATAAAAATTCATATTCTTTGATTGATAGTTTATTTCAAATTTTCACGAATAAAAAACTTTAAGTGGATTTTCCCGAAAACGTTATTTTTAAAGTCCGTGAACATCATAACTCAAAATGTACTGAACCGATTCCTTTGAAGATTTGAACATTACTTCTTCACATAAATCAACAGGTAACTACGAAGAGTTTTTTTTTGTTTTTCATTTTTTTCTATTTTTTAATAACAAATTAACCGCGATTTTTTGAGCTAAAATCGCGTTTTTCACTTCCAAGTGCTGCAAAAAATCGAAAAAAAAAAAAAAACTCTTCGTGGTTACCTCGAGAAATGCATCAACTTTAAAATGCATATCAATTTTTTTTTTTCCGATGATCCGGTAACGAGTTATGATGTTCACCGCAAAACGACTTTTTTTCGAGGCGCCTCCGGAGATTCAACGTCACCAGCTTATTAATTAATATTTTTCGTTGAAAATTTTTTCTGATATTCTTTAAAAGTTGTACAATGATATGTGATTAAGTTTAATAAAATTATATTACTCATCTCGCCGAGAAAAAATCACAAAAATATGCTTTTTTTTCGCCTTTAAAACCCTACCCCCCCCCCCCCCCCCCCCCCTTAAGAGATAACTAATGATTTATAGTGAATATTTTTTTAGGCAAATCCTAAAGCAGTAGAAGCACTCAAACTTAAATACTTACTTACTCATCCAGACGGAGGAATGTGTGGTCTGCCACTTGAACGTGACCAAGTTGCTGTTGTTGGAGGGAAAATAATTGATGGCAAGCCAGAAATTAGTATCTGTAATCTGCACATAGAAAATCCTCAAAAAATTGAAGCTGAGTCTGTTAATCTTCGTGAAAATTTTTCTAAAAATTGTGCTACAGCGTAAGCTAATTACATTTTTTTTTGTACGAAAAATAAATTATAAACTCCAAGATTTGGTAGGAACAAAAATTTAATAAAATTGAAGATGTTTTTATTTGTACAAAACAACCTAGGATCTATCAGGTTAAAGAAATTTTTCGAACAATAAAGTGATAGACTATTAGCTAATTTTTTATGAGTTTATTTATTATGTTTATTATATTACATTTTTTTTTATCTAAGTCGAAACTGTATTAGAATTATAAGATAAGTCACAATCGTACCAAACATCTGAAAATTTTAATACATTAAGTATATCAGCGAGTCTCAATTTTACACCCTTGGCATAAAATCACAGGTAAAAACAATTTAGATCTACTGTACATTTATGGAGAGTTGATTTTTTCCAAATTAGATCTACACGGAGAGAAAAATATCGCCAGATTAAGTATACGTATCGCTATTCTGGCTATACGCTGTATAGTCATCTTACTTAACGATACGCCGTATAGCCAATTCAGCTATACAGAGTATCCTCACAGTGGATAGTCAAAATGACGATCCGTATCCTTATTTTAGGCATTTTATGAATCGCTGAGATGACTATTGCGCAAACTCTGTATTTAGGCATCCGGCAACCGAGAACGACGATACGTATAGCCAATTTAGCTATACGGATCCTCACGCTGGCGATACAGATACCTATATCAACGAAACTACATATCGTTACAAAGGCTATTCGTCGTATTGTTAAATTAAATAAACGAATACTTAACCTATCCCAAATACGTATCTTTATTTTAACGATATTATAGATTATTAAATTAATATGAGAGTATTCCTAAATTAGGTATACGAATCGTTATTCTGACGATACGTCATTTGAGGATACATTGGATAGTCATTCTGGCGATATTTTTCTCTCCGTGTACGATACTTCAAGCAAGTCTACTGTTACGTTCGGGCTTTAATTAAATTTTAATAAAAATTTTTATAAATTTTGTTTTTGAAGTCTCGAATTATTTATTCGCCGCAGTGGGCGAATAAACGGTTCGACATTGCTTAGAATCATGAATAAATAATAAATTAATAAATCGTTACTTTGTTGGCGATATTATTTCTATTCACCGCCAATTATGTATCGGAAATCTCGTGCGATAAGAGAGTCGCCGTGGCTCGCGGAAAGTCTAAACAGATGACGATGCATGACACCGGGGCCACGACGATTCTCTCATAGGAACTCTGAGATGCAAAGTTAACACTTTGATAAATGTACTTAGTCGAAGAGCAGCAGAATCAGTTAGTGGATCGCGAGATCTCAAAAAGCACGAAACTCTGTACTAATTAATTGACTGATTCTCCTGTCTCCAGGTTCAGAGGAATAAAACCTATAATTTAACCTGAACATACATCTTAAAGGGGCGACCGCTTACTAGTTGTTCCACCCTTCCTTTATTTAGAGCGCTAATCAGCAGTTCGGGCTTCTTCACCACCTATCATATCACCCTTTATGCTTCGAGGCCGATGAAGCAGGAGGTCAGGATGTGCAGTACAGCTCGGTCGCGGGATTCGAGGTGTCATTGCGGACCTCACCGAAGGTCGTCCGAGAATTAAGTCTGAGGAAGTTCTTGTTGAGCTTTCGAGCTCATGTGTTGTTGAGTTTTCGAGCTCGTGTGTTTGATCGACCAATTGGAATTACTTTCCCTTACGGAGGAACCGGGCCTTCAAGGCTCGCCTTGTTCGCACTCAGAGGAGGCATTAAGGAATTATTCGGGCCGACTTATGAGGCTCATAATCTCCACCATGGTAAGTAAATAAATTTTTTGCATAAAATAAAAAAAGATCAACAATTTAAAAATATTCTGTCTGATAAATAGATAAGCCAGAATGTAACACTACGAAGGTCAAAGTACATCTCAGAATTACCAAGGCTTTTTTTTAAAGAGATCTACGAAAATTTGTGGAAATTCACGGAAGTAATGGGGATCTCCGCCGACTTCATTAGCCCTAATAAAAAAGATTGATTTCTATAACTGATCAAATTGCGTAGATCTAAATTATTTTTTCTCGGGATATACTATTGACCTACCGACTGTAGAAGAGAACCATCTAATGATACGATACCAGAAGCGCTGAATTCTATTTTCTGGTGAAGAAGGTCACGTGAAAATCTTACTAGCTGTGGTTAAAAAGAAAAAAAAAGACAGCAATTGAATTAACGAAAGAAATTAATCAAAAAAAATTCATCTTACATTTTTTTGAATTTTCCTATCCATGGTACATCGATCCAATAGTAAATGGACAGTATGCGCTGTTCTTTCACTCTAATAAAAAGAAAATAATTCATTTACCGACAATTCAAATAACGTAATTAGAAAAATGTAATTTATTACTTGTTCAATAGCTTTCGTAACATTTGCCGTCATTACTATGAATCCAAAAATCATTATCAAAAACCAAGTACCAAGACTTAAATAACTTACTATAATTTCATCTTTAAATTCCGCAAAAAATGACAAAATAATGAAGTACAAGAAAAAAACACTCGAAGTTCCAAAATAAATGATCGTCATCAGTATGGGGAATCCATCAAAATTTGAAACCTCACTGCAAATTTCACACAACTTCTTATAAACCCTCGCCATATTATCAATATCATATTCAATCGGTCCCCGCAGAGGTAGTTTTGTAACAAATAGCGTTTGTAATTCAATGTCAGTGTTTACATTTCCCAATTTCAAAATGATTAACTGAATAGTTTCAAATTTTTTGATAATAATATCTAGCAGCAATGAGTACTGCATCAATACCCAGCTATCAATCAAACCAGGAATAAATCTTATTGGTATGAATATCGGTTGATAAGCATAAACATCCATTATTATCAAACAACATGTCATAAAAAAATTACTAAATAATATTAAATAAATAATGTAATTATTTTCAAATTCATAAAATTTACATTTACGTAACATTATATCCGCACTTATTAATTTTTTAACAATATTTATAATTATTTTCTGACGTATAACGTAAATAATCCATATTAAACTTGTAGTTATTGTTCCTAAAATATGAAAATTTTTTCCAACTGTTGTAGTTATAATCGATTTGAGATTTCTTTTAGGTATCAGTTCATTAAATGACCATACAACATATGAAAAAAATAATAATATTAACGATATGTTATACAGCGTTCCGTAAATAGAAGTCTGGATTTTAAAATCATTATTTTCAGTACGTAGTAAGAATCCACTTGCTGCCCATGGTGACAATCCGACAACTTTAAAAATATTGTATTGAATTAACACTACAATACGATGGTATACTGAGTTGTCATTATGATCAAATTTCATATTATGATTAGTAAAAAAAATTTGTTTCATTATATGAAAAAAATTTCGAATTGTGAAGTTATATCGTTATTCCTTAACAATTTACATTACAATAATAAGTATAATTTGAATGAAATCGATTGCTGTACATACATTTTTTTTTTATTTCAATTACATTAATATCGATTATTTGTTGTTTTCATATTTAATGTCTATGGAGATGCTTTATGCCAAGTATAATTTATTAAACAAGTAGATGGGTTGTCAGTTTGATAATTAAAGTGCTTGATAAATAATTAAGTGTCTAAGATCAACTTTGAAGAAAAATATATTACCTGGAAAAAAAGCACCTTCTGGCCAAATCTCTCAGACTGATAGTTCTTATGATATTGAATTTTGAATATTTTATGATACATACATTTAATTACATTATTTATTTAGGTAATGTAATGAAAATTTTTTGATACAATGTATGGTATTTTTTTATTCATTGTTCTATCGGAAATGTACTTGAAAATAGATTTTTCATGATTTATTTTATATAAACCCTCGCGGTTTTCATGATACGGTTTGAACACTGTATTAAAAGAGCATAAACGTAGTCGATAACAAGTAGTTTTACCGTATTTATACGGTATGTTTGTGAAATTTAATTACGGTATTCCTACAGAGCTTATACTGCGTTTATACGGCATTACTACCGTATTAATACGTTATTTTTACCGTAAAAATACGGCATTTGTGCTGTAATAATACCGCATTTCTACCGTAATAATATAACATTGTTACCGTAATAATTCGGTATTTCTACTGAATTTATACGGCATTTCTACCGAGTTCACACAGCAATTCTACTGATTTAATAAGGTGTTTATACGGAATTTATCAAGTACAGGGTAAAAAAAATAATGTATAATTATTAATGATAAATGGCTCTATTTAATTATATATGTATATATATATATATATATATATATATATATATATATATATATATATATATATATATATTTATATATTGCTGTACAATGTATTATGTCATTCGTATATTTTCAACCATACGGTAGAGATTCTATAGACTTGTGATTAAAATATTTGATTTTTAAAGTTCAAGTTCAAATTCAGAGATTAAAGTATTTAAGGAAACATTGATGATAAATATTTTTATCTTTATGTAATATAGGATGTACTATATTACCATCAAAAAGGTACCTATCACTCGGTCAAATAACGGAGGAGTACCCGAGCCTGAATAGTCACAAGTTTGGAATATAAAACTTCTGAAATAAGTTTCTTACTAGGGACACTACAAGTCGTAGGCGCTGTCTAGTGGCGAGCACCGAACTATTCTTGCTGCTGCTGCCTAGCACCAGTGACTTCCCTCATCTCCTTATATATCTTTTCTCCCAAGAAATTTTTCTCTCGGTTTGAGCAACTTTTTTTTCTTGGTTGGAGCATACGTAAATTCTTGCGTTAAACAAATAGTAATTATTCCAAGAAATTTAATTTTTTTCCAACAAAAAAAGGCAATATTGCTACAATAACCTGGCATGGCTTTCTTCAATAAAATATCTCTTGTATTAAGAAATAAAAACTTTTAAAACAAGTGAAAATTTTTCGATCAAAGCCTAAAAATATGTTAACTTGTGGAAAAAAAATTTTGATTCAATTTTGATTAAAAATTTCAGAATAATTATTTATTTGGTGTAAGAAAATTTTTATTTTCCGATTCGTTAAAAAAAATTGTCTTGTATCAAGAATATTTTTCTAGGTTCAAGTTAACTGTATTTTCTGTGTAGAGAAACTAAAATTTAAAAGACGCGTGTAGGTTTTCATAACGTACAAATAAAGAATTTTACGAGCTAAAAAAAACTTTTATGTCAAAATACCCAAACTACATAAACACTGCAGTGTTTAGACATGTTTAAATTGAAGATGTTTTATAATTTTTAATCATAAGATAATTCTAGTTATTAATATTGATTCTCATTGTATTTCAAAATTAACTAATGTTCTTGCGAATTATTACTACATAGAAAAAATAGTTAACTCGAATCATGAAAAAAATTCCTGATTCGAGAAATTTTGTTTCAACGATTCGGAAAACCAAAATTTTCTTGCGCCAAGTAAATAATTATCTTGAAATTTTGATCTTGAATCAAAATTTTTTTTCCTCAAGTCAACATATTTTTATGTTTAAATTGAAAAATTTTTACTAGTTTCAAGAGTTTTTATTTTTTAATACGAAAGAAATTTTTTTTTTAAAGTGAAAATGAACTGTATTTTTTTACTGAACAATTGAAAGCAGAACATAGTGAAGAGATGAGTCATTTAAGAATGCAAGTAGTAGTAAAACATATTGTATCTGTTATAGAATCTGAAGATTGCTTGTTAAGGGGGGGGGGGGTAGGAGTTTTGAATTATTTAAAAAAAAATTTTTTTTTAATTTTTTTTCTGAATGAACAATATGTCAAGAATATTGTGTACAAATTTCAAATCAATCCGAGTAAAACTAACGGAGTTACAGCGTTTCAAATGACCGGCCGGTATATCTGATTCTTATACCTGCCCGACCTGCCCCTACATACCCCTAATAGAAATCAGCTGCAATTTTCGTTGTTCTTCCGAATCCCTTTCTCCGGCTGTGTGTCTTTCAAAGGATGTAAACTGATGACTCAATATAAGTATAAAAATTCATATTCTTTGATTGATAGTTTATTTCAAATTTTCACGAATAAAAAACTTTAAGTGGATTTTCCCGAAAACGTTATTTTTAAAGTCCGTGAACATCATAACTCAAAATGTACTGAACCGATTCCTTTGAAGATTTGAACATTACTTCTTCACATAAATCAACAGGTAACTACGAAGAGTTTTTTTTTGTTTTTCATTTTTTTCTATTTTTTAATAACAAATTAACCGCGATTTTTTGAGCTAAAATCGCGTTTTTCACTTCCAAGTGCTGCAAAAAATCGAAAAAAAAAAAAAAAAAAAAAAAAACTCTTCGTGGTTACCTCGAGAAATACATCAACTTTAAAATGCATATCAATTTTTTTTTTTCCGATGATCCGGTAACGAGTTATGATGTTCACCGCAAAACGACTTTTTTTCGAGGCGCCTCCGGAGATTCAACGTCACCAGCTTATTATTCAATATTTTTCGTTGAAAATTTTTTCTGATATTCTTTAAAAGTTGTACAATAATATGTGATTAAGTTTAATGAAATTATATTACTCATCTCGCCGGGAAAAAATCACAAAAATATGCTTCTTTTTCGCCTTTAAAACCCTACCCCCCCCTTAATGAAACTGAAAGATATGAAAAGTATTTTTCAGCTTCTAAGAGTAAGACGGCATAATCACCGTATAAAAGTGGCATAACCACCATATTTATGCGGCATAAACATTGTATAAATACGGTGCGAACATTGTATGAATACCGTGTAACCACAGTATAAATACGGTATAGTCCATATATAAATTTGGTATCAACACAATATATTTGCGGTATTAATACGGTAATAAAATTTCACAAATATACCACATTTATACCGTGGGTATACCGTAATAATGCTTATACCCAAAAAATACTAGGCAAATACCGTAGAAATACCGTTATGACAATTCCGCGAGGAAATGCATATTCTAAGATTGATGGCATATATATATTTTAATCTAGTCACCGACTTTGACCTAATAATACTTTTACGCATTTCACGATAAAGATTTATTTAATAAAAATAAAATTATCTTTAATATGAAGAAACGGAATAAGTATATAAAAAAGATGTTATTTCTAATAGTTATCATTCATCAAAGTTAATCTATACTGATTTAATAAAATCTTTATATAAGAAATTATTTGTTGAAGATTTTTAAATCATTAAAAGTAAGAAAATTAATAATATATCATAATATAAATCTCAAATAATATATATTTTTATAATTTTCAGATGAAACGATTATTGATATTGTTTTTTTTGGGTTCATTAATAATTGAATATGCAAATGGATGCACTTGTCTCGATTTAACACTTCAACATAAGTTCTGCAATTCTGACTTTGGTATTTATAAATAACATATATATATATAAATATATTTTTACAACTTTTAAAATAATAATTTTGTTTTTAGTTATCAAAGTACAAGTTAAGGATATTGCGAAAATGGTAGAGTCAGGAAGATATATATATCATGTTGATATATTAGAAACTTACAGAGTAATTAAAAATTAAATTTTTATAGAGGTGTTACTTTCATATAGGCCCCTCCCACCGATTGGTCTAAAAAAGCCACAAATTTTGACTCATAGCTCACATAATTCAAGACAATACATGAAGTTCACCGGCAAGACCGTTTAAACAATAATTAGTCATAGTACGTGCACACAGATGGTGCTCGTTACGATCGTGTATTTGTTGATTTATCATACCATGGTTACAGTGCTGCCAGATCGTGCGATATTTTTACCCCTTCCCGTGGTAAAATACCATGGAGTGTAATGGCAGGAGGGGGCAAAAATATCGCACGATCTGGCAGCACTGCATGGTTGTCATTAATGCCTGGCCCCCTGTCTGGTAAAGATTCTATAGTCTGGGGGACCAGGCATTAATGACAGCGAGTGTATATCAATAACTCGTTTAAAATTAAATTTATCCAATAATTAATTTTATTTAAAACCGTACGATGGCGTGTAGGTTTAACCCATTTATAATTTTATAGTAACTTCAGTGTTAGGTATGAAGCAGGGTGTGATAGAGGTGCCTCACTGACGATTCAACCATCACATCCGGGAAGAAACCTAATATTGTTCGGTTTCTAATGAACTTAGTTCGTTAAAGATTGTTATTTGGTAGATTAACGGTTTTACTACACTTACATTCGCGCGTTTATCTGTTGATTGAATAACCAATCAATTAATGCATAAATACAAGTGTGTACACGTGTCGGATTTTACATCGATAACATCGAAAAATGGCGGCTTATACAGCTTCTCCGTGAAAATCATCATCAAACATCTTATTTACACATCAAAATAAGAGTGTGGTGAAATTTTTGAGAGATTATAAGGAGAGACCTAATTGAAAGTATACACAGAAAAAACAGATTTCTTGAGTCAAGAAAATATTTTTGAAGACAAACGTTTTCGGGAACCGAGTCAAGATTTTCTTGAGCCAAGAGAATTCGTCTTGGTTGGAGAAGATTTCTACTTTATCTGAGAAAATTTAGGTCTCCAAAAAAATTTTCTTGAATCAAGAGTATTTACCTTCAGTCGAGAATTTTTTTTTTGTGTGCAGCCATTATAGAAAATGATTAATGGAGGAAAGCATTTTTTTAATGGATATTTTGTAATTAATTTTTTCTAGGCTACTGATGAAGCAAAAGAAAGACTCCAACTTAATTTTTTGGTAACTAATCCATTCGATGGAATGTGTGGTCTTGACCTTCGAAACGATCGCGTAGCTATTGTTGGAGGAGACATAAGAGATGGAAAACCGGATGTTATTATCTGTGATTTGCATATAGAAAATCCCGAAAAAATGGAAGCTGAATATGTTAATCTTCGAGAAAACTTCCCTAAAAATTGTACAGCAGCATAAGCTGATTAAATTTTTTGTTGTGCAAAAAATAAATTACAAACTCCAAAATTTCGTAGAAACAAAATTTTAAATGCTTAATGTTATAATCAGGATATGGCTGGTAGTTATTCAATAAATTAACTTAACTTCCTTTGTCTGGGAAGAAATAATTTAGATATATGTGAATCAACCTGAATTTAAAATTCGGAATAGATTTCACAAGATCATTGATAATTGCAGCAGATCGTCAATAATATCAGATCTATGGTGATCTCTGAAGATCTCTACTGATCTCACCAAATCTTTCAATATTATACAACAATATCAATGAAGATCTATTTTGACTTATGTAGATCGACAAATTATGATCAATTTTTCTTATTAGGACAACGGAAGCCATCGAAGATCTCCGACCATTTCCGTAAATTTCTACAAATTATCGATCTCTTGAAAAAAAAAGCTCTGGCAACAATGAGATTTTTCTGATCTCCGTAAATATGCTAGAAGTAACGTAGGTCTAAATTATTTATTCTTGGGTGAGCAACCAATAACATTAACATCAAAAATCACTTATTGTAATGAAAAGTTCCAAAAACATTTTTGTATACCATAAAACATTGTCGCTAAAAGTTACAGAGAAAAAAATAAACTTTAAAAATTAGTGTTTGAAATTATAACCTAGATCCTGGATGTCAATATAGGAAATTTTATCTTTTCAAACAATAAATTTTATAATACGTGTCGTCAATTTTTTAAGTATCAGTTATGATTTTTAAAGTTCAAATAGTAATTTTTCTTACATAGACAATAAATTTTAGTACTTATTCTATAACTATTCACGTTTTAATTATAAATGTAAAAATTACTATTTCGAATGATAGTATTTACTGATTACTTTATCATTGTATTACTTGTAGTTTCTCAAGTTATGTAGTTCATTTTTTTTCGGGTATTTACAAATACTTCTAAATTTTGTTTATATAAAAGCATTATCTTATAAATTCTGTAAAAGTATCAGCCTAATGATATTTTTAATATGTATTCACATTATTAATGGCTTATTTGGAATCACATCTGGGTTTTTCTTTATACTTATTACGTCATAGTAAGATATAATAATTTCAATAACAGTCAATTTCTTAGTCTGAACCCGGGAAAAAATGATTTTGCCTAATCATATATGATTATATATAATCATATATGAAGTTATATATAATCATGCATGATTATATATGGGGTCATATATAATTATATATAATTATATATGACCCCATACATAATTAGATCTGATCATACCTGGCTGTTATAAGCCCATATATAAGTCTATATATAATTAGATCTGATCAGATCTGATTATATATAAGTCTATGTATAATTAGATATGATCATACCTGGCTGTTATGACCCCATATATAATCATACCTGGCTGTTATAACTCCATATATAACCATATATGAGTCTATATATGATCAGATCTGATCATCTATAAGTCTATATATAATTAGATATAATTATACCTAGCTGTTATAACCCTATATATGATCATATGTGTCTATACATGATTAGATCTGATCAGACACGATTTATACAAACCCATATATAATTAGATATAGGCCTATATATAATTAGATCTGATCAGACGTGACTGATATAAACCTATATGTAGTTATATATGTCTATGATTAAATCTGATCAGATTTCATTGATATGAAACCTATAAATATTTAAATATATGTATATATATATATATATATATATATATATATTTATATATATATATATATATATATATATATATATATATATATATATATATATATATATATATATATATATATATATATATATATATATATATATTAAATAATATGACAATTTTTTAATATCAATGTTATTAAATTTTTATTCTGTCAACTATCAATCAAACTTAAATCCCCAATACTTAAAAAATGTTCAAAGGTTTCGGCAGTAATTTAAAAGTATAAAGTATCAATTTGATTATTTGAGTTAAGTAATGCCATAAACGTTTCTTAATTGTAAGTGTATAACAGACTAGAGGATCAGACTACAAACCATCGATAACCAAAGTTAAGCAGCATCGGCGTTGGACATTAATTGGATGGGTGACCTCGTAGTATAATAATTGTCGATGGTTAATAATTTTTTTTTTTTTTTTTTTTATTTAATGTTAACCGACATTGATATTGATGAAGACAATAAATCCTAATTAAACTACTTAATTAATAATTTACAGATATTCTAAATGAGATTCTAAAAATGACTATATTCGTTCATGCATGATTATATATAATCATATATGATCATGTATAAACAGATCAAGTTATGTATGATCAGACCTGGCCAATTTTTGGATCTGATCATATATAGACAATTATGCATGATCATATATGATTAGGCAAAATCATTTTTTCCCGGGAAGTCTGAAGCACACCACAAAATATCTATTCAGCAAATATTTATATATATAAAATTACATTAGTTAATTTACGTTATGCATCACTAAAAATTCGATTTATTCTCCCAAAATTTCAACCTCTCTAACTTTTTTTCTATCAACTTTAAGCGTATGACACAACAGTTTTTTTTTTTTGTAGAGAATTGAATTTCTTACAAGATCTCGGAATTCAAAAATCGGAAAAAATCTTTTGATAGTTATTTACAAAATAGGAAAATAAACATGTTTACTTGAATTTAATATTTTTTCTCTCAGAGTAAATAGGAAAAGGAAACCCCTCCTCGTGCGCCGGCTTATGTTTTGAGATACAGAACTGAAATTTGCACTGTAAACAATTTTTTGAACCCGGCGTAGTCCAAATGACTCGGTGTAAAAATTTCGGTGTGAAAATTACACCAAATATCGTGTTAAATTTAGACAGTGTGAATTTTTACACCGTCAAGCGTGTAAATGTGTAATTTATGATAATTTTGCGTTAAGAAAAAATAATCATAGAAATATTTAAAAGTTAAAAACACTATTTAATATCTGAATAATATAAATATAGTTATTGATAAAGTAGTTCAAGATGTTCAATGATCATTTGTTGATCGTTAATCAAAATTAGCGAGTAACACGGAATGGTGTATAAAAAGTAGATTACACCGTGTTAAAATTACACAGATTGAAAGTTAACACCGAGAGAATTTTACACCGTTATTTCACACTGCACGGCCGTGTAAAGTTCTCCGGGTCCATTCTACACCGAAAATTTTTACAGTGTGAGGAGGATTGTTTTTTTTTAACCCGTCAGCACTCCCGTTATGAGCATTTTTCTCACAGGACACTATTCAACTTCTAGGATGTCGCTGTCGCACAAGCAAGACACTAAAAAAAACGGGAGTGCTTACGGGTTTAAGTAACTGTTGAGATGTATTTCATAGAAAAACATTTTTTTTATGACATAGTCTTATATATATATATATATATATATATATATATATATATATATATATATATATATATATATATATATATATATTTATTTATCTATTTAACATTGACCTCATGTCTTCTCACATTTCATGATTCGAATATATTTAAAAAAGGATAAAAAATAAAAATTATCATGAATATGAATGAACGGAGACAACATATATAAAGACGTTATTTCCAATAGTGATCGTTATTCTAAGTTAATCTGTACTGACTTCATACAATTTTTATACAAGAAATTATCTGTTAAAGATTTTTAAATAATTGAAAGTAAGAAAAATAATAATATATTATGGTATAATTTTCAAATAATATATATTTTTATAATGTTTAGATGAAACGATTCTTGATATTATTTATTTTGGGTTCATTGACAATTGATTACACAAATGGGTGCAGTTGTGTTGGCGCTACACTTCAAGATTCGTTTTGTAGTTCTGACTTTGGTATTTATAATATACATGTATATATTCAGATAAATATTTTTAATAAATTAAAAATCATAATTTTATTTTCAGTTATTAAAATAAAAGTAACGGATACTGGAAAAACGCAAGAACCAATAAGAAATATATACCACGTTGATATACTAGAAACTTACAGAGTAATTAACAATTAAATTATATAGAAAATAATTATCGTAAGAATGCTATTTTTCAAGTAGATGTTTTATAGTGAATATTTTTTAGGCAAATCCTGAAGCAGTAGAAGCACTCAAACTTAAATATTTACTTACTAATCCAGAAGGAGGATTGTGTGGTCTTTCATTTAATCGTGACCAAGTTGCTGTTGTTGGAGGAAACATAATTGATGGAAAGCCAGAAATTAGTGTCTGTAATCTGCATATAAAAAATCCTCAAAAAATTGAAGCTGAGTCTGTTAATCTTCGTGAAAATTATTCTAAAAATTGTGCCACAGTGTAAACTAATTAATTTTTTTGTTGGACGGAAAATAAATTATAAACTACAAGATTTGGTGAAAACAAAAATTTAATAAAATTTAAGATGTTTTTATTTGTACAAGACAACCTACGATATATCAGCTTCTAGAAATTTTTTAAACATTAAAGTGATAGATTATGAGCTAGTTTTTTACAGGTTTATTTATTATGTTTATTTTGTTACAATTTTTTATTTAAGTCGAAACTGTATAAGATTTATTACATAAGTCACAATCGTACCAAACATCTGAAAATTTTATTACATTCAATATGTCGAAGTCTTAATTTCACACCCTTGGCATAAAATCCCAGGGGAAAACAATTTAGATCTACTCTACCTATATGGAGAGTTGATATTTTTTCAAATTAGATCTACGATACTTCAAGCAAATCTACGCAGGTCAAAGTGAATTTCAGAATTGCTAAAACTTTTTTTAAGAGATCTACGAAAATTTGTGAAAATTCGCGAAAATCATCGAAGTATTTATTACGGCATGAATAATGGTCCTTAAGACTATTTTAATAGACCTTATGAAAGAATGATATGAGCTCTAAAGTTGAAAAAAATTGAATTATTGAGAAAAACATATTATAGTCTAATATTATTCAGAAGGATTATAAACCTAAAGAACATAAATACAGTGAACTTTAATTTTTAATGTTAATTACACTTAAATTTTGTAGAAATAATATTTCTTAATTTAAGTATTAGCTTACTTAAATAGTATCGAGAAAAAATTTTTTTAATTTTAGTATAAGTGCGAGTCTGTAGAAATTTATGAGTAGATTTAAATAATTATTATAAAGATAAGAAACATTATACTTCGATTTAGTAAATTTTTTCTTGTTTTTAGTATTATGAGTCAAGTAAACATGTTTGCTTCAATTTAATTTTTTTTTCTCTCAGTGTAAATAGGACAGCGTGTAAATGTGTAATTGATGACAATTTTGCGTTAAGGAAAAATAATCATAGAAACATCTATAAATGTTAAAAACACCATTTAATACCTAAATAATATTAATATGGTTATTGATGAAAGCAGTTAAAGATGTTCAATGATCATTTGTTGATCGTTCATCAAAATTAGCGAGTAACACGGAATGGTGTATAAAAAAGAGATTATACCGCGTTAAAATTACACGGATGGAAAATTTACACCGAGAGAATTTTACTTCGTTATTTCACACTGCACGGCCGCGTAAAGTTCTCTGGGTCCATTTTGCACCCAAATTTTTTACAGTGTGAATAGGATTGTTTTTATTAAAGTAACTGTTGAGATGTATTTAACAGAAAAAAAATTTTTTATGACATATATATTTAACATTGACCTCATGCCTTCCCACATTTCACGAATCGAATATATCTAAAAAAGGAAAAAAAAAATAAAAATTATCATGAATATGAATGAACTGAGACAACATATACAAAGCCGTTATTTCCAATAGTGACCATTACTCGAAGTTAATCTATACTGTCTCCATAAAATCATTATATAAGAAATTATCTGTTGAAGATTTTTAAATCATTGAAAGTAAGAATAAAAATGATATATTAAAGTACAATTTTCAAATTATATATATTTTTATATTGTTTAGATGAAACGATTCTTGATATTATTTATTTTGGGTTCATTGACTATTGATTACACAAATGGGTGCAGATGTGTTGGCTTTCCACTTCAAACTTTGTTTTGCAATTCTGATTTTGGTATTTATAATGTAAATATGTATATATTCAGATAAATATTTTAAATAAATTAAAAATCATAATTTTATTTTCAGTTATTAAAATAAAAGTTACGGACATTGAAAAAGAGGAAAAAACAAATAAGAAATATATACCACGTTGATATACTAGAAACTTACCGGGTAATTAATAATTAAATTATATAAAAAATAGTTATCGCAAGAATGTTTATTTTCAAGTAGATGTTTTATAGTGAATATTTTTTCAGACAAATGCTGAAGCAGTAGAAGCACTTAAACTTAAACATTTACTTACTGGTTCAGACGGAGGATCGTGTGGTCTTCCACTTAAGCGTGACCAAGTTGCTGTTGTTGGAGGACACATAGTTGCTGGAAAGCCAGAAATTAGTCTCTGTAGTTTACATTTAAGAAATCCTCAAGAAATTGATGCTGAGTCTGTTAATCTTCGTGAAAATTTTTCTATAAATTGTGCCACAGCGTAAGTTGATCAAATTTTCTATTGTACAGAAAATAAATTTTATACTACAAGATTTGTTTAAAACAAAAATTTAATAAAATTGAAGATGTTTTTATTTGCACAATTCATCATAGGATCTATCAGTTTATAGAAATTTTTTCAACAATTAAGTGATAGATTATGAGCTAATTTTTTACAAGTTTATTTATTATGTTTATTATACACTGTAAAAAGAGCGGTGTTAAAAATGGACTCGTTTTAACTCCGCCCGGTGTTAAAATACAATTACACCGGTGTAGGAGGAGTAATACACTGGTGTTAAAAATACCGGTGTTAAAGCGGGGTAACTGGTGTAAAAGCGGAGTAAAACCGGTGTTAAATCGAGGTAACTGGTGTAAAAGCGGAGTAATACCGGTGTAAAAGCAGGGTAAACTGCGTCCGCTTGGAGTATTAACTTTAAAGATTATAAAACACAAAAAATGTCAGTTCTTTATGAAAATTAATAAAAAATATCATTTATTAACAAGTATAGTGATCGAGTAAGTAAAAATATTCACAAAGTAAAATATTTTAACACCGGTAAAGAATGTCCACACCGGTGGCAGCGTTATTTTAACACCGGTCCAGAATATTTACACCGGTGACGGCGTTATTTTAACACCGCTTTCGGGGGTTAATTTAACACCGATAATTTTAATACCTACACCGCTTGGACTTACCCCGGTGATTTTTTACAGTGTATTACATTTTTTTCTTTAAGTCGAAACTGTATAAGAATTATAAGATAAGTCACAACAGATAGGTCACAATCGTACCAAACATCTGAAAATTTTGATACATTAAATATGTCAGAGTCTTAATTTCACACCCTTGGCATGAAATCCCAGGGGAAAACAATTTAGATCTATTGTAGGTCTATGCAGAGTTGATTTTTTTAAAAATTAGATCTCCTATACTTCAAGCAAATCTACGCACGTCAAAGTGAATCTCAGAATTGCTAAAACTTTTTTTAAGAGATCTACAACAATTTGTGGAAATTCGCGAAAATCATCGAAGTATTTATTACGGCATAAAAAATGGTCCTTAGAGCTATTTTAATAGACTTCATGAAAGAATGTTACTGAGCTCGAAAGTTGAAAAAAATCGAACTATTGAGAAAAAAATATTATAGTCTAATATTATTCAGAACGATTTTAAACCTAAAGAACATAAATACAATGAGCTGTAATTTTTAATGTTAATAACAATTAATTTTTGTAGAAATAACAAAAAAAAAGTCATCTACATAATTCAATTTTTCTCAACTTTAGAGATCTGTAACTTCGTTTATATGAGCTCTATTAAATCAGATATAAGGAGTATTTTCATCGATAATTAAATTTTATTAAAGAACTTTAATTGAAAAATAATTTTAAAAAGATCCTGTTAGTTAATGAATAAAATACAAAAAAATTTTTCATCCTAAAAATTCGATTTATTCTCCCAAAATTTCAACCTCTATAACTTTTTTTCTATCCTTTCAGCGTATGACACTAAACTTTTTTTTTTGTATAGAATTGAATTTCCTACAAGATCTCGGAATTCAAAAATCGGAAAGAAAAATTTTTGACAGTTCTTTACAAAATAGGAAATTGAAATTTTTCAAATGTATTTTACACTGAGAGAAAAAAGTGTATATTTCCAAGTAAAATTTCTTAATTTAAGTATTAGTTTACTTAAATAGTATCGAGAAAATATTTTCTTAATTTTAGTATAAGCGCGAAGTCTGTAAAAATTTATGACTAGATTTAAACAATTGTTATAAAGATAAGAAATTTTATACTTCGGTTTAGTAAATTTTTTCTTGTTTTTAGTATTATGAGTCAAGTAAACATGTTTACTTCAATTTTGCATTAAGGAAAAATAATCATAGAAACATCTAGACGTTAAAAACACTATTTAATACCTAAATAATATTAATATAGTTATTGATAAAAGTAGTTAAAGATGTTCAATGATCATTTGTTGATCGTTAATCAAAATTAGCGAGTAACACGGAATGGCGTATAAAAAGTAGATTACACCGTGTTAAAATTACAGGGATGGAAAATTTACACCGAGAGAATTTTACTCCGTTATTTCACACTGCACGGCCGTGTAAAGTTCTCTGGGTCCATTTTGCACCGAAATTTTTTACAGCGGGAAGAGGATTGTTTTTTTTTTTTAGTAACTGTTGAGATGTATTTAACAGAAAAAAAAATTTTTTTGTGACACCGTCTGATATATACATATATATATACTAGCAGACCCGGCCACGCGTTGCTGTGGCTAAGGTTCTTGTCATATTAAACCGAATGGTGTGGCTCAATAAGTTATAGATCAATTTGAATGGAATATAGTATAGTGCCGGATAGCTCAACTGATAGAGCACTCGGCGCGATACCGAATTGGTCTGGGTTCGATTTCCAGTTCGGACTATCTATATTTTTCTCAATTTATCTATAAATTGTCTTATTGAGAAGGTTATTTGCATGTTTAGGTTTCCACTATATTTAAATATAGCTCAATAAGACAATTGTATTTTTTTTTTACAATTCTTTATTTTTATATTTTTTATTTGTATAAAAAAATTATACATGTTTTCATTTTGAGATGTTTTTGTTTTCCCGATGCTATGCTACCGCGCAAGAATTAATGGCCGATATTGTATATAAAGATATATATATATATATAACATTGACCTCATGTCTTCCCACATTCCACGAATCAAATATATTTAAAAAAGGAAATAAAATTAAAATTATCATGAATATGAATGAACTGAGACAACATATATACAGACGTTATTCCCAATAGTGAACATTATTCGAAGTGAATCTATACTGACTTCATAAAATCATTACATAAGAAATTGTCTGCCGAAGATTTTTAAATCATTGAAAGTAAGAAAAATAGTAGTATATTAAAGTACAATTTTCAAATTATATATATTTTTATAATGTTTAGATGAAACGATTTTTGATATTATTTATTTTGGGTTTATTGACAATTGATTACACAAATGGGTGCAGATGTGTTTTCACTCCACTTCAAGATTCGTTTTGCAATTCTGACTTTGGTATTTATAACGCATATATGTATATATTCAGATAAATATTTTCAATAAATTAAAAATTATAATTTTATTTTCAGTTATTAAAATAAAAGTTACGGATACAGGAAAAACACAAGAATCAATAAAAAATATATACCACATTGATATACTAGAAACTTACAGAGTAATTAACAATTAAATTATATAGAAAATAATTATCGTAAGAATGCTTTTTTTCAAGTAGATGTTTTATAGTGAATATTTTTTTAGGCAAATCCTGAAGCAGTAGAAGCACTTAAACTTAAATATTTTCTTACTAATCCAGACGGAGCATCGTGTGGTCTTCCACTTAATCGTGACCAAGTTGCTGTTGTTGGAGGACACATAATTGATGGAAAGCCGAGTATTGGTCTCTGTAATTTGAATATAGAAAATCCTCAAGAAATTGACGCTGAGTCTGTTAATCTTCGTGAAAATTTTTCTAAAAATTGTGCTACAGCGTAAGCTAATCAAATTTTCTATTTTACCAAAAAAAAATTTTATGCTACAAGATTTTTTTGAAACAAAAATTTAATAAAATTTAAGATGTTTTGTTTTATTATGTTTAGTATATTACGTTTTTTTATTTAAGTCGAAACTGTATAAGAATGTTCAGATAAGTCACAATTGGACCAAACATCTGAAAAGTTTAATACATTAAATATGTCAGAGTCTTAATTTCACACCCTTGGCATAAAATCTCAAGGCAAAACAATTTAGATTTACTGTACATCTAGGGAGAGTTTTTTTTTTTTTTTTAAATTAGATCTACAATACTTCAAACAAATCTACGCAGGTCAAAGTGAATCTCAGAGTTGACAAGGCTTTTTTTTTAAGAGATCTACGAAAATTTGTGGAAATTCGCGAAAATCATCGGAGATCTCCGCCGACTTCAGTAGCCCTAATAAGAAAAATTGATTTATATAACTTATCGAATTGCGTAGATCTAAATTATTTTTTCTCGGGATATACTATTGACCTACCGACTGTAGAAGAAAACCATCTAATGATACGATACCAGAAGCGCTAAATTCTATTTTCTGGTGAAGAAGGTCACGTGAAAATCTTACTAGCTGTGATTTAAAAGATGAAAAAAGCTAGCAATTGAATTAACGAAATAAATTAACTAAAAAAAAATTCACCTTACACTTTTTTGAATTTTTCTATCCATGGTACATCGATCCAATAGTAAATTGACAGTTTGCGCTGTTTTTTCATTCTAATAAAGAGAAAATAATTAATTTATCGACAATTCAAATAACGTCATAAAAGAAATGTAATCTATTACTTGTTCAATAGCTTTCGTTACATTTGCTGTCATAACTATGAATCCAAAAATCATAATCAAATGAAAAGTACCAACGCTTGGATAATGTACTATAATTTCATCTTTAAATTCAGGAATTAATGACAAAATAACGAAGTACAAGAAAAGAACACTCGAAGTTACAAAATAAATAATTATGATTAATATGGGGAATCCATAAAAATTCGAAACCTCACTGCAAATTTCACCCAATTTCTGATGAACCCTCGCCATATTATCAATATCACATTCAATCAGTCCCCGCAGAGGTACTTTTGTAACGAACAGTGTTTGTAATTCAATGTCAGTGTTTATATTTCCCAATTTCAAAATGATTAACTGAATAGTTTCAAATTTTTTAATAATAACATCTAGCAGCAACGAGTACTGCATCAATACCCAGCTATTTATCAAAACAGGAACGAATCTTATTGGTACTAATATCAGTTGATAACCATAAACAAGAAATATTATCAAACAACTTGTCATAAAAAAATTACTAAATAATATTAAGTAAATAATGTAATTATTCTTAAACTCATAAAATTTACGTTTACGTAATATTATATCTACACTTATTAATTTTTTTACAATATTTATAATTTTTTTTTGACGGATAGCGTAGATAATCCATATTAAACCTGTAGTTACTGTTCCTAAAATATTGAGATTTTTTACAGCTGCTGTAGTTACAATAGATTTGAGATTTCTTTCAGGTATCAGTTTATTAAAAGACCATATGACATATGAAAAAAATACAAATATTAACGTTATGTTGTACAGCGTTCCGTAAATAGAAGTCTGGAGTTTAAAATCATTATTTTTAGTACGTAAATTACTATTATGATTCAAATTTAATAATCCACTTCCTGCCCATGGTGACAACCCGACAATTTTGAAAATATTATATTGAATTATCACTACAATATGATGATATAATGAGTTGTAATGATGATTAAATTTCATATAATGATTAGTAAAAAAAATTTGTTTCAATTCATTGCGATTCATTATATTCAAAAAATTTTGAATTTTCAGGTTATATCGTTATTCCTTGACAATTTACATTACTATAATAAATGTTATTTAAATGAAATCGATTGCTGTACATCCATTTTTTTTATTCCATTTACATTAAAATTGATTTCTTTTTGTTTTCATATTTAATATCAATGGAGATAAATTATGCCAAGTAGAATTTATTAAATAAGTAGGTGTCTATCAGTTTGATAACTGAAGTGCTTGATAAATAATTCAGCGTTTAAATTATTCAGATAATGACAAAATTTTGAGAAAAGAATATTACGTTGATTTAATAAGATTTTGTGGGAAAAAATTTATTTTTTTCCGATATAAATAAAGGGAGAAGGCACCTATTGACTATTATTAAAAGTTGTACGATAATTACTGCGAAATTATAATAGTATGATGAGGTACGTTACGATAGTGCCAGAAATCTGAAAGAAAATCATAGTTTATATGTAAAATTTGTTTGAGACACTTGTGCAGGACTTGAGCAAAATTGCTACTGGAAAAAATTCTTACCCCACCACTGCCATTTTCGGGACTGCGCATGCGTTGAACAGCAATCTAGTGGTGGGGAAGTAAAGAACGGAACTGTAACTTGAACCGCTGAATTTATAGATGCCACTGAAGTAAATTTTCGTATCTAATTATTGCATTTTTTCAATTATTTCAAGATAGACTAGACTTACAAAAATATTTTTAGAAATCACTTTGTAGAAAAACATGTTTCCTAGAAAAAAGATCCTTTTGGCCAAATTTCCGAGACTGATAGTTCTCGTGATATTGAGTTTTGAAAATTTTATAATATATTTATTTAATTACATAATTTATTTACGTAATTCAATAAAAATTTTCTTACCATCTATGGTATTTCCTTATTCATTATTCTATCGGAAATGTACTTGGCAATAGATAATTTTTCATGATATATTTTATAAAATACATATTCTAAGATTGATAGCAAATATATATTTTAATCTATTCACCGACTTTGACCTGGTAATACTTGTACGCATTTCACGATTATGATTCATTTAATAAAAATAAAATTATCTATAACATGAAGAAACGGAATAAATACATAATGAAGATGTTATTTCGAATAGTTATCATTCATCAAAGTTAATCTATACTGATTTAGTAAAATCTTTAAATAAGAAATTATTTGTTGAAGATTTTCAAATCATCAAAAGTAAGAAAAATAATAATATATTGTAATATAACTCTTAAATTATATTTATTTTTATAATTTTTAGATGAAAGAATTTTTGTTATTATTTTTTTTGGGTTCATTGATAATTGAATATACAAATGGATGCAGTTGTCGCGATTTATCACTTCAACATTTGTTCTGCAATGCTGACTTCGGTATTCATAAATATTATATGTTTATAAATAAATTTAAACAATTTAAAAAATAATAATTTTGTTTTTAGTTATTAAAATACAACTTAAGGACATTGCGAAAATGGAAGAGTCAGGAAAATATATATATCATGTTGATATATCAGAAACTTACAGAGTAATCGAAAATTCAATTACTATAGAAAATAATTAATGTAGGAATGCTTTTTTTTTAGTAGATATTATATATTTAATTTATTCCAGGCTACTGATGAAGCAGAAAAAGCACTCAAAGTTAAATTTTTGGTAACTACTCCATTCGATGGAATGTGCGGTCTTGATCTTCGGAGCGATCACGTAGCTATTGTCGGAGGAAACCTAAGAGATGGAACACCGGAAATTAGTATCTGTGATTTGCATATAGAAAATTCCGAAAAAATGGAAGCTGAATATGTTAACCTTCGAGAAAATTTTCCTAAAAATTGCACGGCATCGTAAGCTAATTAAATTTTTTATTGTGCAAGAAATAAATTATAAATTCCGCAATTTGGTAGAAACAAAATTTTGAATGCTGAATGTTATAATCAGGACATGGCTGGTGGTTATCGAATAAATAAGCTTCTATTTTTTAAAAATTAATTAATAAAATTTTAATACTGTTATCGCAGTTCAAGGTCATTGAATTTTTCTAAAAGTGGGGGGGCTCTGTCGGAGAATGCCCTTAATTGATATTGTTATTTATTATATTTAAGAAATTTTAAATTGTGAGGTTATACCGTTATTCTCTAATAATTTACATTATATTAATAAAATTAATTTGAATAAAATCGCATACTGTACATACATTTTTTTTTTTATTTCAATTACATTAAAATTGATTTCTTTTTGTTTTCATATTTAATATCTATGGAGATAAATTATGCCAAGTAGAATTTATTAAATAAGTAGATGTCTATCAGTTTGACAACTGAAGTGTTTGATAAATAATTCAGCGTTTAAATTATTCATTATAATGACTAAATTTCGAGAAAAGGATAGTACGTTGATTTGTTTGAAACACTCGCACAGGACTTGAGCAAAATTGCTACTGGAAAAAATTCTTACCCCACCACTGCCATTTTCGGGGCTGCGCATGCGTTGAACAGTAATCTAGTGGTGGGCAAGTAAAAATCGTAACTGTATCTTGAACCGCTAAATTTATAGATGCCACTGAAGTAAATTTTCGTATCTAATTATTGTATTTTTGCAATTATTTCAAGAAAGACTAGACTTACAGAAAAATTTTCAGAATTAACTTTGTAGAAAAATATATTTCCTACAAAAAGCTCCGTTTGGCCAAATCTCCGAGTCTGATAGTTCTTGTGATATTGAGTTTAGAATATTTTATAATACATATATTTAATCATATAATTTATTTACGTAATTCAATGAAAATTTTCATACCATCTATGGTATTTCTGAATTGATTGTTTTAACGAAAACATACTTGGCAATAGATCAATTCTCATGATTTATTTTATAAAATACATATTCTGAAATTGCTAGCATATGTATATTTTAATCTATTCACCAACTTTGACCTGGTAATATTTTTACGCATTCCACGTTTATGCTTTATTTAATAAATATGAAATTATCTTTAATATAAAGAAACGGAATAAATATATAAAGAAAATGTTATTTCAAATAGTTATCATTCATCAAAGTTAATCTATACTGATTTAATAAAATCTTTATATAAGAAATTATTTGTTGAAGATTTTTATATCATCAAAAGTAAGAAAAGTAATAATATATCATAATATAAATCTCAAATTATATATAGTTTTATAATTTTTAGATGAAACGATTATTGATATTGTTTTTTTTTGGTTCATTAATAATTGAATATGCAAATGGATGCACTTGTCTCGATTTAACACTTCAACAAAAGTTCTGCAATTCTGACTTTGGTATTTATAAATAACATCTGTATATAAATATATTTAAACAATTTAAATAATAATAATTGTGTTTTTAGTTATTAAAATACATCTTAAGGACATTGCGAAAATGGAAGACTCAGGAATGTATATATATCATGTTGATATATTAGAAACTTATAGAGTAATTAAAAATTATATTATTATAGAATATACTTAATGGAGAAATGCTTATTTTTTAGAAGATATTTTATAATTAATTTATTCCAGGCTACAGATGAGGCCGAAAAAGCATTCAAATTTCAATTTTTGGTAACTACTCCATTCGAATCAATATGCGGTCTTGACCTTAAGAGTGATCACGTAGCTATTGTTGGAGGAGAAATAAGAGATGGAACGCCGGAAATTAGTATGTGTAGTTTTCATATAGAAAATTCTGAAGAAATGGAAGCTGAATATGTTAACCTTCGAGAAAACTTTCCTAAAAATTGCACAGCATCGTAAGCTAATTAAATTTTTTCTTTGTGAAAAAAGTAAATTATAAACTCCAAAATTTGGTAGAAATAAATTTGAATGCTGAATATTGTAATCAGGATATGGCTGGTAGTTATTAAATAAATTAACTTAACTTCCTTTGCCTGGGAAAAAATAATTCAGATTTATGTGAATCAACGTGGATGAAAAATTGGGAATAGATCTTACTAGATCATTAATGATTTCAGCAAATCGTTAATGATTTTAGATCTACGGTGATATTTAAAGATCTCTACTGATCTCACCAGGTCTTCTAAAATTACAATACATTATTAATGGAGATCTATTTCAAATTTTGCAGATCGACAAAATATTAAGATCAATTTTTCTACTTAGGACTACGGAGATCACCGAAGATCTCCGACGATTTCCATAAATTTCCACAAATCATCGATCTGCTCTTGAAAAAAAAAAGCTCCGGCAAGAATGAGATCTTTCTGATCTCCGTAGATATGCTAGAAGTAACGTAGATCTAAATTATTTATTCTTGGGTGAGCAAACAAAAACTTTTAACATCAAAAATCACTTATTGTAATTAAAAGTTCAACAAAATTTTTGTATACCATAGAAGATTGTCGCTAAAAGCTAATACCGAATATTTGTAAATTTCGCAGGGGAGGGTGGGGCAGAGCGGTCCCCCTGAAATTTTGATGAAAAAAAAATTTTTTTTTTTTTGACTAATTACTATAAATCCGATATGTTTGCGCATTTTTAATCGTACACATGACATCTGGGGCAAAATGGACAAGCCGAATATTTTGAAAAAGTGATTTTGTCATATACTTATCGTCAAATTAAAAAAAAAATATAATATTTTCACATATCTAGCCTTACACATAACACCTGGGGTGAAATGAACCAGCCAAAACTTCTGAAAAAATGATTTTTTCATATTTTTCAGATGTTTCTCTATGTCTGAGGCAAAGTTGGTCACGAAAAATATTCAAAAATAAAAATTTTTTTTTAGTTGATAAATTTTTGAAATAAAGTAAAACTATTTATAATCTAAAAAATTAAAAAACACGTTTTTGGGGTTCAGAATAATGACAAATAACAAATATAGAATTGTTTTTTTTTTTATTAAATAACAATTAAATAGTAATTAAGCTAATCGAGGGTGAACGATTTATTACGCACCTAAAAAATTTTTTTTTGAGTAATATAAAACCAAAAATAGCTGTCAAGAGAAAGAAATACATTCTTAACAATGAAAACAGTTTAAAAAAAAAAAAAAATTTTATCATTTTTTGGAGGGGGCATCTCTGCCCTACAAAAAAAAAAATTTTTTTTTCAGAATTTCGGCAAAATGTCCATAAATTTGTTCGAAATAGTACAAAAGTAAAGTGATCTGATGGTTGAAAGACACAAAAAGTAATAATTGGCTTAGGGGGGCCGCTCTGCTTCACTCTCCCCTATATATTGTAGTGATTGGTATCTTAAATTAATATCACTTATACACTACAATGATAACACACTTATATATTAGAAATAACAACACCACAATTAACAGCAGTAAAAGAAAGGCAATCAAAAATATCGTTTATTGATACAAGACGTATGCTGTTTAGTTGTCAATATAAGACTGACTGACTTTAGTCGCGCATCTATAAAACAAGAGAAGAAGGCATTTGTTTTCTAGCTATTCAAATATTTTAAAGATCAATTTCACATTCGTTACAATATTAAAGCAATATTTAATAAATTTCCTAAAAGTATCAGTTCAATGATATTTTAAATATGTATTCACATTATTAAAGGCAGATTTGTCATCAAATCTGTATTTTTCTTTATATTTATTATTTCATAATAATTATATAATAATTGCAATAGCAGTCACTTTTTTAGTCTGAAGTCTGAAGCACACCACAAAATATCCATTCAGCCAATATATAATTTGTATCCGTTATTACATTATTTGTATACATAATATGTTACTTAAGTTTTTATTACATGCGTATTACTTCTTTATTGATAAAGTTCTGATAACATATATTTTGGGTAATAAATCATTTTTCATTATTTCACAGTAATCATACATTATGTCACATTTATAAATTTGTATACAAGCGTATATATATATATATATATATATATATATATATATATATATATATATATATATATATATATATATATACTTATCTATTTAACATTGACCTCATGTCTTCACACATTTCACGATTGTAATTTATTATAAAAATAAAAAATATTTAAAAAAAAAATTAGAAATTATCATGAATATGAAGGAACGGAAACAAAGTATATTAAGTCGTCATTTCAAAGTGTGATCATTATTCGAAGTGAATCAAGTTTTTATAATTCGTTTATATAAGAAATTATCCGTTGAAGATTTTTAAATCATTGAAAGTAAGAAAAATAATGATATATATAAGATAGTTTGTAAATTATGTGTAATTCTATACTGTTTAGATGAAACGATTCGTGGTATTATTTATTTTGGGTTCATTGACAATTGATTACACAAATGGGTGCACTTGTTTTGTCGCTCCACTTCAAGATTCGTTTTGCAGTTCTGACTTTGGTATTTATAATGTAAATATATTTATTAGGCTGATTCAAAAAAAGCGACTGTTATTTTTTCAAAAATATTGTTCAAGATGACGGAAAAAAGTACAATTAAAGTTTAAGCTCTTTATATTAATATCAACAACCACCTCATTGCAATTTATGATTTCTTATTTAAATAACGTGGGAAGTTTTTTTTTTTTAAAGCTTGGAATTGTGTTTCGGAAAAATCTCTAACTACTTTTGTTGAAAATTGAAACCTCTGCAAAAAAGATCTCTTATTATTTTTCGATAAATTTGATTTTTCAAAAGTTATTCAAGGTCATAGTTGAATTCATGGTAAATTTTAGTATATTATTTGACTTCCGGCTAAATTATTAGACTTAACGTTAAATGCTATAGGACCTTTTGTGAAGATCATGTAATTTCTTACAACTTATTTTTTATAAAGTTTCAAAAATTCCTGAAAGCTTTTTAGTAGCTTGCATTTAAACGTCAAATTGTTTCAAGAAATCGTATTCTGGCAAATTTTTAATTAATTAATTGTAAATGCAAGCAAGTAAAGAACTTTAAAAAACTTCGGCAATTTTATGATAAATAGTTTGTATAGGAAGTAAAATGATCCACAACAAGGTCCTAGAACATTTTAAGATAAGTCTGATAGTTTCGCCGAAAAAGTCAAATAAGACTTAAAAATTTACTATGAATTACCCAGGTCAAAAAAAAAATTTGATTTAGACTTGGTCGTCTGAAATCGTCGTTAAATCGTTGTTACTATTACACAGTAAAAAATATTGTGTTAAATCAACACAGTTTGTGTGTTAAAAACGGTTGACACAAAATTTGTGTTGAAATTTCGACACAAACTTTGTGTAACCCCTTTTTAACACAAAGTTTATGTTAAAATATCGCCACAAGAGGGCGCAAAGAATTCCACAGTAACCCCCAAAATGTATTAATAAAGAGTGTATAACACATTTTTAATGTTACAAAATAAAGTGACCCAAACTTTGTGTTAGTTTAACACACTACAATTTTTAACACAAACCGTTTTCGACACAAATACACAATATTTTTTACTGTGTAATATTAAGAGCTCAAACTTTGAACAGTCTAATATATATACATATATATTTAAATAAAGATTCTTAATAAACTAAAAATTATAATTTTATTTTCAGTAATTAAAATTAAAGTTACGGGTACTGCAATAATGAAAGAGCCAATGAAAAAAGTTTACCACGTAGATATCCTAGAAACTTACAGAGTAATTAATAATTAAATTATATAGAAAATAATTAGCGTAAGAAAGCTTATTTTTAAGTAGATATTTTATAGTAAATATTTTTTTAGGCCAATGCTGAAGCAGAAAAAGCGCTCAAACTTAAATATTTAATCACTAATCCATACGAAGGATTGTGTGGTCTTGAACTTGAACGTGACCAAGTTGCTGTTGTTGGAGGACACATAATTGATGAAAAGCCAAAGATTGGTCTCTGTAATTTGCGTATAGAAAATCCTAAAAAAATTGAAGCTGAGTCTGTTAATCTTCGTAAAATTTTTCCTAAAAATTGTACTTCAGCGTAAGCTGGCTAAGACTTTATGACTTCCATTAATTGCTATTATCATTTTTCTAGTAAAGGGGGTCACGCCTGAGCAGTTGTCGCCCTATAACTTCATTATTTGATATTTTTTTCTAAGATTATGTTTCTAGAAACGGCATTTTGGCTCATTTTCGAGGTCTATAGCTCTCCGGCTAAGACTCGACGGCTTCCCTCTATAGATTTTATCATCTTTCTAGCGCAGAGGTTCGTATTTGACTCACCTGTGCAGTTGTCGCCCTATAACTTTATTTTTTGATATTTTTTTCCACAATTATGTGGCCGAAATCGGCATTATTGGCCACTTTTTCTTACGACTTAATCGCCGGAGTTAGTTGCCTACTTTGAAGTAAGATGATATATTGTTATAATGAATATCATGTGTTTTCGTAACTAATCGACTACTCAGTCGAGTCACAATTTTATTTGTAATCATTACTATTTCATTTGTTTCCGTAAGCTTATCATGTTGGTCATTATAACGAAATTGTTCCTTATTCCGTTTTTTGTTATGACGACGAAACTCTTTTTCTCCGTGTAGCCTCTGATCTTAGGAGCTACCCCCTGTCTGTGACAAGGCTCTTCCCCCTAGAGATGTGTCAAGAAGCACATTAAGACGGGTAGAAAGGCACTCCTCCGGATAAATTAACATATACTTATTGAGACGTCACCTCGAAAATAACTAACACAGCAGACGCTCGTTATAAGCAATCTTTTCTGCAGTCTTACTTGGGGGAAAAATTAAATTTACATGACAGTAAGTAGATCATCTAACGTTTCTTATAACGAGAATCTACTGAAATTTCTGAATTAAACTTTTTTTCAAAATTTGACCATTTAATTAATGACTGACGTTTCACAAATTTTAATTCGCACTCTGAGTTTTGCTAGTTAACGAATTAAAAAAAAAACCATGAAGACAAGGGAATAAAAAAAGATTTTGTTTTCTTTGTATTTAATTAAAACTTTTACAAAATTATTAAACATCACAAAAAAAAAACATAAACAATAACTTACATTATTAAAAGTTCATGCATTCTTAAAAATAAATTTTATTTAAATTACATACTATTTTTTTATGTTAAAAATCTTTTCGATTCCAACTGTAAGTTTTAAAGCCGAATTGTTGAGTTTATAATTTAAATTTAAAAACTGACGCAATAAATTTTTTTTACAAAAGATCAAAACATCTATGAATCTCAGAGAAGCTCATTAACATACAAGTCTTTTCATAAATTTATTTTCTTATATTCCCACATACTTTATTTTTTTTTTCTTTTATTTAAACTGTATATTAATTGCAATATATATTTTTAAAATAAAGAATTAAATTACAACACAATTATCAATCAAAAATATTTTTACTGCGATAGTCGATAAGAATTTATAAGAAAAAAAATAATAAATTGTATCATATAATTATTTATAATTATCACATTATTACAAAATATATATATGTAAATATATATGAAGATTATTTATTAAAAAAAAAAATAATAATAATAAAAAAATAACTTTCCTATTATTTAGAAAATTTGAAATTTTCTTGGCGGGAAAAAAAATATTTTAAATTTAAAAAATTAAAACTATTAAAAAATTATAAAATTACGTTGATTACATATTTAATTACATTATTTATTTAATAATTAAAAATAAAAAAATCATCATGATTTGATTTATTTATTATCGTCATTTTGGTAACTGACACCACCAACGCAACAGTTTGTAACTTTTGTTCAAAATGTTATTAATTATAAATTACAAATATATTTATATATATGATCATTACAAAATTAAAAGATTAAAAAATAATAATAATTAAAGAAGAAAACACAACAATCCTTTAATTAAAAAACTTATCAATGAACTTTATAACTTGTTCTATAAATGAATAGTAATAATAATAATAATAATAATTTTAATATATTAGTGAATTAATTAAATATTTTAATCAACTTCGAGTTTACGAAAAGAACCGGAAATACCACAGAGACCTTCCGAAGAAGAAGAACACGAGTCTTTTGGCGATATCTCAATATACATATCATCAAGGGCCTTCAGCTCGGTACGTTTTTTACGCAACTTATCCTTGAAAGCAGCTAAAAAAGTGGTCAGTCATATTCATATATTGACTAGATATTAAAAGTAAAAAAAATAAATTAATGATTTATTAAATAAATACCTATCATATCAGCAAGTGGTACAATACCACCGTATTCTTTAGGTAATATTTTAGGATTTACCGCTTCTTTTAAATCATCTAGACTCTTGTGAACCTGAAAAATTATAAAAATAATAATATTATATTGTTGAGGGGCAAAATGGAAACACTACACGTAAAAAAAAGATTTTTTTTTAATTTTTAAAAATGTTTTTGACAAAATATTGTTGTAACTTTCTAATAAATTTAATTTTTAATAAAATTCGAGAGTAAACAAGACCGGGGTATGATGGACTCTCAAAAAAATTTATTTTTTCCAGTCTGAATTTAAGAGTTAAATATAATTTCCAAATTTTCTCTTCAATAAAAAAATTTTTTGTTCATCTTTGGGATGGGGAGGGGAGGGGGGGGGGGGGGTCGCCGCGCCCGGTCTCACTCTTAGTAAAAAAACTAAACATTAAAAAAAAAGAAAATTTCTAATTTAAATTTTATGAAAATTTTCATCTATTTAGAAAAATAATGTTTGTTTTTTTTAACGATTTTAGTGCATGTTAAATATATTGCTTCCGTTGTTACTATTTAAAATAATCATAACAATTTCAACATTACGCAGAACAGACATAAATTCAAATCTCCTAAAAATGTTAAATAAATAAATAAAAACAAAAATAAATTTTTACCATAATTCTCGCTCTCAACTTATCACTCAAGAGTGACAGAGCGAATTCCAGAACTTTGGTTGCACAATTAGGTATATTTATAAAATGCGTTTCCTTATGTCGCATCGGTGTGCTGTTTTGTATGCATCTGAGCATGTTTCGTATGTCCGTTAATGACCAGGCGCTCACGTGGCCCATGGTCAGCCCAGACTCATCATTCACATGAGTGTAACCACGTACTTGATTCTCCTCATCATCTAGTAGAGACTCAACAACTAGACTATGGGCTCGGGCCATTTGTGCAGACGTATATTTATATGGATCGAAACGACCTGTTAATTTTAATTAATTAATTTATTACCATAATATACGGTAATTATTACCATAAGATTTAAGAATTTTTACCATAGCTATGGTACGTTTTTCCAGAAATTATCGGCTCATACCCCATAACTCCAAGTAATTATTACCATAACTTTATGGGTTGTTATTTAATTAACATACTGGGAATAGTTACCATGATATTATGGGAATATTTCACATATATCATGGAAACAGTTACCATGATGTCTATACATCCTATGGTTTATTCTCATACGCGCCTAGGAACTGTTTCAATGTGGGTATAGTTTATTGCTATTTAACTGTGCACGGAAAGAAAATTATGGGAAGTATTGCTATGCATTATGGGAATGGTTCCCATAATGGTATAGGAATAGTACCTATACTACTATAGGGATGGTTCCCATATATTATGGGAACCATCCCCATAATAGTATGGGAATGATTCCCATACCATTATGGGAATGGTTCCCATACCATTATTGGAATGGTTCCCATAATATTATGGGAACCATTCCCATATCATTATGGGAACCATTCCTATAATGGTATGGAAATCATTCCCATACTATTATGGGAATGGTTCCCATATTGGTATAGGAACTATTCCTATAATATTATGGGAACTATTCTCATAATGTTATGGGAACCATCCCTATAATATCACTAAATTTTTTTTTTTGCACAATAGTGTAGAAATTTCCCAAAATTTGAATTTTCTTGAATGTTTTGTGCTGACAAAAAATTCTTGTTAAAAATTTTAATGTTTTTTTGCCAAATACGATTTTTCTTTTCAATGTTTGAATTTTTGTTTTTATGCTTAATAATATTTCTGTGTATTGTAAAAGTGATTACCACACTTCTTTAAATTAATTTTTTCATGATAATATGGGAACCATTCCCATAATATTATAGGAATGGTTCCTATAATAGTATGGGAACTATTTCCATAATATTATGGGAATGATTCCCATAATGGTATAGGAACCATTCCAATTGCATTATGGGAATCATTCCCATAATATTATGGGAATAGTTCCCATACTATTATAGGAACCATTCCCATAATATTATGGGAATGGTTCCTATAATATTATAGAAAGTATTCCTATAAATTATAGGAACCATTCCTATAATTATAGGAACTATTCCTATAGTGTTATGGGTATCATTCCCATAATTATAGGAACTATTCCTATAATTATGGGAAACATTCCTATAATTATAGGAACCGCTCCCATAATTTATGGTCGTAATTCCTATTATGGTATAGGAAAAAATTTCACAAAATTATGGGATCCGCTGCCATAATTTTCTTTCCGTGTGGGAACTATTCCCATAAGTACGGTAATTATTACCATGAAATTTAAGAACTTTACTATAATAATAGGAATTTTTTCCCATACATGAAGAGAAATGTCAAGTAAATATTACTATGCTGCATTTGAATTTTTACTTGACATTTTTCTCGCGGAGTTATAGACTTTTACCAGAAATTATGGGCGCATATCCCATAAGTCCAAGTAATTATTACCATAATGTTATAGGATATTTAATAAGCGTACTAGGAACAGTCACCATAATTTTATCTCCGTATAACTTAAAATTTAATTATTTTCTATCGATAAATTTATCAACGAAAATAAAACTCACCGGCACAAGACAAAATAACTTGTCTTCCATGCTCATCTTTTTCTAACAATGGAACAAGATATCCGCTGTCAATAATAGCTTCGATATCAGGATCATTTATATCCAAATTTTGAAACCAGTCGGGATACAATTGTCTGATAGTTAAGTAACGTTCCAACATTTCTTGTGCCATGGGAACACTAAACTTTTTAGTTCTCAAAAAACGTAACAAAAATACAGGGTCAGTGCGGCAACGTTTTATTGTAGGATGTTTCAATATCCAAGCTTTTAATTGTTCCAATGCTTGTTCTCTAATGTTCTCATTTTCACGTAGTTCTTCAAATGCGACTGTCTGCACATCCTCACTAAGACCACATTTATAATCAGACTCGCTTCCCATACCCATTTTTAATTCTGTAAAACAAATAAATATCAAATAATTAGTCAGTGTACTTTTAGATGCACATAAAAATTGTCGTAATTTTATGACTTGGAAATAATTGGCAACGATAATTAGCCTTTAAAAAAAAATTGTTGAAAAAGAGTTTAATATTCTAATAAACTTTTGAAAATTCAAAGGAAAAATCAATGATTGATTTAAGGCTATAAAAGTACGCTCAGAAACAAAAATTAAGAAATAGTTCAAAACCAGCTTTTTCTGACCTACACTGAGAAAAAAAAATACTTTTATCAAGAACATTTACTTGATACAAGAACATATATTCTTGATAATTTTCAAGAATGTATAATTTTGTCTCAAGAATTCGTAGAATTGAAGGGAATAATTTTTATTTAATTCAAGTAAAGCTATTCTTTTGTTTACTCATAATATAATATCAAATTCATATAATAACAAAAATAAATTTGATGCTCTTTTCTCAAGAAATTGATAATTAATAATAATAAAATAAATATTTTGAACGGATTTCTTGAACGAAGAAATTCATGTTTGGAAAATAGTATTTTTTTTTCTCAGTGTATTTTGCACTGAATAAAAAATGATGAAATTTATCACTTTTAATAGAGAGTGATAAAAAGTTTACAAAAGAGTGTGAAAACATTCATTAATAGAATTGTCAACTATTTTTTTCTTTTCATGATACCAGCATCGAAACTCTAAGTTTCAGTGTCTCTACAGGCCGTCGAAACAAGCTAATTTCAATTCGTAATTAAAAAATACCTTCATACAGCGGGCAGAAACATGCGTGTTTCTTCCCAAGGGAAGAAACACAATTGTTTCTGCCCGGTGTCAGTTGTATTTAATGTTCATTTGCAGCATTATTACTCTCATTTGTTCACTTGTCACTTCAGTCTACTTATTTCATTTTTTAAGTGACAGTTTTAATTAACCAAATAAAATTAATAAAAAATGAGTGAAAATAATATTTTTGTCTTATTTACTATTTAATAAGTGACTGTAAATCACATATTTCTCATTCTCTAACAGTTCTCCGCATCATCGGCTTAAAATTAACTTTTTTCTCACTTGCTGCTGACACTTAATCTTGAAGTTCCGATGTAGGTAATCATGAAAAATATAGTGTCTGACTCAGGATAAAACACGATTTCAGACTGCAGGTGATATCAGTCAACCTCACACTAGTTTGAAATCGTCTTGTTTCATTCCTTGTCACACAATATACTATTGTATTCCAAGTAGCACACTTGCCTTTGAGACCTATAAGATATCAGTTTTTACTTTTTCACCAAAAGAATATCTACTTAAAAGACGACACAGGTGACGACAAAAAGTAAACTACAAATAGCGATAAAATAAGTCATCTAAATGACTTCTTAATTGACACAAGACTATGAGAGAAAAAAAAATTTGTCTTATCCTTTTAAAAGACATCTTAAAGTTGACTCTGTGCTACTTGGGTATTTTCAGAAATTTCAAAATCGTTTGAAAAAAGTTCGTCATTGTGTCACGTTTTCAAATTTAGAATCATCAACGCTTTTTCAACTATTGTTTTTCACACGGAAATTATACTTAATCAGTAAGAAAATAAATAAAAAAAAAATTTTTTCTATTTACGAAAAGTCAAATTTGTTCCCCCGACCTGATATATTCTACCTGTTCATTTAAAATTATCGTCGTACTAAAATTTTTTTTACATTTTATATATTCACGCCAGTCGGGGATTTTACAAAAATTTTTTTCCACTTCGTCATTTTATTTCCTACTTTGTTATCAACATATCACAGCAATTAACGCTGCTTCAAAGACAAATAACGTCAGATAAAAAAAATAACACGTGTTATCTAAATACCGCGAAAATGAAAAAAAAAAAAATTATTATTTACTTTAAAAATAAGAAGGTGATAAATAATAAACAAACAAAAAATATATTCTCTCCTTAGCGCCTCGAATTTCCAAGTTAAATGTAAATATATTTAGTAATTTTCGCAATTAGAGTAATTGTAATTTATTTAGATTTATTTTTCAATGTCAAGTTAAACAATAAAACATTTAAACAACCGCGTGTTCATAAATAATGGTAATAGACAGTTGTTACGAAATAAACAGAAATAATTTTCACGGATCAAAAGAATAAATATGAGTATAAATATAAAAGATAATTCATTACATTGTCCTGTATGTATATGAAGTTACAGTCGCTTGTAATGTAAAGCACGATGGATTTGTTACACAAATATGTGGATAGAATATTAAATATAAGTATTCTTTATACACAGGCTGAGGCCCAACAATTCTGTCCAAGAGCGTAATTATTTATATAGACGTGTACTGGGTCGCTTCTAACTTACAACTGAAGAAAAAATTATGTAACTCACGATTGGATAAGATGTAGAGAAAGTATTTTATGTCATGAAATGGAAAGTTATCGAATATTTTAGTTTAATATCCAAAGATTACCTCAAATTATTCATTTTTTTTTTTATTTTTATTATCGCTTATTAAAATAATTAGCTTTTGCGTAACAGAAATAGAATTATAGAATTAAATATATTTTTTAATCCCCGAATGGAGAACTTGTTTACTGAAGGTTGTGAGAGATTATTATTTATTTCAAAATAATTTGGCAATGGCCCCAAGTAAAAATGAAAGTTTGTTTAGCGAACGGTTAATTAGTGATATATTCATTAAAACTTTGACTTTGACTTTCTACTTTACTTTCTTAGTCTTCATATTTGTAATTTTACTTTACTTTTTGTCAATGCTCTGATTCAGTAAAAATTTTTTGTTGCTTGTAATTTAAAAATTTAAAGTTGATATTTTTAGAAAAATAAAAATTAGTTAGAGAATTTAAATTAGAGATAAATGAGACATTAAAATATTAAAAAGTTCAAGCCAAATAATTTGAATTTTTGAAAAATTTATCAACACTTTTTATGAACGAAAGTTAATAAAAATTTGTAGTTAATGTTCTGTTTGTTTATGTTTTATTTTTAATTATTAAATATAATTTTTAACTTTAATTTGAATTCCCCAAAATTTTTAAATATCAGAAGACTTGTAATTCTATACAAAAATATATATACCCTAAAAAAAGAGACCTTATATATTTTTTAGGGAATGTTTAGAAATAATTTGAATTTAAAATAAAAATTTTGTCAAAAAAAGAATAATAATTAAAAATTTTTGTTTTACTAAAGTTACTAGTCATAAATATTTCCAAAAAATTATTAAATATAATCATCAGATATATTAAAAATATTTAAATTCACAATCACTACACTATAAAAAATTTGCGGAGTAAATATGGAGCCGACTTTTTATTTATTTAATCCCTTTGAAGTGAAATTGACTCCAAAGGGGAGCTAATTTTAATATGAAAACTCCAAATCGAAGTGAATGCGGATTTAAATAAAATTCAAATCACTCCGAAATTACCGCCGAAAAAATAAACTCTTTATTAACTTCATATGCGGATTTTTTTTACTCCGGAACTCCGAGTGAATTCGAATTTAAACAAAATCCGTAATCACTCCGCTGAAAAAATAAACTCTCTATTTACTTTGTAAGCGTAAAGATTTTTTTTTACCCTGGAACCTCGAGTGAGAGTGAATTCGGAATTAAATAAAATTTGTAATTTTCAAATTCACTCCCGATTTTTGAATGAATAATTTATAAAAAAAAATGTAATCACATTTAGTAATACACACCGTATAAAATAACCACGCAATGTTAATTGCACGATTTTGCAAGAAACTAAAATGTAGTATATAAAATTGCTTAGATAGTTGATCGGTACAAGCAGTCTCAACGATCACTTGCCTACTAAATAATAACTTTTTATTACAAGACAGCTTTTACTCGACTGAGTTCGTCCCTGAATCTACCGCTGACCAATATCTTCATTACCCCACTTTTTAAATTCATTTTACCTGTTTACGTTTCTTATAAAAGAATAAAACACTTCCTTTATGTTTAAGATAATTTTGATAAATTACTTTATCGATAACAACTTTTACTTTTTAATATCAAGTCAAAACATATCCGCACACGAATAAAGATCAAATTAAAATCCACTGTTAATTAAAACAATTAGTGTTATAATTTCTCAAAATTAACTCTCGGCGTTACTTTATATCAGATCGCAATTAATAATAAAAGTACTTTGATTTTGCTTTCTCTCTTTTGATGCTTCGATGAATAGGCAACTGTTCGATACATCGAGAGAAATTTTTTTTAATGCCATTGTAATTATTTTTTCTGTTTGATATAAATTTAGTGTTTTATTTTTTTTACTTATCTTATATTTTTAGATTTTAAAATAAATATTTTACTTTCATACAAACAAAATTACACAGATAAAAAAATTGTAAACATTTATTTAAACTTCCGCATTTTTTAAATTAAACAATTTGTACAATTGCAGTTAAACAAAATATATGATAATTTTTTGACGACAATTTAAAATGACAGATGAAAATTCGGAATTTTGAATAAAAAAAAAAGAAAATTAAGAGATGAGTTAATGATAAGTATGATATATATTTAAATAAAATAATTATAATTTTTAATTGAGTTAAATTATATTTAAAGTGTGCAGATTTACGAAATCTATTATCACGGAAATACAAATGTGTTTCTGGACTGGTTCCAGGATGTTACGAGTTCAACTAAAGCCGGTTAGCGTATAACGGGACTTGCCTCACTTCTTGTATCTCTGTATTTTAAAATACTTATTTTTTACAATTATTCAACACACGAATTACTCATAGATGATTACAACTTGCAATTAATTTACATTTATATTAATAAATAAATATAAATATTTTTATACTAACTGTCAAATATTAATTTATATATTTATTTATTTAAAAATAATACATTTGTAAATTTTTATTATTTCATTATTTTTAAATTAATTATCATTTTTTTTTCATTTATTGATTATTTGAATATTTAAAAATAAAAATTTATTTTTAAATATTCAAAATTACATTTAATTTGCAAAATCTCAATAAATATATATATATATTTTTTTATTATAATTATAAGTAATATTTTAATCATAACAAAATTAATTATTCAACATAAGTATGAAACTGAATGACAATTAATTATTTATTTTAATTTTAAAGTTTAAAAAATTGAATTTTTATCAAAAAATTTATTTAAAATTTTTTAAAATAAATTTTGTGTCAAATCATTAAAATAAAAATTTTTAAATATTCAAATAAATAATTATTGTCATTATTAATAATCTGCTAGATCTATATACATATATATTTATTTTTGTTACATTTATACAGAAAGTTGCTTTCATTTTTACGATAGAACGAACAATTAGAAAAAAAAACTGATTTCACGAGTACACTTTCGCTTTTGAGAATTAAAATCCACAATAATTTTTTACACATAAAAATATTAATAAACACAAACGAAAAATAAATCATACGTTCATTGGGTAATAGCACGTGAAAAAAAAAAAAAAAAATTAGATAGTGTCGTTAATTGAAGGTAAAAAGTATAAAATTAAGTTAGACGTGTCCTACTTTCATTGCTAATGACAGGTACAGCAAAAATAAACCAACTATCTATTAAAATTTTTCAGTAAATAAATACTTATTAAGTAACATATGTATTTGAAATAATAAAAAGTACTTACATTGATGTTTATTGTAATCAAATTTATAAATAAAATAAACGCGCGCAGGACTTTTCCCCTAGTAACCCTGCGCGCGACTGAAAAGACCGCCAAGTTGAAACTCTTACCGATCCTCAGTATATTCTTCTTCTATATATGTGATGTATACAACTACTGTACCGCTAAAGTGTGCAATGTGTGTGAAGAGTCGGTACAATTGTATATTGTTGATACTTTTATTGACGCGTGCGCACTGAGAGTCAGATCACATTCTCTGTTTCTTGTATTACTTCCATGTGCGGTAGATCTGCGTAGATTCTCTGCTCCATTTCCATCTTCATTTTCATCTTTATCACTTTTATTAAATTCATACCTAATTGTTATGATAAATAATTTTATTTCCCTCCCTGCATAATTTTCAGTTTTCAGTTCAAACTCTATAAAAAAAAATCCATATGGGAATCCAGATTCCTATGTTGTTTTTGGATGAGTTCCCATATGGTTTCCTATAGGAATATTAATCTGTTCTTTTATTCATATACGCGTATCAATAGACGATTGACATAGAAATCCAGATATCCTAGATTCTATAGAAATTACTTATATAGAAACCTAGATTCCTATATGGATTTCCCATAAATAAATCCATATATTCAAATTCCTATATGGGAATCTAGGGACCCACAGTTTCCTGTGTGGATTTTCCAAATGGAAATCCATAAACCCATGGTTTTTCACATGGATTCTTATATAAATCCATGCAATGCCATATCGATTTTTGGATAGCTCTATTAAAAAATCTGTATGGGAATCTAGCCTAGATTCCTATGTAGATTCCCACATGGCGTTTTCGGATGGATTTCTATATGGTTTCCTGTAGGATCTAGCACAGATCCTGATATAGACTTTCACATAGGCTCCTATGGGAATCACACCATGCCAAATCCATATGGGAATCCTATGAAATCCCATGTTGATTTTTATCTCGATTTCCCATGACAGTTTCCTATGTGGATTTCCTATATACCATAGACCCTTTACATAACTCCATACTTTTCTATATGGATTCCTATGGGTTCCCATGCAATCCCATATGGATTTTTTTGATAGAGGATTAGTCGTGAAAATCTAGATAAGTAATGTCAGTTTTTTTTTTTATTAGAATTTATGATCCTTCGTCTTGTTGACACCAACGTCTGCTTTCCGACTTGCCCGGTAATTTTAATATATATATATTATTTACCTGCTGAAAGGATCAAACGGTACCAATTACTCATTTAGACATTACGGCATTAAACTCATCATGAGTAAGATGGAGCGAAAAAAAACCCTGACACTCTTTTCTATACAATACGTAATTACACTAATTATTTTATTTGCTCAAGGTTATAGACCTGGGATTATATTTACTGATAATGATATATTAAATATTATATAAAAAATTGGCTGTTTTAAAATTTTTCTTCATCATTGGAGGCATAAATTTGTGGAGAGAAATGATAAAGAATTAAATTGTGAGGAAGTTCAGATTAAAGTTCCGTTTGAGTTCACCAACTGGTACAGCAACTTTCACTCAGTCCTCACTTTTTTCAATCAGTTACACAATCGATTTTTACCCATTACATTTTTATTTATTTTGTTTTTTTTACAACTTTTTTTATTTTTATGCTGATTCTTATGAATTCATAATGAAAACTTATATAAGATGTTCTTTTTTTTAAATTACGAGCAAAGGCGGGATTGGGGTAAAATGAGACACCATTTTTGACAAACGTTTTTTTTTTTATAAAAATGTAGAATTTGTACAAAGTAATTGTAGGGGTAAAATTGACCAGTGGACAGTAGATAATTTAAAATTTTTTTAAAATAGTGGCCCATTTTACCTCAAACTCAACTTTCTGTAGTTAACAATAAAATAATTGAGATTACAAATTTAAAACAAAAATTTGGAGGGAAAATTTCAAATTTATCGCACTGTCAAAGTTGATCAACTTGCCCCATTTTCCTGCAAATTGTTATATATATAAATAGGTACATATATAGATATTTTTTGTCAATAAAAATATATAAACATTGAATTAAATTTGTTGGATTATGAATTTTTTGTTTGAAAAAAATAAAAAAGTTTTAAAATTATTTTCGGTAATTTGACGGTACATTAAAACCGTGACGATAAAAAAAATTGTTTTATTGCTGGTTGTATTTTTTTTTTTTTTAATAAAAAAAGAACAGGTAGAATTATTAAATATATATGTTTTATTTTTTATTTTTGTAATAAGAGAACATGAGTGCGCAGGAGGTAGCTGTACATTTTATTCATACGCGCCTTTTATATTTATCTTGTCTTGTAAACGTAGATGTCAATTACTGAAGACAAGTTATTATTTTGTGGCAGGTTGGTCTACTACTTATGAAACAATTAAGTCATTAAATTTATTAATACCCTTAATCACTTTTCAAATTGAACTATAAATTTATGTCATTGATATTTATTTATTTATTAAGTTCATATGCCAAGGCAACAGCCGAATGGCCATTTGTACAAAAAAAAACTATAATACAATCACGTAATTTCAATAACAATATAAAAACAATGTAAGGAACAATTTAAACATAAATTTGGCAATACAATAGAATAAACAAGCCTAGTAACTGCTATTTAATTCAAGATCTAGGAAATAATTTAAGGCTTTAATTTTAAATGTCTCAACGGAAAGTGAATTTACGAGATCAATCGGTAACTCTTGCCATAGACAAATAGTTGATATGAAATAAATATCAAGTAAATAATCAGAATACTCACGTTCATTGAATTTTTTTTTTTTTTTTTATCGAAGCGAATTAATAAAAATTTTAATATTTTATTTGAGAACTAAATTTTGCATACTAAATTATAGAATTTCTTTTATTTTTCTAATTAAAATTAGTAATAGTTCGGATCGATATTTTGTCGACTGAATTTAAAGGAATGACATTAATTTTTTACGCTTGTTAATAGTTTTTAAAATTAATTTTCATAAAACTGTATTTTGCATACTAAAAAAAAATCAAGTTTCGTTTTATTAAACTCGAAATTTTTGAAAGTTTTAATATTCTGACATGTAACTGTGTTAATTAATCCAACAAAAATAATTATTATGACAGGATATCTGCAACAAAATATATGTTGAAAGTTTTTAAAATACAATGAATTTAAAATTTGAGTTCAATTATAGCTCATTGAATACATTCTAAATAAAAGATCTCTTTAACTATTAATTTGCTGTCAGATCTTGTCGACCATATAATTTATTTGTCAATGAGCAGTGTAATGACAGCCCAAAAAAATCTACACTCTAATACTAGAGTAATTTAATTTAATTAAATAAATAGATAACACAGCTAAATAAATATGACACCATCATTACAAAACGAGAATAACAACATACAAAATAAATGATTATTTAGAAGTATACTTCTACCGTGTGAAAAAAATTCGTTACAAAAAAGTTCGACATGTGGGACTTTTGAATTTGAAACCGATTAAAACTTCAAGTGGAACTTTTTTTGAATTTTCGTAATTTTGATAGTAAAAAAAAAGTTTATCTCGGACTTTCTACGAGCTAATTTTGAGTAAAAAAAAAAAACGTTTTTAGAACATATTTTACCCTCATTCCGAAAAAGTTTCCATTAGAAACCTATAGTCCCATAAGAATCAAAAAACGTCAACAAGAAGTTCAAAATTAGAGATTTTTGAACTTTTTCGAAACGAGGGTAAAATGTAGTAAAAATTTTCTTTTTTCACTCAAAATTCGCTCATATAAAATCATTAGATAAACTTTTTTTTTACTATCAAAATTACAAACGCTCCACTCATTCTAATCTGTCTCAATTTTATAAATTCCACATGTCAAACTTTTTTTTTAATGAATTTTATTCACACGTGTTAAGAAATTTTTTTATTTTCAATGACAGAGAATTGAATTCCACTTAAGGAATTAAATAAATAAACAGTCATCCACTTCACGTTACCTCCGAATTCACTCCGAAAATTTTGTATTCTACATAAAACTTAAGAAAATAAATTAATTACAAAAAATTAGTAATTTTGAATAAAATTTCTGACAGGATAAAAATTCTTAATAAAATTCCTTTCATCATTAATGTCTAGAAACTCTTCATTATCATGATACCGTACGTTTTTTATTGAATAGTTTGTCAGGCGGTATAATAATTGCGTTCTATATTCTTTGTAAGCAGGACAACTGAACAGAAAGTCCTTGAGTGTCATTGGGTATCATTTTGATTTATATGTGAAATAGTAACATATATTAAAACTATAGAATTTTTTTCATAATACAAATTTTTTACATTCCAGATTTTTTTTTCTGATACAGTCAGACCTCGTTATAAGACTATCACTCTGTCTTTTTTATAAACCAGGTATCGCGATAGTTTGAGAAAGAAACTAATAGTCTTATAACGAGGTCCTACTGTATTCATTACAGAAATCTTCAATTTTCCAGAAAGTCTCGAGTGCTTTACGTCAGAATTTCTCATATGATCTCCTGCATGTACACATACTTTCCTGTTCCACAGAATTTAATATTTAAATATATTTATTACGTTTTTTCTCAAACGGAGTAAAAAAAATTGTAATTACTTATAAGTAATTCGATTTACGATAAATAATTTACTCAATATATGAAAAATAAATTTCTAGATTCTAGAGAATCAGTAATAAAAATATATAAAGGCTCTATTTTTCCCAAAATCGTAAGAAATTTTTTTTTAGACGTCGAAAATAAAATTTTTTAGTCTGATTTTTTTAAAAATATAAAATATAAAATTTTATGCTCCGACGAAAATTTCAAAATAACTAAAGATATTTAACTTGAATGTAATTAGCTTATGTAATTTTAAAGCATTACCATATGAATTTAAAAATAATGACAGGAAAATCCAAAAATGAATGACACTTTTATAATAAAAATTTGTAACCCGATTGCAGACATCAGTAAACATAAATTTCCATATTTAATATCTGGCTTATGACAAAATTGAATAACAAAAGAAACCGCCCATTAAAAAAAAATCTAATCTAATTTACAAAAGTAACAATTAAACAAAATATAATTTTTCTCATGCTCGCTACCTATTTTTTGTACTGTAATTTGAATAAAAATATATTTATAAATCCATGGAAAGCATTACACTCCCAGTGAACTCATACATCCAATTCTTTCAGTACTTATTGTTTAATAAAAACACGAGTGCCAGTCGGCAACATTTCTTGTTCACTTGAAACGTCAGCTGAACTTTCTCTAGTGACCTTAAAACCGGTACATAAAGTTATCCGAGCTCTAAAGAAAGTGCATCCTCCCTCTACTCGCTTTATATATTTTTACCCACCGGTGAAAGATACTCATTAAAATCATTTTTAACTCAATACTCGATTACTTTATTTTTTCCATTGCATAATTTTCAGATTATTGAATAAATTCACACAAAAAATATTTTTTTCCATTATTTTATTTTTTACAGATCAAAAATTTTTAAAAAATATTAATATCTCTTATATTCAGCCTTTTTTAAAATCAGAATACTTTTGCACACAAACAATAACGTCTATAAATTTATATTTTTTAATTATCCGTTTAAATTTCAAATAAAATTGGCACCTTTGTAATTAAAACTTTTGGCAATTATGCAGAAGTGCAGAGTTCATATATTTTCTACTAACAATCATCCAATTTTATTCTTATCGCTTTTGGATAAATTTTATCAGCAAGAACGCAACGACGGATTTAATATAAAAATTGCATTTTGTGTAGATAAAAGTATTTTTAAAATATAAATTAATCCGTTGGTTTTATATTTGTATTCAAATTTTCTTTAGTATTCATTAAATCTCAAAGTTTTTGTTTGTCAATACGCGCAATCTGACATATACCATTAATTCAGAGTGAATTGATTTGTAAGTCGATCATAAAAATAAATAAAATTGCTTAGAGTGAAAAAAATACCGAAAAATCGATAGTTTCGTTCCGAGTACGCCAACGGGCTCATCAGTATGCGGATGTTGACGTACTCTACCTTAGACGATGTCTCTATCAATTCGAGCAAAACTAAAACACTGCAGTGAACTCCACTGTATTAACCCGGTAACAACCGGAAGCGGATAGTAGCGAATCCCTCAGCATCTATATAGAGTTGTAGTGATCAAAGTAACAAAAGTATGTCAATTCAAATTTATTCAAAGCTTACAATTTAGTTTTAAAATATCGAAATATGAGCATGTTACAGCATATTATAATAATCTATGATAGCTAACTTTGAAATTAAGGCGGGAGTTTTTTCTTTGTTGTCTAGTTGGTGACCGACCTAATGAACTTTGAAAATTGAACTTTCGCAATTTGAACTTTGGTAAATTTTAACTTTTATGAATGAAACAACCTATTAATATTCAAATGTTAACGCCAAAAATAGCGGTACACATAGACTATACTATGATTCGAACTTAACGTCATAAGTATAAACTTTTGATGAATGAATGAGTGATGATGAATGAAATTATTTTTGATGAAAGAAATATAGGGGTGTGCGAATAATTCGAACTTACGAATTATTCGTTCTGAATCGAATATTAATATTCGATTCGAAATCCGAATCGAATAATTCGAATTTTCTATAAAAAAACTTGGAGAAATTAATTTCGAGAATTTTAAAATATTGCGTGAGTAACCTTTTTCTTATTTATTTTTTTTCAAACGGAAATTAATAATTATAAAAACCAAAATGAATTGAAAAGATCTCTTGCCAATAATAGTATCTAGATTTTTTATGTTACTGACAAAGATGAACATACATTGAAATTGAGCAATTGTTTTCTCCGGATAATTGATTTTTAATCAAAAAGTATACTATTATTCGTAAGTAAAATATTTTGATACATGATGTAATGGAATTCAAATTGGAAACAATAGAAAATCCAGTGATATTTCGATAATTCGCGAATTGTTCGAACTATTCGCGATTTATTCGAAAATTTCCGAATTATTTGAAATTTTTCGAATTATTCGTGAACTTTCGAATTATTCGGGAACTTTCGAATTATTCGATTCGATTCGATTCGAACGATATTCGCACACCCTTAAAGAACTACTAAATTATTCAAAGTTCAAATTCAAATTTACAAGAGTTCAAATTGCCAAAGTTCAAATTTTCGAAGTTCATTAGGTATGGAGCTGTCTAGTTTATAAAATATTGTGTTTGAATAAAAAACAACTGCTTTAAAACAATTTTTGTGTGCTAGAGCCTCGTTTTCGAAGAGGCGATATCCGTCGTGATTATTTAATATTACCAAACTGTCGCACCATGAAATATGACAAATCGTTCTTAATGAGCGAGCTATTAGAATATGGAATGAGTTAGTGCTTGTACGCAACAGCCCACATTTAACGAATTTAGGAAAACATGTTGTAATTAGTTCTTGAATAAGATGATTACAAATTCATTAATTAATTAATTTGTTAATAAATTAATGATGAATGAAATGATATACTAACCAAATTATTGTTATACATATATTATTAAACTATTGTATTTTTATGTCGCTTGTTTAACAGCTATATATACTATCATGTAAAACTATATATTTTGGATGGCCGCAAGGAGTAATGACTCTATGTCCAATTGAATAAATGAATAATAATAATAATGATAATTTTGTAACTTCAGATAAATATTTTCCACCCTCCGCCGCCCATGTTACGGCAATAAATAAATTATATTATTATTTAAAATTATTTATTTTGTGAATTTGACAAAAGCGACAATTAATTTATCCTGTTTTTCCAACTTATAAGGATATATAGTTTAGCCATTAATTGTAATTTTTACACAATCGACTTTATTTTCATCAATCCGCCGTCAAATCCAACAGATTGAGAGAATTTATTTATGGATATTGTGGTTATTAAAATTTAAAAATTATATGGAGCTCTGAAACTGCATAATTTTTTTTCTACATACATCAATTATTTATTTTTAAAATTATAAATATTTTCATCTAAAATTTAAAAAAATTTTTATTTTATTTATTTAAACATAATTTTTTTCTACACTTTGTAATACAGTAAATTAATATATGGCTTCATGTACGCATATTTCAGCACTAGCTTAAAAAAAAAATTATACAAGACATAAATTTAATATTTACTTATTATCATTATCAATAATAAAAATGATTTTTTAAAATCAAAATTTGGCATAAAAAAATTTCCATTAAATAATTTTAAAAAAGTATTTTATTGCCACGAATGATCCACTTGCTTTAAATGTATAATATATATATCAATATATATAAAAATACCATTTAAAATCTATGTACATAATTAATATTTAAACTAAAATTTTTAAAAATTATATTTATTTTTAAAATTTAAAAAAATGGATCATTGTGGCAAGAATTTTTTTTTTCAATTTGTATCGTAATATGGCGAATTTTTTATATTTACTCTCAATGTAAAGATAAAAATATAAAATAGTCGCGAAATTACGATGAGAGTATGTAAGATATACATATATATAAGATATATATAATGCAGAGATCATCTGAGAATGACATTATCAAAGGTAAGATCTCTACTATCTCGTTGAGTTGATTTTTTAAATGGATTCCAAGGAATACGTCGGGCAGCATGAGCCGTTGTGACAGATCCTGCTGGACTTGGCTGACCGGAAGACACTCCTGAAGAACTACTTGCTGACACGCTGCCTTTATCATGATGACTAGTCTTCACAGGTTTCTATAAATATTTTATTTACTTATTAACATTTTATATTTACGATATGGTATCATATTTATATTCATATTTTTATTTTAATTTTGACTCATTATCATTTTTATGTGTAAACTATTCATTTATACAAGGATAGAAAAGTATAAGGATATTTATTTATAGACATATTGGAAATTATGACGTTTTGCAAGAAGAGAAAATGAGAAATTTTTTTTTTTCAAGGGCATTCAGGCAATACCCCCCTCCCCTGACCCCTCCTCCCACACATTTTTTTAAAATATGCAATGACTTTGAACTGTCATTCATATTAAAATTTCATGAATTAATTAAAAAAAGGGGGAAATATTAATGGAAAAAAGGATGCAGTTAAAATTTCACCGAAATTGATTTGAAAAAATTACTTATGGTTGTAATCAATTAGAATTTAAACAAAATTTGATAAACAAATTCAAGTAAAATCATTATGTCAATTTGATAATTCGAATTTTCAAATTTTCATGGTGGCCACAGATTTTTGAGATTAAAATTCCCTCAATTTTTCAGATATTCCAGTCAAACAATTCAAAAATTCCCTGACTATGTGTAGTCATATTAAATCATTGGAAATATTTATTTAATTTAAAATAAAATGGTATTAGTCAGTTTAATCAATAATTAATCATTGTCGTTAAATTAAAATTTTTTTTATTATTTGTCAATGTTCATTATTTTTTTTTGTTTATTAAATGAATAGTTTTTTATTTTTTATTTGAAATCCGTATTTTTATATAACTTACTCCATAATAAAATGTAAATAAATTTTTCATTTTCACTAGAATAAATTTCATAAATAAGAATATTTCATAGAATATTAATAAAGTATTAATGAAGTACGCGAATAATAAATATAGTGAAACTAATTAGTCTATTACTTATGTGTACTTTTAATGTTTTTAGTTTTTAAACTTGTCAATATGGATGTTAATAGCTTGAAGATCCTGGGGATTGGTTTCTACTAAGACATTTTTTTTCTAACAGCCTTGATAATTCTAACTGCTTCATTTTTTCGCTATTGGAATCAATTTCTACTAATTTTTTTTCAAGATGGTTTTACAACCGCATTCGCGCCACGTCACTTTTTGGAAAGTTTTGACAGAAAACTAAATTTGTCGGATTTTTTCAGTCAAAAGAAAGAAAGTGAAAATTTTTCCAGCTTTGTGACGAAATTCCCTGACATTTCCCTGGCTTTTCCAGTATATTTATAATTCCCTGACATTTACAGGTTTTCCAGAAATGTGGCCACCATTTTTGAGTAAAATCTTTATATCAATTTGATAATTCGAATTTTTAAATTTATTTAACAAATTTCGTTTTACTCCTAATTAATATTAACTGAGTACGTTGTCCTGCAAGTACGTTGGCCTTTTTTTAATTAATGCTTCAATTTTGTTTTAATAAATTAATCAAATTTAAATACTGTCATGACAACTGAAATTCATTGACTATTTTACAAAAGTGGAGGTACTGTCTATGAATGCCCTTAAGGATGAGTAACTTTCCCATGGAAAAAAAAATCCGTATGAGGATAAATTTAGAAAAGTATGGATTTATATGAGTCCATAAACAAATTTATATAAAATCTATATAGGGTCAATAAAATATAATTACGCTGTTAAAAATTTTGCTCGATTTTCAAGAATAATTCCATGAAATTCAATAAAATTTATTAATTTTACAGGAATATCGACTGTTGGCATAATTTAAAAAAGTAACGCATAATCTTCAATGAAAATACATGTTACTGTTTAAAAGTATACACTGTAAAAAATCGGGAGTGAATTCGGATTTTATTTTAATCTAAATCCATTCCGTCACTCTGAATTTTTTCTTTTCTGCGGAGTGATTTCGAAGTGATCTGGATTTTATTTAAGTTTGCATTCACTCCGATTCGAGTTCTAATATTAAAATAAACTCTCCGTCGAAGTGAATGTCACTCCGAGGGGATTAATAAATAAACAGTCATCGACTCCGCAAATTTTTTACAGGGTATGCTCTATGTGATTAATCAAATTATTGGGTTTAAATTAAATAAATTTAATACGATAATTTTTAACAGTAAAAATATTTTAATGAGAGTAATAATTACTTTTAAATAATTTCTATCCATAGGCGTGACGAGTTTAAGACTAATTGAGTCTCCACACTGTTTAATCAAGCGCACAACTTGTTCATGGGAGGCCCATTTAACATCTTTGTCATCGATGTTAACAATGAAATCGCCTTCCTTCATTCCACCGAGCTGCGTTTAAAAAAAACAGACATTAATAATAATATTGATTAAATTAATTAATTATTACTTACATCAGCTAATGAATTGTGATCAACGGCAGCAATAATAACAGGAGCGTCTCCTCTTACACTGAAACCAAAACCTTCACCACCAGGTCCACGTTGTAATTGAATAGATCGTGGAGCTGTCCAGTGTCTTTTAGCTGAAAATATGGCTACGGGACCGAGTGATTTGAACAGATCATCAACTCCGTGTTGACTGAAATCTGGATGCGTGATACTTAATTGGAATTTTGTTGATGCTAAAAATAATTAATTATTAGTAGATAATAATTTTTTTTATTTCTTTAATAAATATATAAATATATAATACCAATTATATGCGGAGGATCAAGTAATTCTCGCAGATCATCTTCATCACCAGCGTCATTATAATTTTTCAAAGTCGCATCATGTGCTCGTTTTAATAATTTAGCTAATGCTTGTTTGCCTTTTAATTCTCTGCACATTCTTTGTAGTCGCTGACTTTCTTCATGCAGAACTAAACTTTCTCGTAAATGCGCTCTCCCTATTTAAATAATTTACAATTCATATATTAATATTTAATAACAGATAAGTTCATTACATATTTGGGACACTAATAATTTAAGATCCTCAAAGTTTTAGACAGCTAACAATTTTAGAATTTTTTTTTTTTAACAAATCAAAGTAAAGGGCCCAGTTTCTGACACTCAGAATTTCCTGTGCTGTAGTTTCTAACACTGATATTTAAAAATTATTAATTACATATTCATTAAGATACGTGATATTAAGTATAAATAAACTAAAATTATTAATTGAAAAAGAAATTAAATTTACTGTAAATATACAAAAATTTTTTTAAAGACATAAACAATTTAATTTATTTTATAAAATATAAATATAGATATTTACGTAAACAAACGAATTATCAGCAATATTGAAGATCATAATTTAATTTGAGGCTCAATAACTGGGACATATTTATAAAAAGACCTAGAACCCGATCAGGGAACCGGTACCTGATCACTCATGTATTTCTATATCTATATTTACTAAATATAGAAATACAAATACATGAGTGAATGGGTACTAGGTCTTTAGCCTCATAGATATAAAGAGTTCAGAAAATGTCGGTCATTTTTGAAATTTTTCGTTCGCTCAGTAGCCCAGTGCAAGCAACAGAAATCGCCATATTTTCAGACGTTATTTCAAAATTTTGAAAAAGTTCCTAATATCAATTTTTCAGCACTAGCGTAATATTTTGCACGCGTGTCGTTTTTCATATATTTATTGTAATGTATATTTTCGTGTCGTTTGTTTATTTTTTTTGCTTTCGACCAATCACGTTACGAATAGTTTGGCTTCACATATATTTCATCTAAATTTTATTATAGAATAATTTAATTTTTAAAAAATCTAGTATTTTTTTTTTTACTTTATTTGAGTCATTGCTGGTTCAAACTCGATAGGTTTTTTTTTAGCTATGGTATGTCTTCCTTAAATAAAAGAACGATCTGATCAAATTAGATTTTTCGGAAAATCTACGGTTTCCGTGGCGCCACCAAATGATCGCGAATTCTTATAGAACTCGACGAAATAAGACTTTTTTTTTTCAAAATTGTTGTCTTCAATTGCACTTTCCGGAAAAAATACAAAAAAATTAAAGATATGAAAATCTATGAAATATTTCATCTTTTTGAAAAAATCGCATTTTTCTCGAAATCGATTTTTCTCAAAAACTAAGCGAGATATCGAAAAATTTTATTCTTTAAGAAAGTCTTATTTCGTCGAGTTCTACAAGAATTCATGATCACTTAGTGGCGCCACGGAAACCGTAGAATCCCTAAAAATTAGTATATATACAAAATAAGTGTCTTTTTTTTTTCATAATAACGCTTATAGATAAATTTGATACTGAAACGCGATATCTATTTCTGTAATAAAATAATTACTCAGCTTCGATAATTGAAACTGTGATTTAAATTTTTCAAAAACAAGTGGGCTCTTTTTTTTTTAGTATAATAATAAAATGTCCATATTATAGTAATTTACCTAGAGCTCTCCGTTCATGATCATCTTTAGGAATAACATTATCCATTTGAGTTTTCCCATCGCTCTCTTGGATATGTTCCAACGTGAGTTTTGTTTCTGTTCTGAATTCCGCAATAGGCTTAGCCAGTAATCCAGCAGCGAGGTGTTTATGAGCAAGTGCTAAATGGTGTTCGCGCTTGACAAGAACCAGAGAAACCCAGGATTCAGGTACGTAATCACGAACAGGTTCACGTGATATTAATCCATGTACGTCATTATAGACAGCAGCAACTTGAGCAGCTTCTTGAGCAAGATCCAAACAGATATCAGTATTTCTTGTATCACGAGATTGTAATTCGAGTTTTTCAAATAAACATTCTCGCGCTTGAGCCAGCATCAGCTGCACCAACATGTCCAGCATGTCAGGACCAAGATCCATACTCGGTGCATTTGTGAAATTTTCATGGATGTAACGAAATGTACCGGCAGCGCGTAAAAATGCATCGACAGCTTGATCAAGTCCTTTGGTACTTCGTCGGTCTTGTTTAGCTCCCAATTGTGTGTACAGAGCACCGGCATTGAATAGAATCGATGCTTTCTCAAACGCTACTGTTCTTTGACAGCTCGGTACTCCTGTTAATGAGTCGAACCATTCGAAATAAATACCGAGGCTTCGATCCGGTGGGAAGAAACGTCTTTCAATGAAATATAATTGATTGTAGTAACGGAATAGTAAAGCTATTCCTGATGCATCTCGCGTTGGTGTTCGTGTTGCCTGAAATATATTATTTTCTTTTAATATTTATAAATAATTAGTCATATTTTTTTTTTAATTGAATATTAACGATTTTTTATTTTTGTTTTTAATAATTGCAAATTTTTGTGATTCAATGGAAAGTAACTTTGATATTTAACTACGAGATATGGATTCAAATTTCTCTAAAGGAATTTAAAAAATTTTTTTCAATTATTTAAAAATTATCAAACTTATGATACTGAAATTATCCGACGTCTAAGTTTTGAATTTTTTAAAAACAATAAATTTAAAAAAAAAAATATTTGAAACAATTGCACCTATAGTTTTTTTAATTTTCTACATGTGTATATTCGGTAGCACGACTTGTAGTTCGCGGATAAAATATCCCCGAAAAAATATCCGAATATAAATTATCCGATAGACAAAATATCCCCGGACTAAATATTCAAGAGACAAAAATTCGTGACAAAATATCCTGTCGATAAATCTTATTCAGAAAAATATATTTTAAGTGAAAAAATAATTAATGGTTTTCGATCAACGGGTACCGTACCATTCCAAGCATATGTGTTGACCTATTTCCAAAATAATACCCACCCGAAATCTGTAAAAAAAGGGCACAGTACGATTTCAAGCATATGTGTTGATCTATTTTCAATATCACACACTCAAATTTTAGGTGCGAATAGATTAAACATTTCTGATAAAAGGGTACCGTACTATTTATATGAAACGTATTTATATTATAAGATATTTTGTCGGGGATATTTTATCTATCGAGTATTTAGTCCGGGGATATTTTGTCTATCAGATAAAATGTATTCGGATATTTTATCGCGGATATTTTGTCGCGGATATTTTGTCTTCGGATAATAAGTGATGGTACCGTATATTTTTAGTTTTTTTTCTTTTTAAATTAAATTGTTGAAAAAGAAAAAAATTCAAAAATTGTTAATTGTCTGCTAACTTCAGGATCATATCAAACTTTAATTTCATTTCAACTCTGATGCAAATTTTTTTGTATGAAATAAAACAATAGTTAATTTAAAGTTTTATAATTTTCAAAAGTTTTTGAAAAGCTTACAATTTATAAACTTGAAATTTCAACTCTCTAATTTCCCAACTTTACTTTTACACAAATCATGATCTTTGTACCTCTAATTAATTTAAGTATTTAATTACATCTGATTAACTATAAAACACTAAACTTTTTTTTTTAGCAATAAAAAATAAATAAAAATTATTACCTGTCGTGTTTCCATAAGATCAGCAATTGCTTCTTCATAATGATCGCCATCTTCACTGTAATGTTCTAAGATGAAATCCTGAAATGAAACAATACTTTGTTTAAATACATACTTATATGTATATAACCTATACCTATATATTTATACATACATTGTAACTAAGGGTAACTCAAAAATATTAAATCAATATTTATAAAATAACCTTACGCAGTCAAAGTGTTTTACAATTGAAATAAATAAATAATAATTAAAATGGTGATAATTACAATAGATCTTATACGCAAACGTTCTGAACACAATGAAGGCGAAATTTCGACTTTAGAAGAAATAACTCTTCATCAAGAAAATATTGAAAAAATAGAAGTTATCGACAAAATTTGTCGTAATTTAAAAATCCTTTTAATGCAAAATAATATAATAAGTAAAATTGAAAATTTAAATATGTTAAAAAAACTTGAATATTTAAATTTAGCGCTTAATAATATTGAAGTAATTGAAAATCTTGAAGGACTTGAGAGTTTAAATAAATTAGATCTAACTGTTAATTTTATTGGCGATTTACAAAGTGTTAAAAAATTGAGGTACTAATTTATTAATAAATATACACTGTTAAAAACCGCGGTGGAGGTGTTAAAATTTCCGTTGTTAAATTTCAACAATGAATTTGAAATTTCCTCCAGATAATATTTATTAAATTTTTATATTTTTTTATATGTAATACATTTTTTTTCTAATTTCTATACGTGGATTTTTTTGTATCACCAGTATTTTAACACCGCCTACATCTGTGTTATTTTATTTTAACACCACACGGTGTTAAATTGAGTCCATTTTTAACACATCTCTTTTTACAGTGTAATTAATTAAAAATTTAAACAAAAAAAATTTTGGTATTTTTTTTTTATTTTTTTAGATGTAATGAAAATTTGAAACAACTATTTTTAACCGGAAATCCTTGTACAGAATACTTTGGTTACCGCGATTACGTAATAGCGACACTACCGCAATTAAAAGAACTCGACATGACAGAAATAACACGATCCGATCGGATTAAAGCACTCCAAAGGTACGCGGAAATTGAAGGAGACGTCATTAGAGGCTATTGGGATTACTCTAAAATTAGAAAAAAACAAATAGAACGTTTTAATCAGCGAGAAAAATTGACAATTACGGAAATAAATGAAAGCTCTGACGCTGATGAGGAGGCTGAAAATTCAAAGTTTTGGAATAGCAAGAGCTATCACACGCCAGAAGATCGGATCGCGATTGCCGAAAAAACTATTGAAATAGCGGAGAAGAAAAGTGGAAAAAAAAATGAGAGATCGGATAAAACTAAATTCGTTCCGAAATTGTTTAATCCTGAAGGCAGAGCTTATAATATCAATCAAGCTAAAGTTTCTTTTACTTTGAACGATGATGATCGTGACAACATTATTCTTGAAGTCATTTTGTACAAGTATGTAATTTTTTTGGATTATTGCATGCAAAAAACAGAAAAAAAAAATACAGTTTCATACATAAAATCCAGAAACGCGGCTTCGAATTGAAAACGAAACATGTGACAAAATTTTTAAAGAATTACAGTTTGAGAAAAATAATTTTATTAAATATAATTTTCAGCAGTAACTTTTACAATTTAGGATGTACACTATTCTCATACGAAAAAATATATATCCAGATATATTCGGGCAGATCTGCATGTATATGCGACTTACATAAAAATATGTGGCATATATGCAGATTTACCCGGATACAATAATTTTTTTTACATGGGATTGGCTAAAGTTTTAGTAAAATCCGGAAATTTTTATTTGAAATTGTAATTTTTTTCGTGTGGAAATATAAGATTAATAATAAGTATAGTAAGCAATAAAAAAAAATTCAAATTTTGATAAAAAAAAATTATTACTCGTAATAAATAATTGCTAATCTCTTTTTAAAAATTATTTTCTGTACTTCATGTACCTGAAGATCGAAACGTTTTTCGCGCAACGAAAATGAAAAATTTATGTAATTTGACTGCTTAAGGGGTAGTTGGGGGTGGCCTGCGATTTCCGGCTGACATACTAGCGCGTATACGAAAAATTTAAAAACTCTAGTTCCAGTAGACTTCTTACTTGTCAATTTGTTTTCTGATTTTCGTTTCGCGAAAAACGTTCCGATCTTTAGGTACATCTGTACTTCAAAGTTTTAATTATCTAGTAAAAAATTAAATTTTTTTTTGCTGACTATTCGCGTAAAAAAATATGTATGTAAAACTTATATGCCACATATATGCCCCACATATTACATATATGCGCGTAAAAACGAATATGTTCGATAAGTTTTGCAAATATGTTTACATATATGTTGACATATATGCGGTCATGCGGTGATATCTATGTCGACATATATATCATCATATATACAAAATATATATACATAAATATACCTTCGCGCAAAAAAACAATATGTGACATATATTTTTTGCATATATAGATTTCTGTGCGAGTATTTGCATTTATAATATTTATTTTACAATCGCAATGCCGACTACTAACAACAAAATTTTTTCACACATACAATTTGTGTCAATATTTAAAATATATAGATTTTTTAAAATTTTCACGCGTTTCTAAAAGGCGGCAAAATAGATTTTAAATAAATTTAACAAAATACTATTTCATTGCTAACAGTTACTTCTTCGATTGCAATCATCGCTTTCATATATAAAAATTATTCCGTCGATATATTTAATTTTAGTTAATATAGGAAAACAATTATTCAATTAAAAGACTGAGTAAAAATTATCAGAATAATTAAAAGTTATTATATTGATTAAAATAATTATCACAGTTAAAGTAAATACTCCACCGTGTGAAAGAGTAATTTAACATAGATAATAAATTTAAAAATACACAGCAAATATATGTTCCACTTAGAACTTCTGATATAATTAATAATATATTGTCTCAATACACAACATATATGAACGTTTATATATATTTTACAAATTAAATATATCTTAGTATACCTCAGGTGTAAACTATTAAAAAAAAATTAATAAAATTTCACTTCTAAATTCGATAAGTCATCGATTCTAAATTATGATATGTCAACATATATATTTATATATACTGAATGTAATACAATATAACAGGATAAAAAAATATATGTATTACAACATATATGTAAACAGTATATGATACGGAAATATATACATATATAAAATTTCTAAAATTTCATAATATGTAATTTTTTTTTTTTTACTAAATAATTATAATTTAAAGCCGGAAAATTATAAATAAGATTTCACACATGATCGAATATAAAAAATTCTAATGATCATCGTTATTGCCACATATTTTTAAATATATAACGCTTTTATATATTTATATATAAGCCGATATGTTGTAAAATGTATAGATCTACAGCTCGCTCTTATAGACTTTACATTAATCATTATTTAATCAATTAATCATCTATAGTCTTACAGGCTTAACAGCTCTGTTAATTGTAATAAGAAATTATTTTCTGAGCAATTTTTATTTTTACGAATAATTTTTTACTTAAAAATAAAATCATTAGATTTTTTTATCGCTTCTAATTTACTCAGTCTTATAAAAGAAGAGGGGGGGGAATGGTCTCCATAAGAAAAAAATGTCAGTATCTACAAGGCCCATTTTGCCCAATTTAGTTCTAATTTTTAAAAAAATTCAAGACCCTCTCCCTCTATATAAAAATTTATATTCGAAATTTTTAAAAATTCAAAAAGAAAATTTAAATAATGAAATTTTTTTTATCTCCAGACATCTAGATACGTCATACGTAGAAGCTGATGTCCAACCAACTTACGTACAAGTAACAATAAAGGGAAAAATTCTCCAACTATCACTTCCGTGTGAAATATCAACAGACTCAAGTGTCGCAAAAATAAATGTCGCAACAGGTAATTTATTAATAACTATGCCACGTTTAACCCCTTTGCCATCTGTGGTAAAACCCGAAAGTTACGCAACTAAAACAACTTGCAAAATTGATAGTAATCGTAACAAACCAACCAAGATCGTAAGATCTACACCTGTTATAACTAAACGAGAGTTATTGGAAATCGGGCCAAGAAATAACGACATGGATTTTTCTAAAATTTATAAATCACCAGAGTTTAAAAAAGACTCGAATAATTTTAAAAATAAAAAGTCTGCCGACTTCATAGACAATCCCGATGTTCCTCCATTAGAGTAAATAAAATAATTTTTAAAGTCTTACCTTAAAAGGATCTTGGAAATCAATGTCTTTAGTTTCTTTTAATCCCAATGGGATCATCGGCATGACTGGCTCTTGTCTGTAAAGTAAATAATTTATATAAAAATTTATACCAAAAATTTTATTTAGTTTCCAATTTTTAAAGTTCAAGCCAATAAAAGATTTAAAAATTTTTAACGACCGATAAATCATCGCCCGGTCCCGTATGTTCGACTTCCCGTTACAAAATACGCCAGCAAATTGACACGAAATGTATCAGCAGATAAAAAAATTCTTTGGTTAAAAAAAATTTAATTAACATTGGACTTGAAAAATATTTTATACCAACAAATTTATTATTTAATTGATGTAAAAAAAAAACTAATTAATAAATTAGATAATATTAAATATATATTGTAACACGCGCTCATAATTACATCCTGTATGATGGCTTTTATTTTATAAATATTAATAATAATATATAAATATATATATTAAGTCGGTATACTGTAGTCTAGTTAATAATGCTAAGGACCATAAAGCGATGATGAGATCAACTGGTGCTACCATGCGTACCCAAGTTAGTTAAAAAGAAGAATATAAGTGAGGTAAAAATAAATTAAAAAAAAAAATAAATAAATGTATGGAATAGATAAAGGAGGTAATGGATAAAGAGAACATGTATGATAGAGAATGCAGAGAAGTGTAAAGTATCCGCTGAAGGATGTTTATAGGATGTTATAGTAGGCGGACAGTGACCCAGGAACCGAAGCATAGCGGATGGACCGACAAACTCAGAACGTAAGTCCAGCAAAGGATAAAAGTCTTTACTTTACTTTACTTTTAAGTTAAACTTGTTGGGTGATGAGGAAGTGCTCAAGCATTACGTTCATTCTGAGGAACGTTCTCGCGCCTTTTATACGCTCCAACGTCATTACGTGTTTGTAAGAAATGTACGCGAGCATCTTCAGCATGCTTAATACAATACATGTAACGTATAACACATAACATTGCTCAAGAACCGCGATTATTTTAAATTCAATCCAGTCAACGAAACGATTATGGATAATGGATATTGTTATTTATATACGTCATTCAAGTTACGTTTGTTCCAATTTACGAGGAAAATGTTTTTTTGTACCTTGAGAATTTTAAGAGCTTATGTGCGCTGGAAAGTCGGGAGTAAATTAGGATTTTATTCGAATTTGAAAATATAGTCCGTACATGGAGTGAATGGGGATTTTTTTTTGTTGAATAATTTGAGACTGGAGTGATCTGAATTTTTTTTCAATTCACATCCACTGCAATCTGAATTTTTGAGGTTCAAATTAATTTCTCTGTGGAGTAAAAATTCACTCCGGATTTGATCAACGTTTACTCCGAAAATTTTTTTTAGAGTAGGGTAGAGGTACCGTTTTTGGCCACTTTAGGGCCAGTTTTGGACACTTAAAAAATTCAAATAAAATAATCTGTAAAAGACCCAATAACATAATCAATTTTTTAAATATGTCTAAAGATACTTCTATCCCACTATTAAAATGAAAATTTTATTTTCCACTTTTTCATTAATTATAATAAAGGATTAAATGTCCAAAAATGGAACAGTGGCCACAAATGGTACCTCTATCCTATATACGTGCGTTGAGTTTATTTTTGGGTAAAATATTTAGGTAAATAAAAATTAATAATCTAGAGAACGATCTCATCCATTTTTGGAAATTAAAAATTTTTTAATTGAGTTATTGCTTAATATATTTTGAAAAAGTATTTCAGTCATAAGAATGGATATTTTTGAGTTTTATCAGTTTGCAAGACATAAAATTATGATTTTATAAAATTATCCCGCATGGAAATAAATATAGATGAGAAAAATCTATGCAACATTTCTATTTTCGGTATTAATATAAATATATATTATAAATGTCGGCATTAATGTCAATACATATGATGCTGCATTTATGTAATTTCAAATACCAGACATGTAATAATTTTTTTAAGATATTTCTTCTTTGCAAACATCTGAGTAACATTTAGAGAAGAGTGGGGCGAAATGAGACACCATTTCTTAACAAAAAAAATTTTTCTTGTAAATATTTACATATAATATGAAGTCAAGTCTTTGGAAAAAAAAAGTATGGGGTAAGCTGGTCACCCCAAATAGTGCGTCTATTTTAAAATTTTGACAAAAAATTTTTTTCTGTTTTAAAGAATTTAAAAAATTCTAGTAATCATGACTGAAATTTTTGAAAAATTATTTCTATTTGTAAAATTTATGAAAAAAATGTCTCAATTTTTCCGAGTGCATTATTTTTTAATTAATTCACAAAGATTTGAAAAAAAAAAAAAGAAAAATAAAAATCGACATTAAAGTCTTTACTTTCAAATTATTTTTAGCTCCAAATAAATGTCCTACCGCACAACGGAATCGTAAAATGAAATAAAAATTTCATTGTTAAAATAAATAACCAGAATTCTTACAACTGAAAAAAACTTTTAAAGCTTCCATAAACTAAATTAATATGACAGTTTATTTATTTATTTAAACGTGACCGCGAATACCGAAACGTCTACTGCACTTACATTTAAGTTAAGTAACAAGATTAAAAATAAGAACAGATACTTTTAGAGGATTATGAAATATTGACTTTAGAAGGCTTTCAAATTCACCGCCAATTTAAAAATATTAAATAAATAAATAAATCTAATAATTACCCATCGACATTTTGATAGAGCTCAACAGAACTATTTAGCTCAGCGAGTTGTTCTTTCAGTAATTGAAGATTTGAATTAACAAAACTCAATTCCAATGCTACTGTTTCCTTTAATTTCCGGTTTGTGGTTGCTCTGAAAGTCACGGAATATATTTTTTTTTTGTTGAAAGTAAATTATTTCACAAGTCTGATATAATTTCAGTAATTTCAAGACTTCCAGACTGGCTATTATATATATAATATAAATATATATGTATATGTATTTATATATACTTACTTGAAGAGATTTTCCGCACCAGCACGTAGTCTCAGTTCTTTGTTTATTTCTTGGTTGAGTTTACTTCGCCTGTTTTGAAGTTTTCCTCGACATGTCGCTACTCTGGGATCCGAACCCTTTAATAACAAGACAAAAAAAAATATGATAAATATATATTTATGTATTTATAACGCGTTCATAAAATAAATCCATGTGAAATATTATTTATAAGACAATAATATTAATAAATTAAAAATAAAAAAAGTAAACCGTGTTAACTGTACGTTTAATGGCAAAATGCAAAATAACTTGCGGTCTTTAAAATGGTTAAAATTGAAGACGTTTAAATACCGTAAGTTGAAGTACTTTGAAGAAAGATATGCTCTTGATTACACATGTGGATTTTCTTTTACGGATATAAACCTGGTTAAATGTATGTGTTGGCATGTAAATATATTAACGGTTGTGAGAAATAAATGAATGAGAAAAATAATAATTTGCGACTCTATTAAAGCCTTTACATGACAAATTTTAAATTCATTTAATTCATTATAGTATTGAGTTTATGACTTATTTTATGGTTATAACGGTTTTATTTATATGTTTTTAATAAAAGGATTAATTATATTTTTAATTTGGAAATTTATTTTTGCGAATTTCGAAAATAGTTTGATGACTAAGTTATTTAATTTTGCAAATAATTATTTAATAAATTTTATTTATTAAGCTGATAAATTTTTTTTAATTATTTGATATTTAACTCTTCGGCAAGCCGGCTCGGTTGAGGCACACATGGATTTTTTTATGTCAGTAACTTTGAAGCGGCGTTATGTAGCTCTAGTGACTATTCGTGAAAAATTTTTGAGCTGACGGGTCTTTTTGGTGAAATGCGTTTGATTATCTCAGTGCGATTCGAAACATCAGAGTCAAAGTCACCCATGTGCCCTAAAAGATCCAGTTTGCTGGAGTCTTTAGTAATGTCAGTTTGTATATTTTAATTTTTATTTATTTTTTTTATTTTTTTGAGATTGTCATTCTATGAAAAAAATTATTATTATTATTATTGAATTAAAATATTTAGTATGGCAAAGAGAAATTGTGGGAAATTGCGTTATCTATTACGCGAACAACGACCGGTGGGTGATAAAACTTCCGAAGATGAGAAAGATTACGTAGAAGCTAAAAGAAGATTTAAATTTGACAGAAAAAATTTTTAATTGCGCTGATTACAAGTAATCAATTTGTGAAGATCGTGATACGTACTAGTGTCATGATTGTTGAAAATCAATAATACTATAAATAATTTCATCAGATTTTTCATATATTTCCAATTATAAATTGACATTTACCAACAAATATTTACTTATTTTAATAAAAAATTAATGACAATTTAATTTTTTTTTTTTTATTTAAATTGGAAAAAAATAAAGAATTTTCAGTTGGTAAAATAATAAGTTTTTTCAGTCGACACGTCTCACTTTTTTTTTCAAAGGTAAGACATTAAGTAGAAAACCTTGAAAGGATTTTTTCAGGTCCAGTTAAAAGTTGTAAATTTTATTTTAGAAGATGCGTTTTTGTCCTAAACTAATAATCGTAAAAAAAAGTTATCACATGTTGACAATAAATCAGAAAATATTCTATAATATTCCAGAATTTTTAATTTAAATTAATAATGGCTTTAGTAAAATTATTCTTGTAAGGGTTAAAATATGAAAATTATTTATTATTATAATTTGCTTTTTATGATCACGTCCTTATTTAAGATTCGTCACGATAAATTATTAGATTTAAAAGTAAAAGTCTTTTTATAAACTTTACGATCACATAAAACTTTTTAAAATAATAATAATTTTATATGACAGAATGTAATTTTTAAATATGTCATATTTTTTTAACCGTATAAATCCTTCCCAAGGTGAACTACCGTAGCAAATATTTATCGTGATTCAAAAAATAAAAAAACTGCCCAACTCGTTTAAAAAAAAAAAAATTTATTTCTAAATTATGTAGCAACAAAACCACTTTGGACTCAAAAAACATCTTACATAAGCTTACATAAATATTGCAAGCATATATAAATATCAGACAACATACAGTAATAGAAAATAAATATATATATTTATGAACGATTAACGATATATATATTTCATAATAATCATAACCAATGATTTAGTCTTACAAACAAAAAGTTCCGGGTTTAAATACTACCGACTGATTTAATAAAAAAACCTCCGTCTAAATCTATGACTTTAATTTTCAAGCTTATAAGTTTAATGAGAACGTGTAACGATTAGATTTATATTAGTTTTATTATTACTCAAGAATATAAGTTAACTCTCTCAGAGACTTAGTCTCTTCTCATAATAACTTTAAGTCTTCGAGACTTGTCGCCGATCAACATTCGAAAGCTATTAAGGAGACGAGTTAGTAATGCTCTTACTTAGCACTAACATTAATAAGATTTACTTGTATATATGTATGTATATATATAGTATTGAAGGATATAGTAATGGAATAAAAAAAAATCAAGTACGTGCGATGAGTTTATGAGTCTAACGAGTCATCAAGAAAACAATTTTTTGTATCCCAGTACTGCCTTATTCGAGTTAATCATTTTGAGTTCATTAATCATAAGATATTAATGATAATGACTTGCTCGATTGTGAGTAAGATTTTTTATTCATAATTTGTTTTTTTTTTCTTTTTATTAAATTATTATTCTAATAATAATGTTACAGTTGAGGTAACTGTTATCAGAGTGTGCACAGGTGCATGACATTAAATGTAACGCAGTAAAAGTGAAGGGAATATAACACATTCCAGTTGACCCGTTCACTATCGTATAGAAAACTATCGATAAGCTGGAGAAAAATTATAAATTATTTGTATTAATGGTGACAGACACTTGTGAAAATTTATGGTTTTTAATTGAATTAAAGTTTGTAGAAAAAAATGTGAATTCAATTTTTGGTCACATTTAAGCAATTATTCTAATTAGTGTGTAATTTTGATTAAAAATAAATTTGTGATTTTTGGAATCGACGACGGGTCAATAAAATTAAGTGCGAAATTTTTAGGGGTATGTTTTTTTTTATGCTTAAAAAAATTTAATTATGAAGAGACGGTAGAATTTTTGAAAAAATGATGACGATACGTAATATAAAAAAATTATTTATTATTTGAGTTTGAAAGAAAAATAGTTTCTGTATTTTTATTGAAATCTTCATAGCGGTCTTTATATGCGACCGCTAATTTTATGATATTTTGAATTTGAAATTTTGGCGCGAAACGTAGTAAGTTTTTTTGTTGGTCCAAAATTATTCAGATGTTACTGTCCATCTTACGGCAATAAATTAACTAAAATTCAATTACATTTGGATCAAAAAATGTAATGCAGTAGTGAAAAATTGAATGCTATGCCAACTAAAATCATTGACGTTCACTTGATTCAATAAATTAAAATTTTATTATTATAGACCGTAGTATAGTCATTTAATCCTATAGGTTATCTTAAGGTTATTTTACGTAATTAATTATTTCATATTGAAATACTAATAATTAATTGATAAAAATGTAGTTATTGATTATGAGAAATGATAAATTACCAATTACCATAAAGATAATTTTTGAATAGATTGTTCTTAGAAAATAAATGAGTAAAGTGACGTAAGTATATTTTTATAAAAGTAGAAATTTTTTTTTTTCTTAATTATTTTACGGACAAATTTTAAGCCACTTCTAAAAAAAGGTCATAATTAAAATTTCAAAATTATGATAAAAAAAATTTTTTTCATAGAGTGTAGAGTAATTCTTTTACAATAGTAATTGCCACGATAAAATTTTCGGGTTTCCTTACCCCCAAACGTTTTTTCAATGAAACGTCAATCATATTGTCATCTTTATCTTGACCTACAGACTCTTTATCTTCACAATCCGTATTATTAAATTCTATTTTATCTTTCACATCATTTATAGTTTTTTCTTCTTCCTCCTCTTCCTCTTCCTCTTCTTCTTTATTAATTTTCACCGAATCTTCCTGCGTTATCACTGTCGTGTGATTTTTCAGTGACGGCGTATGATGTACCCACTTGAGCATAATTGTCACATAATTATTTTGTTCTCAAAAAAATAATTATTTATCACAACAATAAATAACTATATATTTTTATTTAATAAACAATCACATTATTTTTCACACATGTCCTAATTTAGTCTTCAAAATCTTTTCAGACAATTTAAAATCCAGATTTTGTTAAGAAGTGATTCAAATTTCGGGCAAATCGCGCCTAAAAAAATTTATTAAAAAAAAAAACATTAAATACTTGATACACCGTAAAAAATACGGAGTAAACAGGGAGTTAGTTTTTCCAGCGGAGTGATTTCGGAGTGATTTGGATGTTTTTTTAACCCGCGTTCACTTCCCGCGAAAAAAATAATTTCGCCTTCATAACAAAAGTCAGGATGACGAAAAATTTTGTTGTAATGACAAACATGATTAGCTTACGGTAACAAATCAATTTGTTATAGTAACAAAGAAATTTGTATCGTAACCTGAGTCAAAATATCTAGCCTCAATCTAGCCTCATCGAACCCAAGTAAGCCTCAATCCAGCCTCACTGAATAAAGAAAGCATTTTGAGCCTCAAATGATGTTCAAAAAGCCTCAATGAGCCTCAAATGGTTCTCAAAAATCCTCAAGAAAGTATGCGCAGACTACACGATTGTGGCCTATGCGCATACGTTTACTATGGGACACTTGTAAATTTTGTACCAGTTTTCTTATAGTCCGGTGATACTATGCACCCATAGTAAAATTTATTGGGAATTTTTCTCAGTGTAGTCCAGGCTAGGTTCATTTGAGGCTCATCGAGGCTTCTTGAGGATTTTTGAGAACCATTTGAGGCTCATTGAGGCTTCTTGAACATTATTTGAGGCTCAAAATGCTTTTTTTACTCAGTGAGGCTGGATTGAGACTTACTTGGGTTCGATGAGGCTAGATATTGTAACCCGGGAATTAAGAAGTCGATTTGTTACGAGAACACATGATATTTATTATAACAATATCATCATATTTTAAAGCCGGCATTTGCTACCGTAAGTAATCTTACTCTCTAAACATGAATTAATGCAAATAAGTGAATATTCACTAATTCCAAGTGCAAATCGAACTACTCATTTCCAAAAAGTGGTTCGGTTGGCACTCAGAATTAGTGAATATTCACTAATTTCACCTATTCATGTTTAGAGAGTAGCTTATGATTATAAAAATGTTTGTAAATGCTACAAATTCATTCTGTTACTTTAACAAATCAGTTTTTTTATTGGAATACAACAGTTTTGTTACAGTTACAAATCACTGCTTGGCCCAACGAATGCTTTGTTATCGGTATGTTAAGGCAGAATTTCGTTACCGTAAGTTATCTTATCTTGTGGTCACAAAAATTTTTTTCCGTGATCACTCCGCTAATTTTTTACAGTGTAATATTTATTTATTTATTTACTATTATTATTTAAAAGGATAATTAAATAGGAAGACTATTGTCATTAATGATTATCATTTTAACGGATGGTCTTTCTGTCACTGGTTACACGCTTTCTACACACCGGAAACCGTGCCTTATTGCTCACTCAAACACTACTCTGGATTAAACTTGTTCCTCTCGATACACAATACAATCAATAAATAATCTGGGATCCGCGATTCAATTTAACGCCTATCTGAATTTTTATTCGTGAATAAAAGTATAATCTAAAGTACTGACTTGAATGACGAGGAAGTAAAGACTGTCGTCGGTCGAGTGGAACAAGCGACAATAGGGAAATGTTCAATAAACTTTTTTTCTTTTTTATGTAACGACTAAAATTAACCATTTACATGACAAACAGTCTAATTTAAAAAATATATATATGTTTAAATTCAACAATTTGATACCATACTTTTTAAATAAAATGTCTTGTTTACGGAACGTGTTTCAATTCGGAAGATTATGTGTTATGATAATGACGGCGATAAAATTGTTATCTATAACGGTTGTTTTTTTTTTTTTTTGTTCATATTTATTTATCTATTGTGTTCTCTATAATAATTTGTATATATGTTTCAATAATAGAAGAAATACAATGTCTTACAAGTTGACAACTGCGTGAGTTAACTTCCGGTTGAAGCATAAGCGCACTCGGACGAGCGAACAAGAAAGTAGGCAACCGGTTGTTGTGTGAATCGAATGTGCGTTTGTATTAAATATTTTCTTGGGGACATCTATGGGATTACGAGAATTCTCTCAAGATCTAACTAAACTATATTTTATACAATTTTATAAATAAACATTCAAATTGCGCATGATCTATTTAAATTTGAAAAGAAAAATGTATAGAGTAGACCAATTACTTTTAATATAAAATTTAATTACGGATAATTATTTGAAAATCTTTGATTAAAAATTCTGCCTGTCTGGATTTTCTATTGTTTGAAAAAAATGATTTGTCACAAATGTCACTGCCGGCTATTATATTTAAATTTATTCATAAGGCTTGAAAATTATTAATTATTTATATAAAACGGTTGATATTTTAAATATTTATGATAATGATGACAACACTTGATATTTTGAAATTTGAAATTTAAATGTCAGATAACTGATCCGTCACTTGCTGGACCGCGATGGTAACTGAGTTGATGTTGGTTGCGGTCAGCACAAGAGACCCCACGGGGTCCTATCTGTACAGTAGTATGGAAGGTATAAAATAAAGCCCGTTCTTTCTGTTCGATATTCCAGCTCAGCGCAATGTTCTGTTGTATACTGGGTGAAAGGAATCAAGTGCTAGTGAGTTTTATAAATATTTGGTGGGGGATTTGGATTTTATTTATTATCAAATAATAATTATGCTCATTGATACTTGGGCTTATTGTTATTTATATTCTCGGAAAAAAGTAGAGTAATCAAAATTAATATGAAAGCAAAAAGTGGAATTTGTTATCAACAATTAGTGTTGCTATGATTAATGCTAATTAATTTATGATAACATAAATTAAATAATTTATATTTAATGAAATTAGAAATTGCTATTCCAGGTACTGATTTTTCTGTGCAGTAAAAATTAAAAAATTTGAAATTCTTATTTTATAAAATATATTCCATTAATTCTTTTCTATTTACTGATAGTTAAAATTAAGTATCACTTATACATTAACGAAAATTAATTTTGTATGATACCAGCATCGAAACTTCAAGTTTGTACAGCCAATCGAAACAAACTAATTTCAACGCAATGCCGCGGGCAAATATTTGTTTCGTCCTTTAGGAAGAATAGTATATTACACACCAGGGAAGAAAAGTAGGACATCCAACCCACGTGTATGTCTATTTGAGCCGAAGACAAGGGTGACAAATACGCAGATTGGGATGCCCTACTTTCCTCGGTGGTATGTACACTATTTTTCACCAGATCTGTACCTGAAAATTTAAATTTTTGCCTTTGTTTCTGGAAAAAATGGCACATGCCTGACTTTCTTCCCTCTAAACCAGGTAAGAATTTAAACTTTCGGTGCGATGATTTAAGCTCTGATTTTTGTCATTAGTTTATCACTAAGTTCGATCACTAATTTTATTTATTTAACAGACGTTCTTATTTTTTTCTCTCACACGTAAGTGCCCGCAAAAAAAAATATCCCGGCAAAATAGGATATATCCGGTTTGTATCTTTAGGATTGTCGTATGTGTGCTACTTTGCCGGTATATATTCCTGGATATATATTTTTGGGTATGGGTGGACAAACAGTATTATCTTTATTGCACTAATTCAGTAATCAGCAGGGTACGCAAGTTTGTGCTCAACAATAAAAATAAAAGAAAAAAATTCGCGCAAATTTCTCAAAGAAATTTTTAAAAGATATATTTAAATGTCGAATGTCATTAAAGCCGTCGAAATTAAGCTTGTGAAAAAAATATGTCAATAGGACAATCAGCAAGATAATTAGCAAGACCATCAGCAAGACAATTGTCTTGCTCGTTGTCTTACTGGCAGTCTTGCTGCTTGTCTTGCTGGTGGTCTTGAAAATTATCTTGCTGATTGTCTTATTCGCATATATTTTTCACAACTTCAATTTCAACATTCTTTTATGGCATTCGATATTTGAATATATCTTGGATTTAATTCACATGACTTTGCTCGCAATCGTAATTTTTATATAGAGAAATCTGGGCGAATTCTTTCCTTTTATTCTTATTGTTAAGCACAAACTTCTGTACCCTGGTAATCAGGAACTTTGCCCGAGTTTTTCTCTTAAACAAACAAGAATTATTGCAACAATGAAAGCGCACCGCTAAATTAAGCAGTAGTGCATCGATGTGTAGACTGTAGTTTGTATTTAGTGATTTTTTTTCTAAATGACAGTTATATCTTTACTTTTTTTATTTACTCATATTTATTTGATGATTTGTTCAAATTGTTTATGATAATTACTTAACTTTTGTAATTAAAGCACTAGAGAATTTAAATAGTTTTGTATTGTTTAGTTATGGTTAGATGCTCTAAGATCATTGAGAAATAATGACGAGAGTAATTATTAATTAAGATAAGAGCCGATAATTGGAGTTATTTGAATAAAATAATTAATTTAGTATTATAATTTTTAATGTAATTTAATTTACATTTTAAATTATTATTATTATAATTAATCGGATATAAAAAATTAACAATTATGGTTTTTATCTCTTTTATTTTTAATTGTAATTTAAAAACAATTTTTTTTATTAGTTCATTGAAACTATTTTACAAATATTTAGTATTTAATACTTTCATTTTCTAGTTACAGTAACAGTTAATGACATAATTACAAGTTAATTATTAATTATAGCGCAGATAAAATATTTTTATAATTATCGGTTGAGATTAAAAATTTATTTATTGCTTTTTTTATAATAATAAATTTCTTTATCTTTTATTGCAAAGTCGTTATTAAATATTTAGCCAACTTTTATTACTGAGAATATTTAAGATTATTTTACACTTAAATTTTATCTTTTTAAAATATATATCATTGATATTTATTTTAAAATTACAATTTATTTTTATTGTACTATTTATTTTAATATTTTAATGATAAAAAAGTTTTATGGTTTCTTAGAACCACGTAATTATTGCAGTATAAATAAAACTTTATACTTGTCTTGTTATTTTTTTTTTTACGATTATTAATTTTTTACCAAAATTTTTCGTTGGCCAAAATCTGCTAAATTTTCCTAAGATATCAACGATTTTAGCTGAGTATTAATCAAATCAATGAGAAATATTTTTTTTTTCTTATTGATATTCATTTTTTAATAAATTTTTTCTCAAAAGTTACATATTGATGTCAATTTTTATTAAAAATCAGTCTTATATTTATATCAATATATTAAAATATCATTTTTTTTTTTTTTGTATAAAATTAATACCGAAATTTCTATTTATAAAAAAGCGCTCATAAATTTTAATGATAATTAATTTTATCAGTTACTAGATTGTAAAAGTTTTATTTACAATTTTTTCTATTTTTACAATTCAAAATTTTATATAAATTTTTTATCAGACATCAAAAAATTTATTATAAAAAATCTAATAAATTTATGTTTTGGTAAGAACTAATAAGAATATTTTCTAAAACATTTGAAAATTATCCCTGATTAAAAATACTCATTGAAAAGTATTGAAAAAGATGAGAATTGAATACTTTTGAATAAATCCTATTCCACAAGGTTTTCATCTGGACATGAAATCAATACTTTTCAATTATATTGAATCTAAAAATAATATAAGAATTTCTAAACTTCAAAGAATTGAAAAAGATTCGAATAAATTGATATTTTTAATCTTTCTGAATCCTCGTCAATAACAAAATAGTTCCATATTTCGGGTTAAGAGTTGGATTGAAAAAGATTCAAATGAATTTACATTTTCGAATCTTTCTGAATCCTTCTCAATACCAAAAAAGTTCGATATTTTGGATCGAGTGTAGGATTGAATAGAATTGAAAGAAATTGAGAATTTTCAATTTTTCTGAATCTTTCTCAATACTAAAATAGTTCCATATTTCGAGTTATGACTTGAATTGAAATAAATTTAAATGAATTCACATTTTCGAATCTTTTTCAATAGCAAAATAGTTTCACATTTCGGGTCGCGTGTAGGATTGAAAAAAAATTGAGAATCTTTAATTTTTCTGAATCCTTCTCAATGCTTGGAATTGGGAAGTATTTAAATGATGAAAGATTGAATTCTTTTAAATACTTTTGAATTCTATTATAAGATTTAGAAAGTATTCAAATGATCGAAATTTCAATTCCATTTAATATTTTTCATAATCTCCGTATGAATTGAAATAATTTTCTAGACTTTTCAATGAGTATTGTTAATCAGGATTTAATTTATACGCATAATGCGGAAAACTTTCAAAGAAACAAATTAATAATATTAAAATTTTCGAATTTTTCATAGCCGTAAATAAAGAAGACGACTTCTGATTGAAAATAATTAATTTAAAAAAATTAACATTATAAATCAAAATATAAACGAATTTAAATTTTTAAAAATTCACTATCGATTTAATGAGTACAATTATTCGAACTTGAAACAGAAAAAAATCTATTTTTCACAAAAATAAATTTTGTAAAATTGGACTATCATTGAAACGAAAAATAATTTCATTGTTCTTTTTTAATTTCAATAACTTTCTTAACAATCCCATAAGATTCTTTAAAATCTTCAATCCAAGAATCCGTAACCATAAAATTAAACTCAACAATATTCTGCGCACCCAAAGCCCATTGACGTATATCCCGATCAGTAATCGGAAACTGTTTTTTATAAAGCGCATTTAGAAATTTTTTAAAAGTTATCTCCGATATTTTGTCCATTTTCTCACTAGAACGTTTACTCTTCATCACTTCTTTTTCCCATCGGCGTAATTGACCTTCGGTAGTTACCAACTTAAATGCATTTCTAACGACAGATACTTTTCTCGTCCTGTCACTTTTACAAGAGCGCCAGTATTTTACGGCATTTTTTTTATAATCATAATCAATTTGACTATCCGATAATTTTTTATACATTTTGTACCACGGATCGTCTATACGTGGTCTACAACATTTTAATATATATATTTCTTCTTCATCACTATCGTCATTGATGACTTCGATGTTATCATTATTACCGTCATTTGAATAATTAAAGTCCAATGTATAATTTTTTTCCATTTTAATTTATTTATTTTTTAAATTTATTCCACTTCTCTTATCTTCAATTGATTTAAATCTCGATAAATAACCACTATAAGTACACGCTAAGTACTTAACGTTTAATTGATTTTTTATTTCTGTAAAATTTATATATTATATATATTTTTAAAAGTATTAATTTTACTTTTAAATTCAAATAATTGTTTATTTTAAATAATTTTTCAATGCACCTTGATTTTATTATTTGAAAATGGCGGTCGAATTTAATGGAATGCGGGAAACCACGTATACAATTTATTATACCGCGCACATCACCACGCACAGACAATTATATTTTGAATTTAATAATGTTATATTTTTGAATAAAATTTTAGTATTTAACACTTGTTAAATAATTTTATTTAGTAAACCAACGTTATTTTAATTTGAATAATTATTTGTAGTGAATATTTTATTTAAAATTTGAGTTTGAAAGTTTGTAAGAAATATATACAAGTAAGAGAAAACTATAAGATGCAGTTGTTGGCAGCACACAAAAGAAACATCTGTTTATTTTTTACATGTGTTCAAGTTCCCACCACCTGATATCCTATCCCTACTTTACTATACATGGATCCGAGAAAACGGATGTATGTTTGGTATATAGATGGAAGAAGCTATATTTAGTTGCATCAGCTGCGATAGATCGAGATCATGCTCTGTTTTATCTGCTGATGATATTTCGTGTTTTTTATTTTCAATTTTATACTTTGAATTTAATGGAGTTTTTATCTTTTTATCTAAATCGCGAGCTGTAAAATATGGTAATAATCTTTTATAGAGAATCGAAACTTAATTAATAGATCGTGTGATTATTTTTATTGAGAAAACTTTTTAAAAAATTTATATAGTTATAGAGGTTTAAACAAAATGGGATAGTTTGGGCATAGTGGGGTAATTTAAAATTAATAGGGAGGAAAATTTTATATTTATAATCGGTTTGAAATTTTTTTCTTTATTTTAATATACATAATTCGAGATATATAAGAAATATGTTTTCAAAATTTTTGTGTTCGAAATTTTTTTAGAAATTTTTTAAATTTACTACTCTATTGAAAGATAATTTTTACTTAAATTTTTAAATGAATTATAAACGTCAAATTTAATGGAGAAACGGGAAAAAAATTTTTTTTTTAGGATACTCTATTTTGAAATTTTTTTTTGAAAAATAATTGAAAATTTGTTTTATTATCTTCAAATATAAGTAAAAAGTAAAAGATCAAGGTCAAAAAATTGTACGATTTCTTAAGTGTTCTCATTTTGCTTACATATATGTATATATAATTTATATTGAAACTGTCATATTTTACTACTTAAAGAGCGGAATGCGTCCAAAATTGACCACAAATTATTTTGTAATTAATTATTATTTTTTGTACTTTTAAAAAAATAAAAAAAAAAAAATTACTGAAAAATTTCAAGCGGATACGAATTTATAACAACAAACGAGACGATGCATCAGGGATAAGTATACGCGCAGGTACTCGAGAAAAAAAATTTTACCCGAAACTCTAAATGGATTTTTCTTGAAACTTTTTTTTGACATTGTCTGTCTCTGCATGATATCCAGAGTTTCTAAAATATTTTCAAGGACTTTTTATTTTCGAAATTAGTCACACTATAGTCTACCATTTTTTTTTTTATTTTAACTCTGTTGATTGAAATTTTTATAAATAATTGAACAGTGTAATTATTTTTTTTTTAATAAAAAATTTAGCTCAACTATAATAATAAAATCGCACTATAATACTTTTTTTAAATTTTTAGATCCAATCTATGGACAAGTTATGATGCAGACAGTGAGACAGCAATTTTTTAGCATTGCAGACAACTTAATTTACAGTAAAAAAAAAAAGTGTATAACAAAATTTTTCGTATACTCAAAGGATCAATCTGTAATTACCATCTGTCTTTTACAATTGCAATTATAGTAATATGTTTAGTATTAATTTGAACCATCATCAAATCTGTCATCTTTATACCAAAAAAACTTGATGTCTACATTTAAAGTATGCTATGATTTATTACGTGATAAAACGTAATGTCACAATATTTCTTATATAACTGTATATACAGACCACCGTACAATAAATTTTATTCAAAAAAATTTTAATAACCATTTTTTTGAGCCCGATTTTGCCCAAAAATTAAGAAATAAAATGTTTTGATCACAACTGAAACTTTGTAGGATTTTCTTTGCATAAGAGATAGTTAAAAAATTCACCATATTAAGGATAAAAAAAAATCAACTTTAGAGATATAATTTGTAACCAGTAAGGTAAGTGACCCCTCTATCAGCCAGGCCCCCTTTATCAGCCACTTAGTCGAAAAATCGATATATTTCCATCATAAGTACCTATTCATGCGTAAATAGTTTTTAAAAAACAAGTAAAATTAATCTAATTTAGATTAAACATACTTTGATTATTGTAAAAATTCATTTTATAATTAAAAAAAAAAATAATAATGCGTCAGATGCGATTTCTTGTAATTTTTTATCAGGTAGGTTAGGGTTTCTTGTTTTTTCAATAACCTATATTACTAATTAAAAATAACAATACAAGTTCAATTTTATTTTCGTAATCTTATTAGCTCGTTTCATAGTAATTTTAGGAGTTAAAAATTTAATGATTTTTACCTAATTTATATTAAAAATATGGTGGCCGAATATAGAAACAAGAAAATTACCTCTGTATGCATTATTGGCCACCTTAGTTTTATTTTTTTGAGGTTATTAGTATTTACATGCAAAATAGTTAATTTAATTTGTTAATGTCAAAATAAATAAACAAATTGATTAAGTTATATTTCAAAATAAATATTAATATTTAGAATAGATGTAATAAATTATATACATCCGATCAGCTAAAATTTTATCGAAAAGGTGGCCGATAAAGGGGGTCTAGGCAGGCCGATAGAGGGGACATCAGGAATTGAAGTTATTTTCATATATTATTTAATTTCTAATAAATATTTTTAGATCTATTTTTTTTAATTGGAAGTTAAATGTATAAGCTTCAAGGTTCTATCTGTTTTATACATGAATTGGTTTTTTATATTCTAATTCTTAATTCGAAAAAAAAAATACGCTTAACTGACAGATAGAGGGGTCGCTTTTACCTTATTGGGTACTTCAAAAATTAAAATATTTTGAATATCTTTAAAACTACTTCAATTTTACACTTCATTACAATGAAAATTTTTGTATTTTTTCGTTAATTGAAATAAAGTGTTAAGTTTCCATAAATAGTGCAGTAGCAACAATTGGCACTTCAACTCTAATTGCATAAAACATTTTGAAATTCATACAGTCATATTTTGTCCATAATTATAAAGTTTTTATTTTTCGGTCAAATCTATCGAATTTTTTGAAAATTTTATTCATACCAGGATTTCTATAAATAATTTTGTCGTTATTTATATAACGTTATCTACAATTACTTTCCTTACTTGTTATTAACTGGTTGTTCTAATTTTTTTTTTTCAAGATATTGTAAGATTGAAAACGATATCACGTCCAATGAAACTGATATATTATTAACAAAAAAAAAAAATACTATACACGCTTAATTATCAATTTGATTTTTTAAACTCTTATATTTCTGCTAAATATAAATCAATCCAGTCCTATATAAAAATCTAAGTAATTTACATGTTGACTTCAAAAACCGGTTAAACTCGATGACTATTTTTCTTGCCACATTTTCCACGCGTTAATTTATAATGAAGTTAAAATAATAATAATAATTATTGTGATTTTAAATAAAAAATTCAAAACTACTCCACCTAGTCCGTTAGTAATTTAGCTACACTAGCAAGTATCTAAGTATGTATGTAGGTAAGTAAAAATGAATGTAACAAAATGTGCCGAGAGAAATAAAAAGAGAATACATAATAAAATGAGAGTCTATCTTAACATATGAATAACCGTTAGTGGCCCTCTTATTCTCTACGAACTCCACTATTATATTCTTATCTTCTTTCGGAGCTCTATCATCGGTGTTCATCTGTTCATCATTATCTGTCATTAAATTCCATTACAAACTTCAGTTATTTTCTTCCCGTTTTGATTTTTTTTTATCTAATACTTGAATTAAACTCTACTACTAAATTTATGAATGAGAAAGTTAGCGCACGTTTGATGCCGTAATAAAGGTAAAAATAAAATAAATATGAGGTGTCACCAAACATGCGAACGAGACAAAAATGTCTTACTTAACAGGTACACCGTGACGTGTCAAGGCTATTGCTAATTAAGATTGGAAAGCGATGCAAGGTTGCGCGGTTATCATAAGGACATTTGAGATATTACAGCGTTTGTTTTACTGATTTATGTGACCTCATATATACTACAAGTTCGTAGAAATTTATATCTATTGAGGCCGGCCATTTCGTGTAAGTGCCATTTTGTGTAAAAATTTGATTGATTGAAATAGGTTACGGCGCTCGAAATTTAAAATATTTAAGAGCGACTGATAAAGTGTCCAAGCTGACCCGTAGAAAATTAATCATGTGGGCCCATATATAGAGCATATGACTATATGACTTATTTTTCACAGAAGTCTATATTTTTGGAAATTTTTAACACATGAAAGTTTTAGAATGTGTTTATAATTTTCTAACTATGTATGTATATCGTTTAGAGATGGGCAAGAAAATCGATTAATCGAACATCGATGTTTTTTTTTCTATAATCGATTATTTTTTCTCGATGTTCTCAAATATCGATGAATCGATTATGTGATTTTTTTTTTTAATAATCGAAAAAAATCGAAATAATTTTTTTGAACATTTAAAACAAAAAACGGATGTACTTTTAGCTTATCTAGCCTAACTTCTTGAATGCTAAAATCAACCATTCTACTGACGCGTGCTCAATAATGATTATTTCTCATTTCATTACACTTTCATTTGTAATTTTGACATTAATATTTGGTATCGTTCTATTCCTTGTTATTCATAATATTCTGTACTTTTATATTAATAATTATGAATCAAATTCGTGTTTCAACAGTCATACGTAAGTGATACGGTTTATCAGGTTAACTTTAGAGTAAACATTGGAATTTCCAATGGAATTGGGGGGTAACCCAATGGAATATTGGCTGGTTAAGAAAAAATGCTTTTCCAAACTTATTTTATGTTGCAATGAAGTACCTATGTATGGTTGCAACTTCGGTCCCATCGGAACATTTGTTTTCAAAAGCAGGAGACATTAAAAGAGAAGGCGTAGTCGATTAACTGGGTCTCATTAAAATGGATTAGTTTTTTTTAAAATCTACTTCTGAAAAAGATTTGAACTTTTTAATAAATAATTAAACATAAAAATGTTTTTATTTTAATATGTTTAAGCATATACTTTTTATTTCTTCAATAATCACATAAACAATAAAATTTTATATTAAAAATTTGAATCCAATTTTAGCGGTTCTTTTTTCATCACGTGATAAAAAAAAAACATCGATCATTTTCGATTGTTTTCTTTAATAGTCGATTACACATAATCGATTAATTTTGATTTAAACGATTATCTAGTGAGAACGTCAATTTTTATATACATATAAATATTCCAATGGTATACTTTAGCCTTTATATTACAACTTATAAAGTCGCCTTCAGATTTGAGGTCACTAACATATTTTCTATGTATATATTTTTTATGTAAAAAAAAATGCGTTAACTTTCTAATTTATAATTTTTTAAAATTTGAAATTTAGAGATTGATATTTTATACTTCGATGAGATTGAGTTTCGTTCATAGGATTTACGAATATTCTTCTATATATAAACTTTATAAATTAACCAATTATCATATATTTCATATATTCGCCTCAAACATATATTATTTGTTTATGCGATTTATATTTAGATAAATTTTGAGAAATTTCATGACTTTGAGGTCATCTCGTCTGATGATTGTTAGGAGGCGAGTGCTAATGCTTCGCATACATATAGATTTATGTATATATTTACATATATATAGACATATGTATATATTATGTTTTAAATGGAATAAAATTTATAAAACACAATCATCAAATGACAATGAAACGTGAACGTAAAGAATAATAAAAAAAAAAAAAAAAAAAACCTTAACCCAATAACGATATGTTTGTAGGTTTGATATATTAAAGGCCATTTTTTCTTCAAATTAAAAATTGTAATTTTCAACTAAAATTTAAATCAAGTAATTTATTATAAAAAAAAACACCATTTTTATTCATGATACGGAAGTTAGCTGACGTCTAATAATTTTTGGATTTTTTTCAAAATGATAAATTATAAAACAAAAAGTATTTGAAAAAATTGCATCGATAGGTTTTAAATTTTTTACATGTGCATATTTTTAGTTTTTTTTTTTTTTTGTAATTGGTTTGTTAAATAAAAAATCAAAAAATTGTAAACTGTCAGTTACCTTCATGATCATTTTTATTCTTAGGATTTTAAAATGAAATATTTATTTAAATAATTTAAAATAATATAAGACAAATAACCTAAAGATAATATTATTCGATTTTATATAATTGTAGCCATTAATTATTATATATCTATAAGTATTAATATTATGTATTGAGGGTATCGATTGCCGACATTTTGATATATTAACCGTTAAAAGTATTAGATCTTTAAATACAGATAAAAAAAAATAAGTAAAAAAATATTTATGAATATATTTCCATACAGAAAATTTTAAATTTAATTAGCTATATGTATAAAAATATATATGTATGGTAATAGATATTTGCCAGACACGGAATATATGTATTAAAAGACACGAGACGTGTTGTAAATACGCGTGTTATTTATTCTCTTTACGAAATGACAGTTTGTCTATACAATTATTTGCAGTGATCACGCAGTTACACACTTATGAAGATTTTTTTTTTTTTTTACGTAACATACAATGCCTGAAGCATATGTTTTTTTAGACAAATCAAGTGTGAGACACACGCTGATAATATAATACTAAAGATGGAATGCGGCCATCGTGTAGGTAAAGCAGAGGTAGAACTTGAGAGTAAGGAGACATTTATTTATATATATATGATATGTGTACACAGATGAGAGAAGAAAGAAATCTCATCAGAATTATGCGGTCACGGCACTCCTTAATAGGTCATCGACCTTCTTCATCAATTTTCATTAATAAAAAATATTCTGTCGTAATTGAATTTATTTTTTATGACACTTTTACTAATCGTTAATGCTATTAGATCTTTACCGTCTATGTTTTCTCTGTATAAACAAATAAATCAATCAATTATGATCATTAATTTGACAAGTGAAATAAAATATATATAAATTTCATGATTTATAGTTCGAGTGGACTAAAAACTCGGTAATTTCATTTTTTATTTTAGCTTTTATATAAAAAAGAAACAAAGTATTGTATATTTTAGTAAAAAGTATGAAAAATTTCATTTCATTTTTTTTTTTTTTAATATCTCTACTATTTAGGGCCAACAGAAATTCAAAACATTATTAAAATCGTCATAGAATTTTTTATTGGCTTTTTTTTTAAATCTTCGTTTTCGTGTGCACTATAAGACGACCCCTTATTATTGCACACCTCGAGCGTGAAAGCGCTAGGGGTGCTTTACTGACAGTTCTTCCTCGTTGACAATTTTTCTCATACAAAAACATTTCTACACCCTTTTCATAGCACAAAAAATTATTAAATTGTGTACTCGCATGCAGATAATTTATTAAGAAATAATTTAAACCCAATTTTGAGTCGATTTGTTAATTCATTGATTTTAAATTAATTATTTTAATCCAAGAAACTAGTGCTGTGAATTGTTACGTATGAATCTTCGTAAGCACGATAACTCTCGATAGACACCATTAATCGGCCTAACTTTCTTTTTATTTTTTATCACAAGAACCCTTATGAAAATTACTACAAGAATCCTTTTAGTTCAATTGTAATTAATTAACGACATAAAAGTGATTATTCGTAAAAAATTTAGCTGCTATTTTTACTGTTGTTATTATTTCTTTCATTGTTTCTTAATTTACTTAATTTTACTAAATATATCTATACAAATACATAAAGTGATCGAGTACTAGACTGTAAAAAATTTTTTGGACCCAGTGTAGTGTAAATGTCTCAGTGTAAAAATTTTGGTGTGAAAATTACACCAAATATTGTATTTAAAAAAATTTAGGCGGTGTGAATTTAAAATTTCTACACCGCCAAACGTGTAAATGTATAATTCATGATAATTTTGCGTTAAGAAAAGTAATCATAAAAATATTTGAATGTTCAAAATACTGTTTAATATCTAAATAAAATTAATATAGTTATTGATTAAGTAGTAGAAATATTTAACATTATTTGTTGCTTGTTAATTAAAATTATAACGAGTAACACGAAATGGTGTAAAAACAGTAGTTACACCTTGTCAAAATTACACGGATGGAAAATTTACACCGAGAGAATTTTACACCGAGAGAATTTTACATCGATATTTTACACTACACGGTCGTGTCAAGTTCTCCGGGTCCATTTTTACACCGAAATTTTTTACAGTTTCCTAATAGGGTCTAGGTCTTTTAATAATTAAGTTTAAAAAATAGTGTAATCAGAATCTAAAATAACTTGAAGAACTTAACAAAAACAATTAGCACAAATAATACAAGCAATAAAATAATAAATTTATTAAAATGATTTTTTTTTTTAAATAAAATAAAATTGGTATTCAGTAGACTTTCAATTTGATCATAAATGTACAAAGTAATGTCAACATACGGAAAACGTGGTCATAATTCTCTGAGCAATGTCGCGCGTGTCCATATATATATTTATATATATACGCATCGTTATGTTGACAGAAAAAAGAGAAAGAGATATTATATAGGGGAAATAGTTGATCGAAAGTTGAGTTCTCTGCTTCACCAACTGTCTCCACTTAGTTTCTTATATAAAAAGTTGGCTTATTATCCAGTTTGTTCTTGCAATTTATTGTTCAACTGGAACGCGTACGTCGTCAATGCAACTTATTATGGGTATAGACGAACGAAGAAAGAGAAATGTGTGAAAATAACGGAATTTAATTATAACAAAAACCATTTAATTATTTCTATAAATACAAACATACATATATTCAATATATTTATAAAATAATAATAATAATAATAATTATTATTATTAATTTATAAATAGGATAAATATATGTTACATGAAATCCCTGAGAATTTAAATGGACGTTATGCATTTAATGAATGACGAATTTTCATAACTGTTGGTATATAAATATAAATAATATATAAGTGACTTACACAAGCGTGTAGACACAATAATAAAAAAAATAACGACATACTCCAGGTCATAATTCAGAGGGATGTATATTATGTAATTATTTTCTGTATTCACATAATTTGTATGTGAGAATAAAAAATATGGTACGCTCTCTATTGTCGATTAAATGAATTTAAAAGGACGATATACCGTTTGTTAATGTGTCTTTCTCTCATTGTAATGATTCAATAGAGAAAATAACAATCAAACGAGGAACTAGTCCCACGATTTTTGATAAATATTTAATATTTTATTTAAAAATAACAACAATAACTGGGTCAATAAATTAATTGTCTTACTTTTTTATTCAAATGACAAAATTATGGAATTTAAATTTATAAATTTAATATGGATCATAAATAACTTTTAAATTAAACGTTAAATGTATGAGACTATAAAATTATAATTAATTATTTGTAAATATATTTGCGATAAAATTTAAATGTTAATTTTGTTGAGATTTATTATTGTAAATGTTTACGTTTACGGAAATTTTTAAAATACGGAATAAAGAAAACGTGACTTTCATAAAAAAAAAAAAATGGTTAAATCTATTACACACTTGGAAGTAAGACAAAGAATATCTCTTGAGCAAATTGTTACTTATACCCATAAATGTTAAGTATTGTTAGTGATAATAAAATGTATGAAAGAAATTTTCTATAAAATTAAATATATGAAGAAAATAATTAAATAAAAATATAGAATATTTATCTACTTAATTTTTTATACAGGGGAAAACAAAAAATAATCATTCGAAAAAATTTTCACAAAAAAAAGTTTAGGTCTGCTTCGATGAAATCATCAAATTCGATCAGGTCTGATCAAACTTTATGTAGGGGAGGAGGGGGCAAAGTGGGGCCCTTGAGAGAAAAGTAGGTCCCTTAAAATTTTCAAAACTTCAAAAAATATAGGGGCAAAGTGGGCCCCTCAAAATTTTCTATACGCCAATAAATTCGGACGGATAATAAGCTTATCGAAATTTCTTATACAATGAGGGCTAAAATAGACCAGCGAAACTGTTCATTAAATATAATTTATTAAGAAAGTTAAAGATAATTAAATTACGTTTTAAAGTTATATCGCAGCAGACTATTAAAATGACTTTTATATTATTAAAAAATAATTGTTTTATAGTTATTTGCAAATATCACACGTGTAAAGAATAAAAAATATCAAGGGTCTAAAAAGAACTAAACGCGTAAAAAAGATGAATGATATTATAATTATTTTTCTTAAGGGGCCCACTCTGCCCCCCTCTCCCCTATGAATAGGTATGAACAGAACTGTTCAGATTAAAGTAGATCTAGGCTGATATAACTTTCTGCTTACAAATCAGCCTGCCTGGATCTGAACAGATCTAATTTGATCAGGGCAGATATAGACAAAATGCAGATCTAAATTTGTTTTTTCGAGAATAATAATAATTTATTTAAATTCAACTCTGAACTAATTTTATAAAATTGTCGTTAATTTTTTAAAATTATGTCTTAAATTAAAATGACAAGGATTTTTTTTTAATAAATTAAGAAGTTACTATTACTGGGTCTCGAAATTAGACAGTCGATTGATTTATTTCAATTGAGTGTTTATATATTTTAGGAAATTTTATCAAAGCAATGAATATTATTTGCATTACTTCTAAATAGAAATCAAGTAAATTTTTGGCTTTGAATTTTTTTAAATTAGGGTAAAAAATTGAAATTTTTCATTCGTTTGCAATGTGAATGAATTAAATACTTTGTAGTGACATTTAAACTCGTATTTTTGTAAAGCCTCATAAATCCTCAGTAAAAATGTATTCAATTTTCTTCGAGATACATCTTTGATTAAAGATAGTTTCACGTTAGATGTGAAAAACACGTTAGATTTCTAATACAGTTTTTTTAGCGGCCTTTCGAAAATATCTATTCTCGTTTCATTTTGTACTTCCATTAGCAGTTTACTAACCGACTAAACCCCTTAAGTGTAAGTGGATAAAAACTTATTCCAGATTTTCATTTCCATTGAAATGTCTACTAGAAAAGGAACTTCAATTATTATTACCACTTTTCTTTATTCCTATATATACATCTATAGAAAAACTTGGGGCAAAATGAAACACTGTATTTTTTTCAGTGTCTGAGGTAAAATGAGTCGACAGTTTTGAGATAAAAATAATTACTTTTTAAAAAAAAATTATTAGTTCAGTTGGAAAAAAAGTAAGGGCTCATATGATATATATTTGTAATTTTTTTATGTTAATTTACGATTCGATAACTTCGAATTATTCACACACATCTTATATATCGATACTGCCATTTTAATACGTCATATCCCACAAAATTTGACATTTTCACTTTTCTTGAAAAATAGAATCATTGTAACAATGTGCAGCTTATGTCAAAATTTTAGAGGTCAAATTGTTTGTTTAGTATTTTTAAATAAATATTCTAATATGTCGTATCCCACACGCAGACTTTCGCGCCATTCCAGCTTTATCAGCCAGCACAGTTGCATCCATCCTGATCTCTTTACGTTAAATAATTAAATATGTACACCTAGTATCATTCAAACCTAGTAATTTAATCAACCTTAATGATTTATAACTTAAATTTACTCTCTATATATTTCTAGTTGATTGTATTCTTTAGCAATCAGTTAATTTATACTTTACTTAGCTTAGTTTAGTCATCTTTGTATATTTTTTTATTCATGTATAACTATGTAGTGATCCTGTTATTGGCGAATTTTTGCTGTTGGGTCTAAATAAAGGCAATAATAATAATAATAATAATTCCAATATGTCGTATCCTACATTCGTATGGGTTCAGTCACCCTTAACATTTTCAATTCTAAGTTAATTTTAAGGAAGCAATTAACGACATCAGTAAGAAGGTAATTATGCATAATTTTTGACTCTCCTTACAGCATATAATTCAAAATTATTTATTCACTATAACTGCCTGTATTTTATGAAAAACATGAAAATAAATTTGTAGGTTATACCAATGTAAAAATATTACAAATAATTTTCGTTTGCCGACCGTGAACGTTTTTATCGTCTCCTGAAAAATTTCCCAAATGTGGGATACGACGTATTAGAATGGCAGTATCGATATATATGATCAAAAATTTAAGGGATAAATTATTGATCACTTGTTTATATTTTTATAAAAATTATTAGACAATTTATGTAATTTTCTCAATTAAACTATTGAAGATTGAATAAGTAATAAAATTTCACTTTCATCCATTAGAAAAAAAATTCAAAATAAAAATCATTGAACCAAAAAACACTTGTTATACATCAGTAATTTAACGATCTCAAGGTAAATAAACCATAATAAGAAAACAATCTGAACAAAGAAAACCCGTAAGTAAAAACAGAAGTAAAAACAATAAAAATAAAGATTTAAAAACTACTAAAGCCACCTAACTTCCGTATGTTTTTGAAAGTTATTAAGATTTAAAAATTTTAAGTTTTTAAATAAAAATCTATAGCCAGTAAATTTAAACTTAGTATAGTTACAAGAAAGTGGTAAAAGTCTCGCCGCGCAATACCAAAGAGAGTTACAGGGTCAATGGAAAGTGGTTTGAGAAAATTCAATGAATCTTTACTCGTTTAATGATCGTTCATTGACATTGCATCGTCAGATATTTAACACCGATTTATACTCAGTAGTTATAAGTACTTAATGTTTTTTATTGCCGATAATTTCACACTGCATTGTAGTGAGTTTAAATAAAACCCAAGACAATCGTATGATAAAAGAAGAAAAAAATTAAAGTGAAATCGGAAATTATTACTTACAAATTGCAAATTATTAAAGAGAAACGTTAACGTTTACGTTAACGTCGGCACAATCTCAACCCGATCGAATTGTATTAAGTAATTGCGGAAGTTTATCGGATACAAAGCAATAATTTTATTGTTAAACACAAATTATATACTTAGTAAACTGTAAAAAGTCGGGAGAGACTTCGGATTTTATTCAAATTCAAATTCATTCCGTCACTCGAAGTTCCGGAGTTTTATAAAAATTATGGAGTTTATTTGTCCAGCGGAGTGATTTCGAAGTGATCTAGATTTTTTTTAACCCGCATTTATTCCAATTCGGAGTAAATTTTAGTCTAAAGGGATGAAATAAATGAAACCACCCGCTTCGCATTTACCCCGCAAATTTCTTACAGCCAACGACACAATTAAATGCAAAATATTAATTTACTAAATAAACTTAATTTTCGATAAACGAGAAGTAAAACAACCCGCGGATTTTCAAAATAAAAATTTTTCATTATCATTTTATTAACGCAAACCCATTAGTAATTATCTGATTTCTTTTTAAAACGATCGTTCGTAACAAAGTACCGAGTCTTCAACCGCAAAATTGAATGCAATTCTAATAAAAATGAACACAAACAATTATTATATTTAACAATTAAAAAAAAACTACTAATTAACTTGACGTTAATAAATAAATGAATAAATTTCATCTTCATTAATTATTACCGCAATTATTAAAATATATTCCATTGCATTACATATAATTTATCAACGAGTACAACAACGTAATCACCGTGAACCTTTCAAGTTCCTCGACCTTGAATAATACACCACGCAATCAGTGTTTCAAGAAAATAAAGAGTTACATTAACTCGCTAGATATATATACAACACTTATTGCGTTTGAAATCATCCGACCGTTAATTAGAATGGTTTATTTTTGTGTTCACTCTTTACTTAGTAAAAAAATACATATATTGTTTAAAAATATTTTAATAATTTGTCAAATAATTATGGTACAACGTATTGCATAAATGGAAATGCATATTTTTTATTTCAATATGTAATATATGATATATAATATATATATTACATCATATGCGAATGATTGTTAATTAAAGATCGCAGGACATTTATAGTAACAGTTATTATTATGAAGAGATTTAAATTGCATGGTTATGAAGCCGGCTATTTTATACACAAGCTATCGTGTAATATGCGTGTTATGTAGTAAAGTTACTTCTAATATGTATATATATATATATTTTAAAATTTATTTTTCTTCTTATGCTCATATAAATGAACAAAGTTGCTCTGACTAGTCAGCGAACTCGTGTAATCAACGGCGTAACGGCTGATGCACCAACCGAAGAATTTACACATAACAAGAAAGATAATAAAGAATATTTCAAAAAAGAAAAAAGAAAATGGCATCGAGTAGCCAGACTAAAAAGTACTCATTGAAATCAAAGCTAATTGAAGAACGACTGATACTTTTAACTATAATAGGCTGTGACTTGTACTTTAAAAGTTACTTAAAAACAAGGCAGCAAAAGATGATTTTTTTGAAAATTTGAACTAACGTTTTTAAACTAATCGATTGATTTGAGAAATTTACGAAATAGATTTCAGTAATCGCCCAAATAAAAAGTGTACGAAATTTTATTGAGGTCCAATGAGAATTTTTAATGTGATCGCACTGAAAAGACGCGTTATTTTGTATATATATGTAGATATATACATACACAGAGAAATTTTTGAACCAATGGTATTTTTGGAACCTATTCGACAAATTATGACAGATTTTGGCAAAATTTTTTGGAAATTTCACCGTAAGAACAAATACAATAACTAGATTTTTTTATTGTATTTATATATATATTATTGTTTGTCTGATATTTTACCTGAAAAAAGACAAAGAAGAAATTTTCAAAATAAAAAATAATTATCCTTATTTTGTAATTTACTAAAGATAATTTATGAAAAAAATTAACAAGAAACTAAAAGAGGCAATGAACCGGAAGTTAGAATTATGGCGCGCGTTACCTGAAGCTTTATGTCCGGCAAAATCAGCATTTCTGTTTATACCTTTAAAATTAAAATGCACAGCACAGTTCACCGTTTGACAGTTTTAGATAAAACTTATTTCTTAGGTAATTTTTTTTACACACGAATCACTTAATTATCAGCTGTCAATAAATCGAATAAGTGAGTGAATGAATGTAATTATTGCTTATTGTAGAACAAGTATTACGTATGGATTGTTTATGAAGATATTTTAGTATAGACAACCGGTTGTATACGTCGAGTTCAATAGCTAGACTTGGACTCCCATCCAGTAACTTGTATAGCGTTTATACCATCAATGCTCTGCTAGTATATTGCAGTAGGGAGAGAAGGTATGAAAGAAAATAAAGAAAGAGACGACTTGTTTAAAAGCAGTGGGGAACGGGAAATGTTATGTAGTTGGAGGGATATGAGAATCGCGAAGGTGTACTAGATGTTTAAGTAAAACATATATGTATAGAAGGATTGAAAAAGTGGTAGGAGAAACAACATCCTCTTCTGGTAGTTTCTGTTTATGAGACCAGAAGCTCTTAGTATAGTAAGACTACACCATAAGCGCCATGGCGTCGTTCTTCAACTCACCTTTCACCACAAGGAGAATGTTAAATATTTAACAACGTCGTGATTAGAAAAAAAGATATACTATTTTAAAACTGTCCCCACATTTTTATACGTAATACTAATATATTTAAATTTATTTCGTCCACACAATATCTGAATATAACCTATTGCTTATTTAAATAGAGAATGAATAAATAAATAGAAAACAGAGAAGAAATAGCTTTCATTTTCAAATATAAACCACCAAGAGACATTATAAGTTAATTCATTTAAAGCCCGCGTGGGCGCGATGTGTACATCTTCCTTTAGATTTTATTCTTAACAAAACACCGACTTAATTGATATTCCAATAAAGTAACGACTTTTCTTCACAGCTTTATTCATTGCAGGTGGATGCCTATGACTCATGTCACGGTAGGTGAGTGACACAATGAAAATAATATTGTTGAGGTTTTTAAAAGGTAGTTGTTGAAGAAACAAAGTACTGAAGATATAATAAAACCTGGGATTATGATTATGAGGATGATATTTTATGAAGACTAATTATTATTATTATTTATTGGAGGATTATACAAAAAGAAGTTGAAACAACGACCTTAAAAAGTATTAAATATAATAAAGTACCTTGAACTCAGTGGTAATCCAAGCATTACTTTTACAATTGTACGGAATACTTCCGCTTCTTGTACTTTGGATCAATGGCCAGTTGAAAGAATTTCCATTCGAGTAAACATACGATCGATATATACTATTGGGATTGTATTGGTACTGATTGTATTCTTAGTATTAATATTTATCCGTCATCTTCTGGATAATTTATTAATTTTTATTACTAAGCTTTAAAAAGTTGTACTCTTATCGATAATTAGACTTTTGCCGCGAGGATCGCGATTTAATTTATTGGGAGCAAGTTTTCGATTTTTTTCAGAGCTTATACACTTCGGTTTTTTCGAAATTTAGGGAATATTCTAGTTTAGTCTCAAGTTTTTAAAGAAGTTCTAGAAGATTTCCGACTTTTGTACAAAGCTCTAGAAAAAATAGATCTAGAGTCTTGTAGAATGATCTAGGAAAAATGTGGCAGCAATCTATTGCTTATTTGAATTTTTTAATAATTTATGAAATTTTCAAAAGTAGTCTAGTGTTTTAGGAAATTATAGTATCCTCTAATAACTCAAATTTTTACAACAGCTTTGAAATATTCAAGAATATTCCAAAATGTCAAGAAATGATCTAGGAAGAATCTGGCACGAAATATTCAGTCTTCTAAGGAATTTTTGAACCCATCAACACTCGCTGTGAGAATTTCCCGCACACGAAACTTTTCAAAATAGTCTAGAGTTTTAAGAAGTTCTAGTACTTCCGAATATTTCAAAATTTCTACAAAAGCTCCAGAATATTCTACAATCTTTTCGAATGTTTGAATGATCCGAGAAGAATGACAATTGTCGTTACTTCTTTACTTCAAAAGTAACTTTTCACTCCCTATCCTTTCTTTAGGGATGTGGAAGAAATGTTTCATCTCCACAGTATTTTTACTTGAATCGTAAGCAATAAATGTCTCAAATTTGCTCAAAATCAGCTAATTGGTCCACGAAATGTTTTGAACAATGACATACATATATAAAAAAAGATATCTATTCCTTTATAATTAATAGCCTATGCCCTAAAAAACCATAACCTGTCAAGCAGTAAAAAAATTTTTGAAATCGGTCCAATAGTTTCTATCGTTACCCGGAAGTAACACATGAACTTTTCTTCTTTGTAATTTAAGTATCAAAAATGTGTAATATCTCTATAAATTATAAATATGTTCAATAACTTCGCATAGAATAATATCAAGGCCCAATTTATTTTGAATTACAGCGAATTTAAAAATCGATTAAGACTGCTATCAATAATTAAAATTAAATATAGGGTAGTAAAAAAAAATTAGCAAACGTTATATAATACACGTCATCGAGTTCAATGGCTACCGGAAGTGTTTCGTCTGGATAACACCTGTCTCAATGACGTCAAAATCAATAGCTCTTGCAATTAGTCAGCATTATAAGTTAAAATACAATTTATACAATACAATACAATATATAATATTGTAAATATGTATTAATTCAAGAAGACACTCGACACCTATTTTTTGTCATTTGCATCCACTTTCATTTCTTTCGTTTAAAAAAACTAAATGACTCAATAAAAAATAAGTTACTGTTAATTAATGCGCACTCTGACTTATTTTATTGGGCATTTAGAAAACTAAATGGCCTAGCGACAATAGAATTTTTTTATGCCTCGTAACAGAAGTACGTATATATTTTTATAAGGCATTAAAAAACAATGCTCTCAAAGTTATAAGTTGAAATAGTTTCCATACTTTAGAGAATTTCTAAAGTAGATTGTACTTTTGATGATGTTTGTATCTGCTATTGCACTGTACATTAGTTTTACTCTTCTTATACACGGATTTTTATACGAAAATGTTGTCGTAGTTAGCGAAACTCGGATGTTATTTCCACGTTACTCCATAGACTAAAAATAATTTGTTCACACTATTTAAAGTAGCCTTGAGAATTTCATTTCTATTTATTTCATTCTTCCTTTTTTTTTGCTAAGAATTTCCCGTCTTTGATTTAATATTCACACTCGGCTATAAATTTCTTAATCTCTTGTTTTGAAATATACTACAATATGTGTATGTATAATATGAAGTTGTTCTCATGTATCGAATTCAATGCAATTGTGATTTTATTTTAAATATTGTTACGATTGCAATTGAACGTGTATTTATTTCCTTTTTCTTTTTGTAATTACGATACGTGATTATGTCTTGTAGCTTAAGATAATTGTACTGATATGAGTAATATATGTATATATCTCATATATAAGATCCTTTTACCAAAACAAAAAGGCTTCTGGATGATAATGATAAGCCACGGCCGTAAATAACATAAATACTTCTCTTGTTACTTTTATTTTATTTTGTTGTTGTTTTTTTTTTAATTTTATAATCAACTTAAGTAATCTTCTCCGTAGATAATAACACTTAGACTTACACAATGGTGAAATTAAGGTTAATTTACTTTCTATGACAAATTTTTTAAAAAACTTGTCACTATCACTTAAGTTTTAATTAGAAACTTTTTTTTTTATTTATTTATACACTCAGATAATTATTCAGAATTTTTTATAGAAAAACTGCTAAACTGATAGCAATATTATGGTGGAAATTACTGATAATGTAGAAATTTGTTATAAGAATTGAACCAAATTTCGAAGCATAGTAATTTATAACGAAGATTAGGCTTTTTTTTTATTAGAAGTTTTTGTCTCTTTCATAGTAAAATTGATTTTGGGAAATCAGAATGTTTAGTAAAATAACAGTTAAAATTTAAATAGAAACAATATTTTTATTAAAGTTGAATTAAAAGATAGTGCTCACGCATTAATACGTCAGTTAATTGCTTCATTTTAACCTATTAGTACTAGAATCACGGAAAAAGCTGAACATTTACGAACAAACTCGAACCAGTTGAATTTGAGTAAAATTTCCATACTGTGGAGTAGGAAATTCTAGAAAAATTTGAAATTTTAAGTTCAACTTAAAGCAGTACTGTCGGTTTTAGAATTATATTGTTCAAAATTTAATAAAATCTTTCGTACTAGTAGATATTGATAAGAAGAAGATCAAATTAATTTTTATAAAGAACTACAGAGAAAAATAAATTACTCTCTTAAAATGAATCAGTACTGCACTCCGAGTCAGTAAATGTTCACTGCGAATCAGTCCCAAATATATCATTGATTGAATTAGTGATATATGTGAGATTTTTTATGCAGTGAATAACACTAATTGAAGTACTTTTCACTGATTCATTTTAAGAGAATAGATTAAACCTGTGATTTATCATGTAGTTCAATGTTAAAAGTATGAAAACTAAAATTTGGCAGCTCTCTGTATTTCCAAAAAAATAAATTTGATCATTTTCTTGTCTGCTATATGCCAAATTTCATTAATTACTTAACAGTAATTTTAAAACTGACATTACTACTTTTATAAATTTTTTAATTATGCAAAGATTTTATATTTTTTCTGTAAATATTAATTTAAAAAAAAAATTAATTTTGTTTATAAATTATAAATACCACTATATTATGTAAAAATATTTATCTTTCTGACTATATCTTAATTTTAATCATCATATTATATCATCATCATATTTATATAATTATGATAAGTTAACAGGAATGTCTTCCTTTTTCTAACGGATAAAAAAAAATATTTGAATTCAAATTTACGTCAAATTAAATACCTTTGGGTACAAAATAAGCGGACGTAAATTTTAATATTATTAGCTTTTTGTCTTATAATTTAAGCCAATTAAATTTAATAATTACTGTGCATCTATATATATAACTAACGACATATACTACTTTAACTAATTATTATTATATATATATTTATAACTTATCAACAAATCAATTAATAAAATAAAATATAAAATGACCAATTTTTTTGAATTAATTGATTTTAATTTTTAAAAATTCATCATAAAAAAAACTTCTTAATTAATTCTGACAATAGAGAATTTGAAAAATGCGACTAATTTATTTGAAATTAATTTAAAAATTAATATTGTTTTTGAAAATATTTAATTTTTTTGATAACTTTAATCCTTGAATTATCTGCGTGTATAAAATAATCTTAAAAGTTGAATATAAAAAAAATTTTTTTTTTTTTTAGAGATGAATAACTAGTATTACTTGTAATACGAGTTCTTGTGTGATAGAAATATCTAATTAGGATTCTACTAAAAAAAAATTCTATAGGAAAATATTACGACATCACGAATAAAAAAATTTATATAGATAATATTAAACAAATAAGGATAAATTTTTTATAAAGAAAAAACGTACGCAATAAAAAGTTGAGTCGAATCAAAGGCCATTTTTTTGAATAAAAAATCTTTAGACTTTGATTTGGAAAAGAAATAAAAGTATAAATAACTAGTTATTTGTAAACATGGAATTTTTTGTGTGTTTAATACATAAATAAAATATATATGTATATATAAAAATAATAAAATATGTATTTATATATTTACTGTGGAAAATTTCCAATCATTAAAAAATAATTATAGAATGACATAATTTGTCATGAAAAAAATTTTCTTTAAATAGAATTTTAATTACTGCGTTTTCTAACAAAAGATGTTTGCAGTATAGTCAATTAAATTTTTCTTTAAATAAATGGAATAAAAAAAAAAAAAAACAATTATCGACATTATACTTAAGAGTAATTAAAATCAATTGTAACAAACGCCGTAAATTTCACTATATCCATAATAATATTTAGTAATGGGTGCATGTCGAATATAAATAAACATGACGGAGTAAAAATATCAATAATTATATACATAAAAAAAATATGCATAGAGAACTGGCTAAAATGAGCCCCTTGATAATTTTTTTAGTTCAATTATTTTTAATTATGATCCTGAAGTTAACAGCCAATTAGCAATTTTTGGATTTTTTTTTTCAACAAGTCAATTACAAAACAAAAAACTAAAAATATGCACCTGTAGATAATTTAAAAAACTACAGGTGCAATTTTTTCAAATGATTTTTTTTTATAATTTGTGGTTTTTAAAAAAATTTAAAAATTATTAGACGCCGGCTAATTTCAGATGAGTGTGAATGTAGCAGAGGGAGATATTTTATATATTTTAAATAAATAAGTAAATGAATTACAATACAAAATTTTAAAAAATCCGCATGCTGATTTTTCATTGATCTAAAGACGCATTTTTTTACTTTTATTCCACTTACATTCTTTTTATCTTTTCAAAAATTTAAAAAATTCCCACTTGTCAGTTACATTGACATGATCCTGAAGTTAGCAGACAATTGACAATTTTTGAATTTTTGTTTTTTAACAAATCAATTACAAAAAAATAAAATAAAAATATGCACATGTAGAAAATTAAAAAAATTACAGGTGCAATTTTTTCAAATATTTTTCTTTTCATGTTTTATCCCTTTAAAAAAAATCCAAAATTTATTAGACGTCTGCTAACTTCAGTATCATATTATTTAGTCTATTTATTACTAATTATAAATTTGTCTGATGTCTGCTACATTCATACTCATGTTTTTTAACAAATCAATTGCAAAAAAATAAAACAAAAATATGCACATGTAGAAAATTAAAAAAGCTACAGGTGGAATTTTTTAAATATTTCTCTTTTTTTAATTTATCATTTTTTAAAAATTCAAAAATTATTAGATGTCGGCTAACTTCAGTATCATACATTCACACTCTAAGTTTCACTATCATTTTCAATTAAAAAACTTAATTGTAAAATTTTTAATGGCCTAAATTATCCAGGTGACAATTCCCCCTTTCTAATTTAAAAAATTTTCGAGTCATTTGCTTGCTCCTTCCCTCCATGTGCTCCCCAAGAACAGTAAAAAAAAAAAATTATTGTTTTTACCACAGAAATTTTTATTTAAATTTCAGGGATTCATTTTACCCTCCCCACTTTCTCAAATAATTAAAAAAAAATATTTAAAAAACTTACCCGTACAAAACGCGGCTTATATCCTTCATCATCCGGGATATCACCAGACACTATTGGAGAATTCATCTCCTCATTATATTTTTACACTATTAAAAAAAAAAACCACTTTTTTATCACTTATTTATTCATTCACTCACTCATTAAAAAAATAATTTAAAAACTCCTTGGAATATTAATTTATTAAGTAAAAAAAAAAAAAACAAAACAAAATAAAATTAACCAGATGCACAAATGCTAAATCGTTTGCACAATTGAACAAACAAATCCAATAATAATAATAATAACCACAATAAATAAAAATTTTAAAATAAAATAACTCTCATGGAATGCACGTGTGACCCGAATCAAGACTTTCTAATCGCGTTCACTTAAAAAAACAACTTTAAAACATTTTATAAATTCAAATTAATTAAAAATAGTCAATAGACATTTAAATAATTTTTATTTCCATGTAATATATATATATTCAAATGTATAACGTAGAGGCAACAGACAAGGCAGGTGCAAGGCCGAATGCAACGAATAAAAAAAACCTGATCTCAAAACAGGTCACTAGGGCCGTAACGCGCGAATTTTATTTTATTTAAAATTCATTTTTTTCAAATATCCACTTTTATTTCAAAATAAACTAGGTTATGTTTCCTTGTTTTATATTTGTTTGTTTATATATTTTATTATTATTATTATTATATAATTAAGTAAACTTGATAAATATAAATATAAATATTTAAATTTTAGTTTTATTTAACAGGACTGTCAGTTTGTGAACGAGCGTCCGGCGTTTGTGCGCACAACCAGGTAAGTCTCCAACAAAACGTACTCTCTCGACCACGACTTGTTGGTGTATGTAATACACGTGATGCTTGATACCTACACCTACTGTATACTCAAATATATATGTACATATATATAGATATAACAGATGTAATTTAAAATGTATTGGTAGATATATGGGTGTGCAGGCAACACTTAATAGTGTCCGAATACCTTGAAAATATGTATGAGAGTATGAGAGTATTGTGACTGCGATGGTTGTGGGGATGGAGGTGGAGGTGGAGGTGGAGGTGGGTTTTCAAGCGCGTCGATGAAACAGGTATAAAACATTGAATATAATATTGAGTAGGTTGTAAGCTAGTTGATGGATGGATTTTATTATTTAATTACAATCATGGAGATTGTGGAAATTTATGGGAAATAAAAAACTTTAAGTCTATTATTGGAAATAATTTGAGCAGGAAAAAACAAGTGTTGGATGTATTTTTACGATAATTTGCTAATTAAATTATTATGATAACGTAATTTGTGTCGCATGTCGCGGAACCGCGAATTATTATCTCTGACGTCATTAGACGTCAGCTGCTTCAGACATTACGCTGAGATAATTTTTGAACATTTAAAAAATTTGAAATAACTTTTTTTTTTTAGTTTTATTTATTTAGTTATTGAGGATTTGGTTTTTTAAAATTTTTTTTTGAGTCGGGATTTTTTTAGGTGATGTTATTTTTTTTTTTTTTTTTTTTTAAAGTAGTGATGCGTTATTTTTTTAAAATTTAAATTTGATGAGCTGATAAAGAAAAAATGCTGAAGGCTGAATAAAGTATTTATGAAATATCATCATTGTTATTTTGTAATTATAGATTGGAAAAAAATTTTTAGAATTTTTGTGATAATTTTTTAAATAATATTATTATTGTTTTTTTTTGTGATGATTCATAGTTTTGTTTTTATTTACTTTGAAATTAAATGTAATGGAGATGAATCAGTAAATGATATTTAATTTTATATTTTTCTCCGACTCATTTCATATAAGAATTTCGTAGATTTTAGTGGGATTCAAAGGAAAAATAATATTTCATAATTCAATTGGAATTCCGATAATTATTTAATTATCACTTATCGATTCATATGCGACAAAGAATTACCCCCTCCTATTATCGTATTTTTTTTCTAAAAAATTAGTATTGATATAGAAATTTAGTTGAGATCAGTCAGCATGGAATAAAAAAAAATCACGTAATTATTTTCAGATTCAGTAATTTGGAAATTATTTTCATTCAGTTTTCTGCTAATCATTTTTGATTCATTACACTGAGAAAAAAAATTAACTTTAGTAAAAACAATATTTTCTTGAGTAGTAAATTACAAGAAATTATTTAATTATTAATTTCATGTCCGACTGAAAAAATAATTTATATTATTAAGAGAATAAGGAAAAATTTTGTTCCCGCCATATCTATATGATAGAATTAGTTAATGTTATTAAAATTGGTATCATTAGATAGGTTGACTTGAATTTGTGCCTTTTCATAGTTTAAACTCTTTTTAATTCCCAAGTATTGAGATAAATAGATTTATCTATATCATTCGAATTACATTTAAATTGCGCGGGAAAAAAGACGATCGTATTTATTTTCTTTAAATAAATAAATACTTTAATTATTTCTGTCACTAAATATGACTGAATGTTAATGAATATATAGCTATATCATTTATATCGCGTTACTTATTCCAAAATGACAGATTTTTATACTCCCTTTTGGTTTTAGGAAACTTTTCAAAGCCAAACAAGTGTGCATAGAAAAAAAAAGGATTCATTGACACAAAAAATCTTTACTCGCTTAAAGAAAATTTTTACTTACCCCAAGAATTTTTTTGCATTGTGAATTGAAAACAAAAATTTCTTTAGAACTAGAAAAAATTACTTGGTGCAAGGAATTATTTCTTGACCAAAAAAATATTTTCTCGCCCCAAGATAATTTTTGTATTCAATTGATAATGCATAAAATTTCTTGGTGCAAATTGAAATTTTTTGCGGCAAGAAATACTTTTTTTCTGCGTATTTTATAAATTTAGTATTGATATTTGGGCAGTCACGTAGTGACTGCAGGTTGCTCGTTTTATTGTTAAAAGAAAATCGAAATTTATTTACGAAATTCAAAAAAATTTTTAAACAATAAGATCATCGTTTATTAAACTAAACTTGAATTTCTTCAATCAAGAAAATAATTTTTAATAAAATCTTCCAATTTTTAATATCATAATTTATCGTATAATTTGTTTTATAAATTAACTAAAAATATATCATATTATTAAGGGTATTCTCAGGTAACATCCCCCTCCCCCACTTTTAAAAATATTCAATGAAAAATTGTATATGTATGAAAAGTGATAGAAAGTTTTATACCGAATATTTCCAATAAAACTTTGAACCACAAAATATTTAAGAAAAAAATTAATTCCCGTTTCGTTTACTCACATGAATATTTTGTATGATTCATTATCTTAATAACCATCAGAAAAAAAAAAGTATTTTTATCATAAAACTCATTATCAAACAATACAGAAAGTAATTAAAAAATAAAGAGTCATTGATATTAAAATAGTAATGCACTAACGTAATCAGTAATGACTAATTTCTCGGAAGTGATTTTAGTAAAAATCTCTCATTAAGATTTGCCGGATTTGAAAGTTTGTATCGATAAGTTCGATAACTTAAATACTTGTTTGTATTTTAAGTTGAGTCACTAGGAATGCCGACTTGTAGAATTTATTACGTATACTAGTTTTATAATTAAATCAGTTAAATTTAAAAAAATTAATTAATTAATTAATTACACTAATTTAGTAATTTATAATACCGACTGTTGAATAACTCGGGTATTATTTTATTGAGAATTTACAACATTTCATAAAATATATTATAATTGTTTATAAAATAATTATATGTAAATGTATATCTATATTCATTTATATAATAAAAAATATATCACGAAGACGTACTGATGACATTAGTAGCTATCAGTAATTTAGTAACAGTAGATGCTAATTTAAAAGATACCTTTTTCATCAACAGTCGGGTTTTTATCCCAGCAGTATGTGATGCTAAATGATAAACATCCGCGAAAAACTAAAAATTTATATATATTTTATAAAAAATATATTTATTTATAATTTTATTTAATAGAGTTAAGTACTCAGTCTCCATGTCCCTTAAAAATTCCCGCTAATTTTTTTTTTTTAAGGTATTAATTTATCACACGTAAAAAAAAGTTACTTCAAAAAAGTACAGTGACCTTACAAATTTGAAATAATTAAAAAAAAAATTATTCAGGATCATGAGTACAGGGTGGCCACGAACCGGGAATATCGGGAATTATCAGAGAATTAAATTGTAACAGTTAAAAATTTAAAAAATTTTCAATTATACACTAGATATAAAAATTAAGGGATATTAAAAAAATTTCAAATTTTAAAGTGATTTTCAACAGGTTGTAACTCGAAGGAAAATCGTCAAACGACAAAAACAAAAAAGGCAAATTGTAGCTTCAAGTGTCTAGTTTTCTGATCTGGTATTCAATTTTTTTTATTATGTGCGGTTCCGGAGTAATCCTAAGAAAACTATCAAAAAAGAAATTTACCAAATTTTTGCTCGTCTTAAAAACGGTCTCCGAGCTTCAATAAATTTTTTTCGATAATTAAGATTGATTTTTGATTGCTCCGGAACCGCGCATAATACAAAAATTTAAAGACCCAGATCATAAAACGAGACACTTGAAGCTACAGTTTGACTTTTTGTTTTTATTGTACGACCATTTTCCTTCGAGTTACAAACTGTTGAAAATGACTAAAAAATTTGAAATTTTTTTTAATATCCCTTAATTTTTGTAACCAGTGTGTTTTGAATTTATTTAAATCATAAAATTTCTTATTAAATATTTTAACTTATACATTTTTAACACCGAATTTATCAAAAGTAGGCAATATTAATTTATTTTATTGCCATTTTTTATGGTTTCTCGCATGATTTAATTATCAAATTTAATTATTAAAAATGAAAATATAATAAAAACTTTGAATATATAAATGATACGAATAAAATTTCTAAATCAGAGAAAAATATGAAAAACTTTACTGGAAAATTGGGAAATATCAGGGAATTTTAAAATCATTTCTTTGTGACCACCCTCTTAAAGTAACAGTACCAAATATTGACCGAGCTCCACTTAATGGCGGGGTCTTAGACTCATAATAATTATTAAATTGTAGAAATTAATTTATGAAAAATATAAAGTTGTGAGTTGTAAATTTTTCATGAATTAAATTCCAGAATTTTAAAATTATAGAGTCTTTAAATACCCAGTCATTAATTGGAGCTCGGTCGTTATTTGGTACTGTTACTCTGTGTAAAAAAAAAATATATATGCAATATAAATTTATCTTATGGGTAAAAAAAAATTGACAATCGAAATTATGTCCGAATAATTTTATTAATTAAATTTATAAGGAAGATGGATATCAAGGGATTGGTGATCGAGTACTTTTTTTAAAAATGAATATAAAAAGTACCTTAGAGTCTTCACCAGGCATTGATTTATCGCTGAACTCAGAGCCAACTTCTGTGCAATCAATAAGAGTAGTACGCAGTGGAGTTACCATCAGCATCATATTTGTTTGTTCTTTGGCAACACACCCGTGTAATTCTTTTATTTGGATAATTATTTGACGCGCTGATACTGTTGCATTCCATCTTGACCAGGCAAACATGTATGCTGTACTAAGTAAACCCATGCATGATTGAAGATGTTTTTCAGCAATCGGGTGCTTTACTGGAAGGCCTTTTATGTAACTAAAAGTATCTCTTTCAGGGAATAAATCACAGCCACCAGATCTCATTTTCTGTAAATAATTCATATTCAGATTGATACTTAGTGTTCAAATTATAAATAGATTCAATTGTATGTGAACTTTTGAAAATTTTGCCTGATCTTCAAAGATAATTGTCATAGAAATTTAATTACTTTGCATGAATATCGACTTGTTGACGTAATTAAAAAAATTAAAGCATAATCTTTTAAAGTGGGGGTTTAATTAAAAAAATTTTTAAAAGACAGTAGTAATTTTTTTTTTTTTTAAATATCAATTAGTTTTTGATAATTGTCAGTTTATTCAAGTCTTGCAATGAAATTTCTCGTATTTAAAAACTAATTGCTCATGAGAAAAAGAATTTTCAATCAAAATTCAGGTTTTTCAAATAACTATCAGCTTTGAAATAAATATTAATTGACTTATGGACAGTAAAAAAAAAAAATTGTTTTTTTTCATATCAATAATTGTATTGATATGAAAATAAAAACGAGGTATGTAAATAAGTTAATTTATAATGATATTCATATTTTATATTTCAGACGGATTTTAAATTGTTAATAACTTCAAGTAAATTGATTTGAATTTAAAGGAAAAATTTTAATTGTGTGACATTTATGTGAATCTTAATAAAGTTATGGATTTGTTATTCAAAAAATGTTTAGATTTACAATTCAAGCCTGATTTAAATTCAGTTTTACTTGATTTTCATAACTCGCAACCAAGTGCAACGTTAGAAGGGCATGTCTCGGGTCACATTGGCACATGTTAATTTTTTTTTTTACGTTAGAAATTTTATGATTCAAGAAAAACAATCTTACGTGATTATTTAATATTATTCATTTTGAAAGCAGTTTTGTTCATTATTCAATTAAGCCACGAAATTTCATAATTAACTTTAATAATTTGATTTAAAATTAGTAACAAAAAAATTTTGCTTAGTGAAAATTTTATCGTGAAATCGAGTATTGACTCAATTAATTGTTTTTATTCAATCAATTAATTTTTAAATTAAACCCAAAATTTTTTTTTAACTAAATAAAATTTTTACTCAAAAATATTTTTGTTTTTAATATATGAGTAGATTTATGAGACAAATATTAGTTTTTATCATTTCTATAAAAATATTTTATGATAAAAAAAAAAAATGTTTCAAATAAATTGACTTCACAATAAGCTAATTAGTAAAAAAATATTAATGATTAAAATTTCAACACTAGATATTTTTATTCCTTTATAATTATGGTAATTATTTGGAAGTGGGGTCAACCACATTTTTGACGATAAAAAATTTAGAAATAAATATTATCGATTGGTTTTTTTTTTAAATTGTTTTATTTCACGACGGATTTATAAATCCACCATCAGAAATTATAAATTTTTGATATTTCAATGAGTTCTTGCAATTTTTAAATATAAAAAATTCATGTTTTTCATCATATTCATCGAAATTTTTGTGGCAACATTTTTTTGAGTCTGCTAGCATTTATTTTCTTAAAAAACATAAAAAAACTGAATATCTATTCATTTATTTATTGCAACGAATGCCGATCGGCAGTATAAATTAATAGTAACAATAATATAATATAAGTGATATTGGAATTTAATATAAATATGATTAATGAAAATGAAACTAAAAATAAAATAAAATAAAATTGGTGATATTGTACATGTATTAGTTGTTTACACGGAGAGAAATTTATAGTAACCGTTCCTAGTACTTTTATGAAATATCATCTCATAGACCCATACCGTTATGGTAATGATTACTTGGAATTATGGGATATAGGCCCATACTTTCTGAGAACAATTCCCATGATTATGGTAACAGTTCCCATATCGCATGGTAATAGAATTATGGTAATGATTACCATACTCATAGGAATAGTTTCCATAAGCAAGTAGGAACCAATCCTATAACCACATTGTAACGATTCCTAAGTGCACATGGGAATAAATCCTATATATTATAGTAACTATTCCCATAATGTATGGGAATGATTACCACAATATTATGGTAACCATTACCATAGTTACATAGTTACGATTACCATAATTACCAACTATTCCGATACCATATAGGAATTATACCCATAATTATGGGAATGATTACCATAATATATATGGTTGCCGTTCCTATAATCAACATTTCAAAAAAACCGGTTACCATGCATTATGGGAACCATTACTATAATATATGGTAATTGTTACCATAAATTTCTCTCCGTGTAGTATTGTATTTTTGAAAGAAAAAATTTTTTTGATATTGCAATTAGAAAATTTTTTATGAATTTTTAAAAATAGATTTTTTTAAAATAATCGAAACTAAGGTTACTCACAATTTTGACAATAAAAAGTCGAGAAATCAATATTTCGATTTTTTATGGCCAAAAATGTGGTTGACCCCACTTCCAAACAATTACCATAATTATTTTTATCAAATCGTCCCTTATTTTTTGACATCATAAAAAGAATAATAAAATTTTTTTTTTTAGTTCGGAAAGTAGTAAGAAAAAAAAAATTTATTGACTTACTCGTATTAATAAATCAAGTTTCATATATTTTCCAACAAGATCTTGAAGTGCAGTTGTAGTGCCTCCGATTAAAGAATTTAGACATACCAAATTTTCCTGAAAAAAAAAAAATTAATAAAAATAAAATAAAAAATAAATAAATTAGTGAATAATTATAATTTTTACCCGTACGACAAATTCAACTTGAACAATAGCAGCAGAAATATTGAGTGTCACCCCACCAGTTTTACCAGTTTCCGGTTTCAATTCCCAACTTTGAAATGGTAAATTAATAAATTTAAATCCCGCAAGACCGTGGATGCCAAGTCTACCAGTCCTGAATGTTATTATTTGTTTTTCTTCATTGTATTTGATATCATGTACGTCCTGAGTCGACCAAATTTTTTTATCATCAATCCAGTGAGCGACCAGAGGCGGCTCGAACCACAAAACTGACTCCGGAAGCCTGTGATACGTATATACAAATTTTTTATCTTAATAAAAACTATTTACTGTACAATAATTCAATGCCCATACACTTTTAAAAACTTTAAATAAACATTTATATTTATTTTTTACTTGAAAGTGACAAGCACTAGAGCTTCCATCGCAGCTTCAAGAGCTTTCATTTCAGCTTCAATCACCTCCGGAGTTCTTTCTGCGTCTGGTGCTGGCGGTGGCGCTTTGTACGGCCGTAAAAAAGATACATATCTGAGTTCTTTTGGTAGTTGAACTGTAAATTTATTTTATTCCAAGTATTTTTATTTTATTTATAAATTTATTTAAATAATGTCTTGTACTTTTACTTTTTTTTTATTCTGCAGGTCACGACTCGTGATATTTAAATATCAACATGTTAAGATTTTTTATTACGCGTCTCTAATACCTGAAGGGCCTGGATTTTTTTTTAAACTTTTCCATGTGAGTTCAGTAATTTTCAACAAGCGTAAGAAATTTAAAAAGAAATTTTTTTTGTAAGCAAAAGGGCTTCGTAAATTTTTTTACTTTTATTCATTTTTATCGTAATGTCAAAGTGACATTACGATATAATTTATGAAGTAATCAAATAAAAGCACAAGAAAATATTAACTAGTAAAAAAGTTTTCAAACAATTGTTAATTTTTAAGCTAATTATCAATAAATGATTATATATATTAGGGTGCTTTGTTTGAAGCATCAAAGTTTTCCCATTTAAAATGCATGTAAATCGAATAACTTTTTTTTAAATTACTATAACAGCCCGATTTTGAGCTATCGTTTTGAAACTAGTTTTTATTTGTAGAGTAATTGTTGTATTTTAAAAGTGTATAAAACGGTTTTGGTCTAACTCGATCCATGTCGATTGTATCAGCTCCGAAAGTCAATTTTTCACTTTTTTCATTTATTTTTGTTAATAGTGAAGAAACGGCTCATCTTACAAAAAATATGCGTAGGACCAATCTTTTAGGAAATTTTGTCCTCTCCAAAACTGCTAATGACACTTATATTGCTAAAGTGCACTGTTCATGAGATACATGCATTTTAACATTTTACAGTAAAAAAGATTAGTACTATAGTAAGCTTACAATTCTTTTTATTGTAAAATGTTAAAATACATGTATCTCATGAACAGTGCACTTTAGCAATATAAGTGTCATGAGCAATTTTGTAGAGGGCAAAATTTCCTAAAAGATTGGTCCCATGCATGTTTTTTGTCAGATGAGCCGTTTCTTCACTATTAACAAAAATAAATGAAAAAAGTGAAAAATTGACTTTCGGAGCTGATACAATCGACATGGATCGAGTTAGACCAAAACCGTTTTATACACTTTTAAAAAGTAAAAATTACTCTACAAATAAAAACTAGTTCCAAAACGATAGCTCAAAATCAAAAATGATTTACATGCATTTTAAATGGGAAAACTTTGATGCTCGAGAGGAAGTACTTCAAATTAAAATTAAGAGCTGAAATTTTCAGGGAATTATCTCAACATAAACAATAAAATTTTCTTGTGTCCGCTAAAAAAAAAAGATGTTCGTTTCAAACGAAGCACCCTAATATATACGTACATAGAAATATAAAAAAAAAAAAAAACTAACGTGTTGTCAAAAAAATATCTCCTCTCATATCTTTAGGCTGAGGTGGTTGATAAATTAAATCAATATGATACACTCCGCCAAGTATCCGATATTTTCGTAAATTTATTTCTGTTTTTTCACACCGGGTAAATAATAATTTTCTCAACTCCTTTCTATTTTCCTCTGAAGAATAAAAAAATTAATAATTATTTTCATTAAAACATTTATTTGTTTAATTTGCTGACCTTCTTTCTGCAGAATGATTTCATCGGGTGTAGGTAAATACGGTAGTGGTTCAGGCTCAGCTTCAGGTTCCGTTTTTTTAGACCGTCCAGCCTGGGGTGATAATTTTTTACTTTGTTTGCCTTTTTTTTCCGATTTAGATGTAACGAATTGTGACGGATTCGATAAACGTTCGACCATCATTTTTTTTTCTTCGAGTCTCAATCTACGACCCTCGACTTGTTCATGACGAATTTTGACTTTTGTATCGTACTCGTTCAGACAAAAGGTCAAAAGATCTAAAGACAAAGTTGTATAAATTAAAATATGATAATAAATAAATATTATTTACATAGTTCATTAACCGCAATGTCATTATTAATATATAATACCTTCATTCATATTATACTCTTGTGGTATTTCTGGCATAAAAAATGATGATCCTTGATCTGAATAATGATCGTATTTAATCCAGAGGCCGCGTATTGACATAGCGTAGCAATCAACATCCACAGGCATTTTAACAGTCAGATCTAGTTCTTTAAAATTTATTTCTATTGGATTTCTGTTAAATAATAAATAAATAAAACTTATTTATTCATGTATATTTCTGCATTGAGAATAAGTGCATTCATTGTAACAATTGATAAATAAATATTCATGACAAATTTAATTTAATTTAATTCATTACAGTATTAAGTTAATGACTCATTTTATGTTTATGTATATTTAAAAAAAAAAGGATTAATTATATTTTTGATTTGAAAATTTATTTTTGCGAATTTCGAAAATAATTTGATGACTAAGTTATTTAATTTTGCAAATAATTATTTAATAAATTTTATTTATTAAGCTGATAAATTCTTTTTAGTTATTTAATATTTAACTCTTTGGCAAGCCGGCTCGGTTGAGGCACACATGGATTTTTTTATGTCAGTAACTTTGGAGCGGCGTTATGTAGCTCTAGTGACTATTCGTGAAAAACTTTTGAGCTGAAGGGTCTTTTTGGTAAATTGCGTTTGATTATCTCAGTGCGATTCGAAACATCAGAGTCAAAGTCACCCATGTGCCCCAAAAGATCCAGTTTGCTAGAGTCTTTAGTAATGTCAGTTTGTATATTTTAATTTTAATTTATTTTTTTTATTTTTTTGAGATTGTAATTCTATGAAAAAAGTTATTATTATTATTATTATTGAATTAAAATATTTAGTATGGCAAAGAGAAATTGTGGGAAATTGCGTTATCTATTACGCGAACAACAACCGGTGGGTGATAAAACTTCCGAAGATGAGAAAGATTACGTAGAAGCTAAAAGAAGATTTAAATTTGACAGAAAAAATTTTTAATTGCGCTGATTACAAGTAATCAATTTGTGAAGATCATGATACGTACTAGTGTCATGATTGTTGAAAATCAATAATACTACAAATAATTTCATGAGATTTTTTATATATTTCCAATTAAAAATTGACATTTACCAACAAATATTAACTTATTTTAATAAAAAATTATTGACAATTCGATTTTTTTTTTTATTTAAACTGGAAAAAAATAAAGAATTTTCAGTTGGTAAAATAATAAGTTTTTTCAGTCGACACGTCTCACTTTTTTTTTCAAAGGTAATATATTAAGTAGAAAACCTTGAAAGGATTTTTTTCAGGTCAATCAGTCAAAAGTTGTTAAATTTTTGTCAAAATCGATAAATTTTATTGTAAAAAAAAAAGATAATGAATTATCGACTCTTCATAAAAATATTTTGGAATATTGAGAGAATGGTCTTAAATTTTTTAAATTTTTCTATAGAAGTTCATAAAAAAATAATTATGCGCAAAGGCCTCAGTTTAAAAAAAATTAATTGTTACAAAGCGCCTTTGCTCTAATTAACAAAATTACCTTTCACGTTCCGATAATTGTTTGATACTAATTGGCAATCTGATCAAAGCCCAAATGCAGCAAATAATTTCATCAGCTTCTTTTATATATCTCGCATTTCTTAAATCCTCTCTAATCATGTCTCGCTCGATCTGACGAAGAAGCCGATAAGTCGCCAGATCAATCCAGTATTTCAGCTTTGCCCTAAATATTTTACGTACTTTTTTGCAGTCCTCAATATACTCAGGAGGTTCCATTAAACTCAACTCAATAATGTTATCTAATTTTAGCAATAACTAAAAAAATTTTTAATTGTCATTTTTTAAATACGTCAATAAATAATTTATTTATTTACTTTAGTGTCTTACATAAATAACGACTTGGCATTTGTGTGAAATATTTAACATTGACGCTTCTTCATCCTCTAAATCCCAAATAAATAAAAATGTATTTAATTCTGACAGTATCCCAGGATTTGGTAGACCGTCACAAGTCATGTATTGGATCCACTATAAATATATATTTTATGTCATCTCCTATCGTTTCGCTTTCTCAAGGTAATACTGTTTAAAAGTCACGTAGCTCATCGAAGTATACACGGATATTATATAGTTTTTTATTTTTAATTTAATCGTAACAATTCAAGTTTCATTTTCGAAATTTATGACAATAATTAAAATAAAGTTTCGAAATAAATTTTTTTTTTATATTATGAATAATCCTGAGGTACTAAAAAGTTAAAACGTCTAATGTATATTGCGTTACTAATTCCAAAAAGACATATTTTTATTCGCCGCTTCCGTTTTTAGTTTTCGGGGACATTAATAATAAAATTAAAAAAAAATTCTAATGATACAAATAGAAAATAAAAAAATGATTGATTCCTGGCGTAGACAGAGTCTAAATTTTTTTAATTATTTTCTATTTATTTTCTTGGGAGGTGACTGGTAAAAACTGTAGGCTAGACTGCTTATTTTTAGCCTTAGGGATATTGATAAATTAAATAATTTCTCTGAAAACTCTTATAATAATAAAAACAACCTGTCTATCGGTTGACCCTGCGGGCCAGCACCAAAACTTCCCGCTGTTTCGAGCTCCTTGAGCTCCTAAAAATTGTTGTCAATACATTTTCGAGCTCTTCGAGCTTGAAAATACTTTTGTATGCCGTTCTTTTCGAAAAAAAACGTTTTTTACCATTTTTTCTCCAACGATATCTCTCAAACGAATTGACCGATTGAGACGGTTGAGGTCGTAATCGACGCGGCTTATAAAGTTTTAAAGCCCAGTCAATTTTGGAATCAATCCATCAAGCACATTACAAGTTATCCAAAAAGAACATTTTTGAAAAAATTTTATTTTTGGAATACCTTTGAACCAGCCCTACCGATCAAGCTCGATTTTTCACAGTTTATAGGAATTAATAAGCCCCGTCGAATGACACCTTGACGATCAAAATCGGTTCATACGTTCAAAAGTTACAGATATTTACATACGTGCGTACGTACGTACATGTATACATTAGACTGGGCCAAAAATATCGACAATTTTTTTTTTTTTTTCGATACTGTGATACTGTGATTCCTGATGACCGAAAAAAATTAATGTCCAAGTTTAAGCCCTTAATATTGATATTAAGAGGTGTATCGTTACAGCTATTAGTTTTTTGACAGAAATTTCATTTTTTACCCAAAACTCGTAAATTCCCTACAAAAAATCCCTCTTAGTAAATTGACGTAAAACGAGCCGTTTCCTTGTAACCGTGCCTTAAACATTGATTTGTTTTGTAAATTCTTTGTTACTATTTTGGATTTTTGTAACTACTAGAAATATCAAAATTTTTTTAGTCAAGATACATATTCTTGAAGGAAATTTAATGCTCTACAAAAAAGTTCTCTTATCATTTTTGCTAAATTCACTCCTTCGAAAGTTATTCAAGGTTGAAGTTGAGTCAAAACGACTTAAATTACTCAATTTTTTTGGCCCAGTCTAATATACATACATACATACACTCGGACATCATCATGAAATTAGTCAGAATAGCTTCCTAGAACCTCAAAACGTCAAAATTTGATAGAAATTCGATTTTCGAAAATCGGACCGAAACCAATAACTTCCCGAATTTTTCAAAAATTTCCAATTTTCTTAGCGGGAAGTTAAAAAAGAAAAAAAAATTACATAATTTCTATTGGTAATAAATGGATTACCTTAAATATATTTTTAAATAAACGTCAATCACCTCATCTTCTTCTTTGTTTTCCAAAGCATCCTCCATAAACGCTTGTTCATTTTTCGTAATAACATGCCAGGTTTTTTCTAAATGAACTTTTCGTTTTCTCGCTTCATCTTCATCGATCGAAGCTTCTGTCTCAGATTTAAACTTCTCTACTCGTATCTCCTCGAGCATGTCCTTGATCAGTACATTTCTGTAAACATAATAAACTTTAAAATAAAACTTTTGTGTTCATGTTTATTTTATTTTTAAACTTTTAAATTATACCGTTCTTCGATACGTTTTACTTTTTCTTTAGCTGTTTCAGCGTAACTCCGAAAAAATTTTATTTCTGCCAAAGGATCCGTATACATTTTTATTATTTTTAATATTTATAATTCACAAGAGGAATCAAATCTTTCTGTTAATTTAGTAAATTTCTATTTAATTTCCAGACACGAATTGATATTAAAGAAAAAATTTAATAATGTAATGGTATGTAATAGTAATAAATATAATATTACAGCACGAAAGGATGTTTGAAACCCAACTGAAGGTATTGAGAATCTACTAGTCTATTTTAGAGGTGTTGAACTCAATTTTACGAGGGTGGGAAAGAGTTGATAGGGTGAAAATACACTGAATGAGAGACGTGCACGAAATGCTTTTGATTGTTTTGGTCTAGATTTTGCAGTTAAAACTTTTAAAAAAGATAATTACAAAGTTGTTGATAAAAATTTTATTTATTTTAAACTAGTTTTAAATTAAATCCTTAACTTAAAAAATTTTTTTTCAACTTTTCCCTAGTTCCAGCCATTGCGACATTACTCTAGATTAATAATCTTTTTTTTTTTTCAGATTGCTAGAAGGGTTGGAATCGTGGGTATGGTCACGTGCCAATTTTTTTAGATCCCCTACTTCATTAGCTGCTACTTTTTGGAATTAAAAAAATTTATTTTTTTTATTTTTTTCTGTATTCTTGAAATCTTAATAAATAACTTATTAAAAAATGAATAGTAAGAATATTGATTGCCTTTTTTTTACAGCACTTTAAAAATTACCTGACATTCATGCCTCTACACTAGAATACTCCGTTAAAAAAATAAAAATTATTTTCTTTTCAAAGAGTAGACGAGTAATTTTTGTTGAAGAGAAAAAATTTATTGATCATTTAAATTCAATATTTTTATATTTCATTTTATTTTTATTTAACAAGGCCCAACGGCAGATGCCAATGATAGGGCCATAAGTTGTACAGAGATTCAAAATACAAAAAAATATATAATATATGAATCGTTTATTTGAGAAACCCCATAAGTCATGTTTTTTATGAAATTGGGTTTTTTGCATTTTTGGGTTCTTTGGATGTCCCTCCATAGAAATCAATAAAAATATGCATCAAATCAGCGTTTAAAAAAAAATTAACCGGGTGACAGCAATTTCGTTAAATTAAGAAATCTCATAAGTCAATGACTCAAATGAACATATGCAGTTTTAGTTTTACAGAAATCATTTTTTTTTATTTTTTATTTAAAATTCGCGCTTTTTTGGGAAATTAATTTAAAATGTGGTTTTATTGTTGACTGTCATATGACTGATTAAAATGTTTAAATTAATTATTATTTTTTGTAATTTCTGAGTTTCAGAGTTCAAATACATATTTAACACTTCATTTTATCAGTGTAATAAATGATTTGAGTGGAAACATTTAAAAAAACAATGATTTTATAACTTTTTTTTCCGTTTGGTTAAGAAACCCCATAAGTCAATCAATTTTAAATAATTTTTTTAAGTAGTTTCAGTTAAAAAATTAAATTTTTCTTGTTGGAATCTTTTTCAGAAACGCTAACATTATTGTATTCAATTATTTATTTATTATTTTAATGTCAAGTTTTTCCAAAAAAATGTTTTTTGTGTTTCCTGAAAAATTTTGTCTTCTTGACTTATGGAGTTTCTCAAATAAACGATTCATATAGTATCTATGATGTACTTAAACTAAGTTGCCTAAGAGGCGTTAGATATAATACGTGCTATAATATTTGCAGTTATTGGAGAGCTCGTACGTATAAAATCAATTGATTCCGCAGCATGTCTATAATGTTACTACAAATGGTTACAAGTCTATACAGTGGGGAAGATTGCTCAAAGTTTGATCTGGGAAAAGACGGATAAAAAACATTTTTAGATCTATTACTCTGTGACGGTACTAATATAGGAATCTGCGCTAGGATGTCAGGGCAATAGGTGCTCCCTTTGATAATACCGGCAATTAATACGGCACCCGCACATATTCTTCTATCCTCCAGAGTTTATATAAGAATTTATTCTTTTGAGTTAAGAAATTAATAATTTATTTACTAAAGAAAGTTATTTTTTTTTCTTATTTAAAATTTTTACGCTATACTTAACAACATAAATATTTTTATCGCTTAGAACAGATTTCCTATTATTTTTTTGGTAACATACAGAAGTACGGCTCATTTATTTTTAGTTAAAAAAAATAGAAAAAGAAGATATCAATTTTTTATTTTTGAAAAATTTTGTATCTCATAATTATGATAGACAACACATGGAAAATTACGGTTAATTTTTTTTTATTTTTTCATGGCAATCTGGTAGACAAAATTTCTAGTAACCGAAAGTTTTTATCAACTAGAGCTGATTAACTTTTTAAATTTTTCCTAATTCCAAAATAAGAGAACCGCTTAGAAAATCCGCCATCTTATTTTTGGTTAACGATACCAGAGACTCTGACGATACATTAGATTTCTAAGTTTGTGACTTCAGATCCCCACAAGACAAAATATTTGAAAAGAAAACCTAATGATAGTTAAGGACTATTTAGTCATGTCTAACATCTGTCACGTGACTCTATTGGGACACTAGCCTATGAGGAGTAAAAAAAAATGTCTATAACACTTTAGAAAATTGTCTTGTATAGTATTGGCATCTAGTTATTTTTTAGATTAATTGACGATAATTTTAAATTATTAGAAAAAAAAAGTTCTTGCTACAAATTGACAACAAGGTAAGAAAAAATATTGAAATAATTATTTTACTAAATAACTTTGGTGGCACGGGTGATAAATTTTACTCGCTAATTGGTTATCTTTCGTTTAAAATAACTTTTAAATACAAAATTTTGTGTTCTTATTGACGTAAATTAATTAAAAAAACGCGTGTTAATTTTTTCTATGAAATTGTTGAAATATAATAATTTTTATCCTAGAAAAAATATTAGATCTGACGAGATTTAGTCCTCAGATCTTTTCATGTGTTCAGATCTGGATATATATGAAAATTTACACGCAACATTCGGCCAGATTTTGATGGTTATGCCGAAATCTGCCCAATAATCATGTAAAAATTGATCAGATATAACTGAATCTGACCATATTTCGGTCCAATCTTTTTTTTTACGCGTACGTAAATAACCTCATATTTAATCGATGGTTGCATTGTTTGCAGGAAATCTAACCTTAAAATTACATGAAACAAAATGGAATCATCGACAATGGAAGCAGAGATATCAAAAAACAAAATTTCTTTTGACTGTGAGCTAGAGTTGAGTAAAAAACGAGGATGGGTCGATTCAAATATTTTCCATTTAGACTGTGTTCCTGAAGTTGACTTTAAAGTTTCCGCGTATATTAATTACCGGAATACTCGAGTGAATGTAAAAGTTAGTAAAAGTGAAGTAGAAGTTGCCTATGCCATAGTAAAAATTACAGTCCCTGGGACGCCAACTATACTTGAAGATGTATCACAATGGAAAGATGCAGTTTATTTTCAGGATATGTCAATTCCTGCTAATTCTGATATATGTTCGAAATTAGGGTTAAACTGTAATCCAGCGGATTCTGATGAGCATGTGTACCAGATTAAAATAAACTGTTCAATAATATGGTTTGGATTTATCAATGATCTCCGATACTCAGAATCTGTATACTCAAATATACAGAAATTTTGTACAGTCGAGTCTAGTGACATTAAGATAAAAGTTGAAGATACCGATTTTCTAGCACATAAATTTATTTTACGGACGGAGAGTAAAGTATTTGAAAAAATGTTAGAAAAAGATGTCAAATTAGAAGAAAATTGCATTTATCTTTCGGATCTCGAGGTTGATGTTATTAAGGAATTGTTGTTATTTATATATTATGGTAAACTACAAGAAGCTACTGTTGACAATGAATTGGCATTGAAATTATTCAAAGCCGCTTCAGTTTATCAGTTGTCAAAATTAAAAGATGTGTGTGCAATATTGCTGAGTAATAAATTAACATTTGATAATGTAAAGATGTTAATGAAAATAGGCATTCTTTATAATTCATCGATATTAAGACAGAGAGCTATTGCCTATATAATAAATAATCGATTAGAATATTTATGTCCAGACGATCTGTAAGCTAAACTTTACTGTACTTGACATTAACGATACCAATTGTTTTTAGTTACAATGTATATTTTTTATAATAATAATAACAATGATGTTCAATGAATGACTTTCTAAAATTTTCTATTTTTTACCTTTAATATACCCAATTAATTCTTCAATTGCGCACGAATTTTTAGATGTTACTCGTAAAAAAAATTGATAAGTATTCTAAACTTGGAAACCTGACAGCGATTAACTTTTTTTAAACTTTTGAGAATTCAAAGAAAACATCAATGATTCACTTAAAACTATTAATATCTATGGTAAGAAAAAAAAAGGCCAGAAATAGTTTAAAATCAACTTTTCTAACCTCATTTTTGACTGAAATAAAAATGGTATATGAATCGTTTATTTGAAAAACCCCATAAGTCATGTTTTTTACGAAATTGGGTTTTTTTCATTTTTGGGTTCTTTGGATGTCCCTCCATAGAAATCAATAAAAATATGCATCAAATCAGCGTTTAAAAAAAAATTAACGGAGCGACAGCAATTTCATTTAATTGAGAAACCCCATCAGTCAATGACTCAAATGAACATATGCAGTTTTAGTTTTACAGAAATAATTTTTTTTTTTTTTTATTTAAAATTCGCGTTTTTTTGGGAAATTAATTTCAAATGTTGTTTTATTGTTGACTGTTATATGACTAATTAAAATGTTTAAATTAATTATAATTTTTTGTAATTTCTGAGTTTCAGAGTTCAAATACATATTTAATACTTCATTTTATCAGTGTAATAAATGATTGGAGTGGAAACATTTAAAAAAACAATGATTTTATAACTTTTTTTTTCCGTTTGGTTGAGAAACCCCATAAGTCAATCAATTTTAAATAATTTTTTTAAGTAGTTTCTGTTAAAAAATTAAATTTTTCTTGTTGGAATCTTTTTCAGAGACGCTAATATTATTGTATTCAATTATTTATTTATTATTTTAATGTCAAGTTTTTCCAAAAAAATGTTTTTTGTGTTTCCTGAAAAATTTTGTCTTCTTGACTTATGTAGTTTCTCAAATAAACGATTCATACATCATTACTTTTAATGGAGAGTCAAAAGTTCACGAAAAAGAAGTATTATAGTAGAAACTTTCATAAATTATGGGAATTGTTACTATAATTATGGGAATAGCTCCTATAAATAATAGGAATGATTCTGATATGCGTACATAAGCCTATTCTATAGATTATGGAAACGGTCCCCATGATTATGAAGAAATTTTGAATAGTTGCAAAAATATTTTCTATGAAGGACATAATTTATTGGAAACGTTTTATTAATTTTCTCCCCATGTAGGATCATGCTCATTGTTTCCCAAATGGGTTTTCTATAGAAAAATTTAACTACCGATAATTTTCTACATGGATTCCTGGATAGGAAACTTATTTTCTATGGGGTTAACCCTTTGTTGGTCGCGTTTCTCTGCCCGCCTTCGTTGGTCGCGTCGCGGGGAATCGCCGTGATGTTAATTTTCTTACAGCGTTGCCAAATCTATAGACAATTTATGACAGCCATACTAGCTTTCTATATTTCGGTTCCGTATATGTGGCAACGTTGAGAATAAAATTTCGCTGTCTACTTTGGTCGCACTCACGGGGAATCCCCGTGATTCGGCGTTCATTCGACATTTATTATTTAATGTATAATTAATATAAATAATTATAACTTTAGAAACTCTTTTAATGTATGTTAAATAGATAAAAGAAGGAATAGCTGAATTGTTGAAAGCTAAAAAAATTTTTTTTTTACATTACAAAATAAAGAAAAAAAGCGGGGAATCGCTCATAGCGCGACCATCGAAGGGTTAATTATAGATTCCTATATTTCGTAAATTTCTATAAATATTTCCATAAAATCCAGCGTTCATTATTTCATAGGATTCTTTAATCAAGAAAAATTTTTAACAAAAGTATTATTTTCTTTGGGTATAACTGACTAATTAAAATAAATAGAAAAATTATTACTTACTTTTGCTTTTCTGTTTCTGCAGACACAGCAGCAGCACGCGATTTTTCCTGTTCCTTCATTGACTTTTTCTTTTTATTTTTTTTTAATTTTCTTTTTTTCGGCTGCCAAACACATAAATTTTATATGTTTTGTTAAAACTTATAACTTTTTTTTTTTATTATGAAAATTACCTCATGATTTATCAAATTTTCCGGCTGAAACTGAAAAATAAAATGATATATTTTCTATAATTTAAATATGATGATTAAAATAAAATGAAAAATACAATTTTTTGAAATTTTGATCTACGGGTAATTTTCGTGAATTTTTTTTGAGTATTATCTTCTTCATATTCATCATATGAAGTTGATCGACTTAAAATATTCATGCGTTTCTCCACTTCCTCGTTAAGCTTTTCTGTCTCCTCTTTGTCATTCTTATGAATATTAAAACTTTTCATTGTTTAATTATTTTCTCTCCTCTTTGTTTAATTAAGTCCAGGAAGGATTTTAATTATAATAAAATTTGCATAACCTCGAATAATTTTTTTAATTAATTAATTATTAATTAAGTGCTTCCAATTTGTAAATTATTACTTTTTAAAATACTCAAAATAAATAATATTATTTAACGTCAAAGTGATATATATGATAAATAAATATTATCTTGTAAAAATTTTTAATTTGTACGTAATTAATATAAATTAACACTATAGGTACGATTATTCATACTTTATACTTGTGGATTTAAATAAATAACAAAAAGCAATTCGGAGCGACGTGTAACCTAATGAATCATAGATTTCTGTATAAATATTTATGACATAAATATGTCTCAAGTTCAAAAATACTCGTTTTATTTTTTTTTAATTAAACGGTAATTATTTATGTTAATTAAAATTTTTGTTAATCAGACATTTGAAATAATATTTTAAATAATTTGTTTTTTGAGTTGACATTGAAAAACAAAATAATTAATGAATTTCAATTAATCAAACTTCGTTTTTTTTTTTTTTTCTGAAGATTCTACAATTTTTCGAAAGATCCCTGAATTTTTTCAAATGCAGTAGATAGCTGACAATTTTTTTGAATTTTATAGAGATAGTTTTAAAATTTTCCGAAATATTCACAAAAGGGTCTGAAATTTTTGGAAATTCCTCATGAAAAAATATATATATTCCGGCAAAATAATATATATCCAGCTTATATTTTGTCGTCATATATTCCCGGATTTATATTTTTTCGTAAGGGATGTTTCAGTAAGTTTTGGAATTTTTGAAATATTCCTCAAAATTCTAGTATTTCCTAAAATGTATCGGTGTTAGAAATTATTTGAAGCTTTCTAGAATTTTCTAAAGTATTTCCGAAGGATCTATATTTTTTCAAACGGTCCCTGAATGTTCTGAAATTTTAGTGTTCAAAAATTTTTGAAATGTTTTAAAGAATTCCGAGATTTTCTGAAATATACAAAAAAAGGTTTGAAATTTGCTAGTAATTTCTGAAGTATTTCAGAAGCTTAAAATGTTACAGAAAGTATAGTAGTTTTTGGAAAAGTTTCAAACGATTCCAAAATATTCCTAAAAGTTTAAAAATTTTTTGAAATACTCACAAAGGATCAAAAGTTTTCTATTATGTTTTAGATGATTTCAAAATTTTGTATAACATTCTAAAGAGACTTATTTCCGGAGCCACCACTGAATTTATAAATAGTAAAGTTTTTTATTGTTAAATAATTATATTCAGAATTATGTGAGAATGAAAAATTTCAATTACCAAATAAATAAAAGAAATATATATAACGATATTTAACATATTTCAATAAGTACGTACTGTATTACCATATAAGATTTATTGTTAATTCTCGGTAAACTTTGACCTTAAATTCAATATATTCAAATTTATTTCATATCACATCCGGTTCATTACAATCGCCATTGACACTTCTTTCAGCGATCTAACGTCATTTGAATTTTAGTTTCTCAGGAGTCGATTTACTCTATTAGTTGTTTTTCATCAGTTTTTTAAAATTAATAAGTGTAAGTTTTTATGAAAATTTATATCTGGACAAAATTTTCCGTATTCAATATTATTTTAATAGATTGTAGTTACTATAATTGACCGTAATTACGATTTATGATATTAATTATTTAATTGAAATGAAAATCTAGATAAACAAAAATGGATCAAACGAATTCAATTCCTGCATTTTATGCTGGAAAGAGTGTTTTTATAACAGGAGCTACTGGATTTATGGGTAAAGTTCTTGTGGAAAAATTATTAAGATCTTGTCCAGAAGTGCGTGAAATATTTGTTTTAATGAGACCAAAAAAAGGAATATCTATTGATAATAGAGTACGTCAATTATTAAGTCTTCCGGTGAGTGTTAAAAAAAAGTGTGCAAAAATATCACCTTCAAATTAGGATGTGTGAATAGTTCGAATTTACAAATTGTTTGTATCGAATCGAATAGTAACGTTCGATTCGAAATTCGAACCGGACAATTTGAATATTCGGATCATTCGTTAGTTCTCAAGTTATGCGAAAAATTCAAATTATTTGTAAAATTTTGAACTGTATGTGAGTTTTCGAAGTATTCGTACAATTTTGAATTTTTCAAAAATCTCAACTATTCATAAATTGTGAGAAATTTTTTTACAATTTATCACTGGTTGGATAAAAATTTTACGCTCCAAGTTTGAATCGGGAATTTGAATTCCAATCGAATAAAAATTTATAAATAATTAAAAGTTGAAGAGTTTTTCAAATAATTCGAAAACTGACCAGTAATTTGAATAATTCAAATAATTTGAGCTGGCAAGAACTTCGAATAATTCGAAAATTAAGTAAATAGTTCGGATAACTTGAAAATTGCCGAATAGTTAAAAAATTGACGAGCAATAAAAGTTTTCGAATTATTCGATTTGAACACTTTCATCCCCTTTTTGAGATCATTATATATTTAAATATATGTTTAAAGTTTTATATTTAAGCTTTATGATAGATTGAGAAAAGAAAGACCTTCTGCAATCGATAAAGTTGTTCCCATCGAAGGCGATACGATGAAAGAAGGCTTAGGGATTCCTGATTTTGAACGAAAAGTTTTAATTGAAAGAGTTTCTATCGTTTTTCATGTTGCTGCTAGTGTTAGATTTGATGACCCATTAAAAGCAGCTGTTTTTACAAATACTAGATCTACTAGAGATATGTGTATTCTTGCAGCCCAAATGAAAAAACTCGTTGTAAGTTTGAGTTTTAAAATTACTATTCAATAATAATAATAATAATAACAATAATTTTTTCAATGAATTTGATTTATTTACAAGTCATTTATGCACGTCAGTACAACTTATAATCAAGCTGATAAACCGGTTGTCGAAGAAAAATTGTATCCATTTGACACCGATTGGAAAAAAACAATTAAAATTGCCGAGACTTTAGATGAGGAATTGCTTAAAACTTTTACACCAAAGTAATCCAAGAGTTTTACGAACGTAAATAATTATTATTATGTTATTGAATTTATTTATTAACGAATTTATTTATTTTTTTGTTTACATAGATTTTTGGGAAGTTTTCCAAATACTTATACTTTTACAAAACGTTTAGCTGAACGAGTTATTAGTGATTATTCACACGCGATACCGGCTGTAGTATTTCGACCGTCAATTGGTAATTTGATATTTTCACTGATTTCATTACTAATAAATTTGTATATATAATTTGAGTCTAAGTTCAAAAATTAAACTTTTGATAACAGAATGATGTAAAACATCCGTAAAAATTAACGTTTCAAATTTCACGCTCATCTAAATGTCAAACTATTCATAAATTTGAGAAAAAAAGTTGATACTCTACGTCCCTAAAACATCAAAATTTGATGTTGAATCAAATTATTTCAACAATTGTTTACGTGGTTTACATCACTGACATCAATTTTGAAATTGAAATTTTCATAATCTGAAGAGTTTATTGCAGAAAATTTTGCTTTTTAATTTTTGATCTTACGCTTAAGTGGAATAGATGTTTTTAAATTTAAATAACTTTTTTTTGTCAGTTATATCAACGTTGAAAGAACCAGTTGCCGGATGGGTAGATAATTTTAATGGTCCAGTAGGACTGATGGTAGGCGGAGGTAAAGGAGTTTTACGAGTTGTTTATGGTGATCCTAAATTAAGAGCTGATTTTATTCCTGTTGATGTTGCTATCAAAGCTATGATCGTTGCAAGTTGGAAACGAGGAATAAAAACGTACTTTATTTTTATTATTCTTTAGATGCACACCTCAATCGCAAAGCATTTTAAGTTTTCTGACCTAACCTCCAAATTTTACTGATAAAATTTTCTTTGCTATCCTGATATTTAATTGGAACGATTAGCGTTCGTCTATATTTAAAATCTGCCCAAAATATTTATTGTTTCATAATCAAAAAATTAATAAAAAGTTTGATAGTTAAACTTGATTAGTAATTATCTTTGTTTCGATGTCTTTCGAGAGAAAGCGACATCACGCGTCATTTTAAATGACTAAAACTAAGTCACGAATGTATTAGCGGTTGATAAAGTAAAGATTGTTCAAAATTTACTTACTAATTTTGACTAAATATAAGAAAATGATTCATTTCGATCACTAATATCTCGATTTAAACACGAGCGATTGATTAGTGCATATTTAATTTCATCAAGTTTTATTTACTACTAATAATAAATATTTTACTGTTTAGTATAACTAGAGATCCTTCTGTACACGTGTACAATTGTTCTTCAGCAGATATGAAAAATCTATCTGTTGATGAAATTAAACGTATGGCTTTGCTGTGTGCATCAAAAAATCCACTTGAAGGAATTATTTGGCGACCATCTATCAGTTATACTACCAACAATTTATATTACTATACACTGGTATTACTTACACATCTTTTACCAGCTCTATTACTTGACGCTATTCTAACTTTGAGTGGACATAAACCAATGTATGTATATTACGCAGTTAATTTATAAATATTCAATCAAACAATCAATTGAATCGTCAATTTTAAAGAGGGCGCATCTCTTATGATTTAACATTTACGTTTTTTTTACGTATATGCTCTTTTCGGATGTGAATACACCTTTTTTGGTGAAAAAGCTCTTTGCGCAGATTGTAAGACTGTAAGCGCAAAGTCTGATCGAAAATAATATAAATCAGACACTTTTCTCTGCAAATTTTAATTTATGTATATTATGTATATTTTATTATCCTTTTTTACTTTTTAGTATCTCTGTCAATTCCTAAGCATAGAACGCCGTCGATTATGTTAATTAGACGAGTCAACGCGTATTAGAGCACTAACAAATGCTATAATGTATCGATATCTATATAATTGTTGTGATAGTGAAACCGGTGTATACTGGATATTTCAACGGACAGAGAAAGAAATATCCAGAAAGAAGCTAGAGAATACGAGAAATAGATAAATTAAAAAAATATTGAAGTTAACAATAACAATATGAAGATTTTCTTGTTATTAATCACACAGACAAATTAATACCCTGTCATTGTAAATATGATTGTGTCATATTTGTATCAACATATGTACTATCACTTTCGTATAATTTTTTTCCCTTAGATGTTGACATGAATACATTTGAAAGATATCTTATAATAATGCACATGTTTATTTATAATTTCAAAAGCCAATACGAAAAAATAGCTTTTTTCTGAAAAAATTTTTCATTAATTCCAAAAAGTTCACGCACTCTAATAGCAAGTGTGTTACAAGTGTATTATTTTAACATAATATTTTTGTCAGAGACAACGCTATAGTTTAATGAAGCCACTTAAAACACGTTCCATGATGTGTTAAATGTCTATAGATTGCTTATATCGTTTCAATGTTATTTGGCAAGTGTGTTAATTTCGACTACACATTTGGTTTTATAGAAAATCTTAGGCCACCCCCAACCTCCGGAGCTACCCCTTAAGAAGTCAAATTATATAAATTTTTTCATTTTTGTTGCGCGAAAAACTTTCTGATCTTCAGGTACATGATGTTTTATCAGGATTTATGCTGATTTATTATGTACCTGAAGATCAGAACGTTTTTCGCGAAACGAAAATCAGAAAACAAAATGACAAGTAAGAAGTCTACTGGATCTAGAGTTTTTAAATATTTCGTACACGCGCTAGTATGTCAGCTGAAAATTGCAGGCCACCCTCAACTACCCCTTGAGCAGTTAAATTACATAAATTTTTCATTTTCGTTGCGCGAAAAACGTTCCGATCTTCAGGTACATAATTTATTAGGATTCTTTAGATTTCCTACAAAAATCTGTGACAATTATTGACGATTTATTAAATTTTATTGTTTTTTTGTTTGGAATATTTTTGTAGGGATCAAATTGATGAGATTTTATTGCCTAGTGTTTTATTGTATCGAACATTATGACCGGCTACCTATTTTTTTTATCCATTTTCTAGAGTAACTTAATGTTCAAGTGATAGTTAATAAATTCCACTCAATTAGAGATGAAAATTATGCAATTAATAAGTTTTTCAGATGTGTCTTTTTTAAAATTAACGATTCAATTGAGCTTTACTGAAAAGTGTTTATTGTCTTTAATATTTTGAATTAGGCTAGCGAAGTTACAAAGACGAGTTTATATTGCAAATACAGCTTTGTCGCATTTTCTAACTCACGAATGGCAGTTTAAAAATGAAAATATGTTCGGATTGATATCCGACGTTTCACCATCAGATTTAGAAGACTTTCAATTCGACTACGCTACTTTTGATGTAGCATACTACTTTCAGTATGTATTTATTCATATATTGTCATTATTATTTATATTTTTTTTTTCTTTAAAATAATAAATATCAATATTTATTAATTCTACAGAAATTGTTTGACGGGTGCAAAAAAATATCTTCTCAATGAAAAATTAGACAATACATCTGCTACAAGGTCGCACTTAAACAGGTATTTTTTTTTTAATTATTTATCACTACTCAATAGATATTGTTACAAAAATCACTCGAATTATTGAATTCACAACAACAACAACAACAACAAAAATCTGTCTATCGGTTGACCCTCCGGACCAGCCCTAAAACTTCCCGCTATTGTCGAGCTCCTCGAGCTCGAAAATACTTTTGTATGCCATTGTTTTCGAAAAAAACCGTTTTTAGCATTTCTTTCTCCCACGATATCTCGCGAACGAATAAACCGATTTTGATGGTTGAGGCGACAATCGACGTATTTTATTGAGTTCTAGAACTGATCAGATTTTGGAATTGATTTATCTGGTCGTTTTTGAGATATTTCAAAAAAACAAAAAAAAATTTTTTTTCTATTTCTTTCGACAACGGTTTCTCTTGAACGAATCAACCGATTTTGATGGTTGAGGTGGCATTCGACGCGGCTTATAAAGTTTCAGAGCCCAGTTGATTTTGGAATTAATCCATCGAGCACATTACAAGTTATTAAAAAAAAACATTTTAGAAAAAATTAAATTTTTGGAATATCAAGCTCAATTTTTCACAGTTTGTAGGAATTAATAAGCTGCATCGAATGCCACCTTGGAGATCAAAATCGGTTGATCCGTTCAAAAGTTACAGAATAATTTACATACATACGTACGTACGTACATACATAGTCAAGATCTCTTAGAAATTCGATTTCCGAAAATCGGACCGAAACCATTAACTTCCCGTTTTTTTTGAAAATTTCTAATTTTCTTAGCGGGAAGTCAAAAAATGTTAATAAAAATCTTGATAATTTTTTTTTAACGATTATTTAATTAAATTGATAATCTTTATTACAACAAAGTAATTTATCAGAATGTCAATGACATATACAAATCACGTATTTGCAATTTAATCAAGTTGATTTATTTATAAAAATAAAAATAAAAAAAAAAGAACATTTATATGATAAGCATTGCACTGAAAGGGAAATCCCAGCGTCTCAGAAAGTATATAAATATACGTGCAGTGAATAAAAAAAAATAAGCATATTAGATGTGAATCAGAATCTCACGAGAGTTAAGACTTACATTTTATATATTTGACACGTTCACTATCAAGGTTTATAATGAAAGAATATATTCATTTTTGAATCTTATATATATTCTAAGTTACAAATTTAGACTAAAAAAGAAGTAATGGTAATAATGATTGTGATAACAGGTTTGATTTAGATTATTCGTAATGAAAGAACTGTCAGTGACTAAGAATATCTTAGGGTTGACAATAGAATTTTGTCCCTTGGCGTTTTGATAACATGTTTGATCGATCGCGGTCGTGTCGTCAACAAACAAAACTAGGTCAAATACTCGGGCTAATTTTTGAGGTCACTGCACTTTTACGCAGAGACGAGAAAAACGTGATGGAAAGTTTTTGTATAATAAACATATCAATATTAAATAAATAAATAAATAATAAATTTTTCGTCCTCACGTGCATGACAATGCGATATTTTTTTATTTATTTTTTTCTACCGCCTACACATCAAATGCAATATATAATACGCGATACGCGATATACTTGATTGTGAATTAGAGGTGATGGCCTCGCCACTCGGGAAATCCCGTACAGAAATAGAATATAGAAAAAAAAAAAAATAAAAATTTAATACACATGTAAATAATTATTTTTCATGACCTTATGATTATTGCGATGGGTGGGACTTTTTTTATGACCGTATTTTATTATTATTTTTATAATAAAAAATACCCACAACTTTTCTGGGGAATACCTTCAACTGTTCTGTTAATTTCGATGGTTTTTTTTTACAAATTAATAATATTTTGAAAGGTATTTAATAGAAGCTAATTAAAAATCAAAGTCTTCTGTATTTTTGGGTTTTAGAATGAAAATCAAAATTGTAAAAAAAGAAAGCTACTGATTTAAATGTGAATTTTTATTAAATTTGACATTTTTGAATTTTAGAATTTTCTTTTAAACTTTTACGATAACGTCGGTGTCTGTTGCCTTTTGATATGTTTTGAATAAATGAATCCATTTGAATGACATTTAAAACTTTAATCAGTGAGAAATTGCGATTACTCGATAAAAAAATTCCGCAGACATTTTTGAAAAATTCCCGATTGACCATAGACCAAAAATTAAAAAAATTACATGTTATTTGAGTCATTTACCTCCTGAACTGCGGAATATTTTACGGCGGATTATTTTTTTTCTTATCAATTCTACTATTTCGTAATCCGACATTTGTTTTGTTTTCTTTATCTTTGAGTATAAATGTGATCTTGACATTCAATATTACTAGTATTAGTCAAGGATATGTTTAATAAGTATAATTAAAAATTGTCTTAATCATCTGTTTAGAAGTTTACAGTAAAATAAATCAACAATTATCATCATAATGATCATAACTGTCATTTTTTATATAAAAGTGTTTGAAAAAAAAAAAACTTTTAAAACGTCTTGACTTGAAATCGTGACTTAGATTTTCTTAATATATGTCTAAATATAAAAAAAAAAAAATGTTGGAAAATCCAAAATTGCGCACCTCAATCGCTCATTTTATTTTTAATCATTACTTTTTTTTTTTTTTTTATTATGAATTTTTATTCAATTTTTAAATTTTGTGATTACATTTTCGAGCTCTTCGAGCTCGCAAATACTTTTGTATGCCATTGTTTTGTAAAAAACCATTTTTTAGCATTTCCTTCTCCCACGATATCTCGCGAACGAATTAACCGATCTTGATGGTTGAGGTGGCAATCGACGCGTTTTATCAAGTTCTGAAGCTGATCAAATTTTGAAATTGATTTATTTAGCCGTTTTTGAGAAATTTCAAAAAAACCAAAGAAAATTTTTTTTTTGAATTCTTTCGTCAACGGTTTCTCTTGAACGAATGAACCGATTTTGATGGTTGAGGTGGCATTCGACGCGGCTTATAGAGTTTTAGAGCTGATTAGATTTTGGAATCAATCCATCAAGCAAATTAAAAGTTATCCAAATAAAACATTTTCGAAAAAAGAACAAAAAATTTACTTTTGTAATAATAACGATAGTAAAAATGAAAAATGGCAGCTAAATTTTTCGTAAAAAATCAGTTTTATTATTTTATATAATTACAATTAAACTAGACCGATTTAGATAGTGATTTTCAATAGTGTTCTTGTGATCAACCATCCAAAGATAATAAAAAAAAAGGTTAGGCCGATTAATTGTGTCTATCAACAGTTATTTAGTTTACTAAGTTTCATACAGAACAATTGACAACTCGTGTTACTGAGATTAAAATAATTTATATTTAATTAATGGAATAATCAATCGACTTAAGATTGGGTCGAAATTATTCTTTAATAAATTGTCTTCGTGTTAGTATATAATTTGACCCATTTTATTGTAATCAAAGAGTATAGAGACAATTTAATGTGAGTAAATGAGTCAAAAAATTTAGAGCGATCATAAAGCACCCTCAGCGCTTTCGCACTTGAGAAGTGCAAAAAAATTAATATTTTAAAACAATGAAATAGAATATTTGCTATTGCTATGAATGAAATGGATGGGAAAAAATAATCATAAAATATCATGTCCATTTTTATGATTATTTTCCGATATCGAAATTTTTTCCGATATCGAAATTTTGGAAACTGCTACTAATAGCCGATTGAATATTCAATTACTTAAATATAAATTATTTTAATCCCAGTGACACGAGTTGTCAATTGTCCTGTATGAAACTTAGTAAACCAAATAACTCTTGATAGACACAATTAATCGGCCTAATCTTTTTTTATTATCTTCGGATTGTTGATCACAAGAACCCTATTGAAAATCACTGTCTAAATCCGTCTAGTTTAATTGTAATTAAATAAAATAATAAAACTGATTTTTCACGAAAAATTTAGCTGCCATTTTTTATTTTTACTGTTGATATTACAAAAGCAAATTTCTTTTTTCTTTTTTTCTCCCCATCAACCACTGGCAGCAGCACTAGTGTAAAACAGTAAGATTGAAAAAAAAAGAGCGACATCTACAACAAAAATGCGGGATATTGAGATAAATTTTAAATAAAAAAAAATTAAACTGGAATTAAGAAATAAAAAAATCAAATTAATAATTTAAAAGTTGAATAAAAATTCATAATAAAAAAAAAAGTAATGATTAAAAATAAAATGAGCGATTGAGGTGTGCAATTTTGGATTTTCCAACATTGTTATTTTTAGTTTGTCTGGAACAGGTTTGTTGAATTTTTATCATTATTTTTTTTTTATTTTATTATCAATTGCGTCACTAATTAGTTAGTGCAATAAATATAGCAATTACAGTACATTTTTCACTTTGAATTACTGATAAGCAGAAAGACAATTACCAATAATTCATTTTATTTATTATTTTTCATAATACTTGGAGTTTATTTATTGTTTTAAAATGATAATAATAATAATAATAATAATAATAATAATAACAATAATAACAATAATAATGATAATTTAAAATTGACTTAATTTTTTTAATTGTCATTAACTTACTGAGAAAATATCAGCTCATATTGCGGACTCTGGTTCACTCGATCACTCGACCGTTCGATTATTTATTTAAACTTTTGGCGTAGTTGAGTAAACGATCGCTTGGTTGAGCAAAATTTTGTTAACAATTTTTTTTTATATTAATGTATACATATAAGAAATAAGACATATTTCGTTATTTTGTAGTCAATAGATTGAAAATATATTTTTATTTATAATAAGAATAATTTGATATTTATATTTTGTAATTCTGTTTTTTTTTTTTTTTTTTTTTTTGCGTCTCTCATTTTAAAATCTAAATATACATGCTCATTGTCATATATATGTATATGATGGTACAGGCAGATAAACAATAATTGATTCTAGCAATGACCTTGAAGTATAGTACAACTGGTTTTATTAATCTTTGAATGCATAATAAACTTCAAATAAAAATGTAAATTTGCTAATTAATAATAAATTAAAAGTCATGTATTATTATTATTATTTATTATAAAACGTGAAAAAAAAATTATCAAATATGAGAACACAAGATTTGAATGACCCTGAGCTTAGCAGACAATTAGAAGTTTTTAAATTTTTCTAAACAATTTAATTTAAAAAAAAAAAAAAAAAAAACTATGCACATGTAGAAAATTAAAAAAACTACAAGTGCAATATTTTCAAATATTTTTTTTTTAAATTTATCGATTTAAAAAAAATCAAAACGTTATTAGACGTCGGCTAATTCCAGTATCATAGATTTGATTGTAGGAATAATTTCTTTGAAATTTGAATAGTTTAGTTCAATAAAATACAAGAGTATACATAGGGGAGAGTGGGGTAGAATGAACCATTCAGGGCACGACGGACCCTCTAAGAAATATTAAAAAAAAAAAATTTTATTTTCCATAATCTAGATTTATAAAATTGATGTAATTTAGAATTTTTCTCTTAAAAAAAAAAATTTCTAAAAGGTTTTTAGAAAAAGACATTTGCTCGAGAATGAAAATCTATTTTATCACACTAATTGAGATGGATAATCAGTGAGTTAATTTTTTCCAATTTTCGGAGAGGATCCGCCGTGCTAAAAAAAATAAATATTGGCTTAAGGGGGCCGTCGTGCTCTAGTATGATATCCCCTAGCGATATTGTTGCATCTATGATTTCTACCCTAGAGATTTTATTCATACTTATTTACATATCGCTGTTTATATTGATATTATAAACCGGGAAATATTTTACATAATTGTAAGGAGGAAAAAGTTTTATAAAAATGTATCTAATCAACTGAGAATCTGGGGTAAAATACCCTGATTAAAAGAAACGATTTGCAATGTTAAATGCCCATAAGAAGAGCGATTCAAAAGTATTCAAGGTATTCAAAAGCATTAAAAAGTATTTAAAATTTTTTTTTTCTAATCGTTTTAAATCGTTTCTTTTAATAAGGGTCTTATAAGATGACATTAAAATAAAGAGAAAAAAATTTTGTTAAAAAACTTTTATTTGCGGGGTCCAAGTTAACGAAGGAGTAAATTGACCATAAAATTAAGAAAATAATGAAATAGAAAATGTTTTCAGAACGAATAGGATTTTTTTTGTAAAAATTTGTCCACGGCCTGGGGTAGCCAAATTACCCTACAGTTTCCTAGACACTACAAATACAAATGACTTTGTTTTTTAATTTAGATAAGGTAAAAGCCTCTATACCCGCTCACTTTTCATTGGAGTGAGATTAAATTACTTAATATAAATTAATAAATTAAATGAAAAACCATATTTTTTTTTATAGTTATGTTTTGTAGTTTTAATTATTAGAATAAAATTTTAGTTTGAAGAATAATGTTGATAATTAATTATTATTTATTTCTTAAACAAGGTCCTTGAGTGTACCCACAGACGCTCACTAAAAGTTGTGATGTACCATTACTCGATCAACATATGGCCCTATAGTCGCTCAAAGACAATACTAATTGAACTACGATAAGTTTATTAATTTGGAAAATAATTTATAAATTATATAACTTTGTTCTTTCATAATATAAAATTCATGAATTTTAAAAATATATTTGATAAGATATATCCTAGCAGACCGAATTCACCGTATATTTACGGCATTTTTACTGTCAATTACCGCAAATCAACCATGGAATAGGTAAATTACCGTAATTTACGGTAAATGGGTAAATCACGGTGGGTTTACCGTAAACTAAGGTATTTTTATTGTAAATTTACTGCAGAAAACGGTAAATCTACCGTAAAAATTCAGGCAGATTACCGTGTCACCGTATTTTACGGTGGAATACCGTAAATTACGGTAAACCTACCGTACATTACGGTAAATCCACCGTAATTTACGGTGGGTTTACCGTAATCTACCGTAACGTAAACTTACCGTAATTTAGGTCTGTTTGGGTAGTTATCACAATTCTTAAAAAATTTGACGTAACCTAAATTTAATCTAACGAACGAACGTCAAAGTAAAAAATGCACGGCTGAGCGCGATTTTGAAAACAGTCACTTAATTTAAATTTATAATTTATTATAAAATAATTTGATACATTATATTTTAATACACTTAGATTCACAAATAATTATTATATCAATAATAATTTTTTTAGTTGAAATTTGTCTATAAAAATTATAAAAAACGCATTAAACAGTTTAATCGAGCGACTAATGGTACTGAGCGGGTATAGGGGCTTTTATCTTATCTCATTTTTCCCCGATTTTTTTGAATAAAAAAAAAAATTAATAATTTTTCATGTTAAATAATTAATTCGTATGTAATTTGATATTAGAATATGTTACTAAAAAGTTTAATCGACAAAAAGTAATACTTCTAGACTAACTTTTTTTTTTTTTTTTTTTTTTTCAAATTTTTAATATTTATATATTCTAAGTATAAATAAGGAAGTTATGGCAAAGATAATCAATCACGACAGAATGTCTGATAGACAAGAAAAATTGTGATAATTTTTATATGTAATCATCATTTATGATTTATTTCAACAGTGACGTAATTAATCATCCGACAATAAGTAATTATTTCGATTTTATGCAAATAAAAATTAACCAATGTTTTTTTTTTCTTAAAATTTCAGAATGACCTGGATTGACAGGATATTCAAGGGTTTACTTTTCTTATCCATCACCTGGTTTATTTATGAATATGATATACATTCCTATATTTTAAATGTTTTTTATGATTATTAAAGTTCATAAAATTATTAATACAATGACTGAGCCAGTAAAGGAACACTTTTAACCAGCGAATGAATGGACGATCGTATTCAAATCTTTGATTAAAGAAGGATTCAACAAAATTAGAACTTAAGTTCTAAAAGTCGTCAATTTGACAGCAATGAAGTATTTTTTTCATGTAATTGTGATTAGAATCTAAATGATGTAAAAAATTAAATGATGTTCATTTACTGGTCGTGTTCATTAATTGGAACTGTCGCTCCATATAAAAATATTAGTACGCAATTGATTAAATAATTTTTTGTCTTAAATTAATTGAAATTTTTTAGTTGGTAAATTTTTTTATTTCGAATGAGAAGATTTTAATCTCATAAATGATTATTTTAAAATTAATTTTTTGTTCCACTTCTGTAAGTATTAATAAATAAATGATAAATTTAAAAACTTAATTCTGTTATTTTATTATGAGCAAGTTTTACCCAGATTTAAAAATATAACCCATAAATATATGAAAATAATAAAAATAATAATAATAATAATAAGAGACAAGAAAATATGTGGAGACATGGAAAGGACAAGCGGTGGAAGCAGACCTGTACATGCTTCTAATAACACAAACACTTAGAAATGAGCCAGATGAAAAAATATGCTCATATCTGAGAACTTTTGAGAAGCAAGTCAACGGAGAGGACAACTACGTGGAATAACCGAAGTTCTAGTGCCAGGAAAGCAGGACGGTTGTGTTTGTGGTTATAAGAGGTGATGAAAATGACGTGATATTTGATAAACCAACCCTTATTAAAAGAAACGATTTGAAACGATTCGAAAAAAAAAATTTTAAATACTTTTTAATGCTTTTGAATACTTTAGAATCGCCCTTCTTATGGGCATTTAACATTGCAAATCTTTTCTTTCAATCAGGGAAAGTATAAAAGCAGAACATTCAAAATATTACAAAGAATTTAATTACTCTAGATTATAAGCAAAGAAAAAAATGCAAAAAGTTACAAATGTAATCTATACATTGGAAATAAATAAATAATTTAATAATAATAATAATAATAATAATAATAATGATTGTAAAGACAGAGTTGACCAAATGACAGTAAAATTAAGAGATTGCATTTAACCGAAGTAGGATAGACAATAACTGACGCGCGATCACGGGAAATTCTGCGTCTCGATATTCATAAATATGTATGATTATAATTATACATTTGTTATGGTATGATGACTGAATTTCATTATCGAACACCTCAAGCGCAAATGTGTTGAGTAAGTTCTACTCTTGCATGGGAATTTTAGACTGATTCATTGAGGTTAAATTGTTTCTATAATTTGTGTGGTAGGCTAAAATTTAAGGGGCAGTTTTTCAAATCGGGTTTATTTTTATCCAGGTTTAAATTAATATTGCTAACATATCTATACATTAATAATAAATAGATATACTAGCAATAACAATTTAATCCCGATTTGATTTTTTTTTGTAACTTTCCTTTTATGATAATTTTTTTTAAGATTAAGAGTTGGAAAATTTTATAGTTGTTTTGTACAAATATCTCTTACATTCTGTCTGTCAGATGGCAGTTTTTTTAAATTATTAATAAAGATCACCCGCAACATTGATAAGATAACCTCACATGTGAGGGTATTTTGTAAATGACTTTTTTTGTTTATACTCATAGAAATTTTCAGCCAATAAAACGTTAATTTAAACACGATTCATTGTTTGTTTCCTTCTATTTATTTTTATAAATATTTATCACGCACAAATAAAAACAAAGGGTAGAATATTTTATTTTTCTTATGATAAGATAGAAAATTACTCATCCATTATTAATCTTTAATCAAAGAGTAGAAAATTACAATAAGAAAAAATAAATTTACTTTTAACTTTTATTTATAGCGAATTTACAGATTTTAGGAAAAAATGTTTCAGATAAAAATTGTAGGAAATTTAATTCTCTATGAAAAAGATCATAAGACTTATTAACGTACCTCTAATATATTTAGAGTTATGAAGAAAATAATAAATTAATTATTTTAAACAAACAATTAAATTTTTTCATTTTATTTTTTTGAGTTGCAATTACGTCGAAATAAATAAATTTACGTAAAAATGTCTAAAGACCTTTTTTGTAGAGAATTAAATAAGCTATTTAATTGCTCCTATACATTTTTGTCATATATGTATTAGTTTAGCCAGAATTTTAGTTTTTTTGATGATAAATTTTGAACCTAAATTTGAGTTTGCAACAAAAATTAATTTGATTAATGATAATAAAATTAATTTAACGCTTGAAGCAACGGGTGAAGATACCGATGTAAGATATATTTATATATATAATTAATAAATTATAATGACATACTTATTTGAGTCAATAATTAAGGCGATTACTAATTAAAAAAAAATAAAAAATTTTAAAAATTAAGATCTAAATAAATCAATAACTCTAAAGTGTGATATATAGTAATCAATACCTAAAAAAAAAAAAGTTTTACAAATATTATTTAAATTTAAGTCAACAGTCACGCAACAAAATAATTGTCTTGATAAAAAAGTGATTAAGTATTTTATCATAAATACGTTAGACTAGGTCGTGTATACATAACTAACCATTTGTTGAGTAGTGTTATAACATAGAAATCGTACGATACTATTTAAAACCACAGGTATCGGTGAAATCTACTGACGCACTAGTGTATTGCATTAACTATCAACAATCCTGTTTAATTGCGAGTTTTATTAATAAATTTCAGGATATCATAAGTATTTTTTATTTCTACGAATATATCTAATAACTTTGACGTCAATGCGAGTAAGTTATACTACTTAATACTTAACATTTTATATATTTTTATAATAACATATAATGTAACAATTACATAAGTTTTTTTTTTATTTGTTCTTTTTAATAATAAAACATCCTACAGATTCTTAGCTTATCATAAATCATATATTGTTTTTGATATTAATCTCTATCAATAACAATAATACAGTTCTGATATTTAAAAAAAATAAATGGTAATAATAATATATAAAGAGAAAATTATGGTAACCGTTCCTAGTACGTTTATGAAATATCATCCTATAACGTTATAATAATATTATGGTACTCGTTTCTATACTACTATGGTAAACGTTACCACATATTACACACGGTAATGGTGGCCATAGTATGTAATATCGCGTGCCAAATGCCAAAAGGGCGTATTACAGCAGTTAGATAGGGTTCCATGCCAAAAGGGGGTATAAAAAAAAAAATCAGGATTTTTCAAAATTTCGAAAAACAGTCTTCAAAATTGTCCGGAAAAGGTTTGTATAAAAAAAAATTTTGAAAAAGTCAACGTTTTCGATGGTAGTGACTTTTTAATTTTTCATCATCTCGGACAGTCCAATGTAATTAAAATAATCATTAACTTTAAATTTTAATCAACTAGGAAATTCCCAAATAATTGATAATTATAAGCGAGATAATTAAGTTTAATATTCGTTACTATATTCAACGCTACGCGGAGCGTATGGTGGAGAGCTAGTACATATTAGAGACAGACGCCCTTTTGGCTTTGAAAATTTTTTTTTTTCATTTTTAGGCTTAGAACATGTTTACAAAACGATTGGCAACAAAAAAAAAGTTATACGCTCTTTTGGCATTTGGCACGCGATATGGTAACAATTCTTATAATGTATGGTAACCATATTAATAGTATTATTATTTTTGTACTAACTATTAATAATAATAATAATAATAATAATTATTATTATTATTCTTATTATTATTATGATAAACTTTTCTGATATACCTTGACCTTGACCTTGTTAAAAATTTTTTAATCAAACTTTAACATAAAATTCAAAATTTTTATAAATTATTTTCTAACTTTCAAAAGATATGTAAATATTTCAACAAAAAAAAAAAAAAAAAAAAAAAAAAAAAAAAAAAAAATATAACAATAATTTAAATAATAAAAAAAAATTACTATAAAGTTTAAAACTAAAGTGATTCATAATTAATGAGTCAACGTGACTGTTTATTACGAGAACTGTATTTTTTACTTATTTATTAATTTTTTTTTATCCCATTAAATCGATAAATAAAGACGATGCATTTTATTATGATACTCCAGAGACTTTGTTTACAAACAAATAAATTTTTTTATAACTAGCCGGCATGTTAATGTAAATAATAGCCAGCATAATATGTAGATAAAAATCTATATAATAATTTAAAATAAAAATTGCATTAACAACTTTGTAAATAATTTATTTTTTAATAAAATAAAATAGCATTGAAGGATGAGGATTTGCGGAAAACCACGACTACCGGTAGTTAATAGTCCAAAATCGGAAGTTGAGATTAAGCAGAATGATTGTCACTTCCTAATATCAACAAGTTCATACTTTTATCAAGACTTTCTATGCGGTGTCCATAGTTGGTAACTTTTTTTTTCACTCAATTATATTTTAAATTGTAGTAATAATTTTTTAAAAACCTGTTTATATTTATTTCTTTTACTTTAATACACAAACGCTCTGCGTCATTTATATTTAATGTATGTGCGCTTGCGCAATAAATCGTTTGCTAACATACAGATATTTAAAACTTTATTTTATTTAAATTAAAACAAATCTATTATTAAATTATACTTTTAAATGGCAATTATTTAATTACATCTTATGTTAATTGACATTAACTCATCAATTATTTGTCTTTTTGATATTTTTTGTTTACTGAATAGTTTAAAAAATATATATATCTTTGATAAATAAACTAATTTATTGATCGGTTTACAATATGGAATAAATATATAATGAGATAATAAGCGATTAGTGATAACGATTTTTTTAAAAAATTGTAAGTTTAGCGGGCAAAAAAAAAATGGTGGGGGATCTAGTGCGCATGGTTGCCAGATTTAATTGCCAAGATAAATAAGATGCAAAGTTAAATGATAAACTTTCAGTGACATCGCAACAATGTTTGATGTAAATAAAAAATTCTCAACGATTGACCGCGACGCAATCTTCAAGTCTGCGCCTTAGACAGTTTAACGCGATCTATAGTTAAGTTAACACTCTGCTGAGATCTTTTAAATGTCTCGTGTAAAAAGTGTGACCATTGGACTCATTTAGTTATTTTGTAAACTATTATTTAAATACTAAACATAAATACAGTTCTTTTTTTACTAATAATGATTGTCTATGATTCGGGTATTTTTGTTATCTACTCATTAAAAAATAATATTTTTTTTGTTTATTAAAATTTTTTAACTATTTAATTATATGTGGAATTAATGTGTTTGTAATAATAAAATTAACAAACGACCGTGACATTAAGAAAAAAAAATTTTTATCACTAGATATCAGTGAAATATATATATAAGGTAATATTTATAAAATTATATATAAATTAAAAAAATTTATTCCCGTTAATTTTTATTTCTTATCAAAAACAAATGTTTTTTTTTGTCTGCTAAAAAAATCTTACGTATAAAAAAAAAACATGTCGGTAAATTCAATAATAATTTATAAATTGTGGGTATAAAAATAACCGCCAATTATACGAAAATACGAAGAAAATTTTGTTATCTATTTTAATTATTTAAATGGGTAATTATTAATGCATTTGTTGTTTAAGTGAACTTGAAATACACTAATTACTCATACTGACAGTATGTAGATTAAAAATACACAGAACATTGTATATGTATGTAATCTTTGTCTGATGGTAATAGAACATAAAATAAAATATTATATGCAATATTGTTGGTAAATAATTGACATGAGTAATAATCATTAGATATGATAAGTCGAGTCGATAAATATATTTATGTAACAAACTAGGAAAATTGGCATTTAAAAAAAAAAATAGTAACAGTCTTGTCGTGTTATTGATTCATAAATTTGAAAAAAATTTAAATATATATTAACAGTTTTGTGCATGTGAATAAGCGATTAAAAAAATAAATAACAATAAATGGAGGTCTTATTCATTATTGTAAGTTAATTTATTTAATTTGCATATAATCGGTGGTTTTTTTTTTATTTATAAGTAAATATATACATTATCTGGTTATAGATTTCGTTTGTTAAATTTTTTTTTTTAGTTTAAGTCTGGATTTAAGTGTCTAGAGTTTATAAATTATTTATTTTTTTTTAAATATTTAGAATGCGACAAGAAGTTGAAGATATTTATTGGAATTGTTCAACTGATGTTGACAACAATTATCAACTCAGGAGGTATATTTATTTATTTATTATAATTTTTATGAATTTTTAAATATAAACTAATAGAATCGGGTATTTATATTTTTTTTTGTTACGATAAAAATTAATTTTTTTTGTAATTTAAGACTGATCTTCCAAAATCGAACGATTCAGAATTTTGTCTTGATAATTTTGAATTTTTTAAAATTTTATTGCGATAATTTTTTAATTCAATTTCTTATGATCACATTTTTAAAATTGAAAATTTAATTTTTGAGTTTCGTGTGAACTATAGAAAAAAACTTCACTATACTTTTTTCAAAATACACAAAAAAAAAAAAATTTTACATCAAAGAAATGTAAATAGTGTTGATAATTTTTAAATTTTATTGCGATAATTTTTTAATTTTATTTCTTATGATCACATTTTTAAATTTGAAAATTTAATTTTTGAGTTTCGTGTGAACTACAGAAAAAAATTTCACTATACTTTTTTGAAAATACACAAAAAAAAAATTTACATCAAATAAATGCAATTAATGTTTATAATTTTAAATTTCGATAAAAAATACAAAACTATCGAATAATATTTTGAATTGTCTTAAATTTTCAAGACACAGCTTAAGAACGACTATCAGAAAAATCTGTTCTTAAAACAGGATATGAAAAATATATTTTTCATTTCAAAATTTATGAATATGAATATTTGAGTCTGTAATTTTTTTTTCGAAATAAAAAAAAATATAAAGTGTGATTCTATAAGTTTAAGCTTTTATCAAATTTAAAAAAATCTGAACTATGAGTTTTTAAAAAACTTTATAAATAAAAGTATAAAAAAATTTTAACGATTGAATTATAATAAAATTAAAAAAATCTTTTAGTCCATCAATGGATTCATCGCTAAGAATAAATCCATTAAAACTCTCTCGTCACTCAAGTTCAGAATCCAGTATCTGTTCTGAACAATCAGTATCATCTGCGGTATCAACAGATTTGGTTGGTCATCATGATCAATTAATTGAATCTGAGAGTGATTATGTGGTAGTTGAATCCGGAGTAGAAATCACACTAAAAGATTGTCAAATAATTTCCAATAATTTCGATGAACCAACCGATAGAATAAAGTCTAAGCTGTGTGATTTTGACAGTTTAACGGCTACTGCAGATGAGACTTTTACTTCCGGTAATAAAGTTAATGACATTATTGAAAAAATGGTTGGACTTAAATTTTCATCAGATAATATCAACGACAAGCATAAAAAGCCATTCATTAACAATAATATTAATGATAATTATAATAATATTAATAATAAAAAAAATAACGGCAATAACAATAATGTTGATATTAAGTATGAAAAATTAAGTAGAGATGAGAATTTGAACGAAAATTATTCAAAGCAATCGGATGTGAGAAATAAGCCGGAAGAAAATGAGGAAAATGACAATGACCTTAGAGCTAGAGGACCAATCAGACCCCCCCTGCCCAACCAATCTCGAGGAAAACCTTATTGTACATTCTCCAATTGTGGGGGTAACGTTCCTGGGATGCAACAAAATTATCCATCAGATATTGAATCGACGGCTCAACAAATAATGAGCATTAGTGATTACAGCGATCTCTTAATTCCTTGTTTGGATAAATTAGAGGAAAATTATTTACCAGTCAGTGCAAGTGACAGTGATTGGATTTTGAATAATTACGATGGGAATACTGATAATAATTTAAATGAAGTAAGATTCATCAAAAGTGATTATTTTTTATTTACTTATTTTATTCAAATAAATTATATTGTTTTATTGCTTTTGAATTTCGGTTTTTTGTAGAAAGCACAACCAATTCCTGAGATAACGATTAATGAAAATTTATTGAGTGAAGAATCGCTTATCGAAACATTGAATCTCAGAGGCTTTCAATCAGCACAGTCGGATATTTCGAGTTACACAAACCCATCACCGGTTTCGAGTTACACAAATCCATCACCGATTTTTAGTGAAAATTGGCCAGATTCACCCACCAGCTCGAATAGTTACAATGTTATGTCTTCTAGATCACACAGCCGTGCTTCTAGTCGTGCACAATCACCTGGTTCTTCAGCTAATATTGGATCACCTTCGATACCAAATCAGTTTATCAGTGGAAGTACTCCTGATTTTTCAAATGTAAGTTACTGCACTTGTTTATTTATTCACATAATGAGCCATGGAAATGGAATGTATGAAAAATTTTTCGGTCTCTGTGTATATTCATAAACCGTTACGGATAATTTCTTATAAGCCTTAAATTAATACAATTTTTTTATTGAAGTACAACTGAAACTAATAACGAGATGACGAGACAGAAAACGAAATGTATGAAAAAATGGAAGCTTGTAATTCGAATAAAACCGAAAAGGAACAGAAAAAAACTGTTTATAAAGCGACTCCAATGTACAAAAAAAAACCGAAAATAGGCCAACTCAATTTATCTGAAGTTTCAGCGAGATTTTGGGCAATTTTCGGCCTGTTCATTAAGAATAAGAAAAATTTCGGCGTGTTTTCGGCCTCTTTCAATAAAAATCAACAGTTTCAGCGAGATTTTGGCCAATTCTCGGCCTGTTTATTAAGAACAATAAAATTTCGGCATATTTTCGGCAAACTTTCAGCTTCTTCAGATAAAATTCTACGGCTTCAACAAGATTTCGGCCAAATACTTTTACCCATAAATCATTTTGTATAAATCGAGCTCGATATTTTGAACCTGCACTACTATCTAAAATTTTTTTCCTGTAATCAGGTAATTGTGTTTACAATTAGAAGACCAAATTAACTACGATAACGATAATTAACAGCATTATGCTGTCTGCGGTTGATAATGACAATAATTATTCAGTCAATACATGATTATCTGAGCAATGGAATCGAACGATTAAATTTAAATGCCCTATAAATTTAAAAATATATTTTTTAATGCAATGTTTATTTTTTTTGTTTATTTTTAGAGATCAAATAATTATCGTGTACCGACAGCATTTTCTTCGCCATCATCGTCAAATCATTCGTTTGGAGATACTTCAAGTCCATCAAATTATCAATATGCGATTGATTCAAGAATTGAAGACAAATTACAGTCACAATTTTCAGATTTTTGTCCTTGGTACAGTAAATGTGAATCATCTAGTACAATAGTAAATAGTACTGATACTGCAGATGATATAAATAATTTTGGAATATTTGAAAACGAAATTCAAGTTGTGCTTAACGTCGTACCAACGATTAATACTAAAGCACAAATGTTAGAAAATGGGGGATTTAACAATCATAAATTTAATGAAAATAAAACAAATTTATCAACTTCAAATAATGGAGAAGTTAATCTTGTAAATACAGCCTCACTTATAACCTCAGCACAAAATGATTTGAATTCCGATGATAATAAAGCCTATGCAGTACAATTTAATAATATAACCTCAAATCTTTATCAACAGAATTTAATGAATACCGAAGAAAATGAAATGAACTTCGAAGCTGAATTGGAGAGACATTTATTATCTAATTATACAGATGACAATAGATATGACGATAGATTTTATTCTAATGAATCTGCTCAAACTTCAAATTTTGTATCTTTAGATAATCAAAAATCAAATTATAATAACTTTACGTCTGATTGTAATAATAAACAGGTGCAATCAACTGAAAATAAGTCTTCAACTTCCGCTAATGAACAGTATTTCAATAATTCTTGTAATTCACAACGAAATTTACCATTTGACAATTTTCAAATACCAGAAACTGTTTCATCATTCAAAAATAATCATTTGCGGAGGTAAATAAACATAAAGAAATTATTTTATCTTAAAATTTTGAGTAAAATTCGATAAGAAATTAAAATATTTTCAAAAACGCCAGCAGTATGCAAAATCTACAGGCTAAAAAAACAATAAATATTGAAGTAAACTATACTAGTGTAAAAAAAAATTTGTTAAAAAATTATTTGAAAAAAGTTTAGCCTGTAGAAACTCTAAATTTGAGACAAATTATGGCTAAGTTGAACTTTTTTTTAATTTTTAGGAATTTTATAGTAAGAATGCAGTTAGTTTTGAACTGTAAATTCAAGACAATTTAAAATTTTGAGCGGGTAGTGTTATAAATATGTATATATTTACTTAAAACGAGTAATCACATCTCTACTCAATGACTTTTTACTTTGAGTAGACTTGAAACTCTACTCTTTTGAAAATTCAAAAATTGAAATTTGAATTTAATTTGATTGTTAATTTGAACTTTATGTTAATAATTAAAAACAACTTGAAAATTAATTTTTTTGAGAACGTCATCAGCAAGAAATTTTTCATCCAAATCTCAATATGCTAAAATACAATTCAAATTTAATAACTTTTTCAAATTTAAAATTCCGTAAAGTTCTAAAAAGTCAAAAATTGTCAAGCTCAAATTTAAATTTCAAGTTTACTACGGGTGATTTATTTTTTTAGTTTCTTGAAAATGATTTTCTTTACATGTTCATTAAAGAACATATACTTTATTTATTTTCAAAGGAATACTATACGAAATATTGCGCCATGGCCGTCGTTAAATCTTCCCTTGACGCAAGCAAGTAAAAGATTGCAAGATCAATTGGACCCGAGGGATGTCGAAAGAGCAATGAAAACTCTTTTAAAAAGATCACCTCAAGCACTTGCAATGCACGATCAAGACGGATATACGTAAGTCAATTTAATTTAATGATAATCATAAACAGTTCAATAAACTTTATTTAAGATATTTAAATATATGACAATGATTATTTAAAAGGAAGTTAATGTGTCTGGTTGGGAACCCCAATGAATTAGAGAAGAACAAGGCATGTTTAATACCACTAGTTGAAAGAATCGGGACTGTAGACGACGCTTTGTCCAAAAAAAATAATCGGGAAGAAGATGCTTTGTATCTAGCGGCTGTTAATTCTCCGCGAATGCCCGAAGTAACTGGTTATTTAGCAGCTGTTATGATACAAAAAGGAATCGATATAAGTCAACAATTGTATCGAAGACGAGTGAGTTATTTATTTTTTTAAATTTAATAAAATGTTGTTCATTTTTATTAATATGTAAAATAATATTTGTTAATTATTATTCAGGGTGACACATTAATTCACGCAGTTGTTGCTAACGGCGATACACACTTGCCAACTCTTGCGGAATTATTGTCTTTGAAAACAAGCCAAGGAAATTATGTTTTTGATTTATCGAAATGTAATTATGCTGGTAAATATTTTAATCATTAATTTTTTTTTAATTAAGATTTTTTTTCGTGAGAAAATTATCGATTTGTAAATAAATTAGTACAGATAATTTTCTAATCAATTTAGTATGAGCCGCGAGCTACGAAAATTTACATAATAAGGTCTTATATTTATCTTTACTAAATATATTAGAAAAAAAAACGCTGAGAAAATATTTTTTAATGTATCTGTAGAGAACAGATCTTATTAATACGACAATATTGAACTAATTTTTGAAAAAAATTACGAGTTTGAGTTAGTTTCTTTAATCGAATGTCACTTTTCCGAGAGATGGCACAGCTAATACGCGTTTTAAATATTTATTAACTTCTAAGGTAAAACTTAGGCCTCTCGAACTTGATCGCTGGCCAGGCGTGGGTTCGAATCCCAGTGAAAGCCGACAGAATTTTTCACACATGAAGTGTGAGATCTTTCGGACCTGAGATTCGTCCCGATGCCGACATTTGAATTTGATCGGTTTTAAGTGAATTTGATTTGGTGTAAAAATTGAATTTAACGAAAAAAGTCGGCCGGATATGAGATTACCTGAGGCCTTAGAATATATAAGTATATACTTGAAAAAAAAAAATAAATAATAATATTTATTAGTTGTTTTCTCCTTCTTCCCAGGTAAAAAAAATTTCAAGCTAAAAAAATAAAATTTTTGGGCTTTTTGTCGACCAGAAAGTGGCTGATAAAAAGCCCAGATAGTAAAGACAATATAAGGCTTAAAAATTCTCGAAAACTTTAGACTCTTCTGATCGGTATTGAAATGCATGAAATTTTTACAAGTTCTAAAATTTTATTTTTAAAAAAAATACTCAATTCGTCGGCCTGTTTTCTAGAAATGATGAAATTTTAGCCAATTTTCGGCCTTTTCCAACAAAATTCTACGGCCTTGGCGTGATTTCGGCGAGATATTTTTATCCGGGTTGATTTATATTTGTTGTGCCTGTGACATCATTACTTTGGATTGTAAAAAATATTATTATTGAATGTCCTGTTAATATTTAGTGGGGTATTTTTCGAACATGTGTTAAAAAAAATTTCACAATACTTTTTATCACCTTATGATATATTTATTTGGGATAAGAAAAAATGTTTTTCATTATTTTACTAACACAGACACAAGTTTGTAAGATGTATAAAATAATTTTTTAACATTTATTTTGTGTTAATTTTAATAAATATAAGATTAAAATTTATCAATTTCAATAATTCAAAATAACGTTTTATTAAAATTTAATTTAAAAACTGATAATTTATTTAACATAATAATTTTTTTTGTAATATTAGGAATTTCAAACAGCCATTCAATTAATTAAAATAAAAAATTTACATTCAACTAAACTTTTTTTTTTTTATCAAAAAGGTGATAAAAGGTACTACGGATTTATTTTCTTATCAACATTTAAAAAAAAAGTTTTTTTCGAGTGTTATAACTTATTCCTCAATTTTAACTCAAAATGTTTATAAAGTAATTTTTAATTAAAAGGAAGGACACCTTTGCATGTAGCAGCAGAAGTACATGATCCACAAGGATCAGGGATAAATTCAGTTGATGTGGTCAGACTGTTGTTAGCAAACGGAGCAGATCCAAAAATAAAAGAAAGTACATGTGGTAATACTGCTCTTCATTTAGCGGTTTCTCTATCATGTGACCCAGAACTTGTAAAGGTATAGTATTTATTTAAAAAACAATCTATATTATTAAGAGATGAGTAAGGAAAGTTTTGTTCTACTTTTCATTAAATTAATTAATGTCATCAAATTTGGTATCATTGACAAGGTCTTGAGTTGAATTTATGCCTTTTCACGGTTTCAAATTTATTTGTATAGTAATTAGTTCGATATCAAAATTTTTTTTCAAATAATTTTCTAAATACACACGAAAAAAATGAACTATATAAATTGAGAATGACAAGTAATATAATGATAGAGTGATCAGTAAATACCATCATTCTAAATAGTAATTTTTTCGTTTATAATTCAAACGTGAATAATTACAGAATAAGTATGAAAATTTATTGTCTATGTAAGAGAAATTACTGTTTGAACTTTAAAAATCGTAACTGATACTTAATAGACGACACGTATTATAAAATTTACTATTTGAATGTTAAAATTCCTCATATTGACAACCGGGTCCTGGGTTATAATTTCAAATAGTAATTTTCAAAGTTTTTTTTTTCCGTGCACGAAAAGAAGAGCAGTGGAAAAATTACAGTTTTTAGTGCAAAAACAGGGTCCTTATATAAAAAACTTCACGTATCATAGTTTGCACTGTAATAATCTAGACTTCTTGTAATAAAAAAATTACAATTATAATTGTATCTATATATAGATACCAAATTTTACAGTTTCTAATGTATTTTTAGTTGAACAAAACTTTATTATGAATGAAACGCTATTAAGGACTGAAAAAAGTCTTGTATAAAACTGTAATAATAGCTAAATAATTGCTACGTCTCAGAAATAATGTAATTTTTAATGTACCTGAAGATCGGAACGTTTTTTACGCAACGAAAATGAAAATAATTCATGAAATTTATGTCTAAAGGAGAATTTAGGGGTAGTTGGGGGTGGCCTGTCATTTTCAGGTGACGTGCGAAACATTTCCGAAATCTAAATCCAGTAGATTTTTTATTTTTTATTTCTTTGTTCTTATTTTCGTTCCGCGAAAAACGTTCCGATCTTCAGGTACATAATTTTTACAGTTTCAGAGTAGAAGAACTTTGCTAATATTTGAAACTGTACTTTTTTCACTATTCTTTTTTTCGTGTATTTAAATTTCGCGCTAAAATATTTGAATTTATATTTTTTTTGAGATATCACTGTAATTTACTTCTCTGAAAAAAAAGATTATTTGAGCCACAGATATCGTATATTTGAATATGGCCAAATGAATATTTAATTGTGAGAAAAATATAATATATATGAGTAGTTTAATTGCGTGGAATAAATAATTTATTTGTGGTAAAGAAATGATCCAATTGTCTATCGGATAAATTGTAAATTTTGTCGTGGATATTTTATCCGTGAACTGCAAGTCGTGCTACCATTGTTTTAATGATAATAAAAATAAAAAGATATTAATAAGTAGATGATGCGATGAACATTTTAATTTTAAAAATATTAAATAAATTTAGTTATGACTCTCAGACAGTCACGTAGAGACTGGTTGTTAGATTTTACTTATTAAACTATTATTATTATTATTATTAATATAATTACTGGTATTATGAATATAAAATTAATGTTATAGGTACTATTGATAAAGAATGGACGCGATGCTGTTAATATTCAAAACCGTAACAATAATACGGCATTACATATGGCCGCAGCTGTGCCCGATAGCATTCAATTAAACAAACAAATGGCTGTATGTGATAATCTAATTAAAGCAGGTGGATCAACTAACATACTAAATCAACATGGATGTACACCACTTGCACTTGTTTCCGCAGAAAGAAAAAAAACAATAAGAGAAATTTTTTCAAGAAAATATTAACGTGATTTTGTTATTTTTATAGATATTTAATAATTTTTTAATTGGTACTTCAAAGTACTTGGTAATTAATTTACTTGAGGTAATTGATGGTTAATTATGCTGTACTATTGTTACTAACGTTTAACACCAAAGAGAGTAGTTTATAAGGGAATTTAATATTTAAATGTAAATAAAATATTTATTAGTTTTATTAATTTTTATCATGATGAGAGTGTGCCATTTTATGAAAATATTTTTTTTTGTACATATAATTTAAAATTGCAATCAATAATTTTGTAATATATGTAAACATAAATATAATTAAATGATAATAATTTTGTTTACCATTTTAGTTCTGATTATTATAATGATTTTATGCATAAAATTTAATTAAAAATTTCAAACATAATTAAAAATATATATTTTAATTAAAAAATTTAATTTGCTATTTAGTGCCGACTTTTTACTGTTACGTTAATTCGCAGCTTGAACAAGTTTTATTAAACAACTATGTTTGGTGAGCAATCAATTAAACTTCAAACAATTACTCAGTTTCCATATGCAAGTTAATAATTAAAAACTTGTTAATTAACTGAAGTATAGAGAAATATATATGAATATTGTTCATGTTAAATAAAATATGACTAATCTTATGCTTGACTGCGTAATAGAGGTTTGAAGTTATGAAAAGTATAGGAACTAATTAATTAATTATGATTAATTCATAATTATAATGAACGATTCAAAAGTTTACCATACAAGGCTACGAAAGAACTTTAAATAAATATAAGCGAAGGGAAAACGAGACCGGGTGGGCGAAACGGACCACATTTTGTACAACTTCGAGTGTCTCAATCGTCGAGTTTTGATAAGGAAGTTCTAATTTTGATCTAATGAAATTGCCAGATTAATCTAGAATTTTGCTTGCATACAATTCTCACGATAAATAAAATTTATGTGCGAAATAGTCTCAGGAACAAGATTTTAAAACTAGCCACTCAATTTTCGAAGCGTGTAAACTTCTTTTCAAGTTTACCGGGAACTTTTAAATCCATAGTTCTAGTAGAACTAGACTGTTAGTAAGATATATTATCGTCTATATATTCTTCAACGTAAAAATTAATCTGATAAGCAATAAAAAATTGTAGTGAAACAACCACAAATTAAGTCGTAATTAGTGAGGATTAAAAAATTAAATCAAATTCAAAACTCATTCTACGATAGATTCTTTTTAATTTACCGTACACGCAGAGAATTTTTTAGTATTTTTTACATAAAAAATTTACAGATAAATTACTGTCATAGTAACATGTATAGTAGTCTATTTCTATGGTTCAGTGATTTATTTAAGTTTATAGCTACACTCTTTACAATGTTCGAATGATGTTAAATGATTTCCACAATAATTAATAAAACCCGTAGAGTATAGTTATCAGCAATGTGATACAATCTATTAAATTGGTATGTAAGTATAACTGTAAAACGGTACTCCGCGATTACAATGATACGATAAGGAGAAAGCAAAAACGGGTCCAGTGTCCCAAACTAGTGATGCGTGTCTCTCGAAGGCTGAGGAAAATCTGCCTCATGCCCTTTGACTCTCGAGGATGTTAGCCTTCGCTAACACTAAGAGTTGTTCTTAGGATCCCGTGACGTCATGAGCTCCTTGGATGCCGGGGAAGGGATTTTACGACCCGAAGAGTACGGTGGTTGACGGAATTTTTTTTTGAGAGTGGAAAAATACTCCCACACATGAGGACAGTATGGAATTATTGTACAAATTACCGATAAAAGCAACAGATTAAATTGTATCCAAGAAATTTAAATTTCTTAATCTGTTGCTTTGTTAAAATTACAATGCACCTTGTAAATTCTGCTCGATGTATTTTTAAAATTTCTACGTTATCGGTAATTTGTATAATAATTCCATACTGTCCTCATGTTACTATGACATAGTAATTTTTCTATAAGTTTTTACGTAAAAAATACCCCAAAATTCTCTGCGTGTAGAATGGTGACCGGAGTGACCCCCTGACCGATGTGACCACACGCTTTCCTACATATGACGATAGATAATACGTGATCAAGTAAATTCATTTTTTTAACTTCCCGCTGAGAAAATTGACGATTTTCAAAAAATTCGGGAAGTTATTGGTTTCACCCCGATTTTCAAAAACCGGGTTTTCATCATATGTCGACATTTGAAGATGCTAGGATGCTATTCTGACATTTTCAGAGCGATGTCTGAATGTATGCATGTATGTATGTGTGTGTGTGTGTGTGTGTGTGTGTGTGTGTGGATGTAAACCTCTCATATCTTTTTGATGAATGAACCGATTTAGATGATTCTTGCGGCATTCGAAAGATCTCTTCTGAACTTAGATTTTCAAAAAAATTTTAGACCATTTAGTCAAATAAACTGAGATATTTAAGAAATACGAAAAAAAAAATTTTTGTTTTCGTTTTTTTTGGATATTGTGAAAACTGTTAGATCGATCAATTCCAAAATCTAATCAGCTCTAGAACTCGATGAAAGCTTTCGATTGCCACCAAGAACGTCTCAATCAGATAATCCGTTCAAAAGATATCGTCGACGAAAGAAACAGTAGAAAACGATTTTTTGCAAATATCGTCGAAACGACTAAACCAATCGTTCCCAAAATTTTATCAGCTCTAGACCTCAATAAAACGCGCCGATTGCCACCTCAACCGTCTTAATCGGCTAATCTGTTTGAGAGATATCGTCGACGAAAGAATGAAAAAAAATAGATTTTTTTCGTTTTTCGTGAATATTTCGGAAACTATCGAATCGATCAATTAAAAAATCCAATCAGCTCCAGAACTCGATAAAATCATTCGATTGCTGCCAAGAAGGTCCCAATCAGATAATTCGTTCGAGAGATATCGTCAACGGAATAATAAATTTTAAATCAATATCTGCTTTTTTCATTGAATAACATCATAATTACAGAACAAAATTACTCAAAACTAATATGTTCTTCTTTATATAAGTCATTGGAAGTGATTGCATAAAAATCATCATGTTCGCTCGTATCAGGATATACTTACACGATATAGATACAACGTATCACGTAAATACTTATTTTTGAGCTAATTATTGAACATAATTGTGAACAAATATGAAAAATGCTCATTCATTTATTATTTTAGATTCTAAATTTTTAAACTTCAACATAAAACGTAACCCTGTTGAGCTTGAAAAGCTCATAAAAATGGGAAACAAAGGTATCTTCGAGCTCGAAAATGTATTCACAACAATGTTTTAGAGATCAAGGAGCTCGAAAACAGCGGGAAGTTTTAGGGCTGGCCCGCAGGGTCTACCGATAGACAAATTTTTTTTTTTTTGGCGAACTAATTTTGTTTCTGCGTATTCTTATTATTGCACGACTCTTAATGCGAAGCATTAGAGTGTGCTTTACGATCGAAAAATTTAGTTTGCCTCTTTTTCACTACTGTTTTTACTGTTCTACTCTTGTTAGTCCACGGAGCTTGACCAAGTTACACATCATCGGATAGAGAATTTAATAAGGATTAATTTCATTACTTATAAAGACCAATTTGATGTATTTAATAACTAAAAAAACATCAAAATGTGAAAAAAAAAAGTGTGTGTGTCAGCTCCGACGCACGATTGGAGTTTACTTCTACAGATTGACTGTCTAAATAGGCACAGAAAGAAAGGCTTACTAGTCTTAGAAAAAGGTTAATATCATATCAAATGGTGAATAAACGAATCAATGAAGATACCTAAATAATGTATTTTTATTCTATTTTAGTCTAGTCGAGAAGTTGACTTCCTGCGAAAAATAGGCACAGGTCTCCTAAAAATATAGTTGATAGCTTAAACGATCCGGAATGGCGTCTAGAAAAAGACGGTTTTTGGATTTTTTTTGGAAAAATAAAATTACAATTGTTATGAACAAAAAACCGTTAAAAAAATTAGCCGTCCAGCTTTTTGACAGAATCTCAAAAAGTATAAGTGATAGCTCAAATATTAAAAAAGTTTCTGAAAGAAGAGAAAATTTTAGTAAAAAAATTTTCGACTCCGCGAATTATAGCTCCAATATTTATAATTTTAATTTGACATTGAAAATCAGCTTTTGCTAATTTTAAGCGTTTAACCAAATATAGACCCAGCACTCGGTAATGTGAAAAAAAATAGAATTATCGCCAGTTGAATTTTCTGGAAATCCCAGAGAAATCCCAGAGAAAATATAGACCCAGCACTCAGTAATGTGAAAAAAAATAGAACTATCGCTAGTTAAATTCTCTGGAAATCCCGGAGAAATCCCAGAGAAAATATAGACCCAGCACTCGGTAATGTGAAAAAAATATAGAATTATCGCTAGTTAAATTCTCTGGAAATCCCAGAGAAATCCCATAGAAATCCCAGAGAAAATATAGACCCAGCACTTAGTAATGTAAAAAAATATAGAATTATCGCTAGTTAAATTCTCTGGAAATCCCATAGAAATACCAGAGAAAATATAGACCCAGCAATCGGTAATGTGAAAGAATATAGAATTATCGCTAGTTAAATTCTCTGGAAATCCCAGAGAAATCCCATAGAAATCCCAGAGAAAATATAGACCCAGCACTCAGTGCTCTGTCTTTGTCACACACATAGCATATGATAAGGACAGAGTTACTTTTTTGATAGTGTTCCTATGTGGTAGTGTTTTTATCGGGTAGGCTTAAAAAATGGTAGAGATGTTTTTTGGTAGTGTATTTTCTTGGCAGAGATTTATGCTGGTATAGTTGAAATGTGGTTGAGTTATTTATGGTAGACTTGTAAATGGTAGAAATGCTAATGGTAGGCATTTTTATGGGTGACCTGTATTGTGGTAGAGATGTTCATGGTAGAGATGTATATGGTTGAGTTCGTTACTGGGAGGGTTGTAATCTGGTAGAGTTGTAACGTGAGAGAGCTCTTAAGTGGTAGAATTGTTGATTGGTTGAGATTTTCGCGGGTAGTGTTCAAAACTGGTATAGTTGTTGTGTGGTACAGTTACTTGTGGTAGGCCTGATTATGGTTCAGCTGTCGTAAGGTAGAGATTTTTCTGGTACACCTATTAATGTGCCATATATATATTTATCATTTAAAGACGCTGTAGAGTATATATTATATACCTATATACATTAGGGTGATCCAAAAAATAACAAACTTTTTTTTTTTCTTCCAAACAGGTTCAAAAGTTTCATTTAGATAAAAAAAGACGCGTGTGAAAATTAGAGCTCTTAATATTAACATTAAGAGGTTCCTCATCGCACTTTTCTATTTTCCATAAGAATAACATGGGAAAAATTTTTTTTACGTCTTCTGATTTTTATAAGTAGCTAACGATGCGTCATAGGAATAATTGGCAGGCATATTTTTGTAGGGAATTGAATGCTCTACAAAAAAAGATTCTTATCATTTTTTGAGGAATCTATTTGTTCAAAAGTTATTTGAGGTTGAAGACGAATTCATATTAAATTTTGAGATTTTCTACTTTTCCGGCGAAACTATCAGACTTATTACAAAATATCATCAGACCTTTTTTGTAGACAATTTTATTCCCTAAAAGTAATTTCTAATAAAGTTTTTTCGAATTCCGCATTGCTTTCTAGTTATTTTTATTTTAATGTCAAGCTCTTAAAATGGATCAGAAGACTATTTTTTTATGAGCATGACATTAAAATAAAAATAACTAGAAAACAATGCGGAATTCGAAAAAACTTTATTCGAAATAACTTTTAGGAATTAAAATTGTCTACAAAAAAGGTCTGATGATATATTGTAATAAGTCTGATAGTTTCGCCGGAAAAGTAGAAAATCTCAAAATTTAATATGAATTCGTCTTCAACCTCAAATAACTTTTGAACAAATAGATTCCTCAAAAAATGATAAGAATCTTTTTTTGTAGAGCATTCAATTCCCTACAAAAATATGCCTGCCAATTATTCCTATGACGCATCGTTAGCTACTTATAAAAATCAGAAGACGTAAAAAAAATTTTTCCCATGTTATTCTTATGGAAAATAGAAAAGTGCGATGAGGAACCTCTTAATGTTAATATTAAGAGCTCTAATTTTCACACGCGTCTTTTTTTATCTAAATGAAACTTTTGAACCTGTTTGGAAGAAAAAAAAAAAGTTTGTTATTTTTTGGATCACCCTAATATACATATATAGGTATATTGTATACATACACTGCATTCGTACGGTGCCCTGTAGGATACCCTATATACACTCACCCCCGAAAAGTGAAAGTCGTAACGAGGTCATTCGTTGAGTAGATTTTACACCTCGTATTTTTTCCATACCGGGCTCCTTATATGAAAATGGATTCTTAAGGAGTAAACTCCAAAAAAATTCCCGTCAAACAGTAGAAAATGTTTCCGTAACGCGTAAACACAAAAACTTGAGAAAAAAGCCATTATTTGGATCACTTTTTTGTTTAAAAGATTATTTTAGGGCCGAAGAAGAAGTGTGTCATAAATGGCCATCAAATTCGGTCCCGCTTAATTATAATTAATAAAAAGAACTTAACTAATTTATTATATCTATATATGTTTTTTACATACACTTTCGTCACACCAGCCGCGCCTGTGCGAAAAAATACATCTGACTATTTTTCGGAGCGAAATTCGAATTTCTAGTGTAATAGAAAGAAAAAAAAAAATGTCCTTGAAACTTTTATCGTACATTTTTCTGTATTTTTTTTTTTTGCAAATGAGCACTAAGAGTCGTGCACTTTTGGATTTACCAAACTTTTTAATTTTTTTATTTAATCAAGTTAATGAATTGTTCTTATGGTGGAAATGTCACTTGTGATAATTTAGCGACAAAGAATACGATTTCAATTTAATAATATGAAGAATATATATGTATACAAATAAAATAAGTCTTTAGTATATCAAGTTCCGGTTCTACAAAATTTTTTTCCGGCGCAATATTACTGTGTCCCTATATCATTTACTTAACATTAACATAAGAATTAAATGGTATAATAAACATCTAGAGTGAGTTTATAATACTTAGTATTTATATTTTTTAATTCATTCAATAGAATCCTGCCGCCATTCACGTCAATCATTATAAACAACAGTATAAAAAAACTGTCAATCATAATTTTTTTTTTACTCTACGACGATCTCGACTAACCGACACAAATATTTATTTAAAACCACGAGCCACAAATATTGTCGTATGGTAACCGACAGTGATTATACAGTTTATCAGCAGGAATAAGTCATATTATAATAAATATCATTATTTTTTTTCCATTTTAATAAAAAATTTATTATACAACGGACGTTATCACACAAAGTTGACTCGAGATAGTGAAAAAAATAATTTTTTATATAGTTATTTTTTATGATGAAGACATAACTGTTACTTAATACGTCGCTTGCTGATCGAATCATTTTTTTTTAAACTAAGAAATGAATAATATGAAAATTTTTAGTGTAATTATTTCAATTTGTTTGTGTTTGGTAAAAAGTAAAAGAATTAGTGAATCATGTGTGCAAGAAAATGAAGAATTTATTAGATGTCAATGTGCCGGAAATGAGGTAAATAATTATTTATGAAAAATAAGTAATTGAAAAAAAAAAATTAATTCGTAAATGTTTAGATTATTTAGTAAACTTGTGGAGTAAATGCTCAAAATTCTTTTTTAAAATTTTTAACTATTATGAGTAAATTAAACTTATAAGTTTACATTGTAATGAAAATTCTTTTGCAATTTCGTTTTAAGGTCTAAGTGTAGGAAAAAAAAAAAAACAATTATGTTTTATTTCCCTACACTTAGAGGAGGAGGGGGTAAAGTAGGCCCCTTAAAATTTTCAAAACTTCAAAAAATATGGGGGCAAAGTGGGTTCCTCAAAATTTTCTATACGCCAATAAATTCGGACGGATGATAAGCTTATCGAAATTTCTTATATAATGAGGGCTAAAATAGACCACCGAAACTGTTCATTAAATATAATTTATTAAGAAAGTTAAAGACAATAAAATTATGTTTTAAAGTTATATCGCAGCAGATTTAAAATGACATATATTATTAAAATACAATTTTTTTATAGTTATTTACAAATATCACACGTGTAAAGAATAAAAAATATCAAATCCGAAATTTTTTGGAGGGCCCACTTCGCCCCTAATTTTCGATTTTTCAATTTTAATGGACGCAGCATAATGAAGTGAAAATAAGTATTAAGGGTCTAAAAAGAAGTAAACGCGTCAAAAAAATTAATGATATTATAATTATTTTCCTTAAGGGGCCCACTCTGCCTTCCTCTCCCCTATTCGTTAATTTTACATAAAACACCAAAATGACTTGACATGATTAATAGTATATTAAAAAAATTTTTTTCCGAATTAGAAAGACAAAAAAATTCAACTTTTTAAATATTGTTATTGAATTAATAAATTTTTCAATGTATCTGTATTCTATTTTGGTCAGTATTCAAAATTTTTTATATCGATACTTATATTTTTATCAGCAATTCATGACCGACTATGACCTTTTTGATTATCCGCCTAAATTTTTAATGAGTTAGTGGAGAGAAGAGATGTAATTACTATTATTATCATTAATATTTAAACTATAGTATGGAGATACTTGTCTTTCATAAATTAATAAATATTTAAATTCAAATTTCAATAAAAAATTACAATAATGATTTTATTTAATTGATTAAACTGTTATCAAAGCGGAAATCAAGAGTAAAAGTGGCTTTCAGCGGGCAGAAACATTATTAAATTTTTTCCAAGGAAAGAAACAAATTTTTTATTGTCCGCTAACTGAAATCACTCGCAATTTATGCATTCGTTAATATTTTTCCGCGTTATTAGACTATTACTACTATTTACTCTAATTTTTATAAAACTTAAACACAGTCAGAAATCGTTCCCTTTCTGGGTAAATCTCGTAACTGTAAAATTATAACTTTTTCAAAAATCGGTCAAAACATCCATTCTGTTACATGTGCGTTAATGGAAATATTAAAATTCATAAGTCTCTCGAACACTCTGTCATAAATATTAAAAATTGAACCTTTTTTATCGCAATACCCGTATGAAAAAACCATATACTGTCGATAATATATAAAAAAATATATGGTAAATAACTGACCATATATGGCGGCAAAATTATTAATATTGATTAATATATGATTTATCATATATTATAATTTATACGTTTAATATTATAATAATCCATATCATTTATAATATATGTAATTATATACATGTGATATTGTATCAAAAATTATATGTCCGCTTTGTATATTAATTTATAACGTAAAATATATGTTTCATCTTATAAATTAATTTATAATTTCAATATTATAATAATTTCGATATTATTATACATAAATAATTTAAAAAATACACTCATACCAAAAATTAAAAGAACAAAAAAATTTTAGAAATTTTTTAGTGATTTTTGCAAGACCGTAACTTCATGAAAAATAATCGTATCGAGATGAAAAAAAAAGCATTTTATAGCTTGAAATCTCTAGTTTTATATTTGTGCAAATATATATAAACATATATCTATATAAATATATATTTACATACATTTTTACAAATATATGTGAACATATATTTATATAATTATATATTTACATGTATAAATATTATATGTCAGTCATATAATTAAATCATATATCTTATCATATAGCTTAAAGTATAGTATAAAATATTATAAGCAATATTTATAAGTTAGCATGTAAAAAAAATATATTACCAATGTATATGTTGCAAATTATAAAATCATATAATATCTCGGTAAAATTTTGTATGTGGCTCCATATATGGCTTCTTATAATTCCATATAATTTATCATATATTTTGAGTTATACTGAAGCTCATATATTGCTTTTTCATACGGGTAGCAGCACTAAAGAATGTTTTTTACTCATACTTTTAACTATGAAAAAAAAGTAGTTACGAGGTTTACCCAGAAAGGGGACGAAATATCATTTACGTAAATAAAATTAATGTCTGAAATCACTATCAAAACAAATGACAAGTATCAGAGTTGAAGTAACGAAAGCTTTCAGTCAGCGGGCAAAAACATTATTTGATTCTTTCCAAGAGACGAAACAAATTTGTTTCTGTCCGCTAACTAGAGGCATTCGCAATTTACGCATTCGTTAATATTTTCCACGTTATTGGGCTGAAATTAACTTCTGTCGACTGACTGTACAAGGCACCGAAACTTTAAATTTCAATGCTGGTAAATACCGTGAAAAATATTTTTTGTCAATACGTCCCCTTTCTGGGTAAACCTCGTAACTGTAAAATTATAACTTTTTCAGAAATCGGTCAAAACATCTGTTGCGTTCATAGAAATATCAAAATTCAAAAGTCTCTCGAACATTCTGTTGTAATTATTAATATTTGAAGCTTTTTTTACGCAATAGCAGTACCGAAGAATGTTTTTTACTCATAACTTTAACTATGAAAAAAAGTAGTTACGAGGTTTACCCGGAAAGGGGACGACTAGTACTCTAGTAGAATTTACGAATTTATTTTTTATCAACTAGTAAACAATAAAAAAATGAATAACAGAATTAAAAAAAAAATTTTGTTACAGGAATTTAATCTTCCAACCAACATAAACTACGAAAATTTAACAGATTTAACAATAACATCATGCAGATCAGCAAATTTTCACTTCTCAAGTTTACCAAACGCTAAAATAATCCGTCATATATTAATTCAGAATATAAGCGGAAGTTTAATGCTTGAACCCTTTGTAATATCAAAGAAATTGGATACATTTAAGCTAAGAAATATAAACAAAATACCGATAATAAGTCATGATACTTTTACAAGTATATCATCTATAAAAACATTTGTAATTGAAGACACAAGAATTGAACAATTCGACGAACAATTTACGAATATAAATATCGATAATTTTATTCTACGCAATGTTTCGATAAAACAAATGATTGGAATAAACTTTTCCGGTCAGGGCAAAACGTTAAAAATAATTGACACGATAATTCGTAATGTTGCGGGTAATTTGAATTTCGCATTTTTTGAAACAATCGAAATTATAAATTCGACATTTGAATTTGAAAAACCCGGCGATATTCCTATTCAAGGTATAAATGCTAAGATTATAAATTGCGTATTTTCAAATGCCAGCGTTAATTTAGTTGTCAATGATAATATAACAATAAAAGGTAATTGTGCTGATGGTAAAAGTTCATTAAGAATATCATCAAAATCTGTCCAAAGTGTTGGCAATAGATTACCAACGGAAATAATTTATACGCAAAATCGTGATAATCCTATTTTATTCCATAACATAAATAATACTGTATGCATTGCTGGTAATTGCAAATGCCCTAAAAGTTCTGGTTATAATTCGTGTTATAAATATCACCCTAATTTTTATCTCGGTATTGTATTACTTGGTATACTTTATAAATTCTGAATATATCAATTAGGTTACCCGAGTAAAAAAAAGGTTAAAAGTCGAATAGTCGAACTTGGAAATTTGCAAGAAATTCAAACGTTCATACGGACGAGAAATGAGAATAACCACAAAATCATGTACCTGAACATAGTAACGTTTTTCGCGCAACGAATATGAAAAAAATTTATCTAATTTGACTGCCTAAGGGGTGATTGGGGTGGCTGCAGTTTTCGATTAACATATTAGCGTCTGTGCGAAACATCTCAGAATTAGAGCAAGTAGATTTTTTACATTTCATTCTGTTTTTAAATTTTCGTTCCGCGAAAAACGTTACGAACTTGAGGTTCATAGAAAATCTTTAAAAAAATTGAAAATTTTGAATGTTTCTGCGACTCTATTCTGTGTTCTATTCGAACGAAGTAATGAAAATTTTGAATGATACTGAAGTTAGCCGACATCTAATAATTTTTGGATTTTCTTTTAGACGGTGAATTATAAAAAAAAAAATATTTGAAAAAATTGCACCTATAGTTTTTTTAATTTTCTACAAGTGCATATTCTTAGTTTTTTTAATTTTTGTAATTAACTAGTCGAAAATAAAATCCAAAAATTTTCAATTGTTTGCTCACTTAAGGATCATAATTTTGAACCTTTTTTGAATTTTCACACTGAGTAGGAAAAGAACGAAGGTTCGAGAAAATCGAAAATTTCGACCGTTCCTGCGACTGAAATTTGTTTTTTTCCTGAGAAAAACTTGAAAAATTGAAAATTTAGAAATTTTATACCAATGGTATGAAATTGATACATTTTCTAGAAATGTTCTTATAAAACTTTTGGTTTTTCTGTCTAAATTCTACCCCATAATTTATTTATTTCTGTATTATTTTAAGGATTACTATCTAATATGTTTGAGAAAAGTACAAAATTGTCTAAAATTTCGAAGCTCGACCAGTCGAATTTCGTTCAAACTTTTTTATACACGGGTATTGTTTATTTGTAATTAATTTTTATAAAGTGAATAAATAATTGTTAAATTTAAATAATTAGTTGTTTTTACTTACCATTGTAGTCCGCATGATAAATCTTTCCGGAAATTAGAATAATTCATAGATTTATCTTGAGATGACAAAAAGTTTCTTGAAAATTTATATTCCTCCAAGTTAATTTCGAATCTTCTTTAAAATTAGTAACTTTCGTAGAGTCAAGTCCCAATTTCAATCCCATTTTAAGTTTTCTTCAATAGTTTTCCTCTGACCTTCTTAATTTCATTTTAAATTTAAGAGTTATCTAATATTTTCTTTTTGATTTTTTTTCTAAATGCGATCTAAATAATAATAGAAAAAAAAATCTTATGAATTAAAAATATTTACAAAAAAAAATCTATATATATACATATATTATTATATATTATATATATAGATTCATATATTCTCATTATATGTCATGATTTGAAATTATTAGAAAACACTAATTTTAAATAAATAATTATAACAAAATCGTACCTGAAGCAGAACGCAGAGATCTTGATAATTTTCATAAAAAATTTTTTTATGATCATTTATTTTTTTTAGTAAATAATTATTTTTCCTCGCGATGTTACAAGTCGCCATTTTAATATTCAATTAAACAATTAGTGGATTGATTGACTCATGAAATAAAATTTAAAACTTGCAAAAAAAGTCTAACCTCAAACAACAAAAGCAAACTTGTTGAACTACTGGTCAAAACTGTGACAAATTGACAGCTTAACACACAGAATATATGAAATTATAGAGAAAATTATCGATTCACTGCTGCATTACCAAATAATTGCTTTTCATTGTTTAAACTCACTAGTAACCAATCATGATCATTTAATTGTTTGCTAACAAATACTATTCTGCGTGCGCTCAAGCGCGCTCACGCTCAGACTAACCAGTAAATTCAAATTAATTGTGATCAAAATATATTTCAATAATATATGACTTTATAAATCAATTATAATTTAAATGAAAAATAGAATTTACTTTAATAATTAATCGAGTTGTTATTTTAGTGGTAAATTTAAAATCTGCGGTTTTTTAAAATCACTGAAACTAAAGTAATAAAAATAAAAATTGTGTACGCAGATACTTTGTTTTTTTACTTGAAATTTAAGAACCGCGACTATGACATACTTTTATTTTAAAAACAAAAACAAGTTTGGTAATGACGATGCTTTGCTAGATTGCCGAGAGATGGCGCCAACTGACTGGTTTTTGAATTTCATATTAAGGCTGGGCCGTACTCGATAAATTCTCGAACTTTAGATTTCGATTAATTTATTAATTGATTATCGTTATAGAGATGTTTTCAGCTTCCGGAAAAATGCATAAGACGAACTTCCTAAGAAAGTTTCCATCATTCGAGTCTTATTAATTTTTTAAATTTAATTAAAATCTAAAATCCGGAAATTCGGTTCCGACAGTACTGCCGACCCTTAATATCTTCAATATTTTTTCAATAAATTAGTTAATGATGCTGAAAATAATTAGAGTGAGTGTAGCAGATATCAGACAATTTATAAATTTCATATAAATAAATAAATCAATTAATTTAAAATAATGCGCGCGGTGATTTTTCAATTATCTAAATACGCATTTTATTCTAATCATTTTATTGATTTATTCAAAAATTTAAAAAGGTGCCAATTTTCAGTCATATTCACACTCACTGAAAATAGCAGTTATTAGAAAAATTGTTTTCTTTTAAATGAAAAAATTAAATACTGAGACAAAAATTATTAAAAATGCATATAAAGAATTTTTATAAATCTCGGTGTGCATAATTTAAAAAATGTATCTTAATGACGTGACTTATAAATGATAAAATCAAAATTATCGAATGTCTGCTGTCAGCTTTTTCAATTGGTACAAAATTTACTGCAGAATAAACGTTTTTATTTTTGTAAAGAAAAAAAAATTCCTGTTTTTTATCAAATTTTTTAGGTGTCCCGTTGTGCCGCAATGGTGGCAACATTTAGTCCCATGAAAAAAAATTCATACACGGAAAAAATCCTGTTGCAACAGCAGGATTTTCCTGCAGCTGCAACAAATCCGTCATGTTGCAGCGACAGGATTAATGCTGTTGTTGCGACTTAATAGTAAAATGTAGTTACACAGTAAAAAATTTTGGGTCATTGCGTCAAAAAACTTAGTGTTAAAAATTTTTGTGTTAAATATTTAACACTTTTATGTGCACATTTAACATTTATTCTTTAAATCAACACAAAAAAGTGTTAAATATTAAACACAAAAATTTTTGACACTAAGTTTTTTGACGTAATGACGCAAAATTTTTTACTGCGTGTAACTACATTTTACTATTAAGTCGCAACAACAATATTAATCCTGTTGCTGCCACAGGATTTTATCACGTCGCTGCAACATGACCGATTTGTTGCAGCTGCAGGAAAATCCTGTGGCTGCAACAGAATTTTTTCCTGTTGCTGCAACATGACTGTCTCCTGTTGCAGCAACAGTAAATTTTTTTCCGTGTATATTTTGGATATTTTCTATGTCAGTACTTTCAGTAGTTCAAAATAAAATTTGCTTGGATTCGAGTACAGAACGAGTGTTAAAATAACCTGTAGCTTAGAAAAATAATAAAAAATAATAGATTTATTAGGCAGTAGAAATACATATTATTATTGCAATAATTTTAAAGTTGTCCAGTAATTTGTCATGAATGTTTCAAAAACTAAACATCGACCCCCCGCCCCCTGAATAACTACTCTTTGATGATATTTCCGTTCACGTGTGAGGTCTCTCTTAACATTACGCATTTATCTTGTTAATCCAAGTGGATTCCGGACATCACGTACTGAGGATTATACCTCGTGCCAAGGAATTAAGGAAATATTTTTCTTCGTGTAGGTCAGAAATTCTTTATAAAGCTTTAAACTCATATTTATAAATATATTTATGTTCCTACTTACTATAAATGTGTTTAAATAGAACATATGTTTACAAAAACTTGTGATAAAAAACAAAACTTATCAAATATAATTTAATTACAATTTTTTTTTCCATAGCAAATAACTAAGAATTATTTTTATAAATGAAATCACTTGTATAATAAAGTTTTAAATTGAAACTAATTTTGTCTTTTATTGAGAAAAAATTTTTCCAAAGAGACAGAAATTATCTGATCAATTTTAAATCACGATAGTTCTGACAAGTTATAAAAAAATAAAAAAACAATTTCACTTTTACGCTGATAACTTCTCTATTTCCGGAAACCTTCAATTTCCGTTGAGGAAGTGAAAAAATAAAAATGTAATTCTACTACCGTGAGGAATGAAAAGAGGCGTAAAATTTTTATTTCATCTGTAACGAATCGCAATATTTTTTAATGTTTTTTTTTTTCTTTTTCTTTTTTAAATTTAAACGACAAGTTTTTTAAATAAAATAAGTATCAAATTTAAGATGTCGGTATGATGAAAGACATAAATGGTAATATAGTTTGGGTAAGATGTTGATGAAAATTTCATAGACATTTGAGAAAAGAAACACTGAAAGAAATAACATGTGACATGTGAAGGATCATGTCAAAATTTTGGAAGGACTGTATCTAATGACTTCAAACTTAAGAAACTTGAAAGTGTCATTAGAAAAGTGTCTAGACATTTTCTGTCGATTTCTCACGTCATTAGAAATGATCGATCACTGGTGGTAAGAATTTACCAAATGTGTACAGTGAACACAATATAAATATATATGGAAATGTATGATAGCGTGTAGAGAATTGTTTGGCGCATGAGGATAATCGTGAGGTTTTAAACGATTTTAAAAATATTCAAAAGCCAATATGACTGTGTCCGGTGTTAGGTCGCATTTGCATTTAATCGATTTCCTCCATCATGCCCAATATCACCTCTTCTAGTTGAATTGCCTTTGTCTCTTTGAAACCGGCGATTCTATTAGATCCGGAATGGAAGTTGAGTATGAACTGCCGTCGGGGTGGTGAGGGGCAAAGAGCAATTTGCTTGCTTCTCGTTTCATAAGAATAAGAACAAATAAAAAAAAAGTATAAGTTAAGATGTAAGAGAAAAAAAAAAGTTAAGATTTTTTAAGAGTCCAATGGCAAATTGAAAAAGTAAAAGAATTTAAAGGAAAATCTCTTCTCTTTAATTTCAAAGTTATCTCTTTTATTATATTTTTTTCATCTCATAATATCCTGTTGCACTCGTAGATACTTTTTAAATATTAATTTTAACACAGACATTTTCTTATCTACACAAATAAAATTTGTAATTACATGACTTATTCAGGGAAAGAATTTTAATTAATGAAACTAATAAATTATTCATGGAAATTAATTTATAGAAAATAGTTGATTGAATTTTTCAAATTTCCTGTAATTACTTTTTTTGCTAGGATACAACTCATTAAAAAATAAAAAATAAATATTCTAGAAATTTTTATTTTCAATTTTTTTACTTTTCATTAAAAATACAAAAATTATTTTTCAATAATTAAATATTTTTTGCAGAAAAGTTATTGAATTCTTAAATTATCCAGGTACTCGTTTACAAAACCCTTGATTAAGTTCTAAAATTCATAATAATCAAAAAAATTTTTTCATCAAATTTATCAGCTGCTAAATTATGCCCCGAGTACTTGAAATAACTTTAAGAAATGCAGTACACGTAAATTTTTTAAAACTTATCCATGGAAAAAATGATTTTTTTTTAATTATCGATTACTCTATCGTGCCCTAGTCTCTTACATTTTTTTTCTTTTAAATCAAATATGCCTATAACTTTTTTTTCATCTTAAAAATGTCCATAACTGAGTAACTTTTTTTCCCCAATATTAAGATTAATTTTTTTTGGGATTAAAAAAAATGATTGTTTTTAATAAATCATTAATATTTGACATTGACATTTACACTTGACACCTGACAAGGAGAACTGTTAAATTTAAAGCCGAATATTTAATGAAAGGTCAACTACACAAAACCAGATGTTTTCCCGACGTCTATATCTCCAACCCGGCGTCAACATAATTCTGTGTCAATCTGTGGGTCATATGCCGAATCCCACGGTATATATATATATATATATATATATATATATATATATATATATATATATACATATACTCTGTACTATAATAGATTCTATAATATTTTAATATAATTGAAAAATTAGACAGGATACAACATCTCATATCATATTCTTATATTATATAGATATATCATATAGCCCTTTCATTATAACGAAATATAATAAAACACCCAAATAATAATAATAATAATAAAAGCCGTATAGTTAAAGTTTTGAATCTCTCCCGAGCATTAACTCTCTTACTCGCGATATTAAACATATCTTGTGCTACTTTATTTACAATGTGCATTTGACGTTAAGTGGCTGTATCATGTACTCTTGGCTAAGAGTAACTACCGTCATACAACATTCGCGGTCTCTTTCATCTTACAACATCGCTATTTCTAATATGATGTGTCATCTAAGGTGGCGGTATATACATTTGCGTCTATAATACACCCACACCTACATGCAAACGCGTGTACACACGCACTGATTTTGTATATGTACGATTTTCATTCTTAGCTCGAGAATTTACTCGATGAGAAGGAGACCGTTGTGAAACGGAAACTGCTACTTTGGGCGTGTCACTAGGAAAATTTCTTGGGTGGATTATTTAAACCCGGAAGTTAACACGCAAGTTCCTTTTTATTCTTTATATTTTTAATATATTCTTTATTTTTATTACTATAAAATATATTTTTATATAAGCAATTGTAAAAAAATAGATTTTCACAAAGTGTGAAATCTTAGAAGATCTGCAGAGATCAGAAGAATTTTTTTGATATCACTATAGATCTTTTGAAATCACCATAGGTCTCTTGAGATCACCATAGATCCAAAATCATTCATGATCTAACGAAATCATCAGAGATCTTCTGAGATCTACATATTTCAAACTTTAGATCTACTGTTGTAGATTTACAGATCTAAATTATTAACCCCTCAGATTCATGTAAGTCTTCTTAGATCGTAATTTTTTTTAAGTTCCAAAACCTCTTTAAAATAAAAATTTTTAATTGATATAATTTATGTAAAAATTATAAGACGTGCGTAACTAAGTAGCAAAGTAAATTCAAATTTTACAAATCAATGATATTCATACTTGTTAACTTTGATAACTCAAAATTCAAACTACGGGTATTATTCACTTGACTGCGCTCAACTTAGTCTTTATATAGTTACTCAAAACTTATACACGTGGTAACTGAGTTACCATATAGTTAGTAATTAAACAATAAGTTAATTTTCTAATTAATACAATTATTTTTTTTGATTATTCAAATTATTTTTTCCCGAACTTAGGGAACTTTTGTAATGGGATGTCTTATTTTATCTTGACGAAGGGTCTTTCTAAATATTCTTAACAGAGTTACTGTGAAAAATTAACGTCGGCAATAAAGTTCAAACGATAAGTCAACAATTTTTAATTTAAAGCAACGCTTATTGTTCAATTATCTTTTTTTTTTAACTATTTGGTTAACAAAATTTTATGAATAATTATTATTACAGCAGACAATTCGAAATATAAAATTTTTCGAGATACTTTGGACAAATATTAGCTTAAAAGATTAAATTTTTTATTTTTTTGAGTATAATTCATTTTTCAAGCCATATTTACTGATGTGATATTTGACTATGGAATTGAAGTAATTTATTATTCAAATGCGTTTACCTTCACTTGATATAAATACGTTATATAAATATGTAAGTAACTGAATAAGTTATTTTTATTTTGAAAAAAATATATAAATATAAATATAATCTATTTCAATAAACGGATGGAGTCTCCAACAATTTCAAATAGATTAAATTTTTTTATTTATATAGATAAGGGCTGGGTAAAAGGGGTGAAATAGTATTTTTAGTAGATCTCATAGAAATCTATCTTTTGCATTTGTCCTCATGGTGGAATTTTCAAAGAATTTTGCCGTAATCTATCATAATCCATCGAGTAGGTTCCAAAAATACCATTGGTTCAAAAGTTTATATATGTATGTATATATGTATGTAATATAACGCGCATTGTTGCGACGATAGCAGCCACAATTTTTAACGGATCTTAATGAAACTTGGCACACTTATTCAATGAACGATTACCACGATTAAGTTCGAAAATGAGCAAAATCGGTCAACTAGTTTAGAAATGGTGGACATTTGAGATTCAAAAAGTAACGAAAAATCCTACTTTTTCGGCTTTTTTCGTAAATAACATTTTAACGGGTATATCTATTCTTATTATGTAAAAAGAACTTGATGGCCTATAGAAAAGCTATATTTTCCTTATTTTATTTTTTGTTTTACGATAATTGTTCCACTTTTAATAAGGGTTCAAAGTCACATAATTGACTCATGTGTTATGGTGACAATGCCATTGTTCATGTCTTTGAAAATTTTTGATGGGTTTTTTTTTAGGTACAAAGATCTTTGAAAAATATTTATGTCATGATAGCCTATCTCCCTTGGATAGCTAGATGACACGAGAATACTTGTAATCCTTATATTAACGGTTTGATTGAAGTGAGAAACCTACTTCCATTTCGGATGCCGAATGGCCTTTTTTTTAATTTCAATTCGTTTTTTAAACATTTGGTTACGCTAAATTAAATTTCATAGCAGATTAAATTTCTTACGTAAATTTTTCTCGTTTTTCTGTAACTTATTCATTTTGCGCGAAAAAGAAAATAAAAATACATGCCCGAGGTATATAGGGGCAAGTAAAACATTTTATGAAAATATAAAATAAAATATTTAAATAGATTAAAAAAAGGTATTTCAGTATTCAAAAACCACCGAAAATTACTCGCCTATGTTCTATTAGTTACACAACTAAATATCACATGATATTATGCCTGTGATAGTCGTGACACCGTTCTATTATGTCTCAATTTTCCTTATTTTACCAAAAGCAATTACCTACAGGTTCTATTATGTCTCGATTTTCCCAATTTCATATGAGTTGAATTAATGCCAAAATAAAAAAAAAAAATACGTGACTTGCTCAAAAAATTTTTTAGTATATCGTGTCAAAATGTCTAATAGTTTTCACACGAACTTCCTTCCGAAAAAAATACTTTTCTATATAAGTATAGATGAAATGACAAAATATGATATATTAAAGTTATACTGGAATAATAGATTTAATCATTTTTTTTTATTTTGGAAGCCTTGCATTTTTTTTTTAATAAAAATTTTTAGATAAGAGTAATAAAAAACAAAAATTGCTACCTCTGTATGACAGCATAATATGTCCTCATCCTTTTTATAAAATACGTTATAAATGTTATACATGTACGTTTGGTATTCATGGGTGTCAGGGCGTGGTTCGCAGATTTTTCCAAGCTTTACACATACAGAAGTACATATATTCCATGACACACATGTCATAGTCCGCTGTACATATATTTCCGGGGCGGACATCTCTCTGTGTGTAGTGCGGTCAATTTATCGTCACTACTTTCAGTCGGCCGCCCTCGGAATAGTCCAGGAGATAGAAAATTAATAGGGCCAGATATATTTTATAAGTATATATGGGATGAGAAAAAATTATTATACATACATATATATCTATATACGTATACAGGTAAGACTATACATATATATTTTACCATATAACATAAATAAAACGCTTGTTTTTATGTATTCTTTAGCTATGAATAAAGAAATGAAAAATGTATATGCTAATTAAAAACTCACGGGCATTGTCATTGTTGTTGAGCTTTCAGGAAAAGAGATACATTGCTGCAAAAAAAGTAAATAAGTAAATAAAATTGTGGAAAGAAGCTGAAAACTTTTGCAAAATCTTGACAATGCATCATTGTAGCCTCAGAGGCATTACAGTATAAAATTCAATGGGATGTATAAATATATACGACTATAAAGGGTAAACTAGAGCGCTTTGAAACCTGAAGCAAGAATGTTTCACAAAAAGATATCAGTACGGAAATTTCGATAAAATTTCACTATGAAGAATTATTAGCATTGTTTAGATTTATTACCTTTATAAAATTTTATTTCCTGTGGATTTTCATCCACAAAAGAAAAATTTAACTGATGTTATTTGAATTTTATTTTCGTGTTGTTTGGATCTTCTCTAAATATATCAATTGTGATCCAATAAATTTAAATATCATTAACTGATCAAGGAATTTAAACCACACGTTTTCAAAATGTTGTATAAAAAATTTGGGGAGTAATTGTGGGTTAAATGCGAATAAATGTAAAGTGGATAATTTATTTCATCCCTTCAGAGTACACTTTACTTCAAGGGGATTATTTATTTATTAAACACTAGCTTTATGGTAAACTCTTTCAGAACCAAAAATACTAAATCTGTAATTTTTTAGTATTCATATTTTATATTATTTATGAAACAAAATCCACGGAGTGAAAAACAAGGAGTGGAAAATAATGTACCTGAAGATCGAAAGTTTTTCACGCAACGAAAATGAAAATAATTTATGTAATTTTACCCAAAAGGTAACTTCCCATACAAAAAAAATAATCGGCGCATTACTGGGTCGTGAATGGCTGCCAATTTTCAAGCATCGGCCGAAGATTGGCTATATATCGGATGATAACGGTATGGCAAGCATGGCAGTCGCAAGCATTGGCCAATCGTGGCAATCAATCATCGGCCAAAGCTTGGTATCAAGAGCACCCGGTCAAACCGTTGGCCAACGAACGGCGGTTAATTGTGCGTCGTTTTTATAAGCAAAAAGACGGCTGCCAATGATTCACCATGCACGGGCCAGTATAGTTAGCCATTTATTGGCCAATCGTTGCAAACCAGGCATCGGCCGATCTATGGGAAAATTTCGAAGCTCGGCGACTTTGTATGGGTTAAAGGGTAATTGGGGGTGGCCTGCAATTTTCGGCTGATGTGCGAAACATCAGAAATCTAGATCCAGTAGATTTTTTACTTTTCAATTCGTTTTTTTTTTTATTTTCGTTCTGTGAAAAATTTCCGATTTTCAGGTACACGATAAATAGGGAATAAAATTATATTATTAATTTACTTGAAAATTACTTGATAAGGGTTACTTTCAAATCAGAATTGTAAAAATGAATATAATTATTTTACAATAGATATAATGATAAAAAAGTAGAGAAATTAATAATTTATCTAGTTCCATTTGTCAGAAATTCTATTTTATTTTTTTTCTTCATTGTTTTCCAATTCTCAAGAGAGCAATATATAAGTAACAAATCAAGTGAGAACGTGTCTTCTTAAGTGTTTGTGACACGGTTAGAAAGCACGAGGCTTTCAAGTAGTCCTCTTACAAGATTAGAAAAACAACACTTGCGTAAAAAAACTACATCTGTAGCAGCGGCAGCATCAATATTAGTAGTAGTAGTTGTAGCACACGGCAATCTCTTTCAAGAGTTTATACTAAAAAATTAAAAAACTTTAAATTTGCCGATAATACCCAACACAACATGATAAATGGCGGCAGATGCTTGATTCTGATGACTTTAGATCTAAAAGCCCTTGTGAGGGCTAATGTAAAGGATGTTTTTAAAACGTGTGCCGAAAGTACAACAAAGTGAAAACAACACTACTAGACACATTTATCCTCCATTAAACGTTTAATATATACACGAAAATTAAATAAAATGTTTTTTTTTGTTTTCCGGGGAGGGATCTCCTCACTTAGTTACTTATACTTCATAGATTTAAATCCCTTGGATCAATATTCAAGTAGCAGCTGCATTAAAATTTATATAAATACACATACATATATATGTATGTTAAATACTTAGATCCTGGCTCGTTCCAAATAAAAATATTTTACATACCCAAAATATAAGAGACTTATAAAGATTTTCGTCGTTATTTATTTCCGTTTAAACTGCCGCTTAAATCATCCATTAAATTAATTTATTACTTCACTATATATGTATTTCATATATTATTTTAAATGTGGATTTGATACTTTTTTGTCACTCGGATACTTTAGATGAGAGTTAAAATTTTTTTATTAAAAAATTGTTTGAAAAAGATTAAAGTAGAGTTAATTGCAGGATTATTTTTGAAATTTAAGATCTACGCAGGAAATTATATTTCAGTTAAAATTGAGTGTCGCATTAAATTGTTGGGATGTGCGAATATGGAAATTTAAATTGCTTGTCAGTTTTCTAATTATTCGTAAGCTTACGAATTATTAGTTGATTTTCGAATTATATGTAATTTTTAGAATTCGAATTTCGTATATTAAATCTCAGCTTACATTTGATAAATTTTAAAACATTTATCACAATAATTTGAAATTTTTCGAAAAGTTTGAAAACTTACGTATTCGTAATCGAAATTTTTTGAAGAAATTAAATATTTTAAATAATTTGAAAACTAACAAATAGTTAGAATTTAAAAAAATTAATTCATTATTTTGATTAATTGAAATATTTCGAAAAATTCGAAAATTAACGAGTAGTTCGAATTATTCGAAAACTAAAGAATTGTTCGAATTTTCCGAATAATTCAAACATTTCGAATAATTCGAAAATTTAAAAAAATTGAAATTTTTCGAACAATTCGAAAATTGATTAACTGTTGGAAATTTTTCGAACAATTGTAAAATTCGAATTTCGAATTAAATATTTATATTACATAAAATACAAATAATTTATAAGTTTGAATTATTTACCATCCCCATTGAATTTTTGAGTTGTTAATAAAATGTTATCACGTTTAGTTAAAATAATAAAAAAAAGAAAAGTCAATAAAGAAATTTGACAAAGTCCAGTGAAATGTATACAGTTAAAAATAAGCTTTATTTATCTTTTTGGGTTTATGTTGGATCGAATTACCACAAGAAGTGGACGGTGAGTAGGATCATATTGAAAAGAAAACATGTCGAAACTTCCGGTCATTTAAGAATAGACGTAAGACAGTTAATGTTGACAGAAAATTAAGTTACAGTAAAACTAAAACTTAAATACCGAGTATTTTTATTGTTATTAGTGTTCATATAGTGTACATATGAGTAAGGGTTATCTATGTATGTACTTTTGGCTTAATGGTATTTTAGTTCAATTATCTGGAACGAGCTTACTCTTATATAAACGACGTGTCAGATTCGCTGAAGCGAAAGTGTTGATGTCAATTTCTTGGATGTAATTCCTCTGGTATCCATTTATGTTCTGAGGGCTGTCTAAACAGCTATAAAGCCAATTTGCCGTAGAACGTTAAACTACAAAGGAAAGTATCATCCTTAGAATATATACATCATACTTATACTTTTTTACTAAATACAATCTGTTAATTAATGTATAATTATTTTTATTATTTATTTAATTTTTATTAATTCGAGCTGATACTTCCAGAACTATAATAAATATATAAAACTGATATACATATGACGCGAGTCAGTGGGGGTACAGTGGGACATCTTTTTGAAAATTTTTATCTCGCCTCTATTCGTATTAGAAAAACAAGCTCACTAATTGACTTTCATAATTATTTCTATCAAAAATTGTTAAACAGAGAAAATTCTTGGATTATAAAAAAAATTTGTTCAATTTTTAAATACTCAAAAAATATAAAACATTGGCCAATTATGAAATTCGCATTAAAGTTAAAAAATAAGAAGTAAGGACTTTAGTATACAGGTTTACAGAATTTGTCAAAATGTTTTTTTAAAGGAGAGAAAAAATTCAAAACTGAAAATATAAAAAAAATATAACGATTAGTCTATTTTTGTTTGTATCTGATGTTTATATCTGACACTCAAGGAAAACGGAGTGAAATTAAATACTATTTTAGAACAAAAAAATGTTCACGATTTAAAGAAAAGACTGGGGCAGGTTGATCGGCCCGGAAAATCCGGGCAATAAAAAATTTTCAATAAAAAAAATTTTTTCCAAGTTTATTATCTGATTTATTTCGGAGATAACTGGAAAAATTGATATTGAGGTAAAACAGACTACGTTTGTAAAAAAAATATTTTTTCTCAAAATTTTTCTCACAATTGTGTCGCATTTTGCTTCGAATCTTACATAGTTCTGAAATAAAATTTATGGCTCATTTATTATACAGAACCGTCACATATTTTAACAAAAGGAATATAGAGAAAAATTAAGATCTACGTCCATCTTATTATTTCTAATTCCCTGTGGACTCTGAAATTTTGTGAAAACAAATAGACGATTATCTTGGAAGTTACGCAGACTCTGGAAATTCTTGTAACCATTAGCCTGCGTGTGGATTTTTTATTAAAATCGTAATATCAGTTCTTGTTTTCACGACCGTCAACGACAGTTTCCGCGGAATGCATACAATAAGGTAAAGATTTTTTTCCTCATTAAAACTATAAATTATTATAATTGAAAGTAAAGTAAACTGACAAGTTTGAATATATAACGAATAGAAATTCACTTGGTATAAAATATAAAATCGATTTATGTTCACTGCTCAGAACTTGGAGTCCATATATTGCAAAGTGGCTCATAAGCAAATTCAACAGTCGTAAAGCGTCGAAAAGATATTATCTATGTACATTTTGTTATTGATACCCCTGTCTATGATGAAAGCCATGCAACTTCTGAGTTCAAGAGGGCAATAAAAAATGACCTACATATGACGTGGCTTCATTTTACCTGGATGTCCGGTATCATGTGTCATGTGTATCCTTTGGTTGTCATCAGTTGACATTGTCCTTTAACAGAGCAAGGAAGTCTGCATAAGACAATTCGTTACTCCAAAAATTTTGAAAAGAAAAAAAATAATTGGCATTATTTCACTATTAATTATTTATTACATTGATTGTGACAGGACACACATTGGTGCAAAAAAAGTAATTAATTAATCAAGCTAATTACGGAATAATATTAATAAGATATTGTTATTGATTATTTGACTGCTTTCAAATTTGCTCATAGTTTGTTTTATTTCCAGAATTTCAATTATTATAATATAATTGATTTAAGAATTGCTTTGATATTAATTGAGATCGAGATTTCGTGAAAGCTAAATAGGAAAAATGGAGATGAGAAAAATTATTTGGTGGCTTATACTTGTGTTTTCATATGACAAAATAATGGCTTTTGATAAATTATTGTACAAACGTTCTCCAACACATTACATTTATATGGTAATTAAATTTTTACTTTATTACACGTAAATTACTTATTTAAGTAATGATTTTTTAAAAAATTTTTTAATGATTTTAATAAAATAAAAAGCGATTAAAATTTTAGTTTTTTATGAAATCTGTCTACTACTGAAATTCATTATTAGTCTTTAAATAATTAATATTTTTTGTTTCTGTCCAACAGGGAAAATTACTAAAATTATGTTATTCTGAACGATCGAACCCAGTTGTGATTACTAACAACCTGATTGACATAATTGATGAAATTCGAGTAGACGATATCCAATTTCCAGTGATGACCAGTGATACCAATTTCAAGTCAAAGGACATCCAAATGTTCAACCCTTCCTACCCACTGTATATTTTATCAACCGATTCAATTGATCAACTGCAAACGCTCCTCAACGAACTCAAATCCACACCAACATGGAGCATCGTCTCGATATTTTTTATCGTTGGCGCCATAGAAAATAATTGTCGAAATGCATCAGAAGTATTGCAAATATTATGGAAGATGGAGTTGCTGTCGTCCTTTTATATTTGTATTGAGCCTAATGATGATGAAATGATTTACACTTATAATCCATACACCAATCGAGCCCCGGAACCATGGGAAAATGTTGAAATAATTGATAAACCAAATGATCGCTGGACTCTCTATAAGCAGTTGTACTCACAGCATGGTAATGTTGTTTTCATTATTAAATTATTTATCGTTTCTTTGTTGTATCGTTATTATATTAGATTTAATCAAATTAAATCAAACCTCACTTCTACGTTTTAAGTATAGAAATGTGTTTTTAAGTTAAAATTTCAAGGAGAACTCCGCTATTTAAGCACCACAATTAGGTGCAAATTATTTTTTTTCAGATGAAAAATTTTGTCCAAGTCTTAGTTTTGACAAGACAAAAATTCTAGATGGTTATGAAGTAAAAGCTGTCGGGGAAGTCTTTTCATGGAAAAATATAAGTCGTAATGAGACATACAATACTTCAAGTTTCGAAAAAACGTTACTCAATACAGAAAATAATTTTTTTAAAACTTTAGTTTTAAAGTTGAATGTCACACCAATTGTTAACTACGATGACGAAGGCCTTTATGTCAACGGTTCCGCAATCGGTTATGCAAAATCGTTGATCAATGGCACCCATGATATAGGTTTAGGTTTGCGATTAGTTAATGGTAGAGTTTATAAAGTTATCGATAGCATTAAATTATATTATGAAAATGGTTACATGATAATAACCCAACAAAGACCATTTTTAATACAAACAGAAAAAGTTTCCGCTTTTACAGACATTTATTTTGCTGTTATTTTATCGATAGTCGTTTTTCCAATTACTTTTATAATGATTGCACTCAATAACGGCTTTCAATATTTTGAAGCTGCTTTGAATGTTTTTCGAATGATATTGGGTGCCGCAATTCCAACGCCCCTCCGAAGTTTCTCGATGCGTATTAGTTTTCTGATAGCAACTTTGTTAGTTTTCATAATTAATCCTGCAATTCAAGGTCGGTTATCGTCGCTTTTGTCTACTCCAGAACGCCGTAACCCAGAAAATTTTGAAGACCTGTATGACCATGAGTACCATCTTTACTATCACCCCAATCTTGAATTGGACATCGCTGAAAAGCAATTGTGGTCAAACTCCTCGAATAGTTCTTATTTACATCCAATATTGTCCGCCTATTCTGGTTGCTCTGAATATGTATTAAATGACACATCTGCTGCGTGTTTAGCATACAGCGAATTTCAAATTAAGTCTGCTTTAAAATACAACTTACATATTTCCCAACAGTTTCAAGTTAAAAGTTATTTTTCGTTTTGGACTCGGAAAAACTGGGCTCTAAAAGCTCGAGTTGATCAGATAGCATCGAGAATGAATGAAGCCGGTTTATTAGACCATTGGGATAAAGCTACATTACATTGGCCTCTAAAAAAATTAAAAGCTTCTAAATCCGCTTCCACATCAAAGCAATATACCCAGATTGAACTTGAAAACATGCTATTTATTTATATATTCATGTCACTGAGTCTTGTCTTTGTACTTGTGACTTTCGGTTTTGAATTACTTTTCAATAAATTGTCACCTCGGAAATTAAAATTACGTCAGAGAGTCGTGATTTTTAACCGCAGGGTCCATGTTATCAATGAATGGGTGTAATTACTCATTCTTGGCTGCAAATTTTCAATCAGATAATCGGAAAGAAGGTTTTATACTTTTTTTTCATGTCATTTTTTATATGTGATGATTAGAGAATAATTTTCGAACGATAGAGTTTCAAAATTACGTCTTTTTTCGGGACTGGCTCAAACCATGTCATCGACACATAATATGATGATGAAGGTCTTTATGAAAACGGTTGTCCAGAAGGTTTTTTGATATTATTGCTTAATGGTACACATGATATGAGTACAAGCTTACGAACCCTTTTGGTGAAGCCTAAATATAGAAGCTGAATCAATTAGTTTTCACTATTAAAATAGTTTCCTGATATTGATACAACAGAGTCCGTTTATAATACCAACACATAAAAGTGCTGGTTTCTCAGATGTTGACGTTGCAGTTTTTTTAATTACTTTCTAAGTGGTTGCACTACATAGTGACTTCCAATACTTTGAATTGCTTTTTGAATTTTTTCTGAATGATACTGTTTGATTTTTGGTAGCGACGTTATTGATTTTCATATTTGATTCTGCAATCAAAGTTCCGTTATCGGCTCACTTTAGTCTTATGTAATAGAAATAGCTATTATTGAAAATTTCTTCGTTTTTTGGAGTTTATTAGCGATTCGAAATAAAACAGAGTATTTCGGATGAAATGGGACTCATAGAAAATATAACGAATTCATTTTTTAACTTCCCGCTAAGAAAATCGACGATTTTCGAAAAATTTGGAAAGTAACTGTTTCCACCCCGATTTGCGAAAGTCAAAATTTCATCAAATGTCGACGTTTTGAGGTCCTAGGAAGCTATTCTGACTATTTTCAGAATGATGTCCGAATGACTGTATGAATGTGTGTGTGCGTATGTGTGTGTGTTTGTGTGTGTGTGTGTGTGTGTGTGTGTGTGTGTGTGTGTGTGTGTGTGTGTGTGTGTGTGTGTGTGTGTGTGTGTGTGTGTGTGTGTGTGTGTGTGTGTGTGTGTGTGTGTGTGTGTGTGTGTGTGTGTGTGTGTGTGTGTGTGTGTGTGTGTGTGTGTGTGTGTGTGTGCGTAAACTCTTTATAACTTTTTAACAAATGAACCGATTTGGGTGGTTAAGGCGGCAATCGAAAGAGCTTGTTGGCTATCAACTTTTCTAAAAATTTCAGATCATTTGATCAAGTAGACTCGAAAATATAGGCGAATTACGAAAAAAAAAATTTTTTTTTTTTAGTTTTTTATTGATTTTTCAGAAACGACTTATACAATTGATTTCAAAATCTAATCAGCTCCAGAACTCAATAAAACGCGTGATTGCCACCTTGGCCATTAAAATCGGTTTATTCGTTCGCGAGATATCGTGGGAGAAAGAAATGCTAAAAAACGGTTTTTTTCGAAAACAATAGCATACAAAAGTAGTTTCGAGCTCGAAGAGCTTGAGCTCGAAAACAGCGGGAAGTTTTAGGGCTGGCCCGCAGGGTCAACCGATAGACAGATTTTTTTCTTACACTTTATTCATTTTGCATGACGTATAGATGTATTAATATGATGTTCTATGTTAAATTAATTAAAACGTTTCATTAAAATTAATTAATTAATTAAAAACGTTGTTAATAACTCCACTCTTAATCTTTAATGTATAATCAATATATTATGGTTTTTATTACTGTATCAGTATCAAAAATATAGTTGCTGTACATTTGAAAATTACATCGATTTCAAATAAATAAACTTGTTTGTTCATGAAAAAATATGCTGTACAATTTTTTCAACTTTCCCCTTTACACCTCATTCAAAAATTTCCAATTTTTAAACAAATATTTTGAGTTCATTTTAATAATGTTTTTTTACTTTGATGAAAATTTTAACCGACTCAATCATAAAAAAAAAAATCAAAAGACGGGGTAAAATTTCCCAAATCGCTCCATAAAATTTGTTCTGCCTTCAAGTATAAAAATTTTGGGAGGCTCGGTTTGCTTTTCTTTCCCAATTAAAATTTTTAATGACACTAACTATTTACGAAAGTAAATACTTAATTTAATTTTATTAATTGAAAATAAAAAAGTTCTGAAGATTTTTCCATATTACGGTTTGTATAAAAATTTTTATAAATGGAGTCTGAATGGCTTTCCGGTTCGTCTCGTTCCTTTTAATCTTGACGTTAAGAGACCTAACAGAGAATGAGACTGAAGTACTTACATCACATAGTCTAGTCTCATCACCGAGCCAAAAGACAAAAGATATGTATATATATATATATAAATATATGCAAGAAAGTAATGTCTTTGGTCTTTTTCTTTAAATTTTCATTAGATCGTACTTTAGGATATTTCTAGTAAGTAACGTAAAATAAGTAAGTGCCGACTTATAAGTAACAACTTTGATGTCCAACGAGTGTTAAGGCATTTATGGATATCATTAATAACTTTTTGTCAGAAACTTGATGAAATTAACTTGGTTATACTCAACTCCATTAATATTTCTAGCCACTTGCCAGATGACTCTTGTTAATTATTATATGATTAATGATCACTCCGTCTTAATGCTTTTATTTTAAATGCTTGAGTTACTTAACTCTTAGACATGCTATCAAATTTTCTAGTCATAACTTTTTAAATATAACATCAAAATTTGTTACTACTGTAAAAAATCTGCGGAGTGCGTATATATATATTACATCCCAAGCAAAGAAAGGAAGACATTCAAACCTGCATGTGCAAGGCGAGGGTGACAAACACGCGGACGATTAGTATAAAAGAATGGGGCAGGTTGATCAGTCCCGAAAATCCGACCGGTATAAAGTTTTCAATAAAAAAACATATTTTCCAAGTGTATTATCTGATTTATTTTAGAGATAACTGGAAAAATTGATGTTGAGGTAAAATCGACCACGTTTGTAAGAAAAATATTTTTTCTTAAAAATTTTGTCGCATTTTGCCTCGAATCCTATATAGTTCTGAAATAAAATTTATGGCTCATATATTATACAGAACCGTCACATATTTCAACAAACAGAATATAGAGAAAGGTTAAGATCTACGTCCATCTTATTATTTATAATTCCCTGTGGACTCTGAAATTTTGTGAAAACAAATAGAAGATTATCTTGGAAGTTACGCAGACTCTTGAAATTCTTGTAACCATTAGCCTGCGTGTGGATTTTTTATCAAAACCGTAACATCAGTCCTTGTTTTCACGACCATCAACCACAATTTCCGCGGAACGCGTACAGTAAGGTAAAGATTTTTTTCCTCATTAAAACTATAAATTATTATAATTGAAAATAAAGTAAACTGACAAGTTTGAATATATAACGAATAGAAATTCACTTGGTATAAAATATAAAATCGATTTATGTTCACTGCTCAGAACTTTGAGTCCATATACTACAAAGTGGCTCATACGTAAATTCAATAATCGTAGAGCGTTGTAAAGATATTATCTATGTGCACTGTTATTGATACCCCTACCTATGATGAAAGCCATGCAACTTCTGGGATTCAAGTCGACAATAATAAAAATGACCTACATATGACGTGGCTTCATTTTACCTGGATGTCGGGTATCATGTGTCATGTGTATCCTTTGGTTGTCATCAGTTGACATTGTCCTTCAACAGAGTACGGAAGTCTGCATAAGACAATTCGTTACTCCAAAAATTGTGAAAAGAAAAAAAAATTGTCGTTATTTCACTAAAAATCGTTTACGATATTGATCGTGACAGGACAAACGTTGGTGCAAAAAACAAGTAATTAATTAATCAAGCTAATTACGGATTAATATTAGTAAGACATTGTTATTGATTATTTGACTGCTTTCAAATTTGCTCATAGTTTGTTTTATTTCCAGAATTTCAATTATTATAAAAAAATTGATTTAAGAATTGCTTTAATATGAATTGACATCAGGATTTTGTGAAAGCTAAATAGGAAAAATGGGGATAAGAAAAATTATTTGGTGGCTTATACTTGTGTTTTTATATGACAAAATATTGGCTTTTGATAAATTATTGTACAAACGTTCTCCAACACATTACACTCATATGGTAATTAAATTTTTGCTTTTTTACACGTAGATTACTTATTTAAGTAATAATTTTTTAAAAAATTTTTTAATGATTTTAATAAAATTAAAAGCGATTAAAATTTTAGTTTTTTTTAAATGTGTCTATTACTGAAATTCATTTTTAACTTATACATAATTAATATTTTTTGTTTCTGTTCAACAGGGAAAATTACTAAAATTATGTTATTCTGAACGATCGAACCCAGTTGTGATTACAAACAATCTGATTGACATAATTGAGGAAATTCGAGTAGACGATATTAAATTTCCAGTGATGACTCGTGATACCAATTTCAAGTCAAAGGACATCCAAATGTTCAACCCTTCCTACCCACTGTATATTTTATCAACCGATTCAATTGATCAACTTCAAACACTCCTCAACGAACTCAAATCCACACCAACATGGAGCATTGTTTCGATATTTTTTATCGTTGGCGCCATAGAAAACAATTGTCGAAATGCATCAGAAGTATTGCAAATATTATGGAAGATGGAGTTGCTGTCATCCTTTTATATTTGTATTGAGCCTAATAATGATGAAATGGTTTACACTTATAATCCATACACCAATCGAGCCCCGGAACCATGGGAAAATGTTGAAATAATTGATAAACCAAATGATCGCTGGACTCTCTATAAGCAGTTGTACTCACAACATGGTAATGTTGTTTTCATTACTAAATTAATTATGGTTTTTTTTGTATCTTTAGTACACCAGAATAGAATAACCATGATTTTCCAAGTTATAGGGGAGGATGGGGCAGAGCGGCCCCCCTGAAATTTTGATAAAAAAAAAATTTTTTTTTTTTCGACTAATTACTATAAATCCGATATGTTTGCACATTTTCCCCTACGCATGACACCTGGGGCAAAATGGACAAGCCCAAAATTTAAAAAAAGTGATTTTTTCATACTTTTATCGTCAAATTAAAGAAAAATTAGCATAGTTCCACATTTCTAGCCCTACGCATAACACCTGGGGCAAAATGGACTAGCCGAAACTTCCGAAAAAATTATTTTTCCATATTTTTCGGCCGTTTTTCTATGTAAGAGGCAAATTTCGTCACTAAAAATTTATAAAAATTAAATTTTTTTTAGTTGATAAATTTTTGGAATAACGTAAAACTATAGAATTGATTTTTTTTTTATTAAATAACAATTAGTAATTAAGGTAATCGAGAGTAAACGATTTATTACACTTTAAAAAATTTTTTTCGAGTAATATAAAACCAAAAATAGTTGTCAAGAGAAAGAAATACATTCTTAATGATGAAAACAATTTAAAAAAAAAAAAAAAACGAAAAAAAAAAATTTTTTTATCACTTTTTGGAGGGGGACCGCTCTGTCCCTCAAAAAAAAAAATTATTTTCAGAATTTTGGCAAAATGTCCATACATTTGTTCGAAATAGGACAAAAGTAAAGTGATCTTATGGTTGAAAGCCACGAAAAATAATAATTGGCTTAGGGGGGCCGCTCTGCCCCACCCTCCCCTAAGTTATTTTAATATAAATTAGCGTAGAAATAAGGCTTCACTTATTTTGAGAAAAATAGTTTACACACCATGGAGAAAGGCAAAAGTCACAATCCTCGCGGTTGTCACCCTCGCCTTCTGCTTGGGTAGGCAAATACACACGTGGGTTGAAATGCTCTACTTTCAACCCATGGTGTGTAACGTACTATTGTATTCATTCAAAAACAGAGATTTATTGCTGAAAAGCGGTTTTCAATTCAACTTTAATGATAACTTCTCGATTTGAGTATCATAATGAGGCGCGAATTATTTTTTTCCAGATGAAAAATTTTGTCAAAGTCTTACTTTCGACAAGACAAAAGTTCTAGATGGTTATGAAATAAAAGCTACTGGAGATCCAGTTTTATGGACAAATTTAACTCGTAATGAGACATACAATGCTTCTAGTTTCAGAAATGCGTTACTCTACACAGAAAGAATGTTTTTTGAAAGTTCATTCGAAAAACTAAATGTGACACCGATTATTAACTATGATGACAAAGGTAGTTATGAAAACGGTTCCGCATCCGGTTATGCAAAATCATTGATAAATGGCACTCACGATATGGGCTTAGGCTTGCGGATAGTTGATGGTAGAGTTTATCAAGTTATAGATAACATTAATTTATATTATCAAAATGGTTATATGATATTAACCCAACAAAGACCATTTTTATTACAAACAGAAGAAGTTTCCGGTTTCACAGACATTTATTTTGCTGTTATTTTATCGATAGTCGTTTTTCCAATTACTTTTATAATGATTGCACTCAATAATTATAAAATATAATAATTTATAATATAAAATATATAATATAATAATTCAATATTTTGAAGCTGCTTTAAATGTTTTTCGAATGATATTGGGTGCCGCAATTCCAACGCCCCTCCGAAGTTTCTCGATGCGTATTAGTTTTCTGGTAGCAACTTTGTTAGTTTTCATAATTAATCCTGCAATTCAAGGTCGGTTATCGTCGCTTTTGTCTACTCCAGAACGCCGTAACCCAGAAAATTTTAAAGACCTGTATGACCATGAGTACCATCTTTACTATCCCCCATTTCTCGAATTGCATATCGTTGACAAGCAATTGTGGTCAAATTTCTCAGATAGATCTTATTTACATCCAATATTATCCGCCTATCTTGGTTGCTCTGAATATGTATTGAACGACACGTCTGCTGCTTGTCTTTCATATAGCGAATTTCAAATATCGTCTGCTTTAAAATACAACTTACATGTTTCGCAACAGTTTCAAATCAAAAGTTATTTTACGTTTTGGGCTCGGAAAAACTGGGCCCTAAAAACTCGTATTGATCAGATTGCATTACGAATAAATGAAGCCGGTTTATTAGGCCATTGGGATAAAGCTACATTACATTGGCCTCTGAAAAAATTAAAAGCTTCTAAATCCGCTTCCACATCAATGCAATATACCCAAATTCAACTTGAAAATATGTTATGTATTTATATATTCATGTCACTGAGTCTTGTCTTTATACTTGTGACATTCGGTTTTGAATTACTTTTCAATAAATTGTCACCTCGGAAATTAAAATTACGACAGAAAGTCGTGATTTTTAACCGCAGGGTTCATGTTCTCAACGAATGGGTATAAATACTTTTTTTTGGCTGCTAATTTTCAATCAGATGTTCGGGAAAAAGGTTTCCTCTTTTTTTCTCATGTCGTTTTTCATATATGATGATTATAGAATAATTTTCGAGTGGTTGAGTTTTAAAATTACTCTTTTTCCGGGGCTGGCTCAAATCATGTCATCAACACATAACATGACGATGAAGGTTTTTATGAAAACGGTTGTCCAAAAGTTATTTGATATCATTGCTCAATGGTCCACATGATATGAAAACGAGCTTACGAACACTTTTTGATGAAGCCTAAATATAGAATTTGAATCGATTAGTTTTCACTATTAAAATAGTTTCCTGATATTGATACAACAGAGTCCGTTTATAATACCAACACATAAAAGTGCTGGTTTCTCAGATGTTGACGTTGCAGTTTTTTTAATTACTTTCTAAGTGGTTGCACTACATAGTGACTTCCAATACTTTGAATTGCTTTTTGAATTTTTTCTGAATGATACTGTTTGATTTTTGGTAGCGACGTTATTGATTTTCATATTTGATTCTGCAATCAAAGTTCCGTTATCGGCTCATTTTAGTCTTATGTAATAGAAATAGCTATTATTGAAAATTTCTTTCATTTTTTTGAACTGCTTTAAATCTCTTCCGAATGATATTGGGCGCCACGATTTCAACGCTCGTCCAAAATCTTTTGATGGGTGATTTTACATTTTATTCATTTAGCATGTCATATATATGTATTAATATGATGTTTTTTAAATACGTTATTAATAACTCCACTCTTTGTTTTTTACATAATTAACAAATTATTGTATTCATAATTGTATTATTATTGAAAATATAGTTGCTGTGAATATTGGAAAATTATATCGATTTCAAATAAATAAACTTGTTTGCCCATAAAAAAATATACTACATAATTTTCTTTATTTTCCCCTCTACAAATCATTCAAAAATTTCCAATTTTCTAATAAATATTTTTTCTCCTCGACGGGCGGAAAGCGTCAACTTTCGTCCCGCTGTGCAAAACGAAGTTGCCGCTTTCCGCCTCCGTCGAGGAGAAAAATAGCATACACTCCTCGGGAAGTAAATAAGAAAGCCTCAGATCACATGTTTGTTGACCTCGGCTTCGCCTCGGCCAACAATTACATGTGATCTGAGACATTTCTTACTTTACTTCCCTCAGTGTGTAATATACTATTAGTTGCCGATGAATATTTTTTTTTCTTTTTTTTTATGTTGCCTTCTTGCGCCCTATTTTATATTGAAAAAAAATTTATATATTTTTTTTTAATTATCAAAAAATAAAGTCGATTTAAGTTTTATCAGGAAAAAATTTATTGTCGATTCAATTACAAATATTAATTATAAGACAATTAAATATAATTAATTATATAAATGTATGTAATGATAATGAAATATACTTAATTATGTAAAGAATGTAATTAATTGACATCGGAAAATAATCGCTAGCAAATAGTTGCAATTACTTTCATGTTACAAATCATAGTCATTTAACATTTTAATGAGGAAGTCCTTATTACATGTATTATATGTTATTCCTATAAAACTATTTAAAGCAATATATATATATATACATTTGGTGCCATTTATTTTTCATTTTTATCTACGATTTGTGAGATGCTAAATAATTCCTTTGCGTGTTTAAAGTGTAAATTCATTCGAGGGTAATTATAAAATTCAAAATTTTCACGAATTTTATCTGTTTGCACCCCAAGTTGGATGAGATCTTTGAGAGCAAAAATTTGTTGTTCACTTGGTTTTTGGTCGTTAAATGTTCCTATTAACGCGATGCCAACGCTCTTTCTGTTGACTCCAAACGTATGATTACCCACGGCGTTCCATCCGCGTCCAATGTACACATTACCGTTGCCACTGATAAGAAAATTGTACATAATATCCTGTTCCCCGTCATCATTTATGAAGAGTTTCATTGCTTGAAGATCTCGGACTATTTGATCACAAGTATCTCTTGTAAAGCATGTTTCAGTACCCGACTGATATATCATAACATACGGAGCTGGAATAATATCTATTACCTCAGGCATTTTTTTTAAGTTAAATGCATTCCATTCATGACGATAAATTAATGTTAATGGTTTCTTGATAATCACTAAAAGAATTATTTTATTATTTTAATATATTCCATCCCAAGGGTAGAATGCAAGACATTCCAACCTACACATGTAATTTTCTATCTGCGTTGAAGGCAAAGGTGGCAAACAAGAGAATTGATGTCCTATCTTTTCTCGAAATGTTTACACTATTTTTCACCAGATCTGCACCTGAAGGTTCTAATTTTTGCTTCTGTTTAGTGGAAAAATTACGCATTCGCTAATTTTGATCGTTTGATTTCTCATATGAGAAAAGAACAACTTCCTTTCCTCTAAACAGGGCAGGAATTTAAACTTTCGGCGCAGTTATGGTGAAAAATAACTATTATGTATATACCGCGTAATTTTTTTACAAGAGAAGTAGGGAGAGATGAGGCGAAATGAGACACCATATTTAAACAATAAAGTAGTATACACACTATAGAAGAAGGTATGACGTCCCAATCTGCATGTTTGCGACCCTCACCTTCGGCTCACACGGAGAAAAAAATATTGTTCTCAGAAGTATACTGTATAGTTACAGCACAAATACATAATAGTTATCTACTAGATTGTTACTGCCACGATCTACTGTATCTTTCTGACAACAATACGGTAGATAGCTTTGAGACATACCGTATCGTTCTGAGCCCTATCTTTCATCACGCGCGTTGCAAATGATATGAAAAGTTTCAAAATCTTTATCATTAATAAATAAATAAAAATTAATAATTTTGATTAAATAAAATAATTTATTTATTAAGCGTCTGCTAGCAACAATTATACCCGTCACACAAAATAGGCGCGAAAATGGATGTTTAAATAGGTTAGACGGTGGTGTGTGAGGTCACGACTACGGAAAGTCGTATAGGGCTCACAGCAATCTAACAGATAGTTACAAGAACGATACGGTATTGTTACCATAAGTATATACGTATTGTTGTGGTAACCATCTACGAGTTGCTATACTTTAGATCGTTCGAGAAGCTATACTTTTTTTCTGCAGGTAAGCGATTTTACACACGCTGCTTAAAATGTCCTATTTTTCTTCCTTATAGTGTAATTTACTATTTTTGCACGGCCCATGACGTCACAATTCCAAGGATTAGGTACTAAAAGGGGTACATTCCGAGTATGGGTTACGAAAAAATTAAAAAAAATAGAAAAGAATTGTTCTAAAAAATTGTCTGATTTTGTCTCACTCTCCCCGATAGCAAATTTTAAATATTCTTAAAAAAAAAATTAAAAAATTACCTTCGCCGTTCCTGGCCATTCGATACTGCATAGTATGCGACGGCTTAATCATTGTTCCGATCGTATTAGAAATTGTTAATGATGTCGACAGAACTAAAACCACTAAAAAATTTTTTGTAAACAAAGACATTGTTCTTTTAATGTGTGTTTTTTACGGAAGTTGATTACCGACTAGTATTAATCGAAAAAAATTAATTTTATATACTGCCGTTTATTGGCTTTTAATGAGTTTTATAAATTTATTTTTCAATACTACTGGTTTTTTCATGAAATTATTTTTAATTGTTTTTATATCTACTTTTATTGACGTTTTTTTTTATTTTTTATTGTGTAATACACTAAGTAAGTATATATTTTTGTCTATATCAGAGTAAAATAGATAAAAAAATATTTTTACGCAGTTTTTATTTCTATGATATAATGCTGAAGTAAAGTACTGTTCAAAATTACCGACAGTTTTCGACAGGAAGACAAAATATTTTAAACTGTATCTAAAGAAAATATTGGAAAAACACAATAACTCGTATTCAATAATAGAATAAAATAAATAAAACTATTTTTAGTCGTTAAATTTGATGGATTTAAATATTTTTATCGAGTAACTGGTTAAGCCCATGGATTAAAATTTTAATAGAATAATCATTAAATCTAAAGAAAGTAAAATTTATTTATTTTTTAACTTACGGTTATTTTTATCAAAAAAAATTTTTAATTGTTGCAATCTTGACTGTTTAACTTCTGTTTTCTACAGTTTTTATTCTTTACATATTTTACATTACATAGTCTTTAGGTTACGTTGCAAGCAATTTAAAGTCCCTATTTTCTTTGGGTAAATATTATATATATATTTCTAACAAACTATCACGGAGAGAAAAGAATAGTAATCATTACCATTCTACATAGTAACCAGTAGGGTGGGTTGAAAAAAAAACTTTTTTTTTGTTTTTCTTAGCATGGGGGTAGAATTTGTACCTTATAAAAAAAAAAAATTTTTCAAGAAAAAAAAAATTTTTTTACTCAACATTTTGAGGTGGCCCACTCGTTTTTAAAATAAATAATTGATCAAACGGGGTAGTCCTAACGAAATAAATTACATGGTGTTCTAGAATCTGTAGGGTGTCCCCTTGAAAGTTAATTAAAAGTCAGTCGTTGAAAAAAATTTTTTCCTATTATTTTTGTAATTTAAGTAAAAAATCCAAAAATGAAAAGCATTTTCCTTTGAATTAAAATGAAAGTGAAGTAAAAAAAATCACATTCAACAATTATTAGATGTTTTCTACGATTTTGGACAAAAAAAAAATTTCTTCGTTGGAACTACAACGTTTAATCAATAGTTTATTTAAAAAACGAGTGGGCCACCTCAAAATGTTGAGTAAAAAATTTTTTTTTTTCTTGAAAAATTTTTTTTTTTTTATAAGGTACAAATCCTACCCCCATGCTAAGAAAAACAAAAAAAAAGTTTTTTTTCAACCCACCCTAGTAACCAGGCGCATTTGCTACGTAGAATAGGATTTCTTACCATTTTTCTGGTAATGATTACTATGTTACATTGAAACAAGTAAAATGGTAAAAATCGCTATCTAGCATGGGAATCAAGGCTATATGTAGAATCCTAGTCAGTCCCATGCTTGAATAGCTGTCATTACAGTTTAATAAATATATATGAGACAACGAAGTAAACAAACGAAGTAAATAAATTGTTTATTACTAAATATTCTAATTTTGTTAATTATTCTTCATCTTTGATCAAAAAATAATATTTCATTATGAGCAATATTTTAATTATTTCGATAGATTAATTTAATTTCCACATATATTTAAAGTAACTTGAGTTATTTATTTTGTCATAACCTTATGTACTAAATATAAAATAAATAAAAGATCGTAAATGTTGCTAGGTAACATTGTAGTCATGTCCATTTACATAGTTCTCTCGTCAATGTAGAATGGTAATCATTCCTATGCTAGCATAGCCAACGTTACCATGTAAAATTAGGGGGATTACTCTGTCCCGTGACTCTCGACGCTAAAAACTCCTCGTTACTATGTAACATAATGGTTACCATTCGACATATGAATTATATTATTCTTTTCTCTCTGTGTACTCTAAACTTTTTCGGACTATATTTCCTGGCCATCTTTTCGTTTTTATTTTTCTATTCCATATCTCATTATTAGCTATCTGTTCCCATCTCTTTTTCTTCCATATTTTTGCAATCACGGACGGGGTTTTTAGTGGGCAGTCTGGCGGCTATATGAAACTAATCTCACAGGTCAATGCATTATATCATCTTGTGAAAAATAATTCATTTGCTCTCTTTGGGATTCGAACCTAAGCCTGGCCAGTACATGAGTTCGAAGACAAAAGTGTTATACACTCGACCACAAGTACTGGTTCGGTTATTTTTATGTTTAACTTAAATATAAAAATAAAACCATGAAATTTTTTCTATGTCTTGTAATAAGTAACAGGATGCAGGAAAAACCTGAATATTAATTTTAATCTCCTTCGATATATATAAATATACGCATTGAGTATTATTATTATTTATCATTTATTAAATATATGTACCATATATTTAATTATAGTTATTTAGTTTATATACGTAGATAATTTTATCGAGAAAGTTACCAGGAAATTTTAGGTAATAGGTGATAAATTGATGATCGTAAAAAATTATACATGTTTTTGATTTATCAACAAAATTAATTACTTTATTTAAATATTTACAATAAAAAATAACAAAAAAAAAAAATTAAGTGCAATTTCGCACGAAAATATATATGTGTATTTATGTTGACATAGATGTCACCGCATATATGTCGGATTCATTTGTAAATATATACGCAAAATTTATCGAAAATATTTGTTTTTTGCATGTATATGTTATATATTATTTTCACATATATATTTTTCCACACAAGAGAGGAAATTTATCAACTTAACCTTAAAAATTTAAATTTTCTTGTAACATTGTAGGGTAACGTGGGAAAAATGAGACATTTTTAAGAAAAAAAATTTGTTATTGTGAATTTCGCTATCGAGAACTGAAAAATCGACTAAGGTCAAATAAGTCACGATAAATATTTATTTTTTACCTGTAATCCTTTTTATTACTTGCAAAAATTTATAGTTTATGAAAAAATAAATTTTCATTTTTATCAGTGACTTGTTTTACTTCAGAATCAGTTTTTTTTGGTTCTTAATTTGGAGTGATCAACTTACCCCTTTTTTACGAACCGTAACAAAGTATTTTTGAACAGAATTTTTTTTTCTTTAGTTACTAAGTGGTGTCTCATTTTACCCCAGACAATTACCAAAAAAATGGTGTCTCATTTCCCCCTACTGCACAGTATGATAATTTGATTCAAAATCTCTTTCTTCGTAAGTCTTCGGCTCTTTTCGTTGATTCTTGTACTTATAGGTTATAATTAAGCAATCAAGTGACGTATTCATGCATAAGCATTTTTGTATACTATCTTTTAACGAATATTTTTCTAAATATTATGATTTATCATAATCAATTTTACTATGCAATAAATAAAATTTTCTAAACAAAATTTAAAAATATTTCTTGGTTAAAATTACTATGCACATTATAAATTGAATTGAATATAAGAAGAAATTTCTACATTACCGCCAATTTTCATCGTAATTCCATACTACCCTTATGTTTTCTGCATAGTAATTTTAGTACAAATTTTTCTATGTATAGAAAAAAAAAACGAAAAATTATGAATATTATTTGTGCGTTTATTTAATTATAAATTATCTAAAATTATTTCTATCATTGGTATAAACTAAAAAGGAAAAAAAAATATAATTATAATCTTATACATTAAATTATAATATATAATAGAGAAAATTAAAATTTGGTCATACAAACTATACAAAATTATTAATTTGATTAAAAATTTTTTTTGGCTCAAAAATATTTAAAATTATAAATGTATATGGTATAAATAAATTTATACAATTAATACTGTACACACTAATTACACTAATTATTTGTTGAATAATTATTTTCATTGGACTCTCCACTTATGCTTTGTACGATCATATTAAGGCAATCCAAACTGCTTCCAGTGTTTGAATTAGCGGTTGTGTCGGATTGTTCGAAACCTGGAACAAAATGCGAGCTATATATATGTATACATAAATGGTGATTAGTCAGCATATTGTATTAGTACAACAAAAGTTAAACAAACGATGTAATGTTGGAGTTACAATAGCAGCAACAACAACAAGATAATATCGATAATCGATTGTATTCTCATCAAACTCTCTCAGAGCTGTTGAAGTAATCAATTTTGTTGACCCGTTGATTACATGTAGAGACGTTAAATGTTTTCATACTTTTTCGTACTACATACATACTTGCAATATATCGATATACATTTAATATATTGTATTACCTAGGGGTGAGCGATCAGTTCCAACTTACGAATCATTCGTATCGAATCGAATCGAACTATTTGATTGGAACTTCGAATCGAACACTGTAAAAAATAGGAAGTAAATTCGGATTTTATTTAAATCCGAATTCACTCCGTCACGGAGTTTCGGGGTTTAAAAAAATTCACTCTGCGTAAGAAGTAAATAGGAAGTTTGCCTTTTCAGCTGAGTGATTTCGGAATGATCTGGATTTTATTTGAATTTGAATTCACTCCGAAGCGGATTTTCAGTATTAAATTCAACTCTTCTTCAGGGTAAATTTCCGAGGGGATTAAATAAATAGACAGTCATCCGCTCCGTATTTACTCCGTATTTATTCCGCTAATTTTTTACAGTAAATAATTCGAAAATTTACGGATAATTCAAAAATCGTCTTTTGAACGACTTAAAATTGTAATATTTTTTCCAATAATTCAAATTCTTTTCAGAGGTAAATGAGCTCAGACACGAATCTACGAAATAATACTTTTGGTTACTTCCAAAAACTAAGAACTTCATTAAATAAAAATTGAATAATTGAGAGCTGATCAGAATTTTATCGATTCGAATCGAGTGATTCAAAAGGATACAAATAATTTTAAAACTTTCAAATAATTCGAAAATTTACGAATAATTCGAAAAGTATTTAAGTTCTATTCAATTATCTAGAAATTTACAAAACTGTTCTGGTAAGAATAAAATTTATACGAAATTAAATTATCTCGAAAAAAAAAAATTCAAATAGACAATAAAATGTTTTAATTAAATTATAAGTTACTGTGATATAAAATAAAAGTGCAAATATGTCTTTGTACATTTTATAAAGTAATTATTTCTATGAGAGTCTTGTCTTGCCTCCATCCCAAAATAAATAAATGAAGTAGAAAAATAATTTAAAAAAGAAAAATGTCATGAAGAAGTGGCAATTAGTTTATGGTAAATTTACTCGGCGTCAGTGAAGTCTTGCTCGGACAAAGGATTATTGAGTAGACCGGAAGGTCGCAAGGGCCATTTGCATCTCACAGAACCGCTTTAATAGAATGGGTGCGAGAATTGACTTCAGTCTCACTCTACTACTGGTTTCTTCTCGTATAATTACATCAGTTAATTATCCAACTTCTGCGAATTCAATGCTAAGCGGTTATATATATTTTCTTACTAATATTATTCTTACTTTTCTGCATTTTTTATTTTTTTTTCCATTGCCATTACATACAATGAGACTTTAAAATACTCAGCTTTGTGTCATTAGTGGCTATAAATAAAAATCCTACAAAGAAAACTTCATCCAAGAGTATTAAAACAATAGTTAAAGGTACATAGAGAAAAAAATATAATAAAATTTAGATGAAAGACATAAAGATGATGAATCAAGACGTGTTTTGTGACTGTCTGTTGAGGTGAAAAGTGCTTATTCAGCTTGGGACTCCCGATTGCCAAGAATAACGACTTCAAAAGCCTTCTCTCTTTCTCTCAGTTATATGAACAAACGTCTCGAGAAAATTCATACCCCGTCTTTTTAGAGTTTAGCACAAAAAACCCTAAAGGAAGAGAAAAATGAAAGAAGAAATAGCAATTAAAAATAAAAGTAAAGATACTACTTAACTTGTTAGTCTTTTGTGTTAACTCTTGACTTGAATGAAGTCCTTTAAGTTTCTTCAATTTAAATTCAAATTTAAAAAAAAAAATAGAAAGTCAAGTATAATCCGATTGTTCAAAAACAAATTTTTGACTAATTTCGATATTTTGAAATTAAATGAATTTTTAGCGACTTTCAGAACGCGTAAGTGTTTGAAGACTGATAGAGATGTCGTACAGGTGGAAATAAATCTTAATATATATGCCGTCAAATAGTATATCTTCCGATGTGCATGGAGAAAATTTTATTCAGTCTTTTTATTATCAAACTTTTTGAGTGATTTTTGTTCGAAAATCTTTGGCGTATAGTGGATTTATTTCTTATCAAACTTTAAAATTTAGTGATTACACCTGTACTTACGCCTGTACTTTTGACCGGACCTACCTATCTTTATGTATTTCAACGCGCTGAATCCGAATCTGAAGTCAGTTTTGCTCATACACCCTCAAAATTTTGAGTAAATTGCAAAAAACCATAAAAATCGCCGAAAATTAGCAGTATTGGTAAGAAAAAAATTTATGGAACTACTATAGACCATTTAATTAAGTTCAATCAATTTTTTTCATTACTACATGTGCAATTTTCCGCATTAACTTAATTTTTTTTAGGGCTGACGGGCCAAATGAACTTTAAATTTATATATTTACAAATTGTTAAAATTTAAAATTAATAAAGAATTACAAGACTAGAAAGCCATCAAGATCTGAAAAATAAATTTAAACTTATACTCCGCGAATCAAATAACGTCATATATATTTTGTTTTAATTTAAAAAATGATTTTCATCACAATAATATCAATTTTTTGAAATTTTCAGAGATTTTCTGCTATTTACTTAGATTTTTAAAGATATATAAGCCAAATAGCTCAAGATTTAATTCAACAGATCGAACTACATAAAAATCATGATTGATCTATTAATCTAGCTTTATAGAATTTATTTTATCACAATAACTGCAATTTTTTGCTATTTTCCGCAATTTTCAAAAGTTTTTTTGCAATTTACTTAAATTTTGAAAGGCTTATGGTTGGATAAACTTTAGATTTGGATCAAGCGGACCAATATACATAAAAATCATACTTGGTCTATAGTTCCATCAATTTTTTTCTTACCAAAGTTGCTAATTTTTAGAGATTTTTATGGTTTTTTTGCAATTTACTTAAAAATTTGGGGGTGTAGGGCAAAACTGGCTTCAGATTCGGATTCAGCGCGTCGAAATACATAAAGATAAATAGGTCCGGTCGAAAGAACAGACCACTTTTTTTTTTTGTGGGCCGGTGTTATTTTTCATTGAAAATTATAAATCAATGACTAATAAAATTTTTTCCTGTTAAGAATCAATATTCAATAGTTAATGGAATTACTTTTTAAAAAAAATTTTAATTTAATAGCCAATAGAATTTATTTCTGTCAAAAATTTAAATTCAATAGCCAATGGAATTATTTTCCATTAAAAATTTTCTGATAATAGAAACTCATTAAAAAAATTAGTGGATCATTTACGATCCTGCTTTAATTCCATTTTATAACTTCAAAAAATTATAAACAGCCGTTAAAATATTTCTTATTAATCATATATATGTATACTCTTCGTTATATTCATTATCATAAAAGTTAACAATTTATCAAGTATTGAATAAATTTTAGTCAATCGTATTTATTACTTTTCGTTTGAAATTCAAATATAGAAAATATATTTCTGTATATAGTAGTTCATAGTTTGTATTAAGTGTACAGTAAACTAGTTTCCCTGAGTTCCCGACTCAATGAATATGCTATCAGTTTAAGCTGTCAGTAAAACGCAGAGATGTTTGAGTGGGTTAAAGACTAAAAGTGGATCTTACAAATAAATTGTATTATGCTTATGATGATGAAGATATGGAATAGCAAATGCTGAAAAGAGGTTACAGCATATATATATATAATGACAAAGAGACATAGAGAGTTTAAAAGTCAAGCAAGAATGACATCGGGTCTAGTATACGGTATAAAATAAGACATCTGTGTCATCCAAGTCAAAAGTCATAGAGATGAAAGTGAGGAGAAAAGCCAAAAGACTAAAAAAGAAAACTTAAATTTGCTTTTCTATCCTTGACAATCATCGTCTTCAACCAATTATCGAACTAAGTATATACATTATGAATTATAGTATAAGAAATAATAAGTGTCGTCATCATAAGTTTACTTATTAACGGACAAGTGTCGTTGCTTACGACCCGGTGACTTCATACGATGTCTTTAACATTTAACGTCTACAAGAGTTTGTACTACAGGCCACTTAACGGCTACTTCGGTGGCTTAAGCAGTGACTCGCGGGCTTTGATCGATCGCCGTCTTTTCTCTATCTCTATACAGCGAAATTGATACTTGGAAGCTTATTTTATATTTTATGCAAGAGAAAATTTAAATGTTAAGTGGAAGCATAATTATTTTACGTTAAAAAATTTATTTTTGCACAAAAAAAAAAAATGAATACTTGGCTAAAAAAACTACAAATGCTTGAAAAATACAGTCATGTTTGATATTAATATAAATAAATAATCTTATGAAGGGACAGATAACATTCAAAATTTTTTCTCTTTACGAGATTATATATTATAGGTTAGTAAATGACTCGATCTAGTGCGCGCGCATGTCGCCATTTTGTTAAATAGTCGACTCCATTTTATCATGAATTTAAAATTTTTTAACGATAGTCTCCATGTAAGTTTTGATTGAAGCTACGGTAAACGAAATTTTTACACTGAAAAAAAGATTTATTTGAGCCAAATATATCGTATATTTGGATATGGCCAAATAAATATTTAATTGTGAGAAAGATATAATATATTTGAGTAGTTTAATTGCGTGAAACAAGTGATTTATTTGTGGTAAAGAAATGATCCAATTGCTACAAATAATTAAGGACTTTAAATATATGTATAGTATCGCCAAATTTTAGGTTATTTGCCACAAATTTAATATCTTTACCACAAATATATCAATTACTTACCACAAATAAATTATTATATATTTCCGTCAAATTATAAAATTATTTGAACCAACTGGCATATTTTGTTGTACCAAATATATTTATTTGTCATTAAGAAATATTTTGATTTAATTGGAACTAAATTGATTTATTTGGAACAAATATTTGTTTTTTCAATGCATCTATTAAATAAATTTTCTGAGCTTGATAAATATTAATGGTGGTTTTTTGTACCCTCATTGATTAGATTTTTTTTTAAATCGAAATTTGCAACAATACTAAAATTAGGACCACAAGAAGAGAAATTTACGGCACAATTACAATATATTATGAGAACTGTTTCCATATTGATAGTAGGAGATTTTTCTTTAAATATCGATTGTATTAATGGCGTCCATACAAATTATGGTGACTATTCTTTCTATATGGGTTTCATTCCTATACGATATCGGAATAGTTCCTACTAAATTGCGGCAATAATTTCTATGTTATTATGATAATCGTTCCTATACTACTATGGCAATAATTCCCAAAATTTATGGTAAAAGTTACCATTGCTAACTGAATTTTCACACTACTACTAGTATTACTGTCATATCTTTTTCGGAGTTAAATTTAACACCGATAACATTAACACCTGAATAAAGTGACACCTGTTTTTTTTTCTACAGTGTAGTTATCTAAGATACTATTTTATTTTAAAGAGTTAATATAGAAGTGATGGAAGTATCTGCTATGTACTGACCTACATTACTTTCAAATAACATATGCTTGTAAATAAAGATGTATATTTTACATATATATTAATAATACATAGAGTGTAACATAGTATTATAGAGAGATGTAAAGAGAAATAATATTGAAAGTGAGATGTGTTGACAGATGCCAAGACATATTTCTGAAGGCATACTGAAACAGGTGGCGCTTTTCCGTCTTTTAAACTAGTCTCCATAACCCCGCGTAGTATCAAAGGTCCATGACTCATTCATTATTTTCCCACAAGCGTAAGAATGTTTGAAAAAATAAAATTTATTTATAACTAATCTCGTCTAAAATACACTAAATATTTTTATACGGCTTTATATTTAGGTACATTTAGATTTTATTAAGTCCTGATTTTTTTAAAGTAGACTTTTTGGGAATCAAAAAAGCAGTGAACCGGAAACTGCAGGCTTGTGGCAGGCAACCTTTTATCGAGCATCCTCTTGTGGATTAGCTTTAGACTACTTTTAAAGTTTCTTATATACCCAAAGGATTTCCGAGTTTCCTTGCTCCGGCGGCTAATCTACGGTAAAGTATCAAATAAATATGATAAAATACATTGATACCGAAGTAAGTTTATGCTTGTAAGCTGTTCAAATTCTCAAATTTAAAAACTTTATTTAAAATAGTAATTGAATTCATTCAAACAGGGATAACTTTTTATTAAATCGATACAATAATCGAAGTTTAATAAATTTTTTTATTCAATTTAAAGAACTCGGGGCAAAATGAGACACAATAAAATCCCTCAGTATCTCGAGTAGAATAAAATGCAATTTTAAATAAAATCGAATTTTCTTTTTTAAATATTCATTTACTGTCTCAGGAAAAGGGGGAGAGTTGATCATCCCAGCCTCTGTAACCATCCAAAAATTTTTAGAAATAGAATTTGTTGGCTATTTGATAGTTTCAAAAATGAGAGCGAAAAAAATAATTTAACCTGGGTTAAAATATCTAGCCTCATCGAACCCAAGTAAGCCTCAATCCAGCCTCACTGAGTAAAAAAAGCATTTTGAGCCTCAAATGATGTTCAAAAAACCTCAATAAGCCTCAAATGATTCTCAAAGATCCTCAAGAATTATTTGAGGCTCTTTGATCACCATTTGAGGCTCTTTGAGCATTTTTGAGGCTCATTGATGTTTTTTGAAAATCATTTGAGGCTCAAAATGCTTTTTTTACTCAGTGAGGCTGGATTGAGGCTTACTTAGGTTCGATGAGGCTAGATATTTTGACCCGGGAAGTTGGGAAAAAATGGACCACTATAAAAAAATTTGACTGAAAATTATGAGATAAAATGTACGGATTATCAACTAGGTGAACTTGCAAATCTGTTGGTGTAAATTGTGATCAAAATTACATTTTTTTTTGCCTGGAATATTAAAAAATAGTCTAAATTTTGTAATTTCTTAATTTTCATCAATTTGAACTGTTATCGAATATGAATCATTGTTATGAAAAATGTATTGATAAATATTCATATTTATCACTGTTTTATCTACTTGTCATGGTACGCAATACAAAAAATAAATTTTGGGCAATGAAATTTTTTTTTTCTATATCAGACCATTTTACCCCAGTTTCGTTTTGTTTTAGTTTTCCTTTATTTAAAAAAATAACAGTTTGGAAAAAAGTAGTCTATCCTTTACTTAAAATTTCCGTCTATCAAGGATAGCCAACTTGCCCCACTTTCATCTGGACGCTGTAAATAAATTTTTTTTCTAAAAAATGAGCGTTTGATTTTATCCCAGATTTCTTTATGGCTCAAATTAAATCCGTGAAAATAAAATTAAAAAAAAAAATGATATCATATAATATGACATAATATTTATAAAGAATCTTTTAAATCTTAAAGGATTAAATTTTTTCTTGACTTCCCAAGAAAGCAGCGTTCTTATTTTCCATTTAATTTTTTATTATAATTTCTCTTTGACTTCCAAGATATCATCTTGAAACAAGAAAATTCCAATTACATTGTAAGAAGTTAATGTGACGCGCACTGAGAAAAATCCCCAAGACATAAAGTGTACAAGATACCGAACCTAAGAGACTATTTATTTATTTTCATCCCCTTTGCAATATAACTCCGCTTTTTCTCGCTCAAGAGCAACTAGAATCACGTAATATGCAAATGATCGAAAAAAATAAAAAAAAATTACAACGAAAAAATTTACAATAAAAACGAAAACTAAAGTTGGTTGCCTCGACAATTTCCTCGTTCATTTTAATTCCAATCCTATGTACTCATCGTTCAACTAACAATAAAATGGATTCGCTTGTCTGTGTAAAGAGGATGTTGACATTTTTCAGCTCTTTATTCATACCAGTTCATATTGTACTTAATGGATTTTTAATGAAAAATTTTCTTTTCAACTCCGATTACCTTTTTTTTTTTTCATCAACTTTTCTACTGTGTAATTAAAGTAGGATTAATTATTACAATTAAAAGAGTATTACAAAAAAATTTCAATTTAAAAAGAGAAGAATAATTTAAAATCTTTCAAGTTATTTCTTTTGATTTTACCTTGACAATAAATCCAAAGTATAATTTTAAAAAATTAATTATAATAACAAGAAAATTGGAAGTCTACTTAAAGCAAGCTGGTGTATGCTGACCAAAAAACTACATAAAATTGTAATTTACATATTTTACTTATCGCGATTTAATGACCAACTTATGATATTTTTTAGCGGTTAATTTAAATTTACTGTGTTAACTCCAACAATTAATAACTGATTAAGATGCAATTAGTGGGAGCGAGAACCCTTAGTGGTTAGCAGAAGGTCGGCGGTTCGATCCCAGCTCGTTTTTTTTTACTCAAAAATTTTATTTGATTATTTAAATAAAAATAAACTTTTTTTGTCTCAAAAATATACTGTCTCATTTTGTCCCGGTCTTTGATATGTATTATAAGGATCTAACTTACCCCCATACTTTTCGTTAGAGACTATACATAACCATTTACCAAAAATTCTTTTTTTTTAAATGGGATCTAATTTTGCCCTACTTCGCTGCACTAATTGAACCCAAACACGAAAGATCAAGCAATTTTATCTGAATACCTAAAGTCTAACTAAAAGTAAGTACTACCTACTAACGTCACTAGTGGTTGGCAATAAACTGTGTATATGTACCGCGATTTAATCTAATCAGCGGGATAAATCGTCCGTTTTGCCCGAATAATCCGTCGTCATATATAATGTAAGCCAACATTTAAAACAAAAATAACTGAGTAAATTTATTTAAATTTTCGTATTAACGCAACTGTGTGTACCATATATAACTTAAATATATAAAAATAAATATATGCGATAGTTAAAGGACGGAAATGGCATGTCTATGAATAGTTATAGTCAGTTATATATTTTTGCCTTGAACATAATGTCAATTCACACATATACAAATACCGAATTAACTATATCAACATATTGCTGTGATTTATTACCTTATATATAATATATATAACCCTTTATGTTCTTATTTGAGAATGTAATAATTAATCATTCAAGGTTGTCCTTGTTCCTATCGTCTTTCATCATTCATCCCTTTACCATGACACGATAATTCATTGCCACATTAAACGCTCGTTTCACGGACTAATTTATATGCGTTACGCATTAATTTTGCACTATTTTTATTATTTTTAAATAAATATAAATAAAAAAAAAATATGTACTAAATTTGGAAAAACAGTTTTCATTCAAGGTTTTGAAATTTTAGTTTACTGAGGGTGCTTTCAAAAATGATTTAGCTTTGGCTCTAGATAAAGCTTTAGGAATTGGCGCGAAAATATTCAAATTTTGAATTTAAAAAATTCTGGGTTTTTTTTAGTTGTCAGAAAAATTAAAAAGTGGAAAACAAAAAGAATCGTCAGTTTCAGAATGATTTTTAAAGAGAATTATTTAAGTTATTAAATTCAAATGTTTTCGCGCCATTTTTATATTTAATTAAAAAAAGCTAGGGTTGGATTTATTTTGAATGCATTCTGGAAAAATGTGACAATGGACTAACTCTAGAAGTGAGTTTTCAAACTTTTTATTGTCTGTAGACTAGAAAATATCTGACATATATTTTAAAAATTTATTTTTTTAGTATAACTATTATGGGACAAAAATTTTATTGAAACCTTTAAAATTATTTTGAGGTATAGTTTAATACAGTAGTTCATTTCGGTACCACTTCTTGTGTACAATATATATAGATATTATTTGTTAATTATAATATTAGCTGATAAATATGTAGTAATTTGTAAGCAGATATAGAAACGATGTATGCTCGTAAAATTTTCAGGATTAAACGGTGTTGATGGAAATTGAAAACGGGTTAATTACATTTACATCTTCAAAGAGCTAACTTACTGCTAATTTACATGAACTCGAGTAGTGAAAAGAGATAAATAGAAATAGAGAGAGAAAATGTTTTGATGAGAAAGGGTACAACGTCGCGTTTATTTGACGCTCATTAGCCTCTCTGGAAACGTATTTACGCATTAGGGCTTTTAAAGTTTCAATTGCATTAGTTTCTCTACGCGATAAAAGACTCTATGTTCATAAATATATACATATGCAGACACATATATGTATGTACAAAGCTCGATAATTATTTCAACAGTACTGTTCAAAGTTTTACAAACTAATTAAAATCCGTGTATCAGAGAAACAAAATTATATATATGTAAGGAAGAGTGGGCCAAAATAGGCCCCTTAAGATCCGGTAAAAAAATTAATTAAGATCTACGTAAATCAATTTTTTTCCATATTGGAAATCAATGTAAATTTAATCAAATCAATATAAATCTATGATCATTTTCCTGGATCTACATAGAGCTGCGTTGATCTAGATCAATATTGATCTACTAATGTCAAGTTATTAGATCAGTTAAGATGTATGTCAACTTGTTTTGATCTGTGTCGATTTTTTTAGACCTAAGGTACCGGCGGGTAATAAGGCTTACGGCTGCCCAATTTCAATACACAGCAAGTGACAAATTTTTCGAAATCGATTTTTTAGTATTTTTAGTTTCAGTGAAGTCTAGTCACAATGAAACGATGCATATTTCAAAAATTTTATTTTTGTCAGTTACTGTGTTTTGAAATTGGGCAGCCGCCTAGCTAAGGGAGATTTTGGATGGAATCGAAAATATTGCAGTTGATTATCAAAATGTATCATAAATCTATATTTCAATACATTAGCCATAAAATATAATGAAGTAATGGTAATTTATACTACAAACAAACAGAAAATTAAACTTTTACAAAAACCATACGAATAGGCCTTATTTTACTACGGTAGGATAAGGCCTACGGGTTAAACAAACTGGAATAGTTTAATTATACTTAATAAAATTGGTATTAGAGATGAATCATCATTTAAATTTAGCAACAATACTTTTTTAAAGACAGAAGACTAGATTGTTTTTTATAATTTCTTCTGCGCTACGACATCATATGACAGATGATGAAATATAGAAGACAGGGAACGTGGTATCGGGACTCAATAAACTTGTTGTAACATCTCGATGCAAGTCCCTTCTACTAGAGTAGCTTTTAGTGGAGGCGGTTATTTTAAATATCATTTCTGTCACTTAAGCCTTATTACCCGCAGGTATACCTTATATTGTTACACCTAGATTTATAGATCTAGATATCTTACTCGATCTACACGTATCTAATTAGATCTACATTAATCTGAACAAAGTTTTTTACGTCGTTGTAAAATAAATTTAAAAAAAACTGTCTATCAAAATTTTGATAATTTCAATTACTTTTGGTAATTATAAATAATTACTACACCTAATTTATTAAAATGAATATCATTGTCATTATTATTTTTTTTTTTACTCATTTATTATCAAAAATAATAATAAAAATTCCCTGAAAGTATATACATATATCTTGGCGCGAACATTCAAAAGTGCAACTATACGTCATGCTAATGTCCCGTGACAATATATGGCACTTGAAGTGTGGCATTCGAATTTCAATTTAAACTCAACCGAGCTCCTCAACATTTCATTAAATCGATCTCATAATTCTTACGTCATTCAATTAACGCGACAATTTTTTTTTTTTTTTTATATTTTCAAGCCAAAGTTAAGCACACATGGAAAAATATGTATAACGTATTATTCGAAGTAACGATCCAAAAATAAATTTTCGAGTTTACAATAACAATTTACACAGGTAATTTATTTCTGAGCATCGTTCGTTAAAAATAATTTTTTTTTCTGTATTTGACGCTTCGCGCTTGAGGTGTGAGAAAGTCAATAATTCACTTCTTGCATTATAATTTATAAATAATAAAATAATAAATTCTTGCATGTGTATTTATTAAAATTTATTTAAACGGCATTTGGAGTAAGCCATTTTAAAATTTCTCGGGGGAGTCGAGGCGAAACGGTTAAGCATTAATTAAAATAATCAGCATCCACACACGGTGCGACACGCTTCGGTAATCCGCTTGGCACCAAGGCTTCGTTTTGCTGATATACAGTCATTACATTTTCACAAGAAACTCTGTACTACTGTAGTATTCAAGTATTTCTTATTTTAAAGTTTACGTAAAAATAAAAATAGTAAAATAAAATTATTAAAAATAATAAGTTTTACCAGAAAACTCAAAGGTTAGATTAGATATGCGAATGAGTATACAGATAATACTGTCTTCTAAGTTGAATTATGCTCATCGAGTTTGCCAATAGCCAAGTGTTCATTAACGCTAATTAATCCCGCGTATATTTATAGATATTTACATTTTCTACTCAATTTATTTTTCTTTTTTTTTGGTCTTTCTAATAATCACTAATTAATTATAGACTAATCCGATCAAAATATTTAAAATTTTAAATAAAAATATATAAAAACCCGGGAGATAAAATTTTTTTTTTTAATTTTGTGGAATTTTATAAATTGGAGAAAATAAAAATAAAAATTTTATAGAGAAAATGGCCGCATAAAATTTTATACATTTAGTGACGTAGAATTTTATAAAATTTTATCAACTTTTAAAAAATGATTTTTTTTTTTTAGGGAACTAAAATTTTATAAAATACCATAAATTGGATGTCAAAATTTTATACGAAAAATGGCTTGAGTTAAAATAATATGAAAAAGTATATATGTATAGTTGATAAATTTCAGCAAGAAGGAAGAAAGACACTTTAGCGACACGAGTATTACACATATCGAATGGCAATGCAAACGCCGCGATGAATGCTCCCGCATGCTGTTGGATTTGGCTCGAATCCACGAGTTATATTATCGCACTGACGATTCCACAGTAAAATAAAAGAGATAAATATATATGAGAGTATAGAGAATGAAAGATATATAATAAAAAAAAATAAAATAAAATTCCATGTTCACTTTTCTTACTCGCTTTTGTACTATAGTCTTGTACTCAATCTATCTTTGTTTTATACTCTTTTTAATTCTATATCTTTACCGTACACTGTAAGTGTACTACATCAGTACTTGACTTCTGTCGAGTCTAAAGCGACCGCGAGTAGTTCCACTAGCGCGCAAACGAGGCTTGTTTTGGAACAGATCCACGATTACCGGACTGATACTCAAATATACTCCGTCTTTCCCGCCCTTTTACTGCTTCTATCTTCTCCTCGTCAGAGCAACTACACTAGGGACTTACACGCTTATATGTTACACTCATGAGTTCATTTTTTTTTTTTTTGGCAAAGCCAAAACCACCCACGATCTTACTCAATGTATATAAATTTCTTGGTAACATTTATCTTTAAGAAAATAATTTTGACTTTGTATAAATAAATTTCCAAAAATAAACAAATATATAATTTATTATTATTATTATAGATAATTTTGAATATTCTGACACCTTTTTGATTTACATGCAATAAAATATTAATATTTTGTACACCTCGAGCGCGAACCCTCGAGTGCTCTACAGTCGCGTTCGAAACTTTTTCACTTTACACTCACTTCAAATCCTACATACATTTATGTGCTTTCATAAAATGGTATTAAAAAATTCTTTTACCTCGAAAACGTTTTAATAGACACGACCATTGATAACAGTTCAAATAAATTCAATGATTAATGAAAAAAATCTGGTTTAATTTTAAATTTATATTGCGTCGGCTGGTTTGCTTCTACGTTCCTGTTTGTAAACATTTCAAGTACTGGACTAATCGAATTATTTTTTTTTTCATCGATCATTCAATTCAACACGATCTAGATTTTTTCCACATTGACCAATTTTTTTTTTGTTACCGAGCAGGAATCCTTCAATTTGCAAAAATATTTTCCTCTATTTTTGAATACTTTTAGAAGAATTTAAAGACTTGAGAATAAATTTCACTGTAAAAAATTTGGAGTGGATTCAAAGTGAATATGGATTTTAATAAAATTCGTATTTGCTCCGATTATAAGTCTTAATGAATCAAATTTTTTTAATGTAGAGCAATAATTAAATACTAAAATCGAAATTGTTTCTATTATTTTCGCCCTTTGATAGGCGACTATGTCTAATGTCTTTGAAAAAAAATTTTAAGCTATCATGAGTTTGAAAAATAACAAAAAAATCAGTCTATCGGTTGACCCTGCGGGCCAGCCCCAAAACTTCCCGCTGTTTTCGATCACCTTGAGCTCGAAAATATTGTTGTGAATACATTTTCGAGCTCGAAAATACTTTTGTAGGCTGTTGTTTTCGAAAAAAACGTTTTTATGTATTTCTTATATCAACGATATCTTTCTAACGAATTAACCGATTGAGACGGTTGAGGTGGCGACCGACGCGTTTTATCAAGTTCTGAAGCTGACCAAATTTCGAAATTGATTTATGAAGTCGTTTTTGAGAAATTTCCAAAAAACTAAAAAAATATTTTTTTTTAATTCTTTCGTTTTCGGTTTTTCTTGAACGAATGAATCGATTTTGATGGTTAAGGTGGCATTAGACGCGGCTTATAAAGTTTTAGAGCTGATTAGGTTTTGGAATCGATCCATTGAGCATATTAAAAGTTATCTAAAAAAAACATTTTTGAAAAAATTTAATTTTTGGAATATCTTCGAACGCACTTGATCGATCAAGCTTAATTTTTCACAGACTCTAGATATTAACAAGCCGCGTCGAATGACACCTTAAAGATCAAAATCGGTTCATCTGTTCAAAAGATACAGGTATTTACAAACATACGTACGTACGTACATACGTAAACACATACACTTGTACATCATCGTGAAATTAGTCAGAATAGCTTCCTAGAACTTCAAAACGTCAAGATTTGATAGAAATTCGATTTTCGAAAATCGGACCGAAACCAATAACTTCCCGAACTTTTGAAAATTTCTCATTTTCTTAGCGGGAAGTTAAAAAATGGAAATTTTGTTCTTTTGGATTAAAATAAATAATTAATTAGCACTCATCGATTCGATACTCAGTTTAAAAAAATTATTGCACACAATGGAGATTATCAACGAATTCCATAACGGAAAATTGGAGCATATAATAAATGTAAATTAATCACAATCACCAAAAAAAATACTTTTAATTTAATATCACATTGTTGTGCAAATATTATTACGTTAATTTATTTTTTTACGCTAATTTAATTTTATGATTGCTGCATTTTAATTAGTATGCTACAAAAATAATTAATTAAAATAGCATAACTCATTCGTGTAAATATTACACAAGCATTCAATAAAATTATAATAAGCAATGAAATAAATTAACATCTATAATACAATTAAATTATCAATTAACCGGCTGTATTCCATGTAAAATTTATCTTGTAACCCAATAAAAAATGCCTCTATTATCAATTTGAAATTTAAATAGATCTATAAAAAATTTTAGTTTTCCGTAGTAAATGCAGTTAAAGTTTATCAACAAATTTAGTACTAAATTCATAACCACCAAGACGAGAAATTATGTCATACTGGACTCTATTTATCACACGTCTATAAATTTTGTGGACACACGGGATGTTATTTGACTTATTTATTTTGTTTCTCGTTGCCATAATTTTAACTTTACTCCTACAATACTTTTCCCATTCACTGTATATGCAGTATACAGTATACTGTATATATGCGTATACATGTATGACTACTATGATGTATAGAATGACAACAAAAACAGTGACGACAACGACATCAACATCGACAACTATTCCTGTTGCTTTTCAGTTTATTGGATATAAAGTTTCGATTTATTATTGTCCCACGAGTATTTTCCTCGTTATCGCTTTATAATTCGATAGACATTGTTTACATGACCGGTAAATTGGTTATGCTTTTCGTCGTGCATTTAACGAGATAGAATAAAAAAAAAAACATACATGTATGTATATAGGTACCAAATACATTTATTATGTAATTTCAGATTTATCATTAAAATAAATGGATTTGCATTGAAATAGGTCCGTGTTAAAATTTTTGGATTAAATATTTATCTTATTCTTTACTGACATTTATTTTTTTGTGTCAATTTTTGAACCTTCTAAATGTAACTCGAAAACTAACTTTAAATATCGACATTAATTGACTCTAAAAAGCTCTCAGGTAAAATGGCCGACGGAGTCTGATTTTCCCTCTTATCGCTAGAGTAATTCAAATAAACCCCTTGAAAAAAAATTACTAAAAATTCAAAAATGGCTACATTATATGGGTCTGATCGACGGCCATTTTTTTTATACGAAAAATTTTTTTTTTATTTAAAAACAGTGGAAAAAAATTTCTCTAGGATTCAGAGAAGTCTTCTGGAATAACGCTATTACAATTACAATTACCCGAGTCGAAATTTAGAGCCTATATAGGCTCCTCTAGCCCGAAATAGATCCGATTGAAAGCCCTGTAGTCCTCTAGCTCCGACTTTGAACCCTGAGGTCCGAACATTCACTGAGAGGTCCGATTTTGAACCTTCAAGTCTGACAGTATTAGTCCCGTAATAAATTTCGATTCATTATAATTAAATTATTTATGATGATATAAAAAAATTAAAGATTTTTAAAAATTAATTGTAAGCATTATTTTTTTGACAAGCAACGAAATTTATATAAAATTACTTATTATTATTATTATTATTATTATTATTATTATTATTATTATTATTATTATTATTATTATTATTATTATTATTATTATTATTATTATTATTATTATTATTATTATTATTATTATTATTATTATTATTATTATTATTATTATTATTATTATTATTATTATTATTATTATTATTATTATTAATTTATTATTATTAATTTATTATGAAAAATTGAACTATCAACAGCATTTGCTATATATTTTGATAATTTTAATTGAAATTGATTTAACCATTGTAAATGCAAATAAAATTCAGAGTAACATAGATTATTATTTATCATAATATGAATAATGCTAATGATATTAATAATATGAATATTATTATTAATGTAATAATTATGACAATAAAATAGGCCCCAGAGGTTCAAAATAGAACCTAATTTTAATTTTCATCAGATCCTATATTGAGCCCTAAAGTGCTGAAAATGGAAATTTGTAGCACTTCAGGGACCAAAATCGGACCTAATTTAATAAGAAAGCAGACTCTATTTTGAGCCTTCAAGTCCGAAATAGATCCGACTTTAGAAGGTTCAAAATGGGCTCTAAATTTCGACTCGGGTACACTCACAATTATTGATTGTTATGAATTTATCTCACAAAATAATTTTGTATAATCAATACATATAACATAAATCAGTAAATCAAAATAAAACACAAAATATTTTACTATGTGATAATTTCAGATTCAAAATAAAAATTTTAAGCTGAGTAGATCCTGATTTTTTTCGTGAGTATAATAGAGCACTACCCCCTGCCCACCTACTTCACGTTCGAAGCGTGCAATATATAATATTAATTTTTTATGAGATTGTTGACATGCGATTTCAGTAGTGACAGTCAAGAGTTAGTTATATATATATATAGTAAAGGATGTATATGAGTTTATATTTGATATTGAGGTCGAATTATCGGTACGATGTTATTCAACATACCGTGAAGCAATAAAACCGTCGCTTCCTTGTACACATTAAATGACATTTTCGTATTCCTCATACTGAGGTCTTTTAATATTTCTATATATCTTGATATGAATCTGGGATTTCTCTTAACCTCGAGTACGAATAGCGATGCAGAAGTCAAATATCTCTTTCTATCTACTATTACTATATACTTGCATATCTTTATGACAGTATTGTTTGTAGTTATAGATATTTGTATGCAAGAATGGAAATTTCGGTTCTATTGATTTACTTTTTCTGAATTTAAATGTTGCATTGTTTCAATCTACAGCTGAGTTAAAAGATAAAATACAGAATAACTGGAAAGATGAATTTTTATTATAATTTGTATCATAAATATGACGGTTCGTATAAAAGCGACGGCCGTCATTAGCAAACTTCCTGAGTTGATTGTTAAAAAATTTTCAGAAAGTATGAAAAAATGTTTAATTTCAAGATTTCTGAGCACGTAGTGATGAAAATTTTTTTCATACGATTGTAGGTTTGCTAATGAGGCTGTCGATACTATATTTATGTGGAAAATATAATGAAGGTTGTGCGTGATCAGTAAAAAAATTAACGCGTGAACGTGTTATGTATAACTTATTTGTATCAAAATGTGTACCCGTGTTAAAAAAAATGGTTCCAGAAAAGTTCACGATAGTGAACTTTCAAATTTGAGTCAATTTTGAACTTTTAGTTGATCACTTTTGGAATTTCAAAATAATTCAAGAGGAATGAAATGTTCAACCTTCCGACCACGTTCTTGTAAAGTTCTGATAAGAGTAAAAAAATGTTCATAATTAGTTTTAAAATCTTTATTTTCGCATACTTTGAACGAGAAGCGCAGAGGTAGTGCTCTAATGTCGCAAAATGTCAAAGCAGAGACGTCGTTAACTTCTAAAGTTCTTCAAACCATAAAAATTATGGTCGAATTAGTTTTGCTTGAAAAATTCCGAAAAACGAGTCTCAAAAATACTCAGTTGTAAACTTTTTTTACTTTTTGAAAGTTCCAAAAATTATCAACTTAAAGTTCAGAATTGTCTCACATTTTGAAGTTCACGCGATAAACCGTTTCGGAACATTCCCGGATCAGAAAAATAACTTGATTTTAACTTTTCTGACTTATTTGACTTGCTTTCGACTGCTGTCATTCTTTTGACTTGAATATGACTTTTTAACTTAGAAATTTAAGTCAACTAAGTCAAATCCAAGACAACGAAGCTTTAATTTGACTTGGTTAGCGTAAATGGGTACTAAGTAAGACAACTAAGTCAAAAACAAGTCAAAACCGAATGAATTTTCGTATCCTAATATATGAAAACACGTTTGGTTTTGACTTGTTTTTGACTAAGTTGTCTTACTTAGTACCCATTTACGCCAACCAAGTCAAATTAAAGCCTCGTTGTCTTGGATTTGACTTAGTTGACTTAAATTTCTAAGTTAAAAAAGTCATATTCAAGTCAAAAGAATTATAGCAGTCAAAATCAAGTTAATTAAGTCAATTACGTCAAAATCAAGTGATTTTGTTGACCCGGGTTTTTAAAAGAAATACTTTTTATATGGGTAAAAATAAACTGTGTTTTTTGCTATGAAAATTATAATCACAATATATTTTATTTTATTTCATCTCCTATTATTCTCTTAAATATCTAAAAATTCAAATTGAATGCTACATATTTCCCTTGCGCCATCATATTCGCATATCAAAATCAATAAAAAAATAAGTATCCAATTTCAAAAGCGAGGCAAAATCCTCATTTTACGATATTACTTGCACATATTTTATACAGATAAAAACTAGTTGAGCATTCTATTTATAAATAGAATTATATTTTTATAGAAAAGCTCTGAGATAAATATAAATCGCAGTTATATCTGTCATAAGTTTAATGCATTTTTTTTTAAATCAAGACACTTTATTGCGGTACTCTCTATTATTTATAAGCAAATAGAATAATTTATTTTCAAATATTCAGTTAAAAGTTTCTAGATTCTGCTATAAATATTAAAAGCGAAATTTCTATATGATAAAATATAACTCTCAAATTGCTGAACAGACTATAAAAGATCTGAGTAACTTTTTCATCAATGAGAAATTGATAAAATTTTATTGAAAATAACAAATAAATTTATTTATCACTATCACCTATCATTTATTAAGCCTGGAATTTATTGTCATTCAGAAATAGGTATTTTGTAAACGTCACCGACGACAAATAGACGTATGAAGGGAAACGACGATAAGGCTAAACGTACAGTAAGCTTTAAATTTTCCATTGCTAATGCATAAAATCAGACGAGACCATAAGCCCTCTCTAGTAAAGACTTTTAATGCTACGAATAATTTATCCTTGTTCTGAATTATTTACTAACCTTTCTGTGTTACAGTAATCTTTGTATTTGTAAATTCAACTTGATGTTGAAAAATATTTTAATAAAGAACTAAAGCTGGGGCAAAACGGCCATTTTTTACATTTCAAGCTGAATTTTTTTTTAAGTATTTGTTTTTCTATTTATTTTGAGTAATCAGATTTTTTTTTTGGGGATTCTACGATTTCCTGGGCACCGCTAAATGACCGCGAATTCGTGTAGAACTCGACGACTTTTTTGAAGGATAAAATTTTTCGATATCTCGCTTAGTTTTTGAGAAAAATGCGATTTTTTCAAAAAAGTAAAATATTTCATAGATTTTAATATCTTTAATTTTTTTGTATTTTTGTCCGGATAGTGCATTTGAAGATGAAAATTTTGAAAAAAAAAAAAAAAACGTTTGAACTTGGCCATTTTTGAAGAAGTTATAGCTATTTAAAAAAAAGTCTTATTTCGTCGAGTTCTACAAGAATTCGCGATCGTTTGGTGGCACCAAGGAATCCGTAGACTTCCCTTTTTTTGTTTCATTGGAGCATTTTTATAATTTACTGAGGTAATATGGTCATTCTACAATTTCAGTGAAAATAGAAAGATAAAAATCGTGAACCTGTTAAAGATATTTTGAAAATATGTATCTGTTAGTAAACTAGAGGGAATTTTGGAAAATTTTAGGCCGTTGTCAAAATTGTTTTTGGAACAAAAAAAAAATTGATTTTAAAATTATGCTCTTAAAAAAATCGTAACTTTAGACAACGAGATCTTTTAAAAAAATATCAATTTTTCATATTTTTTTTGTTTAAATTCTGGCGTTCGCAGACGGAAAAAATTTCTGTAGCAGCAAGTGATTATTTTTCCTGCGCAATGAAGACATTATATAATAATTTAACTAAATTCTATACAGCAACAGAGTTATCATATATTTTATTGATAAATCAATTGTGTCAATCGTGAAAAAAAGTGTTTTACATACTTCAGTTTTTTATTTTTTTTCTCCAAAAACCAACAAAGGTAGCAATCCGGAACTTTAAGGAAACTTAAACCCTGCTAGTACCCACATATTTTCATCATATTTTTCAAGAGCCTACTCAGCATTTTCTTTCAAATATTTGCTATAAATTTTAGTATCCTCATTTTGTCCCACTAAATTATAAAAATGCTTCGGTAAATAAAAAAGTATTAAATTATTTAAAATAAATTGAGTTGGTGAGGGGGGGGGGGGGGACATTTTGCCCCACCTTTCTCTAAATTTAAATCCCTTGAGGTTGTTTCCACAAGTCGCAAATAAAAGTTTAAAAATAAATAAACAAGAAAATATAAAAACTAATCATATTCTTGACAAGAATAATTTATTATGTTCTACTCAAAACTTCCGGAAGTTGGTATTACCGTAAATAATAATAATAATAACAATAATAATAATAAAAAAAAAAGTTTCTAAAATGAGTTATAAAACATAAATTTCATTTCTTTGAATAAAAGAAAAAACAAAAATTTTTAGATAAATTACCAACACGAACAGCCGTTTTGTTTTTCACGTGGATTATCCTCGAGTACATATATTTCTCATTGAATATATACATATATAAATATATATATATGAAGCAAGTAAAGGCTAGAAACTCATGGGTGGGCTATCTATAGACGGATGAGTGTAACCAAATAGGAACTGAGTGCCACTCGGGGGTGACAAAACTCATTAATACCGATCTGCTTAATGCCTCGTCTCATGTCCAGCATTAATCTACTTAAAAATATAACACCTTATAAAAAATAAAATAAGTTTGAATTCAAAAAAGAAAAATTAACACCGACACTTTAATGCATATCATTAATATTTCAAATTTACGTCATTAGACTTTATAAAGTAATCTTGAAAAATTTTGTATTATTCTTATACTTTTTCTTAATCAGAGATTTTGACTCTCAACTGCAGTGAATAACTGAATATTAGATTAAAAAATTTAACAGATAGAGAGTCTCTTCATTGACAAACATTAAATTCATAAAATTTTATTTCCCGGTGAAAATTTGAATGGCAAAAAAAAATGTGAATGGAATTGATTAAAATAGCGGCTAGAGTATTTATAGAGAATAAATAAATTTTAATTAAATTAATTGAATTCTACTTGAACATGTTGGGTTTGCTCACTAATTGCGGTCGCCGGTCACGATTCAGTCAAGTATCCTAACTTATTTATGTATAGTAACTCGGTAAATTGAGAATAACTAATTGATTTGCTAATTGATAGATAATTATGTTTGCGGTTTAGATTCAAAACAATTAACAATTTACAGGGAATAATTAATTGATTAGTTAATTATAGTGATAGTACTGGTAATTATAAACCGAATGCAACTCTATTTTTTTATTGAAAATTTATAAAATAGGGAAGAGTTGACCACAATAGAGTACTCAAAAATCTACTAGAAATCACTTTTTTGTAGTCGTTTTTATAAAATTTACGTATATTCAGAATTTCAAAGCGATACAAAGGAGTTGGGGTCATAGTACAATCTTAAAATTTTGGTAAAAAAAATAAATTTCATATTCAAAATGAAATGAAACCCGTTATAAAATTTTCCCATATGATCATATATCCTCAGATATGATTTATATATGAACGTATATGTCTGTAAAGTTCAAATTCTCTTGTCCTATTCATCTAGACTTCAGATATGAACGTATATGCCCACATATGGTTCATACGTTCTTATGTATGATTCATATGAAAAAATATCTGAGCATATATGAATCATATGTAAACATATATGATATATATTCAGATATATATTCAGATATTAAATTTTTGTTAGATTAATCTAGGTCTCATATATGAACATATATGTTCATTTATTGTTCATATATGCTTATATATGATCCATATGAAAATATATCTGAGCATATATAAACCATATGTAAACATATATAATCATAATCATATATACTTCGATATGAAGTCTTTGTTAGATTAATCTAGGCTTCATATATGAACATAATATATGTTCATATATGCTTATATATGATCATATGGGTAACATTAAAGTTCTTTACCAGTAATTGAAACCATCAAAACAAACTTTTCAATAATTTTTTTGAAATGTGTTGTTGTGCCCAAAAAAAATTTTTTTTTAAATTAAATTTATTGTAAAATGAACACAGATTTGTCTTAGATGGATGAAAACGAATACTTTAGTCTCTTAGATATTCTGTCGTGCCTAAGGACCCCCTATTCAGTTTGTGCATTAAAATAAAATATATAAAAGGAAACATAAAAATGTCGAGTGCACAAAAACGGTCAGTAACCCTTTTCGTAAGTTGTCTCATTTACTTTGTAAAGCCAGATGCATCAGAATTAACAATCTACAAGAGCTCAGAAGTAGCTTTTACTTGCAGTTCTGATGGCCAGATGCTGACAATTTTTTCCCACCCTACCCAGTAGACATGAACGAGACCACGTGCAGGATAGTAAGGGAACATATATATAGCAAAAAATACGATTGTAATCCGGACTCTGGTACAACTGCACGTGACATTAAATTATTCCATTGACTTACATTAGGACTAAAGACATATTAACACAGACTCAACTTTTTCTTTGGCTCTATTTGCCTTTTTTTAGATGTCATTTATTTTAGACTATTTACGTGCTATTTTAAATGAGATATTTTTATAGTTAACTATTTTCGAGGTCTATTTTAAAACTATGCGATGACAAACTTATGTATCGTCTGTTATTTATGAACATTTAATGGAGAATTTTGTTACCCATGTAGCGTTTATTTCATACATATGTACATAAATTAGCGTTTTTATTGTTTATTTAATACATAATCGAAATTTTTTTGTGTCAATTTTTATTATCAAGTTTTTAAAAAAAATTTTATTAGTAAAATTTCTATTATTTAATTTTTAAAAGATGAGATAATTTTTATTTTTATGCAATTTTCCTTCATAAAGGGCATGGTCGAGCGAAATGAAGGACTGAGGGCAAAATGGGCTACTCAAAAATTTGTTTTGCAAAATAAAATTTAAACGGGGCATAGTGGTCTGCCTAAAAATTTAAACAAATCAACGGTAAAAGAAATTTTTTACTACTGAAAGTTTCTAATTTTCAAATTTTGATACCGGAAATTTTTTTAAATTACATACTTCGTAAATACCCGTACGAAAAAAGTATATTCGGGATATATACGGGCAAAACTGAATGTATGTCTCATATATGCAGCATATATTCAGATTTGCCCGAATATGTACGGATATATATTTTTTCCGTGCGGGTACAATAAATAGCAAAATAATTTTTGACACTTGTATTTAATTTTATTATTTTTTTACTGGGTCATTTACCCCTCGTTTGATTTTTTTAATATTGACAGTTATATAAATGTCAATTATTTATTTATTGTTAAAAAAGAAGTAAAAACAGAAAAAAAGTCACTGGGAAATTTTTTCTCTGAGAGCTTACCCTCCCTCCCCCCCCACTCTAGTTAAATTGTTCAATTCTCAATTAAAATTTTCTACATAAAATTCTGTTGTATCAAAAATAATTATTGACATAAAAATAATTGGATGAAATTTTAAATTTTGTTTTAAAAAAAAAAAGAAAAAAGAAATAATTAAAATTAAAACTTTTGTAAGACAAAGTTGAATTTGTTTTAAATTAAATCTAGTCAATCATAATTAAATAATTTATTTAAACTGAGAATAGTTTACGATGAAATAATTAATTATCGCAATGCTCAAGTACTTTTAAATTTAAAATAAATTGTTATTTTAAATAAGTTAAGTAAGAAAAAAATCTATCTATACTTTCATCTTGACAAAATGCTAAGTTACTTTTCTATAAAAGTTAATGAAAGGGCCGTGGGTAAAATAAATAATTCAAAAGTATGCTTTTACAGTCGCGAGTTAATTAACTTGAGAATCAATAAAACCAAGAGAAATTGTTTTCAGCTTACAGATATTGAATTAAGGGATTTTAATTTTCGTGGTTTAATATATAATGGCATTTAAGGATTAGAATAGAGACTAATTAAAATCTCAAGAATGTCTCCAGTGGATTTCGGTCTAACACCCGAGGGATTATTTGATTAATCGCGGCTCATTAAAACCCGTTGTAAAAGAGATAGAAAACTAAGTATTTTTTTTTTGTTTCATTATTTTTTCTTTTCAGTCTTCTTGAATGTAAAAAAAAAAAAAAAAAACAGATAAAAAGAATAATGGAAGAAGTAAAAGAAAATAAATATGTGGGTTTGGTGTCATTTTGAAGGGCTCGTTAAAAATGGCAAATTCAGGACCACCAAAAAATATCATTTCAAAGTAATTATGTGTGAGTTGAAAAGAGATCGTTTGAAATAGTGATGAAAGTAAGGGTAGAAGATAACAGAAAAAAAAAATAATAATAATAAATAAAAATACTAAATGAAAAATGAGATAAAGAAAATAAAAAGTTAGTAAATTTTCAGCAGCAGAGCTGAGTTAGGAAACATAAGGAGTAAAAAAAATCTAAAATGAGAAATGGACAAGTCGCATCATCAATATTCGTCAAGAAGCGATAACGGACATGGAACGTGGGAGTTAAGGTAAAAGCTTTTTCTCTGTCGTTTTCTTGAGAAAATGAACTTTTATCTTTTGAATTTTTTTTTTTTTGTTTACCGTCGAGGTTAAAAAAAATTATCATGCACTTTTACGTCATTAATGTTTTATAAATTGTTGCTAATTTTTTTTTTTTAATTATGAAGGGCAAACTTAATTATGTATTTTTTTTTTTTTACTTACCGTTGATGGGTTGAAACCTCGCTAATGGGTCTGAGAATTGTCGAAGGCGGTCTGTTACATACTGCATTGAATCGGCGTTCTGAAAAATAAAAAAAATATTTATTTAATAAAATTATGAATTTTTTTAGCATCTAAATAAAATATGGATATACATATTTTTATTAGATATCCGGGGTATGATAAGAGACCATTTTTAAAATCAATAATTTATCCTGTGGTTCATAGAAAAGTGGGGTAAGTATGTACCTGTAGATCGGAATATTTTTCGCGGAACAAAAAGAAAAAGGAAAAAATTTATTGGATCTAGATTTTCGAAATATTTCGCATAGGCGCCGAAAATTGCAGGCCACCCCCAACTACCCCTCAAACAATCAAATTACATAAACTTTTTTCATTTTCGTTGCGCGAAAAACGTTCCGATCTTCAAGTGCATGGATAAGTTGATCAGTCCCGGTAATGGAACAAATTTCAATTATTCATTAATAAAAAATTTCACTTTTTTTCTCATATGCTGGTTGCCTGAATTATTAAATTGAAAATTAGAAAAAGAGGCATCAGAAGATGGGTCACCAATAAAAAATAGTATGCATTTTTTTTACTTAATCTGTGACAATTTAATTAAAGCTCATTTCCATAATTAAATAACTGAATCAAAAAAATTTTTAAATTGACTTATTTTACCTCAGAATAACTTTTTTATGTTTCCAGTCAAAAAATTCAGATAAAAAAATAAGAAATTTTTTTTTGATTGCTAATTTTTAATTGGGTCGATTTCAGAGCTGATCATCTTGTCCCCTTATCGGTCTCATTTTGCCCTGGTCTTCTTTATATCTATATATTGTATTTGATTATAGTACAAATTGATTATTTATGAGAAACGAAAAGTTATTCCATGAATCTTTTATTTGGCTAAAAAGATTTTTTTATGTTGTGACGAGAGTTGTAAAATAAAATTAATAAAAATTAATCCATTCAGTTTTTTTAAAAACTAAAGAACGAGGTTAAAAATATATGAGTTAATGTACGGATATAAAACTTCCGTCGCTTTTGAATGAAAATATTTTTTTCATACAGATGGAATAATTTTAAGTGCTTCTACAAAGTCTTTGTTTTCATGGTAATTAATTTTTTACATCCTTATAAATTTAAATTTTCAGTAGAAAAATAAATTTAATTTATCTGGGAAATGTTATTATCATTATTAAGATAACAAAGTGCTGTGGCGAATTTAAAGAAAATTGTTAAAGGATAAATCGATAAAGGAAACTCATGAAAGTCTTAAAAGCTTAATAAAAGGATAAAAAAGCTATAGGGTAGTGAATTTAAAAAATGTGCGTTTAAGATTACATATTTTTTAAGCTTCAAATTCCAATGCTGGTTCTGATTTCATAGTTCTTATTTTTATATACAATATCGTAGAATTAAAATGAATTCCTTTTTAAGCGGTAAGCTGAACATCAAAGAAATTCAAAATTTTTTAGCATTAAACCAGATATAAAATTAACTTTAGAGTATATATGTAGTGTATACTTTATAGTATATACTATGTATTTTATATTATTTGACTGCGAATTTTATGGAAATATTATTTAGAGATATGTATAGTAAAAAATAAAATTAATTCTAATTACACGGAAAAAAATGTACTGTTGCTGCAACAGGAGGCAGCCATTATGCAGCAACAGGAAAAAATCCTGTTGCAGCCACAGGATTTTCCTGAAGCTGCAACAAATCGGTCATGTTGCAGCAACGTGATAAAATCCTGTGGCAGCAACAGGATTAATTCTGTTGTTGCAACATGGCTGCCTCCTGTTGCAGCAACAGTGAATTTTTTTCCGTGTAGATTTATGCAGTTCTACTTTGATAGATATAAATCTTAGATCTCAAATTATTTCAAATTTTTCCTCATTCGATTTTGAAATATTTTCAAAAATCCAAATTTACTACTAAAGAAATTCGGGCAAAAAGAATTTTCCGTTCCAAAATTTGCAGTAAAATTTCTTATTTTTTTTTTTTTTTGGATAGTCGTGGCCCATTTTATTTCAAAAATTTGTTCAATTTTTTCATGGGTTGACAGTAATTTTTTTTGGAAAATTAAAGATTTATCTCATTCTTTTTAAATGTAAATTATTAAAGTAAAAACCCCACCATACTCTTATTAAAAAAAAAATACTATTTATATGTTCTGTTGTTTATTGCAAATAAAAAAAAAATTAATTGGAATCTGATATTAAAAAAAAATTACTTAATTAATGACTAGATGTAAAATAATAATAAAAATCCATTATAGTATTAAAGATACTAAAAAATAATTATCAATTAAAGTATGCAAATTAATTGGATCCGTAAAATTTTTAATTTCATTCACTTATTAAAAATATGATTATATGTCAGTATTATTATTTCACGATTTAGAAGTAGTGTAATTTCCATTAATTTTTATAGACAAACATAAAAGTTGATCATTAAAAAAAAAAAAAAACCTCAATAAATTTGAAAAAATTCCTCGTAAAATAGAATTGGCGGATGAAAAAAATTATAACATTTATTACATACATGCAACGCATCAGTAAACTAGAATAACAATAAATGTGAGGTGACATCGACAGAATACTTAACATAGATCGAATGGAAAAGCACAAGAGAAGCAGTATAGTTGAATTGAACTAATCCAGAGCCTCTGGTTTCTATCGAGTAATTTACTACGGTCTGATTATTCCGGAATTGCAATTTCTCGGTTTATATTTCTCTCTCTCTTAATCTATTTCTCTTTAGTCATATACTGAACGTTCATCCCCGTCGGATATGTTCAGTTATAACACAACGAAAACTGGTAGATGTCAAACCAAATAGACCCGATTTACACGATTAAAACACACGGTGGATTCAATATACATCCAATTGCAATCAGCTATTTTGTCAATTTACTATTTTAATCTTTTTCAATCCACTCACAATAAATTGTTATCCGTAGAAAAACATTGCAGCCCACAAAAATATAAAATAAAAAATAGATAACTACCCTCACCCATTTTTTTACTCTATCCTACATTCTATAAATAGGGGGAGGGGGAAGGACTTTCTAAGAAAAAATGTCAATATGTCAGTTATTTTTCACTAGTTCTACTTTTTTTAAGTTCCAAAATAAGTATTCCATATGACCCAGCTTTTAAAAAATAAAATTTTTACTGCGGGGTAAAATGGGCCCGTCTAAAAAATTTTAATGAAATTAGTTATTTTTAAGCAATTTTGAAGAATTTCAATCACCAACTGAATATTCGATGATAACGCGACCCAGCCATAAAAATAATTTTTACTTGGGGTAAAATAGACCGCCAAAAAAATTAAACTTTTCAAATTTCCTCTCAAAATTAAATTCACTTTTCTCCTGTAATAAAAATAATTTTGACACAAAATTATGTACCAAAAAACAAAATTTTATTGATGTAAATTTTGTCAAAATTCCAATCGAATTTAAATAAAAATTTGTATCACTGATTGCAGTTTCAAAAATTTTTTCATGGCCCAAATCACTAACGTTGGCGTTGACTGCATAAAAAAAAACTATAGCGTCCATTTTGTCGCTCGCAATATTTTATAAAAAATTTAGTGACCTCGTTTTTCCCCCTCCCTCGGTTCGTTATATAAATAAAACTACGATTAATTACAAAGTAGAACTAACCGAGATTTATAAATTAATAATAAAAGCAATTTAAAGTCAGTCATCTGACAAATAATTTCCTAAACTATCTACCTAGGTTATCTTAACATTTAAAGACATTAATTTACCTAAGTACATATATACATATATATCAACAGACAGAGAAATATCTAATGAAAAGTAAAGTTGAGTTTAGTTGCTGAGATTCCTTGGAGTTTGAAATTCCAACGGACACACAACTATTACTATGCGCACTCACACTCATATCTTCAGACTATCACTATAATGTCGTATAACGACTAGAGACTACTGCAATGTGTGCATAAGTATCTCCATATACCCCAGAGACAATTATGGACAATTTATTCTAGTCTGTGACATTAACTTTAGTAGTATATTTAAATTTTATCTAAAATATATCCGTTAGACACTCTATTTAGCCGCGGTTAGTAAGTGTAAAATATACTTAAGCATCAATGTAATAAAATTCATAAATTAATAACCACCTCTTAAATTAACGCAACATATTGTCAACAACATCAACAAATCAATCTGCACTTCTCACATGATATACAGCAATAATTTACTTCTTCATAACGTTAATCGTTAAATATTTTAGTCATTAATTTTGTGGGCTATTATTAGTACAGAAAATGTTTTTTTTTCAACCCGTGAAAAATTTTAAAAAATATCAAAGCGGGAATTTTAATTTATTAAAGAGTTTTATAATCGATGTGCATTAAAGAGGCGACGGATTGTCGAGTGATTTTTTTTTTATTTTCATGTCTTACGTCCGGTAAACATCATAAACCTCGAAGGATAATGTGTCGACCCCATTTAATGTCCCACTCAATATAAATTATATCTTCACTTGTACTCATCGTCCAAATGTAATGGCTGTTGAACGAAAATTATTTCCGACGCTGATGATCGTTCGAGGCATTTTCAGTGATGATAGTTTTTTTTTTTCATTTTTTTGCTCAAAGATCTTGACGATCATTTTTTTTTTCTTTGGGATCAGTGTGATTAATATTTATAGAGTAAAATAAATAAAGAAGAGATAAAGTGATACGAAAAAAAAAAAATTTTTATGGTGGGCGGAAGATATTTTTGGTTTATGTCGTGTTATAAATTATTGTGATGAAATAAGTTAATTTTAATTGTCTTCAGTTAGTAAAGTGTATCATAAATCAGTAGATCATTGACCTTTTTTTTAGATTTAAATAATTTTATTTGATATTTAATGCTAATGTGAGTTTATGAGCTTTTTTAATTTTTTTTTATTACTGGGCTACTTCTTTTTAGAGGATTTAATTTTTAGAATATTTTTCAGTTAATCCTTTTTTTTTTTTAATTGCATGATTAATTAAATTAGTTGGAGATATTTAAAATTACTAACACAAGATGTTAGAAAAATATTTTATGCCCTATGAGTAATGACAAAAAAAATTGTGGATTAAAAAGTCCCCGATTTATATGGCCAACAAAAAATAATTAAGTAAAAAAAAAAATAATTTATGCTAATTAAAATTTTAAATAAATTATTAATGTAATGAAATTAAATCTTTTAGATTTCTAAAGGGATATTTTATACAACTAAATGTTTACATTTTTATTTAGAGTTTCTGAACTTATTTATGCATAAATTTGTTGTACTAATTTTTATTTCCGGCTAAAATATATTTTTAAAAACTGTCGTGTTTTACTTAGATCTGAATAATGGAAAAATAAAATTTATGTAGATATATGTATATTTATGTAGATAAAATCAAAATAAGTTAAAATTGGCATACTGTAAAAAATTCAAATTTCAATTTTAAAAGAGATTTCGAAACCAAGTGAAGAGTTCCATTTAAATTACATTTTCCTGGGTAACAATTTTACGCTTTGAGGCAAAATAGAAGCTACGTTTTGTCCCGATTGATAAAAAAAAATTGAATTTTTTCTCAATTACACGACAAATAAGAATTTAAAAATAAATTTTTGAACAAAAAATTTTGAATAAATAAAAACCAGCTGTTTAATTTTGTTACTATATTGGAATAAATTTATTTATCCGACATAAATATAATAATTTTGAAATAAAAAAGACTAAAAATTTTTGAAAATGGTTTAAAATCACAATTTACCATCTTAAAATTTTGAGCAAATTGAAATCCATGCGACTGTATTTTTCAAAATTTTCACTTGAAGATCGAAAGAACAGTTTTTTTATAAACGAGGAATAAAAGATTTGGTATATATATAAGTTAAAGAAAAGTGTATTATTACTCCAGCGTCCCCATTTCGCTCGATCCTCCCCTACATTCAAAAAATAATTTATCTTATTTGCCACCTTGCGCTACTTTATGAACCAACAAAGACTTTTTTTAACTGGGAAGTATTTGCACGCACAATTTTTCTTTCTTAATTAAAAAATAAATTAATTCAATATGTCAATAAACTTTAAACGAAAGAAAACCGATAAAAATATATAACTGTATTCTTTTAAAATCTACCAAGTTCAGATAGAATAATTGAGTTATTTGAGTTAATTTTGCTCCGAGCAGCTGAATTTACGTTAGAATAGAGTTTAATTCACGCAACACTCAGTACAGTACATAAAGGGAATTTTATATTCTCATTTTGGTTAATAATTGGATAGTTTAAATATTTACTCTCTTCTAATAATTTTAAGCTCGAGTTTCATTAACTTAGTATAGATATTTCACGCAATTTTATGAAAATAATTACCGTCAAATTTTTCGTACTCACTAAAAATTATTTTGCAGATGTAATTTACCGGAATCCAGATTTTTGTACTCTATAAATATTTTTTTTTTGTTTAGTCAAAAAAAAGAAATGCAAACTTCAAAAGAAAAGTTTATTAAAATGGTAACGACGACTATGCTATGAATTAAAATTTTTTCCCAAATTTATGAGCTGGGGAGAAATAATTAACTTATAAAGTATTTTAATTCACGTCAATTAAATTACGCCATTAATATCTTAAGCTTTACACTTTGGGTTTTCAATAAAAAAAATTTTCGCTGCGCGCTTGACCCAATTTATATATTTATTTTGTTCCGTTCTAGAAACTTTTTGTGTGGTTCTACGCATACCTTTACTTGCGCAATAAACCCAGTCCTCGGGGTTGAAAAATAAAAAAAAAGTATTTTATGAAAACTCGTTAAAAGAATAATTTAAATTTTTTAACATTTTTTGTCAACTTTCAACATTCCTTCAATCAAATTTTAAAAAATCTAATGCTTTTTTTGATAAATTAACATTTCTAATAGTCATTGATTTTCAATTTTCATGATTCATTCATTCATGGAGAAATATGAAGACAAAAAATGCACGAATTTTTATTACTCTGTCGACCAAACTTGAAACAGGAAGTTGAGATGCAAAAAAATTATTATGTTGCACAATCATTATTGTCAGTCTCTTAAAATTTTTTATTCTCTACTATAATTTCTCACTTAGACAAATAAATTTCATTAAAATTTATCAGTAAGTTGTAGGCGTAAGGTAAGAGACCTAGTACTCGATCAGGGAACTAGTACCCGATCACTCATGTATTTGTATATCTATATCTACTAAATTTTACTACTCTCTTAATTTGAATCAGTGGAATTCCACTGGTTCATCAGTGAAATCTCACTGGTTCACTAGTAAAACTCACTGATTCGACCAGTGGTCTTGGCGGTCATTTAATCCCACTGATTACTCAGTGAACTTCACTGGTAAACCAGTGAATTTTAATGGCGGACGTAAAAGTCACTGATTTATCAGTGAGAATTCCCACTGATTCACCAGTGAGTTTCACTGATTCAACAGTGAGCTCATATAACTTTCATCATAACCCAACTTATACATATAGGGCATGATTATTTGCGTGAAATGAATAAATTAAAAACATATTTACGCAAATTTACTATACCCAACTTTCATTACATTAACCGTATTAAAATTATTCAAAATAATATGGAAAAAAGAAACTGCACTCGAACTTTCTTCGAAATTTTACAAATATAATGGTCGATTAAATTATAAAAATTATCAAGGCTTGGAAAATAGCTTAAATTAAAAACATAACATTATTTATGTAAAATAGAAAATGCAATAATAGGGTCACAATTTAACTTGAAATGTATAAATTAATTCAATCAACATTAATAAACAAACATTAGTTTATATATAACGTTCAATAACTGGTATAACTAATTATAGGTCGCTGTTGACAATGGACACTCGAGGTACTTAAATTTTGCACTAGTTTGAATCAGTAAACCCAATACTCACTGGTTTACCAGTGAGCAACTTCGGATCTCACTGATTCACCAGTGACTTTTTTACTCACTGAATGAACCAGTGGATTTCTCACTGATTCAAATTAAGAGAGTAAATATATCTATACAAATACATGGAGTGATCGGGTACTAGGTCTTTTACCTTATGATATTTTTTGTAGTGCAGTATAATAATTTTGTGGCAACTCAATTTCCTGTTTCAAGTTTCGTCGACAGCATAATAAAAATTCGTACATTTTTTAAGCCCATTTTTCTCTGTGTAAAAAATAATAATGATGCATTTATTTTCTCATTGAAACTTTTACAACCCTGCCTTTAATTATAATTTATTATAGAATTTATAAAAGTGTAAAAAAAAATTTCTATCCAGAATCAGTAAATAAAATAAAAAATTAAATAAAAGATAAAAGAGATAATTTTCTAAAGGAAAATCGAATTTTCTCAACTACTCTGTCAATTTCACAAGTAATTCCATAGTGACCACGAGATTGCTGTTAGTAGACACCTATTTCGTGTGTTGAGCGTAAAATATATCAGTATTATGCTCCAGAAACTATATGGTCCTCGAGAAAAAGAGGTTACTAAAATAAAAATAAAAAAAACTATGTATAGATATAAAAGTTAAAGGAGTCTTTTTCGTTAACGTGAAGAAATGTAGCACGTGATAAAGTTCCGAATTACCTTTTCTGTTATCCTCAGTAAATGTGATAAAGAATTCTTCAGACGTTCTCTTGAAACGAGATGATCTGTTTCTTTAGGAACTTTTTTTCTTTATACAATTCAATACTACTTAACTTGTACTATTTTGTTATTTACTTTAAAATATATATTTAATAGACCATTTAAAGTTAAGGCGTGTCATGGCACGCGACTGACACACAAGATCAACTACGAGGAATCCGAAAAATCTTTTTTTTATTTACTTTCTTTCTTCCGTCCTTCCTCCCTCTCTGTCTCTCTTTCTCTCGTCCTCGTGTTTTAAATTATTTTATTTATTTTCAGTAATTTCTATAAGTTAACTCAAGAAAGTCACTCTCTTAAGCTTTTATCGTAAAGCTTTCCAAGACTTAACGATACCGCAAGTGAGATACTGACTTTAAATAAACACAATGTTTTCATTTGCAGATACCACGTGGACTTTAGTTTACTGGTAGTTTTCGTCGTCATCTCAGTCTTGGTCTTGGTCTTGGTCGTTACTCTGTGACTCTAGGGATACTTGGGGAATACTCGACACTCTTTTGAGCTCGACAAAAGTGATATATAGCCAGAGAAATGTCTGAATTCAACAAGGAGCAAAATAACTAAGATACACAACTTGAACATATAAAAATTTATACTTCTTACTCTCTCGAATTTATTTCTTAGCTCACGGCAAAAAAAGATTTCTCTTACTTAACATTGCTTGTATTTTTCAACTTAACAACAAATATTTTTCAACTTAAAACGTCAACAACTCGATTTACGCTTTCAATCTTGTTTATAGAAAGAGAGAGAGAGAGACTGGGGTATGACGGGATACGGGATGTTAACCAACAAGTAATTCTTAAAGCTTTTTCAGTGAATACAGTCCGTTTTTATTCGTCGCCAATATTCTAAAAGGTCACAACACAAATTTTCAAAAAAAATTTTTTTGAATAAAACCTTAGTCGAAAAGTAGAACCTCGTTTAAACTTCTATAGTGCAAAAACGGAAATAAGCGCAACATAAAGGTTCAAATGAGGTTCTAGAATACGTTTATTTGCAGCCGCAATTCGAGGTTGAAATTGAAGTTCATTTTTTCGACCCGGGAAGTTGAATATTTTACTTAATTTCCAGGATGTATTCAAATATTATAAGTCAATTTCAGACGTGTAAAATTTTCTGTGAGTTAAAACCTTTCGAAAGAGTGGTTACAATAAATCACGAATAAATTCATCATTTTATAAAAATTACAATTTAAAAATTTTTTCTGACAAACGGCGGGATATCTGAAATTTTCTCTCTTAAATTTAAAACAGTGAAAATAGTGACTATTCACTGTTTACTAGTGAAAAGTATGTCACTAATTCAAACAGTGGTATACTTCTTACTAGCAATAAGTGACTATTCACTGCCAAATAGTGATTTTCACTAATTCGTTTTTAGAGAGTTGTAACTTTTTTTTTCACGAAATTCTAGACGTCTCTATTTAACCCGAAATATTTTATTTTACTCTAAAATTAATAATAAACTCAAAGCAACTAGATAATTGTTCAATACAACAAAATTTACATTTTTCCAAATTATTGAATTGTAAGAGTTCAAAATTTTGATTTTAAATAAAATTTCAAAAGCTTTGGATCTCAAATTTATATAAATTAGATCTCGTTAGATCTGAATGATTTTTTCCCGAGTATCCCGTAGTGACCGACACTTCATGTTGCTCTGAAACTTGAAATAAAACTTTTCAAAAAAAATAATAAATTTAGGAACTACTTTATGCCCCAGTCGTTTCTAAATTTACTTATTTTTATTCTATCATAAAACAATACCCGCAAAAATAAAGTTATTTTTGAAATTCATTTTCAAAGGGAAAACTTTTTTCCCACGAAGTCATGGGGCCATGACGACACAAATTAGAAGAATTTTTCGGCGCGCAGTCGCATTGTGATTTATTGTTCTGGTTAGATCTTTGGCATCGCAGTTTATATTTAGCGGATATATATGAGAGTAAAAGTATAAGTTAGACAGCCTGAAATATGTATATATGTAGAAGTAAAGAAGATAAGTGTATTTTAATGCAATGCATTGAAGATAAAACAAGAGAAGAATATGAAGAGGGAAATATATTTCATTGTGTAATCCCACAGGAAGAATGTTATGCTGATGTCCGTCGCCCGCCCAAAGCGAAATCACGGTAAAGAAGAAAATGTAAAAGAAAACCGTGGAAGCTTTATGTTAAAATATTTAGATTATTTATCGTATTTTGTTGACTCGATGTTCCGTAGGTACTGAAGACTCTAAATTGTACATTTTATATTACACATATTTTTTTTTATACTCAAAAGATCAAAGGATACATTGTCGCGTATGTTTAGTTTTGCTCGAATGTAATAAAAAATTGTTTTAAAAGTTTACTGTGACATTACTAAAATTAATTTGCTATTGATATTTACAAAAAATCCATTTTATTTTAAGATTTTACTTGGATAGATAATCAAGTTGCTTGCGAAGTTTATTTTTGAGGAGTTTTTTTAAATCAATGGCTCCGAAGTTTGAGTTCAAGTGTTTCACTGAAAGTTCTTTACGTTTAACGTCACTAACTTTTGAACTATTGACTCTAGATAATTGACTTTTTTTCTTTAGAATAAATTGTCAGATTTAAATTGAATACGAGTTTATTGCACTACTTTTAAAAAAGGGGAGTGAATTTTACGCTCTGAATTTACTCGGTTACTCCTAAAAAAAATTACTGCTTTCAAAATAAATAAATAAAGTTTTTATGAGCCGATATTCCGAACTGTAAGGACGTGAAACTTAACGTATATTGAGTTAAAGATTTTTTTTGTGATTTATTTTCATGATCAATCAACCCCCTCCCCCCTCTCCCTGTAACAAGTTTAAATGTCAGTCTGTTTATATTAATTACTCGAAAATCTCGATTATGTTTCTCTCGTTCCTTTACTAAAAAAAATTTTATCAATAAACAGGAGCAAATAAATAAAAAAAAAAATTTCGAGTCTGCATTTACTTCCTGCTTTTACTTTGCAAATTTATTACAGCAAATTATTATTTTTTTTAATTAAAATTCAAATTATCTGAAAATATTCTGAGATTGGAAAAGTGAATTTAAAATTTTATTTTTCTTAATGAATTGAAAACAAACTAAATAATGAAAAATGGACAATGGAAAAAAAATACTTTGGAAATCTTAACCAGTAGGGGATGAAATTCTTGTAAGTGAAAGTCTGGTATGTGATGCACGTGTTCGACATATGGATCAATTTTTAAAAAAAGTCACTAGGAAAATACCCCTCGAGGCGTAAACATCGTGGGGGTCAATACGATGGTCATAAAAAAAGACAAAAAAAAACGAAGAAGTTAAAAAATATATAAATTAAAATAGTTATTTGGACATATTTATATATACATAAAATATATCTTTATTACTGTACGTTTTTTCCTCTCTTAAGTTTCTTAAACATCTTCACAACACTTGGTTCTGTTTATTATCGTCACAGATATTCATTTGCCACCAAGACTCAACTAATCCCTACGGTCGACGGTAGTATTACACATTTTAAACTCGAGAATTCAGCAAGTGGTATTTTGTTTACATGAACCTGTCATGCGTGTTAGATTGTCGGAAACCGACAAATGAACAAATTTATCTTGTCGCACTATTTTACTTAACTTTTGATGTAACTCAACTCTTTTAACATTTATTCAGGTGTTTATAGATCACTTTTATTGTTATATATATCCAGTACACTCGAGACCCGACGCTTATCCGTTACTGAGTCCGGTATTAATTTTTTTTTATAAATAAAACCCATGATATATAATTGTACATATTTTATATCAGCTTATAAAAATATATCTATTTATTTTTTCTCATAATCATAAATTTTATAAAATCAGGTCGAGTTATTCTTTTAATAGATAATTTCTGCGATTAATAAAGATTTAATGTAAGCTAAATTTTTATATAAATCATCAAAATAAATGAATATTTTTTATTAATATACTGAGATTTTTAAAGGTTTAATTTATACGTAATGTAATTTTTTATAAATTTTTTACTGTCATAAATTTTTAACAATAAAAAAATATAAAAATGGAGGCTCAACTTTATAAAATAAAAGAATCCAAGGAAAAATGAGACATACTTCTGCAGGTAAAATTTTTTAATATACAAAAAATTTTATTTACGGAACCTAGACTATGGGGCAAATTGGCCACTATGGTTCGTGTGGTCAAAATTTTAAATAAAAAAAAAAATTGTGAAAATTTTAGAGTGAACTCACGACCTGAGGTGACCAATTTGCCCGATTTTCCTCTAGATCTCATAAATAAAATTTTTAGAAAAACAAAAAATTTTTTTTTCTGCAAAATTGTGTCCCATTTTCCCAGACATTTACGAATTTTACGGTCCTATTTTACCTCGAATTTTTAGGTTTGAATTGTATGACAAACTGATAAAATATACACGATAAGAAATATTTTGCGGATATCACTATGCCAGTATAGGCATGAACGCCATACTGTATGGTATCGAAGATTTTTATAGGTTATAAAATTGTATGCATAGACGATTCAACCATTGCGGGAATAGTAACATTGGCGATAGTTGTCGCGGACGCCGCAATGTCAGTATGGCCGTCAGGCCCATACTGCATTGTCGTACCCACAATGCTTCTGGCAGATAAACCTAGTCTAACGACACCTATATAGTTTTGGCGGTAATACGATAGTACACATTGATTGACACGCCAAAAATTATGGCGGGAAAAACTAGTAGCATTGTATCCTCGGCATTGAAGTATGGGTCTCAAGACCATGCTGTTTTGCCCTGCCTGCTATGCATACGTGTGAGCAATACAATAGCTCCAGTACTATACAGTATATTAAATAACGCCATACTTCTGGGACTCGTTACAAAACTGTCTTGGAATATTACACATGCTATTTTAGTATCCGTCTTGATACCAGCATAGTGTTGAACGCCATACATTTCTTACCGTATAAATACGAAAAAACTAATATTTGGAAAACTGATTCAATTTTATTTTAATATTTTAGTTAAAAAATAAAATAAAATTTATTAATCGTCAGTTAATATGTTCGTAAACAGAGTAAAATCTCTAAGTTATTTACACTGAGAAAATTTATGAGATACAAATATGAAATTACGTTTTATGCAAATTTTCAAGACTTGAATATTTGCATTGAAAATCCTCAGCAACTTTAGATTAACAAATATTTAATAAACGTATATTTATTATATATATATAAATATTGGTTTAATATAAATTAATAAATGTCAGAAGAAAATTAAATTCAACTGAGCACTCATCGAATATAAATAAATACTATGTTTAATATATATATTTAATATTTATATCGAAGTAATGGTGGAGTTGAATTTTTGTTGAAAACCGATATTTTAATAATTAGAACTAAATGATCGTTGATAAATTAAATAGAGACTTGACGAAATCCTGCAGTCTTTGGTTATTTTTGTCTTACTCTCGTTTAAAAACTAGTCACGGAATGTCAATCAAAGTACGTTAGCTGGTAAAGTAGATGTTCAGAGAACAGTTTAATTTATTTAATTAAATATATAAATTTCATTTAATTTAAAGAAGTTGTCACTGTATACGGAGAGAATAAAAGGTTTAATTTCATTTGGATTTCGCGAGATAAACCGTGACGGACATAGTAAACGCTGGATCTTTCAAATAAATGAGATTTTTTAATTAGAACTTCAAGTAAATTTATAAATTTCAAGCCATTTTTTCAATGCGAGATTTAGTTCTCTGAGGTCATCATCTATTTTAAATTATGTCCATATATGTTATATATATTTCATACAAACAACAATAAATTAATCTTGGGTCTAAAAACTTGCCGTTAAAATAATGATTTTATTTTTAACGCGCGTTTGCGATGACAGTTTTAAATTTTACTAAAATAAATTTTTGTTTTGAGGATAATTTTAAAGAAAAATTATATAAATTTTGATATTATAAATTACGATAATTTTTTTTAGCTATTTCAAGATCCAATAACTCGATGATTCATTACTTCAAGACGATCAGAATAATTTTTATGATTCCGCAGAAGAGCAGAGAAAAATAAAAAAAATTATTCGCTATTATCTTGAGTATAATATTTTTTATAAGCAATATTATAAGAAAATTCTACTTATCTCTAGCAATTTATCTACCGTGATGTGAAAAAATAATGAAAATGATTTAAATTCAGTCTTTCATGCCGATGAAATTTATAATATCCGGATATTTTTTTTATCAGACATTTCACAGTTCACTAACTCAATGATTTATTGCTTTAAAATTATGAAAAATTTTTTTTTGCCCATCCGCTGGAGAGTAAAAAAAAGTTGTGATATATCGATTGGAATATTATTTTCATACGTCTATAGGTAGAACCCTAATGCATAATGATCGAATTCCCTATAAATTAGACGAAAAAAATGAGAGATAAAAATCCAAAGGATTTTTTTTTTTTTTTTGATTAACAACTTAAGGTTTTATCAGAAATTTCAAAATAATATTGAAATTCAACCAGTACTTATGGTCGAGTGGATAACACTGTTGTCTTCGAACTCAAGTACTGGCCAGGCTCAGGTTCGAATCCCACAGAGAGCTAATGAATTATTTTTCACAAGTTGATTTAACACTGAAAAAAATAATCGGTAGCCACTACCGAATAATTTTCAGTAACAGGTACCGATTATTTCAGTAGCCGTTACTATTGGATTCGGTACCAGCTACCGAAAAAAAATCGGTAGCTGTTACCGAAAATTAGGTCACTGGTACCGAAATAATCGGTAGCGGCTACCGAAAAATAATCGGTAGTGGCTACCGATTATTTTTTTCAATGAATGCATTGACTTGTGGGATTCGTTCCATATAGCCACCAGACTGCCACCTGTCTGCAACTTTGCCCACTAAAAACACTTCGTGATTGTAAAAAAATATGGAAACAGATAGCTAATAACGATATGGAATAGAAATAGAAAAAAGATGGCCAGGAAACATAGTCCGAAAAAGTTTACAGTAGTTTGTTAAAAATATATATAAAATATTTACCCAAAGAAAATAGGGATTATAAATTGCTTGCAACGTAACCTAAAGACTATGAAATGTAAAATATGTAAAGAATAGAAACTGTAGAAAACGGAAGTTATACAGATTGCAACAATTAAAATTTCTTAAATTTTAATATTGAATTTCGATAATTCAAATTTTTAATTTTCCGAAAAGTTTCAACTATTCATGAATTTCTGGAATATTTCGTTAAAATTCAAATATTTAATCCGAAATTTAAAAATTAAAATTTAAATCGCCTGTGAAAATTATTAATAATTTTAAAAATTTTAAGAAAATTCCATCAGTCAACTTTTAGTTGAAAATTCATAAATATCAAATTAAACGCTGTTCATAAAATTCAATAGCGGACTACAATAATTTAAATAAATATCTATATCCGCCTAGTCATACAATTGAGAATTTCTGGTTTATTATTATATAATAGTGAAATAATCGAGTCGTAATGTGACTACGGAAGTCCGTTAAAGAGTGAATGCAATCCCGTTTTTAGTATTTAGCTATTAAATATAACAGAAGAGGTGTATTATTATTTTTTTTCACGTTTTTTAATTAAATTTCCATTTTATTTTTTCCTTTTGTGCTGAAACTGTTATCCAATACTTTAAAAAAAACCTTTATATATATATTTATTTTTCCGTCGCATAGTTAAGTCTTTACTTTTTCCTCAAGTTTATTTTTAAGAAAAAAATAAAAGGGCGTAGAGATGGTGATTTTTCATTTTATTTTATTATATTTTTTAAAGCCCGAGTTAAGCATAATAAAAGTTGAATTAAGCTGTGCTGGAACGAACAAGTTCAATAATGAGTTTGCTCACCGTATTATCCGCAGCGACATGGTCTGCTGAGTTTCCCGATCCCCGGTTTCCTTGTAAAAGTGCTTCGAGGCTTTCGATATACTCGATCGCATTTCTTAATATCTCAACTTTGGGTAATCGTTGATTTGGATTATTACTTGTACGTCTCTTTAGCACTTCAAAGGCTTCATTTACCTGAAAAAATAAAATCATTTTTTTTTTTTATTTAAATAAACTTTTATCTGAGTGACTTTGGGTCTATTCAAATTATTTCGTTCCTCTCCCACCCTTAAAAAGACAATGAGATTCTCTCTTTACTATCGAATTGAATGCAAGTGGGTTTTTAAAACCATTTAAAATGGATTCAATTTTTTATTAAATCAAATTTAAATTCGGTTTTTTTTATGATTTTTAAATCAAGTTTAAATTCAGATTAGAGTTTCTACATACACGGAAAAAAGTCGTACTCAAGTAATACGACTTTATAAAAATCTTGTATCAGTGCTAGATTTGAATGGATTGATACTAAATAAATATCACTTGCTGATATAAATGATGTATCTAATATCCCGCGTAAAAAAAAAATTATTGAAAAAAGGTTAAAAAAGTGTTGACTATTCTAAACTTCAAAACGTGACACAATGACGAACTTTTTTAGATGATTTTCAAATTACTGAAAATACTCAGAAAAAAGTAATTTACTTAATACTACAAATTAAAATTTTTCAGGGCAAAATACGTTCAGAAAAAAGCTGATTTCGAACTATTTCTAAACGTTTTTCATTTTAGCATATCTTAATAATACACGAAGAGAAAAGAATAGTTATAATTCCTATGTAGAATGGAAACCATTACTATGTTACATAGTAACGAGGAGTTTTTAGTGTCGAGCGTCACGGGACAGAGTAATTTCCCTAATTTTACATGGTAACGTTAACTATCCTAGCATAGGAATGATTACCATTCTAGATTGTCGAGAGAACTATGTAAATAGTCATGACTAAAATAAGGTTATGACAAAATAAATAACTCAAGTTACTTTAAATATATGAAGAAATTGAATTAATTTATCGAAATAATTATAATATTGATCATAATGAAATATCATATTTTGATAAAAGATAAAGAATAATTTTAAAAATTAGTTTATTTAGTAATAAACAATTTATTTACTTCGTTTGTTTACTTCGTTGTCTCATATATATTTATTAAACTGTAATGACAGCTACTCAAGCATGGGACTGACTAGGATTCTACATATAGCCCTGATTCCCATGCTATATAGCGATTTTTACCATTTAACTTGTTTCAATGTAACATAGTAATTTAAACCAGAAAAATGGTAAGAAATCCTATTCTACGTAGCAAAGGCGTCTGGTTACTATGTAGAATGGTGATCATTACTATTTTTTTCTTTCCGTGTATGAGGATATTTATTAATTTTTCTCTTGAAGTTTCAAAAGTTTAAAAAACGTTCAAAAAAAGTTCGTCGTTGTGTCACGTTTTGAAGTTTAGAATAGCCAACACTTTTTCAACCTTTTTTTAACAATTTTTTTTACACGGAGTTTAACATACTAAATATATGTATACGATAGTTTAGTATACAGAAAAAAACCTGATCACGTAAATTAAAAAATAAAATTATTTGTGATGTCACCGAAAGTTATCTTAGGTAGTCAACTTTAAGCATAATTTCTGGAATTATAGATGAAGATATAAATGCTTGTAAATAATACAAGTTAATATTTGAGAAAGCAATGTTAAATTTTCGGTAAATACCATCAGCAATTAAACTCAACGAGATTCAATTTTCAGATGATGGCAGTATACTTGCAACAAGCTGAAGAACCTTCGAACTTGTGCTCTGACTCTGATGCTATCTAATTATCGAGTTTGATGAAACGATAAGGGATGTGGAACGGCATGCAACTAAATTTTATCGGTATTCTCTGTCTACTTTAGTCAAACTTTAATTTAACTGAGCGTCTCTCCGAAATTACTTTTAATCACAAACAATGACAATTTCAATCTGACACGCTTTACTTACATTATCACTAATTATATTTATTTTATGATTGAACTTCTATATTCATTTTCATATTTTACCGATGTTAAATTAAAAATATCCTACTTTTCTCTTTATGTGTGCAATATACTTTTCAAAAATCGTATGATGAATGATTTAAAAAATTTTTAAGAATCCTCAGATATCCCAGAAAATAATTTATTATTAATGAGATCAAAGTAGATCTGATGTTTTTAAATTTTAGATTTATATTGATCTCTATACATCTATTTAAATAAATTTAAATTTATGTACATCTATTTAAGGTATAAAACCTAGTACCCGATCAGGGAACTAGTACCCGATCACTCCATGTATTTGTATAGATATATTTAGTTGTATTTAGTAAATATATATATATATATTTACAAAATTTCTTTTTTTACAAGGTCACAAAATCTCATTTAAAATAAAATATTTGAATTTTCAATTTGAAAATTTTTCCTCCTTGATCTAACCCTTAAATGACACCAGGTACCATTTTGACCTCAGACTGTTTATTAATTTTTTTTCTATTTTCTAATACAAATAATATACGATCAAGATTGAGACCTTGTGAAAATCAGAAATATTAAAAAGTTAAGTTAAAGTTGAAAAATTCTTGGTCATCTTTTCACGTTAGGGTCAAAATGTCACCGTATGACACATGAAATTTTACAGAAGTGTCATTTAAGGGTTAAAATATAACCCGTGTAAAAAAAATTCGTTCCCAAAAGATTCCAAAAAAGTTCCGCATATGAAACTTCTAAAAATGAGACAAATTAGAACTTCGAATGGAACTTTTTTGGAACGTTAGTAATTTTGATGGTAAAAAAAAAGTTTTTATGAGCAAATTTAGAGTCAAAAAAGGACGTTCTTGGAACTTTTTTGGAATGACCATATAAAATTCCAAAAAAGTTCCAAGAATGTTCTTTTTGACTCTAAATTTGCTCATAAAAACTTTTTTTTTACCATCAAAATTACTAACGTTCCAAAAAAGTTCCATTCGAAGTTCTAATTTGTCTCATGTTTAGAAGTTCCACATGCGGAACTTTTTTTGAATCTTTTTGGAACGAATTTTTTTTACACGGGAATTTGAGATTGGGGTTTCCGTATATTTAAAATATTGTTTCCTGGAGTCAAACAAATCATCTATCAAAAAGTTTTTTTTCTATAGGAAGTTTGTCAATTTTTAATAGACAAATTACATATATAAATTTCCGAAAAAATTGAATAAAGACTAATAAGAGCTTATATTTGTGTATACTTTGAAATCATGTCTCTAAAACAATGAGATAAATAATTATAATTTTTAATTTTCAAAATAAATGAAAATATATATGCCGTTTCAATTCGGAAATGTACTATTTTGTATCTATGGTGCAGGGAAATAAAGAGGGAATGTAGATATTTATATTGATAAATTTGTGCTCATTCTAGTTTTTTTGAAGGTTGGTAGTCCTTACAATTACAGACTTGTGCAGGTTGCAAGTTGTTTTAATGAGTACTTAAATGTTTAAAACTTTACGATACTTTTCAAAGGTTTATTGTATCGTAAATCGTTATACATGGTAATGAACCTCGGGCACATGTTACACAAGTTGAGTCATTCTATTAATAACTTCTTTTAAATTACAAGACAGCTTTTCTATTAATTAACCAAATACTTAAGAAATTATTTACATTTTCTAAGTTTATTTTAATACCAATTACAACTTTTAAAAATCTATTAAATTTAGTATGTTAATTATTTGTATCTATAATTAATAAAGAGAATAAATAATTAAAATTTTTAAATATTTACGAAGTATTTAAATTATTTGATAAGAATTTCTGCTAACTATTTATTACCGATACAGTTACTTAACACTTTTTATATAATTTTATTAAATATTAAAATATTTATTAACTCCGCGTAAAGACAAACTCTCTATTTGCTCCGTAGCCGAGTGATTTTTTTTTTAAACTCCGAAACTCTGAGTGAATTAGAATTTAAATAAAATCGGCAATCACTCCAAATTCACTCCCGATTTTTTACAGAGTAGAAGTATACGAAACAAATATTTATCATGCCTACAGTAGTATATGTTCCGTATGGATACTGTTACAATTGCTCACTTTTTGCCTAATCCATTTTACTTCCTATCCGCTTATAGCCGTTTTATAGCGTCGAGTTCCGGACTTAAACACTAGACCTTCCTCTTATAGTTAATAAACCTGTCCAATATCTTGGCCACTGTAACAGTGGGTCTTTTCTTACGCTCATAAAATACTAGAATCTCAATCTGAATTTTTTCCCGTCAAAATTTAAAAAAAGTTCGACTTGCCCATGAAAGAAAATTTCTATATGATAATTAAATTATTAGTGATATCAATAGAATTTATAAATTATTTTGTTCAAAATTTAAAATGTTACGAAAAAAATATTTTTTAGTTTTATGAAAAGTGAAGACGTCAATTTTAAATTTTAATTAATTCCCGCAAAACTTCTTAGAGTTTTTTATATAAATCGCCGTCTGTAAATTAACATAAAAAAATGTGAATATTTAATAAAACTAACCTTTCTCAAGCGCCTTCTTTCACGTAATGTAGCAGCTTTCCTCCTGTCAACGGTTACAGTTTTTTTTTTACAAGCCTTACACGCCCACAGAAGACATCTTCGTGCCCCGTGAGGTGAAGTCGCGTCTAATACATGGGGATGTGGGACATGTTCAATTCCCTGCTCACTTTCATTAGTTTCATCGCCATCTGCCGAAGCTGATTCTGGATCTGCTGACGCGTCGGCTGACACCACTGACGAAGCATCGTCTGAGTCTGGTATGTAACGAAATTGGGATCTGAAAGCAAAATTACCATAACATCTTATTAAAATTTAAATCATTAGTTAATTAAATTAATTGCTTTTAAAACTATTCGACGACATTTCCCGTATGAAAAACCGATATATATTTAGAAAACGTAATATATGTACATATGTATGATCATTATAATGCTCTCTATACGACCACGTGTAACATCATATCTATGCCTTTGCCACGTATGTTTTATTATACATTTTCCATCTTGTTATATTATATTGCATACAGTATATATCACACATAATTTAATATCGATCATTTCTTTTTTTTGTAATAATATTTGCACTCGAAATATAAATTGAAATTTATATGATCGATGGTATCAACTCTCAATAATTAGCCGTTTAACTCAATTATTTTTTAAATAATTTTACAGGAGTAGAGAAGCAGAAGGTTTTTAATTAAAAAAAAAAATAAATTTAAACATGCATCGATATTCTTGTCCAAGATAAAATTTCCTTGTTAATGTATACATAAAAATATTTTTTGCAATCATTATTTTACGTATCGGTCTTCTGAAAATTTTTGGTGTTGGAAGCAGATGATTTTTGTGCAGCAATCGTTATAATTTAAAAATTATACATAAATGCATAACGAGCTAAGACATAAAAAAAATAATTTCTTAGTGCAAAAAATTTTAACTCGCCACAATAAATTATTTGCATTATGAGTTGACAGCAAAAAAATTTTGTCCTGCACTGATAGAAGGATTTCTTAGCATTTAAAAAAGATTTCTTAGTTTTTAAGAAATCATTTCTTAAACATCATTTTTTTGTATTTAACAAATATTTTTTATCGTTTAAGAAATGATTTTTTTCAAAAATTTGTTGATGAGAACGTCAACATATTACTAGTCGATTTCGGTAAGATATACGTTGTGTTACACATTTTTCATATTGCGATTCTGTCATCATTTTACCATAAATTTAATTAAAAAAATTCTTTAATTCCGGGGCAAGAGGGAAAACCACAAATTTTTTTTCTATAGTTTTAATTACTGCGCGTGTTTTTATTTCACATAATTCGATAAATCTCCAAAAATTTATCAATAAATTTAATAAAAATTATTTTTCCAGAGAAAGATGCAATCGCTTTTTTTTATTTTATTATATTAAAATTTGCAGGCCCCATTTTACCCTGTATACTTCAAATTACTCCCATAATTCATAAAAATTTCAAATTCTAATCAAATTCTCTACACACCGAATACTTCGGTCCACCTAAAATTTCTACGTACGTAAATTTTATAAAAAACTTTTGTTTTTACCCATTTTTCAAGGTATCCAGTCTTCGAAAATTCAGCCAGAATATGATACTACACATATGGATCATAAATTTTTATATTTATAGCTTTTTCATTGATTATTCCCACAAGTACTTTTAAAATATCATATTATTATTATTATTATCATCATAATTTATACTCTATAGCAATATTTTAATACGATAAGTAGAGTAATGATATATATTATGTTTAAAGAGTATATGTATAATATATGTATAAAGTGAAAACAGTTTAAAGGCCAATAAAGCAATCGTCAGTCTCTTGACACGTCAGAGATCAACTTCATCCTTATACACTTTTACATCGTGATACACTTTCGATCCTACTTTCGTTACTGTACCGATAAATGTGTCAACTAGACAATTCTACAGCCAAGAAAAATACCTCTCGATATTCTCTTCTTATTATCCTACACTACATTAAAATAAAAAAAAACTAAATAAATAAATCGTATCGCGCAAAAATCTCAATCAAATAAACTATACTACACGGAAAAAAAACAGAATATTAAAAATTAATAAATAATAGTAAAAAGTGGAATCTCTTATCAATAATTAGTACTATTAAGTACTTAATGCAAAGTAGTTTACTAATTTTTGTAGATTCCTAAAAACTACTATAAATTATTTCAAAAAGTAAGTAAATATTATTACTTTTAGATATATAAATACGTGACTTATTAGTGAAAATTAATTAATTTATGGAATACATCTATTAAAAAGTAATGATTGGTCAAATTAAGAATTGCTATCTTAGATACTGATTTTTCCAGCCGAAAAATTTCAAAAGTTACTAACTTTTATTTTATAAATTCGATATCACTGATCAATTATTAGCTTAAAATATCGTTTATTCATCATTATAAATTCATTTACAATATACAGAAATCGAATAAGTGGTAAATAATAAAATGAAAAATTAGTATCCTAGATACTGATTTTGTGCTCATAAAAATACCGAAAACTTTTAACTCTTATTTTATAAATTCTATCCCATTAACTAATAATTAATATAAAATGTTATTTATTCGTTATTATAAATTAATTTATTGTATACATAAATCGAATAAGTGGTAAATTTTTCTATGTTTATTTGAATAGTAATAACTGTAGATAGATACCTATCTATCGATTCTTTTTTATATTAATTTTAATATACGAAATTACAAATTTTGCTCTTCTATGTGTATCAAATTTTAATATAAATAATAGCCATTTTGTAATATATAATGTTCCTGGTTTGTTATTAGTATACAAATATACTAGTTTTAAATTAAAAATAAACTACAAACTATTAAAATTTTGAGCATCATTTTTTTCCGTGTATTATTATTTTTTTTCTCATAATAATTAAAATAATATTTATAATTTTCCATAAAGTTATGAATATTAAAGTATTGAGTTAATTTGTAAAATACAAGTTGACATTTACAAATAAAAAAATTTCTTATTCCATAGACAAGAGAAAATTACCATTTTTATTATCTCATTTCAATTGACTTAAATCTTTTCATAGCTTCCATTCTTACATTGCATTATAAAATATAAATTTATAATGAAGTAATAAAATTTAAAGTCAACTTTGCAGTATACTATAATAAAAAAAAAAAATATAAGACCTGATTAAATTATCGTGACGATAGTGGCCAGTAATACTTTCTGGGGAAGTTGAACTATCAGCACTTCTTGTTCTTGTATGATGATTATTACGGTCATCATCCCTTACGGCAACATAACTTTGTATATATTCATTGTCTGGGTTGTTATAAAAATGCCGATGACGATGATGTGAGTGATAGCCGTCATAAGAGGCTCGACTTTCATACGAGTAACCTCCTACGTCTGTCATCAGGGTCATCATTTCACGGGTATAAATTCGATGGAAACTTAAAAATTTTTTTTTTACACTAAAAAAATAATAATAATAATCCACGGACACTGCACTGATTAATTCATAACGACACAGTTCACATAAAAAAAAATAATGAATACAACAATCGATAAAAAAATTTTTCGACACTTGGGAAACTTAATATCGTGTGTTTTACACCGTCCGAAAAGCTCAAAGTCTGAAATGAGAGTGAAAAGTTAAAGCTTATAGCATCCGACACGAGTTCGAGTAATGTCCCCGTCTGTGGCACATGGTCTTACTTTGAGAGTTTCTTCTTAGTCTTAAGTGTTGCTCTCATCTCTGATCTCAGATCTCGGATCTTTTTTCTCTCTCCTCATCTCTGAATCCAGAGTGTATGTATCTTTTGGCACCCTGGATATATTCCCAACGGGGGAGAAGGGGACATACATAAGTGTGGATATTTACGTGTTACATGTGTCACAGTCACAGCCCAGTCCCGACTATTTTTAAAATTCCCGGCCAATTGAAAACTGAAAATTAACTTAGACCCACCGCAGGCCCCGCCTACTACCTTGTCATAGATGCATTAGTTTGGCTGAATTTCCTACATGGGCTGGGTCTTAATCATTAATTAAAACTAATATATATGTATATGTATTTATGTATATTCATGTTTAAAGTCTTTTAGATATCTGTATATTTGTATAGCTAGATTTTGAATAGTGCGTACGATTACTTTGCATCATTCTCTCAGTCACTGATTCACCCTCGAGACTTTCTTGCCTCACTTAATAAACTGAATGGACCAAACAATTCCAACAAATACATTCATTTTAATTATTTATATATTTTATCATAATTATCCTTCAAGCAAATTCGTTTTTTTATACAAGACACCGGGCAATTATTTTTTATTTTTACAATTTGTCATTTGTATTTCAGTGAAAACTGGAAAAACTTGATTTTGAGGTAAAATGGGCCACAAAAAAATTCGGTAGCTATCCATTTTACCTGATTTGGTTTTTTTCGTTTTTTTAAAAATAATTCAAGTGACAAACAGTAAAAAAAAATAAAAATTTGGGATTTAAATTGTTTGGGCTGATTAACTTGCCCCATTTTTTTCTATGAACTAGAACTGAGTATTTTTAAGCAAGAAAAATTTTTTTCATCTCAAAGAAATCTCTTTTTACTCCAGTTTCCCCTCTTTAAATTTTTACTGATACTTTGATTATTTTTTAAATAAAAAAAGAAATAGATAAAGATGTCGATAAAAAAAAGTTTATTGATAAAGACAAATTTATTTGTGTAACTAAATTTAATAAAGATAATAATAATAATGCGGTAGTCATTATAGAGATGAGATTTTTGTTTATCCGCATGTTCGTTTGGTCTTGACGTCTGTCGTGCAAATGCTTAAAAACGTGTAGTACAACGTCAATTGGGAAGGTGTGCATGGCAGATTCGGGGAATTAGAATGGTCTATTGAGCGTCGAATAAAATCTAAAATTATCTTGGCAATAATCCAGAAGACCAGACACGGAAAACCGAGTTTGAGGTTGTACATTGCTGGTTATCGTCAGACGCCAATCACGTTTAATTTATATGTCTAATTTTTCATTTGACAAGTTTAATTGTTCTGTCAATAAATTTATTACTTTATTTATTTTTTAGATTTTTATCTGAACAAATGTCCTGATTTATTTCCTGAACGGACGAAATATAATACTGCGGAACAGTTATTAACAACTCATCCTACTTTCCTGTCTGATATTGTGCTATGAGTTTTTTTTTTTTTTTCATTCATCAATAAAGTATTTTTAGAAAATTTTCTAGATTACATGAGTTAATTTTTTATGTACTGGGTATTATTTACTTATTCTTTTATGAACAATTTAATGAACAAAAAAAATTTTAATTGAGGTATGGGGAGGCAAATTGGGCCCCCTAAAAAAATTTCACTAGCGTAAGTTTTTTCATTCGTTTTGATTTTTTTTAAATCGATATATAATTATTCGGTATCGACATGACCGAGTAAAAAAATATGTGACTAAAGTTAGCCGACATCTAATAATTTTTAGATTTTTCTTTAAACGATAAATTATAAAAAAAAAAAAAATATTTGAAAAAATTGCACCTGTCGTTTTCACAATTATCTAAATGTGCATATTTTTATTTTTTTGTAATTGATTTGTTAAGGGGTAACGGTAACTGATTTTCAATTCAATTTCATTTAAGGACAAACACTAGAAACCTAAAATAGAGACTCTTTAGCGTTTTTTAAAACCTTAACAGAGGGCTAGAAATTTAGTATTTTAAAAAATTCTAATTCGTTTCTAAGAAAAATTGTTTTAAAATTCTCATTTACTCAACGAGTGCAACAAAGATAGTCCCGTTTATTTTTCTGAGTGTGAGAAAGAGGTCCGGTAGCGTATCCCCTTAAGAAAGAAATTCAAAAATTGTTAATTGTCTGCTAACTTCAGGATCATAAAAAAAAATCCAAATGTGAGGCAAAATAAGCCTCCTTAAAATATAAGTATATTTATAGATTTTGAATTATTTTTACTTTTATGAGAAACAAAAATTATTTTTATTTAAAAATGCTTAATTACGGTTTCTACAAAAGGTGGGGCGAGTTGGTTAGGGCAATGAATTTCAAATTTTCAGAGAATAGTTTTTTTTCTGACAATCATGACCCGATTGACCTCAATATCAACTTTTCCAGTTTTTAATAAAATAATGTCGTTAAAAAAAAAAATTACTGATAATTTAAAGTTGGCCATTTTTTCCGAGCTAATTAACTTACACCATTTTTCTATACAAATTATAATTTAAACACTTTTATAGAAAAAAAGTTTGCATTGTCTCCAGAATGGGATTTCACTCTGCTCAAGATTACCCTGTATAATAAGACCTTATGATAATAAGGTAGAAAATAATATTTAACAAGATTACAAAACTCGTTAATTATTGAATTAATAAATAATTAAAATCCTTAAATTGTAATTTATTAATGCAGGTTAACGAACTCATCTCTTATAATAATTTAATCTCGATAAATTTTGTTTTATTTTAAAACAACTTTATAAATTAATTAGGTTTCAGGGAGTAAAATAATTTATCACGAGCATTTATAAAAGTTCGTAGACTTACACCGACTCGTCGATAAAAATTTGACAGCGTTAATCAATAATTCATTATTCTTAATCCAACAATATTATTCAATTATAAATGAAACTCGATTATTTAATTGCAAGTTCAATATCTTGTTTAATGATTTTCTCAATTTTATTGTGAGAAAATTTATTTTAAAAAATTTTCAAAGTAAACGTGTTAATTTATAGTCTGTTATTTCACTTTATTTTATTTTCTTTTTCCGTTTTTTATGTTTTAATAAATATTGAGCATACTCATAGTAAGCAAACCGCGAGATTATGTGGCCACTTTTTTACACTTGCCAATTCTCGGATACTTTGACTGTGGTTAATCTACTTACGCTCATATGAGCACACTAGTCCACACCAGTATTTAACCGACTCGACCGTAAATTTCACTCTGACCCGTGTGACTTTAGATACACATTTCATCCAAACATATACACATCCATATAATTACAAATATTTCGAATTAATTTTCCGTGATGAAATATTAAAAGCGGAAAATGAGCTTGAATTGCTTTTAAAAAATGTTTGAATAAATTTTTTAAATGTTGAATAATTTTTACGAGCAACCTGCAGTCACTACGTGACTGTTTAAATATCACTACTATATTTATAAAATTCTCAGAAAAAAAGGATTTCTTGCCGCAAAAAATTTTAATTTGCACCAAGAAATTTTATGCATTATGAATTAAATACAAAAATTGTCTTGGGGCGAGAAAAGATTTTTTTGGTCAAGAAATAATTCCTTGCATCAAATAATTTTTTCTAGTTCTAAATAAATTTTTGTTTTCAATTCACAATGCAAAAAATTTCTTGGGGTAAGTAAAAATTTTCTTTAGGCGAGTAAAAATTTTTTGTGTCAATGAATCCTTTTTTTTTTCTATGCACACTTTTTTGGCTTTGAGAAGCTTCCTAAAACCAAAAGGGAGTATGAAAATCTGTCATTTTGGAATAAGTAACGCGATATAAATAATATAGCTATATATTCAGTGACATTCAGTCATATTTAGTGACAGAATAATTAAAGTATTTATTTATTTAAAGAAAATAAATACGATCGTCTTTTTTCTCGCGTAATTTAAATGTAATTCGAATGATGTAGATAAATCTATTCATCTCAATACTTGGCAATCAAAAGGAGTTCAAACTATGAAAAGGCACAAATTCAAGTCAAGACCTATCTAATGATACAAATTTCACTAACATTAACTAATTCTATCATATAGATATGGCGGGAACAAAATTTTCCTTATTCTCTTAATAATATAGATCATTTTTAAATTGCAACAATGTTTTTTCATTAAAATTTTTCCAATATAGATATAGAGTGGATTAGGCAGAATGAAGTATTCAAAAATTTTCGTGAAGATTTTTTTTCCTTCAAAAAATTATCATTCAAATCTATAATTACTTAAAAGCGATTTGAAACATCTAAAAAAAATTTTGTTCCTTCACTTTTGTATGCTAGCATTCTTCCAGAAGACGTTGTCTCAGAAATTCCATAGAAAATACATAGAAAATCTAGACGCAGGGCTCGGTGTTGTGAAAAAAAATTTTGTTCCTTCACTTTTGTGTGCTAGCATCCTAATTAAGAAATAAATTTTTTTTTTGAGCCTTTATATTTTTTTGAGTTTATAATTTTTTAAGATGAGCCTTTATGTCTCAGATTCTCTTTTTGACAAAAAAAAAAAAATATATATATATATATATAATCGCCGTTCTTTTAATCAGTAACAAATATTTTCATTGACTTTATTTGATTTTTTTCCGACAATTTTGAATATAAAATAACTTATAAAGACAGATATTTTACAATGTGACAAGTGATAATGTTGAGATAATAATATAAATTTTTTTTCTCGTACATTGATCACAATTGTAATATTTTCTACGTATCGAGTTATCTCTACGTGAGTTCATACATTTATTATTAATTTAAATACCCAGGATAGCACACCAGTCATTGATTTATTCGACTACCCAATCAGATGAAAGTTGCTTAAACATATACTAGCAAAGAGTAGAATAAAATATGAGACTACTGGATTTAATATTTGCATTGTGATATTTATATAAATTAACAGTTAATATCAAATAATTGAATTTTCATGATTTCACATTTAAAAAAAAATCGATGGAGTAGAAAGCAAAAAATCAAAAGAAAGAGATTTTGGTTTGAGCTGACATTCTTTTTCATTTAAGTGATAACTTGAAGCAGAATATCTCTAAGGAGCCAAAACGTCTTCTGTCAACTATAGAAAACTCTTGTTTTATTTTTGTTTTTTTTACTTTTTACGACAATAGTCGAATGATGACGTAGCATTGAAAATGATAGCAAACAAAATAAATATAAAGAAAACGCAAGTTTTATTCGTTAAATAAAAAAGAAAAAGGAAAATGTCTTGTATAGAATAGATGTCGCATGAATGAGCGCGCACAAGACAGGAGAGTAAAATTTTTCAGAGTTATTGGAAATATCGAAATATATTGCCTTTTAAAACTGGGTCGCCCGTTAAATTTTCAGAACATATAACACTTGTACTCACTAGAGACTTTTGTTCTACCAATTTATTTTATTTATTTATTTATTCATGGTTTTTGTTTTTGTTTTTCTGTCTATTTAAAATATTGTTATATTCAAGTTTTATAAAATATCATTTTCATGATGCAATAGTTTTTTATCAAAATTTATTTATTTATTTTTTTTTTCATGATACCAGCATCGAAACTTGAAGTTTCAGGGTCTCTACAGCCCGTTGAAATAAGCTAATTTCAAGCCGATGCTGCAAACAACTGCTAGCAAATTCGTAATTCAAAAATACCTTCATACAGTGAGCAGAAACATGCGTGTTTTTTCCCAGTCTCAGTTGTATTTAATGTTCATTTGCAGCCTTATTACTCTCATTTGTTCACTTGTCACTTCAGTTTACTCATTTCATTTTTTAAGTGACAGTTTTAATTAACCAAAAATAATTAATAAAAAATCAGTGAAAATAATATTTTTATCTTATTTACTATTTAATAAGTGACTGTAAATCACATATTTCTCATTCTCTAACAGTTCTCCGCATCATTGGCTTGAAATTAACTTGTTTCTTACTGGCTGCTGACACTGAATCTTGAAGTCCCGATGCAGGTAATCATAAAAAATATAGTGTGTGACTCAGGATAAAACACGATTTCAGACTGCGGGTGATGTCAGCCCTCGCCTGCGACTCGGGCAGCCAACCTCACCCTAGTCTGAAATCGTCTTGTTTCATCCCTTGTCACACAATATACTATTATTTACTACTGCTAAAAAATTGTCACAGTGTCAAGAGGACTAAACTTCGAGTATCGTCCACCCGAAAATAAATTTTTTATTCCAGAATTTATTTGAATTTTTCCCGCTAGAATAGGTGAAAACTAACAAAAAATGATAGTATTGTGTGTAGTTACTCCTAAAACAGGCAGAGTTATGGACTAATGTGGATGGAAATGGTCACAGTGTCAAGAGAATGAAACTTCGAGTATTGTCCAACTGAAAATAATTTTTTTTTTCCGGAATTTATTTGAATTTTTACCGCTAGAATACGTGAAAACTAACAAAAAATGATAGTATTGTGTGTAGTTACTCTGAAAACAGGCAGAGTTATGGACTAGTGTAGATGAAAATGGCCACAGTGTCAAGAAGAAACTGAACGAAACTTCGAGTACACGTGAAAACTAACAAAAAATGGCAGTACTGTAGATTAAATGAAAAAAAAAAAGTCATCCGCTCCCTGTTCAATCCGAATTCACATCGAATTTAATCCGGGTTCACTCCGCAAATTTTTTACAGAGAATGTAAAATAGAATCAACAAAATAAAACTATTACTCTTAGAGTTTTATGTACATAAGAATTATTCCAATGCTGACATGGTAAAAATCCCCATAATAACATAGAAATTTTCTAAACTCTAACATAGGAATCATTTTCGTCTTGGCATAGTAAAACTTCTACTTAATCACATGTGTCTTTCCTCTGTTACATGGTTATTTATACGATGTCAACATTGGAAAAAATATCAATTTTTTTTCTTTGTGTAGAAGTACCAGAAATTTAAAATAATTGAGTCATTTTTAACATTTACTTTTTGAACTTTCATCACATCTTTTACGCGAATGACAAACAAAAAAATTTATTTGTTGTTGTATTAAATATTTCCAAACTCTTTTAATAATGTAAAATGTTTACACAAAATTATTGATATTTTAAGGTACTAAGAATATTAAAATATTAGCAAGGGCAGCTTGTAACTCAATAATGTCAAGTACTTTCAAATGTGTAAAAGTTGTATGACTTAAACACAAGTTTACTACTTGATACTGACAAAGTAAAAGTTACTAAACATTTACACAAGTTAAGGATCCGCACACAATTACACACGCAAATAGATCAATGTAAAAACTACAGGTACTCGGACATGAAACTTCAAATACTCAGAATAGTTTTCTACGACCATAAACATTAACATCATAAATTTAAAATTTATCAAGAATTCAAGAGCAAAAAAGAGAAAAGTGAGACAGTTTTTAAATTTAAATGAATCAAGTTGACTTTTATAAAAGAAAAATTAAAATTTTTTTGGAAAGCAATAGACCAGGGAGACCCCGAAACTTTCCGCGGTTGGTAGTCCATTATTTGATTGTCTTCATTTTTTATTTCATTAACTAATGCATCATTTTTTTTTTATTCAAGTACTGAGCACAAAGAGAAAGTTAGTATTTTAATAAACCCAGTGCTATAAATGCGTTCATTTAAATTAATAGTATATTTAAAATTATTTTTTCAAATTTTATCGAACTAGTGGACCGCTTGTATATCGATACTTCATTATATTTTTTATAATTAGTCTATTATTGAATTAATATCTGAATTTTCTATGGTTAGTAATGGATTGGATTCTTTTGATTTCATGTAAATTATTATTAAATAGAAAAAAATATAACCACTGTATAATTGTAAAAATTATGAGTAAAAATAATTTTATAATGTATGTAATTGTCAAAATAACTTTTGTATATAATTTTTTTAAGGAAATTAAAAGCTCTTTCAAAAGAGTACCGGCATGACATATTTATTTTTGATAATTCCAGACATACATATATATTTATCTTTACGAATTAAAATTTATATACATCTTTTGAATTATTAAAAATAAGTACGTCATGTTGGTACTCGTTTGAAAGGGTTTTTAATTTCCCATAAAACTACATATTCAAAAATTTTTATACATCAGTAAATTATTAATTATTCAAATCAAAAAAATTATAATTCTAAATTTTTTTTAAATAGAAAATCTAAAGCCCTCACAAACGAGTACCAACATGACATACTTATTTTTATTAGTATTTACAGATATTTGTATTTTTAATTGTGTAAAATAAAATATATATCTTTCGAAATATTAAAAATAAGTGCAGCTTGTTGGTACTCATTTTAAAGGACATTAAATTTTTTGTTAGTCTGCGTCCTCAAAAAAAATTATTTTCGAAATTTAATGAAAATATATTGATAGACACGAGTGTAAATGTAGCAGAGAGACATTAATTATTAAAATTGTAATAATTATTATCATGGGCAAATTATTTATAGAATATAAAATGTAATGTTTACTTACAATAATTTAAATCATAACCTACTTGACATTGATCAATTATTCTATCAAGTATCAATTAAATAAACCATTGTCGCTAATTTATTGACATCATTTTCCATTGATCGTTTATAATATTTGAAATTGAATATTCCATATTATTTAGATTTAATTATTTCCATTAATTCATATTTGTAAGTAAATTAATAAATTTTATAAATAAAACAATAAGTAAACATGTTAAATTCGATTGCAATTACGCCATTTTGAGTATAGCGTCCCTTGTTAAAAACCGCGGGAGAATTTAAAATTTCATTATTGAAATAATCAAAATAAATGTTTGTATGACAAATAAAATAATAATATTATCATAAAAAAATTAATTATTCAATAATTTTTCATGTCAAAAAAATAAAAATATAAAAAAAATTTCCACTTAAAAAGTTTTCAAATCTACTTACTCTTCCCGCCATTTTTTTTCTCTGCTGCAAGTTCTCGTACATCATCGCGCACAAATTAATAAATAAATCACTAAATACTCATTCAAAAAATTAAAAGAATACAACTAATCGATCACTAGATTGTAAAAATCACTCGAGAAAATAATTTTTAATAAACTACGACATTTAAATATTTTTTTTCGCGTACTAAAATTCCGGCAATTAACATGGCGTCATATAACACGAAAGCTAAACCCGCACTGAATTTAATTTATATCAAAACTTACACTCACTGACACACATAATTTAATATCTCGAAATGTTCTTTATTAAACAAAGAATGATTTAAAAGTAACACTAAATTTATAATCGACCGGTATAATAATTAAATGAATTATTTTACTCAGAGTTCACATGACAACGACAATGGGAGCGTTGATTTCGCGGGAGACTGATTCCGATTTCCGAATTCTTCGAGAGGCTTCAGGCGCACGCGCATCTCAACTGTTTTCTTACTGCGCAGGTTGTGCCAACCGTCTCTCCACTGCGCAGGTATTTTGTATCAAACTTCACACTGTCACCACCGCTGTGGTTCGACCTTTATTTAACTCGTGATAAAATAAATAAATTGACCGTCTTTTCGTTTAAATAAATTAATACACTTCTCTATAAATATTCTCTACTACTTGACGAACATTTCGTGATAATAATTTAATCGATAGTTGAAATATTAATAGCAAAATAAAACAATTAAATCATCGCGTCTTTTTTAGCGTCGTGTCCAAGTACTGGCGTTCGCGTCGTTCGTTTAAATAATTGAAAATCTGCGAGTTATTTTTTGTAATCAAGTAATTTATAAACTAGTATTTATATACCAAAGTGTTTTAAAGTGATAAGTGAACATTAGTGTGGAATTTTCAATTTTTTTTTTTAGTGAGTAATTAGTGTAAAAATAATTTTTATTTAGATTTTTTTATGCCGACATTTTGAAATTTTTTTTTTTTAAATTGTGACTCGTGTTTTATAAGTGATTGTGATTTATAATTAGTATCAGTGTATTTTATTGTGAATAATTATTTAAATTTTGTTGCTGAGTGAAGCTCGAATTCATCACGAAGCTACAAAAAGTAAGTTTTTGTTTTTCTTATAAAAAATAATTAATTATTGATTTTTTATCATCTGGAAATTATTTATTACTTATAATTATTTACTTGAAGTATTAATTATAATTATAACTTTTTTTTCGCCAATATTGCGAACTCAATTTTTGGCGCCAAAAGTAATGTACTTTTGAATAATAAATAATTCGTTCGAATTTTTGAATTGCAAAAAAAATGGCGAACAATCACAAACTAAGTTTAATAATATTTTTATTAAAATACATAAATACATTTAAAAAAATTAATTTCGAGTAATCCACAGCATCACAATGCAAAATTCTTTACTTTTTGTTGAATTTAAGAAACGATTAGTTTTAGTGTAACAAATTTTTAAGTTGGATTAAACTAAAAGCCAAAAGTTTTTGTTTTACATTATAAACGGACTTCGAAATAGGTCACAATCTCAAGTCCAATTATTTAAAAATTACGAGCCATTAGATGAGAATCTGAGAGTAATTTTGGAATTTTTTAAGCTAAAAGTATCATGAATGTGAATGTAGCAGATATCAGACAAAGTTGACATTATTATTAATAAATAGAGTAAATAATTAATAAAATTAAATTTAAAAAAAATACGCTTTTAGAAAAAAATTTTGAAATTAATAAGTGCATTTTTTATAAATATTATTTTTTAAATTATTTACTCTATTTATTTATAATTTTAAATTTGTCTATTGTCGGCTACATTTACACTTATAAAGTATCCAGATGAATATAAAATATTAATAACTCAGATTATTTACTTCCATTAGTCAATGAGGATGACCTCAAAATTTTATTTTATTGAAAACTCAATTTTCGAATATTCTTCTGCAAAAAATAAATCCCCCTTTTGTTTAAATTTCAAGTCTTCTCAGCGGAAAGTTCAAAAAAAAATTATAGATTAAAATTTTTCTATAAATATTTTTCAAGGCTGGTCGTCCTGTTCCTGAAGATAAATTTTTCTTATAGAAATTAATGTAAAATAAATTCACATTCGTTCAAAATAAATCCAAACAATTTTAACTCGATGTTTAAAAGCCACAAAAAAATATTCACTAGCTTAGATGGGCTAACGTGCTCCGGTCTGCTTGTGATAATGTTTTTTTTTAAATCCCATACATTTTTACTGAAAACATTTTAAAAGTAACATCAGATTTGTATATGTCGAGAGTTCGTTCTGTCAATTGTAGTTCACTGCAGTCAGATCAGTCTTTGGTGCCGCAGTCTTCTAGTTATGCTGATAATAAGTATTCAGTGACGGAATACTCAGCAGACAAGTGTAACTGGTACGTGATCTGGCAAAAGTATTAGGGAAATGCGCTTAGTAAGCATCGAACTTTCTATTATTATCTCAATCAGATTAAAGATGAACTTTTTACAAAAATTCAAAGTATATAATCAACAGCAAGCTTAGAATTATTGACCTGTAAGGTTAGAATACTTTAGATAGGAGTTGCAAAGTATCTAGCTTCAGCTATGACATTACTTTCCAGTTCAGAAGGCAAATCAACATCTTTAAATTCCCATTCAGCTCCACTTTCTTCACCATCTACCTCTACTTCAACACCGTCCATTACTTTTTCAATGTCAATATCTGACTTCGTTTTTACTTCAATCTCTGAAAACTCCACTCCAGGGTCTTCAATTTCGATGGCAGCCAAAGAACGGTAGATTTTACTTTTACTTTACGATATCATTAAACATTCGAATAAGTTATCAGTGGCTTTAGATTGATCACAACTCCACGGCTACAGAAAAATTTAGGTTTGAAAATTTCTTCAAGCTGAAAAAAAAGTTAAATGTTTTAGAGTTAAACCATACACTCAGAAAATTAAATGATAGGAATTATCATCTAGTAATGGTAAAATTTTTACAATCAATCCGATAGTAGTGAATATTATCTAGATGATTGTTATAATCATCTGAATCGTAATACTATCAATTACAATCCCTGATAGTAACTGTGATCATCCTGATATTATTATCTCAATTAAAAAAAATTATAACACCAACTATCTTTGCATTTAAAAACTTTCGAATCATTCTAGATGATTGGAATTAAAAATTTAGGATAATAAACATAACTACTTAATTTTCTAAGTGTAAGGTCAATCATTCGTCGCAATTTTTAGCTCTTCGAACCCAAAAAACTTCTTCGTCAAAAAAATAAATAAATTTCGAGACAGTTTGAGACTTAGCTGTGATTAAATTTTGAGGCAAATCGATCTGGTAGTTTACGAGCATTCGTCATCAGAGGAAAATTTGATTTTCGAAAATTCAACCGAAACCAATAACTTTTTTTTTCAAAATTTTCCATTTTCATAGAGGAGCTTAAAAAACACTAATCTAAAACAACCTAATTAACAAAAAACTTAAACGTTTCATATATATATATCTATAAATGATACATAGATACTCGAAAACCTTAATACACGTTTTATCTTAAAAGCCGCAAGAATACAAGGATAAGTGAGATTGAAAGATTTAATTTTTCAGTATGATGCGCTCGCGCACCCTCGTACTCTTTATTCGAAAGTTCTTCGTACAGTTGCACTCTTGACAGAGGAGCACCAGTATAACATCTCTTGTATACGTGTAATATAAGGACAGTTGAATAAAGTAGACGAGGACACATTGGAACGACCTAGTGTATTGTAAAGCTAGGTCGTGGTCGGGTTGGGAGCAACTCAAACTCAGTATTCCTGTTCAGCTATAATGCTATACACAACACCGGGTATACCCCAGAACAAGTACCAATTCTAGGGTGGGGTACTCACTAATCTATTCCATACAATACAATAGAATACTATCCATATATATATGTTGATTTATTTGAACACATATATTTATAGTATTTAGTAGAAGAGAAGAGACCAGTTTGATAGAATCTTTCTCTATTGGTCTAAAATTCTACCCTACAACCCTATACTTCTCATCACATCTCTACTGGAACGGTTTCGGATTCATTCGGGGTGTATTCGTGTGTCCTCGCGGCATACTACGTTACGATAAACGCGCGCTACTCTACTCTACTACACTACATACGCTACAGACTGTATACTACATACTACACTAGTACCCTGAGTTTAAAGTAGACGTATAGTGTAGAGGTAACCCCGAACCGACTGCCGACCCGATGATGATAGAGATGGAAAACAGGTCACACGCCCTATCTCAAAATTCTCTAGCTCGTTCTCTCACACTTGCTACCCTACTTATTCTACCAGGATATTCGGCAAACAGGGATCTGGGTACTAACTGTACTGCCAAAGCTTAAAGTTCATACGGGGCCAAAGCCTCGCCCACACTTATATTTACCAGTTAAGCCTATTATAGAAACCTTAAACCTTAACCCTTTAGTCCCATCAAACAAGTAATAGATCATTCTTATAATATACTTTATGGTTATATTTTTTTATTTTACTCTTTTAACGTAACTACTTCACCGGGGCTTTACGAGAGTAAAGAGTGACACTGATGTCTTATAGAAAGAATAAAAATTTTTCCAAGACATTACTTTCGCCACATGAACTATAAAAACGTGTAACGAATTTCTTACTTCGTTTTTTATGCCTCATTTTCTTTAAATTATTATATTTTTTTTTTTTATGTGAATCAAGATATGAAAATAAAAATATATCTATAATGATATCAATTATCAATACATCTGTTTAGATTTATTTAGATCTCAGTTATAAAATTTTTTCGGAATAAAAATAACTTCGATCTGACGAGGTCTAATTTTTTGGAATATTTATTTTTAGTAAGGTCCTGAAACCCCTCGGCTGCCCAATTTCAAAATACAGTAACTGACAGCAATAAAATTTTTGAAATATGTACTGAATCATGTCCACAAGACCTCACTGGAACTAAAAATACTAAAAAATTGATTTTTAAAAATTTTTCCTTTAATGTGTTTTGAAATTGGGCAGCCGCCCCTTCGAAATTGGAATTTGAAATTTTCATAACGCAGTAATTGGCTTTTTTTTTAGCGTTGACCTACGCAGATCTAGGGGAGGGAGGGGCAAAAGGGTACTTAAGGAAATATCAAGTTTGCGAGGACTCAAATACACTAAATCTTTTTTGTTTTGATGAAATTCAAAGTAAATAGAAAAACTTTCAGTTACCGTTGAAAAATAAAATTTTCATTTTTGCGGGCAAAATGGGGGGGTACCCCTTAAAAAAGGTAAAAACAAAAAAATTCTGGATTTTAAATGAAAGTTAAATTTTTTTGCAAGGAATTCACATAAAGAAAAATTATATTTTACATGATTATTGGATACAAAAGAAGAAAAACAAATTTTTAATAGTTTTTATCATAAAATAAACGTCATTAATATTTTTCAACTGACAATCGATTTTTTAAAAAGTTTAATAAAAACAATTCAAAATAACGTTCAAATATATTTACAAAAGTGATTTTGAAATGTTTAAAAACTATTTAAAATATGAAATTTTTTTTTATAAAATTTTCGGGGTACCCCGTTTTGCCTACCCTACCCCCTTTTGCCCCCCCCCCCCCTTCCTCTATAATTCTAAACAATGAAAGAATTAAAATTACGTAGTTTTAAGTACAATACAGGACTTAGATCTGAATTATTTTTTCTCGGGTATAATACAAAAATTTAGGGTAATAATTGTAAGGATTTATTTGAAAATGGAAAACACCAGGGGAAATTTTAGTCACGTGAATTTGAAATGTGAGGCAGGTGTGTAAAAAAATCATATTTACGTTCTCGTATCATATAAATATATATCTCATATCGGCATATATTGTTATTTTATCCCTAGTTGTATTTTTTTATTTCAAATTTTTTCAGAGATGAGAATTGGAGGCATTTTATTATAGAATATAAAGTCTTAAGTTATTACATCGATTTTTTTATGTATGCTTGTTAATAGATATATATGATATACATGTGTATGTAAAAAAAACTTTATAATAATTTTGAGTTAAAGCTCACACATTTTTTTTTTGTTTTTTATAGGGTTATATTTTTATATATATGAAAGTTATAAAAATATAAGGCTCATAAATTGCGTGACTAGTTTTTCATCGCTTAAAAGATTTGACATATTTTTTTAGTATGCGAAAAAAAAATTAAGATAAATTTTTTTATTCCATATTCCAAAATTGTAACTTATGATAACAATTAAATGTAGGGAAGTTAAATTACATTCTAAAATAAAAATGCGGATTTAATTATCTCCTTGGTATAAAAAATTAATTGGTATTCCATTTCAATGATACAAAATGCACCATACAAAGAACTTACTATATTTTAAAAATTCTTCATTTAAATACCCCGAGGGAGATTAATTAATTATAACATTTAATACATTGGGTTGGAAAACAAACAAACAACTAAAATAAATTATGTCATGTGTCACGAATTTCAGCTCGATGCTTTAATACTTTATAATGAATAATAGTATTAATTGTTTTTTATTTAACAATTAAATGAAATGACAAAAAATTTATATTCATCTTATATTAAGATAACCTGACATCTATTTTACTAACTAGTACAAAATAATTCATATAACCCCTATTAGAAATTTTTTTAATTTATGACTTTATTTTTAATATAAATGAAACTTCACTGTAAAAAATTTTCGAAGTAAACGCGGATGAATATGAAGTGAACATGGAGTGGATCACTTTTTATTTATTGACTCCCCTTCGAAGTGAATTTCGCTCCGAAAGGAAGTTCTGGAAAATATTAATTATAAAAAAATGACTAATTCATAGTGAGGTCAGGTCTTCTATATTTTGAAATTTTTATTGTGTATAAAAATAATTACGAGCTCTCTTTCCATATATTCACGCGAAATAATTTTAAAAAATTATAAGCAGCTGATAAATGAAAACTATCGCGCTTATGATGAAGTTAAAGAAATATACTTTTTATTTTCCATCATTATAATATAATTCCACTGAGTCACAAATTGTCGTATGACAATTACATCAACCATACCTCGAAATAACATTTAATATTTTACCGAAACATAAAATATTCTCATAAAAACTATGTCACTATAATTATTAAATTATTTAATATTTTCACTACGTATTATATGAAATTATAATTTAGTGAGCTACTAAAACATTTTATATATTAAAATTATTATGTTTTATGTTTTGTTATTAATACCTACACTGTAAAAAATTACCCCCCAAAAAATGAGTAAATAATAAATTAATCCACTTATCATTCAGTCCACGTCTACTTCGCAAATTTTTCACAGTGTATAGAAATTTCCAACATCATATACAAAAATTGCATCCAAAATAACTTTAATGTCTATAACACTTTAGATGACCTCTCACAAATTTAGTCGGAAAAAAACTGTCCATTTATTTATTTTTTTTATTTTCTATCCATTGAATCGATAAATCGTTACGTAACTAAAGGATTTCAAAGTCCTCTCAATCTCGGCGCACTTTAAAGTCTCAAAAGTACTTTATATATACAATACACTATTTTTCTTTGTAGCCGGCTGATCAAACTTTTGTGTTTAGTTCAATTGTACTAGTTTTTATTGAGCTAGTACAATCGGGCGTGTTGTTAGAGTCTGACAAAAACAAAATAAAATAACAAAACTAACTAGTTGGAGCAGATAAATAAATTGGAATGTCGGCTAATAATAATATTACACGGAGAGAAATTTATGGTAACAATTACAATCTATTATGGGAATGTTTCCCATAATGCATGGTAACCGGTTTTTTTGAAACGTTGATTATAGGAACGGCACCCATATATATTATGATAACAATTACGATAATATTATGGTAACGGTTACCGTAATATATGGTAACCATTACCACAATTCTTCCACATGCGATATGGGAACTGTTACCATAATGATGGGAATTGCTCCCATACTTATTAGAACTGTTACCGTACTCATGGGAACTGTTCCCATACTTATGGGAATTGTTCTCATACTTATGGGAACTTTTTGCAGAAAGTATGGGCCTATATCCCATAATTCCAAGTAATCATTACCATAACGGTATGGAATGATATTTCATAAACGTATTAAGAACGGTTACCATAAATTTCTCTTCGTGTACAATCTACATATTTACAATTCTCATATATTTTTAATCATAAATTAATTGCTTCAGTTTATTATCTAACTAAGCGTGGTTTTACGCAACGAAGTATTAAAGTTTTGAATTTTTTAATGTTGTTCGAACGCATGTATATGGAAATTTGTGAGATTGAACTATTTTAACAATTATTGTTTTTTTTTTTTAATACGTTTATTTTTGATCGCGTGAAATATGATCGTCGATAATGCATCAGTACATTAGTACAGTAGGCGATAAAGCAATTTACCATGAGAGTCACTGCTCGTGCTCCGGGTGATTTTTAATTCGTCGATAATAACATCAGGGAGAAAAAAAATTGAAAGCTATTAGAATCGAGCTGTTCGAAAGTTCGTTAATACTTTTTTTTCTATTATCTTTATTTTTTATTAATTTTTTGTTACAATTAAGATCGTTGGCTATTGCATATTAAAAGAATAAAGCTGATTAAATTAAATAGTCAATTTTATTCTTCGTCGATTAAAGCAGTTTTAGGGGCCAAAAGATGTAACAGGTCCAGGGTAAAAAAAAAAATAACTTGATTTTGGCGTAATTTTAAAAATTGAAAATAATGCAAGTCTAGCAAGACAAGAGCCAGTCAAGTATAAGTTATTTTTTTAAAATGAAAAACACATTTATTTGACATGCTTTTGACTAAGTTGTCTCACACAGTACCGATTTACGGCAATTAAGTAAAATTATCACAGTAGAAAAAGGATTCGACAAAATCAACACATATCGGGTGTAAGATGAACGTTTTACACCTATTTACATGTTATTTTAACATGTCGTAAGTGTCGAAAAAGTAACACGCGTATATGTTAAAAGTAACGAATTTTCCAAGAATTCTTTTGTGATGTTCGAGATTATTTTTAAGATATTTTGTGTGTTGATTTGACAGTAACATATAAAAAGTGTTACTTTCGTATAAAATAAAATTTTTTGTGTGTTAAAAAATCAATCGATTGCGACACACTGATAAAAGTATTTATTTGAGTCAAATAAATATTTATTAATAGTTAATAAATGGCTTATTTGAATAGAAAGAAATGACACATGAAGTTAATTAAGTAAGGTTATGACAAATAATTTATAGGACTGTTTAATTTTATTTTTTTAAAGAAAATAATACACACAATTAATGTTAATTAAAGATAAAAATTATTCTACAAAAGATATAAAAAAAATGAAATATTATAATAAATTTTTACTAACAATCACACTCATTCTATTCAAGGTTATAACCTTAACTTCATGTGTTATTTCTTTCTATTCAAATAAGCAATTTATTAACTATTAAGAAATGGCTTATTTGGCTCAAATAAATACTTCTATCAGTTAAAAAAAATTAATACTGTGTGTTCGTTTTTTACTGTGTAAAGTCACGTTGTCTTGGATTTGACTTAGTTGACTCAAATTTAAATCATTTAAATCAAATCCAAGTCAACGTGATGTTAACTTGACTTCGTTGACTTCAACTTTTAAGTTAAAAAAGTCATATTGAAGTTAAAAAAAAGTAAGTATAGCCAAAATCTAGTTAACTAAGTCAAATGGAAATTAAATAAATCAAGAAAGTCAAAATCAAGTTATTTTTTCGACTCGGGGGTACACAATTGAAAATTTTATGTTCTTGTGTATAAAAATTCAATGGTTAAATATTTAGTGTCAATTATTTGACACCATCGAGTGTAAATTTAACTAAAGTTGAATGTGTTATCTGATCTCAACAAGTTTTAAACCTGTATTATTGTTTGACACAAGTATCATGTGTTAAATTAACACTAAAAATTGAGTGGACCATTTGGGACATGTGATTTGTGTTAAATTTAACACAAATTTTTCAACTGTGTACCCATGAAAATTACAATAGTAAACTAAACTGACGAATTTTAGTACTTATCTACCGCACCTTCACCTCGCAATAATTTTTCACTACTCCGGGTCATTGGAAGGTGTAAATTTTCCCTTTTTGAAAGAAAAGAATAGAAGTTAATCTAAAAATTCGCCTCAATTTGTTCAAAATATAAAATTTTATATTTATAAAAAACTTGTACACTTGTGAAAATTATTATGCTGTGATATTACAGTTTAAAAAAACTTATGAGTGAGAAAGAAAAATATAACAAGAGAGAATATAAGAGTGTATATTATAGTGCCTGAAGAGTTTGGTATCTTTTCCACCTCATCTTTCGCATTTTTAGCGCGTATCCCTTGTGCCGTAGGAGTGAAAACGATCAGATATATATATTTTTTTATCGTTCGGTAAAATGAATGACGTCGATAACGGGAACGACATCGTGTCTCTAGGATGAGTGTAAAATCAAAGTAGAAAAAAATAGGATTACGCAAAAAATGATAATAGAAAAATGGAGAAAAAAATCACTAAGGCTGAACTTTCATTGAAACTCCAGGGATTTGAATTGTTTAATAAATACATTTGAACACAAAAGATATTTTTTTAAATTTTTTGTTGTTAAATAATTGAATTTAAACTTTATATATATTAATTAATTGAATTTGAATAAATTTTAGACTGTGAAGTAGAAGTGAATATCCAATTTTTAATAATGAAACAGTTACTTTGACTGGTACATCCAATTAATTAATTTATTACTATTACTAATTACAACATTTCATTGTCCATTAAAATTTAATAATACTTACTAACAAACATGGACTGAATATATAAATCCAACCAGAATCTACCTCACTATTCCGTTGTTAGTTTTAGAGCTTAATAAACTTCCAATAAAGGGCGTAATATTGCAATTAGTGATGGCGGACAATCGAGTCAATATTTCGACCATTAAAAAATTAAATTTTCCACCCTAAATAATTCTGTCTTTTTTTTTATTTATCAATTTTTGTAATTAAAAATCTATAATTTTTTTATTTTCTTAATAAGCAGTCAGTATCAATATTTCAGCCATCGAAAAATATTTCAAATGTGAGGTAAAACGGGCATCCCTAAAAAATTTAGATTAATTTTTTCTCAACTTTACTCACTAAAACAAGTAAGCCTTCAAAAAAGAAACTTTTTAAATTATTTCTAAAAATTTAGTTTACTTTCTCTTCCTTGATAAATGTAATCCTTACATGTAATTACAAAAATTCTAATAACTGCTAAAATAAAAATTCATATGGCAGATTTTACATTTTAAAAATTTTTTTTATCATGTTCAGGTGGCTCGTCGCCCTTTGATGTCCGCGTTGCCTTGCAAACAATTCAAATAAAAATTCCGAAATCCGATTTACCCTTTAGAATCTTTGCTCACCACAAATTCTTAAAGGCTCGTTTTACCCCTCCCTTTTTCTTACCTTAATCTGGCATTTAAGAAGCCAACAAAAGCTTAAGATCAACCCATAAATTTAAAAAAAATTACTATAGAATAATTCTTTTGCACTCATCTTACACTGTAAAAAATCCGCAGTGAATCCGGATTTAATTAAAATCCAAATTCACTCCACCACTCGGAGTTCCGGAGTTTTAAAAAAAATCACTCCGCATGCCGAGTGAATTGGGGTTTTTTTTTAGCAAAGTGACCTCGGAGTGACGCGGATTTAATTTTACTCTCAATTCACTCCGGTCCGGAGTTTTAATATTTAAATGAATATAATTAATTTATATTAAACTGTTAAACAACTCGCGTGTGCGAGTGTGTGTGTGCGTGCGTGTGTTCGAATATGTGCGTGTGTGTGTCCGAATATGTGTGTGCGTGTGTACGAGAGTTTTTAGTTCGATTTTATTTAGTGGAGTTATTTTTTATTAATAAAATTTTCAAAACTCCTCTCCGGAGTGAATTTCACTCCGAGGGGAGTGAATAATTAAAAATTCATTCACTCCGCATTCACTCCGCGAATTTTTTACAGTGTATCAGTATTTATTTATTTAATACAATTCAAATATAATTTTACTATGAACTAGCTGATTAAAAGGACATAGTTCATAAAAAGAACATATATATTAATATAAGAAAAAAAAATTTTTTTTCTCTAAACGTATGACCTACAATGTTTGAATAAAACCGTCTGACCAATTGTATACCCGTTCCACTTATTTTACTACTTGGCAGTATAGTATATACATATATACTGTCGCCTGAAATTAGCTATAACGGTTATATGTAACGCTTAACTCACTATTACAGTAGTATCTTAACACCCTCGGGGATGTTACTATAAAGGTCAGGTGTCCCACGATGATATGAGATCTAGAATATCAAGATAACAGACAATTTACAATTTAATCCAATCTACATTATGTTATATATTTTCCATTAGCAAAATTTATCCTTTACTTTCTGGCTTGAAGCTTTGAGTTTTCAGCTTCCAGATGCAACTTAAGAAATAACTGGGGGTGGATAACGAGATGTAGGCGAAGCTCAGGCTGACCGAGTAGAAGGCCATGACGAGAAGAGGGGCTGAATTTAGATAGAGAAGGGGTGGCTGTGTTGCGGGCTGCTGCGGCTCGGGCGCGACAGTCCACCCTCAGCCATCGCACCAACTTACTCGCATTCGCGCATCATTCTTATTCATATATATATTAAAATATATACTCATATATTCATTATTAAACTCGCTTATGTTTACGATAAATCCCGCTAAGCTTTTAAATGCTCGTAAATTCTTCAATTGTGATATTTAAGTTCTTTGTATGTTTCGTTACAGTGAAGTGATTAATAAGTGATTTTAATAACACTGACAATAACAATAATAAATTAGTTATTGTTTATTTTAATTCAAGTGAGTACATGGATTTGTAATTCTTTAAATATGTCGAGAGTTTTATTATTAATAGTAAGTTACCAAAGTGTTTACTTCTGAAATATGACAGAATAATTAAGTATTGAGTGAGTTAATTAACGTCGGAAAATAAATTTATAAAAGTTTTTATTCACCCCACCCGAAATATTATTCTTACTCTCTAACTTGTTCGGAATTTTCTGATGTTGAACAATTTCTTTTTTTTAAATAGATTCTGCTGGAATTAAAAACAAATATTAGATGACTTTTTCTTAACAGATTCAAAAAAATTGTGTGTCGTCATATACTGGGGTAACTCAAAAAAATTTTGTTTTTTCTTACTTTTACTCTCGCGCTTCAAAAAAAGATAGTAAAAAAAATACTTAGAAAATAAATGATCTGAAAATTTCACTTGGAAATATATTCGTAGAAAAAATATAAAATATTGGAAACTCATGAAATTTCAAAATTCTTCAGCGATCTCATAAAATTCATATTTGAATGTAAAATTTTTAGATCACTTTTTATTTGTACAGTAATTTTTGCCGTAGCAAAAAAAAGTTTTTAAAAAAGAGAAACTCGATTTTTTTTTTGTAAATTCTTTGAGACTAGCAAAAATATGGGGTGAGTTAGTCAGCCCAAATAGTACAAGCATTTCAAAATTTTGACCAAAAAAATTTTCGTATTTATTTTCGACAAAAAAAGCTGATTTATAATAAAATTTAAAATTTCTTTCAATTTTTCATACGAGCATTTTTAAATGTTTTTTTTTTTGTCAAAATTCTGAATAGTCAGTACTCGGGGTGATCGACCAACTTCATACTTTTTCTAGACTAATTATTTACACTTTCAAAAAAATATTTTTGTTCATATGTTGCCCCACATTTTTATAAAAAAATGTAGTGTCTCATTTCACCCCACTCTTTATAATATATATGTATAGAAAATAGTTAGGAAAAATAGTAGTTGTATAAAAGCACAATTTTTGCTTCATGAATTTTTAAACGGATGTTAAATTGCGAAGAGCTGGAGTATAACGGCTTCAGTGAGTTTCAAAAGAACCTTAATGTATACTTTTCTGGATCAAACAAAGTATCTATATGGAAATTAACACTCGTTTGTAGTAATTTTATAATAACTGTTTTATTGCGAAACGAGATGGGAATAATTTGAGTATTTTTTTCATGCACCAATGGGTTTTCATATATAGTGACATTATTTATTTTTTTACTTCTTCCTTTACCTCTCGTTATTTTTATATTTTAAATTGAAAGAATTTTAAAAATTCCATCACATAAAATAAAAATAAAAGACTAGTTTGTCCATCACTTGGCTCTCTCTCTTTATTTTACATTTTTATCATGTATAACTTTTATTTACTTTCGTTCTTGAGAATATAAAAATATATTTTACAACTTTTTTTTTCGTATCATTGGAATTTTTTTAAGTTTTTGTATATTGTTAGTTTATCATTTATATGCATGAGTTTTAATGTACCTTTATTTTTTATTTTTTAAATATTTGCATACTACTTTTTTGCATATAAATTTTATTTTATATTTCTTTATAAAAATAACTGTCTATTTTTTTAACAAACGACCACCGAATTTCACTTGGAAGAATTAAAAAATTTTATTTGTTGGTTCTATTCTATTATTTGTCAAAAAAAAATTACTTAGAGTGATTCTGGATAAATTCATTTTATTAAATTGGTTTTTTTGCAATTATCTTTTAATAAGTTCATGTGCTCAGAAATTATTTTTTAAAAAATTTTTATTTTATATTAGCATTCGAATTTACAGTTCATGTGAATTTATCCCTAAATTATCCTAACAAAGGAAATCCTATAAATTGTTTTGTTGTTTGGATTCTTCATTTTACCCGAAATTTTTTTTAGGAATCATAGACTTGAAAAAAAAATATAAAAATATATTTTTTACAAAATTTATATCTAGTATACTAATTTTTCATTTTATTATTTACCACTTATTCGATATACGTATATAATAAATTAATTTATAATAACGAATAAAGAACATTTTATATTAATTATTAGTCAATGGACAGAATTTATAAAATAAGAGTTAAAAGTTTTCGGTATTTTTATGAGCAAAAAATCAGTATCTAGGATACTAATTTTTCATTTTATTATTTACCACTTATTCGATTTATCTATATTGTAAATTAATTTATAATGATGAATAAATGATATTTTAAGCTAATAATTGATCAGTGATATCGAATTTATAAAATAAATGTTAGTAACTTTTGCAATTTTTCGGCTGGAAAAATCAGTATCTAAGATAGCAATTCTTAATTTGACCAATCATTACTTTTGAATAGATGTATGCCATAAATTAATTAATTTTCACTAATAAGTCACGTATTATACCTAAAAGTAATAATATTTACTTACTTTTTGAAATAATTGATAGTAGTTTTTAGGAATCTACAAAAATTAGTAAACTACTTTGCATTAAGTACATAATAGTACTAATTATTGATAACAGATTCTACTTTTTACTATTATTTATTAATTTTTAATATTCTGTTTTTTCCGTGTACTAAATTTCATTATTAAGAAACCCGAGATAAAGTTAAATTTTTTCTATCTAAAATTTAATCCACTCTCTAAAAATGAATGGGGCAAGTTTGCCACCTCGAGCAACGTGACCACCACCAAAATTTTTTTTTCAGCTCATTTTATTAAAATTTTTTTTTATTATACTTTATCTATTTTCTGATTACTCACTAAAAAAAAAAATATTTTTTCATTCTATAAAAATTTTCCCCCACTCCCCGTGGCCAACTTACCCCCCTCACCTTTTAGACCTCGTAAATTAAAATTTATTTATGAAAAAAAATTTACAACTTTTGAAATAGTGTCATCTTGCCCCGAATTTTTTTTTTTCTTTTTCATATTCAATATTTTTTTCTCTCATATTTTGCCCGCCCTGTCTCTACCATAATATTTTTATTTTTCCATTTCACTATATAAAAATATTATTATATTTATACGCAAACTTTATCATCTCATTTTAATTTCTCTTCATATCAAAATTATTTTTAATCCTGGTACTTTTATGCAAAACTTCAAACTTGATAAATTTTTTTTTTTTTTTTTTCAAATTATCGCACACAACTTGACGCTTCTCATTATACCTTAAAAATTTATTTCATACTATACTCGCTAAAAACTTTTACTATTATAATTTCTCAGCTTAATAAAATGATATTAAAACATAAAATTGGTTGAATGTATTCAAGTCTTGGCGATGATTACGTCTTCTTAGTAAGATAAGACGCAAACTCCTCGAGGCTACAACCAGCATCTTTTTTGTTTTTTAATGCAAAGAAACGCGTGGCGTAAAAAAATGTGAGAAAATGCGGAACGGCAAAGAGAGTAGAGCTTAAGATGCCTGTGGACGAATAAAGAAGACCCGAATTGTTTATTAGCATAAGAAAAAAAAAAAAAAAAAACATGATAACAAGCATAGCAATTAAAGTTTAGTACGTTCAGTAATGAGGTAGAACGTGATTCGTACCGCAATATTGTGTCGTTCAGTTACACGGTGCGAGACAAAAGTTTGTAGGGATGAATTGTAGGTAGAATAAAACAGAAAGTACAGTCTTGTTTGTGACATAATAATACATACTAAACAAAAATTATCTTCTCGCGCTAGGTAGGTGGGTGTGTTTCGAATATTTAACTCTGTATGTACTTTTGCTACCAATGTATGCTTTGCAATATGAAGAATAACTTTTACTTCATTGAAACCGTAACTTTTTAAATGATTTTGCATAATGAAAATGGATTATAGAAATTTTAAAGTTAAATGACATGTTTTGCAGACAGTAATTGACAAGTATATAAGAGAAAGGCGGGCAAAATGGGACTGTTAAGAAAATGATGGATTGTTGTGCATTTAAATACACGGAGAAAAATGTTGGTTCAAAACCTACTAATTTTTATTATGCTGTCGACGAAACTTGAAACAGGAAGGGAAGCATCCAAAAAATTATTATGCTCTTATAAAAAATTATTATGCTGTATCATAATACTTACTACGCACGAGACACTTATCGATAAGATTTAATAAAAATTACTTCCATACATTATAATAATTGTGATGCGGCATAATAATTTGTTATAAGAGCATAATAATTTTTTGGATGCTTCCCTTCCTGTTTCAAGTTTCGTCGACAGCATAATAAAAATTAGTAGGTTTTGAACCAACATTTTTCTCCGTGTACGATGCAACTAGTTTTTTTTGGTTTGACTTGAAGTAAAATCAAACGGCATACCCGGGTCAAAAATAAAACTTGATTTAGGCTTGGTTTACCAAGTCGAAATTTGGAGCCGTTTTTCAAGAGACAAACTCGACTTTTTTTTTTACGGAGTTATGAAATACATTGAGTTTTCGTCTTGGTTTAGACTTAACTGGCTTACTAAGTCACGATTTAAGACGAAAAAGTTGAAATCAAGTTGAAATTGACTTGGTTTAGACTTGATCGACTTAAAACATGAGGCGAAAAAGTCTAAATCAAGTCGATATTAATTTGATTTAAACTCATTCGACTTAAATTATAAGGCGAAAAAGTCAAAATTAAGGTGAAATAATTTTTGTATATTTAGGTGAGTAAATAACTTTTTTTCGACTTGGTTTAGCAAGTCTAAAGTAAGGTGAATGACTATCGTGCTCGAAATAAAGACGAATAAGTTGAAACTAAGACCAAAAAATACAAATAAGTTGAAATAAGTTCAAACTAAGATAAAAAAAGTTCAAAAAGTTGAAAAAAATTTAATTTAAGTCGAAAAAGTCGAGATCTTATTGAAAAATCGTCGGCAAATCCACAACTTCAAAAGAAAATAAGGTGAAGCGAGCCTGAATCAAGTTTTATTTTTGACCGGGGTAGCCGGATTAATATGGGAATTCTGTCCCCATGACTTTTTTGACTCATACTTAGGGGGTCGATTTGGTGTCGAATGAAAATAATTCACCTCAATTTTTAGCTCTTTAACTCAAACGGTATTCGAGAATTTCAAAAAAACCTGTTTTTTCGAAATTATTTTTATTTTTATAGTAAAATTCGGAATTAATCAATGATGATTTTTTTCCTAATTCTTACGAGTCCAAAATATGAAAAAATGATCGTGATTCTCAAACGGAAAGCCGATTTTTGACGGAGGAAAGAAAATTATAATCTTTTTTTTTTAGCCTTTTTGAAATATGTCAATCACCAAAATTCGTCAGAAAATGTCTTTTATACTCCTCTATACTCAAGAATTTTTTTGAATTTTTTGGAGTGGTGGAACAATTAAAAAAAAAATTAAAAACTCATTTTTTTCTTAAAATCCTGCGTTTTAACAACCTTATATTTTTTTTTAGTACAAATAAATACGTAGAAAATTTTTTTTTACCAAAAATATATCTTTGCAAAAGATAAACATAAAGAATCAGTAGCGTAAAGTAGTCAGAAGGGTTATTAATTTTTTCAAAAAACACTTGAAGGTAATACTTACATATTTTTTCATACTATTGGGAAATATTTTGAATTTTGATACAGAAAAGAAAAAAAATATAATAAAATAATTTTTTTACGTATTTACGTATTTTCATTCGACACCAAATCGACTCTCTAAGTATGAGTCAAAAAACCAATGGGGGCAGAATTCCCATATTAATCCAGATATACCCTTTTCAATTGCCGTAGAAAAAAATTTTTTACACCTAATTCACTGCATATTCATCCGTGCGTTTACTCCTCAATTTTTTTAGGGTAACTGTGAAAGTATAATTTTTAGATGTTTTGAAAATTTTAAATAATTAATCAATTTTGATGCTCACATCGTTGAACTTTTTTGAGACAATCCGAGGAGATTTGTGAAAATAATTATGAGACTAATTACGGCATATTATGACAAAATTTTCCAAAAGTTGAATTATGAGACCCATTACACTAGATAGATTTCGATGAAATTTACCTAAAGAGTACTGGCCTAGTATGGACTAGGACTGTAAATTTTTTGATTTTGATACGAAAATTTAATTTTGAATGAATTTCCTTTAGAAAATCAGTCGAATAAAAAAATTGAAAGTAAATTTACTGAAGTTTCAATGCAATATTATTTAGTATATTTATGTCATAAAATAATTGTAAACATAATAATTGATGATTTGAAGCCATTTCGAAAAAAAAATTGTGTGACCCCATTTCTATCTAGTTTTCTTTTTTTTTTTTTTATAATTAATGAATTCAGTATGAAATAGTAATGATTGAAGTGCAAAAGATAAACAAATTCACAGTACAGTTGAAAAATAAAAGTTTTATCAGACCATTTTATCTCAGAGCATCATATTATGTCGAATAAAAGAAATATATGAGAGAATATATTTTTGAAATTTAAAACAAAGAAGAATTCTCGAAATGAGTTACAATTGAAAAATTGAAATTTTACATTTTCTCTGATTTTTTTGTGTCCCGCAGCTTGCGGGAAATTCAAATATCATGGAGGCGCCTAGAGGTCTTATTTTATGTCGATTTCACATTAAATTTACCTACTCTATTTTTTTTATCGTGGAATTATTATTATTTTATTCTATATTCAGCATAGATATTCATCAGTTGACCTCCAATTTTTTTTTTTTTTTACTACAATATTTTTTGTATTATTTTAATAGTTATAAATTTTTATCGAAAACAGTTTTAATACGATAAATATTTAACTATATTCAATATGATTGTTTGGAATTCATAAAACATTTTAGCATGATGGAAAATATATAATAATTAATCTTTGAATTTACACCCGATAGCTGGTATTCAGTAATTTAATCTCTTAAAAAATGAAAATAAAATTTATATAACTGAGGGATTTTTATATTACGGTGAAACGAACTAGAGAAAGAATGCAAATAAAGTTATTTGAATAGACAAAAAATTGATTACCTTTTATTTCATATAAAATTGAAAATCTATTTGACCTAAATATTGTTTTTTAAATTAATTTTAACTTTTAGTGTAAAATAAAAAAATAAGAAATTATGTGACGAATTTCTGGAGTGAACGCGGATTAAAATCAGAGTGAAATTCACTCCAAAGATAAATTAATTTTAATATTAAAACTCCGGATTGAAGTAAATACGGAAATAAAATTGACATCACTTCGCTGAAAAAAAATTTTGTTCGAATTCCCGAACTCCGAATTCACTCCCGATTTTTTCAGTGTAATTGAGAATCAGTAATTTTAACATTTTTTTAACTACATAATTAAATTTAATGTTTATATTTAATAGTAATTATAATAAATTGTTATTAATAATAATTGATACGGGTCTACAAAAATATGGGGCAATTTGATCACCCTGAATAATACAGTCACTTTAATATTTTGAACCAAAAAAAAATTTTTATTTTTTCTATAGTAGCTCATATTTATTATAGCTCTTCCCCCATCCCCCCTGATTCTGTATAATAAATAACAAGTATTTAAAAAAAAATTCTTTTTTACTAAAAACATAACGGCGCTGCCCTAAATAGGCAACATACTTTTTTTTTCTAAAAACCGTGAATCAAAATTTTGTCTCAACAAATTTGTTTCGTTTTCACAATAGTGTCTTATTTTGCCCCAGAATTTACTAAATGAATTTGAATTTTTCAAAAATATTATTTTCACTAAAATTTAAAAAAAAATTCTAAAATTGTTAAAAAAATTAAAAATCAACCATAAAATAATAAACCGTACTTTGGATCAATACATTATTAATAAATATATATATATATATATATAAATAATAGAAGCATATAAAAATTACTACTATTAGGCTCAACAAAAAAATCAAATCGAAAAAATACATCGGCCACTTGGAAATTTTGTCGCCGACCCTCGAAATAATTTTTTGTTACAATGTATCAGTACAATATTAACAAATATAATATTTATTTTTTGTTTCAGATAAAAGGGAAATATATAAAAAAATAACTTTTTTTTATAAATATTTAAATGAATCGCAAGTCAAGAATGAAATGTAAAATTACATCAAGAACTCACGCATTAGCTGGATACATTTGAAAATGATTTTAAAAGTCTTATAAACATAAATAATTGCAGATATAAGTAACTAAAAAAAAAAAAAAATTCTACAATAAATATATATATATAGTATATTTTGTGAAGTAAAAATAATTAACAAAAATAATCATAATATTTTTTTACATTACAATAAAGTATAAAAATAATATAATAATAATATAGTTTGGAATAATAAATGTGAATTGAAGTGTAATAATAGATAGAAAAAAAAAAAGTATAAAAATTTGTGGTAGTAAGTGTTGAGTTATAAGTGAAGTTGGCATGTATTGTCTAAGCGTGGCATGCAAGTGCGGTGGTGGCGTTGGAGATAATGACACTGGGGAGAGATGAGTCTGGAGCTGGGATACGACAGGAGAAGAGGAAACGAACGAGTTGGAGTGGAACAAGAACAGAAGAGATACAGCCATGTCATGGGAGTCTGTCGCGTCCAAGCATTACCTTGGGTTTGTATCAACTTTCAACTAAACTATATCTATTAATCTTCTCTTATTACATAACTAATTTAATTACTTTTTTATAAAATTTTAATACAATTACTGTAATTCCCTTACATTCGGAAAAAATTGACTTGAAATTTTTTTTTGTTATTAAAAAAAGTCGGTGTCCAATTTGTATTCGAATTGAATGCATTGTAAAAAGAGCAGTGTTAAAAATGGACTCAATTTAACACCGCGCGGTGTTAAAATGAAATAACATCGGTTTAGGTGGTGTAAATTGGCGGTGTTAAATCGGCGTAAAAAAAAATTCCACGTATAGAAATTAGAAAAAAACAATGCATTACATATAAAAATATATAGAAATTTAATTAATATTATCTGGAGGAAATTTAAATTTTGCTGTTTACTTATTCAAATAATTATTTATGTTGTACGTAATTCATTTAAAAATTACACAATTTTACGCCCACTATTTCAATTAACAATAATTTAATTAATTAATACAAACACTGTTTAACTGTAGTGTTCGAGTAAGTAAAAATATTCACAAAGTCATATATTTTCAACACCCAAAAATATTTTAACACCGGGAAATTTTTTTAACACCGGTAAAGAATATTTACACCGACGGCAGTGTTATTTTAACACCGCTTTCGGTGTTGAAATTTAACACCGAAAATTTTAACACCTATACCACCCGGACTTACCCCGTTTTTTTTTTTTGTGTAGTCGTCAGTGTTTGAATTATTCGTAAGCCATCTATCCATTTTTAATTTTTAAGATTATTTTATAATTTTTTAAATTAATGAGTTCAAATTTGAGGTGTGCCGTCAACTGATCCCAACAATTTTATACCACGACAAGTGATCCCTACAAATTGATCCCACCGACATCTGATCTCATCAACAATTGATCGTCAATTGATTTTTATCAACAACTAATTTACATAATTTAACTTTTTATATTTACATCAGTGAACTTAAATTACTCATGTCATAGTAATCAATTAATAATTAATTATTTTATGAATTAGTCAGTAGGATTAGTTGTCTGTGGGATCAATTATCGTGTGATTACTTGTCGGGGATAAGTTGTCATGGAACCCAAATTTGAATTTTCGGTTCGAATTTAAAGAACTTAATTTTTAACTCACACGTGATAAATTCAACACAAAATTTTACAGTAATTTATGAGTAATTCGAATTTTTGGCACACTCCCATATAGAATATTTATAATTAACTTTTTTTTTTAACATAAATTTTAATTTCTTGATTTGTTTTATAAATTAAAAGAAAGTGGTTATAGTTAAGCATTAAAAAATAATTGGATCGAAAACAGTACTTTAAAGAATTAAAAATAAAAAAACGAAAAGGCGGAAATAATAAAAGAAATCTTTACACAGAAGAGTCAGAAGTAAAATCTCTGTAAATAAAACGAGCTGTCAGATCGTAAAAATGTATTTTATTTGTATGGATAAAAATACTATAAGCTAGGATTTTTCCGTTTAGTGACGTTGAAAAAGATGCAATGCGAATAGAAAAAAATAAAAAAAATTTTTATCTTCTTTTTTCCTGGTTACAGTCACTGAATTTTTTAAGGTAAAGGCTTGTGGGTAATAATAATAAGAAACTACTTCTGGGTAATTTGAAATTTTAAAAACAACCGGTAGTAATGTGGTTTATTAAATATTTCTGAAGCTGCAGTAGTCGCATTGCAGAGGCTTGAGAAAGACAGAATTGAAGAAAGAGGCTCGAACGTGATTCCATCCCCGTGTCCGGAATAGCCGATGCCACGAGTTGGAAACTCGGTCTCTGGGACATTGGCCAAGAATCCTTTATCTCATCTAGACATATCTGCTCTATATGTTTCTTGACAAAAACTTACGCGGTGAACAAGATGTCTTCAGCAATAATAGACAGCCGGAATTTAACCGAAATACTTTGGGAATTTTTTTTTTTTGTGACAAAATTTTTTAAACTTTTAAATTAAATTATTAAATGACACTTTTATGCCTTTTATGTTCACCAATTTACTTATTTCTTTTTTTTTAACAAACTTGAACTAAAAAAAAAAATTTATCACATCCTTAGACCCGATATTTATTTCTAGTAAAATTTTTTCTTCATTACAATGTCCTCTAGTAGGAGAAACCCCAAAAAGTCCTCAGAAATTTTTTTTTTTTATTTATAATCCACATGAGGATAGATGAGGATGACACTGTCCTTGTATTTTTATGAAAAGTGGCTCGTAACTTTGCTCCTGTTGGGAATAACTCGGTACAATATTAACGTTTTTTGTTCATAGCAATGTCCTCGAGTAGGAGGAACTGTAAAAAGTCCTTAGAAAAATTCTTCTTTTGACTTATGACGCTGAGTCAGGCCAGGGAAGATCAGCGGAAATGCTGCCCATGTATTTTTTTAGACAGAGGCCCGAAACTTTTCTCCTATTAGGAATAGCTCCACACAACACTAACTTTTTTTGTTCATTACGGTATCCTCGAGTAGGAGAAACCCCAAAAAGTACCGCGAAGATTCTTTTTTGACCTACGGCCTCGAGTCACGCGAGTCAAGGACAATATGCCGTCCATGTAAAATCATACGAGATGTGCCCTTTTTAAAATTAATTATTAAAGTAAATTTTTGAACTCCAAATCATCTGATCTTTACAATTGTTACAGTATTTTTAAATTAAAAATTATTTTTGTACCAAATAGTCTCATTTTTAAAAGTTTGTCATGTTAAATTTTTTTTTAAGTTGCTGGTAAAAATAATAAAATTTCAATTTTTAATTCTATAAAACATTACAATAACAATTCTTTTAATCAAAGTTTCCAATTTAATCATTTTCAAGTCTTATGTCAACATTGACTCCACTTCGCATTAGCAACAAATTATCTTACAAAAAATTTAAGAAAAGTTAATTTCAAATTTACTAAAAATTTATTATATAATAAACATAACTTTAAAAAAACTTTTTTTTTTTTAAACCAATTTAATTTTTATAAAAATAAAATAATTCAGAAATTAACTTATGAATTTTTTAATGTAATTAAAATTTAAAAAAATAATTAAAATTTAATATCGTTCTGGTAAGCTAAGGTGTGAAAATATACAGTAAGGTCGACTTAGAGAACTAGTCATCCGGAGAATCGGGTCGTGTCGAGCATACCACATTGTGGCAAGTTGTGATAATTTTGAATGCAAGAGCTCGATGCTCAACGATGGTACAGACGCGTCGGGCGTGTCAGTGGAATATCCATTGCATTGTGTTGAATCTCAAAGTTTCCATCCCTTTCTATTTTCATCAATATTTTACATTCTATCCCCTTTACTTCACTACAATACCAACTATGCATAGATATATATATAACACACAAATGTCGAGGGTTTTCCACAGTTCGTACATTGGTTTATGGTCAATAGAATTACGTTACAAGAAATTCCTTTCTCGTCAGAAACAAGAACAAACACGACCTACGTTATCGATTTATTTTTGTATCCATTAATTGTGTTTTACCATCGAGTTACTCTTTATTACCCAAACATTTTTTTAATTCCACCTGTTCCCATCGCAATCGTTAATTGTAACTGTACATCGATTTAATTGTTGATTTTATTTTTTAGGAGTTCTGGGAGTCATCAGTTGTCAGCAACGGCATTACTTGGCAGCCCAGATGATTGTGGATACGTTTATCAATTTGCTGAAGAGGATTATCAAAGCGAATATCAGAATGGAAGCACTGATAGTCAATATAAAACATCAGTCAGATCTGGTGTTGGAATATGGGAGTGTCTTATCGGCTGCAGACATCGACTGGATCAACAATTAGCAAGGAGACGTGTCAGTATAAAACACTTTGATAATTTTTTAATTCTAGAAAAAAAAAAATTCATACCTTCTAAAATCTTATTTTTTTAATCATTAGATCAAAGCTAAAAAAGGGTTGGAAAATATAATTTAGATCTTACGAAATCTAATTAGGTGACGCAGATCTTATTTTCTTAAGCTTAAGATCTACACTGATATTGTGTAGATCATAGATCTAAAATTTTTGTGAAATTAATTTTTTATAAGCCTCTGACAGTTCTAGGAAAATCTAAAATTTGAATTCTTAAAATTTGGTAAATTACGTAATTTTAACTTCGATCTTTACAAATCTAAATAAGGAAAAAAGGGATCTTCGAAGATCTTATTTATTTTTTTTCTAAGAGTAAATTAAAAAACTGTGAAAATGCAGACATTATAAAAAATTTTTTTCAAAAAATCAAATCTAAAATCCGCATGCATCTGAATAGATCTATTGATACAGAATAGATCTACGTTGATCTAATCAGATCGATAGATCTAAATTTTTTCTGGGTCATCATATTTTATCTGAATTTCCAGTCCGTAAATGAGTATCCATAAAATACGTGCCCCGAAATCAAAAGTTATGAATCATCAAATTGTTAGCAAATATATATATTTATTACTCGCATGATATTGGCTATGATATTTAGACATATGACCCATTTTCCCGATCAAATTCGAAGTCATGATGAAAAAGTTTTAAATTATAGTTATATTTTATTTTTTTTTTTTAACGCATTGAATTTTTATTCTCTTCCCGAGTAAAATTTCATTGCTCAATGAATATAAATATAAGGAACAAACATCGAAATCATAAAAGTTAAAATAAATCTATACATCGAGGCGTGAAAAAAAAATACATCCAAACTGTTAGAAGGTTTGAATAGTGTTGCCAATAACAGACCGATAAAATGCTCGATTGGAGAGTGTTCCATGCTAGTTTTCATGCTCTGTACAACTTTATTTTACCCAAGAGAGGCCGTAAAACAATTCGATAAATTTTTTGCTTTCTTCCTTAACTAAATTTTCCGATATAAATATTTTCTTTATCAATAATCATAATTACCAAAGTAAATAACTAATAAAAGTATCTTGTAAATAATATATTTGGTATTCAAAATTTCAAATATTTAGTCATGTATAATTTATACTTTAAAGTACCAGGATAATATATTTTTCCGAAGCGGGAAAATGTAAATGACGAGATAAGTTGGTATAAAAAGTTTATTGTAAAGTCATCTTTCTTATTCTTATTCTTATTTTTAAACTTTGGGAGGATTTAAAATTTAATCAAGTTTTTTTACCATCAATCTATACTACTAAACGTAAAGCCAATCGATTCTTACTTTTATTTGGACTTTTTTCCCTTTACGGGATGAGCTGAATGTAAAAAAAATTTCCAGTAAAAAAAAAACGATATAGGTTACTCTCGAGGGAGATCCTGCGGCTTCTGCAAATGGCAGGCACTTTTTGTATCCCCACTTTCGGAGTTTTATATTTTTCTCTTTACTAAGATTAATCTTAAATCAATATATACCTTTTTAAATAAAATCATTAACAATTTGATAATATTTGTTCTATAAAAACAATAAAATTGTTTTTTTTGTCAGTAGAGATAAATTGTTTTATTATTATCGTTTTGATGAAAGACTCGAGTTACTAAATGGGTGGAGAAAAATAAAATACTGAAAGATGGGATATAAATTTTTCGAGGGATAGATCAGTTGGTTTAGTCAGACTAGCCGAGGGTTAAAGTTTTAGATGACGAGGCAAAGAGATTCCGCTGATATCTGAGTCTATAGATAGAGAGTAAGCTTGTATTGAGGAAGTTACGGTTATTTTTGCTCTCGAGATCTGAACAGTTAGTTCTTCATGTCTTCGGACACAAAGAAGGAAAAAATTTAATGTCAAAAAAAAAAAATTTGTTCTAATTCTCCAGTTCTCATGATAGAATGAAAGTTCAACTTTTTATTTTTTTTATCTCAGGTTTTTCTATTTTTATCCCGATTTTTTTTCGTCTGACCTAAAGAAAATTTAAATGAAAAAAACGTCATCAAAATATACTTATACACGGAAAAAAAATTATGGGAACTTTTGCTATGCATTATGGGAATAGTTCCCATAATGGTATAGGAAATGTACCCATACATATTATAAGGATGGTTCCCATAATATATGGGAATAGATCCTATACCAATATGGGAACCATTCCCATACTATTCGGCTGCCCAATTTCAAAACACAGTAACTGACAAAAATAAAATTTTTGAAATATGCATCGAATCATGTTCACAAGACTCCACTGGAACTAAAAATACTAAAAAATCGATTTCAAAAAATTTGTCACTCACTGTGTTTTGAAATTGGGCAGCCGTATGATGGGAACTATTCCCATAATGGTATAGGAACTATTCCCTTAATATTATGGGAATGAGTCCCATAATGGCATAGGAAATATTCCAATAACATTATGGGAACCATTCCTATAATGCTATGGGTATGATTCTTATAATTTATGGGAATGATTTCTATAAAATAGAGGGTTCATTCCCTAGAAAAATTACTATAATAGTATGGGAATAGTTCCTATAGCAATATGGGAACTATTCCCATAATGGTATAGAAACTATTCCAATAACATTATGGGAACCATTCCTATAATGTTATGGGAATGGTTCCTATAATTTATGGGAATGATTCCCATAAAATATAGAGTTCATTCCCCAGGAAAGTTACTATAATAGTATGGAAATAGTTCCTATACCAATATGGGAACCATTCCCATAATATTATGAGAACTATTCCTATAATGTTATGGGAAGAGTTCCTATAATTGATGGGAAGGATTCCTATAAAATATAGGGTTCATTCCTATATATTATGGGAATGATTTCTATAAATTGTAGGAACCATTCTTATAATTATCGGAACCATTTCTGTAATGTAATGGAAATGGTTCCTATAAAGTATAGGGTTAATTCCTATAATTATGGGAATCATTCCTGAAATTATAGGAACTGCTCCCATAATTTATGGTGATAATTCCTATGTTGGTATAGGACAAAATTTTATAGAATTATGGGAACCGTTTCCATAATTTTTCTTTCCGTGTCGTTCATAGTTTATTTAATTAATTTTTTTTTCTTTAATAACAATAATAAATTATTATTTTCATTATTTTAATGAGAAAAATTTTCTAATTGTTTTCATTTGACATAAAAAAATTTTTTATTGATTTACTTGAAATAATAAACGAAATTTTTTTCAATCCCTAGAAAGTTTTTATTTAAAATTTTATTTGCAGTGTCAAGTAAAACTAAAATAAGCTAAATTAAAGGTAGAAAGAAAAGTTATTTATTTAACATGGAAATAAACGAAGTTTTTTTTTTTAAGTGAGAATAGATGAAAAGTGGGCTGCAAGTTGATAAAGTAATCCCACACCTACACGAAAGCCCGGCAGTAGAGACAAAGGGTCGAGCTTTAGAGAGTAAATATCGACAATGGATATCAGCAGAAAATAAAGAAAGAAAGACGGAGATAAAAATAATGATACAGACAAAGACAAAGACTTAGATAAAGATAAAGATACAATATATAGATAGAAAATACGAACTTGGCCCAGTTGTTTAGGTGGGTGCGTGCTCAACTGTTGTTGGATCGATGTAAATGGCTTTTCCCCGGAGCTGAGGTCAAACTTGAGATTAACATCTCTGCAAATTGACTCTAATGTTCATTAAAAATGCTGACGACAAAAGAGAATTATAATTACGCATTATAGTCGCAATAAATTCATTAATTAAACAGCAGGGATTATCATTTTTTATTTTTATTTGTGTTTATTTTAATTAAATGAGAGTATATTTAAAGCTTTTCATAATAATTAAGTCATCCGACCAGGGCTCAAGTATTTATGGTATAATTATCGGTAATACCCTCGGAAATCATATTAATGCTCATTACCAACAACAAAAATTCAAATTTTAAATTAGTAAATTGTAGGGGAGAGGAAAGCAGAGTGGGCCCCTTAAAGAAAATTATTATAATATCATTAATTTTTTTTACGCGTTTACTTCTTTTTAGACCCGTGATACTTACTTTAACTTCATTATGCTGCTTCCATTAAAATTGAAAAATCGAAAATTAGGGGCAAAGTGGGACCTCCAAAAAATTTTGGATTTGATATTTTTTATTTTTTACACGTGTGATATTTGCAAATAACTATAAAACAATTGTATTTTAATAATATAAAAGTCATTTCAATAGTCTGTGCGATATAACTTTCAAACGTAATTTTATAATCTTTAACTTTGTTAATAAATTATATTTAATGAACAGTTTTGGTGGCCTATTTTAGCCCTCATTATATAAGAAATTTCGATAAGCTTATCATCCGTCCGAATTTATTGGCGTCCCTGATTAAACAACTGAATTCGACCGAATTAAAAATTTTAATTCTGTTATATTCTGTCGAATTCTGCAAAACAGAATTCAACTGAATTGAAAATTTGAATTTGAATTAAACAGAATAAAACCGATTTAAAAATTTCAAATTCGTTTTAATTCAGTTTAATTCGGATTCAGAACCAGAAATTGGAGAATTATTTTCGAATTAATCAGAATTAAACCGAATAGAATTATTAAAATTCGTTTTTATTTGGACAAATTCTGGTTTTCCTGCCGAATTAGACAGGTTTTATTTTTAAGTTAGGTATACCGAATTAACAGAATTTATCTGAATTAAATAGAATTAAAAATCTAATTCTGTTTAATTCGATCGAATTCAGTTGTTTAATCAGGGGTATAGAAAATTTTGAAGGGCCCACTTTGCCTCCATATTTTTTGAAGTTTTAAAAATTTTAAGGGGCCTACATTGCCCCCAGGGGCCCACTTTGCCCCCTTCTCCCCTAATTTAAGGAAGAGGAGGCAAGTCGGATCCTTTGAAAATTTTATTAACCACCAAATTATCTCATTATCTGGGACATTTTATCGCGATCAACTGAAAGTAGGTTTTCCGTGATAGAATTAATCATTTTCGAAGTTTGGAACAGGGGCAAGATGGCCCGGTTCCAAAAATAAAATTAATTTTTTGCAGTCTTTGTACTTTGTCGGGGTCAAATGGTGCATTAAAGCAAAATTAGACTTTGGGGTAATTTGGACACTTCATTGTGTCCAATTTCACCCCCATTTTCAATGACTAATATTTATTACAAAATAAAAATTTCCATATGAATAAAGATACGAAGTAAAAATTTGAATTAAAAAATTTTTCTCATTTTTTTAAATTAACCCGAGTGGCTCCAATTATTTGCAAGACACACAATAATTATTTTGCTTCTGGCACGAAAAATTTTTAACTTTTTTTTAATGATTCCGATTTTTCTAACCAGTGAATTTGCTCTAATGAACCATTCAGCCCCCAATGAAGATGAAAGTAACAAAGAAAAATTTTTTAACATTTTTTAAAGGGGGCCGTCTTGTCCCCTTATTCCTTACGTTCCCTTGTCCCATTTTCACTCCCACTTGTTACTGAAATATAAATCTTAACCTTGTATTTAAAACAGATGTCAAGCCTCCTCTAAAGTCTGTCAATTGAATTCACAAATTAAAATAAAAAATAAAAATCAATATACATCTCGACATCTAGTTTATAAAAACAAAATTATTCTCTCGTTATTGTATATTTTATTTCATGACCCCAACACGTGCATTACCTAAGACCAGCCAAAGTTCAGGGTTAAATCGATATAGCTTTCTATCCCGCTCATTTTTAGACTTTCCTCCCCTTCTCTCTCTCTCTTGAGTGTAATATAATTTCATCGTATCGTTATTTCTAAGCCTTGCGTGATCTGATCGTTCCGTGAGTTCAACTTGACCCTCTGCCCTATACTGTAATAAATAATTAATTTATTAATTAAACCTAAACAGTTTCATATAAATTTTGTTCTTTTTTTTTATTTATTAATAATTATTTAGGCCACATATATTTCAATAAATTTGAAAAGAGAAATTAATAAAACTACAAAACATCCTTGACATATTTTTTTTTTTCAAACGATCGATTACCTCTTTTGGTGTATGACATATTTGTCAAGTAATTCCGGTAAAATATATTTTACTTTAATAAAACTGTTGCCTTTTATTTGTTATATATTTTTTTTTTTTTATTATTAATTTTATTTTATACTAAACACAAATAAAGAGCGAAGAGAATAAACAAAAGATATTTTTTTCTAAAAGTTCTAAATACATATTGATAATCGATATACATTTGTATATTTTTATTATTTATTTTATATGTATGTATACATTTGTTTTTTCTTATTTTAAAGTCTCTTTATATGCAGTATCGTTTTATTCAGGACAAATGTATTGTCTATTGCAGGTAGAACAAGGCTTAAAATTGTATCGAGCACACAAGCAGCAAGCAGCGGTACGGAAATGGCGAGGAGCATTAAAAAATATACGACAACGAGAAGACAAATTTACTTTACTGGGATATCTTTATCAAGCGTACATGGATTGGGGAAAATACAGGTATATTTATTTTTTTTAATTATTTTAATATAAATTAAGTTTTAATTAGAATCTTGACGATGTTCAAGTGGAATTTAAAAATCCAATTAACATTCTGTAATTGATTTTTTTTTATTTTCAAGATGAGTTGTATAATTAGTCTTGTTAAAAAAATATTTTACGAATTAATTAAAAACTTCAATGCAAATTGATCGATAAATTTAATTATGCACTTTCCAATTAGTGTAATTATTATTTTATTAAAAATACTAACCAATATTGCATATAACGACAAGTGGAGGTGCTTTACTTTTTTATGGTACACTCACTTTAAATCTTCACTGATTTTATACGAGTCATATTTGATATTAAAAGTACAATACACTGTAAAAAATCGGGAGTGAATCCGGATTTAATTTTAATTCGAATTCACTCCGCATTCACTCCGCCACTCGTAGTTCCGGAGTTTAAAAAAAAATCACTCCGCATGCGGAGTGAATTGGGAGTTTTTTTTAGCAGAGTGATCTCGGAGTGACGCGGATTTTATTTCACTCTCAATTCATTCCGGTCCGGAGTTTTAACATTTAAATGACTTTATATTAATTTATATTAAACTGTTAAACAGTGTGTGTGTGTATGTTCGGGTGTGCGAGAGTGTGTGTCTGCGCGGGTGTGCTTGGGTGTGCGTGGGTGTGTTCGGGTGTGCGTGTGTGCGAATAAGTGCATGGGTATGTTCGGGTGTGTGAGTGTGTGTGTGCGAGAGTGTGTGTCTGCGCGTGTGTGCGTGGGTGTGTTCGGGTGTGCGTGTGTGCGAATAAGTGCATGGGTATGTTCGGGTGTGTGTATGTGTGAGTGCGAGAGTGTGTGTCTGCGCGCGTGTGCTCGGGTGTGTTCGGGTGTGCGTGTGTGCGAATAAGTGCGTGGGTATGTTCGGGTGTGTGAGTGTGTGTGTGCGAGATCTTATTTAGTGGAGTTATTTTTTCTAAATAATATTTTCAAAACTCCCCTCCGGAGTGAATTTCACCCCGGAGGGATTAAATTAATAAAAAATTATCTACTCCGTGAAAACTCCTCTCCTGAGTGAATTTCGCTCCGAGGAGAGTGAATAATTAAAAATTCATTCACTCCGCATTCACTTCGGATTTAATCCGCATTCACTCCGCGAATTTTTTACATTGTAAAATTTTCAAAAGTTAAAAAATAAACAGAAAAAAATTTAATTTGAATCAATTTTTTTTTCCAAAATTGAATTAGTTTTAAGTCATTCCGTTTTTTTAATTCTATAAAATTTTCACTCGGATCAAAATTAAGAGAATGCGTCATTCAATTATTCATAAGAAAAAAAACGATTTCAAATTGAGACTAACAGTTTTTAAAGAAAAAAAAAAAAAAAAAACGATTTTTTTTTAAAAAAGCAGTGAGTGTAAGAAATTTTTTTATAGTGACGATCGATAGCACAAGAAATTTTTCAAATGAATTTTTTTTTATCGTGTCGTATATTTATGAAACTTTTTTGAATTTTCCGTTATTTAATTTTATTTGATAGTTACTGTTACCATTATTATACGATAAAACGTCATTACGTTGTCTCTAATGAGTTTCAAATACACGATAATGATTATGGATTTAATTTTACACCAGCTTTTACTTTGTTCATAATAAATTAATTTATGGCGACACTAATTATTCTCATTATTACCGTGAAATTATCTCTTAACTTTTTTTTTCGGGGATCAACTGGCTTTAAATCAATTCCACATCATTTGTGGGCACAAAAATAAGTAAAATAGATTAAATTCGTGGTCAAAAAAAATTTTTTCTCGGCCCCAGATGAGTTACAGCATCTTACAAAACACAAAAGTGGCCTTCAAGCTTTATCGGATGCCTTAATTTCGATCGGAATCGCCGTATAAGAAATTCTACAGATAATCTAGACTCTGCTCTCTGAGCTCGAAAACAGCGGAAAGTTTTGGGGTTTTCCCGCAGAGTCAACCGTTTTTCAGATTTTTTTTCTTGAATTAAATCGTGACAGCAACAAGGAAAAAATTGAATCCACTTGAAGTTTATATCCATTATAGGGGAGGCCATCAGAGCACAACAAAATACTTGAGCGCGTAATTAATTTTTGAGGCTTATAAATGCCGAGTACAAATTGTTTCTATCTATTTTAATCAAATCTGTCATTAATTTGCCGCAAATCCATAGCAGGAACGAATGTCTCCAGAATAATTATAATTAGTAATTTATAATTAATTGCATAAAAAAAATCGGTCTATCGGTTGACCCTGCGGGCCTACCCTAAAACTTCCCGCTGTTTTCGAGCTCGAGGAGCTCGAAAATACTTTTGTATGCCGTTCTTTTCGAAAAAAATAGTTTTTTACCATTTTTTCTCCAACGATATCTCTCAAACGAATAAACCGATTGAGACGGTTGAGGTCGCAATCGACGCGTTTTATCAAATTCTAAAGCTGATCAAATTTTGAATTCGATTTATCGAGTCGATTTTGAGATATTTCAAAAAAACTAAAAAAAAATTTTTTTTTAATTCTTTCGACAACGGTTTCTCTTGAACGAATAAACCGATTGAAATGGTTGAGGTGGCATTCGACACGGCTTATAAAGCTCTAGAGCCCAGTCGATTTTGGGATCAATCCATCGAGCACATTAAAAGTTATCCAAAAAAAATATCTTTGAAAAAATTTTATTTTTGGAATATCTCTGAACCAGCCCTACCGATCAAGCTCAATTTTCTTACAGCTTCAAGATATTGACAAGCCGCGTCAAATGACACCTTAAAGTTCAAAATCGGTTCACCCGTTCAAAAGATACAGGTATTTACATACGTACGTACGTACATACATACATACACTCGGACATCATCGTGAAATTAGTCAGAATAGATTCCTAGGACCTCAAAACGTCGACATCTGATGAAAATTCGATTTTCGTAAATCGGACCGAAACCAATAACTTCCCGAATTTTTGAAAATTTACAATTTTCTTAGCGGGAAGTTAAAAAGCCCTCAGTAATTATTAAGGGTTGCGTAATAACATATCCGCGACAAAATATCCGCGGAAATAATATCCGATGAATAAAATATCTACGGACAGAATATCCTGAAAATAAACATACCAAAGATATGAATTCATCAGATCAGAATTTTCATAGTTAAAATAACAATAGGAGAAAGTTTTAAAATCTTATTTTATAAACATTTAACATTTAATTCATTAAATACTCAATACGACAATACATATGATTGATACACATATAAATAGGTGTGAAACATAGTGCTCTTTTTTTCACGAATATTGTATGTTTGCAATTACAAAAATATAGCCACACATAAAATAGTGTGAAAGACAGCGCCCTTTTTAAATAAATATTGAATTAATTAAATCCCTTACGGATATTTTGTCTATAAATTTTTTGTCCGCGTATATTTTGTCTGATGGCTATCTAATCGTGTTACCATATTAAGTTTCCTTTTTTTTGAAATGTTTTTAATGTTCCGTCCTGCCCCGGTTTCTTTTAATAAAATTCAAAATTACATTCGACAACAAAAACAATAAACAATGTAATTAAATTTTAATTCACCAATTACTTAAAATTTCACGTTAATAAATCAAACTGATTATTCAATTTCGGTGCTGTCGGTTAGCACGCGAGAATTCGTGTGAAAACGTATTAATGTCAAAAACAGGCAGTTAAGTTAATTTATTTTGCATTCAGTTTATAGAATGAAATCTTAATCATAATTACAATTGAATTACTCAATTTGTTTTAATTAGAAATTAATCGAAGCTTATAATTATTTTTCTGGTTATTTTCAGACTTCAATTATTAAGTATGAAGAAATTTTTAAATCCTAATTATATTAATAATTTGGTAGTTTTAGAAAAAATCCGAATCAGTAATTAAAACTCTTTTAATTTTTATAATCACATTTTATAAAACGGGTACACGCGTTTTTAAAAATTTGAAAATAGCCACAATTATTCCGTTTTTTTTAAATCGTATTTTTGGTGCCGATGTTTTGAAGTCTTAACAACAGACGACTTGTACACTACTTTTTGTTCTGATAGTGTTTAGGTTACAACAAAAATAATTTATTGAAATTTCAGTCTTATGAAGTTTTTGAATCAATTAAAGTAACTATAACTACACTGTAAAAAAATTTTTGAACCCGGTGTAGTGGAAATGTCTCGGTGTAAAAAATTATGTGTGTAAATTATATGTATAATTCATGATAATTTTGCGCTAATAAAATTAATCATAAAAATATTTAAATGTTCAAAATACTATTTAACATCTAAATAAAATTAATGTAGTTATTGATTGAGTAGTAAAAAATATTCAATGATCGTTTGTTGCTCATTAATCAAAATTACGACCCGAGCCAAAAAACAAATTCTAGTTTAGTCCTCAAAAGCCTCAATTCCTATGATGTTTTATTTGTCGCGAAGAAAGTGACTCTATTTTGATACTCAAAATCCTCAATGAGAACTATGAGGTCTAAATGCGAATAATTTATCAATTTTAAATTATAACGAAAACCTCAAAACCCTCAACGAATGAAAAGTTATACTTTGGACTTTGAAAAATTTTAGATAGAAAAGGGAGGGAAGAGAATACGTCGAATGAGACTTTTGAGGTTCAAATGTGGATAAAATAATTCCTTTATGTTTTGAGTATTTTAAGACTCTAATCCAGATTATGTTATTCCAGTTTAGTCCTCAAAGTGGTAAAATAGGTCGTAACTACTACTCTGAGGACTAAACTAGGATAACTTTCTCTACTGCTGTCAATCTTAAAATTCTAAATTGATCTTCAAAAGCTTCATTGAGAACTTTGAGACTTGAATCGGAATTTGTTTTTTGACTTGAGCGAGTAACACGGAATGGTGTAAAAAAAGGAGATCACACAGTGTTAAAATTCGAGGATGGAAAATTTACACCGAGAGAATTTTACACCGTAATTTCACACTACACGGCCGTGTAAAGTTCTCTGGGTCCATTTTTACACCGAAATTTTTTACAGTGTAATGATAAAAAAAAATTTTGAAAAAATTAGTTTTCAATATCGATTATAAGTTGTTTGAGCTCGCAGACAACAGAAAAATTTCACAGAACCCATAGCAATATTCGGTATTAATTATTTGTGACTTGATAAAAAAAGAAAAAAATATTCCCTATATTTTTTATCATTGGCAATATTTCTTTTAAAATTTTTTTACCACACGAAACTGATGGATTTTTTTTCGTTGCTATTCCAGTGGAACTGTACATACTTTTTGTATCACATTTTATATTCTCGGGATACTTCACCGGCACAAAAAAAAATAGCACGACTTCATTGGAGGAGTGTTTTATTCTTTGAATGCATTTTTCGATAAAAGCAGTTCCATCCGCTTCATCGAGCACGTCTTTCATATGCGTACTACAGCAAAGCATATTCTAAAGCTTTCTATCGTCTATCGACTTTCTGTAGGTATATTATCCTTCATATCCAAAAGGTTTACCCAAGAATTCAAAATAAGTTAAAAGAAAGTACAATGGATTTTTACTTCAATCATTCATTTTAAACTTTGCGCCATTTGATAGTCAACTTTGACTCGTCTATTAATATTTATTGTAAGTCATATTCATTTAAATTAGATGTGGCGCAACATAAAGTAAAGTTTTTACCATATACTTTACTTATGTGAATATTCTAAAACCTTTTTCGTGTATGCAAGTTACTTTACGGGTATAAATGTACTGGAACTAAATGTTAAACTCGAGAACTCTATTTAACTTAGACTCTACAGAACTATATAAAGGTATTCGAAACCGCAAATGCCTATTGGCAAATACCAATGACCAGTACTGACCGATATTGACAAATAGAGTACATGGTGTTGCACTTACCGCCTTCCGACGTCCTGTTGAATGCTTGCAGATCACATTCCAAACATTAAGCACATTACATTAAGTAGCTAACTTGAAATATTATGCGAAAAATTCCATTATTATTAATTCATATTTCATTTTCCCGTGTAAAAAAAATTCGTTCCAAAAAGATTCCAAAAAAGTTCTGCATGTGGAACTTCTAAACATGAGACAGATTAGAACTTCGAATAGATTTTTTTTGGAACGTTAGTAATTTTGATGGTAAAAAAAAAAAGTTTTTATGAGCGAATTTAGAGTCAAAAAAGGACGTTCTTGGAAATTTTTTGAGATTTTATATGGACATTTCAAAAAAGTTCCATAATCACCACTTTTGACCTTTTTCGGAAGCTCAAAAAGACGTTCCAAAAACATTCCAAAATAGTTCCAAAGTCACTTTCGACTTTCTTATGGACTAGGAAAGGCATTCCAAAACATTTCAAAATCACTTCTTTTGCATCTTTTGTAGACTAAAGACATTCTAGAAACATGCCAAAATTGTTCAAAAATCACTACTTTTGAATTTTTTATAGAACTAAAAAAATGTCCATAAAAAATTCCAAAAAAGTTCCAAGAACGTCCTTTTTTTACTCTAAATTTGCTCATAAAAACGTTTTTTTTACCATCAAAATTACTAACGTTCCAAAAAAGTTCTATTCGAAGTTTTAATCTGTCTCATGATTAGAACTTCCACATGCGGAACTTTTTTGGAATCTTTTTGGAACTAATTTTTTTTACACGGGTTATCTTAATTGGCATCCAAATTTTTGGTATTGATAAATTTGTGTAGGGGAGAAAAGACCAAAGATATCATTTTTTACCAAAAATGATTTTTTTTTTTTTAATTTTTGTATATAAAATCTCTAGAAAAGTATGAGGTCAGTTGGTCAATGAATACTACGAACATTTCGAAATTTTCACCAAAAATTTGAACCCCTCGTGTTTATTATGAGTTATTTTACAAATCAGCATAAAATTTGACTTGAGGGTAAAATGAACTCCAAAAAACTTTTTTTTTTTTTATTTAATTTTTTCGTAAACTTTTAAAAGGAATCTTCTATAACTATTAGCTATGACTTTGATATTAATTTTTAATTTATTTTTTAAAATTTTAATGCAGAATATAATAGTAGTTTATCTATCGAGTGCGATCGTGTTTAAGACGCGAGTGTGAAGATTGGTGCCCGAGCCGAAGGCGAGGGTACCAACACACGAGCGTCTTAGACTCGATTGTACTAGATAAATACATTAGTTTTTGTGACAGATATTTGAAATTTACTACATTTAGTGCCTATAAATGGCAGGTTATAAATCCGCGTTTATTTATTTGGTAAGATTGTTTTGAGAATTTGTTGAAAATTAGAGAGAAGTCGGTAAGTGGACGAATCAAAATGATGATAAATTTTGTCACAAGATGGCTCGTTAAGTTACTTCGATATTTTTTGGTCGTTTGCTATCGCACATGTAACCAAAAAATATGTTTTGATCCGATGATGACGTCACTATTAGAACGATTAGGTATCTTTTTTACCAGCTGTATCTTATCTAATATTTTTAGCTGCCGGCTATAGGCGCTAAATGTCGTAGATTTCAAGTGTCTGTCACAAAAAAGTTTTTTTCTATTTTCCATTAGTATTTTCTTTATTTTAATTTTAGTAAGCCCGAGAAAATATTCAAATTCAGTGATAAATGTGATAGGAAAATTTACATGGAATTTAATAAAACTTTAATAACAAATTGTTGATCTTGTTTTCGTCAAACTCTTCGACAAGTCAACGCACAATTCTATTATCGTTGATTGTGTATTTGAATGATTAGTAAAAAAAAAAAAAAAAAAAGTTGACGTCCACTTGCATTTACCAATACTTGGTTTTCTCTCGCATGTATAATAATAATAATAATATTCCACCTTTTTTGTGTAAATAAAAAACGTAAATTTAACGTCAAACTTTGTTAGAGTACACTCAGTTTATTTATCAAGTTGACAAGCTTTCATTTATGTTTACTAGACCAATAAACTCCAAGAAATCAACGTCAATCGTACTTCTGATTTTACATTCACGTGATAATTTTTTTTATCTTTCTCTCGTAGATAGAAAAAAAAATCTAAAAAAATATTTGAAACTCAAGCATTTTTTTTTTAATTTTATCACCAGAAGTTAGTTCATGTTTATGAACAAATTGCAGTTGCATTCCTTGTTGTATATTAACTTGAATTCTTGAAATTTCGTGTATAACCGCATGCTTATAAATATTAAATTTTATGTACCGAGAGATTGCAATTGTTCCTCTAGACTCTGGGTTATAACTTTTAGTCTATTGACCACAAACGATAGCTCTATGCTTTTAACAATAGCATTTAAAATTTATTAGTATATTACAAACCAGGGGCAGAAAGTAGCAGATAGCAAATTCTACACATGCTGTTTGAACTGTTAGACTTTCTTCAGAAATGTAATGTATCAATTTAATTTTCCACACACAAATGTCGATTTGGTTGCCTATTAGAATGACAGAAATATTCAAAAGTTTTTTTTTTCTTTCGAATGAATTAAAAATGAAAGTTTATAAAATTATTTCTGTAAAAAAAAAAAAATTGTGACAACAGCACATGGTGTTCCCAAGCGGTCACCCATCCAAGTACTAACCATGCTCAATGCTGCTTAACTTCAGTGATCGGACGAGAACTGGTGTTTATATCAGCGTGATATGGCCGTTGACAATTTTTGTGATTTTCAATGACGCATTTAAATACCTGACTCCCAAAATTTTAATTTCAATCAACTAAGCTGCGAGGATATAAAAGGGAAAATAAGTGAAAAAGGGCAACAAGCAAGAAGCAAATGGTGGAAGGAACTAGAGGGGGAATTAACAAGTGAAAAATTAATTGCAACGTTAAAAGGGGATATAAATAGGGAACTGTGTATACATGTTGGGGAAATTGAAAGACTGTTTAAAGAAAATGATTGTTACAATATAGAATGTCAGAAAAATGCTGACATCGCAATACATGTATAGATACTAGATTAAATAAAGTATAAAATTATTGTAACGCCACTGTGATAAATGAAGCAGAAGGGTGAAATAAGATGATAAGGAGAGTACAAATATGTAGTAAATAAGTAAAAAATTAATATAATGAAAAGGTACAGTTTTGTAAAACACGATATATGTGATACAAATAAAAACGATATTCTATTCTATTCTATTCTAATTTCAATCCATCAAAAAACAAACAAATTTATTGCTAATAGTATATTACACATTAAAATTCGAAAAAAATTTTAATTTTTCACCATACCTGCATCGAAAGTTTAAATTCCTGTCCCTTTTAGCGGAAAGGAAGTCGTACTCCTCTCTTACGAGGAAAGAACAGGGCGGGAGATTAAATTTATCTTGCAGATGTGGTAAAACGAACATGAAATATCGTCCGATTACAGTTCAATTAGTGAGATATCAAAGATCGGTTATCGTCGTTTCTGTACAAAACAATTTAATTCTACATCCCTATCAAAAAGTTCACATAGAATCCACTTAAATGGATCAAAAATCGCATAGAAAGCTATATGTCCATTGGATTTTATGCCGTTTTGGACCCATTTGAGTGGATTCCATGGGAAGTTTTGGATAGGGATATTAACTTATGGAACACGGATCACAATCTTTTTCTAATCGCACAAATAAGATTTGTTTCAAGCAAATAAATCCCATATTTGAATGGACCCAATCAATACTTATTTGAAGCAAAGATATAGTTCATTTGAATGAAATAATGATTTGTTTATAGTTAAAAAATCTCTATTTGAATGTTAGCGCTGTAGCGCTACTTGTTAGCTACAAACAAATATATATTTGAATGAAATAAATGATTTTCTTCAGTTAAATAAATCTTTTTATTTGGCTCAAATAAATTGTTCTCTCAGTGCGGATTATTATAATTCAACAACGTAAATTTTTTATAATATTTTAACAGAAAAAGACATCAGACTACATACGTCCCATGAAATAACAGAGTCATTCGGTTGATCTTACATAAATTCAATATTATTTTAGCTGGAATAATAAATATTTATTTTATCACGACTATAATCCCGTAATTTCATGATGTTAATTTCAACGATATTATTTTTCTTCATACAATTAATAACAAAAAAATTTTCATACTAATTTTCTAACCGCAGCAGATAGTAATCCAATCTAAAGCTTACATTTATCTCCAATTTAGAATACTCGTATAAAATCTCATGTGAAGTTTAGTTGATTTTAATTAAGGAACATCAGGCGTATACATGAATGCAGACGATGAACAGATACAAGAGCTTAACTACCGAAACCACAAAATTAATCTAATCTATCTTAAGCAACCACTGAAGTGTGTTAATTTATTCTGAATGTCATTAAAGTTAACATTGTTGTTGTGAAATATATTTTTATGTTAAAAGATTTAAATAATATGTAAAGTATTAAAATTTGAATCCTTAAAAAAATAATCGACTTAGTTCGTTTATTTACGCAATGTTTAGTAAAATAAATAAATCAAGGAACATAGTTGATTTATTACGAAAATAAACACAGAGGAAAAGTAATTTGCGAATGTTAATCTAAGTCCTGACTCGTTTACTACATAAATATTTATCATTTGTTTAATAGGGATAGCATAGACTTTGCGCACCGGCAGTTGGGGATTTCTGACGAGCTGGACTCGCCAAACATGCGGGCTGAAGCTTATTTAAATTTAGCCAGGGCACATGAGAGACTTGGTGCTCTTGAGAGGGCATTGGCTTATGCCCGACACAGGTATCATTAATTTATTTACCATTTGCTCAAGACGTTTTACACGATTTTCTATTTTTTGTTAAATTTGAATTTTGTCTTCACAAGAAATTAATAAATTACTAAATAAATATTTTATGGAGTAAAAAATATGAAATAAAAATTTTCCAAAAATTTTTTTAGTTTTTAAAATTCTATACACTGTAAAAACTTTTCGGAGTGAACGTGGATTAAATCCGGAGTGAATAAGAAGCGGATGACTGTTTATTTATTTAATTTTCTTGGAGTGAAATTTTCTCCGAAGGGGAATTTCTTTTAAAATTAAAACTCCGAATCGGAGTGAATGTTTTTGAAAACTCCGAAACTCCGAGTATTTAAATAAAATCCGTAATCACTCCCACTTCACTCCCGATTTTTTAAAGTGTATAAGAAAAAAAGAATGAAAAAAAAAACGAATCATTAAAATATAAAAAAAAGCGTGTGTTAAAATTCTGATTATTGAATTTTTAACACTTTCGTGTGTCAATTTAATACATAGTATTTATCTTGTTTGAACTGACAGAATCGATTGATTTTTTAACACACAGAAATGTTATTTTATACGAAAGTAACACTTCTATATGTTACTGTCAAATCAACACACAAAATATCTTAATAAATAAATAATCTCGACCATCACAAAAGAATTCTTGGAAAATTTGATACGGCTAACATATACGTGTGTAACTTTTTTAACACTTACTATATGGTATAATAACATATAGGGGAAGAAGGGGGGGGGGGGGGCAAAATGGGATGCCTAGACTTTGAAAACCTACGAATATCTTTTAGCCAAACGGGATCACAAAATTTTTTTAACAGAAATGATTAAAGAATTATGATAAGGGGTTTACTAAAGGGGGGTTTATTTGAAACATTATATGTTTTGGCTCGAAAATTCAATTTTTTCGAATTAATCGAATAGTGATTCAACATAAAACTTTGAATTAAGTTATTTTAAGGTCCAAATCTTCACTATCAACTCTTTTTTATACTAAATACATAGCAAAAAGTTTCAAAACATAAAACAAGCGAGAAACAAACATTGAGTATTGCTGGGGGCCCGTTTTACCCAACTGTTCAGGATTTTTTAATTTTGATAGACACAGCAAATTAACACCAAATCTCAGCAGAAGGAAAAAAAAGGGAAACAAGCTGAAAAACTCACATTATAAAAATTTTTTGAGGGGACCCATTTTGCCCCACATTTTTTATTTTTAATGGACAGAACCAATTAAGGTCAAAAACTTGGCAAGGCAGTACAAAAAAGTAAAACAAGTAAAATAAGTGAGGATTTGAAAATTTTTTCTTAAGGGGCCCATTTTGCCCCCCCCCCTTCCCCTAAATAAATGTAAACCGTTCGATTTACTCACGATATATGTTGATTTTGACGAATCCTTTTTTACTGTGTAGGATATCAAAGCATCTAATTTTTCAAATTTTGAGATCTGAAAATTTAGATAGATCTGTAGAGATCAATATTCCAAAAAGGCGAATGAAAATTTAGAAAATTGAAGGCATAAAAAATAATAATTATAATTTAATGAAATCTGAAATTTCAGTCTTTACAATGAGTGTGATCAGTGTGCGACTGCTGGATTAGTTCATTTGACAGTAGGCAGAGTACATTTAGAATTAGCCGGATTCTGCAAAGCGCTGGAAGCTTTTCAGAGGGCTCACAAAATTGCTCATTCTATTCAGGATCCTTCGCTAGAACTTCAGGTACATCAACATAAATTTAAAAACTCACATAAACTTAAAATATTTACACTCCCGGCTCTATTTATGTTGGTAGTCTCGAGTATCTTGGATTCAAGAGTTGAATAAGAGTTCATAAAGTTTTACACCATGTTTACACTGCTGTTCCAAACTGACAATTATATACATATATAGTACCCCGTATAAATGTTGTATACAAGTTGTTAATACTATTGTGATAAATTTTTAGGTATATGTGGGGCTGTCTGAATTATTCTGTCGTCTTCAAGATGCCGAGAAGAGTGCAAGATATGCAGCTCGGGCGTATGATCTCTCAAGAAGTTTACAGCTTGCTGATTTGAATTCTAGACATCACCGTGCGGCCTTGTTGCAAATGGCAACAGCGCTAAGGAAAAAAGGCGAACTTGGTGATGCCCATGATTATTGTTCGGTAATAATTTTACATTTTATTTTATACTAATATAGAAAAAATTCGGGCGAAATACGCGACCTAAAATATTCTCTAATCAATTTCTTTTAACTTCCCCTTCTAACTTTCCCCAAAAAAAAAGTTAATACGCATAGAGATTTAGGTATATTATTTGATAATAAACAAACTTTTAACTTTCATATTGAAAAAATGGTTCTGGCTGCGTATAGGGCATTAGGCTTTATTATCAGAGTGTGCAAAAATTTTAACAACCTTAAAGCAGTCAAATTACTTTATGTATCACTGGTCAGACCTAAACTTAAATATGCAGCTGCGATTTGGTCTCCCAGTAATTGTAAATATATAAATACAATTGAAAGGGTTCAAAAAAGATTCGCAAGGTTTTTTGTATGGATGAAGACGGGCACATATCCTGATAAAAATTCTAATTACTCTGAACTCTGCAAAGAGACAAATCTATTGACTCTGGAGGATAGGAGAATATGTGCGGGTGCTGTTTTAATTGCCGGTATCATCAAAGGGAGCACCTATTGCCCTGATATCCTAGCGCAGATTCCTATGTAGTGCCGTCACAGAGTAATAGATCTAAAAATGTTTTTTATCTGTCTTCCTAGATCAAACTTTGCGCAATCCTCTCCACTATATAGACTATTAACTATTTGTAATAACATTAATAGACATGCTGTGGAATCAATTGATTTTATATGTACGAGCTCTCCAATAACTGCAAATATTATAGCACGTATTATATCTAACGCCTCTGAGGCAACTTAGTTTAAGTACATCATAGATACTATACATTATATTTTTTTTTTGTATTCGGAATCTTTGTACAACTAATGGCCCTATCATTGGCATTTGCTGTTGGGCCTTGTTAAATAAAAATAAAATAAAATAAAAAAAAAGGGAGCGAACCGAGCTCGAAAACAGCAGAAAGTTTTTGAGTCGGCTAACAGTGTCAACCATTTTTCAGATTTTTTATTCTATAAATTGGCTCTAAACCCTCAGTTATAATTTAGAGTCATTTCTGTTCACCTTTTTGGGTGTCAAAAAAACCTATTCCGTAATTTTTTTTCATCAAATAGATATCCATATTATCAACACCAGCAGATGTACTCGTGTATTATGGGGAGAGGGGGCACATTTCGGGTTTTGCACTGAGTCCAGTTTTCGCTTGGATTTAATATTAACAATTTTACTATATTATTTTTTTAAATTAAAAAAAATGTTTTTAAGGTGGCCCATTTTGCACACTCAATTTTTTTTCTAAGTGTGTCCATTTGTAATTAACTGACCATAACTAAGCATTCAAAAAAAAATATTTTTATTTAAAAAATGTCTCATTTTGCCCCAACTTCTGCTATTAATTTAATTTTTTTATGTTATTTATTAAATTTATTTAATAATAAATAATATTTCTGATATTATTTATTTGCTTTAAAATAATTTAATTAACAGTTTAATTTGATGAATAAGATTATTAGTGAACCGATTAAAATTTTGATCGACTAAAATATATAATTACATTTAGATATTATTAACAGATTAATAATAAAATAATATATATTTGTATGACAAGATATAATTATTAGTAAAGCGGACACTTAATAGATGGGATAATATTCAATTTGATATTGAGTAATCTGTAATACTGTAAAACCCATCACTTGCTTTCATATAATTGGAATGGCAAATAGTATTATATTTCAATTTATAATCCTTTGAGTAACAAATGACATTGGGTGAGCGATGAGTCACGATATATACAAGCAATTTGATCAGTTTGTGAGTTTTTATATTTTTATGCCAGTAAATTTCACCCACTAATAATATCACAAGCAAATGCTACAAATAAAATTTTATTTTAAGCTCTTTTTGGTTCATGGGTCAAAGTAACCCAATAGTTTTTTTTTTTAGATTTTATAGAAATCGAGCCTTTGAAAGTTGACTCGATCTATGTGACCCCATGCGGAGAATGCACGATTTTCAGAGTGAGGGATTGGGGTTAATCAGACTGAACACATGAAATGTTTTTAGCCGGATTATATTTCACCGTTGGTGGAGTGAACGTTCTAATTCACAGGGTCCCAAATTTGACACCTTGCGTCGTGTAACTTTCACACCGACAGTGCTAAAAATTTTAACACCAAAATCATTCCCACCACACTGCGAACTCAAAATTTTTTACAGTATACTGTAAGAAATTTTTGGTGTAAAAATGTTCCTCGAAAACTTGACACTGTCTGCCTGATGTTAATTGATCATGTGAAATTTTCTTGGTGTGAAATATCAAACGGTGTACTTTTAACACGGTACGAGTGTTTTCCTTGACACCGTTTGGTGTTATTACCTCGAATATTGCCCGGTGATATAATCTACAGTTAAAAATTATGGAATAATATATACTCTATAAAACGAATTAGTGAAAATCATGTGACAATGACTGTTTGGCAGTGAAAAGTATACGAGTATTTGAATAAGTGACATACTTTTTACTAGTAAACAGTCAATATATATAGTCACTATTTTCAGTATTTAAAATGTAAGAGTAGATTACAGCACTATAGTCCACTGACTTTACTCTTACCCGTTGTAGAACCTAATTTGCTAGTGGAATTTTATTGTTCTATTTTATGTAAAAAAATCCGTAGATTACGAAAATAATAATAAAAAAGCTCAACTCCCCCGCGTTTTTTTAATAAATAATAAAATTACACTAGGGTCGCTGTGACACCGTGTATTTTCATCAAATAACTTATATAATAATAATAGTAACTTAATTTTTTTCGCGAATATAATAACCTGCAAAGGTTTTATTTTTATGGTTTCTAACTCAGAATTTTTCGCCCTTTAATACAATACCAATTTTAATAGGGCTTTACAGTAATATATATGTTATTTGATGAAAATACACGGTGTCTTAACGACCCTAGTGTAATTTTATTATTTATTAAAAAACGCGGGGATGTTGAGCTTTTTTTATTATTATTTTCGTAATCTACGGATTTTTTTACATAAAATAGAACAATAAAATTCCACTAGCAAATTAGGTTCTAATACAACGAGTAAGAGTAAAGTCAGTGGACTATAGTATATCATCATTGTTATTGATGTAGATTATTTTAACCCTTTAGCACTCCCGTGTTTTTTAGTGTATCGCCTGCACTACAGCGACATCTTATAATTTGAACAGTGTCCTGTGAGCAAAATACTCATAACGGGAGTGCTGACGGGTTAAAATGAAAAATGAATGTCTAGTGTCAAAGTAATTGGGAGTTTAAGTAGGGGAAGGGGGGGGGGAATAGGGCAGGGTAGGCAAAACGGGGTACCCCCAAAATTTTATATTTTAAATGATTTTTAAATATTCCAAAATCACTTTTGTAAATATAATTAAGCGTTATTTTGATTTTTTTTTTTTTGTTAAACTTATTCAAAAATCAGTTGTCAATTGAAAAATATTAATGACATTTGTTTTATGATAAAAACTATTAAAAATTTATTTTTCTTCTTTTGTATCCAATAATCATGCAAAATATAATTTTTCTTCATATAAATTACTTGCAAAAAAGTTTAACTTAATCAAATTCATTTAAAATCCAGAATTTTTTTTTTTCTTTTTTAGGGGTACCCCATTTTGCCCGCAAAAATGACAAAAATTTTTTTTTAACAGTAACTGAAAATTTTTTCTATTTACTTTGAATATTATTAAAAAAAAAAGATTTAGTGTATTTGAGTCCTCGAAAACTTGGCATTTCCTTACGTACCCCGTTTTGCCCCTCCCTCCCCTAAATTACTTGTACATTTACACCATTGGCGATGTGAACGTTCTAATTCTAAGATCAATTAAATCATTCCCATCAAACCGTGAAATTTTTTACAGCAGGAAGCTCTTAGAGCCAAAAAGGCGTCTATAAATATAAGTCCTTTTGGAATTAGTAACGCGGTTTGATAAAAAATACGTTTTAAAAATTCATTATTTGAAGTGGATTTAATATCAATTCAAATAAAAATACGTATTTATAATACATATCTGTAGTATGTACATATGTAACGCTTTATTATTTGTTATAGGAAGCCACCCGGTTGTCCCTTGTATCTGGAGATCAAGCCAGTTATGCTCGAAGTATACGAATAATGGGAGATATCTACCGTAAAAAATCAGAAATCAATGTAAGAAATAATATCATAATTTATTCTTCTATTAATTTATAATTAGCTTGTCCTTATTTTATTTTAAACGAGTTGCTATAACACAAAGTTAGTTTAACTCAAGTTGATTTAGTGCATTTAACAGGCATCAGAAACAGTTTGAATGTATGTAACAGTTGGTGACAAAGTTTGACGTCTTGCAGAAAGCCTTTCGACAATACGAGAGTGCTATGGGATCGGCAGCAGCGACTGGAGATCGATTGTGTCAAATGGAAGCTATGGATGGTGCTGCCAGGTGTCTCGAAGCTTTACGACTTCAACACAAAATCTGTAATTGCCGACCGTTAGAATTCAATACAAGGCTACTCGAAGTTGCAAGTTCTGTTGGTGCCAAGGTAACTTTTTTTTTTTTACTTTTTAAATTTTTTAATTCGGATGATTTTTTTTTTTAATTTTAAATTTTGTTTTTGTATCAAAATGAAAAATCTACACGGAAAGAAAATTATGGAGACGGTTTCCATAATTCTATAAAATTTTTTCACCAACATAGGAACTATGCACTGAGAGAACAATTTATTTGAGCCAAATAAATAGATTTGTTTGACTGATTAAAATCATTTATTTCATTCAAATATATAATTATTTGTTTGTAGCTAACAAATGGCGCTTCAGTGCTAACATTCAAATACAGATTTGTTAACGATAAACAAATCATTATTTTATTCAAATGAACCATATCTTTGCCTCAAATAAGTATTGATTGGGTCCATTCAAATATGGAATTTATTTGCCGGAAACAAATCTTATTTGGCTCAAATAATTTGTTCTCTCAGTGTGACTATAAATTATGGGAGCAGTTCCTATAATTATAGGGATTTTTCCCATAATTATAGGAATGGTTCCTATAATTTATGGGAACCATTCCTATAATATTATAGGAACCATTCCTATAATATTATGGGAGTAGTTCCCATACTATCATGAAAAAATTAATTTAAAGAAAAGTGTGATAATCACTTCAACAATACACAGAAATATTAACAAATATAAAAACAAAAATTCAACCATTGAAGAAAAAATTCGTATTTGGCAAAAACATTATAGTTTTTAACAAAATTTCTTTTTTTTAAACAAATTTAGCGTCGAAGAAGCTTCATTTGAATCTCTCCATATCATGAGGGAAATTTCTAATGAGTGTGAATGTAGCAGACATCAGACAAATTTTAAATTATTAATAAACCGAGTAAATAGTTAATGAAATAAAATTCTAAAAAATGCGCATTTAAAAAAATTTGAAATTAGCAAGTGCATTTTTTATAAATAGTTTTTTTTTTAATTATTTACCCTATTTATTTATAATTTTAAATTTGTCTGATGTCTGCTACATTCACACTCAAAATTTCTACACTATTTTGCAAAAAAAATTTTTATGATATTATGGGAACTATTCCCATAATGCATAGCAAAAGTTCTCACAATTTTCTTTCCGTGTACTGTTTAATTTCAAGTAAAAGAAAATGACCCCTTTTTTAATCACTTAAAAATATTTAATCTCCTTTTAGTTAAAAGAAATTATCATAATCACAGATAATAATAACAGTAAGAGCAAAAATATAACACATTTAAAACAAAAGAATCAGCTGAAGAAGCTTTTGTAGATAAAAAAAATATATATATGCCAGGGCCACAAAGATACGAATCAGTATTGTCTTCATTGTCTTCTCACGTTCTTTGGATTAAACATCAGACTTAAATAATATTTTTTCTCTTTCCCTCTTAAAAACTTTCCCAACCTTTTTATTTTAACTTTTTTAGTTACTCGTGAGAACTGTGCGATGCAGGCTATCGCGAATCTACGGTTCTCTAGGAGACGAAGAACAAAAAAATCATCATGAAAGAATAGCTGCTGCCACTGAAGAAGACTTGGAGCTGAGATGTGGTGGATGCAATGAGTCTTTTGGTTTAGAAGCTGATACTCTTGAAGCATTGCCGTGTTCACATATTTTACATGCGAGGTAAAAATAACAGTAATTAAAATTGTAATCATTTTTAGAGAATTTATATTTATTTATAATGCTTTTGTTTACAGATGCGCGTATGATATATTAAAGAGACGCGATAAAAAGAAAAAACGTCTTTGTCCTGATTGTCATAAATCCGTAAGCTCACGTTTATATTTACACTGCGATGATGCTCATGATTTAAACCAGAGTTCATTGAGCTTGGCGTCATTAAAAGCAAGCAGTCTTGCTACTTTGAATGACTGTCATGCTACTAGTAGTGTTTAATTTATTTTTCACAAACTTATCGTTTATTTATTACTTATTTATATAATTTAATTATGTGCGAGATAAATTATTTATTATATGTATATTAATTGCACTAATTTTTATTTTTAGTATCACTATAATTACAGCCAATTAATTATTCATACACTGTAAAAAATCGGGAGTGAATCCGGATTCAATTTCAATCCGAATTCACTCCGCATACGGAGTGAATTGGGAGTTTTTTTTAGCGGAGTGATCTCGGAGTGTCACGGATTTTCTTTCACTCCTAATTCACTCCGGTCCGGAGTTTTAACATTTAAATTAATTTATATTAAACTATTAAACAGTGTGTGTGTGTGTGCGGGTTCACGTATGCGAGTGCGAGAGCGTGTGTGTGTCGGGTGTGAGCGTGTGTGCGGGAGTGTGTGTAAATGTACGTGTGTGGGTGTGTGTACATGCGAGTGCGCCATTGCGTGTCCGAATATGTGTGTGCGTGTGTGTGTGTGCGTATCAGCTGATCAGCAATGTAATACGCGAGTTTTTACTTCGATTTTATTTAGTGGAGTTATTTTTTATTAATAATACTTACAAAATTCCGCTCCGAAGTGAATTTCACTCCGAGGTGAGTGAATAATTAAAAATTCATTCACTCCGCATTTACTCCGGATTTAATCCGCATTCAGTCCGCGAATTTTTTACAGTGTAGACTTCTTTTTAATCGTGTAAATTTATAACTTTCACAGCCGAAGCTCCAACGAAAATTACTGTCAAATTTATAATTTATTAACGTGTTCAATATCCCGTCGTCGATTCCATAAAAGCGTAATATAGCAGAGTATCGTCAAGTGGCATAAGGGCGTATGAAAATAATTTTTTTGCCTTGAGGGTGTACTTTAAATCATTCCCGTCCGGTACTCAAGTCGACGAACTCACAAAATAAATTCTTACATCAAAATTATCCAGCAAAATTGATATATTAATAATTCCGAAGTTAGCCGACAATTAACGGTTACGTAACAAATGATCCGAGGACAATTGATCCGCGACAATTGATCCTTACGACGATTGATCCGTCGATAAAATGCGTGTAACATGAAAAATTACGCCCTTTTTTCACTAATTTTGTGTGCGTGTAACATAAAAAATATACTCACACACAAATTAGTGAAAAAAGGGTGTAATTTTTCATGTTACACGCATTTTATCGACGGATCAATCGTCGCAAGGATCAATTGTCGCGGATTAATTGTCGCGGATCAATTGTCCTCGGATCATCGGTCGTGTCACCCAATTAACAATTTTCGGATTTTTTTTCAGAAATCAATTACGAAAAAAAAGGACACTAAAAATATGCGCACGTAGAAAATAAAAGAATCTACAGGTGCAAATTTTTAAATAACTTTTTCTTCTATAATTTATCGTTTTTAAAAAAATTCAAAATTTATTAGACGTCGGCCAACTTCAGTACCATAAATTGATATATTATGCAAATTTGATATATTTTATAGAAAATTACGTAAAATCAGAAATTTGTAGACTGTTATCAAAAATTAAAAAATTTTTTTTACGCCTCTATGACATTTGTATCGCGATATCTGGTAATGCGCGTTTACCATCTCCCGACAAAAGATCCTCGACAAAATATCCCCCAACAAAAGATCCACCGACAAAATATCTCCGGACATAATATCCCCGACAAAATATCTTTCGATATAATTTTGACAATTTTCCTGGAAAACTAGCATTCTCATAAAACATTTAAATAAAAAAGAGAAATTTTGCTGATAGGATATTTTGTCGGGGATATTATGTCCGGAGATATTTTGTCGGGAGATCTATTGTCGGGGGATATTTTGTCTGTGAGTTATTTTGTCGGGGGATGAAAACGCGCGGAATCGCAATATCTATTTTGTGAAATGAATAAAAAAAGAAATTAAGATTAAAAATAAATAAAACGTCAAATATGTGAATTTATATTCTTATGACGCAATACAGAAAAAATAAATATGTTTAGACAATTGTTGAAGTATAAAGGTGATTGTTAAAGAATAATAGATTATTAATAAATATCTAGAGCAGAAATATACCGAACCAAAAGCATGCGGTTCTTTCTATAGAAAATAAATTTCAATGCCAATTAAATACAGATATAATTCACCGTATCGATATTGTGATAATTATAATTATTTAAATTTAAACGAATATTCTTTACGTGAATTAGGTATTTAAAATTTATTTTCTTTTGATGTATCGAGTACTTTTTTTGCGGTCATTTTCCTGCGGTTATTTTATTACGGAACCTTAGAAATTTATGATAAAATTTAAACCGAGTATTATTTTATGTAAAATATAAAAGTTATTGCCATCATTAACTGAATTTGAATACTTACTACTATTAGAAAGACTAATAAAATTTTATTGATATTAAATAATTAAATCAATATCGATCGAATGTTAATTATCTCCAAACTTTCTCTTTCTTCCTTTATATGTGGACTTATATTTTTATCGCTATAGAAATCGGTGCTACAAATAAATAAATAAATAAATGAATGAATAAATAAATATAAAAAACAAAAATATACATGATATAAATAGATGCTCGTATATATTTATGCAAAAGCGAAATTAGCAAAAGATATTTTGAAAATAACGTAATAATAATAATAATAAATAATTGAAATAATTAAAAATAACTGTTTATCTTGCACACAATTTTATTATTCATTTTTCACACTATTGTAGTTTTAATTAAAATATTTTATTCTGCTCATAATTATAAAGAATTAATAACAATCAGATTAATTATATATAGATATATATATTTCTCTTAACTCTTCGAACTAAACTTAAAAAAAAATCTTCATTTAAAAATTAGTCTATCGAGTTTTTATTTTCGAATTCATTCTTTTCCTAAAATTTTAATTTCAAAAGATAGGAAAAGAAATTTACTTTTATTGAAGCCCTATTTAAAAGAACGATTATTAATTCAAAAACGTTATCTATGATAAATATTCGAATTAGAAAAAAATTTTGAACTTCGTTAAGACATTTCACAATAAAAAAAACTCGAGTTTTGAAAATCGGGGTGAAAAAAACTTTCGAAATTTTTGAATTTTCTTAGCGGGCAATCAAAAATTGGAAGAAGACTTTTTTGAAAATTAATTATTGTTGAACCCCGGGTCAAAAATAAAACTTGATTCAGGTTCGCTTTACCTTATTTTCTTTTGAAGCTCGATTTGCCGGCGATTTTTCGATAAGATCTCGACTTTTTCGACTTAAATTAAATTTTTTTCAACTTTTTGAACTTTTTTCATCTTAGTTTCAACTTATTTGTATTTTTTGATCTTAATTTAACTTATTTGTCTTTACTTCGAGCACGATAGTCATTTACCTTACTTTTGACTTGCTGAACCAAGTCGAAAAAAAGTTATTTATTCGCCTTACTTTCGCATTAATATATAAAAATTATTTCACCTTAGTTTTGACTTTTTTGTAATTTAAGTCGAATAAGTCTAAACCAAGTCAATTTCGACTTGATCTTGATTTTTTCGTTTGAAAATTCAAGTCGAATAAGTTAAAACCAAGTCAATTTCGACTTGATTTCAACTTTTTCGTCTTAAGGCTGGGCCGTACTAAACGAATTTTTGAATTTTACTTTTCTTTTAATTTATTAATCAATTGTTATTACACAAAAAATGTGAAAGACAAACTTTTTCGGAAGGTTTTCATCATTTAAGTGACGTAATTATTCAAAACGTAATTAGAAACGTAAAATTCGAAAATTCGTTTAGTACTGCCGACCCTTAAATCGTGACTCAGTAAGTTAGTTAAGTCTAAACCAAGGCAAAAACTCAATTTATTTCATATTTCCGTGAAAAAATGTCGAGTTTGTCTTGTGAAAAACCGCTCCAAATTTCGACTTGGTAAACCAAATCTTAATCAAGTTTTATTTTTGACCCGAGACTTTACATAAAAAATAACTAGAAATGTCAAAATTACAGTTGCGAAAACATACTAAATAAAAAATTTTTATACAAATGTCAAGGTATGTTCAAATATAATTATAATTTAATTATTATTTTGACGCTTTGACTCTTAAAGAGTCCGAAGAAGTTCAAAATTTTTAACGTCAAGTTCATTAGCTGTAATTTTGACACGATAGTGAACGTTTTTGGAAAATTTTCCGGCCGGTTAGTTTTTTTAACGCACCCTTATTGACATCTACAGTCAACCCGAGTAACTTGCGCTGTCAGAATAATCTAAATCCTTCTTAAAAAAAAACCCTAGCTTTATTTGTACCGTGAAATTGAGTATTTTCGGAATCTAAACCTTCTGTTGATTACGTGAATAAAAAAAAAACTTCAATTATTCAAGCCATGCCTGACTATTACCCATAAAAAAAGATGTAAGCTGACGAAATATGGCTAGATCTGACCAGATAAAATTATATCATTAGATATATATTTTTATTTGACCAGATCAACTGTATGTAAAATACTTATTTTTAATTACATATATTTATTTATAAATAAATATCTTACGTGCCAAATAATAAATGTGTTACAACCTGCCAGAAAATAAAAACATTTAGGTATTATCCGTTCCGTTAATTAATAAATACTGAATATAAATGAAATCATAAAAAAAAAAATTTTTTAAAACCATGTGTATGATAATTAAAATAAAATTTTTGTAACATATACTAGAAACGTACGCCATCAAATACCTGCAGTCGGCAGCTAAAAAAATTATATATAACACAGTGGGTCATAAATATAAAGAAACAGTCGAATTCCATTAACTTAGACAGTTAGCCTACGGTAGGAGTAGAAATTTCCTGCAAACTCCGCCTTATCAAATTTCCCCTCCTTTAAAGAGTAAACTACAGCGCATGCGTTCTTACATCACATGAATGATACATATGTACATATATAAATATATGTACACGTAAAAATTATAGCTTCGGGTGGAAGACAGCGTAGCTCGTAGTGGGGGTCAAGATTGAGGAGAAGTTCCGAGTTAATGGAATCCGACTGTACTTAATCATTCGAATTGTAACATCAGCCGTGCAAAAAATATTATTTTTTAGTTGCATGCACTATAGCTAGCGTGCGAAAAATATCGAAGTAACTCATCGAGTCATCTCGCGACAGAATTTTCATCATACTTCAAGCGCCCTTTATTACCTGCTGCCAATAGACACTCATCGGCGTACTTTTCGAGTATTTCTTACAAAAACTACCCTGATAGCCACCCTAACCGTAAATTAACTACAAGCTACTACCGTATTCTAAAGGTAACTTAAAGAAAAGTGTTGGAGAGCAAGCAGTTACCTTTAAGTTGACAGTAAATTGTCTGTTAACTTGAATTCAATTTGACTACAAGTGTTACTGTTAGACAATGACGTTAAGTTGATTAAAAGTTTCACTTAAAATAGACGGCAAGTTCTTCTGTCATATTACATTCAGATGACGGCAGTAGATTTGCATTAACTTGCACGCAAGTATTATCCAGCCGAGGCTTACCAGAAATTTGTCGTTAAGTTAGCCAAAAACGTTTCACTGCAGAACTTGCTGATCAAAGGTGTGGCTATTAAGGGAATGTATATATCTAGTACAATTACGTATAAGACGCTCGTTGCCAAATTCGTCTTCGGCTCGCTACAACCCTAGCTAATCCGAATTACGGTAATTTACCGCATTTGCCGTAACTTAGCGTAAAAAACAGTACTTCTAAAACAAGTTTTCCGCAATTTGCAGTAATTTACGGCAATGTACATTAATATACGGTATTCTGCACTGAATTACGGCAATTTGCCATAATTTGCAGCATTTCCACTGTAAGAACTGGATTTTTTTTTATTTTCACAGTTTTTACAGAGCAATACTTAACTCTACAGTAAATTTTCGTTCTCTTACTGCACTTTCGCGGTAAAAATATCGTACTTTTGCCGCAAAATACCGTAAATTGCGGTAATTTAACGTAATTCGGATCCGTCAGGAAATTCGCGTCTTATACACAATCGCACTTGATATATAAACAACTATTTTGATTGATTCAAATAATTTTAATCTTGTCAATCTTTTACTCACTGCCGTGATTGATTTTTTCATAAAATTGAAAATAAAAAAAACTCCTCAAAGAATTCTCATGTATGACATTAAATAATTTAAAAAAATAAATATAAAAACAAAGAGGCAACGATTGGAATTATACGTTCATACATTGCAGTGGATGGTAATAAAATAAATAAATATAAAATATATATATATATATATATATTTATTAGTACATACGATGATAATAATTTTAATTAAATTATAAATATTTTTTGTTATGCTGAATAATTGCAGGTGTGCAATTGATAATTATAAGAAACGAAAAAAAAAATTTTAATTAATTAATTAGAGGAAAAAAAATAAAAATAAAAGTAAAGTCATAAGAGATAAGCTAATAAAATATATGAAATTTATTTCTGTTGTTAAGAGTGTACGTGCTAATTAGCACTCTAATAATACACGCACAATCAGAAATGTCTGTAGAGACGCGCACTGCACACTTAACTTGTAAAACAAAAACAAATGCTCATTGAAACAAAAAGGGTTTTAATTAACAAATTAAATAATATGAAATTTCATGTTAATTAATTTATTATTATTTTTTAAATTTAAATTACCTTATGTGAATACTGAAACTTAGCGATAAAAGCACAATTGTAAATTAAAAAGTGGGCAGTAGAATACTTATGTCTAAATAAAGCGAATTAATGTATTTAAAAATGTTTGAATTTCAAAATTTAATGTAAACTAATAATATTTATAGTGTTGAGGAGATATTTAATAAAATTAGTGGTATTTTAATTAATAAGTACCATAAATATGTCTAAATTATATGTGAGAAACGTGATGGAACACGTGAAAAAATAAACGACGGACGAGTACCTCAATTGAAAAAAAATAAATGTTATTAAAATAAAAATATAATTCAATATTGTTTTATGTTACTGTTGTTCTTTATTTTTCCTTACTAATTATTTTTGCAATTTACTACTGAAAGTTTTTTTTTAAATTTTTTTAGTTGTCTATTACACAGGTCACCAAAAAAATTTTTTTAACCTGATGTGTACTGATATTAAGGACATTCTCAGACAGTGCCCCCCACTTTTTAAAAATATGCAATGACTTTCAACTGTCATAATCGTATTAAAATTTGATTAATTAATTAATTAATTAATTAACAAAAAAATTAAAACCTTAATTGAAAAAAGGACAACGTAGTCGTAATTTCGTGGAGATAAAGAATTTAAAAAAAATTACTTACAATTGATATCAATTGGGAGTTAAACGAAATTTGTTGAATAAATTTTGGCTAACAAAATTTAAAAATTCAAATTATAAAATTGACATGACGATTTTACTGAAATTTATTTAATGAATTTTGTTTAACTTCTAAATAATATCAAGTGTAAATAATTTTTTTTTAAATCTATCTATCGGCGAAATTACGACTACGTTGTCCTTTTTTCAATTAATGCTTTAATTTTTTTTTAATTAATTGATAAAAATTTTATACGCTTATGACAGTTGAAAGTCACGAAAATTTTTAAAAAGTGGGGGGGCACTGACTGAGAATGGCCTTAAAAATGGAAAAAAAAACTTTGCACCATAACTACACCGGAAGTTAAAAATCACTGCCCTGTTTAAAGAGAAGAAAGTCGGTTGTTTTTTTTGTTTTTTATGAGAAACAAGTGATAAAAAAATAGCAAAAATTTAAATTTCCAGATACAGATCCGATAAAAAATAGTATACACCACAAACGGGGAAGGTGGACATCTAAATCCGCCTAATTTCGCCTTCGGAGGGGTAGGCAATTACACGCGGGTTGAAATGTCCTACTTGCCTCCTTCAATGTGTAATGTTCTATTTTTTCGATTGAACTTAAATGAAAGTTTATAAAATTATTCCTGTAAAAAAAAAAAAATTGTGACAACAGCACATGGTGTTCCCAAGCGGTCACCCATCCAAGTACTAACCATGCTCAATGCTGCTTAACTTCAGTGATCGGACGAGAACTGGTGTTTTATCAGCGTGATATGGCCGTTGACAATTTTAGAGATAATCAATGACGTATTTAAATACCTGGCTCCAGAAATATCAATCGAAGTTTAATTTCAATCCATCAGAAAAGTATCAACAAATTTATTTTTAAAAAAATTTTTTTTGGTTGGTTAATTAGTAAAAATACAAAAAAAAAGCCTTGAGTGAATCAAAACGATTGGATAATTGAAACGTATAGAGAATGCGCAACTTTTCAGAGATATGAGTGATCAGCGCTAATCTAATCAAATCTCGAAATTATACAGACTGTCTGGTTATCAGGGAGTATTTAACTCTAAATAATTTTCCGAATGAATGAGGAGTGAATGCAGAGATAATATTCTATTAATTTGATCCCCTCGAAATAAAATTAACTACGATGCAAACTTTTATGGAATTTGAGATTGCTTGTTTTAATCATTTTTTGAATGTTAATAATTAATTAATTAATCTTTTTTTTTTAAATGTAAAACATACACATGTATATATTTATAAGATTTTTTGTATTTTTTTGATGGTCCTCAGGGAGCTACGGCTCTAGGATCAAACAAATATATTTATCTATCTATCTATCTACAAGAGAGATTTAAATGAATACTACTCAGAAAAAAAACTCCATCGTAAAATAGTGTGACGATCTGTCAATCGGTTTTATCTTGAATACCTCCTGACAGTTAAGTCCAGACTTTAATATTATATAAATTTAAACTGTCAATTCATAATGGATAATTTTTCAAAATTAAAATTTTGTGACATCTAAATTAATTTTCGAAAAATAAATAATGATATAGTATATAATTGACTATTTTAAGTCGAAGATCGGACTTCTTTCGCCCGCAATCGAAAAATTGAATCATATTTTACTCAAAATCACGAGAAGAAGGATTCAATCATCATATTTTATAAATTATTATACAATCATAAATCTCTTAAAATTTTTAAAGAATAAATAAAGTTTGGCTGAACGCTTAAAAACGATTACGAGACTCAATTAGCGGAATTACCCAATAATTTTAAAAATAATTGTAGTGGAAAAAAAATGCTATTGTTCTGGCTACAAAAACTTCTGACATCATTTTTATTAAAAAAATTATATGTCGATAAGGCTGATAAAAAAATCCAATAAGCGAGTTCAGTAATTAAGAGTATTTTCGACATTTCATACTATTTCTTGTCAAGAAGATTAAATCATGTCTTTATATTTATTACTGAGTTTTTTTTTATTATATTTTTCTAATATAATAAAATTTTCAAAATCGGAAAAAATTAATCTTCTCCCTGAAAATACGATCCCACATTTTTATTCGATACACCTAAATCCATATAATTACGGTGGGATAAATGAATCATTTGTCGGCAATAGTTCAATAATATTTCAAGTACTCGAACCCACAAAATATGTAAGTTTTCATAAATCTAGAAATATTTTAATTGACAAAGAATTCACTAAAATAATCAACGATAAAAATGGAATGAATCACAATGTGATCGATCAATGGTGGTACCCAATTAGTGAATTTTATTCAGTTGAAATGGACAATGTACTTCCGGTAGGCAACTATAGTTTAAAATTACGGTGGAATTATTATAATTACTCACAAGAAACTGGATTCTTCCGAGTTATGAATTACAATAAATCATCTATTCCCACGTATATATTTTTATTATTTACAAATATTTTAAGAGCTTAGGAACGAAAGGTAACATTTAAATATTCCCGTAAATACCAAAAAAATTTTTTGATTGAATCTGATGTGAAACACAAAAATTCAATTATCTGCAATTTATAATTTTATTAAGACATTTATTTCTGCTAATGTCAAAAGGTCAAATCACGGAAAAAACGCCAAGTACCAAATGGATAGATAAAAATTTTTTTTTTTTAATCAAACAGACTCAGAATTACAAAAATTTGACAATTAATCCCGTAGAGCCAAAAACACGTAAAAATAATTGACGACTTGGGTACAATACATTGAAAAATAAGTCTAGCGGGAAATTTGAGCAAAACCTTCGGAGGTAAAACGGTCACTTGTGAACTTGTGGTAAAATGGCCATTTCAAAAGTTTCAATAAATACAACTTTTTTTTTTGTAAAGAGAGAAATTTGTCATAAATTTTTTAAAGTAAATTTTTTTTTTAAATTTTGTGGGTTGATTATTAACACACGTCTTACAGTATGAATTATGTTCCTCGTGTTTTTCAAAAATTTTTTAAACCTTAAACCCAAAAAGACGAGAAATTTTAAACGTACGCTCACAGTTAGAAATTTCCGTGTTAATTCAACACATTGCGTTTGTGTTGATCTTTAACACAAATTTTATGTTAAATAAAATTGAACACATAAAATCTGTTCTTTTGATAGAAAATTTGTGTACATTTAACAGAACATTTGTGTAAATTTAACACATTTTTCGTATTAAAATCGACTAATAAACATAAGTACATAACCTAAGCAACTCAAGTGTATACTGATCTACTCTTAGTAGAACTTATATCAATTTAGCGAACAATTGAACCGGGTCAAAAAGGTATGAAAGCTATCTAAATTTAATTGTAAAATGTATATATTTAATTGTAAATAAATTATAATCCAAATTTCCCTGCAGACAATGCTGTTACAATGCTTTGCTTGGTTATATATAGTAATGAAGAATCGCCCGGAAACGTTGAGTCAAACAACACAAATTTTGTGTTAATTTTCGAATTCCACAAGAAATGTGTTACATTCTAGATTTTCCAATCATTTAACATAAAAAATCTGTTAAAGTAAAATAACACAAACGGTTTGTATTGAATTAACAGATTTCTGTGTTAAAAATCAACACAAAAAATTTTTTAACACAAATACACAAAATTTCTAACTGTGCTCTTTTAGATTTAATTTTCGTATTTTCAAACTTAGAATATATCTACTAACTTTATATTTCACAAAATCCAAAGGGAGTATAAATTTTATATGATACTAAAGTTAGCCGATTTCTAATAATTTTTTGATTTTTTTTTAAACGATAAATTGTAAAAATAATCCATAAATTGTTAATTGTCTATTAACTTCAATCATAATTTTATGCGTTTTCTTGGCTTTAAGATTCAAAGATACAAAAATTGTATTCAAAATTTTGGAACAATTTTATAGTTCATAGATAAAAAAGAAAATATTATATCGTTTCTCGTAAAAAATAGTAATAAAAATAAAACTGTAATCGTTACCTTTTGATTTCAAGCTCCAAATATCATATAATTTTATAATTTGATTCAAAAGTACTTACAAAATAATAACTTTTTTTCAGATACATTTTTATGGGTACTAAGAATCTGCGATTAATTAAGGCCCGTAATTTATTCCCGTGTTGGGATGAACCTGCTTACAGAGCTGAATTTGAAATTTCAATTCAACATCCCAAAAATTTAACTGCATTGTCAAATATGCCGGTTAAAAATAATTATGTCACCGAGGACGAAAAAATTGTGACTTGTTTCAATAAAACCCCCCGATTATCACCGCATTCAATTAGCGTTGCAGTTACAAATTACCCTGTGACTCGAAATTTAATTAACAATGTTGCAGTTTATTCGATTGAAAATAACGTAACATTTTTTGGAAATTATGTCCACAGTTTGAAATCAATTCTATCCTTGTTAAATAATTACACTGGAATTTCTTACCCGTTACCAAAAATAGATTCAGTAATTATGGCGGGAAAAGAAGATGGATGCATAAATAATTTGGGTCTTGTATTCTATAAGAATAAGTAATTATTCATTTTTCAAAATTAAGCTTCAAAAAATTATACTTATTGTTACTTAATAATTAACAAAAAAATTTTTATTTTTTTTATGAGGAATTTTCATATTTCTTTTAAAAAATAAATTGTTGTCTAGACTCAAATTTTGAATATTGTTTATAAGGATTTGATTTTTTTGGAACAGATTACACGGAATATCTTCGAAACCTTTATCTCCACTTGTTCTCTATCAGAACAAAGAGTTTGAAGATCTGAAAGTTATTACGGCATTGACTCTTCAATGGTTTACAGAAATAGTTACTCCTATTGATTTTAATTATTTATGGTTATTTTTGGCTATTGGTCATAATACTGCTGCTAAAATAAGTGATCAGGTAATTAGACATATGAAAATAAAAATATGTAGTCTCAAAAATTTGAGAGTAATTTTTATCATGTCTTCATTGCTTGCGATGACATTTTTTACTGAATTTCCTGCAGAAAATAATAGTTTATATATAGAGTGCGAATATGACGTCAGCCGCGCAAAAAGTAGTTTTAAGTTGCACGCAAAAAATATCCAAGTTATTGAGTCATTTTGTGAAAAATTTTTTTATCAAATTTTAAGCACCTCTTATTATCTGCGGCTGATAAACCACCGCTTATAGGCACTCATTTCTCAATAAAAAAATTTCTGTGTTTAACTTTATTTTTATATGCAACAAAAATAAAAAAATAAACCATAGTTCAATCATTTTTTTGTAATATCAGATGTATCAAAAATTGCGCAGAATGGAAATGCAAGTTATGGAAATTTACGACTATCATTTTGATCTAGAATTTAAATCATTACCGCCAATGTCAGCGATATCTGCTGGTGACCAATCACATATCAGTCAAAATTCAAAAAAATATTTATACATAAAGGGAATTACATTAATGCTAATGCTAGAACACACTATTATTACTTCCGATGTTTATCAAACTGGATTGAAAAATTATCTTAAAAATAAGTAAATTCCAAGTTATATTAATTATTAAATTTAATAAATCTATACTAGTGATTAGTGATGCGGAATGACCGTCATTTTGAGTTGTGGTCCCAAGACGGTCCGCTGACCGTCTCGTGGCCGACGGACCTAAATGACGAGACCGTCAAAAAATTTTTTGTCACAAATTTGGTCAGTCGCATCTAGCTAGATGATTTGTGACCATCATTAAATTTTTGGTCACAAATTTCGGCTTGGTCACAAATTAACGTTTAATAAAGAATTTTGTCAGTCACAACCAGCTAGATGATTGGACGCAATCTTTTTTTGTAAATAATTGAAAAATTTATTTTTCTCTTCGTATTCTTATCTCGTGATATTTTTAAAAAAATGGCGGTTTAAAAATTTGAATTTGTGCAAAAGTTATGATGGCTTTTGTAAGATGTCACCACAATTGTGACGGTCCGTCATTTTATGAACGGTCCGCTGACGGTCTTGTGACCATGACGTGACGGTTAAAAAATGACTTGACGATTATTTCGAATCACTACTAGTGATTCGAAGAAATCGTCATTTTTTTGATCGGGCATATCATGAGAAATTGACTAACAATTGATGTCAAAAATTTTCTGGTCAATTTTTCAATAGTCAACTGACATCAATTGTCCGACAATTTCTTTCTTCAAATAAAGACAAATTTTTGAACAGTATATAAATTGAATAATACAAAAATGTACACATAATTATTTACAGTTTATTTAAAACAGCTACTTTGGATGATTTGTGGAACAGCTTACAACATGCTTATAATAATAAATTCAAAAACAGTCCAAGAAGTATAAAAAACACAATTGATGGTTGGCTACAACAGCCGGGTTATCCGATTATCAATATTACAAGAAACTATGACACAGGTTTCGTAACAATTACTCAAAAAAATGTTTTAAAGGACTTTGACAATTCTACTTGGAGTGTTCCGCTAAATTATGCCACAAAATCAAATCCAAAGTTGCCATTACAAGATTCTTTATTTTTAATGAACGAAAAAGAAACGACTGTATTTTTGTCGGAACTTAAATCCGATGACTGGATCATTTTTAATGTTCAGCAATTTGGTAAATTTGTGTAAAAAAAAATTCGTTCTAAAAAAATTCTCATTAGACTCAAAATTCGCGCATTAAAGTTCTAATCCGTCTCAAATTTAGAAACTCTACATATCGAACTTTTTGTAATCTTTTTAAAAAAAATTTTTTTTAACCCGGGATTATAATTTTGACTATTATATGAAATGTAACAGAAAATAAATTGATGCTTTTATTTGTTATGTTCATAGGCCACTATAGAGTAAATTACGACAGCGAAAATTGGAAACGTATAATCGATTATCTCAACTCAGATAACTATGATAAAATAAATCCGATAAATCGCGGAGTTGTTATCAGTGAGATTGAAGAGATTTATAACAATAATAATGATTTAGAAAAACTAATCAACTTACTATGGTACCTCAGACGAGAACGGGATTTTATACCTTTGATGAAAGCTGTCAGACCTTTGAACACTATTTCAAAAATAATCACGATTGACAGAAGATTAATCAACAGTTATATAAGTAACATTTTGAGTCCGATAATCAGTTACCTTAATAATGAATACGAGAATAATGAATATTTTTACTACACTCCGTATTTAAGATTACAGTTTTTACGATTATACTGTCCAATTAATTACGAAAAATGTAAATCACTTGCAAGCAGTATATATAATAGACTAATTAGTAATTCGACAGAAGAACTGTAAGTTGCATATGGAAGACATAAATACGTAAGGAAGACTGGGGCATAATAGCCCGTTCGGGGCAAAACAGTCCACCCTAAATGCTTGATAATAATAGAAAATAATTTTTTTAGTCATTGTCAAGCAGTCATAATTTTGAAAAATTTTCCACTGTATTTTCATGTAGAATTATAAAAAAAAAAAATTATAAAAGTTTGGAAATTTCTTATACTCTCTCATAGCTTCCGTTTGAGTACCGAGAGCCTTAAGGGCTAACAAAAAAAATTTGAATTTTTTCTTTTTTATTGGGTAGAGGTGCCGTTTTTGGCCAGTTTTGGACACTTGAAAAATTTAAATACAATAATTTGTAAAATACGCAATGCCATAGTTAATTTTTTAAATGTGTTCCGAGATATTTTTTCCACACTAGTGTAATAGCTATTACAATGCAAGTTTTTTTTTTTTTGTACTTTTTAATTAATTTAAATGAAGTATTAATGTCCAAAAATGAAGCAGTTGCCACAAATGGTACTTTAACCCTACTTTTGAATGAAAAAATAAATGGATTATCTAGAAAAAAAAGTATATGCTCTTACACAGAAAAAAAAAGATTTCGTGGCTCAAAAAAATTTTACTCGCCCCAAGAAAATTTTGACTTGCCCTAAGAAATTCTTTGCATTATGAATTGAAAACGAAAATTTTCTTTGAATCCTACCAAAATGTTTGTTTTCATTTCAATAATGAAAAATTTTTCTAGCGCCAATAAATCCTTTTTTTCTGAGTACGTAATACCTTTGGTAGAACACATCCTTACGCCATGTATGACGTCATATCATAACTTGTGATTATTTTTTCCAGATATTTTGATGAATATTTTTATTCTTGGTCATTGTGTATTGCAATCAGAGATTTCAATGAAACACAAGTTGATTATTTTTTTTCTTACGATTTTCCGTTATTACGAAGTAACCCCTCAGATAAATTTATGTACTTACACTGTATCAAAAATCATACGATTATCGAACATCATTTTGCCAGAGCTCTATCAATTACCGTAATAATTTCTCCAAAAAAAATGATAGAATTTGTTGATACTTTTATTTTTGATAATAAATTTACAGCCGACATTGAATTTCTATTGGATTATTTTATTGATAACTACACGGATCTTTTCTGGAGGTAAATATTGTTTCCTACAAATCAAACTTTGAATCTAAACACGATTATTATTATTTTTTTTTTTATTTTTTTTTTTTTCCAATGATTCAGATTTTCAGTCCAAGACAGCAGAGAAATAATTCCGTTGTTAATTTTACGATTGAATACATCAATCGTAGGGATAAAACAGTGGGAAAAAGTATGAATTTTAATTACTCTATTGATGAAATGTATGTATTTATTTATATAAAAACGTATTTTTTTTTAATTTAGCTGAAAGCTTTTATTGAATCACGAGCTTCAGAACTTAATGATCGATATCCAATTTTTAAAAACAATATTATCCAAGAATTGATGTTGCACCAATCACTATATCTTCAGAATAATATTAAATATAGTGGAATTATAATGAAAGCAATGTCGACAGAATAACGAAAACTTATATTAATGATGAAAATCCACGGAACTCAGTGAATAAATTTGGTCATTATTTACTTTTAAAAATAAAAAGAATATTTAATTACATGAAAATTTTTACATCCGTATGTTAAATACGAGTGTGAATTGCAGTAGACATCAGAAAAACTTAAAATTATTAAAAAATAGAGTAAATTTTAATAAAATTAAATTTATAAAAAATGCACTTATTAATTTCAAAATTTTTCGAATCCGCATTTTTTAAAATTTTATTTTATTAATTATTTACTTGATTTATTAATAATTTTAAATTTGTCTAATGTCTGCTACATTTACACTCATTGCTAAATGTAAGAGAAAATTTGAAAACTTTGCATTAACTTTTTTATAAAATTCAATCGATTTTTATAACAAAATATTTCTTATTAAAAAATAAATCGACTACTATTTTTAATTACTTTTTGTACAACGTTATAGTCAAGTCTAGAAAAGAATGAGCTTTTCTCCCACTTCTTGGCTATGATGAAGTCCATGACTTTGCACTAATACGCATGCGCAGTAATGACTTAACTATAGAAAAATGGTGGGAGAAAAGCTCATTCTTTTGCAGACTCAACTATATCTATTTACCTATTAGCCTCTACAACCTCCTTTATAACCTCCATATTATAAAGAATTAGGCTGGTTAAAACTCAATGCGAGAAGAGATTATTTCATAGCTTGTTTGTTTTACAAAAAAATCAAACTAAATTATAATCAATTATTTAGATCAAAATTAGAATTTCTGCGGATTGCATTAAGGAGAGGCGATGTCAGATATGACTATCTGCGTTTACTAAGAAGTAATTCTGCTATTTATGAAAACTCTTTCCTGATTCATGGCATAAAAATTTGGAATTCATTACGGGCTGATATTACAGTAATTGACAACTTAGAAAATTTTAAGCAAGCTTGTTTTAACTTCTTCTTGCAATCAATGTAATTACGATTAATCCTGTGGTTTAATATATTAGTGGTATTAATTAGTTCCGGTCTTTCAAATTGTATTGCGAACAGTGTATCAAATGTGTACCTGTAAATTATTAACTTTATGTATTGTTGATGGTCCTGAAGGAACTTAGAACTCCAGGATCAAATAAAAATTTTTATCTATCTATCTATCTCTATTTATCTCGAAATTAGGGTAACCAAAAAAATGATTTGAAAATTCAGATATTTCCTGGTTTTTCAGTATTTTTAAATTTTATTCGTATCATTGAGATATTCGAAATTTTTCACATGAAATTTGAGCGTAAAAAACAATCGGAGAATTTTAACGTCATCACCAATATCTCGAGGCTTCCTGCCTTTATAAATCCGGAATAATTTCTCATCCAAAAATTTCTCAGCAATAATTACTCAAACAAAAATTGATCCGACATAAAAATTTCTCGCTACAAAAAATTCTCAAAACCAAAATTACTCACTACTAAAATTTCTCTGCGTACCAAATGTATATTATTTTTTATATGGGTGCTACGCTCTCCATCTCCATTTTTTAAACACAAATATAAATAATAATAACATTAAAAATTTCTATATTTATTACTACAAATTTATCACAATTTCAAATTCAATATCTATAAAATAGTATATTGTAAATATGCTATTTTATAGAACGCCAAAATTATTTAACTGAATTGTTTATATACTTTATGTACAAATTATATTCAGAATCAAATATTTCACATTGAAAATTTCTCCCCCGAGAAATTATGTCTGGAGAAATTTTTACACCAATAAATATTTGTGGTGAGAAATTATTGCTGAAAAATTTTGTCGCAAGAAATTATTGCATGAGAAGAAAGAGACGGTCACCATAGCTCGATATGGGACAATTGCTTATAACGAGCGTCGGCTGTAGAAAAAAATTGTTAACTTAAAAAAAAAAATAACTAACAATTTAAATATAATTATGTATTTATTAATTTTTCTTATCATTAATAATAAAGGAAAAAAACAATGCAATAAGAATAAATCGAATGATATAATCTATGATGCAAAAGTTTTTATTTGCGAGTTTGATTTGAAAATTCGATCGATTCTGTACATACACAATTAAACGACGATACTGCTATTTATTTACTGGCAGCTTTTTAAGAATTTACATTAGTTCTTTTTTTTATTAAATTTTATTAATATTATAATTTATCATTATCATTATTATTAATTTTTATAATAACCACTTTTTTACCCATTCATATATGCGTCATATAATCGAGTACGGAAAAAGTATAATGATATAAAATATGTATAATTTTCACCATACATTTGAAGAGAAATTGAAATAAAAATATAAAATTATAACTAATTTAAATAATAGTTATTATTATTACAATAATTATTATTTAATAAATCGTAACACAACTATACAAAAATATATATAATGTAAACTTAAAAGTTATAATATAGATCTGGATTTTAAATTAAATCAATTTATTGTTAAATCAGCATCAATTATTTATAAATTTTTAATTACATTTCATTCCGTCGTGTCTTTTTAACTCAATATATTTTTTATGTAAGACAGCCAACAATAATTACAAAATGTTACTTTTTTTTTTTATTTTTCTTTCATATTTTATTTTAAATTAAAGTATCTATTGTTTTAAATAATAATTATAAAATAACTCAATCAACGTCACTCCATTGCGTTGCGTAGAGTATCGAATATTACATTAATATTTATTAATAAAAGCACTTTCACGATTGCCGTACTAATCTCATGTAGAAAAAAAGTTTCAAAAATTTTTTAAAAAATTCTCTATACAAGAAACTTTTGTTGTTTCATTTTTTAAAATTAAACAATAAAAATAATTATTCATTTGGTATTTTTAGTGTCCGTACTTAGACTCTCATGTGAACTAAAAAATTTCAGTTAAAAAAAAAGTCGTAATTCAAAATTAGTCATAAACGAGCAAAAAATCATTTTTTGGGAATGAGCTCAATAAAAGTTTACATAAAAATTTAAATACCTGCACAAAATTACAAATAAATAATTATTTTTATTTTTTAATTTTGAGTCATAAAAAAATTTAAGTCAATAGTCAAAGTTATGTATGATCCGAAGTTAGACAATTGACAATTTTTGGATTTTTTTTCACCATATGAATAAAAAGAAAAAAAAAAAAAAAAATTATGCACATGTAGAAAATTGAAAAAACTCTAGGTGGAATTTTTTTGAATATTTTTTTAAAAATAATTTATGGTTTTTAAAAAAATCCAAAAATTATCAGACGTCGGCTTACTTCAGTATCATGAATTATGTCATATTTTGAATTTTACAATAGTAATCAATTTGAAAAATTTTTGAAACTAATTTTTATTACACAAGATATATATATATATATATATATTTTTTTTTCATATTTTGTTTATTTATTTTTAACCATTTTTTTATTATTTATAATAACAATTTTAGTGAAAAAGTTATCAAGTTTTTTTTTTGTTGTTTTTTTTTTTTTGTTAATTAAACTAATATATTATTTATATATGTATTTATATTATTATAATTAATCGCCGATGCCTAACGACCTATTTTTTTAAAACATATTTCTAATAGGTTGAGTTAAGGCAGGTTTTAATTTATTATAAATGTTGTTATTAATTATAATAATAATTAATCAATTAATGAATTATTATCATCATTATTATTTTTAATGACACGCGGAAATGTGATATTATGCGTGCTATTTAACCACTAGTTGCTATAATATCAACATATATTTTAAAAAGTTTAATTAATTAATTAATTAATAATATATTTGTTGATTAATTAAAGCGATTAATTATTTAAATAAATTATTACGCTTTAAAAATTCATTTATGTGCCCGGTTACATTTTTAAGAAGAATATAGCGCAACCTCCGTGGGCTTCTATCATGTAAATAATTTTAAAAAATCAATTTATTTATCATTTATTCTTAACTATTAATTAATTTATTTAATAATTAATTAATTATAATAATTGTATATTAATGATAGTTAATATTTTCGTTTCATGCAACAAGTCAATTGATAATTATTTACACTTCAGAGTATTAAAAGTCTCTCCCCGTAATTTTTTTGTATTTTTATAAATTTTTTTTTTTTTTTTTTCTTACATTTTGCTTTATTTTTTTATAGAAAATTATTCAAATTTTGTCAGTGAATAAACGCGGCCATTAAATGAATAATAATTTTTTTTTTTTACATCAATATTACAAATTTAAAATCTCGAATAATGAATTCATATTTTATTTTTTATATAAAAATATTTATAAATAAAATATACTGTATTTTTTTTTTTAACATATTCATTTTATTTCAATACAGTATTTTTTTTTATTTCAAAATATTTATATATCTAATGATATTATTAAATAATTAATAAAGTATTTATTATTTTTTTTATCATAAAAAAAATATTTAAAATTTAAATATGACGATAAATATCTGCAATAAAAATTTTATTGCATTTTTTTATGCTAAAAATTTATGATTTTATTATTCGAGACGATAATTATTTAGTACTGTATTAATATAATTAATTATAACAAATAAAAATTAATATTCATTTATTGGATTCAATTGTTAATTCAATGGCATGGAGATCGTCGTTGAATTGAAGTAATTACATGTAAATGTTATTTATATATATATAAATATATACTTTTTTTAAAGAGAACTAATAAAAGAAAACGTATTAATTAATAAATTTACAGTTAAATATTTATGACACTGGTTAGCAAACGTCTAATAATTTTTGGATTTTTTTAAAAACGATAAATTATAAAAAAAAAAAATATTTGAAAAAATTGCACCCATAGTTTTTTTAATTTTCTACATGTGCATTTTTTTAGTTTCCTTTCTTTGTAATTCATTTGTTGAAAAAAAAAATCCGCAAATTTTTAATTGCCTGTTAACTTCAAAGTCATAAATATTTATAATTACATACATTTATTTAAATCGAAATCATGTTTTGATCTTGTAAAAAAAAATCAACAAATAGAATTATTTAACCATTTTTTTTTTTTTATTACACGCATTCATGCTTAGAAAATTTATTCATTTTTTTGTTCATATTTAATACTCATGAATGAATGAAATTATTAATAATTAATTTACGATATATACAAGATCAATATACATAATATAGCGTAAGATATAAAATAAAAAAATATTTTAAATTTTTAAGCGCGCGAATTAAATATCTTATGATACTGAAGTTAGCAGACGTATAATAATTTTTGGATTTTATTTCAGACGGTAAATTATAAAAGGAAGGCATCAGTTGCCTACAATTTTTTTGCCGATTGTATCAAATGCCTACAATATTTTTTCGTACATAATAAATGCATACTGCTCAGTTGCCTACCAAACTTTATTGCCTACAGTTCTATTGCCTACAAAAATAAAAAATATATATCCTAATTACATACAAAATTTATTGTAGACTGTTCTATCGCCTACTAAAAAAATATTTTACGATGTGCAATTGATTACTATTCAACTATGTACCCATCAGAGAAATACCTGATTGATGTAGAGAAGCTTCTGATTTTTTTGCTAAGAAAATCAAGTACTTATTGATGACAAATGATGAATGTTCAGGACCGATCATTTAAAAAAAAAATTAGATGATCTGAAAAATATCAGAACCACGGTAGTTTCCACAATATTAACTGGAAACTTCATTAAGTTTTCTATCAGATTAAAAATTAATTAACATTGTTAATGATTGAGAATATATTAATTTATATGTTCATATTTTTTATTTTTGCAGGCAATAGAACTGTAGGCAATAAAGTTTGATAGGCAACTGAGCAGTATGCATTTATTGTGTACGAAAAAATATTGTAGGCATTTGATACAATTGGCAAAAAAATTATAGGCAACTGATGCCTTCCCAATTATAAAAAAAAAAATTTGAAAAAATTGCATCTGTAGTTTTTCAAATTTTCTACATGTGCATATTTTTATTTTCTATTTTTTTGCCATTGATTTCTTGAAAAAAAAATCCGAAAATTTTTAATTGTCCGCTAACTTAAGGATCATAATATTTCGCGATTCGAATAATTCGATTTTTTTTTATTTTTCGAAATTCAAATATTCGATTCGAATTTTAAAATTTTTAACTTTTGACTCACGTGATAAATAATGAAAAAAATTTTATCAACAACAATAAAACTGACGAATAATTCAAAAATTTGAATTATTCGATTACTTATAATTTAATATCAGCATCCAATTCGATACGAATAATTTGTAATTTAATTTAACCCGCACTCTTAATAATTTAAAATAATTTTTTTATTCAAATTTAAATATCGGAGTATTAAATTATAACATAATTACTAATCTATTTAAGCATCTTCATATAAATGTATAAGTTGTTAATTTCAAGACATTTTATTTATAATAATAGTAATTAATGATTAATATAAACAAAAAAAATTATGTATATATCTATATATATTTACATATATAATAATAATTTATGACAATGAAAAATATAAATGAATAAAATTGTTAATAAGAATTAATCTGTGCGCAAGGCATTACTTTTTTTTTTTGTTTTTTTCTTTTTTTTTCGTAAAACGAAACAATATATATATAGAATGTATGTAATAAATGACAAATATTATTAATATATTTATATTTCAAAGATTATACTTTTTCCGTACTTGAATTTTATATATTTATTATTTTAATATATCAATTTCTATGTTCTGATTTTTTTCAAACAAAAAAAAATTAAGTTGTCAAGTCAGAATTTTTTAATTTCCAAGTCATTGTTTCGTTATAAATTTAATCACAATTACTATTTACATCCCATGGATGGAAGAACGATTGATATAAATCAATAAAAGAAAAAAATAATGATAATAATAAATGTATCATATTTTTGAGTGAGAAAGTAAATATATTGCGAAGAAAAAGAAAAAAAATTTACCCACAGGTTTAATAAGATCAGTCTATAGAGATGGATTAGCGTCTGTTAATAAAGATTCTAATGGCGCATACCTCTCAATAGTAAGACCACGAATTCTTTGCAAGTGTTCATTAAGTGTATTAGCGGGAATCGGTTGAAACGGTGCGACACTCGGTGGCGATGATCCGATAATATCTGCAAGTGTTAATATAAATGTCGACCATTCGCCAGACAATCCGTCCTCATCATTTGGATACAAAGTTTCGGCTCTTTCTAATAACGAGGCTAACACAGATACTCCAAACTGAAAATAGATAAATTCATATTTCATATATTTTATGTTTTTTTGTTGTGTATTTCTTTTAGAAGTAAAGCGATTGTAGAAGATCTCGAGGCAATTTTAAAAGAACTTTACTGTGATGTATTTTATTTTGCCGAAAAATTCCATTAGTTCAAAATTTTGTATATATGTATAAATTAGATGTACCTGAAGATCAGAACGTTTTTCACGCAACGAAAATGAAAATAATTTATGTAATTTGAATCTATAAGTGACTTAAGGGGTCATTGGGGGTGGCCTGAAATTATCGACTGACGTGCGAAACATTTCAGAAATCCAGATTTCGTAGATTTTCAGTTTTCATTTCGTTGTTTTATTTTCGTTCCACGAAAAACGTTCCGATTTTCAAGTACATCAAATTAGGGCGGTCGTTAAAAATTAAATTTTCTCAGACGCCCCATAAAAAGCTTCTTTTTAGTGAAAAAATACGTGGGGAATTAGGTTTTTTCGTTTTGATTAAAAAGAACATGTCCCGAAGGACGATCAAAGATCATTTTTCGATACAATCGCAGTTTTTTTTAAATATCTCATGAAATATGCAGATTAAAGGAAAAAATCATAGGAACAATTTTGTATGAAATTAAATTCTTGACAAAAAAGGTCATGTTTATTTTTTTTATAAAATGTGTATTTATGAAGATATTTTGAAAAAACGTTTTTTATATCTTATCAATTGAGCGTTTAAAGGATTAAAAATTTTGAAAATAACATTTTTCTAAGTATATAGAAACTAAAACAAGCATTAATGATTGATATGTTACGAGTTACGAAGTTGTCTATATTAAAGGAAAAACGTTATTTTTAACATTCGTTATCTTTAAAATGCTCAATTGATAAGATCTAAAAAAGTTTTTTAAAAATATCTCCATAAATACACATTTTATAAAAAAATGAATATGACCTTTTTTGTCAAGAATTTAATTTCCTACAAAATTGTTTCTATGATTTTTTCCTTTAATCTACATATTTCATGAGATATTTAAAAAAAACCGCGATTGCATCGAAAAATGAACTTTGACCTTCCTGCAGCACGTGTTCTTTTTACTTAAAACGAAAAAACCAAATTCCCCACGTATTTCTGAATTTTTTTCTAGTTATTTCTATTTTAATGCCAAACTCTTGAAATCCATCAGAACACTTTTTTTAAGAGTTTGACATTAAAATGGAAATAACTAGAAAACAATCCAGAATTTGAAAAAACTTTAGCAGAGATAATTTGTAGGAAATAAAATTCTCTACAAAAAAGATTCCATGACATTTAGTGATAAGTCTGATAGTTTCGCTGGAAAAGTAAAAAGATCTCGAAATTTACTATAAATTTGACTTCAAGCTCCAATAATTTTTGAATAGATGAATTTATCAAAAAATCATAAGACACTTTTTTTGTAGAGCGTTTAATTCCCTACAAAAATATATCCTGGACTTATTTGTACCCATCATTACTGACATAAAATTCCAAACTTAAAACTCCGTAACTCTGTGATTGAATTCGGATGTAAATAAAATCCAATTCACTCCCGATTTTCAAAATTAAATATCGATAATTAAAATAAAAATGAACGTACCTTATTTGTAACAGCCAAAGCCAAACTATTGTTATTTTTATTCGGCTGATTAACAGATTCTAAAAAGCCTTTAGCCAAACGTAGTAAAATATAAAAGTCATCAATCGTCTCAATCCATCTATGAAACTCGGGAAAAAATCGCACAAGATAATTAGCGTCACGACGACTTATAACAGCAAGACCGCGAATGAATCCGACCCAAAATTCCCCAAGCTGCTGAGTGTACTCAGTGACACTGAGAAACGGTAAAAAACGCAGCAACAAAGTTTTCCCCTTTCTGATGCTCAAAATACTCGACAATTTATCCTCCCTTAGCAACTGCAGTATTGACGTGAGCATAACATTTATGAGTTCCGCCGCCGTTTTTTTTACCGGTTTGCTCTCAGTTTCTTGGTCCGTTTCCTGCTGTTGCTGCTGCTGCAGAGCTTGTTGTTCAGCCAACAAAGCCAGTGGATTGTTGACATCCTCAAGCTTCAACTGTACCGTATACAGACGTTCTATCTCCAACAATCTTTGACGCGCCTTTTTCATGTCCTTCTGCTGCGCCTGTTGGTTTTGTTGCGGATCGCTGTTGGGCACCACATCCATGTCTATTATTTTACGTGGAGCAGTGACACTTCCGCACTGCAATTTACCCAATGAATTTTCAAATTGCGTTGGTGTATAAACAACTTTAGTAAGTATGTGCTGTGACTGATCCTTGTTGTCCCTATCGCGGTAACCATTTTTATTATTTTGTTTTTTATCCTTTTGGTTATCCGAGTTCTCGTTATTTTTCTTATTCTGACGGTCGCAAAATACTGTGTAATAATAATCGTCAAAGTACGGCTGGTTGGTGTTGTGCTGCATCAGTTGTATGTTAGTCAGCCACTGCTTCTCACGATTGCTCATCATACCTGCGTACTCGTCGTATTCCCCGTTTTCATTGTAACCATTAACGTGATGATTGTTATGATGATGGTACCTTTGATTGTTACGGTTCTGATTCCAGTGCTGGTTGTTTTTAAAGAACGGCTGATTATTTGATGAGGATTGATCATTTGTTTGATAGGATGATCGGTTGTGATTCCGTTGATTGATGGACAGCTGATGCTGTTGCTGTTGTTGCTGGTGATGCTGCTGTTGATGTTGATTTTGCTGATGTTGGTTTTGCTGGTGATGTTGCTGGTGCTGCTGGTGCTGATGTTGAAGTTGATGATGATGCTGCTGCTGGTGGTGCTGATGGTGATTCGGTAGATTATTAGGAAACGGTGACATAAGAGGATGTTCTGGCCGCATAAATTGGGGCGGAGGTAAATTGGGTCGAGGGGGTTGAGGAAAATTACCGACTGGAAAATTACCGTGCATTGGTTGCCGCTGATTGTTGTGAGCTATCATTAAATGCGGAGGCAGAGGATATCTTAGTAAGTTGGCTGCTGCAGCGGCAGCTGCTGCGGCGGCTGGATTGCCACCGAGTGGCCGAGTGTTTTGCAACAATTGTGCGTTTGGCAGTCGCACGTTCGGTGGCAGGATCACCGGATGTTGACCGGGCATTGATAATCCAGGTGGAAATCTTGGCGGCATATTATTCAGGATGTTAGCACGTAAATTAGCAGATATATGATCATTTATAGTTGGATAGTCCAGTGGAAATTGACCACCGGGTCTGGGTATTGGTAATTGTTGGGGCTGCGGTTGATTTATCGTTGTTGTATTTATATTGTTTGTGTTTATGTTTGTTGGCTGAGGTGTTGATGGTTTTACTAAGCCTGGTGGTGGTCTCATTAAACCACGTTCTAGTTCTTCTACAGTGCAAACATTTTTCAAGGCCACGGAGAGAGGTGGGTTTGGCGGGACAATTGGCAAATTTGATGGGCTGTCCCATACACCTGGTCGCGGGACAATCCCATCTTTCTCGTCCAATACCAAATGCGAAAGACTTCCTTCAATGTCCACGTCAATGCCATTCTATAAATTCATTAACGTTCTCTTTATTAATTATTATTATTCATAAATTTATTTTAAATTTAAACATACAGTAAATTTTTATAAAATCAATAATTAAATATTTTTTATTTAATCTATTCATCTTAATAATTAATGTACGCTACTGAAATTTTTTTCATCTAAAAAAATATAAATTAAAAATTGAAACGGAAGCTTGATAAATTTTTTAAAAAATTTCGGGCTCGTATTTAATATGCGAGTAAAGATTTTTAAAAAATATTTTGATTTTTTTCAAAGGGACAAATTATTAAAATAAAAATATTTTGAAAAATTGCACATATAGTTTTTTAAATTTTCTACATGTGCATATTAGTAGTTTTTTTTTTTTTTTGTAATTGATTTGTTGAAAAAAAATCCGAAAATTGTTAATCGTCTACTGACTTGAGGATCATTAATTATAAAAAGTTCAATATTTGAATATGATAATACTGTACTGAATGATAAGTAAAAATAAATTATGTAACGATTAAGAATAAAAATAATAAATTATGTAAAAAAAATAAAAAAAAAGAGATAATAACTAATTCAATAAAAACGCGCAACTGATCCCATCAATCTGGACATTATTTATTGGAGCCTATTATTTTTTAGTATCCATTAAGGGATCAATTATCAATAGGATCAGTACTGGGATCACTTGTCATAAAATAAGATTGCTGGTATCAATTAAAGCCAGGCACTGTAATACAGTAAAAGTTAAAGAATGCACGACAGTAGACAAAAATTTCTCGCACTTTTTTATAGAAATGGAGATTAAAAGTTAGAGAGTGTAAAGGTAAGAGAGATTCAGGGTGTCCACAAAAATATAATTTTAAAATTCCCTGATATTTCCCGGTTTCCCAGTAAAGTTTTCCACATTTTTTCCTGATGCAGAAATTTTATTCGTATCATCAAGATATTCAAAGTTTTTATTATATTTTTACGTCACAAAAATTGTAGGATTGTAAAAAAATTCCAAATTTTAATTGATTTTCTACAGGCTGTGGCTCGGAGAAAAATGGTCGTGGAACAAAAACAAAAAAGGCAAATTCTTGCTTCAAGTTTTTGGTTTTGAAATTTTTTTTATTACGCACGGTTCCAGAGTAATCAAAAATCAATCATAATTATCGGAAAAAATTAATCAAGCCTGTGGACCGTCAAGACGAGCAAATATTTGGAAAACTTTTTTTTTTTATGGATTTCTCAGAACTACTCCGGAATCATGCATAATAAAAAAATTTAAAGACCAGCTCAGAAAACTATACACTTAAAGCTACAATTTGATTTTTTTGTTATTTTTCTTAAAAAAGCCACTTAAAAATTTTGAATTTTTTTACGAGTGTGAATGTAGCAGACATCTGACAAATTAAAAATTATAAATAAGTCGAGAAAATAATGTAAAAAATAATATTTATAAAAAATGCAATTATTAATTTCAAAATTTTTCAAATGCGAATTTTTTTAAATTTTATTTTATTAATTATTTACTCGATTTATTAATAACTTTAAATTTGTCAGATGTCTGCTACACTCACACTCATATTTTTTTCAATATCCTAAAATTTTTGTGACTAGTGTATTATTTAAAAATTTTAAACTGCCGCAATTCAAGTCCCGGATACTTTTAAAAATTCTGACATTTCCATACTTCGCGGTTGCATTAAATTCCCTGATATAATTGCCGATAGTTCCGGTTTGCAGCCACCCTGGAAATTCCACTGAATTTCTTTTAAAATAGTAAAATAAAAATAAAAAATTACTTTGTTGTTGGTTAATTGTTTTTGCAATCTCGTGGACTCAGCAATCTGTGCTAATTGCTCATGATTTTTCTCCCAATCATCATTGGTAGCTAGACCGAATGTTTCATCATTTAATGCATCGTACTCATCTTCTTCGATAATATCGTCCTCGTCTAACGGACATTCTATAGCATCGTCTAGACCGCCACCCTAAAATAAATTATTTATTAATTCATTGAATAATTAAATAATAATTAACATATATATTGTTTTTTAAATTTTAAAAATATGCTGAGGTTATGTCTGGCATCTTAGTTGTCGATCGTAACGACACTAAGTCATCGACCTCAATTTATCATATTATTTAAATGATTAAAATAATAAATGTGCAGTTTAAATATTAATTGAGTTTTTAAAATAATAAATAAAAATGTATGTAGATATATATGGGATTTAATGAGTTATTTATTTAATGAATGAGAAAATAAAAAATAAATAGAAAAATATTTAGGAGCTAGAACGTGTTGCTAGATAATTGTCCTGTAAATGAACCGTTTTGATATTATTTATGTAATTTATTGGGTAAAATAAATTTTGTAATTAAAGAATAATTGTTTACTTACTGGTACGGATGTGTCAAACCCGAAAAAAGAGTCAGCCATATTTTAAAATAAATTTTACAAAATATCATGTTCCGACAAAATGTCAAGCGATGATGAATACATCAGCTATCATGGCGGACCTTCTCGAACAATGTGGAAAATGGTTTTAAAAAACCGCCTTAATAAAAATTAAAGCTGAATTTTCATGATTATGTGAGTGTGAATGTAGCAAACGTCAGACGAATTCGAAATTATAAATAAATAGAGTAAATAATTAATAAAATTAAATTTAAAAAAATGCGCATTTAAAAAATTTAAAATTTCATAAGTGCATTTTTTAAAAATATTATTTTTTAAATTATTTACTCTACTTATTTATAATTTCGAATTCGTCTGACGTCTGCTACATTCACACTCATATAATCATGAAAATTCATGAGTGTGAGTGTAGCAGACATCAGACAAATTTGAAATTATAAATAAATTGAGTAAATAATTAATAAAATTAAATTAAAAAATTAAATGCGCATTTACAAAATTTAAAAATTCATAAGTGCATTTTATTAATTATTTACTCAATTTATTTATAATTTCAAATTTGTCTGATGTCTGCTACACTCACACTCATGAATTTTCATGATTATATGAGTGTGAATGTAGCAGACGTCAGACGAACTCGAAATTATAAATAAATAGAGTAAATAATTTAAAAAATAATATTTTTAAAAAATGCACTTATGGATTTTTAAATTTTTTAAATGCACATTTTTTTTTAATTTTATTTTATCAATTATTTACTCAATTTATTTATAATTTTAAATTTGTCTGATGTCTGCTACACTCACACTCATGAATTTTCATGATTATATATGAGTGTGAATGAAGCTGTCAATTAAAAAAATTTTGAAATGAGTAAATTAAATGTTAATCGAATAAAATTAAAAAAATGCACATTTATAGAATTTGAAAATCGGTGGGTATTTTTTAATAATCCTGAAGTTCGCAGACAATTAATAATTTTAGGATTTTTTTTTTAATAATTTAATAAAAAAAAAAAAAAAAAAATTCAAAAATATGCACCTGTAGAAAATTAGAAAAACTATTGGTGCATTTTTCTGAAATACATTTTTTTTTTAATTTGTCGTTTTTAAAAAAAATCAAAAATTTACTAGACGTCAGCTAATTTTAGTATCATATTTTTATTATTTTTATATTTGTAATTGTTTAGTTCGTTTATTTGTAATTTCTATTACATCTGCTACATTCGCACTCATGATTATATTTTACAGGCGATGGCTGATAGGAAAAATTCGAAAATGGGATTAGAAAATTTTGACCCAGTTTTCCCTGATTAACAAAGACGATTTGAAATTATTTAAAAGAATTTGAATCGACTAATATATAGATAACATACACTTAGCATGGAGTAAATTATTTTTCTTAATCAGGGTTTCAAACCGGGCTTATTTTTAATATGCTTTAAATTATTATTGCTTGTATATATTATTGTATATATCTGCTTGTATATATTATTAATGTATATATAGATATACTAGCAATATTAATTAAAACCTGGTTTGAAAAACTGGCCCTTAATTGGTTGCTTTGAAAAATTTAAAAATTTAATGAGTGTGAATGTCTCTGACTAAGAAAAATGATTTGAAATGATTTAAAACAATTAGAATTGACTAATATATAGATATACACTTAGCATGGATTGAATAATTTTTCTTAATAAAGGGTAGCAGACATCAGAGAATTTCCGAATTTTAAATAAATAAATAAATTAATTTAAATAATGAAATTTTTTAAAAATCCACGCGTTGATTTTTCAATTATTTAAATATGCATTTTTTCATTTTGTTTCTATTCATATTTTTATTTATTTATTCTACAATTTAAAAAATTTATAATTGTCAGTTTCATTCACACTCATAAAATTTTATTATTATTCTTGAAAAGTCTATCGGATTTTTTAACGTCAAATTCAAAATTTTGGTGTGCAAAAAATCAAACAATTTCCTCTTATTTAAGTACCCACATCAATATATTTGAATCAAGTTATTGTTATCGATGGACTCGCGGTTAATTCGCGGACGGTCAATGAATAAATGACTAGATTCAAATATATGGTTGTGGGTATTCATTTTATAGATACTATATTATAAGAAAGGTATAAGTTGCCTGTTTTATTATCAATTGATTAATTATTTACATTATTGCAAAAATGTCTTTGTCTAGTGTAAAATTTATTAATAATTAGTAGTCTGCTGAAATTTAATGACAGTAAAGTTAGCAGACATTTGAAATTTAAATAAATTTTTTTTAATAGATAAATGATAAAAAAAATATATTTCTAAAAAAATGCACATGTAGAAAATTTAATAAACTATATGTGCAATTTTTCAAAATATTTTTTTTAATATGTTTGTTTTTGTTAAAAAAAATCCAAATATTGTTACACGTCTGCTAATTTTGTTGTCATTAAATTTTCATTGAGACAAATATTTTTTTTTTTTAATTTTTCAGGATATTGTTATATTTTTTATCGGTAATAAAAATTATTTTTATCGAAAAATTGAATGACGGGAAAGAACTAACTCGTAAAATTTTAGATCGATTAAAAAGTTCATAAAAGTTATTTCCAGCTTAATATTAATTACTATCATTGTATCCAATCTATCCAAAATTTTTAGAGAAAGTTGAATATCTTCTTAATAGTTTTTTTTTTTTTTTTTTGTATAAAAAATTACCTGCTACTTTTGTCAATGACATTTTTGACTATTTAATAATTTAGGTATAGGGTAAAAATTAATAAGTCAATAATTCGTCATAATTTTAAGCATATAATTTATTAATTAAATTGTACAATCGTAAACATGATCATTTTTAATCTTAAACTGTATGATCAATGCCATCCAGATCGCCAATCAGAAGTAAGAAAATTACTGTCATTCATTTCATCAATCAATTCTTGAGTAACAAAATCAGCCATGATTATATTTAACGCTAAATATGAGTATAAAAAATTTGTAGACATCGCATGATTAAGTGGAATGGCACAGCTATTGTTCAAAAAATAACCACCATCTTTAGCAATAGCTCGACGACTATTAAGACCATCCGAAAAACTAATATCGTTGATTAGACATTGAGAATATTTGATATAACTATTTCGTAACAGTTTAGATATGCGACTCCATTTATCTTGCAAATTGTAAACGCGATTTTTGCTTCTATACGTAAGATCGTCATTTTGAATAAGACACTTACGTTTAAGATAAAAAGTACATTCACCAAATGCTTCACCCCAAGTTGCTAATAAAATTTTACCGCGATGATGTCCGATAGTGTCATTTAGTCGCCAATTTTTTACTAAACGTTTTCCGCCCGCTGAATTGCTGATATAGTGATTAAGAATCTCACAGTTGCTTTTGGTTACATCAATATCCATAGGATAAACTTGTCGTATAAACATAATTATAAATTCACCTGGATTAGTGTCAAGAAAATTATCAATATTAGAGAGCGCATCCGAAAAGTCGATATCTGTAGGAGTACTTTCGGAGCTGATTTTGAATAAATTAGATTTTGGGCGTACACCGAGGTCCAAAACACGAATTCCATATTTCAATTGCTGTGCGATATTCAAATCTTGGGTTTGAGATTCTTCATCATTGATAAGGTACGATAATGACGAATGAGTGCCAATGAGTACAAGATTATGTAGTTTTTTATCATCTGGCAATCTTACTAAAAATTTAACACGCTCTAAATACGGTTTATATGACTGTACTGGACATTTACTACTGCACATTTCTACAAAATTTTTAGGTAATATACAACAAAATATAAACGCAAAAATAAAAAACATAGTGAAGAATTTACCCGCCGAATAATAAAAAATGAGTAATAAAAATCGAGTCAATGTCTCTGCACTAAACAGAAAAAAAATTTTCTATTAATATATATACTTTTTTATATAGTGTAATTACAAAATTAATGCAATCAATTTTTTTTTTATGGTCTTGTTATTTCCGTTCCAATTAGAAAAATAATTTGAAGAAAATATCTCAGGATATTTTTATTTTCAATTGATCGATAATCAAAAATTATTTTTATCTGAATATTGAACTCTAGTCACAACTTATTGATGACGTGCGTCAAAACTATCTCGAGTTACCTTATTGTTTATTGTCGTAGTACTAAATATGAGAAGTCATTCTTATAGTTAGCGCTATCAGATTTGATATTAGTCAGGTTTGATCAGATCTAATTAGATATAGACCTATATTTAGTAAAATATGTTATTTTATTGTATACTATGTTTTTTGAATATGTATTTGTATATGACCGCAATAAATGATAATAATAACTTGGAGTAAATCTTGTTCACAATATCGACCAAAATTTGCTTCATTACATTAATCTTAATCTTGCTCAATGTTTTACTTTCACCAGATTCCTTGCTCCAGAAGTATACAAATCGTCCCTTTCTCGGTAAAACTTCTTAACTGGAAAATTATAATTTTTTCAGAAATCGGTCAAAACACCCAGATAGCAAAATGACGTCTTGATGAGTTCTGAATGAATTCCTATTTATGATTTGGACGTCTCATCAACATCTTAAAGAAGTCTTTAAGAAGTTCTCAAGATGTCGAATCAGCCACTTAGCGAACTCAGTAAGACGTCTTTAAAAAGAGTTTGTTTTTCTGACTTCGCAATTAAGACTTCAGTATAAATTTACTATGACGTCTTGAGGAGCTCCTAATTTTGACTTTATAAAGAAGTTGAAAAAAGAATACATTTAGACGTCACAAAACTGACGTCTTATTTATGGAGTCTTCAAGACATAAGACATCCCAGATAGCAAAATGACGTCTTGATGAGTTCTGAATGAATTCCTATTTATGATTTGGACGTCTCATCAACATCTTAAAGAATATCAAGTCTTTAAGAAGTTCTTAAGATGTTGAATCAGCCATCTAGCGAACTCAGTAAGACGTCTTTAAAAAGAGTTCTCAGAGTTCTTTTTTCTGACTTGGCAAATAAGACTTCAGTATGAATTTACCATGACATCTTTAAGGAGCTCCTAATTTTGACTTCATAAAGAAGTTTAAAAAAGAATACATTTAGTCGTCACAAAACTGACGTCTTTTCTATGGAGTCTTCAAGAACTCTCAATTAAAAGTTCTTAAAAATGACACCTTTAAGAAGTCATTATAAGACTTCATGAGGACGCCTTCAAAAGGACGTTGTAAAGCAGTCATTCCGACTTGAATGCTATCTGGGATAAGACAGGAAAAACAACACCAAATTTCTCTGTCTCCGAAACCAACATTTGCATGTCGTATTTATACCAAACAAAGTGACTTTGAGAAAAAAAAAACATTTGTTTTATCCTTTTAAATGACATCTTAAAGTTGTCTCTGTGCTAAGTGGAAGTTATTAAAATTTGAAGCTTTTTTTACGCACTAGTAGTACTGAAGAATTTTTTTCACTCATAACTTTAATTATGAAAAAAAAACTAGTTACGAGGTTTACCCATAAAGGGGACGAAATATTGCTGCTGACAATTATTTCAGTTGCCTATGCCAAACTTTAACTAGAATAATATAAAAACACTACCCAGACAGCATTCAAGTCAGAATGACTGCTTTACGAAGTATTTTTGAAGGAGTCTTCAAGAAGTCATATAATGACTTCTTAAAGGTGTCATTTTTAAGAACTCTTAATTAAGAGTTCTTGAAGACTCCATAAATAAGACGTCAGTTTTGTGACGTCTTAATGTATTCTTTTTTTTAACTTTTTTGAAGTCAAAATGAAGTCAAAATCAGGAACTCCTTAAGACGTCATGGTAAGTTCATTCTGAAATCTTATTTGTGGAGTCAAAAAAAATAACTCTTTGAGAACTCTTTTTAAAGACGTCTTGCTGAGTTCGTTAAGTGGCGCATTCGACATCTTAAGAACTTCTTAAAGACTTCTTTAACATGTTTTTAAGACGTCCAAATCATAAATAGGAACTCATTCAGAACTCATCAAGACGTCATGTTGCTATCTGGGTATAAGAATTTAGGCTGCAGAATTAAGACTAAAAATTATTTCTCAATCTTACGTTAGAAATTTAAATAAATTTGTACATAAAGACTTGATCTATAGATTTTGTTAAATGTCCCGGGTTAAAAACTTTAACTGATTCCGAGTGAAGCGTGAAGGCATCTCATTCGCGCTCTAATTGACATTTAATTTGTTGCAATAAGATTTTAAATCAGAGGTTGAAGTATTTAAAATAAATATATTGAATTACATTTTTAAAAATTGAAAGTACTTGAAAAATTTAATAAATTTTTTCTATCAATAATCGCAGCTAAAAATACATAATTTGGTTCCTTAAAAAATTGCACATTTATTTAAAGTCTTAAAATTTAAACTAACAATTTATGGAATCCTGTTAATTTATTTTGAATTTCATATTGCGTACATCGATATGTTTAGTAATACTACTTAATAAAATAAACGGAACTTATTTAATAATTCATTATAATTAAATATAAAAAGAAAAAAAAAACACATTACGCATAATAAAATTAATTATCCACTGCATGCCATACACGCGTCGCCGTTTTCACGTGAACAAACCAGTACTGGATCTTCTTCTTCTTCTTCTTCATCTTCTTTCTCTTCCTCCTCAATTTTATTTTCCATTTCCTGTCCAGCAGTACCACTATCATTCAACGATTTATTGGGACGGTAATTAGGCAGCCTCGTTTTATCAACAGTAAATTGTAGAGCATTGGCAGCCGGTTTAGTTCGTAAATAATACATTCCCGTTTTTAAACCAATTTCCCATCCGTAGAAATGCATCGAAGTTAATTTTCCAGTTGTCGGCTCAGCCATGTGGACATTTAGTGACTGAGATTGATCAATAAACGCACCTCTGTCAGCAGCCATTTTTAATACTGTCTTCTGAGATATTTCCCAAACAGTTTTGTACAATTTTTTTAAGTCATCAGGAATTCCCTGGATCTCTTGAATAGATCCATTATTAGCAATGATTTCATTTCTCATATCATCATTCCATAAATTATTTTTGACTAAATCTTTAAGTAAATGCGGATTGACAACCTGGAATTCTCCAGACAAAACCCGTCTAACGTAAGCATTACTTGTGTACGGCTCAATAGATTCATTATTTCCTAAAATTTGGGCAGTAGATGCTGTGGGCATTGGAGCCAACAGAAGTGAATTTCTTAACCCATGCTGCGCTATTTTCTCCTTAAGTACAAACCAGTCCCACAGATCACTTGGCTTTACATCCCACATGTCATACTGCAGTATGCCTTTACTAACTGGTGAACCTTTGTAGGTATCATAAGTGCCTTTTTCTTGCGCCATTTCGCAGCTGGCTTCCAACGCGCCGTAATAGAGAGTTTCGAAAATTTGTATATTTAATTTCTGCGCTTCTTCACTCTCGAATGGGTAACGCATGAGTAGAAAAGCGTCAGCAAGACCTTGGACTCCAATACCCATTGGGCGGTGAGTACGGTTAGATTTTTCGGCAGCAGGTAGAGGGTACGAATTGACATCAATAACACGGTCTAAATTTTTCGTCACTATTTTAGTGACAGATTTCAATTTTTCAAAGTTATAAGTATTTGTCGTTGTGTCGACAAATTTATTTACAGCAATTGAGGCTAAATTACAAACGGCTATTTCATCTGGACTTGAATATTCAATTATTTCAGTGCACAGATTACTACTTTTTATGGTACCAAGATGTTGATGATTTGATTTACGGTTACAGTGATCTTTGTAAACCATATAAGGGGTCCCAGTTTCAACCTGTGATTTAAGAATCGCCATCCAGAGATCACGCGCCTCAACTTGACGGACATAACGACCTTTCTCTTCGTAATCAGTGTAGAGTTTTTCAAATTTTTCACCCCATGAATCATAAAGTCCCTGTGATTCATGCGGACACATGAGACTCCACTTGGCATTGTCTTTTACACGTTTCATAAATAAATCTGGGATCCATAATCCGTAGAACAGATCACGTGCTCGGTACTCTTCTTTGCCGGTATTTTTTTTCAAGTCGAGTACTTCGAAGATGTCTGAATGCCAGGGTTCAATGTAAATAGCAAATGCACCTGGTCTTTTATTACCACCTTGTTCGACATGTCGCGCTGCATTGTTATACACACGTAACATTGGGACTAGACCATTCGATACGCCATTGGTGCTCATTATTGGTGTGTTTTTAGCCCTGATGCAGTGTATACTCAGTCCTATTCCACCACCGGACTTGCTGATGATCGCACAGTTTGTAAGGGTATCGTAAATTCCTTCGATGCTGTCATCGATCATCGTCAGCAGGAAACAGCTAAAAATTTATTGACATTTTTAGTTAAATTTATTAATTACATTTGAGTGAATAATTATTTTAATTACCTGGACATTTGCTGGGTTACAGTACAAGCGGAAAAAAGTGTTGGTGAAGCATGGGTAAAATATTTCTGCGACATGTACTCGTAAGTTTCGAGAACTTTCTCAATATTTTCTTCATGGATTCCCACAGCAACTCTCATCAACATTTGCTGAGGACGCTCGACTATTTTATCATTTATTTTTAATAGATAACTACGCTCGAGTGTCTTGAAACCAAAGTAATTGTAATCAAAGTCACGATCATAATTAATTGCTGCATCCAGGACTTCTTTGTGTTTTTGGATTATATCGTTATGGTGTTTACTTATTACTGGAATGTGTTCTTTTGTCACTGGATCATGGGCATTGTGTAAATCATTCATTACCTCTGGAAAAAAAATATTATTTTAATTAATTTATACGTAAAGTAAAATTATTATTGTAGGGGTAAAATAAAAAGAATATTGAAAATAAAAATCAACTCTTCCTACAGGAATTAAATTTTATAAACAATCTTTTCAGCAAACAGAGATCACCGGAATTAAAGATAAGTAAAGTCAGCCAAAAATGCAATAAAGACAATGTGATAACTAAAAGTTAAATATATTATTGGTAGATGTTTAATTAAAACAATTAAATTAAAAAGACAAATTATAAGTTTACTTAGGCTTACACTCATATATTTAAATCTGGGGTTACTTTGCTTGACATACCGGGATGGGAAAAGTAACAAAGTTTATTTTTTAAAAAACTGTACTTATGTAAAACTTAAATAAAATAATACAAGTTTATTATATAGATTTTTAAATAAAAAATATATCAAACAAAATGCTTTCAAGTTGATAATTATCTACCGCTAGCTTCTGATCTATACTTATTTTATGAATGTTACAGTTAATTGCATAAAAGTAAATTAACTTACCACTAAAACTTTCTTTAGTTTCTTTATGAAGATTAGAAACGACAATTCTAGCTGCCAAAATAGCATAATCCGCGTGCTTGGTTGTCATCGTAGCAACTATTTCAGCAGCTAAATTATCTAATTGTACTGTCGTCACACCAATATAAAGACCATCAATAACTTTTGATGTTATTGCCGGCTAAAATAAATTAATGAATTAGTCTAACAAATATTTATTTATATCTAATTGCTCATATAAATATATTTTATTATTTATAGATAATTACTATTACGTCCAATCGTTATGCGTCAAAGTTAATAAGAAAAATTTTTATTACATTTTTTTATAGTCGATTGTAATTAATTATTACAAGTTTTTTTGTAAACTTACCGGGTCAACATAATCCATGTTTAGGCCGTAACATAATTTTTCAATCCTCGTGGTGATTTTATCAAAATGAACCTCCTCTTTTTCTCCATCTAATAAGCAAAAAAATTAATTAATTAATATCAAAGTACTGAAATAGTAATAAATTAAAATAATCGATTAGTAGAAAATAAAAACTGATTGGGTTAAATACAAATTTGTAAAAATTAATTGTACAGAAAATAAAAAATTACTTACTTCGTTTAACCACAAACATTCTCTCCCTTTTGTCTTTTCCCGTCATTTTTATGCCGGTTGATATAAATTTATTTGGAGTAAGTGGAATAAAAGTCTTTTAATGTTAATGAAAAATAAATTTGACAAGCTAGCGATGCTGGTTGCTTGCAAATGGAGATGATGATGCACTGCACATGTAATTGCGCGCTTTATTGCATACGATTACTGTTATTTTGGCGGGAGACTTGATGCTTTGCTCAGCTGTTTTTGTGTTGTATATATATATATATACTAAATGTATATAATTTACCGGCCGGTATGTACTTCTTTGAACCGGAAGCGTGTTGCCGCTTGTTATTGAGAATTATTGACACCATTTTTTTTAAACGAGCGGGAAAATATGAAATTTGCTTAATTTTTTAGGGTACACGAAATTCAGGCGAAACGCGTGTTTTTTTTTTTTCAATATTTTAAATATTTCTATCATATTCTGCCGCCATTTTGTTTGATTTACGATTTTTAATTATTCTCTCATTTCTAATAAGTTATTTTTCGAATATTTAAATTTACCGCGCAAGTACTAAGAATAATTAATAAATTATTAATGACAATCAAAAATTTCGAGTGTACATTTTAGTATAATTAATATAATTATTGATAAATTTAATTTTAATGAAACTGTTAAATTTCAATTTTTAAATTTCGCGCCAAGTTGGCGCTACTGCGCGTTGCTGCATCCAACGCTCAAATTTTTGCTAAAGTGGGGGGTGGGAGAATCGAATCGCAAAATCGATCGTTTTGTACCAGCTAGCGGTCCAATAGCGGCAGTCAGTATCATCGACAACGACAGTAGTAGTCCAGATCCTTCTTTGTTCTTTACATTTGAATCATTTGAATTAAAACACAGTATTGCAGTTAAGTCGTGTAAAATTGTGCAGTGATTGTAAAATTTATCTTTTGATAATTTAAAGTGTGCAAAGTGACAATGGTGTAGTGAAGTGTTGAGTGTTCAGTTTGAGTGTAAAGTGTTGCGAATCGCTGATGCTGATGTCTTCCAAGTTCCTGAGCCCAATCATCTGGCATCGTCTGGTGGGAAATAGCAGTTAAGTGACGTTTTTTTAGCTGCAATGCACTTGGAGCAATTTAAATTAAATCTCCAAGTGTATTACGACACCCTTCTGCGTATTATTTCCCCACCAAGGTTTGTTGAAACACTTGCGTTTTTTTTTTTTTAATTTTAAATATTTTTCTATCATATTCTGCCGCCATTTTATTTTGACGAACGATTTTTAATTTTTCTCCAATTATTAATAATTTATTTTTCAAATATTTAAATATACCGTGTAAGTAATAAGAATAATTAATGGGTGCATTTGGAATGCAACACGCTACAGCTGCCTTTATTTCGGAATGCACTCTAATAATTTTTGAATTTTTTTAAAAACGATAAATTAAAAAAAAAAAAATATTTCAAAAAATAGCACCTATAGTTTTTTTAATTTTCTACATGTGCATATTTTTAGTTTTTTTTTTTTTTTTTTAAATTAAATTGTTGAAAAAAAAAATTCAAATTGTTAATTGTCTGCTATCTTCCGGATTAATTATTTAAAAGTGTGAGTGTAACTAACAAGAGGGAAATTTAAAATTTTTGAATAAACAAATAAAACGTAAGTACAAAAATTAAAAAATACGTATTTACATAAATGAAAAATCAGTACGCGCCTTTTTTTAAATTTCATTATTTCAATTTATTTATTTAAAATTTATACTGTCTAATATCCGCTACATTCACTCACTAATTAATTTATCACTTTGAATTTCCAGCCTTTTTTTTTTCATCCAATCCCATTGGTCTCAACACAAAAGTTAATTCCCATTGGGCAGAATCCAACGAATAGAAATACTTGATACCAAGATACCCAATAGAATTCAAAATAAACATGACGTAATTGTTTTGTATTTATTTATTGTGTAGTCATTGCAGGATAAGGGGGTCAGAGCTCGCAAACTTAGAGCTCAGTGTCATCATACGAAGAGCGGGAAATAAACACGACTGCGTTTCAACTCCCTTACAAAAAATTTACGATTTCTAGTAAAAAATGATAAATTGATTTGGGTTAGGGTTGGGTTGAATTTAAAAGCTTAAGTTTTTATTGTAGAGTAGCAGCTGCTGGTTGTGTCGGCAAACCGCGTTGCTGTTGGTGGTGTCCAATGAGTGCTGGTGAAGCAGTAGCTGCTAGCTGGCAGTAAGTGTCAGTGTCAGTTGTGAGCACACGAGCATACAGTTCGCGTGTGTTGTGAGTTTGTGAGTGAGACAACAAACTAATATATAAAAGTGACGATCAATAATAATATTATACAAAAATGAATCGGTGAATGTTATTTATGTTTAACAGTGGATTCATTTAAAACTATTTAATTTTATTATAAATTATATATTATTTTAAATAAATTTAAATATCATGATATCCATTGATCATGAAAGGCTTCAATCAGAATCAATTAATTATGCTAAATGTTTTTACGAATTATTCAAGAATACCGCTGATAATCAAAGGTACATTTTTATGTTGTATGTACATAAATATATATGTATATATATATATGTATATTACACATACACAACATTTGACACTTGATATAACCTCAAGTTATATCATTGTTATGATACGAAAGTAACTGATATTTAAAAAATTTATTTTAAATTACAAACAAATGAATTAAACAATTAAAAATTTTAAAATGAAAAAAATGTGCACTGATTTTCAAATTTTAAATGCGCATTTTTTTTAAGATTTGATTTACATTCAATTCACTTTTTTTAGTTTTTCAAAATAACAGTTGTCAGCTCACGCTCGTAATAAAAATACTTGAAATTTTTTAATATTTTTGAGGATATTTTAAAATTTTATTTTTATTACCAATACCTTGTTTAGAAAAATTTAATAATTGGTCTGATACTTTCAGTATCATCGATTGTTTATATGACATTTTATTATTTAATTTAATTATGAAATAAAATCCTCGATTTACATGATACTGAAGTTAGCCGACGTCTAGTAATTAAAAAAATTTTTTTTAAACCATAAATTTAAAAAAAATATATTTTAAGAAATTGCACTTATAGTTTTTTAAATTTTCTACGTGTGCATTTTTTTTTTTAATTTCATTGAAAAAAAATCCGAAAATTTTTAATTGTTAACTTCAGGATCATTTGATTTACTGAAATTATAATTAACTGGCTTATAAATGTATTTATTAATTGTAATAAAAGTATTTTAGAATAAATTATATGATGAATTTTATATATTATTTGTTTTTAAAATTATTTTTAGGTCTAAAAATGATTGGAAGAAATGTAAAAAGTCTCGAGCCAACAAGAAGAGGGAGAAGAAAAAGGTTTTAATTTAATAAATAAAATAAACCGGTTTTTTTTTTTTTTTTTTTAATAGTAAAAATAGCAGACTGGTAATTTTATTTTGTTTACGAACTGCGCATTATTGAAAAAAAGATATAATTTAAAATGGGCGCGCAGAATTTGAAAAATCCTTCGTTTGCATTTTTTAAAATCATTTTGTAAAAAAATATTGAAGTTTTTTATTTTTTAATATTTAAATTCTGAGTTTTTTTTATGTTTTTACTATCATATTTGTGACTATAAATAGCAGACACGAGTTTTTTAGTTTTATAAACAAAAATTAAATTTTTTCTTGAGATAAAATATATAGTAGGCATCTAAGAGGTTGTAAATAAAACGACTGTTGGAGTTTTTGTTGACAACAAAATGTGTCGATGTTTTATATTTCAGCAGACAAAATTATAATTCAAATTATTTAAAAGATATTTTATTTATTTATATGATAAATGTAAAGTTTTATAAATTTAGTGTCATAACTTTTATATTTTTTTCCGGTAACTTTTATGATATTTTATTAAAATTATGATCATTTTTAACTTTGACTTTACTGAGAGAAAAATTATTTTTCAAAATCGATATTCTTGCGTTGAAAAAATTTTTTTCCAAATATATAATTCAGAAATCACTTGATTCGTTAATTACTTTTTGGTAAAAAAAAAAAAATTTCAAGTATAAGAACACTAGAGTAACTTTAGTTGATTTAAGTTACAAAAACATTGTTTTTTATAGAAAATAATTGTAGAAAAAAAAATTAACTCATTTTGCCACAGAAATAGAAAATAATTGATCAGAAAATTAACTTATTTATTTTTTACTCATAAATTTTAATAATGAGAAGACTAATAGGCGGGTAATTATAAATAATTGATGCAAGCAGTTAAAACTCATATTATTCAGTCAGGACTCAAATAATTCATTGCCTTCTTTTTCTAAAAGAAATTTTTTTTCACATAAAAAAAAATATCTTGTAAATAACTTTGACCTACGGCTAAAATATCGCTCTCGGCTTATTTGCTTTTTGGTGACCGCGTTGCCCAAAAAATTATATAGAAAATTTTTCAAAAATGCAGCCAAAGATTTTTAAAAGTCTTTCGCATTAAAAAAAATTATCAGTCGTCTGCGGCTTAAATTACTATTTATATTTGAATTATTTATTTATTATTTTATTTTGTTTCATTTTAGCTGGACATAAGCGGCGATTTAAATAGTACGGGACCACCAGAAATAGAATTATCTAGCAACGCATCAGCATTTGCAGTATTTGCAAGCGTACGTGACTCGATATTGGAAAAAAATTCACGCATAACAAATCATCATGACTTATCATTCAAAACATCAACAAACTGCAGTTCAACGTCGCCACCCCCGCCAGAATTAAGTGATACTATAGACACTGATAGTGATGATGAAGATCGAATATCATCGATACAAAACTTACCTAAAATAGTTGGTATAGGATTGAGAAGTGTGTTTACGTTGATGCGTGAAAGTAGAACTGTTGATTCCCAGTTGTGTACTAAGTCATTGTGTGCATTGCTGGATATTTTGCAAGGACAACTACCAGAGGGTCTTAAATCCGAGCCCGACGATGTTATTGAACCCTTGTTTGATTTACTATTGGACTTAGCAACATCACATGGTCCAGAATCAACGGTTGCTAATGACGGTACACATTTAACTGCGGTTGCCTGTGCGTGTTTGCTGAGTCTCGTTGTTGTACGCGGCGATACCGGAAAATTACTCGCAGCAATTGCGGCATTACTCATGTGTCCACGTGCACTTGCTGTACAAAATATCCGCATGCCTTGTGTTTTAACGTCACTGCAGCGCAGTGTTGAAGCGGTACTGCTGGGTAAAATAACACGGCCTGATTGGATCACGTATGGAGTCCCGAAAAATTCAAAAATTTATACATTTAATTTGCGATTGACCACTGAAATTAGCAATCTTGTGTTGAATGGAAAGAGTTTTGTCAGCGATGGTAAATTTTTATTCTTACATACTAATCGAGGATTACTAAAAATTGGCAGTGGGTATGGCGGTACCATTGGTGGTCAGATTTACGCTCATAAACCGGATTTTTATCCAACGGAAATTGGCTGGCTGGGTTATGCTAATGTAAGTTTTTTTGATTGTTTACATATGGGCATTCTGCTAATTATGATTTTTTGTTTACGGGATTTTTTGAAATTTTTTGTTTGGTAGGAAAAGCTCTAAGTTGATTTTCAAATTTTTGATAGTGTTTTTACTTGACGTTTTTGAGTTTTTAAATTAAATAATATTTTTTTTTTAACAAATTGACATAAAAATTAATAATTTTGTGATGAAATTAATTTTAAAAATTAAGAAAAATTTTAATTATCGATTTGATAATCAGACTGATCTTGAAAATTGTAAAATAGACAAAAAAAATCAATTTTAAAAATATTATTTAAATTTTCAAAGTCAAAAACCCAGAGTAGTCAATTTCACAAAATTTGAAAATTTTTGAAAGCTTTTTTTAATCGGTAAAAAAAAATTAGAATTTTCTAATGATACTGACGTCAGCCGACGTCTAATAATTTTTGGATTTTTTTTTAACGGTAAATTATGAAAAAATATTTGAAAAAATTGCACCTATAGATTTTTGAATTTTCTGCATGTGCATATTTTTAGTTTTTTTTTTTTTTTTTGTAATTGATTTGTTTAAAAAAAAATCCGAATATTTTTAATTGTCTACTAACTTATGATCCTGAAGTTGGCAGACAGTTAAAAATTTTCTGATTTTTTTTTTCAACGACTTAATTTAAAAAAAAAATAAAAATATGCACATGTAGAAAATTTAAAAAACTGTAGGTGCAATTTTTCTAAATAATTTATTGTTTGAAAAGAAATCCAAAAATTATTGGACGTCGGCTAACTTCAGTTTAATTCCTGAAGTTAATAGACAGTTAAAAATTTTCGAATTTTTTTTTCAACGACTTAATTTGAAAAAAAAAAAAACAAAAATAAAAATATGCACATGTAGAAAATTTAATAAACTATAGGAGCGATTTTTTAAAATAATTTTTTTTCAATCATTTATTGTTTAAATAAAATCCAAAAATTATTGGACGGCTAACTTCGGTATCATTGCTAACTTTAGAATCATAATTTTCTATCAGTCGGATTTCGTGGAATGCCCGATTTACTTTAAATAAATCCAGACTTATTTAATTAATGAATTACTTTAAATTATAGAATGCTTTGTACTTCAAATGTGCACCAAAAAAACAGTGCGAGTTATTGGAATTAGATGCTGAGTCCTTAAATGTTAGAGGTATCGCTGTTTTAGAAGGTAGAGATTGGCCATCTTCTGTCATGTTTTCCGATGGTGATAATTTAGGAATGATTACCGCAGGAAAAGATGTAAGTACTTATCACTACTCTGTTATTTTTAATTACATAATTAACTAATTAAATAATTTTTATTCCCAGGAGGGTTTTGTGGTTCGTACAATAAATACTTTAAGTAATCCAGTGACAGTAACGTCTGAATTACCATTGAAATTAGCGCGTAAATGTGTTGATGTATTTGGCTGGGCTTTATTTGATGAAGAACAAGCTGTTCATACATTAAGTCCAGGTTGTGATGACGAAGTAGTGTCAGTTAGTGCGGGTAAAGAATTTTGTATACTAAAAACAGCAACTGGAAAATTATTGTACACCGGCAAAGGCAGTTGTCTGGGTATGAAAAGTAACACGAGACCAAATCGCTGGTTAGAATTTACTTTAGGAAAGGGTACAAAGTGTTTACAAATAGTTGCTGGTCACGATGGCCAGCACGTTGTTCTAGTCATGGAAGATGGGACTGTACTGTTTGCTGGTACAGCTAGACGAGGTGAAGACGGTGACAGTAATAAAATACGGCGTGCATTGAAGCCGGTTAAACCAAAGAAAATAATAAAAGTCGAGGGTAATTTTATTGTTGACGCTGCTTGTAACAATGGCTCGACTGCCCTCGTCTCCAAAGACGGTTTATTATTTATGTTTGGCAAAGATACGCTGCACAGTGATCCTACAACGGGTATCGTTAATGATCTTAAAGACGTTTTTGTCCAAAAAGTCGCGTTGGGAAAAGCTCACGCTGCTGTTATAACAAATAAAGGTCATTTGTATACTTTTGGTATCAATAATAAAGGTCAGTGTGGAAGAGATTTTTCAGTTGCAAGACCAGTTAATAAAGAAGTTACAGTAGTCGCTATGGAAACAGGAACTGGCGAAGACGAACTAATAATTGCTGAGGATGGTAAGTTTTATTTATTTATTTATTAAAAGTATTAGATTTTTTTCTGGGTCTTTAAGTGAATGCTCTTGCTCTGTAAGCTAGTTGTCATTTCTCTTTGTTATGATCAATAGAAGCGGGTGAACAGAGTGAAGAATGGGAGGAAGCAAGAGGTATGTGTCCACCTGGTCAACATCAGTGGAGACATCGTGCTTGCATGGTCTGTACAGTATGCCGTGAATGCACTGGTTTTGGTATATCATGTTTGAGCAGTATTCTACCTAATCGTAATCCTAAAAGACCTGGACAGTGAGCATCTTTTTAAATTTATTATTCAACGATCTAACAGATTTATAGTTACGGGTCAGAATATCCATAATGTTGAACTCTACTGATCACTAAATTACATAAATGACTCAACTTCTTGGTTTATTAGTCGATTAATTATTTGTCTTATATGCAGAACTTGATGTAGTGACGATAGTTCGGCCCGGGTATGCTAATTTACTCATTAGGGCCAGAGTTTTTGCGTTAATTTAAAAATAACAATTTATAATTAATGATGTCAAATTTTTTATATTACGGGAAAAATATTGATCTTATTAAAAAAGTTTTCAAATAAAATTTTTAGGAAATTTAATTTTCTAAAAAAAATGTCTCTTATAATTTTTTCTTAGGACTAATAAGAAAGCCGTAATTTCAAAATTAAGATTTTCATAATTAACAAAATTTTGAATCATTCATTATGAATCTTAATTTTTGAATTGCGGTGAAAGTATTGGTCGTATACGAAAATCATAAGAGACATTTTTTTTATAAAATTAAATTTCCTACAACTTTTGATCGAAAACTTTGTCAATAAGACCAATATTTTCGCCGTAATATAAAAAATTTGACATCATTCATTTAAAAAATAACGCAAAAATCTTGTCCCTACTCATTATTAAGGTTACTAAGGTTGATATTTAAGTATCCGGTCTCAAACTACCTCTTACTAGTACGCGCAGAGTAAAACACTGTTGTGATCTTCGTTGTTTTAGCCTGGTAATAAACGGAGGCGGGTAGTAACCTATCGCTCTACATCTACTTCCGTATATTAGAGTTGTGTTTATATTTTATGGTGATCAAGTAACTGAAGTATGTCGACTTAAATTCAATTCCTATTCAAAGCTTATATTGCACGGCTCTTAATGCGAAGCATTAGAGTGTGCTTTACGATCGAAAAATTTGTCTGCCTGACAATCTGAAAAATCAGTTTGCCTCTTTTTTTTAATTTTGGAACTTCAGACAGACCTTTAGTACTTTGTCTATTTTACGGTGAAAAATTTGGTATTTTATTTAAAATTTTTATTTTATTAAAATTGACTACAAAAATTTTTTAAGACTTTTAGTAAATTTAAACTGCTACAGAAAAAAAAGTTTTTTTGGAGCAAGAAAAAAATTTTTGCTTCAAGAAATTTTTTTTTTCTATGGTACTGAAATTAGCCGACGTCTAATAATTTTTGTATTTTTTTTAAAAACGATAAATTTGAAAAAAAAAATTTTCAAAAAATTGCACCTATAGTTTCTTTAATTTTCTACATGTGCATTTTTTTTTTTTTTTTTTTTTAAATTAAATTGTTGAAAATTTTTAATTATCTGCCAACTTCAGGATCATTTTGTCTTCAATTCATAGTGCAAAACATTTCTCGCGCCAAAAAATATTTTTTTTCCGTGTAGTTTTTATGATTCTGTATAAAATTATTTAGTTTTTCTTGGATATTATGACCGGTAATTATATTTACAGTGTAATTGAGTAATTAATAATAATAATTATTTGTTAAATATAATCAGGGAGTGTGGCTGTGGTGTTGGAGATAGTGGTTGTGCTGAATGCGGTTGTTGTAGAATTTGCGCACGAGAAAGCTGTGACAACGGCGGTGATATGGCTGTATTTGGACCATCGGGTGGTGGAGATTTAGGCATGATGAGATTGCACATGTTATTTGAAGGTAGTCTCAGCCTACCAGCAACCCAATGCTGGCTGGTTACGAATCATTCTTCCAAACTACTTTTTTTTTTATTTTATTTTCCTAAGAAAAAAAAAGAAACTGACAATAAAAAATTTTTTACTACTTTTTTTTTTACTGCTGATAAAATTAAATATAAATATTGACGAGCAGCTTGCTAGGGTCTGGTAGGTAACTACGGATGACAAACGCACTGATTTATTTATTTTCTTATACTAGGGAGATCGGGTTCTAATTTCAAAGAATATTTAAAGCGACGTCTTGAAGAACGCAAACAACGACAGAGAATAAAACCTGGTCCGAGTGTCGTCCAGTGGTCGGGAATTAAAATGAAAGGATCCAATAATCAAAGACCAGGTACATAAATCTATTTATTTATTTTATTTTATTTTATTTTATTTTATTTATTTACTACGCACTATTTTTTTTTTGCACTTAAATATTGGGCACTGCACAGTCGGTCCAAGTGTAGTAGCAAGAAAAGCTGGGTCTGGAAAGCTCCCGTTAAGTAGCATCCTTACAGAAGACGGTATCGGTGGTAGCGGTGGCAGTGATGCTGAGCGCGGAGATGCGACCCGTATTGCCAGCATTCCACCAGCGCGGGTCTCAATTCCCAGCGATAGTCCAGTGACTCAAATAGCCTGTGGTCTTCATCACACGCTGGTGTTACTTCAGAACGGGGAAGTTTTTAGTTTTGGTAGTAATATTTATGGACAACTTGGTGTTGGTGATTTGATTGCTCATGCCGGTCCAGTACAAGTTAAAATACCAACATCAGCAACTCAAATTGCTGCTGGTAGTAATCATACGGTCATATTGACTGTAAAAGGAGAAGTTTATACATGCGGAGCTTATCAGGTAAAATAATTATTATTTTATTGTATTTCATACAGTGCGATCTGGTTATGAGCAATCGTTCTAAGGTGTGGGAGAAAATTTTTTTTAGACATATTGAATCAATAATTATTTTAATCTACGAGATATTTTATTTAAAAAAATGAGTTCTTGTTAGAAGAAAGTTGATATTTATTTTTAATAATTAACATAAATAACAAAAAAAATTATTTTCGGTCACAATGTGATGATTTTTCAATTCAAAAAAAATTTTTTTGAATAAGGTACCGGTGGGTAATGAGGCCTAGTTAAGGGAGATTTTAAATAGAATCGAAAATATTGCATTTAATTATCGAAATGTATCATAAATCTTTATTTCAATACATCAGCCATAAAATATAATGAAGTAATAGTAATTTTTACCACAAACAAACAAAAAATTAAACTTTTACAAAAACCATACGATTAGGCCTTATTTTACTATGGTAGGGTAATAAGGCCTACGGGTTAAACAAACTGGAATCGTTTAATTATACTTAATAAAATTGGCATTAGAGATGAATCATCACTTAAATTTAGCAACAATACTTTTTAAGAGTCAGAAAACTAGATTGTTTTTTATGATTTCTTCTGCGCTACGACAGCATATGACGGATGATGAAATATAGAAGACAGGGAACGTGGTATCGGGACTCTATAAACTTGTTGTAACATCTCGATGCAAGTCCCTTCTACTAGAGTAGCCTTTAACGGAGGCGGTTATTTTAAATATCATTTCTGTCACTAAGGCCTTATTACCCGCGGGTACCTTAGTAATAAATTCTTATATCAATAATATTTTTTTTGTTAAAAGTATTTTTTTTTTCGTTTAGTGTGCAATGTTACAATTCTACTCATAACATCTCTACTCAAGGGAAGAAGCTACAACTCTACTCACTCACAACTTTACTCAGCCTCAACTCTCAATTTTTTTTACTCAAGTTTAACTCTACTCAGTTATATCTTTACTCAGCGTCAACTTTACTCAGCTACAACTCTACTCATGTATTTTAGCATATCGATAAAATTGCAATTCATTGTTCAGTAGAGTTGTAGCTGAGTAAAGATATAACTGAGTTGAGTTAAACCTGAGTAAAAAAAAACTGTGAGTAGAGTTGTAACTTCTTTCCTTGAGTAGAGATATTGTGAGTAGAATTGTAACACTGTCGCTCAGTGTACGCACTTTTTATAAAAGTAATTTAAGTTTTTTATTCATTTTTATATGACGTATTTGGTGACCGCTTTTATTCTCCCAAACTATAAATTCACTCAAAAAAAAATCGCAGCATTCATTTCCCAGGTTACTATTTCTCACGATAAAATTTATTTACCCAAGAAAATATAATGAGAAATTGCTCATGATCAGATTTTATTGTAAAATTTAACCGACTATTAATAAAACAATTGTAATAAAAATTTCAGAAAGGACAGTTGGGTATGAACTGGTGGAATGGACAGAACGAATCGAACGCAGCCCGTAGATCCGAGCGGACCCAACCGTGGCATAGTTTTCCAAATATCGTACCAAATGTCGGACCACGATGGGGCAGACGCGCCACGTGGATCGGAGCAGCCGGTGATCAAACTTTCATAAAAGTCGATGAAATAAATTCAATAAGTTTGACCAAGAGCACAGTTATGGCCAATAAAAACAGTATCATCTTGATACCTCATCATTACGAGCACGCGAATACGTTCAAGTGTCTAGTGATAAACAAACGGGACGGCAGTTGCACCAGTTACAGTGGCAATGATCAAGTTGATTTTTCAAACTGTGCTGCGTGTTTGGATTCACTCTACAACGTTATCTGGACGTTTAATCCATCGACCTACGAATTAACTCCACACAATATCATAACAACAGAGTCAAGAAATATACCGACGTTGAATGCAACAATTCTGAGTCCTGGTCTAGCACTACCTGTTGTATCAACTTGTTTTGTCACACGTACACAGGCAGCGATGCATCTTCTGAGTTGTCTTGACACCCTGACTCAGGCCCAAGACGAGCGTCTGACTGTCGTCGAAGAAAATGAAACCAGCCAATCAAATCACGATAAAATATACAGCAGAGAAGACTTTGCGACTGTCAATAGGTTTGAAAATCATGGCGGCGGGTGGGGTTACTCCGGACATTCTGTCGAGGCCATAAGATTTATGAGTGACACTGATATTTTATTAGGCGGCTACGGTTTATTTGGCGGTCGCGGTGAATATGCTGCTAAAATAAAACTATATGACATTGGTATCGAAGGCGGTGATCAAGAAAATGATGGAGAACTTTTGGTTGAAACAGACGAGATACCTTACGAGTGCGAGCCGCGTCAGAAATATTCAATTTTATTTGACGAACCGGTGGGACTGCAAGCAAACCGTTGGTACGTCGCGTGGGTTAAAGTTAGCGGGCCATCGAGTGATTGTGGCTCTGGTGGACAAGCCGTCGTGACAGCAGAAGATCAAGTAATGTTTTATTTTAAATCATCAAAAAAATCAAACAACGGCACTGATGTCAATGCCGGACAAATACCTCAATTACTTTACCGCGTAATAACACCCGATAATCAATCGACAAATCGTCCAAGAGATCACATTGAACCTGTATATATTTTACGACGTGAATTTAGTAGAACTGTTACCAAAGATTGCTTTCAATCATTGATATCATTGTTGCAGTGGAGCTGGAATACTTTGAAAGCTGGATTGTCTGATTCATCACACAGATTACCCACGACCTCTTATCACTCGGTACTGGAAATGGATCACTTGGTTTACATAAGTAATGCAAGTCTAAGATTATTACGAACTTACACCAATGAAATTTACCCAAATCAATCGGGTAAGAAAACTCCTCAGGAATCAGTGAGATTGGCTGAGAGTATCGGAGAAGTTCGCGCGCTTTTAAGGCAAATTTTAGCTGACGCGATGCCGCTGAGTAGTAAAAGCAAAGGCAAAACTAAAGGGAGTAAAACTTTAGACCGCGTGGCCGGTAATGGGGGCAATAAAATAATTGATATTATTCTCGATGAGTGTCACAAGACTTTCGTAGCTTGTTATCACGCGTTTTATCCAACGGCGTATTTAAAATGGACGTCATTGTGCGAATTACTGTCTGAGATCGATAAAGAACAAGGGACGTCACCGAAAGATCGATTGCTGTCAGCAGTATTGGCATCACTCTGCAACTCGATGGTGCGGTTACGCTGTACATTTCCAATACTAAGCAACGTCATGGACAGCAGTGACGGTATAAAACGTCAGTTAAGTCCGTCAGACAATTCCGGGTTACCAATGATGAGTTCATCAGAGCCACACCAATATCCGATTTTAGTTGAGCAAATGAGTTACAAGTCACAGATAGAAAGCATCGGACGTCAAGTACTGAACTGGTCATTTCGCGAAGTACTTGACCGCCTACTTGATCTTATTCTGATTCCAGTAAAACGTTCGTTGTGCCGCGAAAAAAATTACTCATTAAAAAATTTAATTCTGCACTGCTGTTATCTACTGGCACGCGTTATTGCTGAATTAGCAGCACAATCAAGTGGTAATGAGGATGAATTACAAGCAGCATGTGGTAAATTTATGTATACAACACCATCAAGATTTACACGTACAAATCAAACACGTACATGGAATACAGGGAACGGTTCACCAGACGCTATTTGTTTTACTGTTGATCGTCCAGGTATCGTAATTGCCGGTGTCGGTATTTACGGTGGTGTCGGAATGTATAATTATGAGCTTGAATTACTCGATGATCAAAATAATACCGGTAATGATCCATCGCATACACAAAGATGGAGTAGTTTGGATTTTACCCGGGGTTCATTTGGTCCAGATGATTGTGTGAATGATATTGTTGAGTTGAAATTTTCAAAGCCGATAACCATCAAAGAGAATATTAAATATGCAATAAGATTACGTAATCACGGTGGTAGAACGAGTAACGGTGACGGTGGGTTAAATATAATACGTGGTCCCGACGGTACAAATTTTACATTTACCGCTTGTTCATTAAGTTTCAATGGTACAACACAAACACGTGGACAAATACCTCACATATTATATTATTCAAATCCTCAAGATTCAGAGAGTCCGCATACAAGCAAAGCTATTGCTGAAATGCAAGCACGTAAATGTACTCTTGCAATGACTATGACAATAGTAACACGTGCCAATGAAATTTTAGCATTAGCACGCGAACGTGCTGAAGATATTGTCACTACTGAAGTATTAGGCAACGCGACATTTATTACGACACTGTTGCCGCTGGTTATGGCACATCTTGGACCACTAGCAACCTCCGATCCGCGAAGCGCCGTCCAAGTATTGACGTTAATACAAGAAATGTTACCACATGTCGCGGGTTTAAATTTACTGACAGCGATGGGAATGTCACAGGTGTCACAAGAGAGCGATAATCAGTTGCATTCATCCTCACCAGTCACTACAAGTCATCATTACACGTGGGTTGAAAGCGACCATCCTTACAAACCTGCAAGTGTATCTCATTACAAAGTCTCTTTTCCTGATACCGTTAAGTGGATGACGATTGAATTTACGCCTGAGTGCGGCACATCGCAGCCGGAAGATTATCTCCAGCTTTATATTCCCAATAATAATGGCAGCGGTAGTAATAATAATAATAATAGCAATAGTAATACTAATACTAATACTAATACTAGTGGATTGTTGAACAAGAATCAGGACGACAATTTGTCGTCGATTTATTTACCGGTGTTGCATAAAATGAGCAATGTCGCGAGCCAATGGCCGCAATACGCGATAGTGTTGCCTGGTAATGAAGTCATATTTTCATTGGAAACAGCCTCCGATTATATGAAAGACGATATGTCGATTACTTATGGGTTTAAGTGTTTGGTTATTGGGTATGACTGGATCACGGCTGGCAATGGACTTAAAAATTTAGAAATTGAATTATCCTTTTTGGGAGGCGCCTGCGCTGCGAGTCTTATGAAGAAAAATCTTATGCTGCCGGCTGTTTCAAGTGAGTTATTAATTATTGTTTTTACAGGGTGGCCACGAACCGGGAAATATCATGGAATGTCGGAATTTCAAAAAGTATTCGAGAATAAAATTGCAACAGTTGAAAATTTAAAAAATTTTCAATTATACACTAGTTATAAAAATTAAGGGGTATTAGAAAAATTTCAAACTTTAAAGTGATTTTCAACAGATTGTAACTCGGAAGAAAATGGTCATACGACAAAAACAAAAAAGGCAAATTGTAGCTCCAAGTGTCTAGTTTTCTGATCTGGTCTTTAAATTTTTTTATTGTGTGCGGTTCCGGAGTAATCCTAAGAAAATTATCGAAAAAGAAATTAACCAAATTTTTGCTCGTCTTAAAAACGGTCTTCGAGCTTCAATAAATTTTTTTCGATAATTATGATTGATTTTTGATTGCTCCGGAACCGCGCATAATACAAAAATTTAAAGACCCAGATCAGAAAACTAGACACTTGAAGCTACAATTTGACTTTTTGTTTTTATTGTACGGCCATTTTCCTTCAAGTTACAAACTGTTGAAAATTACTAAAAAATTTGAAATTTTTTTAATATCCCTTAATTTTTGTAACCAGTGTATTTTGAATTTATTTAAATCATAAAATTTCTTATTAAATATTTTAACTTATACATTTTTAACTTCGAATAATCAAAAGTAGGCAATATTAATTTATTTTATTGCCCTTTTTTCTGGTTTCTCGCATGATTTAATTATCAAATTTAATTATTAAAAATGAAAATATAATAAAAACTTTGAATATCTAAATGATACGAATATAATTTTTAAATCAGGGAAAAATGTGAGAAGGGAAAAACTTTACTGGAAAACCGGGAAATATCATGTACCTGAAGATCGGAACGTTTTTCGCGGAACGAAAATAAGAAAAAAAAAATGAAAAGTAAAAAATCTACTGGATCTAGATTTCGGAAATGTTTCGCATGTCACCCGAAAATGACAGGCCACCCCCAACTACCCCTGAATTCCCCTTTAGACATAAATTTCATGAATGATTTTCATTTTCGTTGCGTGAAAAACGTTCCGATCTTTAGGTACATGAAATATCAGGGAATTTTGAAATCATTTTTAGGGTGTGGCCACCCTGATTTTAATTACTTTTTTTTTTAAGTCAAATGATAATCAAGTGTTATAAATTTTTTTTTCTTTTTCAGTGGAAGAAGTGGAGGATAATGTGAAAATTGCTCAAGAAACGGCACGAAAAATATTTGCTGGTCATTCATCACTTCTAGGCAGGGGATTCGCTCTCGCTACGTCTCCTACGGTAACTCAGGCACTTGATGGCGTTCTTCCGTTTAGGTGAGTGATTAATATTTATTTATATTTTTTTAATAATTTAATACTATATATCATTATTATTTTGTTGATGTGATTTATATATTTTTTTATTATCGTGATGTTCTGACAAATAGAGAGTTACGTGATAACAAAAAAGTCACGCGATTTAAAATTTATATTTATATTTTTGTGGGAACTAAAAAATTTACTCGGTAAACTTTTTTTTATTTATATAAAAAAATAAAAAAAATTTAATTTCATTGAAAATTAATTCTACGCTGTAGTACCGCCGTGTTGGGTATTTATAGTTTTTGTAGAATTGTTAAATTTCAGTCGTAAAGTTTGCGCATAATAAATTATACGGGGTTTAAATTAAGATTTTACAAACAAAAACTCTTTACAATCTACAGTGCATACATAGCTAAATTATTCGAATATTTTATGTCATGAGTGACAATCTAAAGTTTATAGTTTAAGTAGTAATTGAATTATTACTATTGATTACATCATATCCTTCACATTTAAATGTCATGCATTTAAAGTAAAAATCAGATTTTTTTTTTATTAAAAAACTAATAAGTTTAAATTTATGGTACACAGAAAAAATTATTTCTTAAGGCAAAAATTTTTATTCGCCCCAAGAAAATTTTTACTTGGCCCTATAAAATTTTTGAATTTTGAATTGAAAAGAAAAATTTTATTCGCACGAGAAAAAATTATTTTGGGGTAAGAAAAAATTTCTTGTGGCAAGAGAATTTTTTCCAGTACTAAGAAAATTTTTTTTTTAACTTAAAAAATTTGCGGATTAAATCCGGAGTGCATGCGGATGACTGTTTGTTTATTTAATCTCAGAGTGAAATTCACTCTTACAGGATTTTAATTTAATATTAAAACTCTGAATTAAAGTGAATGCCGATTTAAATAAAATCCAGTTCACTCCAAAATTACTCCTCTGGAAAAACAAACTCTCTCTTTACTCCATATGCGGATTTTTTCTCAAACTCCATAACTCTGAGTGACGGAGTAAATTTGAATTCCCATAAAATCCAGTTCACTCCAAAATTACTCCTGGAAAAACAAACTTTGTCTTTACTCCATATGCGGATTAAATTTGAATTTCCATAAAATCTGTAATCACTCCGAATTTTTTACAGTATATAAAATAATTAAAAGTTTTTAAAATAGTGTCATGCTAACACTATGTACAATAGTTCGATTTAATTAATCATTGTTAACTGTCGCGTCGTGCTAATCGTGTAACCTCGTGACATAGTCGCAACGAATAACGTCAAGTACAGAGTCACGATTCTATAACACACCATATTATATATATACCACATACATGTACGTACATATATATATATATATATATATATGTACCGATTGTGTCAGACGTAGTTTGATGACGTCGCTCAACCAAGCGAGCAACCAACCATCCAACCATCTATCCAACCAACTGATGAACATTAATACCCTGAACTCTCGATAATACTTGTCGTCATTCTCTGTCTTTATCGTCTCTATCTCTATCGTCTCGAATGTCGTCGTCGTGGTCGTCATCGAATAATTTACGTGATTGTGTATCGCCGCGTTCAACAACCTTATAAACCTACATTTACAATATCATAAATTATTTATTTACTCTGATTTAAATAGCTAATTATCATATGACTTTTTTAAATATATACGTGTATCAAGAGGTCACATCTATTTGATATGATAAAAAAATGTGTAGACATTAAATATAAATTGATTACGTTAAACTAATAATTACCATTAATAGTTTTAGTTATAAATTGTGGAGTAAAAAAAAATAAGGGTAATTATAGAGGATTAAAAAAAGCGATGGCACATATCTAATGCTCAGTAGATACCCTCACGTAGATACATAGGGCGTTCCTGGTATTTGCTAGGTAATCATTATCGCATTTGCATACTTACTCGTCTGGTAATCGACTCAGTTCGTTTCTCGCTCGGCCAATTCCTCACGTATCATAGTTTAATGCTTGTGCAGATACATCTCTATATATATTTAAATCTATGTATATATATATATATACATACTACACTAAATTACACTAGTTACTTATAGTACGTTAGTACAAGCGCAAATACGAGTACATGCTCAAGTACTGAGGGTTTACTAATCTAGATTGAAGACACACGGTTATATTACCGTTTAATTAACGTTCATTTTTATTTAACGGTTAATCAATTTATATATACATACATATATATATACATATACACTGCTAAAAATTTTACTTTAAATTGGAAATCAAATTACTGAGATATCAACGAGTTAAAATCAGTCAGAAATATTAAATATAAATATCATTATAAATTGACTTATTTATATACTTTATTTTTACGTAACTTTTAATTTCCAAGTCATAAATGTCATAAAAATTAAAATCACTCATTTTATTTTATTTCATTAAAATAATTTTTTTTTTATTGTCCACAAGTCAATTAATTTTAAATAATATTTATTTTAAAGCTAATGGTTATTTTAAAAACCTGAATTTTAATTGCAAATTTTTTTTTTTCATGTGTAACTAGTTTTTAAATACGAGAATTTTCATAGCGAGACTTTAATAAACTCGCAATTATCAAAAACTAATTAAGATTTTTTAAAGAAAAGTTAGAACTGTATTTTAAAAATTTTTGAATTTAAATCCGACTCAATATTTTGATAATCGCATAGACCATATATTTTTAAATACTCACATATATTTTCATTAAAGATTGCGCTTTAATTTTTAAAAGTGTCAACAAATTGATAGTCATGTAAAATTAATAAATTTTATTAAATTTCCATGATAATTATCCTCGAAAATGTTAAGAAAATTTTTAACAGTGCATGTATTGCCTCGATGTTAAACAAATTGTACAGTCGGCTGTTCTTTATATCACAGTCTCAATAATTATAAACTAAACTAAAAAACGTTTTACAAAACAATTTATTAAATATTTAAACTCGTTTATTCTCTTCGTTTTTTTAGGGACGTTAATTGGCTCGGTCGTTAGATTCACTAACGACCTGATATTTCCTATATATTTTTTTAAGGCCAAGGTTAACTTACCACCCAATTAATTAAACATTTACATTACATATGTTTTATATTTATAAGTTACAGATTTTATTATCATTTATTTAGATTTTTAAACACTCGATTCGTTTTTTTGTGGCACACTTATAATTTTTAATTATTATTATTATTATTTTTAAAGTCATAATGATACAAGTTTGAGTTACAATAGAGACACTCCTGATGAATTAAAATTTAACGAACCGAAACGTCAATTGAAGCGTACAGTAAAAATAAAAAACATTAAGTATTTATAATGATTTCATTGTTATTTTTATTTAAATGACATCGTTTCATTTTTTATTTTATTATTATTATTATTATTATTATTAATTTGTTGCTAATAATACGAGTTTAATATACATTATTAGAGTCATTTGATCTCCATTAACTTGATATTTTTTTTAACATTGAGACATTAATTATTTTAATTTATTAAATACATTTTGATTTATTTTTTACATTTAATAACTTTATTATTATTTAAAAATAATTTTGACATTTATTTCAAAATAATAATTATTATTATTATTTAAATTTTTGGTACAAAAAAATAATTACTCGGAATGTAATTTAAAATATTTTACACATGGAAAATTTTTTTTATTTCCGATAAATATTTAAATAATAAAATAATAAAATAAATTTTTTTCTTTACATACGACGTTAACGAACGTCTAATTGCTTTTTAAATCTACACTTTAATTCTTTAAATTCATAATTTACAGTAATATTATTATTATTCAAATAATTACACTTATATATTTACGATATTTCAAATTATATTTAAATAAACCTCTGATATGTATTAGAGGCATCAAAGAATGTCGGTTGTACTAACGGGTAAAAGTTATTTTTATTGTTCATGACATCATGACAGTCTCAATAATGTAGTAATCTATCAATGGGTCATCACGACCTTATATATATAAGTATATATAATATATATATTATTAAATATCTTATCTAAATAGTCTTTTCACAAGGAATAATTTCATACCCATATACATCGAAACCTTATTAATTTTTATTTATTTACTCACAAAAAAAATACTCATTTATCATCACATATATTGTTTCATATTTATATATATATCAATACATATATATAAAAATTAAAAATAAATAATCTTACAATTTGTAAATCCGACACTCGCGCTCCCCAGATCTGAATTGATTATTCGTCTTGCAATCAAGACGATAATCGATATTATCAATCGATCTCGAGCCTGAGGCGCGCGAAGGCTCTCGTTACAATTCAGTAGTAAGAGGTTCGGCTTTTTCAACTATAACATGAAATTCTGTTTCACGATAGAGCCTACCGTCCGGCACAACCATCGTAATCCTCGAGTCAACTGGTGTTCTATTGTAATTTGTTCCACCCCCACTTCCCCCACCCCCAGTATTATTGACACCACTGCGTCCAATAACACCATTTTTCTTTGACACAACATCCGGTGCACTTGTTGGCACACTTATCCAACGTTTCTGTCCATGCTCGCGATGTCTTTTGCAACACCATACTATCAGTACTATAGATACTATCAATAAAAATATACATACAGTTATTACAACTAACAGTAGCATTGTTGAGTTACCGATAGTACATCTGCGCAATTCGTAATCACGAAAATTAGTGACACTATTGACAATACTACCGGCATTATTATTACTACTAATACTAGTCACTTCACCATTATTGTCTAAGCAATAAAATGTCCCCTCTTCGATGGGTTCTAATAAATAATTGTTAGTTTGTATAACCGAGTTACCGGAATAGTAACGCGTGTAAACGTTACTGTAATTGAGAATATTGTTTTTCCATTCGGTTAATAACGAACACTGACACGTACGATTTATTAAAATATTATCAATTATTGGACGAAAGCTTGACCGATCAAACAAAACTGATCCTTCTTCAAAATCATTCAAAGTATTGTTTGTAAAAGTTATTTCTTGTAACTTTGTTCCTATTGGCGGCAATCGTTCGTCATTGTCGGTACGTATTCCCAAAAATGAACCAGCGGCCAAGTTGTTAAAATTATTATTTTTAATCAGCACAGGACCGCGCGCACTTATGTCGAATGATTCACCTTCGAGTCCATCGATAACACAATTTTGTATGGTGACAGTCTTTGGTTTTTTTATGACAAATGCTGATGACCGCACGATCCCCATGTTGACGCCGTCTAAGCGGAATGTCGTAAAAACTTCAAGATCATTCATTGCGCGACTCGGTACTTGATCGCCAAACGAGCCGCCAATAATATGAAGATAATTAACGTCGAATTTTTTGAACGCCTGTTCTTCCATTGTTCCTATTGTGCATTCTTCCAATCGCAGAGTTTCGGTCCCAGCGAAATTTGCAAACGCAAACGCACTTACTGTCGTTATATTGACGTTTTCTAGGCTTATTGATTCAATGTCGCCCCGAAAAACAAAACTTGGAAGGACTTGGATGTTGGCTGTGTGAATCGATATTATGGCACGTGAGGTTTTTGATGACAGTTCAAATGACTTTGTGTAGAGCGTGAGGTTGTTGATGTTTATGAACTCGATTGATCTTAGTCCGGTCATCAAAGCCAAGCTGGAATTCATCAGAACCACTGAAGGACAATTTTGTACTACTATTCGACTGGTGTGTTGACTCAAACGATGCTCACCCTCGGCTCTCAGGAACAGATCCTGTAAATAAGTGGACAGACAGTGATTAATTCGAGAGTATTTCAAGTTTGTTGATATATCAGGAGTTAAGGTCTCGTAGTATAGACTAAAACTCTTGATACTGACAAGGGTCCTCATTAAACAGATAAATAGACTCGATCTCTACTTAGTTATCAAACCTTATCAATTTATTGTCTATCGTATATTTTTGTATTGTGGTAAATTATGATATTATATATATATTTTTTCTGCATTGGAAAAATAATATTTTATATTTATGACGTGACTATGGAGATCAACATACGATAAGAAATAAATGCACAATTATTTTAATGACTCATACATTTGTAATCTTCTGTTGAGGTAATTTATATATATATACGTTTATATATAGACGTGATTCCACGTATTAATTTTATCTCGTTGATTGTAATAGCTTTTAAAGTGTCTTGAATCATAAGTCAGTTGAATAGACGTTGAAAGTAAGAAAAAAAAATTTAAGAAAATAAATAATATTTATATTTATGTATATAGAAAAAATATAATTGCGGTGGGTTTTGTAAGAAGGTGCAGAAAAAAGTTTTATGATTGATGGAAGAGTTACACGAGTAAGTTTTAAAGTTCGTTTTGCATTACGTCCTCAGGTAGTTTACATTTTTATTAGCATGCTGGTGTAGTATGTCTTGGTCTTGGTCTTGGTCTTGGTCTTGGTCTTGGTCTGGGAGTGTTGGGTCTTGAGTATTGGGGTCTTAGAAATATCCCAAGGAGACTTGGATCTTGGTCTTGGTCTTTGTATAAAATGGAGATGGAGTTTGAGCTTGGAGACTTAAGGCACTGGGTGTAAGAAATGAGAAGAGGAGAAACAGGCAAAGCCTTCAAGGCACGTACAACCTCCGGACGGTGCAATAAATTTTCGTGAACGTTTCACGTTGAGAATCTGAATATTATTGCCAAGCCAGTTTAAATATATTTTTCATTTTTATAACTCTACTAAAATTATCCCGATCAATATTTTTTTTCACTTCATTATTTTAACTTTCTCGGAAAGGTGTTAAGTAATTTTGTAAATAGTGTTTAGACCTAAAGTATTTAAATAATGTGATAAAATTACCGGGTGTCGGTTGGTTAAAATGTCAATTTTAAATTTATTATCATCGTTAAATTAATTATTGAGGACGTGGAAAAAATAAATAAAAGGGTAAAAGGGATGGAGTTGAAAATAGTTTGAGGGAAAAAATTTTTAAAGAGAAACAGGGGAGTTTAGTCTAATGGTCGTGCTACGAATCATGCTTTTTTAGAAATACATACATATACATATATATGTATGTAAAGAATAAAAATGTTGAAATGCGCACACACTTTTACGATCCATAAAAGATTTATGCGAAACAATTTTCCTGGCATCGTTTCCCTACCACTTTTCTCGTATGTTCTATTGTTATTATATATATATTTATATATATATATATCGACAAAGTACTATAAGTGCAACTACATATTTATTTATGGGATTTAATTTAAAAAATCTGTTTGTTAAATTTTATATTTTAAACTTCGCGATAGATTTTATGAGTAATTTCCTCCCGTTTGAGTCTAATGAAAAATTTATTATGTTTTATTTTAAAAACGCGAGTTTAAAAATAATAAAATATTAACGTGTGTAGAGTAGAGTGTAAAAGGTAAAAAAAGGTAAAATAAGTAAGAAAAAAAATGAGGTACCTATTTGACTTAGAATGTATTCCAAGTCACGATCACCCTCGTCGTAGTCGCGACAAATTGGCCGTGCGTGTTGGTGAAACACGAACCGCATTATGCGGAATTCAGCGATCGAGCTTTACGAGTTCGCATATATTAAAGTTCATTCTTTCTTTGTCCTTTACTTCATATATTTTCCTATTCACTCGTCGGGCTTTTATTATAAAAATTAATCGCCAATAATAATCATTAAAATATATGAAAATAATAGAGATTAAAATACCGGGTGATTTAAATTAATAAAAAAAAAATTTAATTATTTTTTTTACTTTATTTACTAATTGCCGGTTATTATCCGAAAATTATTAAAGCCTTCATAATTATCGATAATTAAAAAGTATATTAATTTAAAAATAATAAAATTTATAATTTGAGGTAAAATTTACTTTTGAGTATAAATATTGGACATAAAAAATAAATTTATAAATAAATTTAGTCAGTTATTATCATTATTATGATAGCAGGTGCTTGATACTTCGATTACTCGAAGTATACACAGCAAATGTCACGTAGTTATGGCTTTATTCCGTCACGGTGCAAGTTTTACGGTTGATGTTTTACGGCGTCGGGCTGCCGTCACGGAACCGCCAAACGTAGACGTCGACGAGCACCGACTACGACTACTACGAGTAGAACTACGACTACTACTTTTCTACCCCATGTACGTCTCGCAACCCTTGCGAAAATAAACGACTGGCTCTCTCTCAAAGTCCGGTCTTTATCTTTTGACGTGTATAAGTGAGTTGAAAGGATATTTCAAGTCAAATAAAATACGTATGATAAGATTTTATTTTACCGGACTTTATAAAATTTTAATTTAATTTAATTTAATTTGATATTTTTTTTAAATGAAAAATGAATGTCGAGTTTAATCAAAGTTTTCTCAAGTAATTATTTAATAGAGAGTATAATTAAATCGCATATTATTAATAATAATAATAATAATAAAAAATAGTGTAAACAAGGATCATAAATTCAAATATTTACACACCCCTGCCTAGGCGATTTACGTAAACGCGATGTTATTTATGAGAACTTGAGACTCTATAAGGCGGACAGCTTTATGATTTACTGTAAGCTCTTAGCAATACTTGTCAGATAGTTTTTTAATTTTTTTATTGGTATTTTATTTAAAAACGATCGAGTATAAATAATAGAAGCATTCATTTTATATTTTAAAGTTTGTGGGTTACGGGTCAGGGGTTGCGGGTTACGGTTTACGATCCATTATATTTTTTATTCATTTTTATTAATTCGAACGATAATTATTTTTAAATTTAATTTTAACTACTCCATCAATTATTGGCAATTTATTTTACTCGAATATGGCGTACGGTGTGAATGATTTAAAAATTTTTTTTTACTTCCTCTGCAGTTGCTGTTATTGTTTTTTTTTTTTTTTTTTTTTTTTATTAAAGTAAAAACTCCAAACGAGGCAATTGAATTTTTTCCAATGGCAATCATATAAAATAGAGGAAAAAATTATTAGAGACAAAGCGACTTGGGGTGAAAAATATAAAAAATAGAATAAAATTGGAAAAAAAATTTTTTTTTTATTGCAAGAGAATAGATATCAAATGATAAAAATGAGAGTATGTAGAAATAATACAAGTTGCGGGTGATTCCCATGTGGTAAGGGGTGAGTTAACGCGTGCCTGCGGTTGTCAAAAAGATAAAAAAAAAAAAAAAATTGAACGTATGTGTCAAAAAATGTAGGTTGATACTCCGACATCCGGCATTTTGTCGTTTGGACATTTTAATTCATCACATCCTTCATAAAATATATCATTTTGACATTAATTTTTTTTATTTTTCTTATATAAATTTGATATATTTAAAACCTGATTAAAAACACATACCTCCGGTTTATTTTCACAATCGCAGGTGAGTCTTCCGTGAAGATCGCAGGCACACGGTGATGATTCACAGATTCCATCTAGAGTATCCGAGCCAATTGTCTGCGGTATACTACCCCAAAAAAGACCAAGTATTGCACCACCAAGAACCAGTCTCGCTGCTCCCATTTTACACTTTTTCTCGTTCTTCGTCAATTTTTTTTTTTTATACTAGACTTTTTATTATTTTTCAACTCAAGGATTATCTACATTTTTTTATTTTTGTTATTCTTCATTATTTTTCTCTTCGTTATCACTCTATATATATTTATTTAATAACAATAATAATAATTATTATTATTGTTGATAAATTTAATGAGTATTTTTATCTCGTAATTAAAAATCCAGGACTAGGAGACTCAGATTTTCGTCTTGCTGTAATTTTCATTTGTGAATCCATTTGTTTATAAAGGTCAATCTTTATCATTCGGCATGTACTTAACTTCTTTTTATCATAAAATAAGTAGTCATCTTGACATGAATATATTCATCATAAATTAAAAACTTTTTCGATCTGTGCTGACTTTGTTATTTATTTAACGGCGAGAAAAATATTCTGAAATTTACAAAAAAAAAGTTTATAAAGATATTTTTTTTATTTACATATATAATAAATATGTATAGTATAAAGTGTCTTGTAACTTGTAAAGAATAATATATAGAGTCTCACTATGTACTAATTTGTATTCGTAGTGTTGCTTGGAGACTCTGAAATGCAACCTCAAAGTTTTCAACACGCAAAACTCTTAATATTTGAATCGCAAGAGCGCACACTCAAAAATTATGTAACTTATATTTCCATTGGTAGTTTGTTTTATCGCGGACTCACGCTTTCTGCGGAATTTAAAACTAGTTTTATCAAATTTCTTATTAACTTTAATCTTTATTATTCAAATAACACTCGTTTTTATCTGTCATTTTAAAAAAATGAACGTTAAATTAAACAATTAATAACTCGGTAATTTAAATAGTCCAAAAAAATAATGAGATAATTATTTAAAATGATAAACGAGCTCGGAAGTTGATAAAGAAAAATTAAAAAGGCGATTGTTTAAAATTTAAAAAAACTATCGGTGTTTAATTATTAGCGAAAATTCTCATTTCCTTTAGATTTTCCCTCGCTACCATAAAACTTTACCATGATTTATATATACGTATACAAAAGTATGTACAGGGATGAGGACAAGCCTCGAGAGAGTGAGTAAGTGGGAAGGGAAAGAGAACCTCAGTGTTGCTGTCGAGTAGTGAGGTCGAAGTTCATGGCTCGCCGGAAACTTCAGACCGCGTAATTATTGAAATTTCTCTCAAGCCCAAGAAACTTGTTCGTTTCTCTAGAGACGTAAATGGTTACCTCGTGATCTACTCGAGTGATTTTTTGATTTTCATTCTAACAGTAGTCACTACCCTAGTCGTTAATCACGCGATTTTACACTTTGCCAATCCCAGAAAACGAAAAAAGTATATATTATATATATAAAAGTCAAAATTTTAATTCACCGAGGGTATAGTAAATGACTCGACTCATTTTTACTTTTAGTACAACATGACTTAGCTCTTAAAGCAATTTATATTTTTTATTTAAACTGTCATTACTACTTGTAATTTTTTAAAAATCGTCTTTGTCACTTTCTTGGTCGCCTCGGGGTTAAAAAAAAACGTAATCCCCAAGAATTTTAATCGTTATCTCGTCGCGAGAGCTGATTAACGCGGTAATGAACGCGCTTTTAAGTGTCTTTGTATTCCGTGCAATCAACGGATTATACTATGATCTTATTATCCTGTAATTGTCTTCAATATCTGTGTCTAGTAACGACAGAAATAGAATTTTAATGAAGAAATTTGAAAAAAAATCTAATAGACATTGTAATTATTCCCGTAAAAATTGATCATAAAATATTTCTAAAAAAGTAAACAGCAATTACATTTTTAAATTATTTATTTCACTTAATAGATTAAAATTATACGAATGAGTTAATTAACATTACAGATAATTTGTTTAACCACATAAAATAAATAATTACAAGTAATAATAAATAAAATTAACTGTCATAGCTGTCAGTGATTAAACATTTTACTCAACAGTGATTTACGCGGTCTAATGGATATTCATATATTCAAATAACAAACACGACTCGCAAGTTCATCTGATAATTATACTAAATTTATTACACGTATCGAAAAAAAAACAGCTCCCATTTATTTCATGTCGTTAATTTTTCATTCATGATTTAAATTCAAAGATATAAAAAAAATAAAAAAAAAAAAAAAAAAAAATACCCTCGGAGAAAACTCATCGAAAAATAAATCATTTGAATGTAATTCCAAATAATACTTTTCCTAATGTTTTTTAGTCTCGATATATTTTTTTTTATCTTTCATTCCGCGTTATCTTTAAGACTTTTTCCCTAATGGCCTGAACGAAAGATATTCCGTTAGTACCTCGCAGCATCTTTTCCTCTACTATTTTCTATCCATAAAAATGGGGTAAACGCGATCAAGATCACTGTAATAATTTATTTTATATATTTATGTTCTTTTACTACGTGAACATTAACCAGCAGTGCAATTTTATTTTTTTAATATTCCGATCCTCTGCATAATTTAACTCTGATATTTAATCTTTTATTTGTTATTGTATGTTACTCAAATATATATGTATATGTTTATGTATATACATATATATCTTGATAAACTTGATCTTCTGTTTAATCTCATCGTTTACCACTTAAACATTAACTACTTCTACGTATTAACGATCGACTTTTTACTTGCATTATAAAATAAATAACGAGTTTTAATCGATAGATATTTTTTTTTTATTTTATTTATTAATTATTTATTTAATATGAAAAAATAAAAATAACCCGTCAACTTTAAATTCATAACGAACGACAGGTGATAAAAGAACGTTTAAATTTTAAAGTAAAGGTGCACTATCGACGTGCCACAGCTGCCGTGTTGAATAATGAGAGTAAGATTACACGAAATAAAAAAAATTAGTACATCCAAAATGATTGAGAAATTAAAAACTTTAAAAAAAAAAAATTAGGACAGATGCAGTTACTCCATTTATCATAAACTTTATTTTCCATACCACGTTAATTTATAAAATTAAATCTAGGTATCAATTCATATTTTATTTTCGCTGATAAGCATTAAAACGTCACAGAAAAATGTTTATTCTGATAAGATTATTCCCTTTATATTTAATATTATACTTGGAATATCCCACAATGGACACTCATTTTTATATGTTTATTAACAAAATAAATTTATATTAATTATTTTTTCACGAGATCACTTTTTCATTTGAAAGTTGACTTGTTGTGATAAATTTTAAAAATTATATTAAAGTTTAAAAGTTTTGATTGGCGTCGCGTGTGGTCTTTACCTTCATCCTATTGAAGAATAATAATAATAATGGATTATTTAAAGACCGCCACCATTACAACACCATAAAACATATTTATGTTTGAACATACGAGGCCGGCGCGCGGACACAGACTGGCGGTCTTTCGAATTCGCGTTGGGTTTGCACCTCGCAGACTGTTATCCCGCGACGCAAGTGTACTCCCCCACTTTTCTCAACTCCACTTTGGATGTATTTTATATAGATGTATATATGAATGGATGTATATACATATATTTACCCGTTAGTCAAGCATCTCCCACTACAACTACTACTACTACTATTACTAAAACTATTATTATTATCCGTACACAGTAAAGTCTGTGATGTGAATCACACACGGATAGAAGATGCAGTGGAATATATATGTAGGATGCTGTGCGCTTATACTGGTACAGTTGAGTTTAGATGCTATTTATCCGATGTGTACTATCCTCTACTTTCTCTAGGTCTTTACTTTGCTTTTGCTTTACCTTTTTTATTTTATTTTATTCTATTTTTTATCCCCGTTTTATTATTCCTCTGCATTGCATCTGTGCGACTAAATTTATTCGAGAGTAAACATTAAAAAAGGCATGTTATTTTACTCGTACTTTTTATTTATTCACTGATTCTTCTTATTTTATTTCATTTAATCTAGAATTTTGTTTAGTTTTTTTTTTTTCATCTGAAGATTTAACAAAAAAAATTTTTTGAATTTAATTTTTAAAGTTGAGTTGAATTAGTTTATAATATATAAATTTGTTGGAACTAAAAAGTTTTTAATATTTTTTCCGATAATTTTTAAAAGTTTTAGTTTTTAGTTTTTTTTTTTTTTTGATTGTTGTACGCAAAAAGAGGATATAGCGAAGTATTAATTAACTTGTGATTAATCACGTGAAAAGGCCGATAAAAAAAATTACTCAAAGCTTTTAAAAACTTTTTTTTTTATATATTTTTAAAATATTCATCGTTTTTCTTTTAATGAAACTCGATAAGTCAATAAATCAAAAAATACTCATATTTTAATGCTGATAATTTGCATTTAACTTATTTTCACAAAATAAATACGATTTATATTCAATTGTGTCTCGATAGATTTAAATAAATATTTGAAATTGCAATTATAAATTATGGTAATAATTTTTTATTGCAAATGATTATTATATCAGCAGTGATTTTAAAATTTGATAAATATGAGCAGTAATTTCTTATTGTTGATACAATTCAATAGATCAATAAATTTGACTTTGCAATTTTGAATAATTAATGATTATAATTAAAATGACATTTCGTAATGTCATAATATTAATAAATTTATATTGTCAATATTGAATGATTAAATATGGCAATATATTATCATGATTATTATTATTATTATCAATACTAATTAGCAATAAAAGTAGTGAAAAATATAAATACTCAAATATATAAATTGACAATTGAAAAAATTTCGGGGATTCTACGGTTTCCGTGGCGCCGCTAAATGACCCTGAATTCTTGTAGAACTCGACGACATAGGACTTTCTTAAAGAATAAAATTTCTCGATATCTCGATTAGTTTTTGAGAAAAATGCGATTTTTTCAAAAAAGTTAAATATTTCATAGATTTTAATATCTTTAATTTTTTTGTATTTTTTTCCGGAAAGTGCATTTGAAAACGAAAATTTTGAAAAAAAAAAAAAAAACGTCTGAATTAGTTCATTTTTGAAGAAGTTATAGGTATTTGAAAAAAAGTATTATTTTGTCGAGTTCTACAAGAATTCGCGATCATTTGGTGGCGCCACGGAAACCGTAGACTTTCCAAAATTTTCGCCGCAAGAATTATCAGTACTCTATTTACTATTTTTCGTATTTTCTTTTACTAATTCCCAAAAATTAAAATTTTCGTTCATTGCAATAAATTCATTTTTCCAAAAATCATTCGGTTTGATACTAAAAAATTTTTATAAATTCTTTTGCGCCACAGTATAATCGAAACTATTTTTAAATTCTTAAATTATGATCGCTAATAATAGTATATTGCGTGGCAAGGGATGAAACGGAGCGATTTCAAATGAGGGTAGTTGACTGATATCACCCGATCTAAAATCGTGTTTCCGTGCCACGCACTATATTTTTCATATTACCCGTATTGATACTGGGCGTTTTAATACCTGGGTTCAGTCGAAATAGCCTAATTTCCTGTCGATGAATGAATTGAAATTAAATTTCATAAAATTTTTATGACAAAAATAAAAAAAAAATGACAACAGCACATGGTGTTCCCAAGCGGTCACCCATCCAAGTACTAACCATGCTCAATGCTGCTTAACTTCAGTGATCGGACGAGAACTGGTGTTTATATCAGCGTGATATGGCCATTGACAATTTTTGTGATATTCAATGACGCATTTAAATAACTGACTCCCAAAATTTGAACAAAATTATAATTTCAATCCATCAGAAGATCCATCTGCACCTGAAAGTTTGAATTTTTGACTCTGATGTTAATTATTATCACTTACTGCTGTTTTCTCACAAGAGAACAGTACGATTTTTTCCTGCTAAATAGGGCAGGAATTTAAATTTTCAGTGCAGGTATGGCGAAAAATGACTACGAGTTACTGAAAGGTTTTAAAAAGACCAGCGTTAAAAATAAACTTTTTGTAGATAGTAATCCTAAAAATAAAAGACCTCAAGTCCTCATACATTCTTAGTTACCAATAAAGGGCAAAGCAATAAACAAATATATATTTAGAAACTTAACAATTATTTAATATTTATGACCAGTAAAACGTAAAAAAAATCACTGCAAGGTATTAACACCGCACATATGTATGTAGCAATAAAATGAGTAGTAAATAGGCACTGAGAACAAGGACAAGTGTATTTTTTAAGCATTTAATTCTTGAGGAATTAGTAATTTACGTGCTGGCCTAATCGTCGACACGTGACAGCTCAAACGTCGGAACTAAAAGTATAGGTGTAGTGTTATAAGAGCGTGTCGAGTTTCAGATCATAATCATTTAAATAATTTTTTTATTTATTTATTTTCTCTCATTTCACTAACCACACAAATCTCACGCGAACAATCGTTACCATTGACTGACCCCTGCACTTGCAAACTTAAAAAACTTTTAACTAATCTTATGTAACACTAACCAATTTTACAACTCCTTTTTCTTTAAAGAAAGAGAGAAAAAAAAAAAACATTATATTGATATTTTAAAAACTCATTTTTTTTTAATATAAGGAAAATTAATTTGAAATCTTATTATTTTAAAAGCTTCGTAATTATTTTATGGAACGGATCAACAAGTGGAGAGTAAATAAGTCTATAAAAACTTTAAGTTATCGAAGTTTAAATAATCTTTTAATTATTACAATTAATTCATTTAATTAATCAAGTAAGTGCTTGATTAATTAGAAAATCTTTTCTTAATGCAACCGATGTTTAAAAAGTTTTGTTGTATTTTTTTATCTCAAGATGATAAATTCAAACCTATTGATTTTAAGAGTCTACTTTAAATCAAATCATATGTTGTTATATCTATTTATATATTTATATATACATAGGCTGTAATATATATATACATATATATTGAACTTGTGTAGATATAGACTTTATACCGGAAGCGCGTGACCTGGCAGAGGGTTGGATTCGTATTTCCGTGGCTACTGGAGTTTCTCCAGTTCCAGCTCCAGTTCCAGTTATAGTTCCATGTTCGCTGTTATATATTTCTTTCGAAAATTTTTTTATTCTTTATACCTTTCGACGTTATATGCTTTTCTCTTACATTTCTTTCTGTATTTCCTTTTATTATATACTTTTTGTTCTTTTATTTTATTATGTCTTGTATCTTTCTTACTCCCACTCGACTTTGACTTGTGAGCTTTGTGCTTTTCCGATTCGACGAGTATAATGGGCCTTGCAGTTCATTGTGAAAGACGCGCGTCCTTTTGTCGTCAAATGTATAGTATGCACTATAGCAGACAGAATTTTTATTCTATTTTTACTCTTTTTCAAATTTTTTTGGCGCCAATTATGAAGAGTTGATGTCTCGAGACCGTGTATTCGTTTTTCGCTATTTTTTCTCTTAAATAAATTATCGACAAGAGGGTCTGCAAACAAATATTTTATTAACTCGTCATTTTGCACGCCTCGGACGCGATAGCGGGAGAGGTTGTGCTCTATAATCGACTTGTCGTGAAAACGGGATTTTCCTACCTTTAATCATTTCTGCTAATTTATTACTTCTTTTATTCGTTATGCAAAAAAAGATTCGTTTTATTTTTAATTTATTTGAATATGAATTCTACTGAGGATTAAAATCATGTTATTTAGTATACATTTTCAATGTATACATTTTTGTTATTAAAAATTGTTTAATATATTTTATTACTGCAGCGTAAATTTTTTTATGTTTCATATTTAAAATAAAAATACTATTTGTTTTTATTTAATTAAATTGACTTGTGACCTACTTTTGATTTTTATGTTCATGTATTGTGCAATCTGGTTATAAGCAATTTCGGACGCTCCACTTACTCTCACGTAAATTGAAATCTTGCTTGTTTGAATGAGTGAGACAAAAATTGCTTATAAGCAGATTGTATTATTTTTATGGGACATTTCATTTCAAATCTAACGATTGTGTAGCTTTGGGTTTTTGATTTGTCTGAAAATTTATTATCTTCTGTTTATTAAAAAAATTTTTGTTAATTTTTTTATCAGCTCGAGTTTATAATAAAATACTTTACGAAAATAGAGAAGTGAACTTCAAAATTTGAGACTATTCCGAATTTTAAGTTGATCATTTTTGGAATTTTACAAAATTTTCGGGTAAAAAAACTTCTGAAACTCGATTTTAAACTCTTGAATTTTTTTAAAGTTATGAAAATGATTACAGTTGAGCTCCATTAACTCGGTCAGTTAGTCTAAATTTCTGAGTTAAAGGATGCTCCTTCTTCCTTAAAAAAGTAAACAATAACGCATGCGCTCTTACATCTACATGAATGACGACATATAAAATATACATGACGCGTAACATATACACAGACATATACAAACGTATAGTATCGAGTGGGAGAAAGTGTAGCTCGTAGTGGGGGTCAAAATTCAGGGGAAGTTCCGAGTTAATGGAGTTCAACTGTGACTTAATATTCGAAAATATCTCAAATTTACAAGTCCACACGGAAAAAAAATTGACTGTTGCTGCAACAAATCGGTCAGGTTGCAGCAATGTGATAAAATCCTGTTGCAGCAACAGTAAAATTTTTTCCGTGCACTTCTATGATTTTTTTTGGAACATTTTTTAAAGAAACTTTTCTTACATGACTCGTTCTTGAGTCAACTTTTTTCTTTTAGTAGCCGTATATTTAAGGTTTTTTGGTTACCGTAAATATAAATTATTGTTTTTTGCAGTAAATAATAAAATATGATCATAAACTACTTAAAAAAATAAGAGTTTTCAAAAAAATTTCTGGATATTCCATTTTAATGATAAAATAAAAATTCGATCGTAAAGCACACTCTGATGCTTCGCATCGTGAATCGTGCAAAAAAATTTTTAAAAAATTTTATATGAAATTATTATTCCAATTATAGTAAAATTAATTTTTAAAAATTCAAGTTCAATTATAAATTTTTAGCGGTGAATTTTAAAAAGGTTAAATAACCAAAAATAAAAATTATTATTTGTATTGAATCATTTACGCGACGAAACGTAAACAGTCTGGTTAAAAACAATAAAACCGAACAATAAACCATAAAATTTTATTATAAATTAAAAATTTTGTTGACATTCAATTTATTTCATAATAAAATAACATAAAATAGGCTTTATATTGTGTGTACATTAAAAGTAATGTGGGATATTTGAGGGCTACTCACTCTCAGTACAAGGATGTCAAGTGCGTAAATATTTATCCACCTATAATCCTCGTAACATTGCCTCAGTCCACACAATCTCGTGATGGTCTGACCTCCTTTATCTTCAAACACTTAAACTTGTCTAACAGTGAACACACATCCTCAATTTTTCTCTCCATTTCTCATAAAACGATTGCACAATCTCAGTCAAAAAAAAAAAAAAAAAAAATATATGCAAACATTAAATTCACTCATTTAAATATAATAATTAATTCATATTATTAGCATTTCTTTATACTCTTTTAACCTCATGTTCAACTCATATAAAATAGAAAGACCAAATAGCTGAGCCTAAACAAACATAATAAAGGCAAATTAATAATGGCAAAATAAATAAATTATTTGAACCTTTAAAAAATATAAATTTATAAATAAACTCGTTGGTTTTGGTTCACATGCTCAGTTCTACTCCAGGGAACATTTTCTGCGTATAAAAATTTTAAATATGACTCACTATACCCGTTGGGAAAAAAATGTTGGATGTATTTAACCGTATACACATAACGGATATATAAAATATAAAATATATATAAGTATATGAAAAGAAACAACTTCCAACTCTTTTCTACGCATTTTTATTGTGCATAAATATGACAAGATCTGAGACATACACCAACGTTATAAGATTTTCTCTTTATCTGTATTTATTTTCAGTATTTGTTGTCGTCATTGTTTTTTTTTTGTTTAGATATTCTTTGTTATTCAGTAAATACGATAACTTGTTTGAAATTACGCTATTCCAATAAGTTATCAGTAAAAATAAGTAATTTAAATAACACGGGGAGCTAAATTTTTTTTAGATTTTCGAGGATAATTTATGGGAATTTAATAAAATTTATTAATTTTACATGACTATTAATTTGTTGACAATTTAAAAAATTAAAGCGCAATCTTTAATGAAAATACATGTGATTATTTAAAAATATATGGTCTATGCGATTATCAAAATATTAAGTCGGATTTAAATTCAAAAATTTTTAAAATACAGTTCTAACTTTTTTTTAAAAAATCTTAATTAGTTTTTGATAATTGCGAGTTTATTAAAGTCTCTCTATGAAAATTCTTGTATTTAAAAACTAATTACACATGAAAAAAAAAATTTGCAATTAAAATTCAGGTTTTTAAAATAACCATCAGCTTTAAAATAAATATTATTTAAAATTAATTGACTTGTGGACAATAAAAAAAAAAATTATTTTAATGAAATAAAATAAAATGAGTGATTTTAATTTTTATGACATTTATGACTTGGAAATTAAAAGTTACGTAAAAATAAAGTATATGAATAAGTCAATTTATAATGATATTTATATTTAATATTTCTGACTGATTTTAACTCGTTGATAACTCAGTAATTAGATTTCCAATTTAAAGTAAAATTTTTAGCAGTGTATATGTATATATGTATGTATGTATGTATATATGAATTGATTAACCGTTAAATAAAAATTAACGTCAATTAAACGGTAATATAACCGTGTGTCTTCAATCTAGATTTTTGACTGATTTAAACTTGGTAATAACCTCAAGTTATTTGCTTTAAATTTAGCGGAATTTGTACAGTTTCATTTTTCGCACGCGAGTAAACGAACGGTACTGTCTCTTTTGCTCTTGTACATACTACAGTAAATGGAAGCTTTGTCTAAATTTTTCTCGTAACAAACTGTGAATTTCTAATAAATTAGATAGAGGATCGCTAGATTTTAGAGGTGTTTCGGGCTCTGGTATTTATTTGTAAAAAAATTTTAGATTCGAGATAAAAATTTGAGCAAAATTATCTGTAAACTTTTCTTGGAGGAAAATTTCAAAAGCGTCCTTATGAAAAAAAAAAATTTCAGGTAGATGTCCCTGTTATGGACCATTTTAAAATTAATTACTATTCATTGTTCATTGATGTGTAATTCCTTAATTGCATTTCATATCACGAGATAGCAGTTTTTTTTAGTATCAGTATAAAAAATGGCGGCTATGTTTAAAAATTTGTTAACACATCAAATTTAATGAACTTGCGAAAATAATAGTACGTTTTTTAATATTTTGCAATAGATAACATTTTATTATTTTCATGCTCGGCATTAAATTTATATTGAAAAAAATGAAAAAAGATAAAGAAGTATAAATCTTCATAGGGGTTTAAATTGAGCTTGAGAAAACAACTATTAAAGCATATACACAGCGTGAGTTTTATTGATTTATATTCATACGTAAAAAAAATTTGGTAAATTTACAGAAGAGCGCTCTGTAAATTTAAAATTGTCAGTGCGGTAAAATCTACTATATATGTTACTTATATATGTATGTTCACATGCGACAGAATTCAATGCACGGTATATAAAGCACTAAAAATGTTAAACAAACCGTACAATTTTCATGAAATTTTTATTTTATCCAAAATTTTTTAATACTTTGCAATTGAATTGAGTTGAAGTGAACTGAATGAAATCAATAACTTTTATTGGTATTTGATTATTCATTTGGTCTATTGTCTACAAGAATTCAATAATCACTTTTATCATTTTTTTGTGTGCAAAGTTTTCATTTATTAAATAAATATTCAATTCAACCGTCTGTCGATTTAATTGTTTTTAAATAAAAGAAAAGGGGAAGGTGGGGGGAATAATTTATAAAATAAAATTTGAGACGTGCAAAACGGATCTCGAAAGAACAAAATAATTTTTTTTCAAATGTACGAAGGGTAATCCGGGTGTCGTGGGCAATATGGCTCACAAAAATTTGCTATCAATAATTTAAAAATTTTCAATCAGCTCTCAAAAATTTTATTCAAACTTGAATAATTTAACAGTGACTTTGTTTTATTTATTTAGGGGAGGGAGGGTCAGAGTGGGCCCTTTAATCAAAACTTAATTATAATTTCATTAATTTTTTTAACACATTTACTTCTATTTAGACCCTTGATAATTATTTTCTCTTCATTATGCTGCGTCACTTGAAATTAAAATTGAAAAATCGAAAATTAGGGACAGAGTGGGCTCTCCTAAAAAATTTCGGATTTGATATATTTTATTCTTTACTTTATTTTAACATTTAATTATGAAGGAAAGGGTAAAGGAAAAAGCAAATCAAAACAATCAGTCGATGATACGGCTTGTATTTTTTGTAGCAAATTATACTCAGAATCTTTAGAGCTATGGATTCAATGTGGCCAATGTAAAAATTGGGCCCACGATTCATGTGCCGGTGTTCACAACAAAGTTGTGCAAAGCTACACGTGTGATATTTGCAAATAACTATGAAATAATTGTATTTTAATAATATAAAAAATCATTTTAATAGTCTGCTGTGACATAGTTTTAAAATGTAATTTTATTCTCTTTAACTTTCTTAATAAATTATATTTAATGAACAGTTTTGGTGGTTTATTTAAGCCCTCATTAAACAAGAAATTTCGATAAGATTATCCGTCCAAATTCATTGACGTATAGAAAATTTTGAGGGGCCCACTCTGCTACCCCTTCCCCTATTTATGTTTTTTTCATAAATTAAAATTTTTAATCGAAATTATTGAGCTTCAATTTTCCGACTCGTAAAATTTTCTCAAATCGAATTTTTGTTCTCTTCATTACTAATTTTTGTATACTTCAAATAATTGTTTTCAAATTCTTCATATATTTTTACGCTTATTAAATTTTTTTAAAATTTAACGTCACTGTTTTATAATTAAATTTTTTACTAAAACTTCCAAATTCCCTTAGCTGATCCGCTATTCGCTTCGTTGCCCCACTACACCAAAAGTAATTCACATCATTAACTTTCAGTTTTATAGACGTTAGTTTGATCCGTCAATCAAACGAACGACATTCAATCAAAAATTAAATTGATTAATTATCCGGTATACTTATAAAATTTACATATCCAATTAATTTTTTGTTTAAAAATATTTGCCATTACCTCATAATTGACGTTACTTAAATTGACAGGCTGTCAAATCCTCAACAAAACATCAATAAATTAATGACGTATAAAAAATTTTTTTAAAGTTACAACTCCAGATCAATTTTAAAAAAAATAAACCAGCTCGATTTTAAATGTCAATCCTCGAGATATGTTAATAATCGAATACATATAAGCTAACAACTGACATAAGAAAAGTTTTAATGATATTATTATAAATATAATATATATACGTAAACTTTTCTCTCATTCTTAGTTTAACTTAAACTCTTAAAAATCATCAGACTATATTAATCCCAAGAGGAAGTATCAAGATTACATTTCCCTTGCATTAAAGCCGGAAGTCTCTTTCTCAGGGAATTGAAATCCAGTATAGTTAGAGGTGTACATAAGGGACATAAAACCAGAAATAAGACGACATTAAAATCCATACAAAAAGTTAAGGAAACGAATAATAAAATAATAAGAATAGTAATAAGTACGGAATAAAAAAAAACAATAATAATAATACGTATATGTTGTAAAGATACGCTCTCAGAGGAGTAATTAAAAGTTTGAGAGCCCGGCTCTTGAAATAAAAATAAAAAAAAAAACAAATGAAATAATAATTTGACTGCGTTAATTTGCAAACGCATATAAATTTACGCAGTTTTAAAAATATATAATAGGGAGTAATAAGCGAGTGAGCAAGACCAAGTGTGTTGAAGAAACTGTCAAGACATTTGGGTAGAGAGAATAGAAGTAAAATGAAAGAGAGTGCAAGTACTTTCACGCTTTTCTCTTTTTCAGAGGCTTTTGCTCTCGCGCCTTATTCTACCCCTTCTCTTACTGTTTTTACGACTTTCCGCGGGTTTATTTTTTTTATTTTCTCTTTTCTCTTGTCTCTTGTTGTTTATAAACTACCACCCCTCGGCTTACTATACTTTATATACCTCAGTTTATATACAATACTACCGTACCTGGATGTTTTACGTTTCACTGTAGTAGACCTCTACCACTAGCTCACTTTTCCCGCACTTTCACGGGCTTAATCCAAAGAAAAGACTTCAATTCTTTTCCTACTAATGCATTGCGCTCGTCTATCTCACCGACAAGTACACGTGTCGGTAATAAAACAAGGATATTTGTGTACAAAACAAGTTTTATTATTATATGAAAATTATAAATAGACGACTGAGAAAATGGCCACTAAATTTATTTTTTTAATTTTTTATTGCTATGAATTTTTTTTATTTTATTAAATTTGCCTTTGAGCAATAAAATATTAACAAATAGTAAAATTGAATTTTAATTAAATATTTTATCTCGAAATATATTTTTTTTCATATCAGTAAAATGTTAAAAATTTTTTAATTAACTCACATGAATAAAAATTTTTATTTCGAGTTAAATAAAAAAATTTTAAATTAATTGAATTTTTATTTCCGTTATTTAAAAAGTATTTGAATTTTTTATTTTCCAATTGCTCTTTGATAAAACTAAATATTAATATGTATAAAAATTTGAAAATAAAAAATTTAATTTATACGTAAATTGACGTTGAAGGTGATAAAAAATTTAGGTCATTTAAATATTTATAATGAATTTTATTTCCGAGTTTAAACAAAACAACCCTTAGTATACAAACGAAACAAAGGTTCATTTTAAAAATCAATATATTTTTTATTTTTATTCATATGTTTATAAATAATTTACGTGTGCATACAAATATATAGAGTCGACGTGAATTGATCTCTCCTGTATTCCTTCGTTTTCCCTATACTACATACAGTTTTAACTGTACCATCACATCACTGTTATGTGTTGCCAGTACATACACCCTTGCTAGCATTAATGGACGTGCATACACTCGTGCGGAATCGCGAAACGTTTGATGTTTTTAACTTGTCGGGAGTAAGCCTGAAAACGAGCGATAGACCGTGCAAATATTTTTGCCCATGTATTTATACGTAATTTTTTATAAAATAGGGTGTCGTAAATTTCTTTATTTTATGCGAAATCTATTAACACAATAAAGTTATTTATTTTTAATTATGATTCTGATTATTAATTCATAAACTAGGGGGGGGGGGGTAGATAACGTTTGAAGTCGTACTTTGAATTTTATAAAAGTTTTAATTATTCTCCAGTCGAGTTTCAAATATTTTGTTTTTAACTCGCAGGCGATAAGTTGCAAAATAATTTTTATAAGGCTTTGGATTTTTTAAATTATTCATTTTGAATATTAATATCATCGTTCTTAGTAACAAATTTTCAATTTCACATATTTTTGAGAAAATGATTTTTGGCATTTCCTGTTAGTAATCGTGGTAATAAATTTTGTTGACGCTAGATAGACTTTGGTATAAAATTATTTTTTTGTAAAAATTGTCGCTCAAAAATGGCCGCAAAAAAAAAAATAATTATCGATACTTCGAAAAATTGAGACCTTGATTGTAGCAATACTTTGATATTTATCATGAACAAGAATATCTACTATACTTTCAAGCTTAAAAAATTTTTTTAAGTTTGAAAATTTGACTTGTTTACTTTTTTGGCTCTTGCAAAATTTGTAGAAATAACTTTGATTCGATGCAAATAATTTCTAAATACGAATTATTTACACAGCCCTCATATATATTAGGCCATTTTTTCCAAAATCAAATTTCTTTTCGATCTCTATACCCAATTTTTATTGTACGTCAAAAAATAATTCTGTCATAATTTGTCGTCTTCATTTAAATTTTTTAAGTCGTTTATTATTCAAAATATTGTTCTATACTCGCAGCCAATTCACAACCCATACAAAGTCGCCGAGCTTCGAAAATTTCCCATAGATCGGCCGATGCCTGCAGCCATGGCTTGCAATGATTGGCCAATAAATGACTAACTATACTGGCCCGTGTATGGCGAATCATTTGCAGCCGTCTTTTTGCTTGTAAAAACGGCACACAATTAACCGCCGTTCGTTGGCCAACGGTTTGATCAAGTGCTCTTGATACCAAACTTTTGCCGATGATTGATTGCCGCGATTGGCCAATGCGTTATCATCCGATACTTAGCCGATCTTCGGCCGATGCTTAAAAATTGGCAGCCATTCATGACCCAGTAATGGGCCCATTCTTTTTTTTTGTCTGGGAAGATTAATTTTCTTACAGAAATAAATTTGCTAGAAAATTTTGATTTGTGTATTTTTAAAAATTAAATAGTTTGTTCAATAACGGCAACTGGATTCATTAAAATTAATATTTTTTTATTGAAGTTATAGAAGTAGATGAAAAAATAAAAAAGTTTTTAATTGGGAATAGTTAATTAACACAAGTATAGTTCGGGGCAGTTAATCTCGGACTTTGCCGAGACAAAAAGTTGTGAAGAAAGATGTGGTATTGGAATCGAACGGAGAATTTATCAGTGGACTAGAGTGAGGTCGACGTGAACGATTACATAGAATTCACCTTTTTATTTGCACTAGTCTGTAGTCTAGTCTGTAGTCTGTAGTCTATATTTCGTGGACTGTACTAGCAAACGACTAGAAAGACGACGAGTCGTCGATGAGTTTCAACTAATTAAAGTTCGTTGCTCGAGGCTTTTCGGTACTCAATAAAAGTACGTACACCCTACGGGTAGCTTTTCAGTTTTATAAAATAAAAATACCTAATATATATGTTGATAAAATGAAAATAAATAAATAAAGCAAAAGTACTAACGATACAGGGGAACAGTAGTAAAGAAAAAAGGTGACATGGTGAGAGATTGCAAAAGAGAAATTGGGAAAAATGAAAATATACTAGTGGTACAGTGAGAGAAAGAGGACGAGAAATCGTAGGAAGTGGAAACGGGCATAGCGTTTACGCTTCAATTCAAATCAACTCAAAGCTTATTTTACTGTCATTTCTCTATTTTATTCTTTGTTTACTTCTCTTTTAACTCTATCCTATCTCGTCATTCATTTCCATTCAGTGACTTATCGATTTTTAACTCTCTGATACAAAGATCAAGTTCACTGATTTACCAATTAAAAAGTATCATATTTCAAGTTAAATTTAAAAAAAATTATGCTTCATTATTTTGTTCTTTGAATTTAAATTTATTGAGTTGGAATTAAATTGAATTTATAAATAATACGAAATCTATAAATCAAATTTTTTTTTTTTTAATTGTCCATGGAGGCAGGAGACGTCAAAGAGCAATTCGGACCTCTCGCTGTTGCTTTAAAAATTTTTTAAATCTGAAATCGGACAGAAATTTGTATTTAGATTCGGATATATCCGGGCGAAATTGTATACATGATATATATTTATATGTATTTCGCATATATACAATTTCGCCAGGATATATTTCAGATGGATATTTTTTCACATGGGTTTTTAAATCAATTATATGTGAAATTAAATTATTGTAATTTTGACCTTTACGTTGCATTACGAATTATAAGCAAATCAGACTTATGGGATTAATATAGACTTATAGTATCTGGGTTGAATTTAAATAAGCTTTTATAAAATATATATTATATATTCATATAAAGTGGCTTATATTGCTGTCACTTGTGAAGATAATAGTGTCCACCATGATTACTATTTTTTTACAAACATCGTTTTTCTTTCTATTTGATAAAAAAAATTAACGTAGGGGAGAGGGGAGCAGAGTGGACCGTTTAAAGAAAAAAATTATAATATCATTAATTTTTATTACGCGTTTTCTTCTTTTTAGACCCTTGATACCTATTGATACCTATTTGGATTAATTCTCAGAGTATGTTGATTAAAAGATGAAAATATTTTAATTAATAATTCACTTGAAAAAAAATAATACGCAGTTAGAAATTTTGTGTTAAATTTAACACAAGTTTTTGTGTTAATTCAAGATAACGCGTTTGGGTTGATGGTTAACACAAATTTTATGTTAAATATATGAACACAGAATCTGTTTTTTTAATTTTTTTCTGAGTAAATTTAACAGTTTTATTTTGTCAAAATTCACGAATAGGGGAGAGGGGGGCAGAGTGGGCCCTTTAAGGAAAATGATTATAATATCGTTCATTTGTTTAACGCGTTTACTTCTTTTTAGACCCTTGATACTTATTTTCACTTCGTTATGCTGTGTCCATTAAAATTGAAAAATCGAAAATTAGGGGCAAAGTGGGCCCTACAAAAAATTGCGGATTTGATATTTTTTATTCTTTACATGTGTGATATTTGCAAGTAACTATAAAACAATTGTGTTTTAATAGTCTGCTGCGATATAACTTTAAAACGTAATTTTACTATCTTTAACTTTGTTAATAAATTATATTTAATGAACAGTTTTGGTGGTCTATTTTAGCCCTCATTATATAAGAAATTTTGATAAGCTCATTATCCGTTCGAATTTATTGGCGTATAGAAAATTTTAAGGGACCTACTTTGCCCCCTCCTCCCTTAATTGAGATCATTAAATAATTGGCATCCAGCTGTTATTTTTTATGCTAACTAATGATTATTTATCTAAACATACCGTAATTTTAGTAATTATTAATTACTAATTACGTATCTAATAAAAGTAAAATTTTTTTTTTACAAATAAAAGTCCATAAAAATCAGTGCTAATTAGTTTGAATTGAATAATAAAAGACATGAATTTTAAAAAGAATAAAAAATTGAAATGTACATGAGAAAAAAAAAGAAGAGAACAATTCGTATAATTTTTTATAAAAACTAGCTCATGAATTTAAATTAATATATTCATCTTGAAAAAAGAGTCTTGGCGTTAATTTTAATAAAAAGAATTTTTTTTATAATTGAATATTTTTTGAAATTTCATTCTTTCTTAAACGATGAATATTCAGTGAATCTTAAGAGAAAAATTCAAATAATTCAACGGCAGAACGTGATTTGGTGGTCAGAGTAAGAAGAAATCAAACATCGTTAGATAAAAAATCGTATAAAAAGATTTTATGGGAATTTTCAGTCTGTTAATGGCGTCTAACCTCACATTCAAAGTATCCTAGATTTTTCTCCGTGCAAAAAAAAAGAACATCTCTTCACCGCAGCATTGCCTGAGGTTATTCGTAAACGTTTCGATTTCAAATATTTTTTTTATTACTCCTGAATTTATTTTATTATAATTTTTTTATTTTATTTCCCCGTCTCTCTTACGCTTCATCTTTTTTTCTGGTCTTGAGCGGTAGATGATTATGATAACGATGATAACAATGCTTTGCGAAATAGTATAGCGCCAACGACAAAGCTACGAAGAGAAGTAGAAAGCTTCTTCTTTGCATTGCAGCTTTGTGTATTGTGTTAATAATATAAACCCTTGGCCGTAATGCAATAGTTAGAATAAAACGAAATAAGAGGAGAGACTAAAAAGGACAATGCTTTCAAAAGCTTCCGGTGTAAATTTCCTGTAAATTTATCATTTCCGCATTATATTAATGGTGATTATCTAATTATTATTCAATTTGTGTATTATGTTCTTTTAATGATATATATATATATATATATATATATATAAGTTTCTTCCTTTCTCCGGAATTTCGCTTTAATATCCTTTAGTTTTGAAACAACATCTCATTATATAAACATATATATTATTCAAATTTATATAATAGAAATATCATAGATCTGTATGCTAACGCATAGCCGCCGTTTTACAAAATACATATATATAGTAATTTTAATAATTTAGAAGATTTGTTGATTTTGAATTTGTTAGGAATATTTAGAAATTTTTAAGTCTGATTTGACTCGTTTATTTGAGAAATTCCATAAGTCTAGAAAACAAAATTTTTCAGGAAACACAAAAAACATTTTTTTTGAAAATCTTGACATTAAAAGAATAAATAAATAATTGAATACAATAATGTTAGCGTCTCTGGAAAAGATTCCAACAAGAAAAATTTAATTTTTTAACTGAAACTACTTAAAAAAATTATTTGAAATTGATTGACTTGGGGTTTCTCAACCAAACGGAAAAAAAGGTTATAAAATCAATGTTTTTTTAAATGGTTCCACTCAAATCATTTATTACAGTGATAAAATGAAGTATTAAATATGTATTTGAACTCTGTAACTCAGAAATTACAAAAAAATTATAATTAATTTAAACATTTTAATTAGTCATATAACAGTCAGCAATAAAACGACATTTGAAATTAATTTCCCAAAAAAGCGCGAATTTTAAATAAAAAAAAAAAAAATTATTTCTGTAAAACTAAAACTGCATATGTTTATTTGAGTCAATGACTTATGGGGTTTCTCAATTAAATGAAATTGCTGTCACCCCGTTAATTTTTTTTTAACGCTGATTTGATGCATATTTTGATTGATTTCTATGGAGAGACATCCAAGGAACCCAAAAATGAAAAAAACCCAATTTCGTAAAAAACATGACTTATGGGGTTTCTCAAATAAACGATTCATTTACATGATAGGTGAGTTTTCAAATAGACGTGCACAAAAAAAGAATTTCTTAACATAAAAAATTTTTATTTGTCCCAAAAATTTTTTTGCATCGTCTCATATTTTCAATGAAAATTTAATGACTCCAAAAGAAATATTTACTGTCATGAAATTTGATATCGACATGAATTTAACGAATTCAACGGAAGTCTTAATATTTGATAACAGAATTTAGTTACTGGCAGGAAACTCATTAATTATTCTTTGTTTTAATTTTTTATTCAACTTCTGGAGAACTTTATGAGATTAACATACAGGAGTTTAAATTATGATTAAAAAAATTGATATCTGACAGTTTTTTTCTGAATGAATGAAAAATTGAATTTGAAAATTTTCATTACTGTTCAGTACGATTTTCAGTTAGAAAATTTTTTTACTGAGCTTTTATGTTCGAACTCGTTAGATATGAACGAATAGTTAATAAAATCATTCATGAATTGAATGTACAGAAAATAGTATAATTATTCTATATAAATAAATTTAAATCTCAATAAATTCAAATTAAAATTTAAATAATAAAAATAGTGTTTTCAGTTGCTCAATATGTGATTATTTATACAAATTTACTGGAAGTGATGCATAAATTTTCGAATAATCTTTGTTGTGGCCATAAATAATCCTATTAAAAACAAAATTTATTTATATTGTAAATACATAAAATTTCATGTTAAATTCTGCTTTTAAAACATTTTTTTTTTTTTTTTTATTTACCACAATAGGCGTCAATAGAGACACGAACAAAAATTAATCGTTTGTAGTCGAAACAGTCACGTACACAAGCTTTTACCTACACACCATTTCTATTGATTGTCTATTAAAATAAATTGAAGAGTACACACGTATTGTTTTATATTTTAGTTTTTTATCACTCGTATAAAACATTGTTTTATTCAATTTCTCTTTCATTTTTGGAGCTTGATTATCAGTACATATTCTCCATTGTTAGCCAGTTGAAAAACAACGTTACTAAAATAAATAAATTTTAATTTACATTTAAATATTTTAAAATCATAAATCAAATATAATTATGATACTAAATTTACCCGACGTCTAATGATTTTTGAATGTTTTTAAAAACAATAAATTATAAAAAAAAAATATTTCAAAAAATTGCGCCTATAGTTTTTTTAATTTTCTATATGTGCATATTTTTAGATTTTTTTTTTTTTGTAATCAATTGGTTGAAAAATAAATTAAAAAATTTTTAATTGTCTGCTAACTTCAGAACCATATGAGGTAAGTGACCCCTTCATCGGCCAGGCCCCCTTTATCGGCCACTTAGTCGAAAAATCGAGATATTTCCACAATAAGTACGTATTCATGCGTAAATAGTTTTAAAAAAAAAAGGTAAATTTAATCTAGTTTAGATTAAACATACTTTGATTTTTGTAAAAATTCATTTTATAATTTAAAAAAAAATAGTAGTGCGTCAGATGCGATTTCTGATAATTTCTTATCAGGTAGGTTAAGGTTTCTTGTTTTTTCAATAACCGATTACTAATTAAAAATAACAATAAAAGTCCGATTTTTTTTTTGTAATCTAACTAGCTCATTTCATAGTAATTTTAGGAGTTGAAAATTTAATAATTTCTGTCTAATTTATATTAAAAATAGGGTGGCCGAATAAAGGTACAAGAAAATTACCTCTGTATGCATTATTGGCCACCTTAGTTTTATTTTTTTTTTGAGGTTATCAGCATTTATATGCAAAATAGTCAATTTAATTTGTTAATGTCAAAATAAATAAACAAATTGATTAAGATATATTTTAAAGTAAATATAAATATTTAGAATAGATGTAAATAAATTATATACATTCGATTAGCTAAAATTTTATCTAAAAGGTGACCGACGAAGGGGGTCTACGCAGGCCGATAGAGGGAACAGCTAGACCGATAGAGGGGACATCAGAAATTGAAGTTATTTTCATTTATTATTTAATTTCTAATAAATATTTTTACATAAATTTTTTTGAAATTTGAAATTAAATGTATAAATTTCAAGGTTCAATCACTGTTTTATACACGAATTGGTTTTTAATATTTCAATTCTTAATTCGAAAAAAAAAATACGCTTAACTGGCCGATAGAGGAGTCACTTACCTTATAATTTAATATTAATGAATTTATTTAAAATCAAAAAGTAATAAAAATATAATTAAAAATTTTTTTATTTTTAATAACATAAATTTTATGAAAAATATTGTTCATTTCCAAGATACGTGGTCTTGTGAAAAATTTTCGATTAAATTCCGCAAACCGCCCTCTACTTTTTTTTTTTAATTCTTTTTGCGCTGCTTCTTTGTCGGCTGTCTCGCGTTTATTGCTAAGAATTGGTTACGACCTTTGAGAATGCAGCTAAGTAAGATCGTAGCATCCCATATAAGAAAGTATAAAAATATAATAATAATAAATATAAACAACAAGTTAAAAATAAAACTACAAAATAGCTGATAGGTAGTTTGTATGGGGGTGGATAATATTCACGACGCAGAGTTTTTCAAAGTTAGCACTATGATAGAGTAACTAATAACGCAGTTCCTCGTAAGAAACTTTTTAAAGCTCTACAAAGTAGTCAGAGTATGCTTTCAACGACTTTCTTTTTTTTTTTTTTATGTCAGACTTTTTATTTTAAATATTACGTTTTTTTTTCTTCGGAAAATTTTTTTATAATGTAGTCGCGTTTTTGAAAACCTCCATGACCGCTTCCGGATTCGTTGAGAAACACGCCGTAGGAATAACGAGCTGCAAGTAGGATCGATATCGAGCCTTTTCCGTTTTTAAATTAACTTCTTTATAATTCCCATCCTGACGTTCATTTTATTCATATTAAATACGAATGAATAAAATTATTTATAGAAACACTTGATTTAATAGACTTCTTAAGGATTCCATTTTTTAATATATTTTATTTCATTTCAATAATTTTAAATCTTGACGATTTTCATATATATTTTATTTCTTTAATGAGTACATATATATTGACATGAATAATTTATTTAAATATTAAAATTTTTTATAAATGTCAAAATTAAAATGAATCAAAAATTCTAAAGGTAAATGTTTACCTTAATTATGTTTTTAATTATATCCCGGGTCAAAATATGAAAACTTGTGAAATTTTTTTACCATATTTCTGTAGAAACAACGTTTGTACAATGAAAAAACAAACGATTTGTCTCAAATAAACTGGTTTAGTTAGAGCTTTTCTTTAAACATTTATGTATGACAATCGAATATATTTGACCCAGCTAAATATATTACCGATGATTCAAATACTATCATTACTTGCCTCAAACAGATCATTTATTTGTGGTAAAGAGACCGGATTCGCGACAAATAAATGAAACTTTGTCGTTACCAAATATACATTAGAAACATATTGAATTTTTTATAACCTACAAATTTTTTAATGGAAATATCAATATTATTTATCCATTAATTTATAATTCAATGATTTAAAGCTGTTTCGCTAAGTAAAGCCTACGGAAGTATTTAGACCGTAAAAAATTCGCGAACGCGAATTAAATCCCAAGGGAATGAGGAGCGGATGATTTTTTTAAATTAATTTAATTCCCTTGGAGTCAAATCCACTCCGAAGGGAGTTTTTTTTTTATTATAAAATTCAGGATCGGAGTGAATGCGGATTGAAAAAAAATCCACATCACACCCCACAAAAAAACTCTCTATTTACTCCACTTGCGGGGTAATTTTTTTTTAAAACACCAGATCTCTGAATAGCAGAGTGAATTTGGATTGAAATAAAATCCGGCTTCACTCGAAATTTATTCCCCATTTTTTTTACTTTACTAAAATAAATTAAAAATTTAATTACACGGAGAGAAATTTATGGTAACCATTCCTAGTACGTTTATGAAATATAATCCCATACCGTTATGATAATGATTACTTGGAATTATGGGATATAGGCCCATCTTTATGGGAATCGTTCCCATAAGTATAGGAACAATTCCCATAAGTATGGGAACAATTCCCATAAGTATGGGAACAATTCCCATAAGTATGGGAACAATTCCCATCATTAGGGTAATAGTTCCCATATCACATGTGAAAGAATTATGGTAATCGTTCCCATTAAACTATGGTAAACGTTACACGGAAAAAAACGAACTATATAAATTGAGAATGACAAGTAATATAATGATAAAGTGATCAATAAATACCATCATTCTAAATAGTAATTTTTTCGTTTATGATTCAAACGTGAATAATTACAGGATAAGTATGAAAACTTATTGTCTATGTAAGGAAAATTACTATTTGAACTTTAAAAATCGTAACTGATACTTAGAAAATAGACGACACGTATTATAAAATTTACTATTTGAATGTTAAAACTCCCCATATTGACAACCGGGTTCCGGGTTATAATTTCAAATACTAATTTTTAAAGTTTTTTTTTTTCCGTGTACTATAATATATGATAACCATTACCATAATATTATAGTAATGATAACTATAATATATATGGGTGGCGTTCCTACAATCAAAATTTCCAAAAAACCGGTTACCATGCATTATGGTTACCATCCCATAATTAATTTATTTGTAATTGTTACCATAAATTCCTCTCTGTGTACAAATAAAAATAAGTTAAATTTTCCAGTATTATCTATTTTACTTCAGTAAACATTCCATCCAGATATTTTTCCATCAACTCTGAGGAATAATTGTATCTTTTAATGGATACAATTGAAAGTATATTTTTTATTTTATCGATTTGAATTTATACTTTTTATTTTAATTTGTATCCCCAAACCGATTACGTGATTATCGACTTGCAATGATGGTTCCAGGGTGAGAATCGTCGATCCGTGAACACGAGTAACCTCTCTTCCTCTCCAATGAATATTGGGAATTAAAATAGAAGCATTGAGGCCACGTTCACTCGATCATATTTCGAGTGCCCGCCATTTGGCTCTCGCAAAATCACTCTCTCCATATATCTATTTCTCTTTGATTCTCTCACACTCTCTTTCTCTTTGTCTATTTATCGGCACTGTCTCTTTCTCTCCCTCTCTCTTCGCAAACGATTTCCAAATAGCTGATCAATCGGCTACTCGCGAGGTTCAATGCGCCCAATATGACCCAATCGATGCTCATATCCGAGGAATACATTGATCCATAACTGCAAGAGTCCCTTACAAGTGTTTGCTTTCGATCTCTAGTTACCAAAATAATATGTTTCATTTATTTTACACAACTAAAATATGTACATCGCACTTGAAATTATTTCAAATACTCGGGAGTACGAAAAATTTTAAAACGTTTTTTTAAATTACTGATAGCAAAGCTTTTGATATCGATACTAAATGTCATATAGAGTCTGCTTAATTTCAGTGGATTTACATTTGTCATGCATCATTGACGAGATGAGTTAGCCAAGTATTTTTAGGTCAATTCAATACAGACCATTTACAGATTGCTTTTAAATTTTATTTCCCTGTCTGGAATTTAATTCAATATTTTATATTATAATAAATTAAAAAATTTTATTTATTATTTATGGAATAAAAATTCAATATCCTATTTTAGAATAGATAAAAAAACATAAAAGAAATCAGGGCACGGCGACTCACAGAGGGTAAAATGGACGAGCCTCGAAATTTGGTTTAAAAAATTTAGTTGTAGTTCTTTTGTAATTTAGAATTTACTGATATGAAGATTTATGAGCAAAAAAGAGCCGGGTAAAATCAGGCATCTAGAAAACTAAAGAAAGTCGTCATTTTTTATAAAGCGAAAATTTTTGTTTTATAATTTTTGACTGGCTGATATCTTAGACTGTAAAAATCGGAAGTTAATTCGGAACGAACACAGATTTTATTTAAATCCGAATTCACTCCGTCATTTAGAGTTTAAAAAAAAATCCTCCGTCTACGGAGTAAATAGAGAATTTTTTTTTTCAGTGGAGTGATTTTGGATTGATGCGGATTTTTTTTCAATCCACATTCACTCCGATCCAGAATTTTGATGTTGAAATAAATTTCTTCTGAAGGGAATTTCACTCCGAGAGAATTAAATGAATGAAAAATTATCTGCTCCGCATTCACTCCGTGTTTACTCCGCAAATTTTTTACAGTGTATGTAACATTTGCTTATAATTTACATCCACTATTATTTGTGAAGCTTCCCGGGTCGAAAAATTTGATCTGATTTTAGTTTAATTGGACTATTTGATCTGTTTTTAATCTTTTATAAAAATTTTAAGCTGTTTTTGATCTGTTGTTTTAAAAAACAATTGCGTTACCGGCAGACAAAACTAGATAAATTCTTGAACTTTAAGAAATTTTAGTTCTGAAAATTTGCAAGGACTAAACTAGATTAAATCATGGACTTGCAATATTTTTATTTATGGGCAATATTTCTAAAAAATTTATTAAGTTACAGAATTGATTATGTTTTGTTTAAAAATGTGTCTTTTGTTTAAAAATGTCGACAGTTAATGAAAGTTTGACAGCTTTATGTTTTAGTTGTCTTGATTAAATATTTATAGTATTGAATAAAATAACTCTTTAAATGTCAAGAAATTTTCCTTATTTACTGGATAAAATCGAAAATATTTTGGCATTAGAAACCATCAAAATTCTTGTGACACTTTATTCCGGAAGCGCATTAGCATATTTCAAATATCGAGAAAATTAAAATAAATTTATGAATCTATATTATTATTTATACTTGTAAAAAGTCCTGTTTTTGATCTCAAAGCCATTAAAAACAGACTAAAAATTATAGTCAGTAAAGTCTGTTTTTGTCCTTACAAACAATTGAACACAGACCATAAATTATAATAAAATAGTATATTACACACCTAGGGAAGTAAAGTAAGAAATGTCTCAGATCGCATGTAATTGTTGGCCGAGGCGAAGCCGAGGTCAACAAACATGTGATCTGAGGCTTTCTTATTTACTTCCCGAGGAGTGTATACTATTTTTCTCCTCGACGGAGGCGGAAAGCGGCAACTTCGTTTTGCACAGCGGGACGAAAGTTGCACTTTCCGCCCGGAGGTGAGAAAAAGTATGTTTTTAGTCTAAACGCCATTTAAAACAGACTAAATATCATACGAAAATAAGTCTGATATTAGCCTGGATAAGGAATTACGCCCTGATTAAACAGCTGAATTCGACCGAATTAAAAGTTTTAATTCTGTTATATTCTGTCGAATTCTGCAAAACGGAATTTAACTGAATTGAAAATTTGAATTTGAATTAAACAGAATAAAACCGATTTAAAAATTTCAAATTCGTTTTAATTTAGTTTGATTCGGATTCAGAACCAGTAATTGGAGAATTATTTTCGAATTAATCAGAATTAAACCGAATAGAATTATTTAAATTCGTTTTAATTCGGACAAATTCTGGTTTTCCTGCCGAATTAGACAGAATTCATTTTTAAGTTTGGTACCGAATCAACAGAATTTATCTGAATTAAAAATTTAATTCGATCGAAATCAGTTGTTTAATCAGGGCGGGCAAAAACAAATTAAATTCTTATATAAAATAAATACGATTTATAAACTTAAATTCAAGAAAAAACATTTGAATTTATTATTTATTTTAAAACAGATCTAATTTTTTGATCCGCGTTTACTTCAGTTCTTTAAATATATCGTAATTGAAATTATTATCTGGAATGATAACTTTCATTTCTATATTATCTAAAAATAGATAAAAATTTTCACGTGAATACGAAAAATAACGTGAAAAAAGTTCTATTTAAACTTTATAAAACTATCTTATATAATTTTAATATCATTAATTAGTCGGGTATAATAAGCTCAATGGGAATAATATTTTACTTGGCGTAAAAAGTTTTTTAGCTAAAAAAATAAAAAAATGTTTTCTGCTCTAATTCTTTTATAATTATTTTTTTCATAATATATAGAAAAAGTAATAGAGCAGCGAGCACCTATTGCTTGAACCCCTTGTAAGTTTAATTAGTCGTTTTTTAAATTTATTGTTTTAGAAAAAAAACTTTTTATTCAATTAAATATATTCATGATGTAGTTTCGAACCGTTAAATGAAATAATTCACTGAAATAAAAATTTCAAAATGAAATTATAAATTTTCAAAAAATATTAATAATATATTTACATATATTTCAGACCTAATTTCGTGTTATTTAATTTTTAAATAAATTAAAAAATAATTCTAATAGTGTGTAGTTACATTTTGAATAAAACGTCACGATTTGATAAATAAAAATTTTTACTATCATTGAATTTTCAATATTTATCACTAAGTGGTTTAAAAATGGATATAGGGATCACAGTCTTCAAAAATTCATATAAAAAAATTGGTACTATTTTACGTCTTAATCTTTGCAATAAATTTTTTTAGAATTATTCAGGTCTCTTATAAAAAAATAAAATTTTTTTGAGATTGTTAGTCTGTTGGAATTTGATGTAGTCTATATTAGTCTGGAGTAAATATATACGTAGGAGTCGCAACTATAATACTAAGTAAGATAAATTTATCACAACAGACATCAAAATTCGTAACTTTTAAATAGTCAATGAGAAAACATTTAATAAATCATGAACTGAAATATATACAATTTTTGATATTAGTTTCTAATTACCATCATATGTGTAACATAAAAGTATGCCAGCTCCAAATTCAAATTCACTGGAGTCAAAATTTATCTAAGTCCTAAATTCGAAAATTCAAATCTCCGTTCATGAGGTCGGGTACCAAAAAATGAGCAAAAATTTCACAACTGTCTCTGTGGAATGTTCTTGTAGATAAATAACAAGACTTTAAATGGTCATTTGACCGAGATAAATATAAAAGAAAATAATAAAAATGAATAAACGATTAGTACTAAAAATGTTTCATTGAAATTCCAAATAGTTTCGGAAACAATCGAATACCGTATCAACGTCAGTCTGTGTCTGTTCCCTCGAGTTGGTAGATTATGCAGTACGATGCATAAAGTGCATACAAAACGAGTCGCTTGCCTCGTTGCCCGCGAATTCGCGAAATTGCATTCTCGCTGTCGACGTGACGCGGCTTACACAACCGGTAAAGTACTTGAAGACATCGTATACCGTGGCTGTATTTGTATATAGATATATATATAATGTTTGTGTATCCAAGTAAATGTCCCCTAGGACATCTACACATCCACATATGTACACATATGTGTATATATGCATACATATACGTACTTACATACAAACATAAACAAAACTATTACTATAGAGAGATCTTTCCGTTTATTTTATTTTTTTCTCTCGTTTGTTCTCTCATTTTTTCCGTTTTCCCATCTCGTTTTCCTCGTTGTGTCTCGTATGATGCAGCTGATGTTGTATTGTATATTCCTCTGCTACTGCTGTTGCTGAATAACCAAAGAATGATGAAGAAAAATGTACAGAGGCACTCTTGTGCTTTTCCTTTGAGCAATTGCACAAACAGCTAGTAGACTTAAGCATTCTTTCAGTCGAATAATCGAAATGTAAAGCTGAAAAAAAATCATAGAAATTTTCTTTTAATTTTTTATTCATTTTTATTTTATAATTTATTTAATTATTCTGTAAGAAAATTGCCTATTTTTTTTTTATTAAATTGAAAACTGAGTTGAAATTTTTTAGAAATTGTAAATCGGAAAAATTCTGCGGACTTCTATTTTATGTGAATATTTCTTAAATGTTTGCAGAATAGGTTTTAAAAAAATTTATTTTATAATTTTTCAGTTGGTAAAAAATAAAAAAAGAAGAAATTTCAGATGATTTCTTAAGATTTTTCTAACAGCTCAATAATTTTTCCAGAATTTATTCCGAAAAATAAATTTTGAGAAATTTTCGGTCGTTCTTTGTTCTGAAATATTTACGAAAATAAAAAATATTAAAATGCGCCAAATTATTTCAAATTTTAGTGTTTGATGTGAAAAATTTTTTGAGCATTTTCAGATTTTTTTTATACAGATTTAATCAATAATAAATAGCTGATAATCCTAGGGGCGGAGGAGGCAAAGTAGGCCCCTTAAAATTTTCAAATCTTTAAAAAATATGGGAGCAAAGTGGGCTCCGCAAAATTTTCTATACGCTAATAAATTCGGACGGATAATAAGCTTATCGAAATTTCTTATATAATGAGGGCTAAAATAGACCACCATAACTGTTCATTAAATATAATTTATTAACAAAGTTAAAGATAGTAAAATTACAAATTATTTGCAAATATCACACGTGTAAAGAATAAAAAATATCAAATCCGAAAGTTTTTGAAGGGCCCACTTTGCCCCTAATTTTCGATTTTTCAATTTTAATAGACGCAGCATAATGAAGTGAAAATAAGTATCAAGGGTCTAAAAAGAAGTAAACGCGTAATAAAATGAATGATATTATAATTATTTCCCTTAAGGGGCCCACTCTGCCCCCTCTCCCCTAATTTATCTTTTAACAAAAATAATAATTTAAAAAGTAAATTATAATACTTTCGTGATTCAATTCAAATTAAATCGATAAATAGTAAATATTTGTATTTTGCCGCGTCAGTTGAAACGAACTTTGTTAATTGCGAATTTAATATTAACTCTATCAATTACTTACTAAACTTCATTATTAAAATAGTTATACTGCCTTTATAATATTTACCGTGCACTTGAGCTCAAAAATGAATTATTCACCATTTAATTGGTCTGAAAAATTAATTAATTATATCGACCCTCAAATTAATTATTTACTAAAACTTCATAGTAACAAATTCAATTACAATACTTAAATTTTCCCCATACATACATTCTGCAACATCCCTCCCATGTTTATTTAATTACATAATTTATGAAAATAGACATAACATTTTTCACGAATTCTCTAAAAACAATTTAATTAAAATAGTGTTTATTCTGTAGTAACATTTCTCACATTCAAATTATAAAAAAAGCATCATTAGGTTTAAAAAAAAAATAAAATAATAATAAAGGATTAGAGTTCCTTCCATGAGCTTTCCATTGTGCAAAAACTCAGCACCTTGTGTCCTACGAAATATTTATTTTATGTAGTAGTGAGACCCCGGTAGTAACAAGTAAGCAACACAAGTATAAAGGGAAGGAAGGAAGGAAGAACAAGAGCTTAATGCTAATGTGCTTTCCCAGGTGGTTCCGTAGCGCCTTTCAACCTCTACAATAGTCTTCATTCCCTATTTTACTGGGATTCCATACTACCGTACTACCATAAGAGATGTGATGTGATGTGTATTTCACTCTAACCATCGGCTGGCACTATCAGCATTGTATTAAACTTGCATCATCCTCCCAAGTGATAATGCCTCAATAGAAACGGTCCAACGCCTAGTCTAGATACCTTCTTAATCACATATCTATATGTATATTTATTTACCCTACGGAAGTATATATATATACATATATAGTATATAGTATTGACTATCTGTTGAATGATTGTATCGTCAACACAGCATCAAGATCATCATAATAATTATCTACCATAGTAGAGTAGCAATACCAACAGATGGATAGAAAGCCCAATGGCTATTGGAAGTACTCAGGATCGTTGGATTTCAGGTAAATGTAATGTACTTGAACGGAAATGGGCGTTGATAGACTGCCCGAGGGATATTAACGTATCATTATAGGACTTAGGGCTAGTCTAGGGACCAGAAGGCACTTGGAGCAAGTGAAGGGTTGAAGGCTACCATCATCATCGTCATCATCATCATTATCAGCATCAGAAATACCCAGGAGACATGAAGATGTGGCATGATGTTGTAGCTTGTCACGCTACACGACACACGCCTAGTGTTGTAATAAGACAATGTCGTTGTAATTACACGAGTTAAAGGGCTGGTTTGTTATATTCTGTTAATCAAGATTTTAGATGACAATACATCGCAAAACTAACAACCAGATGCGACTCATTTTAAGTCTTAATTTAGCACAATGCCAAATTTGCTGATTTAATTTATCAGAGATCAAGTAAAGCTCTTTATTCTAAATTCATTAAGGGATATCTTATTTAATGAAATTTCGAAAAGTCAAATACTCTAATTATTTAACCAAAGGGTCTGACTTTATAACTATTTTCATTTTGACTCGAACACAAAAAACAATTTTTTTGGCGCGATAAAAATTTTGCATTATGAATTGGAGACAAAAATTTTCTATGATGCTGAAGTCAGCTGACGTCTAATAATTTTTGAATCTTTTTAGAAACGGTAAATTATAGAAAAAAAAAATATTTCAAAAAATTGCACCTGTAGTTTTTAAAATTTTCTACATGTGTATATTTTTATTTTTTATTTTTTTTTGTAATTTATTTCTTGAAACATAATCCGAAAATTGTTAATTGTCTGCTAACTTCAGGATCATAGGATTTTTTCTATTTTCATATTATTTAATTTATGATTAATGAGAAGAAAAAAGGGTACAATTTTATGTTAATAATTGTTTGTATTTTTTTTATGTTCTAGGTAAGTGAAAACTTCTATTCAATTGAAAAATTTCATTCGATTCGAGTTGCAATGATCAGTAAGTTTGTAAAATTTTTTTATTTTGATGGTTAATTGAAAAATTCAAAATTTAATATTTTGGAGATAAAGGTCTTGGTAGAAGTATTGAGTACCGATCACTTCTGATCTATATCTAGCTCTATTCATTCTTACTGGAAGTAAAATGTCGATAGAGCAGATAAAAATACTGAAAGAAAATAAATCAGCCTCTACTCAAACTAGTGAAAAGTCTAATGTTACACTGATAGAAGGATTTTTTTGTATTTAAAAAGATTTGTTAATATTTAATAAATAATTTATTAGAGGATAGGTCCTTAACAAATATTTATTAACAGTTAATAAATCATTTATTAGTAGCGATTTTTTTGTGCTAACCAAATATTTATTACTATTTAACAAATGATTTATTAACATATATAAAATGATTTATTAATATTTAATAAATCATTTATTAGTATTTATACACTGGATTATTAATATTTAAAAAATTCCTCTTATTATTTTTAGAAAAGTTTTACATTAATCTTCTCGTGATGGGAAATCTGTAAATAAAATAAAATTATTTATCAATAATAAAATTATTTGAAATAATTTTTTGAGAATAATGAATTGAATTTAAAAAAATAAATAGTTGTAAAATAAAAAAGAAACCTACTCATTCATTATATTTTTTATTTAAACGAAGTCGTAAACAAACACTAGGGATTATTTCTTTTTGGGCCTCTTCTCGAGTTTTAGTAAGGAATTCACCAAGGATTTCAAAGTCAGTTATATGGTTTACTAGAGTGGGAATACAAAAGTAAATTCATAAATTTAGTGTTAATTTTAGAAACGGAATATAAAAAATAAAATAGGATATAACTGTCAACTTACCACAAAAAATCGAGTATAACTCACTTAAATCCCACGATTGTAGCAAAGCTTCCATTTTATTAATTGTTTTCCACAAAGTATAAAATAATAAGCAACTTATCGTATGAAAATCATGTATTTGCATATATATTTTTTTACAACTACGCGTTAAGTATAGCCATCTATTAACACCGACCACCAACAAAATATTTTTTAACTATTAACAAATCTTATTTGGTGGAAATAAATATTTTTTTCAATATATTAAAGCTTCTTAATAGTTACAAAAATTTTGTTCTCATAAAAAATAGATTTTGTTAATACTAACGAATATTGTTAATAGTAAAAAAATATTTTTTCCACCCAAAAAAATATCTGAAAAAGATTTTAATAAATTGATTTATTAAATACAAACAAATCCTTCTATCAGTGTATGTCGGACTTTGAAAATACTAGAAATTTGAAAAATACTCTAGTAGATCTTTCGTGTCTCTAAATTTCTCAGTATAAAATCGCCCACATAACAATCGTTTGAGTCTAGGTCAGCGTCATCTAGATGCTAAACCAAAAGACAGCAATCTCTCGTTTCCTGAATTATTCAAAAAATTAATCTAAATTATTTAAGTTAATTAAATTATTTAAATAATTCGAGAGATCTAAGAGATGCTCACTTGGTTTAGCACCTAGATGACACTGCCCTAGACTTGAATACACGTCAATAATTATTCTTACATCCTAGTACTGTTTTAATTGAAAAAAGGCCATTCGGCATCCGAAATGGACTTTGTTAATTTTCTACACATGCATATTTTTAGTTATTTTTTTTGTAACTGGTTTGTTGGAAGGAAAATCCGAAAATTGCTAATTGTCTTCTAACTTCAAGATCGTAAATTTTCTTAGGACTGGAAAAAATTTCTTGACGCAATAATTTTTTTCTCCCCCCAAAAAATCGTTTTTTTCTGTGTATATATTAAACATATAACTTTTTGGATGAAAAGTTATTCAGGTTCTTTTTAAAATATCACAACTTCTATATTTTGACATTAACTTGCATACACGAATGGAATAGAATATCGTGAATTGATAAACTAAAATGTCGAAACGTAATGTAAGGTCTGGTTATGCATCTTGAGTGCTTTTGGGAACCAAGTAGTAATTTTAAGGCGTGTAGTTGTCACCAAGACTTGTCTACATTATACTTGTCTAGTTATGGAAATGTATGTGAAAGTTGTTGCCGTGTAAGTGTAAGTATATTTAGTAGAGTGGGTGTGTGGCATTACAGGATAATTCAGAAAGTTGGGTGCCTGCAGGGTATAAGGATGCTGTGAGGTAGGGCGTTCTACTGCTTAAGCATTTGCTGGAGTGAGAGAGAAAGTGCAAGTGACACTAGTGTAAGGGTGCTAGACTACTAGGAAATTTGCATCTACACGAGGCAGTACGTAATGGAATTAAAACGAGGTGGCGTTCGGGTAATTAGCTTGCTGTGGAACAACGTGCAATCGGAACGGACACGCACACGTGTAACTTCCCTAAATGCTAATTTCAAATATATATTTATATATACGTCTGTATACGCATATACAAATGCATTTTTTTACATAAATATAAGACCGACATAATACGAAAAAAAAAATTTAAACAAATGGGTGACAAAATTTTTTATCGTAATTTCCGTTGATTATTTAATTGGTTTTGGACCCTAATTGATTTAATTAACGACTCGAGTCAATGATGGCAATAATAAACCCATACAATGATCGCGAATTTATGAAGAGTTTCCGATACTGGTTCAGTGGATGATCGATATATCCGAGTTTTTATTGGCTGAATGAAATTGGATCTATTGTTCTGTTAATGTGAAGACAATTTTACTCTGACAGGCGAAAGTTACTTGCTGTTAAAAATTTTCCGCGAAATTCAAAGCAGAGTACTTGATATTGAGGAGTCGAAATCAGACAGAAATATGAAATATAAAAGACATTAAAAATATGTGAAGCCAAACCGTTCGTAAAGTGATTGGCAAAGAGCTTAAAATGGTATAGAAATATAAATAATTGACACAGCAATATACATTAAAGTAAATTATATATATAAAGCAACACGTGCGCGAAATATGTACACTAGTATCATTATAAATTAACTTACTTGTGTACTTTGTTTTTACAAGACTTTGAATTTCCAAATCATAAATGTCATAAAAATTAAAATCGTAGCGTATTTGTGTAAGAAAAATTCCATTTCAGAGGATTCTGAAAGGTTCGAGGTGTAGAACTTCTAAATTTGAGCTTCAAGTTGAACTTTTAGGATATTAATAGTAAAAAATTTATCAGTTGATTTAGAACTTTATGTAGACGAATTTTCAGCCAAATAATAATATTTTGGAAACATAATTCTTGAAACGTATGTTTACCGAATTTTTCCCTGGTTCAGAATAAATAAATTATCAAAACCTAGAGTAGAAGTACCATTTGTGGCCACTGCTCCATTTTTGGGCATTTAATACTTTATTTTGATTAATAAAAAAGTATAAAATGAAATTTCCCTTTTAATAGTGGGATAAAATTATCATTGAACATATTTGTAAAAATAAATTATGTCATTGTGTGTTTCACAAATTATTTTATTTAAATTTTTCAAGTGTCCAAAACTGGCACTGAGGTGACCAAAAACGGAACCCTTGCCCTACTTAAAGTTTTTATAAAAAAAAGTTACTACTGTATTTTTAAAATTTTGAAATCGAAATCCAACTCAATATTTTGATTGGTAACCTCTTAAGATCTTATATTGTTTGATAGTCACATTAAGGCCAGTTTTGGACACTTGAAAAATTTTAATAAAATAGTTTATAGAAAACGTGATGACATAATTAATTTTAAAAATGTGTACGAAGATACTTTTATCAAGCTGTAACAATAGAAATTTTATTTTATACTTCTTCATTAATTAAAGTAAAGTATTGAATGTCCCTAAATGGAGCAGTGGCCACAAATAATACTTCTACCCTATATTTTTATTAAAATTTATGCTTTAATTTTTTAAATTACGTCAACAAATCGATATTTATGGAAAATTAATAAATTTTATTAGATTCCCATGACAATTATTTTTGAAAATTAAACCCAATTTTTGGCTACAATATAAAAAAAATATTTTGGTCAAAATAAATTAAATTTTCAAATTTTAATTTTTAATAATTTAAAAAATTCATAAAAAATAAATAAATTTTCTATCATAATTTAAATACACATTTTATTATTATTATTATTTTTCATACGTAGATGCAAATTCAAAGGCCGTGCGATAATATATCGAAAGTATGCTTCCATAATTTTAATTAAAAAAAAAAAAAATTATTTAACTAAAAGCAAACGGTTGTAATAAATTGCATGTTTGACTACTCCTTTAATTTGTTCTAATTAAACTGAAAAAAATTCCTTAGAGTATATTATGATTTTATAAGTATTTTTTCTTCAAGTTGTACACAAAAACGTTAGAGAAAAAAATTAACTATTTTCTTTGCTTATAAAACATAGAAGTTAATTAATTTTTTTTTAAAACCAAGTAAATATTTTTAATGAGAGAAATAACGGAACATTTTACAAAGAAAAATTTAACTCATGATCAAAGTCATACTTGAGACTAACTAAAATAAAATTTGTTTATTTAATGTTTTGTTTGCTGTGCAATTAAAATTAATAATTATTTTAATAGGCAATTAGGAATGCTTTTAAATAATTATTGACTGTGTGATAAATTTTATTTACGATGATTAATAGATAAACAGCACGTGCATCGAGAGACAGAAAATAAAGCTGCTGGATGACATGTAAATTTATTTATCAATTATTGTACAAAGTGAAATTCGTTTATAATTTTTTATTTATGCTAATCAATTTTTTTTTACTTAATTATAATTCACTAAAAATATTTTCGGTCATCATTATTTTTTATTTTTTATTTAAAATAATAAAATTTATTTTTTTTAATCGTGGAAAAAACTTTTACTCTTGCAAATAATAAGAAAACTGTCGGAAGAAAAATTGATTTTTCTACTGATTATCCAATTTATTATTAAAATAGTCAGATAAATTTATCCAATCAGCAAATCACTAATTAAAAATAGTTGTGATTAATTAAAGTAAAAAATTTAAATAAAATACAATTGATCGTTAAAACTACAAGCTCAAAAAAATCTTGAAAATTAAATTGAAAAGTGCCGCAATTGCAACTAAAAATTTAAATTTCTTTAATTATTAATTACTTTTGTAGTTTTTATTACAAAAATTTTTATTTAACTTTTCAATTATTAATTTAATTTCTTTTTATCGTTAATTATTCTAATTTTTTAAATATTTTCACACTCAGTTTTTTTTAAATATCCCGCTTTTTTTATTAGATGTCTCTTTTTTTAAATCGACTGTTACACTAGTGCTGCCGCCAGTAGTTGATAGTGAAAATCAAAAATAAATAATAGTGATAATCATTTCGAAATGGCAGCCAAATTTTCATTGAATTATCGGTTTTTAAATTTCTATTAATTGCAATCAAACCAAATAAATTTTGACAGTGATTTTCAATGAAGTCTGTGATCAAGAAATTACTGCTCATAGAATAAAAATTAAATCAGTGACCTGTTTTTTTTCGCGAGTTATCAGGGTCGCGAGCATCCATTCAATTGACGTCCAAGTTTTTTTGGACTACCTCAATTTTTTAAAAATATCATATGTAGAAATCAACTCAAAGTCTTATCAGAATTGTCGCTCCATAAATTTTCTTTACGAGGATATAAGTTTCAATTTATCGTAGTGCACTATAAAAAACGTAGAAATGATCGAACGTAAGTAAAGTACTCGAAAATTTTCGACCGTCTACAGATCAAATTTAAAAATTTCACGCCCCAAGTGTGCAATTATTTTAAATAAACTTACCTCAGCAATATTTTACCTTGACATTAAAAATACAAATTTATAAAACCGACAAATCAAATCCGAGCTGTGAGCGTCGATTCAAATTAAAATTTTTTTTTTCATTAACAACTTTGGCTCTTATTTATTTATTTTTCGACAATATTTAAACACTTGATTTAATTACTTTCAATACATCAAGTAATAGCAATTTACTACGTAGAATTAGAGTCAACTAAAGAGACATACAGTTAGTACTCTATTGCATGTTTACACAAACTTGACGAGTTGTTAAGCAACATCGTGAGTAACAGCAGCACAGTATGTTTACGTGGTCTCTTAAATTGACTCGTCCTCAACCCTTAACTTGACATCACTTTGAAAATTTACTTACGTTTGTTTATCTATACAAGTGTTTATCTATTTATTTAAATCAATAAGTTATTTACAAACTTTGAAAAAAATATATAATCTTTATTAAAACTAAAAAAAATCCCATGAAAAAAAATCATCCTACAAAAATTTATTTAGTTTCTCCCCTTTTTGCGATAAGCTTCTTATAGAGGAGGACAAATGCGCAGTTGGAGTTGGAAAAATTGGTTGGAAATTGTTGGGAATCCGTTTCGATTTGTGATACGGGAATTTATTGAGCGCCGAGGGTGAAAGTAACAGGGTGTGATCTAACTTAGATTCACTGGTGGTGGAAATTTTTATGGGAGTGTGTGCGTGTGTACAAGTAGACTGTATACATACATACATTCATACATAACAACTACAGTCTATATAATAGTCGAGAGTATAACTATTATCCATTCCTTTTATTTCCTTTTCCATCCACCCATTCATCCCACTAGTATATCGTCCAGTGGTCAACCGTTTGGCCAGTACAGTGACAAAAGGCGACTTTGGCTCGGTATCTATACTGTTTAGTTGTAGACTTCAGAGAGACACTGGATTAAAGTGAAAGGGAAACGATGAGTAAAGAAGGGTAGATCGTATTGACTTCCGTTGTGGGAAATTGCCAAAAGTCCTATGTACAACTTTAAATTCTCCCTCATATCACTCCAAGCGTTTAATCTGCCAAAAACGTTTCAAGTTTTTTTTTTTTACTTTCATTTAGTTTATTTTCTCTCTTCTTCTTTTCTCTTCTCTTCCCTTGTCTTTTATTTTTATTTTTGTTTTTATTTATTTTTACAAAGTGTGAGTTTGGAGTTGAAGTCCAAAAGAGAATGCGGTACTAACGGTACGGGGGATCACGGACGATTGTCGGGTGTCTGAATTGGTTTGGGAATAAATAATCTTGGTGTTTACACTTGTCTGTCTGTCTGTCTGCTTGGCTGTCTGTCTGTTCTCTATACTTTTGTTAAAATAAATAATGGCACCCACATTGCTTGACACTGTACTTGTAAACTGTTAACGTGTGAATGGATATATTATACATTTATTTATTTGTTTGCATTTGAGATTCCGTGGAGTTTAAATTGAACAAAATATAATTAGTAGAAGTGGAGGTACAAAAAATAAAAATAAATAAAAAAGGGGGATTGGGAAAATAGATAATTGAATGAAGTTAATTGTATTGAATTAGCATTTATTCATTAAGTAATTACTTAGATAAACTTTCTAACGATGAGGAGGAGAATATCGTTAGTGATTGAACTCTCGATTATATGAGAACTAAATTTCCTGCCTTCTCATCGCTTCTGGGCTTCACGTTTACCAACCCTTTGCGGCATTAATTGTCCCCCTTGGCGGACCTCCCCGCAAAGACCAACTTTACTAGGATATTCGACGAATTAACTTTGACCAGAGAACAGCCAATTATGACATAGGATAGAATGAAAACCCAGAGGAATTATTTTGAGTTGAGGTAGGATATTCTGTGTGTATAGAAATAGACGGTTATGTTGATTTTCATTTGAATTTATGATTTTATCAAAAGTTGATACCACAAGTTACACCGGAAATTCATTTTTTTTAAAACTTTTATAATTATTGTTTTATCAATTATGTAGTCTATATTATTATGAAAATGAGGAAAATTTTTTTATGACAGCAATATCTTCAACAATTGACATGAGAGAAATATCGGAAGGTCGATTTCACTTTGGAATAAATTTGAATTTTTTGGATTCGAACTTTTAAAAAATCTTGAATTTTTTTTCTAATAGTTGAGTCATTACTTCTCCGTGTAGAAAAAAAAGGTCGAATAGTCTAACTTTGAAATTTGAGCCAAATTTGAACTTTTTCAAAATTTTCATACCGATAACTATCGAAAATTATTTGAAAAAAATTTGGAAAATCCAAAAGTGCACGCCTCGAAAGCTCATGTTATGTTTTTTTTTAAAAGTTAAATTTCGAATAAAATTGAATATCCCGTTCTTTTCCCATAGAAATTTCCATGGTAAATATACGGTAATAAAAGTAAAAAAAAAAGTAAATAAGGAGAACATTCCTAATGAAAAATGGCGGCAGTGTGTGTTTGTTTACATGTAAGATTGCCGGTTTTAACCGTAATGATTTATTTTTAAAAAAACGAGAAGGCCTACAGTAGTGATTTTCGAAAGGAACCTTCTTTGCTTATTTCTGAAAATTTTGAAAAAAAAATTAAGTAGTTTCGTCAAGTCGTTTTCGAGATATCCGTACCACGCCGTTTTTTTTAACCACAGACTAATGGACGTCCACGATAAATTTTTTTTAATGAACTTTTTTTTATATTAATACATATTAGACAAATTAAAAAAAGTATCAGGATTATTTATTAGTGTTTCAGCTTTATATTGATGTGTTTTTCATAATGTGTAAGAGTAATAGAAAAAAAATATATGCACTTTAATGAGTGGAAATCGTGTGACCTTGACAGGTCGGTTATAAAGCACAACCTCTCCGCTTCGCTTCCGAGGCGTGCAAAATCAGAAATTCTATTTCTGTGACTTAAGTCTGATTTTTACTCTTATTCAAAAAAAATTTTAGAAAATCAACAATTTCGAAATTTTATGCCGATTGGTATAAAATAAGTATAATTTTTGGAAATTCCATATTTTGTTCATTTTTATATGCTTTTTGGGATTGAGGTTTTATGAAAGTTTGACAAAAGTTAAATGTCTGAAATTTCAAAATTCGACTAGTAGAATTTTTTTCGGTTTTTTTTTTACACGAGTGTTTTACACTTTAACATTTATGGGCGAATTTGTTTGATAAATTACATTACAATAATAATCACGGCAAAAAAATATCACCCCCATTTTCGTAGAGTATCCGTCTGAAAATTTTCGTTATTACAAGAATACACTAGTATAGAATTAACGTTGAATAATTTTCATATAAAGAATAGCAATAGTATATTACACATCTAGGGAGAATATAAAGACATAACAACCCGCGTGTCGATTTAAAAGTACGCAGATTCAAATGTTCTACTTTACTCTGTGATGTACTTAGAAGTGTGTGAATAATTTGAAGGTATGAATTATTCGTGGCAAATAAAATAATTCAAATAGTTTGAATAATTTGAAAATTTATTAGTAACATGCAAACTCACAAATACTCCAAATTTTTGAATAACTTTTTTTAAATATTGAATTCAAAAAGTATCAAATAAATTTAGCAGTCATAGTGACTGAGTATTGTCAATATCTAAAAGTAATTAAAAAGTTATTTATTTAAATTCAAATCTAAAACTTTGACTTTATAAATTAAAACAATGGATTATAAAAGATTTCTGTTCCTCATTAAATTAATAACTTTAAATACCGGATATAAATGTAATAAATTATTAACTTATTAGTAATAAGTTATTACCATCATAAATTAAAATATAATAACCAAATTAAATATGAAATATTGAAGTTTTAATGTAAGCTCATTAAGAATTAAAATCGAAATTTTTGTTTTAATAATTTACGAGAGCTGAAAATTCATAAAATGATTTTTAAAAAAATTTTAATTGATTTACTGTAATTTCCTTTGTTGTAAAAATTTTTCGACGGGATTTATACGTCTTATGTTGGGTATAAATGCAAAAGTTATTTTTCTCTGAAGACGAAAAAGGAAATAATTAAAGGCTCTTGGTGAATCCTCCGGACACGCGATGGCAGGGCAATATCGCGCTTCGCAAGTCTAATTCAGAAATGCGATTACGTTAGAACCAACCTCGGATGGCTGCGTCAGTGGGATCTCGAGTTTAAGTATACACATTTATATATATATGTATATATATCTATATATTTATATAATATATATGTATCATACTGAACAAGAGAATGATAAAGAAGAGGAAGTTAAAGTACCAAAGATATTTCAAACCACATTCTCCATGTCACTGACTTCACTTTACCATTTTCATATCAAATACATATATTTTATATCCATTTCATAAGTCATATTTTTTATTCCATTATTTCTATTGTTTGAAAAATATCATATAATTTTATTTTAATAAAATCAATTTAACTTTTAATTGAAAATAAAACTTTAAATAACAATTAAATATTTTATTAAAATATACATATATATATATACATATGTGGAATCTAAACTCGAAAATGATACTCTTTGTATAAAATAATATTTATCTTGTAAAGTCAACACTAGGTGGCGAATGTCACTAATCTTTTTCCAGACAGGAATATATTATAAAGTTGTATTAATAACTATGTATTAGCATTAGCTATGTATTAAAATTAGCAATTCGGATATTTGAGTTGGCTTGAGTTTAATTTGGACGAATAAAATATTAACATTTAGATGAATCGTATATTATTTCAAACTGCTTCTCATTGAATCGTTCTGATTTGATGGAAATTTATACTCAAGTATTTATAACATCTTTTGATATCAAGTAGTCAAAAAGCTTATATTTAATCACAAGATATATTACAGTAATTATTTAGCACAAACGGTTGGGAGGGGGGGGGGGTATTTGTAATGAAAACGTAATTTCATCACAAACTTTTAAAAATTAAATTGAATTATTTAAATAAAAATCGGTCTATCGGTTGACCCTGCGGGCCAGCCCCGAAACTTCTCGCTATTTTCGAGCTCCTTGAGCTCGAAAATATTGTTGTAAGATATTTTCAAGCTCTTCGAGCTCGAAAATAATTTTGTATGCTGTTGTTTTAGAAAAAAAACGTTTTTTAAGCTGCGTCGAATGCCACCTTGGAGATCAAAATCGGTTGATCCGTTCAAAAGTTACATAATATTTACATACGTACGTACGTACATACATGCATACATACATACACTCGGACGTCATCTTGAAATTAGTCAGAATAGCTTCCTAGAACCTTATAACGTCAAGATCTCTTAGAAATTCGATTTTCGAAAATCGGACCGAAACCAATAACTTCCCGAATTTTTGAAAATTTCCAATTTTCTTAGCAGGAAGTTAAAAATATCCAAGACCGATTTCAGATTTTTAATTTTTTTGAAAGAATTTTGAGTGACTCAAATCGTTACATGACGCGTAAGTTTTCAAAACAGTTTCTCAAAAAAAAAATTTCTAACTTCTCATTTTTCTCCCTATAATTTGAATATATAAAAAAATTCCCCCCTTTTCTTTCTCCTGTACATCTCTTTTGCACAAAAAAAGTTTTGTACAAAATTTTTTTTCTTCTCTTTCATTTAAATCTATCATACTTTTCGAAACTCATTACAGCGTGTAAGAAGCTCAGCTTTAAATTTAAAATCTCTCAGTTTTATCAATGAGCTTGAAAAAAAAAAAAGTAAATTTTATTTTTCAAAGAATTAATAATAACTACTTATATATTGCACGAAAAAATAAACAATAAATTAATAGTCTCGTTTTTTTGAACAAGCGTATTTAAATTTTCTTAAACATAGATACATATATACATGTAAATTGACAAATTTATTGTATTATTGTATGCATATATATACAAGCAATGTAATTTAACATTTACGTCGGTACAGACAACGATAAGCCATCGCATTATCTGGCAGTAGGGCACCCAAGGCTATATGTGATGGCTATGGTCGAGAATGTGGGACATTCCGTTAATCGAATATGTCGCCAAGCGGTAAACTCTATACCCAGATGTGTGCATGGTTCATCTTAACTTGCTGTCAGATAATAAACTTGACAGATATTGAACTTCAATATTATTCGATATCAAAGATAAAACATTCAATATGTCCTATATACATATTTTTTTCCAACATTTGATGGTTTAAAAAAAATAAACATATGAAAAAAAAAAAAAAAAAAAAAAATGGAATGAAAACTTTATCGCTTTACGTCGACTTGTTTTCTACATCTTTTTTTGGTACTTTTATACTTTTGCTGTACATGTTGAGTGAATTTCCATTCTCTGTAAGTTTCATTTTACTCTTGAAAGTTTTCTCGTTGGCAGAGGACGCGTGTCTGATAAGAGGGAAAGAGAGAGAGAGAAAAAGAGGAAAAGAGAGTGAATTGAGTGAAACTCTTGGTGGATGTCGAGGATTATAAAGTACATAAGAAGATATATTAACTTAATAATATCCTTGTAATCCGTATTTATTTCAATTTTAAAATCGTTTATAAATTTAATTACAATGATATTTACAACACTGAAAAAAGCGGTGTTAAAATGAACAGACCGGTGTAGCGTTGCTACTTAGTGGTGTTATACAAATGGTGTTAAAACGGTCTATATAAGAAGTAAATTAACTCCAATCCGAGTATGATGGTGCACTCAGAAAAATAAATAATAGGAATTACTATCTAGTTATGGTAAAATTTTTGACCATCAATCCGACAGTAGTGAATATTTTCTAGATGATTGTATAAATCATCTAGATTGTCACATTCACCATATTTGTAATAATTGTTACAATCCTGTATGTTAACTAGAGTTAATTATTATTATTATTCTAAATAGTTATATTTATAATCCAGATGGTAACAGTTACCATCAGAAATTATAATTGTTACCATCCTGATAGTAACTGTTACGAAATTTATTGCAGAAGTTATCATCCAATGATTATTAATTCTATTCAAAAAAATTATGACACTAACTCTTTTTGGACTGAAAAACGTTCCAATCATTCTAGATGGTTGGAAATAAAAATTTAGCTTGATAAACACAATTACTTAATTTTCTAAGCGTGTAAATACAAGTGTTTCAAGATCTATATACAGGACAGAAAAATAATATTTCGTGAAAATTACGAAATTATCGTTAATTGAAATGAAAACAATTTCTTACCTATAAAATAATCAATGTCACTTTTATTAAACTGAACAAATTGCATTCATTTTTGATCATTTGTCAAATTAAGTATTTAGGAACAGTATTATAATTATTTTTATTATAACTCTGATGTTTTTCATAAGGCAGTAACTGATTTAAAGATGATCAATTGATCATCTAATTGATTTTTTTCGCTGATTTAGTTTGTAAAGAGACTTGAATCATAAAAATCTGTTTCTCATATTTTATACATTAATATTGACATGTAATTGTGGAAACATTCTTTGGATTTTTTCATAAATTAGTAAATCTGTCGTATCATTAATTTTTGAAACCATAAATTTTTTTTTTGTATTTGAAAGACAGTTCGACTTCTGACACTTGAAAAACAAATCTACTTTTTTTTAACACCGGTAAAAATTTTTCACCGATAGCCTCTACACCATAGCGTAGACTTACACCGTTTTTGTATAGTGAATAGTGAATAATAATAATATTACATCTCTTTAATTAATTCTTTATTACTTATCGTGACAATTCTTTCAACTAAATATTCAACAATTTAATAATAATAAAAAAAAGTCGAATTAATCGAAGATAAAAATTAAAAATACTAAATTCGTATTCACTGGGAACAAAGAGACCTCAGTACCCACTTTCACTAGTCGATTCAAAAGCCGCAGTCGACCAACCAGAGGGTTACATACACAAATACGTGACCGACTGGATCGAATGTTGGTGTTAACTTTAACCGATTTCATGCCCACGTGCGTGTCATGTCACCTTTATGGTGACAAACGTTACGAGAATATAAGGTGTAAGGCAGAGGAGAGTAGTTTAATTTCGTACGAGGGGAAGATATAGATATCGGTGTGTACAGTAGTGTGCAGTAACTCCGATTACTAGTCCATCGGCTGAAGAGGAGGTCCCGTAAACATTTTGTTGGCACCGGGTAAATTCAACTGATTCTTATGTATTTTGGCCCAAGGATCACGAAAATCGGGTCCATTTTGTTCAAAGGTGGTGCAAACAATTGTTTATAACAATTTAATTGTTTAAATCAAAATAACTCCCGAACCGCTGGTTTGTTGGGGCAGTGAAGAGGAAAAAAAATGTTCAGAATAAAAAAATACACAAAAACGGTATCATATGTTTTTTTTGCATCTCGAATATTTCGCGAGATATAATAAAAAAACGAGCCGGCGCTCGGACCTCTCCCTCTCGCACTAGCGACTGCCTATGCGCGAGCTCTCTCTCCGCCAAATCGCGTCAGACGCCGGAATAGGCCGGAATTTTTCTAAGTTTTTTACATTAAAAATCATAGAAAAAAAAAAAAAAATCGATAAAATGTCGATACCACCAATCGACAGCATTTTTTCTGAAACGGATTTCTGTCGTATCGTCAAAAGACGTTTTTTTTTGTTAACTAATGTTATAAACAAATGGATTTTTTCAAAGTCCAGATTGAGTTCAAAAAACCGATATCACCAATCAACTGCGATTTTCTTTAAACAGATTTCTGTTGAACAGTCAAAAAACGTTTTTTTTTGTTAACTAATGTTATAAACAAATGGATTTTTTCAAAGTCCAGATTGGGTTCAAAAATCGAAAAATTTTCGATACTACCAATCGACAGCATTTTTTCTAAAACAAATTTTTGTTGCATCGACAAAAAATGTTTTTTTTTTTTTGTTCACTAATGTTATAAACAAATGGATTTTTTCAAAGTCCAGATTGGGGTCAAAAAACCGATATCACCAATCAACTGCGATTTTGTTTAAACAGATTTCTGTTGAACAGTCAAAAAAAGTTTTTTTTTGTTAACTAATGTTATAAACAAATTAGTCCCTCGGCTGAAGAGAGAAGCCCGTATGCACTTTTAGGTCCCCGGATTCTGATTAATGATATTTACGTATTTTTTTCCGAGGATCACGAAAAACTGGGTTATTTTGCTCGCCGATGGTAGGTTTAATTGTTAATAACAATTTAATTGTTTATAACGATATAAATCAAGAAGGACTGATTTGACGGGGAAGTTTATTTAAAAAAAAAGTTTTAAAATTAAAAAACCAACAAAAAATGTCCTTATCATTTTTTTGATAGAATGAATATTTTCGGAGATAGCGCAAAAAACAACAAGTAGCGGTCGAACCTCTCTCCCGCGCGCACGGACTCTTGCGACGAACGACAGGCACAGAAAAATACAGGGACGAAAAAAAATTCAATTCTCGGTGTCAACTAAAGATTAAGAAAAGAAACTCATAGATATCATAGAAGAGACTCTATGGAAGATTTCCAGACCCATAATCGATGGATCCACCCCTTAGACACCGAGTAACAGCCCCATAAATGGGAGTTTTTCAATTAAATTGTCGAATTTTTGACTTTAAAAAATTCAATCCTCGATGTCCATCTGAGATTAAGAAAGAAACTCATGGGAATCTTCTAGGACACTATACAAAAGATTCCCAGACCCATAATTGAAAGATTAACCCCATAGACACCGAGTAACAGCCCCATAAAAGTCGTTATTTAACTTGTTTTTCGAGAATTTGAGTTTTAAAAATTTAAGTTCTCGGTGTCTACTCGAGATTAAGAAAAGAAACTTATAGAATTTTTATAGTAGACCCTACTGAAGATTTCCTCACCCATAATTAATTGATCCACCCCATAGACACCGAGTAACAGCCCCATAAATGGGAGTTTTTCAATTAAATTGTCGAATTTTTTACTTTAAAAAATTCAATCCTCGATGTTCATCTGAGATTAAGAAAGAAACTCATGGGAATCTTCTAGGACACTATACAAAAGATTCCCAGACCCATAATTAAAAGATTAACCCCATAGACACCGAGTAACAGCCCCATAAAAGTCGTTATTTAACTTGTTTTTCTAGAATTTGAGTTTTTAAAATTTAAGTTCTCGGTGTCTACTCGAGATTAAGAAAAGAAACTTATAGAATTTTTATAGTAGACCCTACTGAAGATTTCCTGACCCATAATTAATTGATCCACCCCATAGACACCGAGTAACAGCCCCATAAATGGGAGTTTTTCAATTAAATTGTCGAATTTTTGACTTTAAAAAATTCAATCCTCGATGTCCATCTGAGATTAAGAAAGAAACTCATGGGAATCTTCTAGGACACTATACAAAAGATTCCCAGACCCATAATTGAAAGATTAACCCCATAGACACCGAGTAACAGCCCCATAAAAGTCGTTATTTAACTTGTTTTTCGAGAATTTGAGTTTTAAAAATTTAAGTTCTCGGTGTCTACTCGAGATTAAGAAAAGAAACTTATAGAATTTTTATAGTAGACCCTACTGAAGATTTCCTCACCCATAATTGATTGATCCACCCCATAGACACCGAGTAACAGCCCCATAAATAGGAGTTTTTCAATTAAATTGTCGAATTTTTGACTTTAAAAAATTCAATCCTCGATGTTCATCTGAGATTAAGAAAGAAACTCATGGGAATCTTCTAGGACACTATACAAAAGATTCCCAGACCCATAATTGAAAGATTAACCCCATAGACATCGAGTAACAGCCCCATAAAAGTCGTTATTTAACTTGTTTTTCGAGAATTTGAGTTTTAAAAATTTAAGTTCTCGGTGTCTACTCGAGATTAAGAAAAGAAACTTATAGAATTTTTATAGTAGACCCTACTGAAGATTTCCTCACCCCTAATTAATTGATCCACCCCATAGACACCGAGTAACAGCCCCATAAATGGGAGTTTTTCTATTAAATTGTCGAATTTTTGACTTTAAAAAATTCAATCCTCGATGTTCATCTGAGATTAAGAAAGAAACTCATGGAAATCTTCTAGGAAACCATACAAAAGATTCCCAGACCCATAATTAAAAGATTAACCCCATAGACACCGAGTAACAGCCCCATAAAAGTCGTTATTTAACTTGTTTTTCTAGAATTTGAGTTTTTAAAATTTTAGTTCTCGGTGTCTACTCGAGATTAAGAAAAGAAACTTATAGAATTTTTATAGTAGACCCTACTGAAGATTTCCTCACCCATAATTAATTGATCCAGCCCATAGACACCGAGTAACAGCCCCATAGAAGGGGGTTTTTTAATTAAAGTGTCGAATTTTCGACTTTAAAAAATTCAATCCTCGATGTTCATCTGAGATTGAGAAAGAAACTCATGGGAATCTTCTAGGAAACCATACAAAAGATTCCCAGACCCATAATTAAAAGATTAACCCCATAGACATCGAGTAACAGCCCCATAAAAGTCGTTATTTAACTTGTTTTTCGAGAATTTGAGTTTTAAAAATTTTAGTTCTCGGTGTCTACTCGAGATTAAGAAAAGAAACTTATAGAATTTTTATAGTAGACCCTACTGAAGATTTCCTCACCCATAATTAATTGATCCACCCCATAGACACCGAGTAACAGCCCCATAGAAGGGGGTTTTTTAATTAAAGTGTCGAATTTTCGACTTTAAAAAATTCAATCCTCGATGTTCATCTGAGATTAAGAAAGAAACTCATGGAAATCTTCTAGGAAACCATACAAAAGATTCCCAGACCCATAATTGAAAGATTAACCCCATAGACATCGAGTAACAGCCCCATAAATGGGAGTTTTTCTATTAAATTGTCGAATTTTTGACTTTAAAAAATTCAATCCTCGATGTTCATCTGAGATTAAGAAAGAAACTCATGGAAATCTTCTAGGAAACCATACAAAAGATTCCCAGACCCATAATTAAAAGATTAACCCCATAGACACCGAGTAACAGCCCCATAAAAGTCGTTATTTAACTTGTTTTTCTAGAATTTGAGTTTTTAAAATTTTAGTTCTCGGTGTCTACTCGAGATTAAGAAAAGAAACTTATAGAATTTTTATAGTAGACCCTACTGAAGATTTCCTCACCCATAATTAATTGATCCAGCCCATAGACACCGAGTAACAGCCCCATAGAAGGGGGTTTTTTAATTAAAGTGTCGAATTTTCGACTTTAAAAAATTCAATCCTCGATGTTCATCTGAGATTGAGAAAGAAACTCATGGGAATCTTCTAGGAAACCATACAAAAGATTCCCAGACCCATAATTAAAAGATTAACCCCATAGACATCGAGTAACAGCCCCATAAAAGTCGTTATTTAACTTGTTTTTCGAGAATTTGAGTTTTAAAAATTTTAGTTCTCGGTGTCTACTCGAGATTAAGAAAAGAAACTTATAGAATTTTTATAGTAGACCCTACTGAAGATTTCCTCACCCATAATTAATTGATCCACCCCATAGACACCGAGTAACAGCCCCATAGAAGGGGGTTTTTTAATTAAAGTGTCGAATTTTCGACTTTAAAAAATTCAATCCTCGATGTTCATCTGAGATTAAGAAAGAAACTCATGGAAATCTTCTAGGAAACCATACAAAAGATTCCCAGACCCATAATTGAAAGATTAACCCCATAGACATCGAGTAACAGCCCCATAAATGGGAGTTTTTCTATTAAATTGTCGAATTTTTGACTTTAAAAAATTCAATCCTCGATGTACACCTGAGATTAAGGAAAGAAACTCATGGGAATTTTCTAGGACACTATACAGAAGGTTCCCAGACCCATAATTAAAAGATTAACCCCATAGACATCGAGTAACAGCCCCATAAATGGGAGTTTTTCTATTAAATTGTCGAATTTTTGACTTTAAAAAATTCAATCCTCGATGTACACCTGAGATTAAGGAAGGGAACTCATGGGAATTTTCTAGGACACTATACAGAAGATTCCCAGACCCATAATAAAAAGATTAACCCCATAGACACCGAGTGACAGCCCCATAAAAGGCGTTATTTGACATTTGTCGAGAATTTGAGTTATAAAAAATTCAGTCCTCGGCGTCCACTGTATACTAAGGAACCAAACTCATGGGATTTATTAAGTAGACCCTACTGAAGATTTCCTAATGTAACCGATAATTAATCGATCAACCTCAATTTTTTAAATATTTGATCGATTGATTATGGGTCAGGAAATCTTCAGTAGGGTCTACTATAAAAATTCTATAAGTTTCTTTTCTTAATCTCGAGTAGACACCGAGAACTTAAATTTTTAAAACTAAAATTCTCGAAAAACAAGTTAAATAACGACTTTTATGGGGCTGTTACTCGGTGTCTATGGGGTTAATCTTTTAATTATGGGTCTGGGAATCTTTTGTATAGTGTCCTAGAAGATTCCCATGAGTTTCTTTCTTAATCTCAGGTGAATATCGAGGATTGAATTTTTTAAAGTCGAAAATTCGACAATTTAATTGAAAAACTCCCATTTATGGGGCTGTTACTCGATGTCTATGGGGTTAATCTTTTAATTATGGGTCTGGGAATCTTTTGTATAGTGTCCTAGAAGATTCCCATGAGTTTCTTTCTTAATCTCAGATGAACATCGAGGATTGAATTTTTTAAAGTCGAAAATTCGACACTTTAATTAAAAAACCCCCTTCTATGGGGCTGTTACTCGGTGTCTATGGGGTGGATCAATTCATTATGAGTGAGGAAATCTTCAGTAGGGTCTACTATAAAAATTCTATAAGTTTCTTTTCTTAATCTCGAGTAGACACCGAGAACTTAAATTTTTAAAACTCAAATTCTCGAAAAACAAGTTAAATAACGACTTTTATGGGGCTGTTACTCGATGTCTATGGGGTTAATCTTTTAATCATGGGTCTGGGAATCTTCTGTATAGTGTCCTAAAAAATTCCCATGAGTTTCCTTCTTTAATCTCAGGTGTACATCGAGGATTGAATTTTTTAAAGTCAAAAATTCGACAATTTAATAGAAAAACTCCCATCTATGGGGCTGTTACTCGGTGTCTATGAGGTTAATCTTTTAATTATGGGTCTGGGAATCTTTTGTATGGTTTCCTAGAAGATTCCCATGAGTTTCCTTCCTTAATCTCAGATGAACATCGAGGATTGAATTTTTTAAAGTCAAAAATTCGACAATTTAATTGAAAAACTCCCTTTTATGGGGCTGTTACTCGGTGTCTATGGGGTTAATCTTTCAATTATGGGTCTGGGAATCTTTTGTATGGTTTCCTAGAAGATTTCCATGAGTTTCTTTCTTAATCTCAGATGAACATCGAGGATTGAATTTTTTAAAGTCAAAAATTCGACAATTTAATTGAAAAACTCCCATTTATGGGGCTGTTACTCGGTGTCTATGGGGTGGATCAATTTATTATGGGTGAGGAAATCTTCAGTAGGGTCTACTATAAAAATTCTATAAGTTTCTTTTCTTAATCTCGTGTAGACACCAAGAACTTAAATTTTTAAAACTCAAATTCTCGAAAAACAAGTTAAATAACGACTTTTATGGGGCTGTCACTCGGTGTCTATGGGGTTAATCTTTTTATTATGGGTCTAGGAATCTTCTGTATAGTGTCCTAGAAAATTCCCATGAGTTTCCTTCCTTAATCTCAGGTGTACATCGAGGATTGAATTTTTTAAAGTCAAAAATTCGACAATTTAATAGAAAAACTCCCATTTATGGGGCTGTTACTCGATGTCTATGGGGTTAATCTTTTAATTATGGGTCTGGGAACCTTCTGTATAGTGTCCTAGAAAATTCCCATGAGTTTCCTTCCTTAATCTCAGGTGTACATCGAGGATTGAATTTTTTAAAGTCAAAAATTCGACAATTTAATAGAAAAACTCCCATTTATGGGGCTGTTACTCGATGTCTATGGGGTTAATCTTTCAATTATGGGTCTGGGAATCTTTTGTATGGTTTCCTAGAAGATTTCCATGAGTTTCTTTCTTAATCTCAGATGAACATCGAGGATTGAATTTTTTAAAGTCGAAAATTCGACACTTTAATTAAAAAACCCCCTTCTATGGGGCTGTTACTCGGTGTCTATGGGGTGGATCAATTAATTATGGGTCAGGAAATCTTCAGTAGGGTCTACTATAAAAATTCTATAAGTTTCTTTTCTTAATCTCGAGTAGACACCGAGAACTAAAATTTTTAAAACTCAAATTATCGAAACACAAGTTAAATAACGACTTTTATGGGGCTGTTACTCGATGTCTATGGGGTTAATCTTTTAATTATGGGTCTGGGAATCTTTTGTATGGTTTCCTAGAAGATTTCCATGAGTTTCTTTCTTAATCTCAGATGAACATCGAGGATTGAATTTTTTAAAGTCGAAAATTCGACACTTTAATTAAAAATCCCCCTTCTATGGGGCTGTTACTCGGTGTCTATGGGGTGGATCAATTAATTATGGGTCAGGAAATCTTCAGTAGGGTCTACTATAAAAATTCTATAAGTTTCTTTTCTTAATCTCGAGTAGACACCGAGAACTTAAATTTTAAAAACTCAAATTCTAGAAAAACAAGTTAAATAACGACTTTTATGGGGCTGTTACTCGGTGTCTATGGGGTTAATCTTTCAATTATGGGTCTGGGAATCTTTTGTATAGTGTCCTAGAAGATTCCCATGAGTTTCTTTCTTAATCTCAGATGAACATCGAGGATTGAATTTTTTAAAGTCAAAAATTCGAGAATTTAATTGAAAAACTCCCATTTATGGGGCTGTTACTCGGTGTCTATGGGGTGGATCAATTAATTATGGGTGAGGAAATCTTCAGTAGGGTCTACTATAAAAATTCTATAAGTTTCTTTTCTTAATCTCGAGTAGACACCGAGAACTTAAATTTTTAAAACTCAAATTCTCGAAAAACAAGTTAAATAACGACTTTTATGGGGCTGTTACTCGGTGTCTATGGGGTTAATCTTTCAATTATGGGTCTGGGAATCTTTTGTATAGTGTCCTAGAAGATTCCCATGAGTTTCTTTCTTAATCTCAGATGGACATCGAGGATTGAATTTTTTAAAGTCAAAAATTCGACAATTTAATTGAAAAACTCCCATTTATGGGGCTGTTACTCGGTGTCTATGGGGTGGATCCATCGATTATGGGTCTGGAAATCTTCCATAGAGTCTCTTCTATGATATCTATGAGTTTCTTTTCTTAATCTTTAGTTGACACCGAGAATTGAATTTTTTTTCGTCCCTGTATTTTTCTGTGCCTGTCGTTCGTCGCAAGAGTCCGTGCGCGCGGGAGAGAGGTTCGACCGCTACTTGTTGTTTTTTGCGCTATCTCCGAAAATATTCATTCTATCAAAAAAATGATAAGGACATTTTTTGTTGGTTTTTTAATTTTAAAACTTTTTTTTTAAATAAACTTCCCCGTCAAATCAGTCCTTCTTGATTTATATCGTTATAAACAATTAAATTGTTATTAACAATTAAACCTACCATCGGCGAGCAAAATAACCCAGTTTTTCGTGATCCTCGGAAAAAAATACGTAAATATCATTAATCAGAATCCGGGGACCTAAAAGTGCATACGGGCTTCTCTCTTCAGCCGAGGGACTAATTTGTTTATAACATTAGTTAACAAAAAAAAACTTTTTTTGACTGTTCAACAGAAATCTGTTTAAACAAAATCGCAGTTGATTGGTGATATCGGTTTTTTGACCCCAATCTGGACTTTGAAAAAATCCATTTGTTTATAACATTAGTGAACAAAAAAAAAAAAACATTTTTTGTCGATGCAACAAAAATTTGTTTTAGAAAAAATGCTGTCGATTGGTAGTATCGAAAATTTTTCGATTTTTGAACCCAATCTGGACTTTGAAAAAATCCATTTGTTTATAACATTAGTGAACAAAAAAAAAAAAACATTTTTTGTCGATGCAACAAAAATTTGTTTTAGAAAAAATGCTGTCGATTGGTAGTATCGAAAATTTTTCGATTTTTGAACTCAATCTGGACTTTGAAAAAATCCATTTGTTTATAACATTAGTTAACAAAAAAAAACTTTTTTTGACTGTTCAACAGAAATCTGTTCAAACAAAATCGCAGTTGATTGGTGATATCGGTTTTTTGAACCCAATCTGTACTTTGAAAAAATCCATTTGTTTATAACATTAGTGAACAAAAAAAAAAAACGTCTTTTGACGATACGACAGAAATCCGTTTCAGAAAAAATGCTGTCGATTGGTGGTATCGACATTTTATCGATTTTTTTTTTTTTTTCTATGATTTTTAATGTAAAAAACTTAGAAAAATTCCGGCCTATTCCGGCGTCTGACGCGATTTGGCGGAGAGAGAGCTCGCGCATAGGCAGTCGCTAGTGCGAGAGGGAGAGGTCCGAGCGCCGGCTCGTTTTTTTATTATATCTCGCGAAATATTCGAGATGCAAAAAAAACATATGATACCTTTTTTGTGTATTTTTTTATTCTGAACATTTTTTTTCCTCTTCACTGCCCCAACAAACCAGCGGTTCGGGAGTTATTTTGATTTAAACAATTAAATTGTTATAAACAATTGTTTGCACCACCTTTGAACAAAATGGACCCGATTTTCGTGATCCTTGGGCCAAAATACATAAGAATCAGTTGGATTTACCCGGTGCCAACAAAATGTTTACGGGACCTCCTCTTCAGCCGATGGACTATACGCTCTTATCGATCTCTCGAGGTTTTATTGTACTCCGTGCATAGAATTGCGGTACTGTTGGTGTTGTGTATATATGTATGAATATAATATGTATATGAATTGCTAGGTGAAATTCGAGAAGCTGAGCTAACAGAGCCAGGGGTTAGTTCAATTCAATTCATTGTTCTTCGTATAATCGATTATATCAATTGTTGTTTGATCAACATCATTAATTATTGACGTCAATAACCTACATACAAACGCATTTATGTCATAGTTTTATAATATTCCGTTTCGATTCTATTTTTCGTTAGATTAATTTGTACCGTTCCGAAATTTCTTTTCTTTTTTTTTTTGAAGAGAAATTATAAACCATTTTCTAAAGTCCTTGTAATCGCGTAATTTGTAAGATAAAAGTAAAGAAGTGGATTTTAAAGGATTAAAAGTTTTTTTTTAATACTAAACTTCTTGAAATGCAAAAAGTTTTTATTTATTCTTTCATTTTTTTTTAAGAAAAATTAAAGTAATAATGAAGAGAACTTTTGATTTAGATGTAAAGTAATAAAAAACTGCTTAAGTTTTGTGAATTAAAAAAAGTTTAGCGATTTGGAAAGGGAGGGAGGGACAGTCCAGTTTTGTGGGGTAAAATGAGCACCTGAAAATTTTGTTGAAATAATTTAAATGGGCTGATATTTTTTTTTTTATTAATTAATTGAAATTTGTAGTAGAAAATTTATAGGGGAGGGTGGGGCAGAGCGGCCCCCTGAAATTTTGATAAAAAAAAAAATTTTTTTTTTTTCGACTAATTACTATAGGTCCGATATTTTTGCGCATTTTTACCCCTCAGCATGACATTTGGGGCAAAATGAACAAGCTCAAAATTTTAAAAAAGAAATTTTTTCGTATTTTTATCGTCAAATTAAAAAAAATTATTATAATTCCACATTTCTAGCCCTACGCTTAACACCTGGGGCAAAATGGATCAGCCGAAACTTCCGAAAAAATTATTTTTTCATATTTTTCGGCCGTTTCTCTATGTAAGAGGCAAATTTGGTCACTGAAAATTTATAAAAATAAAATTTTTTTTTTAGTTGATAAATTTTTGAAATAAAATAAAACTATAGAATTGTTTTTTTTTTTATCAAATAACAATTAGTAATTAAGGTAATCGAGAGTGAACGATTTATTACACCTTAAAAAATTTTTTTCGAGTAATATAAAACCAAAAATAGTTGTCAAGAGAAAGAAATACATTCTTAATGATAAAAACAATTAAAAAAAAAAAAAAAACGAAAAAAAATTTTTTTATCACTTTTTGGAGGGGGGCCGCTCTGCCCCACAAAAAAATTTTTTTTTCAGAATTTTGGCAAAATGTCCATAAATTTGTTTGGAATAGTACAAAAGTAAAGTGATCTTATGGTTGAAAGCCACAAAAAGTAATAATTGGCTTAGGGGGGCCGCTCTGCCCCACCCTCCCCTATATTGACACGAACATCACGGGATAAGACATTTTTTGATTACATTATTCCAAAATTGTTTTGTCCAAAGACAAAAATCTTGTAACCAAATAGTACAGAATTTTTTTGAAGCTGAAAATTTCAATTTTTAGCTTCTAAAAATTTTTTGTCCTACTGTCAATAGATAATTGAAAAATATTTTTTCCTCTTTCTTTCAACTTTAAAAAAGTCCACGGAGCCAAAAAAATTTTTGACTAATTTTTTTTTGAAATCAAAATTAAGTTTTTTATGAAATCACTCTCATTGATTTAATTTTCAATTTTGTTTGAAGATGACATGAGCTCTGTAAAATGATTCTTCAAAATCAAGAGCTTGTACTAACAAAATGACCCTTGTAACTTTCGTCATAAATATATATTATGATCCACCTGTCATAGACGTCACAAGTATCGTTCTCGAAAGTCTAATTACTGTCTCAATAACAACTATAAAATTTTTTATTTTTTTTTAATTTCACTGTTTTTTCATAGAGCAAATTTTTCCCCCAAACTTTTTTTTTTTTTTTAATAACTGAGTACTGTCGATATATTTACTTGTTTAATAATTAAAAAGAAAATTACTCTCAGGGGTCTTATTTTGTTCCCACACGGAAAAAAAAAATGTTGCTGCAACAGGAACGTTCCTGTAGCATGAGTTTGTGGCTGCAACAGGAATAACCTATGACCGGGAGACTGATCTTGTGAATGCTACAGAACTTTCCTGTTGCAGCTACAAGGCCAGTCCTGTAGCTGCTGCAGGGTTATTTCCTGTTACAGCAATAGTTCTTTTTTTTCCGTGCACTTCTTCTATAAAAATATTCAAACATTATTCCACTATTTAAATACTCAAAAAAGTAGTTATCAAATAAAATAACATTTATTTACATTTAAATTGAAACGATTGAAATAATTTCTGGTAATAAAATAAGTTTGTGTAAACAATTTGTACTTCGCAATCATGCTTATTTTATTTACCCAAAAATAAAATATGGTTTTAAACATTTAAAACTTGTTTACCAATAAAACCATTTACTGAAGCAATTTATCAGAGTAAATTGATGTTTAATACATACGTACTAATAATAAAAATCAAATTTCGATTTATTGTTTCACTTGAAAATTACTCTTTTTTTTTTACAAATTTTCGCTCATAAACAATAAAAAAAATTTGTGTAATTTAAGTCCGGATGTTTTCTCTTAAAAAAAATAATTTGATATCAAAGAAAAAAAGTTAATAGCGAATTCTTAAAGTAATTATCTGTAGCTCAAGTTAATGACATTTAATTAATTTTAAAGTCTTTTGTTTACTTCATTACCATCATTTTTCTATCCAATGTTATTTTCCAGCTTTTTTATATACGGATTTTCACTTTAATTTATACTAAATGCAAGTACTTATTCTCTTCTCGTTGATGACGAGAAATAAGACGATAAGATTCCGTAGATTTTATATAGACTATTAAGAGAGTAAAAAAAAAATAAATAAATAACATAAAAAAGGTTACAAAGTACAGAAGAAAAAGTACGTCTAAGTGTAAGGGAGAGAATCAGGCAATTTAAATGCTACAAAAAGAAATAAAAATAATAATAATAATAATGAAAAAGTTTAACTAGAATAAAAAAAATGAAGGTAAAAGTAAATATAGAAAAAGGCCTTTAATTAAAAGACTTTAATCCGTAATAGCCACGAGACTGGATGCCTTTGCTTATTCGTACTAATGACTGGCCAGCTTTGTCGTAATTAAAAGGATCTTTTGGTTTTTATTTAAATATTTTAAATATATACAGAGGGGAGGGGCGGGCAAAACGGACCACCCCTAAAATTTAGGAAAAAATTTATTTTCCTAAAATTGATTTTATTCATCATTTATGCGGAGAAAAATGTTGGCTCGAAACCTTCGAATTTTTATTATGCTGTCTACCAAACTTGAAACAGGAACTGAAGCATCCAAAAAAATTTTATGCTCATACGAAAAATTATTATGAGTGATCGGGTACTGGTACGCTGATCGGGTACTAGGTCTCTTACCTTAATAATTTTCTGGTTTTTTCACTTCCTGTTTCGAGGTTTGATCGACAGCACAACAAAAATTGGTAGGTTTCGAGCCAAAATTTATCTCCGTTTGACTTATTGTCATTTTTCCTAATTCTGAGTGTTTCAAAATTTTTATTTTTTAAATTTTTTCTAGGTGAAATTTTGTCCGGAAAATTATTTTTCACGTCTCAACCCTGATTAAAAGAAACGATTCAAAACGGTTAAAAACGATTCAAAACAATTCAAAATGATTCAATTCTACTACTATATAGATTCACATGTAGATATACATGTAGATATACATATAGATATACATTCAACATTGAGTGAATCGTTTTGTTGAATCAGGGAATGTATCGTTGGCCACAAAAAAACATACTGTGGCTTCTTCGCCTCATTGAAATTTGAAAAATGTTCCTTATCTTCAATAATTTAAGAAAAAAAATTTTTTTGAGGTCCATTTTCTTCTCTATAAAAAGAATTTTTATTATGAGAACTGAAATTTAGTTTAATTATTCCGAATTGAAGTCAATAAAAAATATCCATTACTTCATTAGTAGTTCCGTTTTGTCCAACCCTCCCCTGTAATGTATTCAAATAATTACCCTAAATATAATTTATTTGCCGATTACAAATGATATAACTTATAAATTCAAAGTCAATCCTTTTAAACGTAATGTCTAACATGAATCCATTGTTTGAGATCACACGATCCTTTTCGAGAAGGTTGTGTTAAATCCGATAGAAGATAGAGTGAAGCAATTTGGAGGTTGGTAATCCCCTCGTAAAGCCCAAGACATCGTCAAGCATTTCAAGTTCTCTCCTCTATCTTTTTCTACCAGAGCTTCATGCAGACTCGTATTACGTTTTTTTCTTCTATACTTTTTCACTCACTTCTTACCTTGATTCATTTTTCTTGTTCTCTTTCTCTTTTATTATCAAACTCTGTCTCTCTCTAATTCTCTCCCTCTTTTTCTTTTTCCTTCGCTCTTGCTCTTTAACTTTTTTTTTTATTATTTAACTTCTCTTTTCCTCTCATTTTGTATGTTATATACCATCACTATGCTTTTTCCACTAATTGGATCAGAGATTCGTTACTACCGCCTCGCAATAATTAGTTTAAATCCTGCAATTAATATGCTATGTTTTATTTTTTGTTACGACGTATGTATTCGCTTTATTTTTTTTATTCATTAAAACTCTGCATTTTATATTAATGCTGAAAAAGTGTTTGTAGTGTACGTTTTTTTTTAAATTACGAAATAGTTTGAGTAATAAGTTTTATTTACGGTTCATTACCTCTAATTATGAATACTGTTGTGGTTGAATTTTTTATCTACAAGCAATAAATATTTTTCTTTATTCATTTTTTAATCCTTCGAATGGGACGTGTTGGTAAATGTACTAATTAAATATTACGTGCTATTTTTTTCAATAAGTGTTTAAATTTCTTTTATTAATTGCAACACACGAATGATTTTTTGAAAAAATTTAACCGGGAGCCGGGTACTGTACTAATAAAATTTATGCGTGTACAAAGTTTAAAATATCCGAAATAAGATAAAGAAATTTCAAAATTTTTATAAAAATGTTAGTCTTATAATAAAATTTTAATTACAAAATATGAAAAAGAAAATTCATGACAGGTTTTAAGGAATAGATATTGTGATAGAAAAAAAATAACAAGAATTTATTTGAGATGTGGAAAAATTAATGTGACAGATAGCAAACAGATATATCGCCTAGTGTCATTTATTTTATTAGAACTAAGTAAAAATTGAATAGTATCAGGTGACCTCTAAAGTGTCAATAACTTGTATTTTACGATACTGGAAACTAATCAAATATTGGTAGCATGAAATATAAAGATCTATAGAGGGTTTTACCGTGACAGAACTTGGAATTTTACGGACCTAGAAAAACATACAAACAAAAAATTTTACTGTTTACCACCGCAAAGTTGTATGTAGTCGTGCAATCACTTTAAATTTTATAGAATCGTTTGAGTTTCGTCATGTTATTTTTGAATGTATGGCGGAATAATTTTTACTAAACGATGAACTTTATGATAATGCACTGGAAGATTTATTGAAATCTAAAATAAGCTTTCCTTCTTTTATGATTAATAAAATAATTATTTCTTTCATAGTTTAGTTGATTCTTGGACATCTGACCAGTGTGGCGATTGCCATGATAATTTTAGCCAATGAGTTCTCTCCGTGTATTTTCTATTTTTGATAATATCCAAGTATCGACTGTCACGCGTCCATTGAATCCGAACACTTTAGGAATTTTTCGACTTTAATGAAGAATAATTAGTCTCAATAATTAGTGCATTAAAAATTCAGAAGCATCGATTACTGACAGGAGGATATTTGCATTAACCCAATTTTTAAATGTTAAAATAATAACTATTCATTAATTCACGATATAATAGGTTACTGACAAGCCAATAATTGCAAGTATGACGAAAATATACAATGAAAAACATTCACTGGACTTCTATTATTTTATTTTAATAATTATATTTCAAAGAACTGTGGATGGATCACTGCAATAGTTATAAAAATGTCAATCTTTAAAAAATTATAACATCAGTCATTTTAATTATTCTCTTCTTTGTTTGTTTAAGAATCATTCAAATCAACAAATATTAATTTTAATTTTTGATTCATGTCAATATCCTTCAATAAATTAATCATGCAGATACGCTTTGTAAATGTCGATAATTAATTCCAGAGCTTATGTAGCACATTAATAGTTATTTCATTTGCGTCATCACTGCTATTTTTATATATTTGTTGCTATATTTAACAAACATGTAAAAAAAATGGTTAATTCGATGAATAAAAGTATCAATTAACCCCTCACGTACAGCACGCACTGAGATAAAAAAACATCTCACAACTCGGACAACCGAATGCGTAATTCTATAGACATATAATGCTTATTGGGTCAGTACACGTATACCGACTCCCTGTGTCGGGTTAAAAGGATCTGTTATAAAAAATTTATTAACACAGTCCTAAATATAGTAAATAAATTAAGCCTCCGCTAATGCCTCCTACTCTGTCAATAATTGGATCTTTTGTCTCAATTATTTTCTAAATTATTTTGAGTCGATCCCATAAAAACTTACATCAATTGCCTCAAAATTTTCAAATGGCAGAAGATTTTTTTACGATTAATTATAAAACCGTTCTAATAGGACATAGATTCAATGATAGATTTCCTTTGACATGAGCGTAAATCGATTGATACAGATTTCAAAGAACCAATTTTCATAATACCAAATTGATATAACTAGAATCAATTACGTTACATTGATAAATAATTTTATCATAGAGTAGATTATATAATATGTACAATAGAAATCGTGATCATTATGTGAATTTGCGATAACAAGTAAACTAATGCAGTTAATGTATTCTAGAATGATACTTTAGTATAATTGCTTTTATTCCAATGCAATACAAATGTAGACAATCAGATCACGCTTAATTAATTCCAGCTAATCCTACAAAAAATATCTACTCAATATTACTTCGTATACTTGTATCTATCAAAAACCCTATGTGTTGATAACTGTCACTGGCAAGTAAAATTGAAAATCGCGTTATCTACAATAGAGGTATAAAAATTGTTCATTTACTTCCGCAGTTTAAAAAAAATACCGGGATAATAGGAAGTTTTTTTCAGTGACCCCGAAGTGAAGTTGATTTTATTTCAATCCGTATTCACTCCGATCGGAAATTTTCATGTAAAAATAAATTTATCTCCGGAGTAAATTTCACTTAAAAAAAAATAATTAAATGGAAGGTAGATTTTTAAAAAAATTAATACAAAAAACCCCTCCCTCTAATTTCATAACTCAATTACAAGAATTAACTAAACCAGTACTTGTGGTCGCGTGGATAACACTGTTGTCTTTAAATTTAAGTACTGGCCAGGCTCAGGTTCGAATCTCACAGAGAGCAAATAAATTATTTTACGATATAATGCATTGACCTGTGGGATTGGTTCCACAAAGCCGCCAGACTGCCACCTGTCTGCAATCCTGCCCACTAAAATCGCTCCGTGATTGCAAAAATATGGACAAAAGAGATGGGAAACAGATATCTAATAATGAGATATGGAATAGAAAAACAAAAAAGATGGCCAGGAAACATAGTCCGAAAAAGTTTAGAGTAGTTTGTTAGAAATATATATAAAATATTTACCCAAAGAAAATAGGGACTTTAAATTGCTTGCAACGTAACCTAAAGACTGTAGTGAAAAATTAAGATGACGACGACCCTGCTTTGACATTTGACGACAGTAGAGCACTACCCCTCCGCTTCGCAATCGAGATGTGCAATATGTAAAGAATAAAAACTGTAGAAAACGGAAGTTATGCTTAACTCATAACTTCCAAAGTATTCTTTTAGCGTTAGAAATTACAAAACCCCATCGAATGTCACCTCAAATCTTAAAATCTGTCGATTAGTTCAAAAGATGTCGATGACAAAAAATTAAAAAATAACAATTTGCCTTATTTTTTGTATTTAGTTTTGATTTCTTAAATTTTCTACAGTTTTTTTATAAAATATAACTTTTTTTGGAGTTAGATTTTTTGAACTTTAAAAGCAACAAAGGACAAAAAAATTTATGATTGTTGTTACAATTGAAATCAATGAAACAAAAGATAAAATAAAATAGAGTCTCAATAATTGGTGCTTTTGTCCTTTAGTAATTTTGTTTTTTATTCAATATTTTATATATAATAATATGTAAGAAGAGTATTGATTATGAACTTTATTATTATTTAAAATCTTTTTATGTGAATCGGGGCCAGCATGTTTACTTAGCGCATAAAGTAACATTACTTGTACACACATATGTCGTGAACAAAAGAAAAAGTTATGAATGCATAAGTGCAACACACGCTTCAGAGCAGTCTTGTTGGCCTCTTTAACGACTCTTGCCAGCAAAACAACTTGTCCTATTCATTTGAAGGCATGTTAGCATATATGTCAGGTGAGAATTTCTATGAAAATATTTTTTTTACTCCATTAAAAATAAAAAAAATCTCAAAACTTTATTCAGTCGTGAAGAAAAAAAATATTTTATTAACCGTGACCATGTGAATTAGTGAGTTGGATTTACATAAAAAATATTTTATTTCTTTTTATAACATCAGAACAAATCTTTATCTTCTTTTGGCTTTTCTGTGCTCTCTTAAACATTGCTTTCCATTCCAACATGACTAGATTGAGATAGAAAAGCAAAAAAATAAGAATGAGAAGAAAAATAAAAAAACTGAGGGTGGAAGTGAGTTATACTGGGGCTCTAGGAGGGAAATCGGATAAATGCACTTCTTTTGGGAAGTAAGAAAGCAACTCAAACCGTTCTCCGTCTACTGGTTTCTATCATTCGACTTGTGATGTCGAAGGAACTGGGAAAGAGTCCTGTTGAAAGTTAAAATGTTTGCCAACGGCAAGATTGAATTCTTAACCTCAGCCTCTGAATCTTCTGGAGCACTTTCAGTTGCCACACTACTAGTGAATCCGTATCTACTTTCGTTTTAACACGGTTCATCCCTCACATCGATCATGGACTGTCTTTCGTTGTGTTATAGACACCATTTAACTTGACTTTCATTTCTGGTTAATGTTTTTTTAATGATTTATTTTAAGATTTTTAAAATTGAATTTCAATGATACTGAAGTTAGACGACGTCTAAGCATTTTTAAATTTTTTTAAAAACGACAAGTTATAAAAAAAAAATATTAAAAAAAATTGCGCCTACAGTCTTTCCAATTTTCTACATGTGCATACTTTTAGTTTTTTTTTTTGCACGACTTATGATGCGAAACATTAGAGTGTGCTTTACGATCCAAAAATTTTTTTCGCCTCACTTCGGCAACTATTTCAACTATTATACCTTTGTTAGTTCACGGAATTAAGATATATTGCATACTATCTTGAAGATGATTTAATGGAGATTAGTTCCATACTTTTCAAAAATTTATTTAGTTCAATAAAAACGGAAAAAACATCAAAATAGTTTAAACAAATTTCCTGTCCGTCAAGTCTGAAACCCGTATACATTGTAACTCGCAAAAAATGCAGTAATTGAATCAAATTTTTTTTTTTTAAATTCTTTGAAAGAATTGTAAGTCTCCTATTGCGAATGGCTAGGTAACTCAGTGTCGTTTAATTACAATTAATAAAAGAATAAAAAAGGCTGTATAATTATATCTATATATATCTACGTAAAATTAACATGGATGGTGATATATCTATACATTATACGTACATTTATTCCACCAGGGGCGCTTGCGCATTACCGTCCTAGTACAGCTGTTATTTTTTTTTGCTAATTGGTAAGCCTGAATTTTTTCATTTCAATTTTTTTATGTTTTTTGTTATTTACGTATATTTTTTTTTTGTTATTAATCGAGACATTTTGAGTAGGTTCTTTTATAACTAGAAAAAAAATACTAATATAATTAAAAAAAAAAAAAAAAAAAACAACAAATTTTGATGAAATAAAATTGTATATATTTTAAATTTATTCGTGCTTCCCGCCATTTTGTATTATTATTTTATTATTTCATAATAAATGAGCATTATGAGTCGTGCACTTTTGGATTTTCCAAATTTTTTTGTAATTGACTTGTCGGAAAAAAAATCCGAAAGTTGTTAACTATCTGTTAACTTGAGGATCATAAATTTCAACCTATTAAATTCACTTTCATAATATATTCGATTAGTTTTATAAATTTCGATTAAATTTGCTTATGATGTTAACTAGTTACGTAATTTCAAATAAGTCAATTAATTAACGGGGGTAAAAATTGAAATAATGAATATTGTTATTGATAATAGAAAAAATTGTTTATTTAAAACAACAGGAAGTTGTACTTTTTTTTCTCCTTTTTTGTGTACGTCAAGTCCCAGCGTAATTTTGTCCCAATTGGAAAGTTTCTAATACGAGCGTTTAATTCTAGATTCGGGTCAGAGTTACTAAAACTCATAGTGGTCGCGGTTTACCCTTACTCTCATCCTCTAGAACGTCCTTTAAAGTCTCATCCCCTTCATTACCCGGTCGACGAAGGGCAATCTCGTGGCTGGAAACTGACGAGCTTCGGAACTGAATTACGATGAAGCTAAAACGAGGTAGTAGTGCAATTCAAACTTATCTCCCGTTGGCTTTTGAAGCTATACTAAACTTCCAAATATGCCTTTATACCAATATCTCTTTATAAACTTACTGAAGAACAAGAACAATTGAAAAAAAGATAAATAATAATAATTGTAATGCAAATCAGGGTTGAATTGTCACACAGTATTGTAACTTTTATTTGGATAGAGAAAATGTTTTAATTAAAGGAGACCGTAAAAATTGGGCTGCTAGTGGTGCTTCTAGACTTTCGAGAAACAGCAACAAAATTCTGAGACATGTAACTGGAAATTTATTCTTTGTAATGCATTACACATGTGTATCAATCAATTTACGCTCATTTCGAAAGAGATCTTTCATTGAGTCTACACTGTGAAAAATTTCCAACAAATTTTACTATGGGTGCATAGCAACACCGGACTATAAGAAAACTGGTAAAAAATTTACAAGTGCCCCATAGTAAACATATGCGCATAGGTCACAATCGTGTAGTCTGCGCGTACATTTACTATGGGACACTTGTAAATTTTGAATGAGTTGAGAGAGATGAAAAATACTTCTGCCATTTGAAAATTTTGAGGCAGTTGATGTAAGTTTTTTTGGGGTCGACTCAAAATAATTTAGAAAATAATTGAGACTAAAGACCCAATTACTGACACAATAGGAGGCATTGGCGGAGGCTTAATTTATTTACTATATTTAGGACTGTGTTAATAAATTTTTTATAACAGATCCTTTTAACCCGACACAGGGAGTCGGTATACGTGTACCGACCCAATAAGCATTATATGTCTATAGAATTACGCATTAGGTCGCCCGAGTTGTGAGATGTTTTTTTATCTCAGTGCGTGCTGTACGTGAGGGGTTAATTGATACTTTTATTCATCGAATCAACCATTTTTTTACATGTTTGTTAAATATAGCAAGAAATATATAAAAATAACAGTGATGACGCAAATGAAATAACTATTGATGTGCAACATAAGCTTTGGAATTAATTATCGACATTTACAAAGCGTATCTGTATGATTAATTTATTGAAGAATATTGACATGAATCAAAAATTAAAATTAATATTTGTTGATTTGAATGATTCTTGAACAAACAAAGAAGAGAATAATTAAAATGACTGATGTTATAATTTTTTAAAGATTGACATTTTTTTAACTATTGCAGTGATCCATTCACAGTTCTTTGAAATATAATTATTAAAATAAAATAATAGAAGTCCAGTGAATTTTTTTCATTGTATATTTTCGTCATACTTGCAATTATTGGCTTGTCAGTAACCTATTATATCGTGAATTAATGAATAGTTATTATTTTAACATTTAAAAATTGGGTTAATGCAAATATCCTCCTGTCAGTAATCGATGCTTCTGAATCTTTAATGCACTTAATATTGAGACTAATTATTCTTCATTAAAGTTGAAAAATTTCTAAAGTGTTCGGATTCAATGGACGCGTGACAGTCGATACTTGGATATTATCAAAAATAGAAAATACACGGAGAGAACTCATTGGCTAAAATTATCATGGCAATCGCCACACTGGTCAGATGTCCAAGAATCAACTAAACTATAAAAGAAATTAATATTTTATTAATTATAAAAGAAGGAAAGCTTATTTTGGATTTCAATAAATCTTCCAGTGCATTATCATAAAGTTTATCGTTTAGTGAAAATTATTTCGCCATACATTCAAAAATAACATGACGAAACTCAAACGGTTCTATAAAATTTAAAGTGATTGCACGACTACATACAACTTTGCGGTGGTAAACAGTAAAAATTTTTGTTTGTATGTTTTTCTAGATTCGTAAAATTCCAAGTTTTGTCACGGTATAACCCTCTATAGATCTTTATATTTCATGCTTCCAATATTTGATTAGTTTCCCGTATCGTAAAATACAAGTTATTGACACTTTAGAGGTCACCTGATACTGTTCAATTTTTATTTAGTTCTTATAAAATGAATATGTCATTTCGTCTAAAGACTTTTCGTTAACTATATGTCACAGTCATTTTTCCCACAAAGTTGAGAAATAAACTCAGGTTTTTACACTTTCCAAATATAATTCGTTTCATCAAAATTGTTGCAGAATTTCGATTATACAATTTATCGAATTTATCTCACGTGAATGAAATTATATTAATTAAATTGCGTAATATGTAAATGTTTTAACGTGACAAAACTTTAAAAAATCGAACCCAGTTTAGCGAAATCGTTTGCACAAAAAATCGTAAAACGTAACGTTACTTGAATAAAGATATATTCAAGTCGAAACTCACAATCAAAAATCCTATAATAAATTTTATACCTTCTAGATGATTATCAATTTTAAAAGATAAATTTTACGACTTCATAAAACTTTTCACTTAAAATATTATTTTATAAAGCTTTAAAAAACACTATAAAGATAAATTTTATATTTATAAATTTTAAATTGAATTGTGTACAAAATAGCAAGTAGCTCTTCATTATAATTTCGAGGCTTAACTCTAATTGAATTTTAAAGATTATGAAAGAATGTAGACAGTTTCCAACGAAATGATATACTTTTTAGGTTATCAAATTTTATTTCTTCATAAAACTTTATGCGAGCTTTCACTCGAAATTTAGTTTCATAAAGCTTTTAAATATTCTAAAAAAAAATATCATTGTTTTTATTGTCGTAATTCCGTATATTTGTCATGCCTAATAAAATTTTTCAAATAAACCGCTTCCGTTTTCTTAGAAATCGGCATAATTTATTTAAAGACTGTGGTGTCAATACTGTTACTCGTCCTCGGTAGAAAACCGAAGCAGTTAAGACTAATAGTGAGAAATTAGATGATGGCTTTGGCAAAATTTATCGTCGGCTTGACCTTTATGTATTTATTGTAAGTGAACGAAAAAGATGAGAATAGTGATATTCCATAGGAGTTTATTCTACAAAATTCTGGATCTATTAAAAAAAAATGAAGTCGATTCGTTGCGTCTTTCTTCAGTTATCGTGTCTGCATACAGGCATGCACACAGGAAATGTGATATTAGGATACGAAAAAATAACTTTTCGATGTGACAATTGCAATTAATGAACTTAAAATACCACTGATCTGTTATTCAAAGCTTGTCTTAAAAATAGCGTGATTATTATACCATTTAAATGTATGACATGACATTTACATACGGTTTATTTCCGGTGAAATCGTCAGAAATCGCTAATAGTTCTGATGCGACATCACCAAAAAAAAAGAAACCAAATTTGATACGTCCGATTCAAAAGCATTGTAGTCACGTTCTACCCACTTCAAGGAGTGTTAATTTTTCACTAAGACCTCATATAAATTTAACACGCCTCGAAATGTGTAAAAAGTTACTGCGATGCTTTAAAATAATATGACCACACTTGATCTGTTTTTCTAGTGAATAGAGACATTCAAGTCTCACCACCATAAAAGTAATTGTTAATTAATATTAATGATTATTAGCAGCATCGAAAAATCTAACGATAATCCGGAGTATTTTATCGTTATCCAGCTCCAAATATTATTGGTATTGAACCCAAGAGATTTTCTTCTATGACTAGATACAGACTTACTGAGTAAATTCAAAAAAAATTTGCGGTGGCTTTAACTCCAATAACAAAATAACATTTTATAGCATTTCTCGTACTATCATAGCATCCTTTTTTTATTTTAAGACCGCAATAAATTATTGTTTTAAATTTTTTCTAGTTTAGTCCGGTCAGCTAGTGTATAAGTCGATCCAGGCTTTGACTGTTGAGCTTATATATACCCTCTTAACTTTTCTCACACCATTTTATCCCACAGCCATCACGTTTTAATATTTACACCGCGTATCGTTATGCCGGATTATGGTGGCGCGCACACGAGAAACGATATTAACTTGGACCCCGACACAAAACCCTCTTTTCCTCACTATTCCTCTGCAGCCACCTCGTCCTCATACTTTTTCATCTCTCCCTCCCTTCTTCGCCCCCCTTACATACCTATCATCTCTTTCACCCCCACTCCCACACCTAATATACGAGACTATTCTCCTCGGGCTGAGATTTCTTCGCCCTTTTTCATCTTTCCTGCTTACTATTCTTTTTTAACGCTTCGACTTTCATTTTTATGATTAAAGTGTCGGAAATAATGCACTGGTGGATTCTTCTCGTTGCTAATATTATCATAAAAATATTTTTTTAACATAATATATTATTATAATTACTTAAATAAAAAAATACCTCATAATTTTAATCCCTACTTTTTTTTTAACGGCAGATTAAAAAATTTTCCAAGACTTTAACGTCGCTTTAATGTACCATTTTATTCATTAAAAATAAATTTTCTTTATAGAATATTATATAAAAGTTTAAGCACTTTGTTGGCTTTTTTTTTTATTTTATTCTTTTTTCTCATTCATATTATGTCGGTTATATTTTCCAGAATAGTTTAAAGTTAAAAAGTTGTTTTCAAGTATATATTTCTTTCCCGATATTTTTACGTTCGGAATGCGACGTACATATTTCCGTATTATCAAACAGACAGGGTGAGAATGAACTAGTGGGGTCTAAGGCCAGGTGGGGAGGGGAAGGGGATAATAAAAAAAGGGGTGGTGTCGTACAAATCATTGAAAAGTTCTGTGGGGTTTTCCAAGTTGGTGGCGTCGTGGTCGGTCTCCCGTAAAATTGAAATGATATAGCGGAGGATCGTTCTGGCGTCGGCCAATCGTTTAAACGTACCTTCTCTTTCCATTTTTTTCTCCGTGAACTTATAAATTCTTTTTTTTTTTTATTATTAAATATATTTTCTTTTTTTTTTTTTCTTTATTTCTATTCAATCGAAAACTTCAAACTTTTTGCCGGGATAATTTCTCGTCGCTTGCAGATATCTACTCAATCCTCTTTTCAATTAATCTCTACCCATTTTTTTACCTCATATTTTTTTTATTTTGAATACTTAATTATGATAATGAGTTGGTTAAAATATATTTTATTTATAAGTAAATGCTTCAAGATGACGTGAAAATTTTATATTTTTTCAATTTTACCGCCATTTTTCTTTTTGAATTTACAAAAAAAATATTTAAACAGGGAAAAAATCTAGATATTTATTTTTTTTTATTTATGTTTAGGATAAAATTTTTTCAATAATGTGCAAAAAAAAAAACAATTTTGTAATTTTTCAATGGATCAGTTTTCTTAAATTTTTTATGTTGGATTAATTACAAATAATAATCTGTCACTAATTACAATAAATTAATTACCTGTGTAAAAAAACTTTTATCCCGTACGAAAAAAAATATATATACGAAATATATACGGGCAAAATTGAATGTATGTCTCATATATGCGGCATATATTCAGATTTGCCCGAATATATACGGATGTATACTTTTTCAGTTTCGGGATCCATAATGAATTTAAGGTGAAAGACCTAGTACCCGATCAAGGAACTAGTATTCGATCACTTCATAAATTTGTATATCTATATTTACTAAATTTTACTAAATATAGATATACAAATACATGAATGATCGGGTACTAGGGCTTTTACCTTAGATCTAAATTTCATCACGAAACTCAGATAGTGACACAAATATGACTTTCATTATAAATTTGTATGAACAAGTAGAATCACGACAAAATTATGACTCAGTCAAATTTTAATCCTCGTGATCTAAAGTTCATTCACTAAATTAATTTTACAATCGAAACCGATTTACGTAAATCAAGTACTTGATTGGAAAAATTTAATGGTAATTTTTGAATCGATAAATTCGGCAAAAGGTTTCATTCAGTACAAACTCAGTTAAGCTGCTATCGAAGTCATCCCAAGTCCAATTCAAAGACGTAATGAATTAGTTTTAGAATTGATGTGGATTTACTAGACGAAAAATTGGAGCAAATTAATAATTAAAGTCATATTTGTGTCACGATCTGAGTTCCGTCATGAAATTCAGATCTAAATTAATTACAAACAAAAATTTTTTTTACATCCCATGGGAGAGAAACTGTTTTAGTGAGCCAGAAATTTCTTCTTGTTGATAAAAGATTTGATCTGCTGACAATAATTAAGTGTTCTAATATTTTTTTTTTTTTAAAAAATGTAAATAGTGGAAAAAGTCAACCAGAAGTTTCAAATGAAATTTTGTTTTAATAATTTTTTTTATAATCCAAAGTTGCTTAATGTAAGCTCGAACTCTGAAATCAACCAGCTAACTTCCTATCTTTCTCTCAAGCACACATGGTCCGTACTACGTACGGTTTTGTGGAAAAGCCGAGTGTAGTTCTGAGAGTCAAGCGATCAAAGTTCAGACTGAGTCCGACCAACCGGAAGCTCTCGATTTATGGTAGAAGAACATTACGACAGACACAAAAGGGATAAGAGACTAAGAGTGGGAAATTATAAGAGAGATAGAAAGTGTGTTAGAATGAGATAAAAATAGATACAGGATAAGTTTCAATGGGTTCAGACTTTGTATAAAATAATGTATGTAAATGAGGATAGACATTGTATATCGGATCGACAGATTTAAACTACGAGAACTTTAAATCCCCTTTTCCTATTTCATGTTCTCGTGGTGATTTATAAAATCCTCACGAGCTTGAGAATCGGCAAACAAATTCACTACACAGGTCATTTCTCTTTTTTATTTTATTTTATTATATTTTATCTCATGAATACATGGTAAATTTGCATACAGTTTTAACTTTATTAAGTAAACAAAATTTTTTACAATTACATTTTTTTTTATTTTTTTCAACAACTAAATTAATCAGTCGAGTCACGAGCGTTTTTATTTATACAATTTTTTTAATTAAATAAAATTTAAAAAATTAATTTACACTCAATAATTAATAAACTATAAATTTTACCAAATAAATTAAAATGTCAGTTATTGATAATTAATTTATTTAATAGCCAGTCATAAATTTCGTTATTAATTTTAATGGTTTGACATACTTTTTGATTGAAACCATCGATTGCCAAAGACAATAAATTTTTTATTAGTTCACGTATATATGAGTGGAATATTTGGAATATTCCCTTGATTGAAATCGAACTAGGTAAATTTATTTTAATCTGTTTCAATGTCACACCAATAGAACGCTAGGTAATATTTTATTGCCAACGGTCTGAATTACAATTTTTAATTGATACCAATTCAATCAATTTTCTTTTTTATTTTTTTTTTTCAAATTCGACAAATTTATTATCATCCATTTATTTCATGTTGACATTTTTATTATTCATAACTGACGATTTAATTTATTTAACTAAAAAATTACTTGGACCTCGAATTAATACTTTTTTATTTTATTTCATGATTTTCAAAATTTTTTAATTGCTCACAAAATGTCTGGTAGATTAACTTTGTACAGAGATTGAATTTTATTTAATTTTGATGATGACCTTTGATGAAGAATTGAATTCCTGAAATTACTTGATTGTTTTATATATTTTTTATTTTATATATTTATTTTTTTTCTCTTTGCACGTGGCTGGAGAATGTAATTTTCACGAACCAAAGAATTCAGTCTGTCGACACGTTTGAAACCGATACAATTCGCCCGATAAAACTGCCAACTGTTGTCTTTTTTTTTTTTCAAACTTTTATTTCTTCTTTTTCGTTTTATTTATTTTTTATCTTCTTTTTGTTCTTATAAAACTAGACCTTTTTTTTATCATTTTTATTCTTTTGTCCTCGACTTCCGCATCTGTATCTCTCTTTTATCCACTTTTATCTCGAGCCCGTGGACCGAATCTTCTACTTCGTCTGTCTCATCTCTTCCTAAAGTAGTCTTCTTTGCTCTCTCGCTCGAGTAAATCTCGAGTGCGCACCACCGTCCTGGATAGGAATAATACCCAAGGATTTAACGTTTGTAGTTTCACAGTATCTCTTTCTTGACCGAGCAGCATCAGCTTCCGGTATTTCATACTACTTGAATAACCATTTCTTCATTCTACAATAATAGTATATTTTAAAATCCAGAAAATTTTATTTTTTACCATTTAGTGGATAGTAAAATTTGAATTTTTTTACTAAGAACCTTTAGCTAGACAGAGAAAAGTGGTAACTGTTTCTATCACGTTTATAAAATATCAAGCCATAATGTTACGGTAAAAGATTCTATATCGTATGGTAATCGAACTATAGTAATGATTACCATACTCATGGAAGTAGTTCCCATATTCACATAAGAATAAACCCTATATTTGCATTGGAGCGGTTCTTAGGTGCGCATGGAAATAAACCGTATAGATCATGGTAACCGTTTTTATATTACTATGGTAGAGGTTACCATGTATTATAGTAATTATTGCCACAATGTATGAAAATCATTACCATAATGGTCATCATACTAATATCTATTACCATAATATCATGGTAATAATTCCCATGATATGAAAAATTTCGAAATTTTATGGTAATTGTTACCATGATAGTATGGTAATGATTACTATTATGGTACACGGAAAGAAAATTATGGAAGCAGTTCTCATAATTCTATGAAATTTTTTCCTATACCAACATAGGAATTATTACCACAAATTATGGGAGCAGTCCCTATAATTATAGGAATGTTTCCCATATAGGAACAGTTCCTATAATTATGGGAATGCTACCCATACCATTATAGGAATGGTTCCTATAATTATAGAAATGGTTCCTATAGTTAAAGAAATGGTTCCTATAATTTATACGAATTGTTTCTATACTATTATAGAAACCATTCCTATAATGTTATAGGAATCATTCCTACAAATTATAGGAACCATTCCCATAACATTATAGGAACAGTTCCTAGAATAGTATGGGAACGATTCCTATACCATTATGGAAATGGTTTCCATAATGATATGGGAATAGTTCCCATAACATTATGGGAATGGTTCCCACACTATTATGGGAACTATTCCCATATATTATGGGAACTATCCCTATAATAGTATAGGTACAATTCCTATACCATTATGGGAACTATTCCCATAATGCATACCCAAAGTTCCCATAGTTTTTTTTCTGTGTATAGTAATGATTACTATGGTAATGTGGTAACCATTATCATAATTTCATGGTATTAATTCTCATAATATGAACAATTTCGAAATGTTATAGTCATAGTTATCATAACAATATGGTAATGATTACCATAATAGTATGGTAATAATTACTATCAGATTATGGTTACCATCACCATACTATTATGGGAATCATTACCATACACAGAGAGAAATGTCAAGTAAATATTCCTATGCAGCATAATAATGATTACATTATTTTATAGTTTGTCACGCCGCTCTTACGTAAATGCTCATACAAACTATAGAGTACTGTAACCATTATCATGCCGCATAGGAATATTTACTTGACATTTCTCTCTGTGTACTATTATGGGAATCATCACCATTCTATATGGTAATGATTATTATGGGCGCCATTCATACAATCGATATTTTACAAAAACTTGGTATAACCCGATATGGGAACCATTTCTATAGTATATTGTAATCGTTACCGTAAATTACTCTCTGCATAAATTTTTTTGTTAATTATTTTTCACATGATCCAGATGTCTGAATTAAGTTTGATATTGGTTAACTTTTATCACTTGAACTTTTTTTAATTCTCTAATAATATTTCTATCATAATGTTTCTCCAATACTCGATGGAACAAGATGTCGATTTTTCTCGTTCGTCAGCTATAAACCACTATCACAATGAGTTTTTCAAGAGTGTAGAGTGTTGCTGCTGTAAGAAAAAGCCAACGAAGAATAAGAAAAAGGAGAAGAAGCGAAAGAGCTGTCTTACTTGACTACTCTAGTTATAAAGAACTTTGAGAACGTATAGCATAAGTAAAATAAGTAAAAGTATAAGTATAGGACATGAAGAATAAGAATAAGAAATAAAAAGTTTAAGAAAAAAATAAGGAGAAGAAAAGGGTATAGATGGAAAATAAGTATAAGTTTGTCTGCCGGCTGTTGCAAAAGACTGCCCGTAAGGCGCAAGGCGCAGAGCGGTCGGTTATTGCTATCGAGAAACGGTTACGATAAGCGAATGGGTAGTTCTCGATGGTGCTCTTCATCCGTCCTACCAGTGATAACATAGCTTTCGGTCAATAAGAGTTAATGTTGCGGAAGATGAAACAATTCTTAGAGAAGTAAAGAGATTGTTACCAAACCAGTCTTTGAATTACAAAACTTTTTTCATTTTCGTCGGCGTATTATTAACTTGAATATTACTACGCTTGTTAGAAATATTTATTATTTTTAGTGGAAGTGATACTCCAATCGTAGGCCAGATATAATTGATGCGAATTTTTTTATTTACTTACTGTTTCTTAACTTTTGTGTCGTCGGAAAACATTTTTTCCGGAGAATGAGTAATTCATTCTTGTAATTTTTTAACACCAGTAAAAATTCCTTGATATTTATTTCAACCGCAGCTGCCATCAATTGAAAATCAATTCAATTTTTAAAAATTTTCCAAACGAAGCAGCCCAAAGTGTGAGCTATTTTTGCATCAAAACTATTAGCGATTTCTGACGATTTCGCCTGAAATAAATCGTATGTAAATGTCATGTCACACATGTAAATGGTATACTAATCACGCTATTTTTAAGACAGGCTTTGAATAAGTGATCGGTGGTATTTTAAGTCCATTAATTGCAATTGTCACATCGAAAAGTTATTTTTTCGTATGCTAATGTCACATTTCCTGTGTGCACGCCTGTATGCAGATGCGATAACTGAAGAAAGACGCAACGAATCAACTTCATTTGTTTTTAATAGATCCGGAATTTTGTAGAATAAAATCCTATGGAACACTATTCTCATCTTTTTTGTTTACACAATAAATACACAAAGGTCAAGCCGACGATAAATTTTACCAAAGCCATCATCTAATTTCTCACTATTAGTTTTAACTGCTTCGGTTTTCTACCGAGACCGAGTAACAGTAGTGACACCGCGGTTTTAAAATAAAATATGCCGATTTCTAAGAAAACGGAAGAGGTTGATTTACAAAAATTTAGTTAGACATGACAAATATACAGAATTACGATTTGATATTCACACGGTAAGAAATATTTTGTGGATATCACTATGCCAGTATGGGCGAGAACGCCATACTGTATGGTATCGAAGATTTTTGTAGGTTATAAAATTGTATGCATAGATGATTCAACCATTGCGGGAATAGTTACATTGGCAATAGTTGTCGCGGACGCCGCAATGACGTATGGCCGTCAGGCCCATACTGCATTGCCGTATCCACATTGCTTCTGGCCGATAAACCTAGTCTAACGACATCTATATAGTTTTAGTGGTAATACGATAGTATACATTAATTAACACGCCAGAAATTATGGCGGGAATAACTAGTAGCATTGTGCCCTCGGCATTGTAGTATGGGTCTCAGGACCATGCAGTTTCATTGTGCCTGCTATTCATACGTGTGAGCAATAAAATAGCTCCAGTACTATGCAGTATAGTAAATAATGCCGTACTTCTGGGACATTACAATACTGTTTTGGAATATTTCACATACTATTTTAGTATCTGTCTCGAGACCATAGCAGCATGGTGTTGAACGTCATGCATTTCTTACCGTGTACGTCAATCAACAAATAATTTTATAGTTCGTGATCCAAAGTAATCATTAATACACTTTACTATAAAATGATGAAGCTTTGTTAAATTTTTCAAATAAAGTATTTTGTTAATAAATTAAAAAAAAAATTGACCAGCAATCGTGTGGAAAATGACACGAGTAAATTAATTTCAAAATTATTGTCAATCAAAACTGAAAAATTTTTACTGTAATAATTTTTTTATGAATTTATATCTTATTAATTTTTATTATCACAAAGCGTTCATTTGACACTTTTACATTTTCTGAACTTTTTTAATTTTTTACTAAATAAATTCTCATTAAACTTTTTTTTTATATTATTTTAAAAAAAGTTAATCAAATTCTTTCATTAAAAAAAAAACAAAAAACTAAGTGAAGAAAATCAAATCAAGGTTTTTTATTTCTAATCACTTGTCGTATAAAGAAATTCGATAAGTGATTGGGTAATAATATTTTTTTTTTTTATTTATTCGGATAAACTCGTATAAGAAATGTTATAAGAAAACAAACCAATTTATTTGAAGGCTTGTCAATCTTCTCAAGTCGACGTGTAGACGTTTTATAGAACTCTAAGAAAACGTCACGTTCGTCGTGAAGATTCGCCTGAGGAATTACGGACAAGTTCGTTGACAGAAACCTGCCGTCGTCGACTATGTCGGATGTCGTCCTATACGGTTCGTGTTTCTACACAAGTTTTAGCCTAGAGGGAAAACGTAAAACACACACAGCCTCTAGCAACCCCCTTGTACACAGCCTCCACCGTGTGTACTGTATTCAGCCTCGACCCGCATTTGCTTTTGCAATAACGACACCAGCTGTGACTTTGAATTGACGTTGCAATTAAATTTAAACCCCCTACCATGTATAAATACTGTCTCTTGCTGTTTCCTTTTTTTCATTTTTTTATCTACTTCTTTACATTCTCTTTGCCTTTTCCTTTTTATTATAATTTTTTACATCGAATCAGAATTTTTACGCCCTTATATTTACATGAAAGAGTGACAATAAAATTAGCAAATAATAAAAATAAAAAATATATTAGTACATTGAAATAACGATACTCGATAATTTATTTCAGTTTCTTGCATTACAGAAATAAATTTTAAATAAAAAGAAAAATAAATAAATGAGACGGGAGGGCAATAGAGGCCACATGGGGCCAAATGATCCCTGAAAATTAGTTTTAAATCTGAAATCATACCCACAAATTTACTCGAATAATTTAATGGGAAGTCTAAGGTTTCCGTGGCGCCATCAAATCATCGCGAATTCTTGTAGAACTCGACGAAATTAGACTTTTTTTCAAACAGTTATAGCTTCTTCAAAAATGGGCTAATTCAGACATTTTTTTTTTCAAAATTTTCGTCTCCAAATGAACTTTCCGGAAAAAAATACGAAAAAAATTAAAGATACTAAAATCTATGAAATATTTCACTTTTTTGAAAAAATCGCTTTTTTCTCGGAATCCATTTTTCTCAAAAACTAAGCGAGATATCGAAAAATTTTATTCTTTAACAGGGTCTTATTTCATCGAGTTTTACAAGAAGTCACGGTCATTTAGCGGCGCCACGGAAACCGTAGAATCTCAAATTTAATTAAAATTTATACAATTTACGATTAAAAACAAATTCAATGATAAGATTTAGCCAAATAGTAGATCGGAGATCAATAAAATTTATTGTTTAAAATCACGTTTTTTAATAAAAATTTCGATGTCGTTTATTTTTATCATAAGAAAAAAAATTAAAAAGTTAGTTTTTTTTTAGGGAAACTCTTCACAGACCATTTTGCCCCACAATGTAAATTTAATTTCTGTAACTGCATCATTTTATCAAATACTTGCTTAGCCAATCAAAAAACTAAAATTTATTTTAAATATTTTTAGAGCAGCCCACTTTGCCCCGAACTTGGATTTTTTCGCCTGGCTCATATTTATACCAAAAACTTATTAGGATCCTAAAAAAAAGTTAACAGCAAAAAAATCGCTGACATTTTTTGTACTTGAGGGGCTCATTTTACCTCCTCCTTTTATATGAACATTTTTGTGTCCCAATAAATAATATAATTAGTTGTTTAATCCGGTAACTAGATTGTGGGGTTAAAAATATAAACGAATATATTGTAAGGAAGTGGTTATTAAAAATTTTTTGAAACCACGATGATTCTCATCTCGATTAACCAGCTTGTCTCGACACTAAATTAATGCTTCAATTAAGCCCCATGACCTAGAATGCAAGTATATATTCCCTTGATGTTACCGTGTATATGAACTACACACAACAAGTAGGAAATAAGCAATGCACGAATAGTGTACTAGAATTATTCCCCAAAGTTATACCTTGTATACCTCATTGTCTTCCTCTACTTCCTCTCTATCTAGAATAAATATCTTGGCGAAATTTACAAGCCAACAACCGCATTACAGTTGCCTTATTCATGCTATTAATTTCAAAGTTATTTATGCTTCGCCATTTAATTTAATACTGAGACATTTATTTTCATAATTATTCCACTTTCATATATATTATTATTATTTTTATTATTTTATTAATAATAATAATAATAATAAATTAAAAAATAATATCAATTAAATATTATTACCCTCCAATGTATGAAATTATTTTTATTCAAATTCCCCTGACTTTACGCCCCTATGCTTTTAATCTCTACTCGTAATTATTGATTCGCGTGTTGATTTTAGCAAAGCGTAAATATTTAATCAAATATATATTGCCTTCATTGGGATTAATTCTCAGAGTGTGTTGATTAAAAGATGAAAATATTTTAATTAATAATTCACTTGAAAAAAAATAATACGCAGTTAGAAATTTTGTGTTAAATTTAACACAAATTTGTGTGTTAATTCAAGATAACGCGTTTGGGTTGATGGTTAACACGCATTTTATGTTAAATATATGAACACAGAATCTGTTTTTTTTTTCTGAGTAAATTTAACAGTTTTATTGTGTTAAAATTAACTAATAGGGGAGAGGGGGCAGAGTGGGCCCCATAAGGAAAATAATTATAATATCATTCAATTTTTTTACGCGTTTACTTCTTTTTAGACCCTTGATACTTATTTTCACTTCATTATGCTGCGTCCATTAAAATTAAAAAATCGAAAATTAGGGGCAAAGTGAGCCCTCTAAAAAATTTCGGATTTGATATTTTTTATTCTTTACACGTGTGATATTTGCAAATAACTATAAAACAATTGTATCTTAATAATATACAAGTCATTTTAATAGTCTGCTGCGATATAAATTTAAAACGTAATTTTATTATCTTTAACATTCTTAATAAATTATATTCAATGAACAGTTATGGTGGTCTATTTTAGCCCTCATTATATAAGAAATTTCGATAAACTTATTATCCGTCCGAATTTATTAGCGTATAGAAAATTTTGAGGGGCCCACTTTGCCCCCATATTTTTTGAAGTTTTGCACATAACCTAACCAACCCAAGTATATTGATCTAACCTCAATAGAACTTATGTCAATTTAGCAACGAATTAGTTTGATTATCGGTGATTTAAAAAAAAAAAACAGAGCTATGAATTATTCTCACGTGAAATGAGAACCCGAGTCGAAAAATTTGATCTGATTGCAGTCTAAATAGATTGTATGTGGACTCTTTGGTCTGTCTTCAAATTTTTATAAAAATTTTGAGCTGTATTTGATCTAAAGATGATCAATAACAGACTAAAAAAAATAATAGGCAGTAAAAGTCAGATTTTAGTCTGGATAAAAACAAAAGAAGCCAATGTATGGTGAGAAAAAAGTCTGATTTTTATCTCGAGGCGACTAAAACCAGACTAAAAATGATGGGAAACCAGTCTGAAAATAGTCTAAATAAGTAATAGTACGAGAAAAATTCGATTATTCAATAGAAATAACTTGAAATTTTTATTTGATTTAAAACAGAACAAATTTTTCGACCCGGGAATTAAAAATTCATTGAACCTGGTTATAAAAATACTAAAGTAGTCTATGATTTTATGTAATTGTAAATCAATTATAATCCGAGTTTCCTTGCCGGAAATGACGTTACAATGCTTTGCTTGATTATAGTAATGAAGGAATGCGCGGAAATCATGGGAGTGTTTAACCAATCAACACAAATTTTGTGTTAATTTTCGAATAACACAATAATTATGTTAAATTTCAGAGTTTCTGATCATTTAACATTAAAAATCCGTTAAAGTAAAATAACGCGAAATGCCTGTGTTGAATTGACAGATTGCTGTATTGAAAATCAACACAAAAAATTTAACCAGATAATTTTTCAACACAAAAACAGAAAATTTCTGTCTGTGTTGATGATAATTTTTTTTTTTGTTCAGTTAAAGCTTGACTTTTTTTTGTTAAAAATCAATGGTGATAAATCGGTCAGATCGATTTGTAAAAGAGATAAACCTAAGCCATGTGGAATGAGAAAACGTTGAGTTTAGACTGTGTTTCCGCCTGGCTTAATTAACGTTAACGAACCACACCGTGGGATGAGGACGAGGACGAGGACGAGGGTAGGATGAAGGTGAGGGTGTGGGTAAGGATGAGGATGAGGGTGAGAGTGTAAGAGTGAGTGGTAGAGTAGGGTGAGTTGGTTGGTTGGTTGGTTGGTCGGTCGGTTGAGTTGAGTTGAGTTGGTGGATGCTGGTAACTGGTGAGAATGAAAAAGAGGAATAGAAAAGGTGAAATAGCGTCGAGGAGAAGAGAAGAGAGTTAGATCCAGCTCGTGGCTCCTGGTGGTGCTGGAAGCTTGCGTTCACAGACGCCGCAGAATTTCATTCTCATCCGACAAACGGTTGAAACCTAGCCCATTTTCCACTTCACCCCTCTTCTCCCCATTTCATCGTACTCCTTTTACTGCTCTTGTTTTCCACTGCGTACTATATCTACTGCTTTGGACTCCCTGTTGACCAGCTTACCTCCATATTTCACGCGCAAAATTCTCTGCCGACTCACGTCAACATTTAAGTAACTGCATAAATTACTTCAGTTACTACATTATTTATATTTTATTTATTGGTAATTTATTTATTACGCAATTGTCTAAAACTTTTTTATTTATTTATTTAATAAATAAATTATGGGAGACAGAGGCTCTATGAGATATCAAAAACTTACTTTTCCATGATTAATTTTTTATTAATTTAACATGTACTTCAAATTAGACGGTGTCCTTAAAAAATTTGGGACAAAAAAATAATTTTTTTTATTTTTGGAAATGGACCGTCGTGCCCTAGAGAGAAAAAACTTTTTTTTTATGTAAATTATTGAACAATTACCGGAAATTTATTCAAAATAAATGAAAATTAATTATATGCGGTAATTAAAATTTACAGTAATTAATTGTTAGCTTACACTTTCACCCCTCCCTCTCTCATTACAAAAAAAATATTTTTTAATTATCTTAAGTCAATCTAAAAATGAAATTATTTATTATTAAAAAAAAAAATAACAATAGGAATATTCATTGATAATTTTTGTTTTATTTAAAAAATAAATTACTGTAATTATGGAATAATTAAAATTTATATGAAAATATTAGTAGTCTTAAAAATCCATTAGTAAAGATTTATGAAAGATCATTTTTTTGCGAACGTAAAAAAAATAAAATTAATTACTTTATAAAGAGTTTGTTTAATTAAAGAAAAAAACAATGCATTTCTTTAAATCGACAAAATTAATCAACCTTCACGAAGCGCCACATTTTAAGATCGATTACCGCACTCCGCCCTGAGGTCCAGACCAAACAGCTTTAATTGCTTGACATTTTTCTCCGAGCTTTTTTCTCGTCTAGCTTGAAATGTATCTTTTGAGTTTAAAGAAAAAAAAATAATTCATTAACATGCTTAGGTATTTAAAATTAATCACTAACACCCATTTATTTTATAGATTTTTTAATTAAAATTTACTATTGTACAACAAATAAATATAAATATAAGTGAAGGGCGGGCAAGATGGGACCGGGTTGCAAAACAGATCACCCTAAAAATTTGTTTTAAATTTTTTTTTCCCAAAATTGTTTTTAATTATCATTTATGAGTCTTATCATCACACTTGTGAAATTTTGAGTCCCAGAATTTTTTTTTTAAATTCTTTTTTCAGAAATTTCTTAGTAGACAATGTATTGTTGGCCACAAAAAATACATACGATGTTTTCTTCGCTATATTTAAATTTTATAAAAGTTCTTTATCTTCAACAATTTTTTTGCGGCATTTTTATTTACTAACAGCATTGCAAATCTCTTTTTTCACTTAAATTCGATGGTAAAAGACCTAGTACCCGATCAGGGAACTAGTACATGAGCACTACATGTATTTGTATATCTATATTTAGTAAAATTTAGTAAATATAGATATGCAAATACATGAATGATTGGGTAATAGATCCCTGATCGGGTACTGGGGCTCTTACAAACAATTTTTTTTAAATATCCGGGTCAAAAATAAAACGATTTAGATTTGGTTTACCAAGTCGAAATTTGGAGCTGTTTTTTATAAGACAAACTCGACTTTTTTTACGGAGATATGAAATACATTGAGTTTTCGTCTTGGTTTAAACTTAACTGGCTTACTTAGTCACGATTTAAGACGAAAAAGTTAAAATCAAGTCGAAATTGACTTGGTTTAGACTTATTCGACTTAAATTATAAGGCAAAAAAGTCAAAACTACGGTGAAATAATTTTTATATATTAAGGCGAAAGTAAGGCGAATAAATAATTTTTTTTCGACTTGATTCAGCAAATCAAAAGTAAGGTGAATGACTATCGTGCTTAAAGTAAAGACGAATAAGTTGAAACTAAGATAAAAAAATACGAATAAGTTGAAAAAAGTTCAAAAAGTTGAAAAAAATTTAATTTGAGTCGAAAAAGTTGAGATCTTATCGAAAAATCGTCGGCAAATCGATAACTTCACAGGAAAATAAGGTGAAGCGAGCCTGAATCAAGTTTTTTTTTTTGACCCGGGTAAGAAAAATATTTTTTTACTTTTTTAGGGGTGGCCGTTTCGCCTCTCTGGGAAAAATTTTTGTCCTATAGTAACTCGAAATTAGGTTTAATTACTTCAAATGCCAGCCAAAAAAAAAGAATAGTCTTCCAATGCACAAAACTCCATTATTTCCTTAGCGGTCCCGTTTTGCCAGCCCTCCTATTATCTTATCAAAGACAAATATATAAAAAATTAATCTACTTAAATTATAAGAGCTCTTATATATTATTAAAACATTTGTGCTTATTAGATCTAAGTATATCTCGTTAAATTTAAATAGTCTAGCAGATTCGGTTTAATCTAAAGCATAAACGATCGAATGTTATGTCTAATTAAACTTTTATTAGATCTACTAAATTTTATTATAACTGCTATAATTTTTCTCACAATTCCACTCTCTTATTCTTTTTATTTCATATAAAATAAAATATTTAATAAAAATATTAAAAATAAATAACGAGAGGACTCGAATAAAATAAATACACAAAAAATCATTATATTAAATATAAAATAATAAGAATTATATTTATTACTTTTGAATAAGAAAAAGATTTTTACTCTCATAATACCGAATATAAAGATAGAGTGATACAAAAGAAAACGTTTATGAGATTTAAATCGTCTAAGCGGTCCATTTCTTTTCCAATGCATTATTCACCAGCTGGTTGAGCTCCTAAATGTTTTACGCATTCGATACTTCTCACTCTACTCTCTACACTCATCTCTTTTACTTACTTATATATTTATCTATCTCTCTCTCTCTCTCTATTTCTTCCCTTATTCTTTAATTTCCTCTCTCTCATCTCGCGATTTTTTACTGTACTTATTTCCCCAGATGCGAACTTACGAATGCTGATGGGAGTGTAGGGCATCCTCGAATAAAAGATGCGGTAAACATTTCGCGTACTTTTGTCACGTGTTTTCCCTTTTATTCACTCTACTTTCTCATACCATTTATACTCGACAGTATATATATTCTCATAAAAATAAAAATAAATAAATAAAAATGAATAAATAAAAATAAATGTGAAAGAAAAAAAGATTTTTTTCTTCCTTCAATCATTGGTCCTTTGGGATTTTCATGAATGTAAATTCCTAATAAAATTTACAACCCCCTTTAGAAGAAAGAAAAAAAAAATCTTGAATTTATTTATCTTTTTTCGTTAAAAAAATAAAATTACGGGGATTAAAAAATTTTTTCTCTTAAGTTGTTTGAAATAGTGATTGAGTTTGAAGGTCAACAAAGGGTCCAGTAAAATAATTTAGATAGAAAGATAAAGGTTTTGCGTTGAGAAACAAAGAGAAAGTAGTAAAGTGAGTGACTGCCGCCAGTTTGAAGATTTAGGAGGGTAACATCGTTCTCCGTTTAGGTTTTCAGAGCTGGGGTGGCTTAACGGCCTCGTAAATTACGTCTGTTTCGCGTTGCTCCTGTATTTTTTATTTTATTTTATTTTTTTTCATTTCTTCCCGCCTTTTATTTCTATCTTGTCGTAGGTATATCCCAGTTGTGGCCCTCGAGTCTCGTTTGCATTTATTATCGTCCAGCCGTAAAGAGACGACTAATTAATCGAGTGCACGTGTATACATTGACTGAAGGTTATGCTCAGACAGATGATATACTCTACTAAATTATAACTCATTTTTTATTCAAATTCACGTCGTACGAATTTTTTAAAAAATAAAACAACTTATAAAATACAAATAAATGAAAAAAAATTAGTAGGCGGATAATATTCTTAGAATATAGAGCAAGAACTCTTACATCAGTATAAATCCGCAATGAAACGTAAGAAGTTTGTCTCCGTTGGAATAAAAAACTACAGAAATATCTTGGGAATAAAATTCACTTTATGCTTTCTTTGTTATATATAAGAAGTAAAGTAAGATGCAAAAAAACTAAGAGTTTAGGCACTTGAAACTTCTTATGGATACGGATAAAAAAATGTATATAAGCTATACTTAAATAAATATAGTGAATTTTTTTCTAAATTAGTAAAAAAATACTAAAGAACGGATTACTTGATTTTTTTGTTATTTTAAGATTTTAAACGTTTTTGTAAAGTAATAAGTTTTGTTAAACATCAGCAAAGTAAAAAAAAACCGTTGCTTAAATTACTGAACCGACATTCGTTTCTAGTAAAGTTTTCGAATTATAATAATATTACAATTCATTTACTTGTGACATCTTACAGAATATTGCTAATTAACTTCAAAATTTGATATAATTCTTCACATTGAGTCGATCATTTTTGGAGCTAGAAGAAATTAGAGCCGAAAAATTTTAAACTGAGTCTATGCAGCAAACTGATTTCGCAGCAAAAATAATTTAATTTTAGAATTTTTTTGGTTTGAAGAACTTGAAAAAAATGACGTTAGAACCAACTACACAGTTATAAATTTTGTGCATTTGTGTTGAAAAATTATTTGGTTAAATTTTTTGTGTTGATTTTTTACACAGAAATCTTAATTATGTTATTATTCTTATTATGTCATTATTATTGTTAATTCAATACAAACCGTTTGTGTTATTTTACTTTAACAGATTTTTTATGTTAAATGATTAGAAAGTCTAGAATATAACAGATTTCTTGTGTTATTCGAAAATTAACACAAAATTTGTGTTGTTTGACTCAACGTTTCCGCGCAATTCTTCATTACTATAACCAAGCAAAGCATTGTAGCAGCATTGTCTGCAGGGAAATTTGGATTATAATTTATTTACAATTAAATATACACATTTTACAATTAAATTTAGATAACTTTCATACCTTTTTGACCTGGTTCAATTGTTCGCTAAATTGACATAAGTTCTACTAAGGGTAGATCAGTATACTTGAGTTGGTTAGGTTATGTGCTTATGTTTATTAGTTGACTTTAACACGAAAGATGTGTTAAATTTACACAAATGTTCTGTTAAATGTACACAAATTTTCTGTCAAAAGAACAGATTTTATGTGTTCAATTTTATTCAACGTAAAATTTGTGATAAAGATCAACACAAACGCAATGTGTTGAATTAACACAAAAATTTGTGTAGACTGTTTGCAACAGACGATTTGTGTTGAATTTAACACAAAATTTCTAACTGTGTATGAACAGTTTTTGACTTTTATCAGAACTGTTCAAGAACGAGGTCAGATGGTTGAAAATTTTCTGGCTTTTTTTTTAAATTTCCAAAATGATCGACTTCAAGTTGAAAATTGTCACAAATTTGGAGTCTACTATGATGAACCTTTTTGAAAAATTTTTGCAAATAATTTTGATTATACATTTTTTTGATAAACGTTACCTCTGATCTCACTATAATGACATCTAAAGTGACAGTTATCAAAAAATTAGCGGGTCAATTTAAAAATAATCAAATTTTCAAAATTTATTCATTATTACAACACAGCCACTATGTCCATATAAATTTACATTTTAATAATTATTTATTTTTTTGCTCTTGCATGAGCTATGGATGTGCGCACTTTTGAATTTTCCAACTTTTCCTACAATTATAAAGTTTTATTTTTAAAACAAATCAATTCAAAAGTCAAAACAGTTCATGTAAAAAAAATTCAATATACTACCAAATTACAATCGTTTACAATTAACGATTAATTTGAGCATGCGCGGAAACTGATACAGAATTTATGTCACTGTTATATTAATCTGGTACCAATTGCGTGTTACTATTTAACCAACAGTAACAATATTGATTCGGAATCATGATTTTTCTTGTTTTCATAGAGAAAATAAATAATAGACTATAAATAAATACATAAAAATATATTGAAGGTAAAGATCTAAATTGGCGAAGTAAACGGGTAAAAGTACAAAGTGAAAGAGACGTTTTTGTAGGAAATAACGTCAAATATCCTCATGTTTCTCCGGGTCCAAGTGACCCCAGCACGTCGATATTTCGTGTCCTGAACGATTAGCCACTTTGTCGTGCGAGATTTAATAATGTTTTGACCAAGTAAACCCACTACAGGGAGAGTTTGTTCACCACAGAGAATATATTACACACATAAACATACGGTCATGCACGCACGTATGCACGCACATACGTTTATATGTATAAAATATACAGCACAGTAAGCAAACGGGTAATGAAGTAAAGTGAACAGTATAATAAGTAAAATAAGAGAGCTAATGTTAAATGTAATGTAACGTAATGTAAGAGCCGAGGAATAGAAAGAGTTGACGCCACACCATGCACGCGGGGTCACGACTGTAAGCATTCACTCGCATTCCTTCTCACGTTCCTTTAAAGTCACTCGAGTATTTTATTCTCATAAAAATTCTTATAATGTTATTTTATTTAACAATTGAAAAACATTTTTTTTACTTGTAATTAAACTTAAAAATTTTTGAAAAGTTATTGCACAATATATAGATATAAGTATATAATTTATCTGCGTTTAAATATAAAGGCATTATAATTATTCTCATCCGTAATATCTTTTATTATTTTATTCCTTCAGTATATCACTTGCAATAATTAATTTTAGCGCTTCGTCTAATTGAAACATCGTACCATCGATAATTAACCCTCTTTTAATTCACAAGAGAACGTGACCTGCTTGACTTTTAATTTTCCTCACTTCCGCCACCCATCATATTTTATCCTTCTCAATTAATTATACAAATTAACAGAGACATTTAAGCTTTGGAAAATTAACAACACCACTTTGTTAATTAAATAAATAACACTTTTTTTTATTATTGTTATCATTTAAATGTCTGTATTCAGTTATTTAGTTTTTTAAACACGTACACAATAAATAATTTTGTTAATTAATGTTGAAGTTACAGTTACCAGGTTTTCATTTTATTTTATTTTAAAATAAAGACGGAAATCGAGAAAAAAATTTTGTGTTTTCTGGAAACACGAGGATTTTTTCTATTTTCGTGTTATTTAATTTGTGATTAATGAGAAGAAAAAGGGTTACAATTTTATGTTAATAATTTTTTGTATTTTTTTTATGTTCTAGGTAAGTGAAAACTTCTATTCAATTGAAAAATTTCATTCGATTCGTTGCAATGATCCGTAAGTTTGTAAATTTTTTTTATTTTTATGGTTAATTGAAAAATTAAAAATTTTATATTTTGGAGACAAAGATCTTGGCCGAAATATTGAGTACAGATCAGTTCTGATCTACCCGTGTAAAAAAAATTCATTCCAAAAAGATTTCAAAAAAGTTTCGCATGTGGAACTTCTAAACATGAGACAGATCAGAACGTTAAATGGAACTTTTTTGGAACGTTAATAATTTTGATGGTAAAAGGAAAGTTTTTATGAGCAAATTTAGAATCAAAAAAGGATGTTTTTGGAATTTTATATGGACATTCCAAAACATTCCAAAATGACTACTTTTGCATCTTTCGTAGACTAAAGACGTTTCAGAAACATACCAAAATAGTTCAAATATTACTACTTTTGAATTTTTTATAGAATCAAAAAAAAACGTCCATAAAAAATTCCAAAAAAGTTCCAAGAACGTCCTTTTTCGACCCTCAATTTGCTCATAAAAACTTTTTTTTTACCATCAAAATTACTAATGTTCCAAAAAAGTTCCATTCGAAGTTCTAATCTGTCTCATTTTAAAAGTTCCACATGCGGAACTTTTTTGGAATCTTTTTGGAACGGATTTTTAACTTCCCGCTAAGAAAATTGAAAATTTTCAAAAATTCGGGAAGTTATTGGTTTCGGTCTGATTTACGAAAATCGAATTTCCATCAGATGTCAACGTTTTGGGGTCCTAGGAAGCTATCTTGACTAATTTCACGATGATGTCCGAGTGTATGTATGTAAATATTCATAACTCTTGAACGGATGAACCGATTTTGATCTTTGAGGTGTCATTCGACGCGGCTTGTTAATATCTTGAAGCCGTAAAAATTTGAACTTAATCGGTAGGGTGCGTTCAGAGATATTTCAAAAATAAAATTTTTTCAAAAATGTTTTATTTGGATAACTTTTAATTTGCTCGATGGATTGATTCCAAAATCTAATCAGCTCTGAGACTTCATAAGCCGCGTCGAATGCCACCTCAACCATCAAAAACGGTTCATTCGTTCGAGAGAAACCGTTGACGAAAGAATTGAAAAAAAATTTTTTTTTTAGTTTTCTCGAAATTGCTCAAAAACGGCTGGATAAATCAATTTCAAAATCTAATCAGCCCTAGAACTTAATAAAACGCATCGATTGCCGCCTCAACCATCAAAATCAGTTGATTCGTTCTCGAGATATCGTGGGAGAAAGAAATGGTAAAAAATGTTTTTTTAGAAAACAATGGCATACCAAAGTATTTTCGAGCTCGAGGAGCTCGAAAATGTATTCACAATAATGTTTTCGAGCTCAACGAGCTCGAAAACAGCGGGAAGTTTTGGGGCTTGCCCGCAGGGTTAACCGATAGACCGATTTTTTTTACACGGGTATGTCTAGCTCTATTTATCTTTACTTGAAGTAAAATGCCTATAGAGCAGACAAAAATACTGTTAGAAAATAAATCAGCCTCTAATCAAACTAGTGAAAAGTCTAATGTTATGTCGGACTTTGAAAATATTAGAAATTTGAAAAATACTCTAGTAGATCTTTCTTCTCTCTAAATTTCTCAGTATAAAATCGCCCACATAACAATCGTTTGAGTCTAGGTCAGCGTCATCTAGATGCTAAACCAAAAGACAGCAATCTCTCGTTTCCTGAATTATTCAAAAAATTAATCTAACTTATTTAAGTTAATTGAATTATTTAAATAATTCAAGAGATCTAAGAGATGCTCACTTGGTTTAGCACCTAGATGACACTGCCCTGGACTTGAATACATGTCAATAATTATTTTTACACCCTAGTACTGTTTTAATTGAAAAAACAAATTAATCATTCCGAAAAATTTCGTAAAAAGAAAAATTCTTTTCATGGTTTTCATAAAATTTACATATAAAAAATATAAACAAATTTGGAATATGAGGAATACCCTCTGTATTTTTGAAACCATATAAAAAAAAAGTATCAAGAAATGCATACAATTTAAATATTTATTTATAAATATGAAGGGTAGAACTTTATCATCCTGCAATAGAAAACAAAGTTTTTGAAACCTCATTGTAATATTTTTTTTTCCATTGATTTATTTCTCGAAAAAATAAATCGAAAAATATCTAAATAATATGTATTTGAAAGACAGTGATTTGCAATACACTCACCGTTACTTTAAATCCATGAATACATATATACATACATATTATTTTTTTGCTTGAATGTACAAAGTTTCGCTCAACATATCCGTACGTTCCAATACAACTCGTCGAAGTAAACGTATCGTATATATATAGATATATAGTTAGCATTATACGTATATAGGAACTGCACTACCGGATGCTTTGATTTCCATCCAATTTCCATGAATTTCTCGTATCGCTGGACTCACTCTCGAGAGCTCGGACTCGATCTTCACGAAATTTTTCACCATACCTCTTTTGTATGTATATATATATAACTTGCTCACAAGCTTTTGTCGCTCATACAAAAAAGGTAAATTCTCAAACGAGAATTCAATTAAATTCAAAATAAAAAAAATACATTAAAGCTAACAAAAAAAAAAAAAAAAGTAAACAAAAAAAGAATTTTCTTCATGATATCACTCTCTCTCTACTGGCATCAAACTATTCAACAGACGAATTTTAATCTATTTTTTCTATTTTCCAATTAATTTTCAATGAACTCTATCTCCAACTTTATGTCATCCCGTCAAAAGGATCTTAAAACTCTCTACTCTCATCGGCATTAAACTGATTCGATTTAAATTTTCAAACGCTTCAATTTAACTGGCAATTTATTTTTTATATTTTTATTTATCCATTTCCTATTTGTCGACTCGTGTTAAACATCTTTTATTTTTATTTTGTCTATGTTCAAGTCTCTAACAGTCTTTATAGTAATGGAGAAGGGGTAAGACGATTCCCTATTCTATGATGACCCTTCTGTAAAAATCATAAAAAAAAACGAGGCTAATAATGTACCAGTGTTCATTCACTACTTGAAGGAAATCGGACCCGTAATAAAATTTCAAAAAATTTTTTTTAGATGGTCTGCGTATTTTATGTTTTTCAGAAGACTTATAAATAACCGGGACTATTTGAACAGTCAAAAATAAAGACTATAAAAATTTTTTCTTATTTTTATCTTCACCCGTAAAAAATGAGTCATATATGCCCAAAAATAGAGCGTCCGCACAAAGGAATATTCCAGCAAAAAAGTATATACGCGGCTTATATCTTTAGTATTTTCATATATATGCTATTTTGACGGCATATATTCCCGAATATGAAATTTTTCTATGGGCGATATGGAACGTATATGCAAATTGGTCATATATGCTCTATATGTTTCATAAATTAGTCATATATGAATCATACACTGAAAAAAGAAAAATGTGCTGCGAACTAGAGTCAGTTTTCTCATCAAAGTCGCCGTTGGCTAAACAAAACTAAATTTTGAGTGGGGTAGTTCGCAGCACACATTGTTTGCTTAGTATATACTCAATATATGAAGCATATGAAGATCATGTATGGCAAATTCTAATATATGATTCATTTTTCACGGATATTCAAAATCAAATTTATATTTACCGCCAAAATTCAAAAATCACGAAAAATTAATTTTTTGAGGTGACCATTAGCTCCCTTTTTATAACTTTCGACTCATTAAATCGATCGTGAAAGTTAATAAAATCCTTAAGGGAATTATCTTGTCCCTCTATCCCTTATATAAATATATATATAGTATTTATTGTATACAAAGACGCGTTTCTTGGCAATTCCTAAGTAAGTACTGCAGATTACAGTAGAACGCGCGACTTTTCCTCAGGCACGAATGCTTCCATTTATTTTTTTTTTTTTGTTTTTTTTTTTCCGTTATAGTTACTCTTGAGTTAACTCTCTGTACTGAGTAACTGTAAATAAAACGAGTGCAGAGAATAGGTTAAAATTTATTTCACAAAAAAACCAATAAATTTATTTAATTGAATTATAAATATTTATTGGTTTATAATCTATTTTCAAAAAATATGATAATAATAATTTCTGGGAATATTGAAGTTATCAAATTGACTTTACTCCAGTAACTCGTGGACATTCTGTGTAATAAAAATAAATGGAAATTCGTTCACATGACATTGCGGACTTGGCTTTAAATTTCCACTCAACTGGTCTGGAGAAGTCCGTCGACCTGCTCAACCAAAAGATGAGACAGAAAGAAATAAAATGGAAGGAGACTTTCGAACGTTTGAATGGTCGCGAGCGGTTGTGTGTTGGCGCGAAAGAACGAACGAGAGTTAAGGAAAAAATTTAAAAAAAAAAATAAAAAAGTAAACGAAGGAAGAAGTTGAGTCCAATAAGAAGAAGAATAAGAGGATCGAGACTGGACCAGAAGACCGAACTAAGCATTCAAGTGCCTTTACGATACGTAATTGCTTCAATTCAACTGATCGACGTCTTAATGTAGTTCATGAAAATATATCAAAAGGACTTTAATTCCGTAAATAAAAAAAATTAAATTAAGAGATTGTTAAATAAATTTTAAAAAATGATGAAAGAAAAATAGTGATGATGTTCACGCTCACTTTTTTATCTCGTTTAATTGCATTTGTACTTGAGATTTTATTCACTTCTACTTTAGCTTTTACATTTTTTTTATCTTTACATTGCTGCGATTATACTTAAGACGATTTCGATTATCGAACCAATTACAACTTCATTCTTTTTTTATTGGAAAAAGAAAATGAAAAAAAAAATCAGATTATTTTCATATTTAAAAATGAATTTTTTTTTAAATTAAAAGTTTAATACTTTGACGGATTTTCACTGCGAAAAATTGTTTATAAAACTTCTATTGAACTTTTCCGATAAGATAATATACTTTTTTTATAGAAAAAAAAAAAATAATAGCATTGGAAGTAAGTATTAACTAAATAATGATTTTCTTGGGTTTATTTTGTTTGTATATTTTTATTTTTACGAATCAAAGAACGTGGTTTTAAGAAAAGGTACGTTTTTCCTTTTCGTGTCAAATCCGGCTTTAGTTTTTCCTCTTTACGACATTGGATTTTCTGACTGCAGGCCAGCCCTCAAGTCTTTTTCTTTTATATCAACCCTTAGTCTGTCCTGCAGTGATCCAATTTTATTTCTATTACAAAATTGTATTCCCTCTTCGTTTTTTACTTAAATTTTTTTTTATTCAATTTTTTTTGCCTCATCAAAAGTTGAATTCGATTCGATAAATTCATATTCGTCTACCAGGTATTAATTTTCTTTTTAATTATTTTTTCATCACAAAGCAAAGAAAATATTTTATTTAGTTATGGAAAATTTTTCCAACACTCAAGGACACGGTAAAAATAATTTTACTGTATTACTTGAAAATTTTCAATCGATTTATTATTCATCACTTGAAAAAATCATATATCATTTTATATATTTATTAAGTTTAACTTTTAATTAACACAAAATTTATATGTATTGAAAATTTTATTGAGTCACGGAAAAGTTCTGGAAAAGTAAAAAATTTTTACTAAAATTGAAACCGATATGTTTTCAATGTCAATTTGATTGAAAAAATTTATTTGACTGTTTTAACACAGAGTATGTACTGTAAAAAATTTTGAGTCCGCGGTGTGATGTAAATGATTTGGTGTTAAAATTTTCAACACTGCCGGTGTAATAGTTACACAACGCACGGTGTTAAATTTGGTACCGTGTGAATTTTTAATTAGAAAATTCACACCACCAATGGTGTAAATGTATACGTTACTTATTTAAAACTCTCTAAACTTCGACACTCGGTATTTAATTTTAATTTAAAAATAATCGACACCAATAATAATAATGCTATACTAGTTCTGCAGCCTATATATTATTTGATACTTTTTAACGACAGAATTGAACGATATTTGTGGTGATAACACCGAATGGTGTAAAAGAACACATTCATACCGTGTTAAAAGTACACCGCTTGATATTTCACACCGTCAATTTACACAGAGCCGACCGTGTAAAGTCTTCGGGAACCGTTTCCACAAAAATTTTTTTACAGTGCGTTGATTTTAACGCATTTATTTTATTTTTATTGTGGTACAATGAAACACTTTTTATTTAAAAGAATTGAGAATGTGTCAGTATTATCTTCATTCTCTAACTGAAGCTTTTTCAAAAAGTGTGTAGATATATACCCGTTAGTAGAACTAGTAGCAATTCTCGTGGTGTACCGTAAAATTTAGTCACCACTGCAGAACCACACTAATACTACTACAGTAGACTATTACAACTACAACTACAAGCATTATTACTGTAGGCGTATTTTCTAGCCCTCGTCTTTATTCTAAAACTACTGAAATACCGACTACATACTACTCGTACCCTCGATAGTTTTTCATCCCTTTTTGTCTGTCGTTAAATCGAGTTAACCGATGCTCGACGCGCCAACGCGAAAACGTCGTTATCCATGTAGTTATATATATATGTCGGTTGTGCGTGTCGTGTTCGTTTTAAATCGAGTTTATACCTTTCGTACTACTCTACTTCTATAGTATATTGTAGCATTGTCAATGTGTTGTGGGGTTGTGCAATAAAGAGTACAGTGAGAGTATGAGGATTGTTACAGTACCGATTGTCAAGCTGGAGACACTGCCACGATTTTTCATTCTCTCTCTTTCTCTCTCTCGTTTTATTCTTCCATTAGTAATCAACTGCTTAATTGACGTTCAATTGTTAGTCGAATTGTTTTATCTTATTTAAATTTATTTACGATTTTTTACTTGCAATAAAATTATTGCTATGCTAATAGACTTAAAAATTAACTGGATCATTAAAACTACGCTGTGAAAATTGCGTTTACATTTTTGTACTAATTATTATATGACCAGCTTTGAAATTAATATAAATTATTTGACACTCGTAAAATTTTGTTAAATACAAAAATAATTCGAAAATTAACTTTGAGGTAGGAATTAACTATGAACGTCAAATTTCTCTAGTACTGACATCCGTTTAATCAATTAAATATCTCTTGAATTTTAATTTCATCTAATTAACTGATCACTCAATAATTTAGCTGTGTTTAATGAATCGAATGATTTTATTAACTCAATTATTTATAATTAATCACTCAGCTTTCATCAATATTAAATTTCTCTACTAATAAATGAAACGCGCGTTTTGAATTTTTTTTAAATTTATAAACTAAATGACGATTCCATTTTAGTTTTGCCTCAAATTATATTATGTAGTAAATTTATTAATTTACATTACACTGTAATAGATAGTACGTAATGTACCATTTTTTGTGATTAGAAAAATTTTAATTCTTCATTGGCATTAACGCGATAGCGCGTCAATATTTGCAATTTGAAATGACAATATAATCAAGACCAAGACTGAAACTGAGTCGTACAACATCAAGAGAATACTGAAAATGAATGACGTATATCAATACAACAGCGCGGCTGTCAATTAACGAATGAAACCAAAAATAGCTACAAAATAATTGAATAAAACCAAAAGCAATACCAGAACGACTCGACTCTTGGTTTTGATCTCGTTAGAGCATTACTAAATATTTCAGATTTAGTGAAATGACAGTTGTCAAAAATCGTTGTTTCATACCTTGTCACACAATGTACTATTACATCGATTTTATAAATAGAGGACCAGTTTTTTACAATTGGGTTCCAGACTATTCTCGTGTAAAAAAAATAATTGAAAAGAGTTTTACAAAGCGGTGACTATTCTAAACTTGGAAACGTGATACAACAACGAACTTTTTTTTTAAAATGTTGAAAATTCACGGGAAAAATCAATGGTTGACATGTTACTATTAAAACATGCTCAGAAAAAACGTTCGAAATTAACTTTCTGAATATATTTTGTCTGGAAAAAAATTTAGCACTTTAAATAGAGTCAAGAAATGGTTACCAAAGTATAAAAATATGTTCATTTATACTCGGAGAAAAATAAACTTTAAAAATTAGTGTTTGAAATAATAACCCGGAAACCGGGTGACAATATGGGGAAATTTAATGTTCCAAATAATAAATTTATTCATACATGTCGTCGATTTTCTAAGTATCAGTTACGATTTTTAAAGTTCAAATAGTAATTTTTCTTACGTAGACAAATAAATTTTCATATACTTATTCTGTAATTATTCAGGTTTTAATCATAAATGAAAAAATAACTATTTAGAATGATAGCATTTACTGATCACTTTATCAACATATTGCTTGTCGTTCTCAATTTATATGGTTCATTTTTTCCGTTTAGTATTAAGTTAGTTCTTAGTACTTCAGAAATTTTAAAATCGTTTAAAAAAAGTTCGTCATTATGTCACATTTTGAAGCTAAAAATATTCAACGCTTTTCTAACATTTCTTCGACAGTTTTTTTTACACAAAAATTAACCAATTTTCAAATCTATATTAACCATCCTAAAATATCCTCTAAATGGCTTATCATCGTCAGTCAGCCGTTACGAATTTCCTAATTTTGATGTCAATCTCATATTCAGTGACCCAAAAATTATCGGCTCAAATTTAAAAATTCGTTTATCCTTAAGATTTGCACACTTTCGTTAGATTTTCAGCACCAATGGTTAATTTATACAATAATAAAATACCGCCAGTATTCGAACTAAAATTTATAATGTCACCTTGGAAAGTAAACGCCTATAGTTCACATCTTACGCGCTGTTTTCTGTCTAGAAATTCAAATTCTTAAACTATATATGGAAAAGTAATTACTGTCTTTTCTTGATTATTTAGCAATCGAAAAATTTCTATTGAAGACAAGTAAAGCGACCAAGGGTAGGGATAGTTAACTCGAGTTGTTTCCTCGCATAAAAATCCAAAGTTTTTAGAATAATAATAAAAAATATATTTCATAGTGTTTGGTATAGTAACAACAGTAAACCATAGTCGATATTGCGCACTAGTTTACACGGGTCGGTATGCATTTTATGAAGGATAGGTAGTAGTAACTCTCCAGTGAAGCTGGAAGTTGAATTTAAGCGTGAATATATACCAGAGGGATGAGAAGGGCCTTATTGAAACTTTAAAAGTGGCAATAAAGCACGTTTACGATAAAGGTATACTAAATACTTTTAAATATTTTTTACTAACATAACCCAGAAAAGATGATCAATCAGGAATAAAAATATGAACCAACCGCAAATTAAAAACTTTATAAAAAAGTGAATTTTTTTTCTACACTCATTTTAGCTTTGTACAAAAAGTATATATTTCAAAGTTATATAAACTGAAGTCTCTTACTGATGTCTCATGAGAACATGTTATATATCCTGAGTCTATTCTTGTAGATACAAGCCATCGATCTCTTGAGAATTCACAAGTTATACTTTTCTATACTATACTTTTACTCTTCATCTTAAATTTTTTTCCCTGTCCATACTATTCTGTTATGTGTGTACATTTATATAGAAAAGAAGTTCAGTATCTCAAGTCTCTTGAGTAACCATGTGAGCCCAAAAATCCCATGTGAGGTCGCACATCTGAAGACAAGTGTAAAGGAGGGTAAATAAAATACAGTATCTATATATACATATATGTGTATAGTATATATTTTTATGTATATACAAGTTGAGAGTAAGATTACAAAGAGCTTTTCGATTGGATATTGTAGTTAAGTTTTCGAGATTGTGTGTCAGATGCTTTATCAATGTTATAACGACCTGTCGCCTTTATTGCCAACCGTATCACTGCATACTACCCCTCAAACTGCTGAGTTCGCGTCTCTCGTAATAATAAAACGATCTACATTCTGCTATGCTAGTAACGCTACGTTCTTGAAAACCACTAACCTCAACATTGCGTTTATAACTTCTGCAGTAATATACGCTGGTGGTAAAATAAATTTATTTTCATTTCATAGCTTTTATTATTATTATTTTTTACGCGGTCATACACCATTTTCAAAATTATTACTACTTACATGTCTTAATTTGTGTTACTGAAGCTTTAAAAAAAATTTTAGTATCCATTTTAGGGCTTGAGAGTCTCTTCTGAAGAGAACATTTTCTTTTTCTCAATCGAGATCTTTTTTATTTAATTTCCTTTTTTTTAAAAATTTTTTACTTACTATCGGCAAAAGTATTTTCCGACGCACTAAAAATGTTTACTCATCGACCCCGTGCGACTATACACCTATTTTTATAGGTTATAAAATTGTATGCATAGATGATTCAACCATCGCGGGAATAGTAACATTGGCGATAGTTATCGCGGACGCCACAATGTCAGTATGGCCGTCAGGCCCATACTGCATTGCCGTATCCACATTGCTTCTGGCCGATAAACCTAGTCTAACGACATCTATATAGTTTTGGTGGTAATACGATAGTATACATTGATTAACACGCCAGAAATTATGGCGGGAAAAACTAGTAGCATTGTGCCCTCAGCATTGTAGTATGGGTCTCAGGACCATGCTGTTTCGCCGTGCCTGCTATGCATACGTGTGAGCAATACAATAGCTCCAGTACTATACAGTATAGTAAATAATGCCATACTTCTGGGACTCGTTACAATACTGAAACCATACCAGTATGGTGTTAAACGCCATGCATTTCTTACCGTGTAGGTACGCATTGTAAAAAATTGGGAGTGAATTCGGAGAGACATAACATTCAAAAAACGTGTAAGTCTTAGCACACTAGAAAAAAAACTCGGTCGCGATTCTCCCGATTAAGCTTGAGTGCGTTGATAAGGAGTCAGATATAATCATATTTATTTATTAACGTACATGACATATCTCAGACTTACTATAAGTGTCTAAGTACTCATAAGTAATCTAACTCGATACTTGTGTAAGCAAAAATGTTTTTTGTTCAAAGTTTAATGAACTTGTAGAAAACATCGCTAATTATACAAGTAGGGGAAAATATCGTGATATAAATATAAGATGGTCATTTTTTGATTACAGTCAATTAAAATACACTGGACTAGATATGAATAAGAATGAAATTTATATGATTTAGTCTCAAGGTATATTACTATACCATTAATTTAAAAGTATAATAACTTGATAATTATTGTAACATTCTAATTAGTCAACGAAAATTAAATGCTTGAAACTAATATGTTATGTCTGTAAATTAATTATCAATTCTATCAGTGAGTAAAATCAATTAATTTAACACATCTTAGTTTCCTACATCTCCGTCGTTTATTTCACCGCAGCCTCAGTTGCCAAAGTGAATTTAAGTGTCTTATGTGGTATTGAGATGCCGATATGTGTTGTCTCTTGCATGCTATTGAACGTAACGTAATTTAAATTTAGAAGACTTTTTTATTGTTTGTTCATTTGATCATTCAATTTTTAATACCAAAGCAAGTAAACTTAATGTTTACAAGTCACGTTTTTAGTAAATAAAAAAAATTTTGAGACAAATGGAAAACAGAAAAAAATAATAATAATCAGTGTACATGTGTCACATGCGAATATGTGAAATCGCGGAATCAATGCGCCAGTAATATGATTATATAATGTTTAAAAAACTAGAAAATAAGAGTCGAAGAAGAGCAGGAGAGATAGATACATCTCAACCAGGACCAACCTTTCACTTTCTAAATTTTATTACCCATAAATTAATTAATTATTCCCAAAATTTTATAGCTTTTTTATTGCTTTAGCCTTGGTACATCTCTAAGATAAAAAGCTTAGGTTCGCATGCCGCCTAGGAAAGTGAAGAGCCTTCCATTAGACAAGTAGCCTTAGCTGATGAAATCCACCTTTCACCTTCAATCCAATTTTCCCGAAACTCGAACTTGTAAACAAACCTTGAAAGAGACATTTATTGCCAACAGATTAACTCCCTCTCATTGGGCTAATTCCCCTCACTATTTGTTTAAACAAAAGCCTACTTAGACCGAATTTGGGGAAACCTTGAATTATAACCAATAAGGTTTGGTCTAGTCCCACTATTTTTAATTATTTTGTTTAAACAATACCCCCTCTGGCCCAAATTTAGAATATATATACCCTCTGGTTCAGATCATCTTCAGTCTAGTTCGAAGTCTAAGCTCTCGTGCTCACTCCAGCTCAAGCCGTAAAACAGAACCTCGAATCTCTACAAACAAAAGATAGGAGCTCGTATCTGCTTGGCGACTCTATTAGCTTTGTTTTTAGAAATCGGGGCCCAAATAAAATTCGCAATACCTCAAACAAGGAAAATAAATAATATATATTATTTACTATACTGATATAAATAATCTAATTTTTTAATTAAGTGATATCATCTTGAAAGCAATGACCTGTAAGATATTTTATTTTATCAATCGGATTTTTAACGGAAACGGGTTCAATGGGCGACCGGGAAAATTTTGAAAAAGAAATCTTTTTTTTTTATCTCTGTGATAGTATAAAATTTATGAAAACTCAAAATCTTAGAAGAATGCGAAGTACCCGGGGAATTGGGAAGAAAAATAGTTTTCTGAAAAATATTTTTATTTATTTTATAGTTATTATAAATTTTAAAGTGACAAGATATACTAAGAAAGCAGGACATTTGAAAACCTTTATGTGGACTAATTTTGAGTCAAAAACCATATTTCTGAACGTAGATATATACAAAATTTTTACTTTTGAAAATAGAGATTTCGAATTAGTGATGTTTGAGCTTTTTTGGAACGAGTGAAAAGTATAGTAAAAATACATTTTGTGAATTATGTTTCAAAACTATTCTCATCTGGCTTAAAATTCGTCCACGTAAAGTTCTAAATTCACCATATTTTTTACTATTAAAATTCTAAAAGTTTGAAATAAGTTCAACTTGAAATTCTCAGCTGTCTCAAATTTAGGTCTACATCTTGAAATTTTGTGGAGTCTCGAAACGAATTTTTTTTTACATGCGTACCCAAAGTTATGAATTAATATCACAGAGTAATGATATTCAGCTATTTTTTTAAATAATCACTTAAAGTAATTGGGAATTTACTGAAAACTATTTTTCATTGAATGCATAACAAAACTAATGATTGATTGAAATTCCACTTGATATTAATTTTAAACATTCTGTTTTCCCGCGCAATTAAAAAATTCCACAATTAAATCATTATGGATTTTTAATGAACAACCATATATTTTTATTTATATTCACACAATGATATTCTGTTTCACAAATCTCATTAAAGACTCGTGCGCAAATGTTTTTGCATAGTATATAAATAATTAAAAGTCAATACCATTTTCAGAAATATTTATTGATTAAATACCTTGCGATACTATTTCGACGCCATTAGTAATTCAAACATACATTATGTGGCTCAAAGAATGCCGTGTTCTACATTTCATGTTAATTTTATTATCAAGTTTTATGGATTCGAGTGAATATTATGTTAATGGATCGAATAAATTTCCAAATGATTTTATATTTGGCGTAGCAACGTCGGCTTACCAAACCGAAGGTGCTTGGAATGTGTCAAGTATGTTAAGTTTCTCTGTGTTTTAAATAATTTATTTTATGAATTTATCATAAATAATCCAATTGTTAAGATAAAGGTGAATCTACATGGGATAAAATGGTTCATGAGAACCCATATACAATTGATGACCAAAGTAATGCTGATATTGCAACCAATTCTTATTATATGTATAAAACGGATATAGATCTTGCTAAACAAGTTGGAGTAAGTTATTCATTTACAATTAACTACATTCTTATCATCATGGTATTCATTTTCTGTTACAGTATATTACATGTTTATCATGAACTTACTAGACTTACCCAGAAAAAAGGGATTTCTTGACGCGAAAAAGTTTTACTGTCCCCAAGAAATTATTTTCATTGGAAATTGGAAACAGAAATTTTCTTGAGGTGATAAAAAAATTTTTCTAGTTCTACGAAAATTTCTGTTTTCATTTTATAATGCAAAATATTTCTTACGTCAAGAAAAATTTTTTTTTTCTGTGTACTTATCATTGTTTTTTAGATATTGTAACTTGATACTACGCTGAAAAAAAAGTTTTTTTCCTCCCGGTAAATGTTTTATTCTGGTAGCAATACTGGTATTCTTGTGGTAAGAATACCAAAGTTTATTTTACAGAGCAATACGTATACTGACTGTAGCAAAACTCGGTATTGCTGTAGGCACAATATCGCAATTAAAATAAAAAGAACTTAACCTTACTTTATTGACATACATGGATGTATGTAAATAGGAGGGTGTTTTATTATAATCGACGTATTGTCAACAATTGAGACGACAAACGAATAAATACTAATCGATAATTCAATAATTATAAAAAAGAATATTGCACGCATTATTTTAATATTTGTTGTCACTTGCACTTTTATTTCTATCTCATGATAATATGAGGTAAAAATGCGGGAAACAAAAATTGCTATAGGATAAGTATGTAAGCGCTGGAGACACCACTGAATTTGCTATAGTAAAATAGTGTAAAGTTTTAGTCCCACAAGGAAACTCGGTATTGCTGTGGGAATAAGACCAGGTTTCTTACAGTAAGAATACGTTTACTTTCTATAGGAAAACTGGATCTTTAATACTTTGGACTCCGAGAGGAAAAATAATTTTTTTTCGGTGTATGCTTTAGGAAATTTTACTTATTGTAAATATATAAAAACATTAATAAGTCCACTGTAGCCGTGTGGGTTAAAGCATTGAAAGACTTTAGCTGTAAGAGAAAGGTCTAGGGTTCAAGTCCGGGACTTGGCGCTAGACTAAAATGGCTATTAGCAAGTAGGAAATATATGATCAGGTAAAAAGCTAATAAAGCTGTACCTATAAGAAATAATAGATTACTAATAACATTAAAAAAATTGCGATATGTAAATTTATCGTAGGGAAGAACGGGAAAAAATGAAGACCTACTTAAAAAAAAAAAAATTTATAATAATCTTGAACTAGCCATTTTATCCCGCGTAACCAAATTGCCCATATTTCTCAATATTATTGTATAAGTAAATATTTTTAGACAAAACCGGTTCCCTCTACAATTTATCAAAGTCCGCTATGTTATTTTTGTCAGCTAAAATAATCGATAAAAAGTTAAAAAAAGATACTAATTACAAATTTATCATTCAGTAATTTCATTTATCATTCCGCGTATTTTTAGTATCCAACCAAAAGCGATTCGATTTATCATAATTAAATGAATAATCGTTCAATTTATCATATTAATACTTAGTTATAAGTATATCTATTCAGAATTAATGCCACGACAGTTAATTTTTCTCAGTACTTATAAATTAAAATAAATGACTTGATCTGTACTGAATATCTTTAGTTCTTTTTTTTTCTCTAATTAGTTTATGCGATCTTAATATTTAATATTTTTTTAAAAGTAGTACTCTACATTTTTATAAAAGTTTTATAAAATGCACACCTAACAGTTGCAAAGTATCATAATTTAAAAATAAAAATGTTATTTTTTGTAACAGTGATTAATAAAGATATCGCGTTACAGGCGACAGTGACCGACTTAAAAAACTTTGAAAAATTGTACTTGGAAATAGTTACGTCTTTATGACACCCGGGAAATGCAAGGGTATATACTATTTTTTTTTTTACCTATCGATATTTTTTTGGTCTAGAATAATAAAAAGTTGAAAGAAAAATTTTCCAGAACAAAAATATATAAATAACCTGATATCCTGGGTATGAAATTCCTTTTGACTCCCCCTAACCCTACTTTACTATACTTGTTTTCCAGCCCTTAATTCCTTTGTATCTATTCATGCAGCTGAGGTTAGCTCACTGATCTGTACTGTTTTTGCCTACGATGGTGCGACTGCTGTATGAACAGAAAAACCTTAGGCATTTCCGCCGCCAGTGGGGTTTGAATATTAAACGCCCAAGTAAGGTCACGAACCCAAGCCTACCAAATGACAAATTTGCACCCTGATAACTTCGCTATTGAAGTCGGTTTCTAGACTAAATCACGCACTATATTTGTCATATTATCTGCATTGATACTGGGAGTTTTAATGCACAGATTCAGTCAAAACAGGCTAATTTCTTACACTGAAAAAAAGATTTATTTGAGCCAAAGATATCATATATTTGGATATGGCCAAATAAATATTTAATTGTGAGAAAGATATAATATATTTGAGTAGTTTAATTGCGTAAAACAAGTGATTTATTTGTGGTAAAGAAATGATTCAATTGCTACAAATAAATAAGGGCTTCAAATATATGTCTAGTATCGCAAAATTTTAGGGTATTTGTCACAAATTTAATATCTTTACCACAAACATATCAATTATTAACCACAAATAAATCATATATTTCCGTCAAATTATAAAATTATTTGTATCAACTGTCATATTTTGTCGTATAAAATATATTTTTTTGTCTTTAAGAAATATTAAAAAAAAAAACCACAAATAAATTGATTTATTTGGGACAAAAATTTCTTTTTTTCAGTGTACTGATGAATGAATTTAAATTTCATAAAATTTTCATAAGACAAAAATAAAAAAAAAATGACAACAGCACATGGTGTTCCCAAGCAGTCACCCATCCAAGTACTAACCATGCTCAATGCTGCTTAACTTCAGTGATCGGACGAGAACTGGTGTTTTATCAGCGTGATATGGCCGTTGACAGTTTTAGTGTTATTCAATGACGCATTTAAATAACTGGCTCCCTAAATTTGAATAAAGTTTTAATTTCGGATCATCAAAATATTATCAAACTCATTTTTAAAAAAATTTTTTTCACTCCAGTTAATTAGTAAGCTAACAAAAAATGAACGCTTTAAGTGAATCAAAACTATGAATTAGCGTCTATCTAATCAGATTTAGAAATTACCCTTGGATACGCCCTTACGGTATCTGTAGCGCGATGTTATCTAGACAAATTAATCAATGAACTAAAAGAGAGTCACTTTAAAATTTATAGGCAACTGCATACAGAATTTCTATATCTTGGCCAAGAATTTTACCTGATGGGTTTAGTAACTACATTAATAAAGATGGAATTGATTATTATAACAATGTGATCAATGAAATGTTGAGACAAAATATCACACCTTATATCACATTATTTCATTGGGATTTACCTCAAAAAATACAAGAATTGGGTGGATGGACGAATCCTTTGATTGTTGACTGGTTTGTAGATTTTGCTAGGGTAGCTTTCGAAGCTTTTGGTGATCGCGTAAGAGAAAATTTATTTTTCAATAAACACACACATTAAATCACTACAAAAATATCAATTAAAATTTTTTATCAATTACTGATGCAATTTATTCAGGTTAAAAATTGGTTTACTTTCAACGAACCAAATTTCTACTGCATGTTCGGTTATGATGGATTATTTCCACCGAGAGTTAACCAATCTGGAATTGCCAGTTACATTTGTGGTCACAATGCATTAATAGCTCACGCAAAAACATATAGAATGTATAATGAACAATTTCAGAATAAACAACGAGGTTTGAAAGGATATTAATCTATCCGTTATTGAATTTTTTTTTTTTTTTTCAATATTTTATAACTTTTTTACAAAATTACCTTTAATTGATACTAGGTACGGTCTCATTAGTGGTAGCACTCATGTGGTTTCATCCAGAAAATGTAAATGATCCCGATGAATTTACAGCAGCAATGCAAACAACTGATTTTTGGAATAGTTGGTTTTTGAATCCAATATTTTCAAGTAAAGGCGACTATTCAGATTTGATGAAAAAAAAAATTTCAATGCACAGTTCAATACAAGGATTTCGTAAATCAAGACTCCCTAATTTTACGAATGAACAAATTGATATGATCAGAAATTCATCAGATTATTTGGCAATAAATTATTACCGTAGTCTGAAATTTGTCAAGTGGCCGGAATCTGACATTGAATCAACGATATCATTTTTTGCGGACATAGGTGCCCAAGTTAATTTTGATACTGAAGATGATTTACTAAGACGTGATTCCTCACTATGTTCTACGAGAGTGAGTAAATAATTTATTTAGAAATCTTAATAGTGGCAATAATATTAATTATTTTTATTAGTGCACACCATGGGCTCTTACTGCACTTATTGCTGATTTGAGCAAAAAATATAACAACCCAAAGATGCTAGTCACTGAAAACGGTTTTAGAGACGATGGCCACTTGGATGACAAAAAACGCGCGGAATATTATCGGCTTCACTTTATAGAAATTTTGAAATTAATAAACCGAGGATATGAAATAAAAGGATACTTCGCTTGGTCACTTATTGATGTTTTCGAATGGACTGCTGGTTACACACAAAAATATGGACTTTTTTCAGTTAATTTCACTGACCCACAACGTCCTAGGACACCTAAATTATGGTCCACTGACTTTATAACTCAATTTTATAAAACTGGAATCATACCAGCGCCAACTTGGCTCGATGCGCCATTGCCTTTCAAAAAAATAAATAATTTATTTATGTAATCAAAACCACAGTAAAAAATTTTTTTTTGTAATTGAATAAGAAAAAAGTGGGTGTCTAAATTTTTTGTAGCCATAAGATTACTTGCGGTAACAAATTTCTGCCTTAATGTACGGAAACAAAACATTTGCTGTGCTTACAAAGTTTTTATGACGACAGCAAATCGTTTTTTACACCAAATAAAGGTTTGTAATTCTAACAATATTTGTTTTGTTAGAACAAAAAAATTGATTTGTCGGAGTAACAAAATTTATTCGTTGCGAAAAAAAAATTTCCCAACTATAAGAGAGGTCGGGTCAGTGTTGGCATTTCTGGCGAAGAGCATTGTCGGTTCAAGGCCGTAAAATTATCGTTTTTGTTAAAAAATTATCGTACTCTGAAATAATTTTTCTTTAGCATTTAAAGTTATGTTAATTTAATACAATCAATAGAACAGAATATTTATCTATTTCTGTTATTGATAATGAAAAAAAAAATCGGTTATTTATGCATAATTTTTTTCTAGTAAAAATTGAAATATCGATATCTTTCGAGAAATATCAACGATATAATTTAGATGACTCGCTAGTACTTTTTTAAGCGCTAAAATATGAATGCAAATGATTGACATTTTAATTAAACTCACCTATCATTGTAAAAAATGATTAACTACAGTTATATAAAACGTAACTTGTTACAACTTTAGAAGCTCATAAAAAACAATCGTAAGCAAGAGTATTTTGGAGCTCGACGAGCTCCAAAATGTAATTAAACTGATTTTTTCGAGCTTCTTGAGCTCGAAAACAGCGGGAAGTTTTAGGGGTGGTCCACAGGGCCAACCGATGCCCAGATTTTTAAATTTATATCTTTATAACTTTTTTATGTAGGTACAATTTTGATAGGTCAGAAGAGGGCAGTATAGTAAAAATTATCGTACAATTCTGTCACATAAGGACATCTTTGTTCGATCGTACAAGGCACTGAATGATGTGATGTGTACGATAATCATGTGACGAATGCTAACACTGGGTCGGGTCTTTTTTCTCTATCACTCTCAAGTGGAATGAAAATTTTTTCTCTATCACTCTAAAAAAAAAATGAAAATTTTTGAAAAATGAGATCGTAGACTGCTAGATTATAGTGATGCGATACATCGCTCCTCGTTCGTAATTTTGCTTTTGAGAGAAAAACTGGACAAAAATAATTACTGACCTTTCATGAGATAAAATTTCTCACCATAGAAAATTTTTCGTTTTCTAAGTAGATTTTTTAGAGTAACAGAATTAATTAATTGTAAAATGATAGCAAATAGACTTCCATTACGATCTAATTGCTAACGTTAATTTAACAAGCATTATTTGTTATGAGAACAAACCACTATTTGTTTTGATGGCATAATATCATTTGTTGTTACAACAAAAATTATTTGCTAATACGACAAATCCTATTTGTAACAGCAAGTCATCCCTCCTTGTTATTCTAACAAACCGATTTGTTGCCATAAGCAATTCGATTTTGTTGCAATATCATAAAATTTCATTATCCCGTATTGCAGTTTGATGAAAAAACTCTTTTTCAGTGAAGCTTAGACTTTTAACAAGCGTTATTAATAAATATACTTCTTATTAAAAACATTGTATATAAAAATGATGAATTTAATATTTGTCAAGTATTTTCGAACAGCAATTTATAAGAAAATATTTATAGTGTACTATGAAAATATTTTCCATGTATATCAATATACAAATATAATGTCACTCAACAATATTGGTTCGGCTTTGACTATACCCCGAATGTTATGTATCAACGTCGAGAATTCACGTCCTCGTTAGCATACATATTTGCGTACACATCTCTCTACCCGCTCTTGTGATTCCCTTCCTACAGCATATCGGTTAGGTTAGTTGGGTGTACCTTGATCCCAAACCGGGTCTCATTGGGTTTTCGCACCCTCTTGAATATATACATATATGTCTATCCGATGTCACACATCTAGGCTGCCAAAACAAGCCAACGACAAGAACCAAGTCCTCCTAGTCGAGAACATTAGCATCGTTTTAGGATCACACGTACGTCATGTACGCGTATGTGTGTATGTGACATTGTCAGTGTTTACTGCTATCCTATCCCTTTATAACCAAAATTTACCACGCCTTTGTGTCCGACCCAACTTGACTTGTTCTACTGTCTCACCGCTGTTTGTCAATATTTTTTTTTTCTGCCTGTACTTGTGAAATAATATTCACCTCTATTCTATTTTAATCTTCTATAATATGCCATATTATAAATAAAATTATAAATAACGATTTATATATATATATATAATTTTTTTCGCCTCAAAAGATGTTATCGCTGAGCGATTTTCCACCTGGTTATCTCCTCGAACTCGACAGGTAATCCTTCTGTCGTCCAACCGTTGGATCGATCTACCTCACTTACCGCAACCGCAACAAAAAAAAATGTTGTGATGTAAAAAAATGTGTAGTGTATAAGAAGAATACAACCAGACTGACGGGGGTGTAGACGAGCGAAACGTGGTGAAAATAAAAGCGGAAGGTTATTTCTTTCCCGCTTTTTTTTTTTTTTTATATATTTTTATTTTGCTCTATCGTTTACTTTAATAGAAGAAAAAATATTTAAAAAATGTATTATCAAATGATAAATTGCCATCTCTTCGGTCTTGTCAAGTCCGTTTTGTCACATATGTACTTATAAATAATAAATTTATATATGGAACTAATAATACTATCATTTTTCATTTTATATAAAATATATAGAAGAGGATCAAGCGAAATAGAGACGATAAAAAAATGCACTTTTTTTAACCACTATACGGTAAATTTTTTATTTTTAATTTATATTTAGGGAGGATAAAATAACTTTCAAATTTTTATTAACAATTTTTTTTTTTTCATTTTCGGGAAAAATGGGATAGGTAGAAAAATGGAAAGATATATTTTTGTTCCATAGTTTTTATGAAATTTGAAGCCTAGTGATTCATATGTAAATTTAGATAACAAATTCAATTTACGATATAATTTAGAAGTAAAAGCATTGAAAAATTTGTTTTTTGAAAAAAATTCAGCACAAATAAGTCCTTGGTATTAAATTTTTGAAAATAATGGGGTGCGTTAATAATTTGGACCGAAAAATAATTCGTATCAAATTAAGATTTAACATTCGAAATCGAACTGAATTTTTGAATTCGAAAACTTACGAACAATTTAAATTATTCGAAAATGTGATCTATTCGATTTTCTTCGATTCGACTACTATTCGCCCACCCCCAGAAAATAATTGTAAAAGTAATAAACTTCGATTTCAAATCATTTTGATACAAAAAAAAATTTCCACAAAAATTTTCAGCTTTGAATTTACGCGGCCCCTGAAAAAATGTTAATTAATCGTTACTACGAAAAACAATATAAATTTTGTTTAGTATTAGAGAAAACACATAAAATTCAAGCTATCGGTGGAGTTTTTCCGAACTTTTTATTCTTAAACAAAACCAAAATGAAATAAAAAAAAACAACCCAAAAGCAATAGCCAACATGGTGAAATCCAATAAAGATTTTAGGGTTATCCCCCATTTTTTTGTGCCTTGAATCAACTAATTTTCTTGCTCGATTTCCGGGCAATTAGTGTCGGTCTCCGCACTCGCCGGTACTCAACGGCAATTGGATTCCGCGAATCTCGTAACGATAACTATATCCCCCTGATCGTTTAATTTTCCCAGCTGCCCTTAACATCGTCATTCTGTTTATTTGTTATTACCAAATCTAATTGCCGTGGACGAAATGAGAAATGACATTTGGCTACTCGGTCATACCAAAATTCCAATTCCTGTATACACTAATATTACTCTATATACTATAACCCATATTAATAATTTAATCTATATAACTATACTATACTACATTGCGATTAACTGTTACTTGACATGTGACTACAGTTGACACAAATCCTTCTTCAATAATTGCTGTTAATCTCCATACATATCAACAATAGTGAGAGAGAGAAAGAGAAATAGAGAGAGAGAGAGAGAGAGAGAGAGAGAGAGAGAGAGAGAGAGAGAGAGAGAGAGAGAGAGAGAGAGAGAGAGAGAGAGAGAGAGAGAGAGAGAGAGAGAGAGAGAGAGAGAGAGAGAGAGAGAGAGAGAGAGAGAGAGAGAGAGAGAGAGAGAGAGAGAGAGAGAGATAGAGAGTGAGGCCGAGACCGAATTCGAGAGAAATGACTAAGCCGTAGCAAAAGCAGTTAGCAAATAGGCTACCTGGCTACTGTTAACATGGGAATTCAAGGGGATACTGATGGCTTTCCTACATATATATAGATGAAGTATATATATATACATTATATGTACGTCTGACCGTGAGTGTAACGAGGTAACAAGGGGGAATTGAAAGAGGATGAGTGGGTGTAGAACTACGTCGTTTGGGACATAGCAAACGTGACCTCAAAATCAGGATGCAAATTCGACGAATAATTATTCCGAGTGTCCGTCTCGCGCGAGGGTACACTATGCGAAACCCCCGTCACAACTGTTCCCTTTATATTACCACCCTCGACTGCAGCCCTTAAACCAATCCGCCTCTTCTCTACCAGCTCTTCTTCTCTTCTCTCCTCTTCGAACCAAAATCTCCCTGATTCAGAGTTAGATATATATGTGTATATATATATATATATATACATACATATACGAGAGAATATCAGCATCCAAGTTGCTGTTGTCGTTGTCGTCATCGCTATTGCCGTTGCCGTCGTCGTCGAGATTGAACGCGCACCCTCTATATTCTGTTCTAAACGAGATCAAATATTTATACGTTTACATAGATGATTCTTGTCTATATATATCTATATATATGTGTGTATTTGTGCGTGTGTTTGATGGGGTTCTGTATTTTTGGGAATGTAAATGTCCGAGTTGACAAAATATATACATCAACTATTATTTACATTGTTGATTAAATAACTAAACAAATGAACAAACAAATTTTTTTTTCTAACAAAGAGCACAAGAAAATTTTTTTCTTTTATTTATACAAGAAAACAATCATGGAGAAGTTTAAAATTTTTTTTGTGCAAAAAATTATTACAAGATCTGTAGTTTATAATTTGAATTATTCATTTTCAGGTTAATTTTTTACGAAAAAAATTTTCGTTGTTTTTTGTCAAGTGACTTGAGGGCTAGTTTTCATATATTTATTTTTTTTTGCCCGGTACGGACTGTATGTATGTTTTTCTTCTTGAAACAAAGTCCTAAACAAGCATCGTTCTCTAAAAAAGGAAATGAAATGAAATAATAATAAAATAATAATAATAATATATAAGAATATGAGGTCAAGGGTCGTTTTTTCGCTTATAGCAATTCTATAAGATTTATTTAGCTCGTGGTGAAGTAAGAGGACGGTAAAATTTTATATAAAATTCGTCCCACTCGGCAAGACCACAGAGTTATGGTTTTAAGAATCCAAGCAGCCTCAAGACTTGACTCGAGGAATATAAGAAAGAGAAAAAGTGAGATAGCAAGAGATGGAATGATAAAAAGAGCATTCACTGTAAGTGGGAAGAGCTTAGAACCGGAAAGTGCCTGTGGAAAATGTCCTTTTCACTATTACTCCTCTCGATTCCAGCGTCTCTAGACCAACACAAAAATTGTTACCAACCACCATCGCCACCTTTATTGTGTTATATATATTTTTTGTCCGTTTCATTTTTGAGTTTAAGGATGACAAATAATCCCTTCAATTTTTCTTTATATTTATTTAAATATAATAAGAAAAAAAAATTGATTACTAACAGATATAAATTAAGTTTTATTATTGACTTACACAGTTAGAAATTTTGTGTTAAATTCAACACAAATCGTCTGTTTCAAATAGTCTACACAAATTTTTGTGTTAATTCAACTCATTGCGTTTGTGTTGATCTTTAACACAAATTTTATGTTAAATAAAATTGAACACATAAAATCTGTTCTTTTGACAGAAAATTTGTGTACATTTAATAGAACATTTGTGTAAATTTAACACATTTTTCGTGTTAAAATCGACTAATAAACATAAGCACATAACCTAAGTATACCAACTCAAGTATATTGATCTACCCTTAGTAGAACTTATGTCAATTTAGCGAACAATTGAACCGGATCAAAAAGATATGAAAGTTATCTAAATTTAATTGTAAAATGTATATATTTAATTGTAAATAAATTATAATCCAAATTCCCCTGCAGACAATGCTGCTACAATGCTTTGCTTGGTTATAGTAATGAAGAATCGCGCGGAAACGTTTAGTCAAACAACACAAATTTTGTGTTAATTTTCGAATAACACAAGAAATGTGTTACATTATAGATTTTCCAATCATTTAACATAAAAAATCTGTTAAAGTAAAATAACACAAACGGTTTGTGTTGAATTAACAGATTTCTGTTAAAAATCAACACAAAAAATTTAACCAAATAATTTTTTAACACAAATACACAAAATTTCTTACTGTGTAGATTTTTTCATCATATCAATAAATGAACCTTGAATTTTTTGTTTTATCATCCCCAAAGATTCAGCTCTTTCATCTCAGATTTTTCCCCATTTTAACCATAATTTCCGATATGGATTTTTTTCTCGTCTCCACACCCTTAAAGCGCGATTAATCCTGAGATCAAGAGGCCAAGTTCTAACATGTCGAGTAAGGGATCAAGTTGAACCCCTCAAAAACCTCAGATCATCCCTAGAATGCACAGCTAGCCAGATCGACTAGATGAAAACCGAAGTATGAGAAAAGAATAAAAAAAAATATATATATATAAAAGAAAGAGCAAAGAAACATGAGAGTCGTAAAAAACGAGGCCAAAAGTAACACCAGCTTTTCCTACTCTAGTCTTTCTATGTCTAAATCCTTTTGTAAGGGTGTAAATAATACTAAAAATAGTGGCAACAAAAAATATTTATAAAAAAATGTCAACTTCAGTGTCGTTATTTTTTTTTTATTTTTTTTTTATGACTAAGCGTAAAGTGGTAAAATAAAAAGAAATATTTTTTGTTTTTATAGAACTGTTTTAAAAGAAATGACGAAAAGTCAGAAAAGTGGAGTACATATATATATATATATATATATATATATATATATATATTGCTTTAAAACAGCTCCCTATAGCTCACTTGCTGAAGATGACAAAAGTTGTTTATCTGTGACATAAAAAATCTAAAAAAAAAAAAAAATAAGTAACCAAGTATTTGTTTGTACACAATTCACTATTACGAGTTTAAAAACAATAAAAATAAACTATCATGAGAATTAAAAAGTTTATTTTCTTGTATAAAGTATACACGAGGTTTATCGAATTAACTTTTAATAAAGTTTGTAAAATAAATTTACGAGATAGTATATAGAGTTGTATGGTATAGTACAGTAGTTATCAATTTAATTAAAGTCTAAGAGTTTTGTTGAAAGACATTATTTAGGTATCCATACTTTACTGTAGTTTTAAATTAATATATTATTATTCTACCTTAAATTCATTACTAATAAATACATTTATACTTTATAAGAATATTTAATATAAACCTTTAACATTTACAAATGATACTACGGGTTTTATAAAACTTTAACTTGGATAAATTATTATTGCGATACAAATAAACGCACAGTTTTGATAATAATGTTATGGATAACTTTTAAGTCAGGTCATAAAATCTATTTTAGTGTCAGCAATGTTTGCTTATTGTTATATTTTATGTTGGATATATATTTTTATAGATAAATCAAGAGAGAAAAATTGGCTGAATAGATTTTTCAAACTTTCTATACCATGGAATTTTTTTTTTTTTAGTTTATGAACTGAGATAGTTTTGTATTGTGGAGTTTTTAAATTCTATAATCGTAATTTTTTTCTTAACATCCTTGTACATGAAAAATTTATAAGGTCACTGGGATATCCGTCGCTCATTTTCAATAAAAATTTAGTATCCTTGGAAATATTTAACCGATTGTCATAAACTGACATAATGGAGAATATATTCTTACAGACCCCGGACGTCTTAGTATTTATGAAAAAAGTTATTCATAATTTATATAGTAAGTTATTTTGCAAATTGAAAAATTTCTTTTATTGTGAGAAAAGTGATTGTAATGTTCGATGTTTACAAGTTGAAGGTATAGTAGAATTTTGAGATATGACCCGTGTAAAATAAGTTCCAAAAATGTTCATAAGAGTAAACTTCAAAATTTGAGACTCAGTAAAATTTTTAAATCAAATTATTTTTTCTTGAAAAATTCCAAAATAAAAATTTTTTTACTTCTCGTGAAAATGAACTATATATGCTCATATATGGAGTATATTTGAAAAGTAACCACTTATGAAGCATATTAATTATATATGATTCATATATAAAGCATATGTTAGAAATGAGGAAGGTTACAGGATCATTTTAGTTTTATTTGAATAAATTATGTCTTTATTAATTTTAACTGTAATTTTATTTAGAACTGAAAAGAGCAATTGGAAGATACGTGCTTACAGCTGAGAGAGCTAGTTAAGACTAAATATTTATCTCTATATATTTCTTATCCTAGGTCCTTACATCCTACAGTCACATTTGGTCTACGTACAAGTTCTAGCTTGCATTTTGTCTCAAGAATATACCTAGTTTTATTACCCTCAGAGAAATATTCCTTTCGTTTTCAAAGAATTAATAAAACCTAATCCTGCTTCATATTCAAGGACAGAGAAAATGCAGACCAGATGTCCCCGCATTTTCTCCTAAGACATAAAAATAAAATATAAAATTAAAAACTAAAAGTATAAGAGAGAGATTTTTGTTAACTGACGTACAATAATTCAACAGCATATATGCCTATATATGAATCATATATGATCCATATAAAAATCATATGTGCTTCATATATAAATCATACATGGATTACATATGGTCCGCATATGAAGCATAAATAAGTCAGATGAAATGTATATGATTCTTATATGGATGTTATCCATATATGATTTATATATAGGTCGTATAATTCATATATGGAATATACATCGCCAGCTTTCCCATCTCCATATATAGAATTTATATGGCCATATATGATTCATTTTTCGAGGGTCTACAATCATTTGAAAGTTCCAAAATGATAAACTCGTTTTTCTACACGAGTTATTATTTATTTTAAGATACAAAAAATTAATTAAAATCATATTTAAAGTATTGTTTTCTTTAAATAGACTTTCAACAATGACTAAGTGTTCTTTTCTTTCGTAATGTCAAAAGTCAAATAAAATATTTGACCTAGACTTAAACTGATGAAAAAATAAACTGGACGCTTCTTTAAATTTTTCACATATTTTTCATTATTTCCTTATATAATAAATTATTTACCATTCTAAAAAAATTTCTTTGCTACCATTTCATAAATTCGCTATCGGTAAATCAACAAAAAAATTTCAAGTTATTATTTCATAGATTTATTTGCTATAAATTTGGATTGAAAATCTAATAAAAAACTACAACATATTTATTTTAATGAATAAATAAAAAAATTACCAAACACTTGATTGGCTTATCAATAAAATTCTGTTACAAAGTAAGAGTAAAATTTGATTAAGCGATCGGTTAACTGGAATATCCGGGACTTCCGTATTATTATTTCCGCCTCAACCCTTTTCTCTGATATATCCTGGTGAGTAGATATATACGCGATTGTTGGAAATATAGTAGAATGAGTAGGATAGTTATAGTAATAGTCAGAACGCGGGGCTGGAGCTTTGTCCGCGTGCCAATCGCAGCCGTTAATTGGCTATGGCCAATAAAGCGCTGATTACCAGCCTGGTGGGTTCAACAAGGGCTCGCTCGTGTGCGACATCTCTGCGATGTGACCTCATACAATCATGCGAGACATAATGCTGCATTAAATATATAGATATATGAGTACCACATCTACAGCAGCATCTATGTCACTACATCTGTAAATATATATAGATATATATGTGTATAGAGCATTTCGGAGTCGTAGAATGACCCAAACTCAATATGTATGTGTGACATGTATACGAAGCTTTCATGGTTTCCTACATGGAGACAGGAATAAGTACGTGACCACCATGAAAATAGAATGGAACGTGGTCAACCCCTCTAAGTTGACCTTATCCAGTTTAACTCAGACTTGCTGCAATACTCTTGACGTGAAAAATTTTTTCCATTCCACGTACAATCGTTCGTGTGTGCAAGCACATATGCTTCGAGGACAATTTTTCTTTTCAACATTTTAACTTTATTTTTATTCATTTTTTTTATCTTTTTTTATTCTTTTGCCTCAGGAAGTCTCTTGGTCCTTCGTCTCGGACTCACTGCCTGGAGGTTATCAATTCTTTCTTATCGATTTCACGATGACCTTCGACAAGTTGAGAATCTATTTCTTTAATGCTCGTTAAATAAAGTTGGATTTTCTCGATAATATTTTATGCAAAAAAACGCTCGCTTTAGATAATATCTTCGTTTTGTGATTCAGCATTTTAATATTTCATATTATGCATTCGTCATTTTTAATAAATTTATTTTAAACTTGACATTAATTTTAGTTTTTACTCATGAATCTAATAATTAATCCACTAAGTGGATTTTAATTTCAAATTGAATTTTTTTGGAAAATAATTTTTTTTCTTTCTTTTGTGTTTTAGGTAAGTGAAAGCTTCCACTTTTCAGTTTAAAAATTTCGCTTGACTCGAGTTGTAATGACTGGTAAGTTTATGAAATTTTTTCTAGTCGAAATTTTAATTAAAAAATTAAAAATTGCTCATTTAAAAGGAATCGATACATAATCGGATACCCCAAATTTTTTTTCCATCGTCATTTTTATAAATTTTATGTACATTCCAAATTTCAAAGCAAAACAAAGTAACCGGGTAAAATGGGTCACCCGAAAAATTTAGGGAATAAAATCAAAATTTCGTTCCTCAACAATTTTTACTGTAAAGTGAAAACACTTGTACTCGAACTTCGATTTACTAATCGATTAATCAAATGTGCATTATCTGTCCCAAGTGACAGAAGGAAATTAAAAAAAAAAAAATTAATTATATAAAAAAAAAAAGTTAAAAGTAATGCGACGTTCAGACAATTCAAGATGAACATTTTTCACAATTATTTCTGTTATGAGATTTCTTTCATTTTTTCATCTCAATTTTTTGCTGTCCATTTTTTTCACCACTATATTATTACATCATAAAAGCATTTTCATAATACTCTTTGCAAAAAAAAAAAAATCATGGAAATACTCTCGACAATTTTATGAGAAAATATTTTGTATTTTTTAGATCGAAAAAAATAAAAAAAAAAAAATACATATGAATAAATCGCGAAAGCAAATGCTTTTTAATAATGATAGATGACAAGAGGTGAAAAGACATAAAATTTCCAAAAAGATACATAACAGTATAATGGGAGCGAACAGGTCAGAGAGAGAACGCGATATAAATTTGAGTTCGAGAGAGACAGAGGTATAGAGAAAGAGCTATTGGTCGTGTATCTTGTATAGGACGGTCGAGTGTTATTTGCGTTATTTATACGTCCCTGGAGCATCGCGCGGGTTATAATCGAGCGTGCCTGCTCGACGGCCGTGATTACACATCGTTATCCTGGTTAAGCCACCGGAAATGACGGCCCGATGGTCGTGTTGCCATAGTCGATCGTCTGGTGTTGCTGTTGCTGTTGTTGCCGCTACCGCTACCGCTACCACCGCTACCGCTGATTCTCCCTATCCACGACCCACGTGTGTATGCACAAGAGGTACGAGGTATAGAGGTGACTCCCTCGAGAATTTACGCGCCCCGGCATCTCCTGCGAATTTGGTTGGTCATACAGCTTGACTGCCTCTGTATAGCCCGATGCTTGGCACGTCGATCCTCTCTGGAACCCGTCAACAGCCACCGGATAAGCTATGTTGCGTCGATTGATCGATTTCACATCCTCGTGCCATGCTCCAGGATTATCCTTTTACCACAAACATTCCTCATTGCTATAGATCAGTCCTTCATAAAAAATATATACAAATAGTCATCAATCACCATTTTCATATCATACTTATGGCAACAATATTTATTTACTGAAAAAATATAACTTTCTTCACACAATAAATTTATTTGCATTAATTAAAATTTATTCGCATACGGCAACGATTTATTTTAAAATAAAATAACCAGTAACAAAATATTCATCAAATGGAAATGAACAATATATTTTGGTCGTTTAACATTTGAGATTAATTAATATTGCAACAATGCTGGTTCAAATAATAGTCAAAATCATATCGATTAGTTTGGGATAATTGAAGTATTAATTAATGGATGGTTTCAATTTCGAATTGGATCTACGATAATTATAATTTTTGGATTAAAATTTTTTTGTGCGATATTGTATTTCACGCTAAACATTTTTTACATTGCAGTTATTTATACGGATTAAACTTTTTAAAAGACAAACTTCTGTTTAAAATTTTCCGTGAAATTTGAACGAAATTACTTGGGAGTTGCTAAACGTTTAAATCAGCCAGTAATGTAAAATATAAATAATCATTATAAATGAACTTATTAGGGCCCGGGAAAAATGGGATCGATAAGGAGACAATGGATTTTTGTGCATTTGAATAAACAATGAACTCAGTTTTTTACTTCGATTAGAATTAATTAAACCATATTTCTAGTGGCGATAGAAAAAAATTTGTTTCCCCAATAGGCAAAACGGACCACCCCCAGGAAAGTAAAAAATTTTTTTTTGTTTCATTTAAAAAAAAATGACTAATGAAATTGTCTATCTATCTATATGTATATCTATTAGGGTGATCCAAAAAATAACAAACTTTTTTTTTTTTCTTCCAAACAGGTTCAAAAGTTTCATTTAGATAAAAAAAGACGCCTGTGAAAATTAGAGCTCTTAATATTAACATTAAGAGGTTCCTCATCGAACTTTTCTATTTCCCATAAGAATAACATGAGAAAAATTTTTTTTACGTCTTCTGATTTTTATAAGTAGCTAACGATGCGTCATAGGAATAATTGGCAGGTACATTTTTGTAGGTAATTGAATGCTCTACAAAAAAAGATTCTTATCATTTTTTGAGGAATCTATTTGTTCAAAAGTTATTTGAGGTTGAAGTCGAATTCATATTAAATTTTGAGATTTTGTACTTTTCCGGCGAAACTATCCGACATATTACAAAATATCACCAGACCTTTTTTGTAGACAATTTTATTCCCTAAAAGTTATTTCTAATAAAGTTTTTTCGAATTCCGCATTGTTTTCTAGTTATTTTTATTTTAATGTCAAGCTCTTAAAATCGATCAGAAGACTATTTTTTTATGAGCATGACATTAAAATAAAAATAACTAGAAAACAATGCGGAATTCGAAAAAACTTTATTAGAAATAACTTTTAGGGAATAAAATTGTCTACAAAAAAGGTCTGGTGATATTTTGTAATATGTCCGATAGTTTCGCCGGAAAAGTAGAAAATCTCAAAATTTAATATGAATTCGACTTCAACCTCAAATAACTTTTGAACAAACAGATTCCTCAAAAAATGATAAGAATCTTTTTTTGTAGAGCATTCAATTCCCTACAAAAATATGCCTGCCGTTTATTCCTATGACGCATTGTTAGCTACTTATAAAAATCAGAAGACGTAAAAAAAATTTTTCCCATGTTATTCTTATGGGAAATAGAAAAGTTCGATGAGGAACCTCTTAATGTTAATATTAAGAGCTCTAATTTTCACAGGCGTCTTTTTTTATCTAAATGAAACTTTTGAAGCTGTTTGGAAGAAAAAAAAAAAAGTTTGTTATTTTTTGGATCACCCTAATATCTATGTATATCTAATCTAAGTCAAGAAAAAAATTTGCAGTATTTTTGGTAAACAAAAATGGCTAAAAAAATTATTGACGATAAATAACTTGATGAAATTTAAAAATAGTGTAAAAGACACCGCATATATTTTTTTTGACCAACATTCCACTGAAACATGTTTGAAAAAAAAATTTTGAACACTTAAATTTGTAGAAAAATGATAATAAGTGTCGTAAATGCCGGTTATGAACAATTTGGGAGGAAAAAAAATTTTTTTCCCAATTTTTAGAGTGATCCGATTAGCTCACCCTTCCCGCAGAGAAAAAAGTTTGTAAAAAACTTCATATATATGTTTATGATCAAGATAACTTCACTTTTTTCTGCATGATCAAATATTATTTGATATTCTATTCGTCCTGCGGAAAATATCCGACACCTGGCGGCGGGTAATAGTATTACTAACTTATAAACGACCACAAAACGTCTAAAATGTTTGAAACTGTTATTTTTTACGACTATCATAAATTACATGGCAAATTTTAGCATGAAATTATTTTATTGAGACGATATGATTTTTTATTACAACTCCGACGAGAAATGTTATAAAAGTTGTTGTTTGAGTAATTCATCATCAGTAATGTTAATTAATACAACTAAAAGTAACTTTCACATTCTCGAATACCTCAAAGTATATACAATATAATTGAGAGTTAAAAATTTAAAGCTTGAAATGAATAAAATTAACGTAAAAAAAAAAAAAATAGTTACGTAAAATTTTCAAACATCTGTCGATTTCAAATCAATAATATAAATACATTCAACATATTGTATTACACAAAATATACGTGGCTGTCAAAAAATTTCTACAGAATAAAATGAGTTATTTTGACTATACTTCAACTTCCATACCTCGAAGCAATAAATGAAAATATAAATTCGCATTTCGTATACATTAAATGTGAACTTTAGGTCTACATCTACACACTGTTTATTTAAAAAAAATTCAATTGCTTACGTAAAAGTGGACTGACCTGAGTGGTAATGACTCATGAAAAGAGTCCATGTCAGAAACTGATGTAGAACTTGTCAAATAAATATACGCAAGTTACATTAATCACTATTTAATAAACGCAGGTTAATTGAATGTTGATTAATTGAATAAAAAGAAAAATTACTCGATAATTAAGTCAACCAATTGAGGAACTGAAAATATTGCTGGCTAACGCTTATAAAATGTCAATATTTCTGGCCGAGAATTCAAAGTCAGAGTATTAATAAAGACGGAATTTAATACTATTAAAATGTGATTAATGATATGTCTAGACAAAATATCATGTACATCTTAGGAGGTAAATGCCTTCTCTATGAATCATTTAAGGACGTTCATTCGCTTCGCTAGAGTCAAATGAGTACTAAATTTTTATGAAATTTATTTAGCACTTGAAAAAATTTTCAATACGTATTAAAAATATTACAATGATTTATTAATTTTATTAATGTATATCAAATATTTTTCAAGTATTTATTTGCAAATATCAGTAAATTTAAATTGATAACTGATTTGATTCAATTTTAACAGCTGAATAAATTTGGCAACATCGCCTCTCTCAGCTGGCAAACACACATATACCCTATAGAGTCTTAGTAATGTCATTTTGTTGACAAATTAAAGAATTCTTTTGGATTATGAATTAACTTTATCAACTTTTCAGTAACGGAACTATCTAAGTTGACTATATATTTCATTCAACGTTATTAAAATAATTTTTTGGAGATTGTATACTTGTTTCTTACAGCTCTGATTATAACCTATGTAATATTTTGACACTTTCAATGTGTGTATATGTGTATGTGAAGCTTTCGGTGCTGTGCGCTGTTGCCAGTTTTCAATATGGTGGAAAGTTCACCTAAATTATTTTCAGTATCTCAGTTTAAAAAATTAATAATTAATTAAAACATTCGATAACACTAACGTTTTATAACAAATCTCTAAACTACATATTTCAAAGAATGTTTTAAAACAATATTTATTATGGTACCTACTTGAATAATATAAGTATAAAATTTAAAACAAAAAAAAATTCTGATCTGCCATAAGACTGTATGTTTAAAATTTAATTTTCAATCGTTAATAACTTTTCAAAATGATCCATAACGAGCTTCCAAATTTTTAGGAAAAATTAGTATATACTTGAACTTATCAAAACTAAAAAATAAAAATTTTTATCTACTATCAAGTCTCATGGATGAACGTCTTTAAGTGAGCAATTTTTTCAGATGAAAATATGAAGTAATTAATGATAACGTGAAATACTGAGGTTCTTTGTATATAGATATTTGAATGTTAATTTTTAAATCTGACACCGATCAAATTTTATAATTCAAAAGTAACAACTTCAGCTAAAATATAAATAGAGAGGATTTTAAATTCATATGATCCTTTGGCAATTAACTGTTTTTGTACTTGCAAGCTTAGTAATTAGTCTGGAGATATGTAATAATAAAAAATATCATTTATAGAAATGGGTGTAAAAATAGGATTTGATCTCTCAAATGTAGTTAAGATAAAAAATATGACTTTACATGACACTATTGCAGACATTAATATTTTATGAACAAGAAATTATAATAATTATTTAAATAAATTATAAGTGTAGGTTTAATAGATTGCCAGGTTTTTTTTTAATAGAAGCTAATGAAATTCTGAATATTGAATAAAAAATTATAACGTTATTTATAAATAGTTTTTTTTTTTATTGATTACTTGGAAATTTTTCCGTGATAATTTTAACTCGGCATTTACAAAAATACTTTTTTTGCAAATCGCCTCGCGATAGATCGTGAGGAATTCCATTAATTCTAATGAATAGAAGCTCATTTTATTTGCAATTACGGTACTGATATCTGGAATTGGGAACGAATAAAATAAAAATTTAAGTTTTTTGAGCTGTCGAAAAATTTTCTCAGAAAAAAATAAATTTCCGCGCTATTATTTTGTATTAATTTTTGCTATAATTAAATTATCCTAGTTTGTTCTATAACGAGAAATGTCCTGAACACAAATACGCTACAACTTTATATATTTAAAAAAAAAAAAAAATAATATAAAATTTAATAAAGTATTGGCAAAATGTCAGAGAGAACTAGAGAAAAAACGAAGTTATTTACTCACTTCATTTTTCTGGAAATAAAAATGTTCTAAATTTAAAAAATTTACCCGCGAAAATTCAATGCTTCCTTAATAAATTTATCGAATTTATTTATTATTTTTTTTATTTCTTTGTAGAAAATGTAAAATTTTCTTTAAAGTCTATAAAGTTAGAGATGTCAGACTATTCTTCAATGATTACTTGTTTTATAGACGATAAAAAAATTGAAGAATAATTAATTTGTTCACTGAAGCGGAAATTAACTTCAACTTCCAATGAAGTTGATCATAATACGCTTAAGTTTAATTATCATGTCTAACTTTTTCAATTTACATATTAATTGTTTATCTTGACAACAATATTTACATTGATTTTCTTTATGTTTATTTTTATAACAACTTAATTAACAAAAAAAAAAAAAAAATATTAAAAAATTCGAATTCTCAATGAAGAGTTTTTAAAGAATTTCACGTATGATAATTTAACAATTGAATAATACATGAATCTATTAAGGCAAGTGACCCCTCTATCGGCCAGGCCCCCTTTATCGGCCATTTAGTCGAAAAATCGATATATTTCCATCATAAGTACGTATCCAGGCGTAAATAGTTTTTTTAAAAATAGTAAAATTAATCTAGTTTAGATTAAACATACTTTGATTATTGTAAAAATTCATTTTATAATTAAAAAAAAAATAGTAGTGCGTCAGATGCGATTTCTGGTAATTTCTTATCAGGTAGATTAAGCATTCTTGTTTTTTCAATAACCTATTAATAATTAAAAATAACAATAAAAGTCCGATTTTTTTTTGTAATCTTATTAGCTCGTTTCATAGTAATTTTAGTAGTTAAAAATTTAATGATTTTTGCCTAATTTATATTTAAAATAGGGTGGTCGAATATAGATACAAGAAAATTACCTTTGTATGCATTATCGGCCACCTTAGTTTTATTTTTTTTGAGGTTACCAGCATTAATATGCAAAATAGTCAATTTAATTTGTTAATGTCAAAATAAATGAACAAATTGATTAAGATATATTTCAAAATAAATATAAATATTTAGAATAGATGTAAATAAATTATATACATTCGATTAGCTAAAATTTTATCTATAAGGAGGCCGATAAAGGGGGTCTAAGCAGGCCGATAGAAGGGACATCAGGAATTGAAGTTATTTTCATTTATTATTTAATTTCTAATAAATATTTTTACATATATTTTTTTTTAATTTGAAGTTGAATGTATGAGCTTTAAGGTTCTATCACTGTTTTATACATTAATTGGTTTTTTATATTCTAATTCTTAATTCGAAAAAAAAATATGCTTAACTGGCCGATAGAGGGGTCACTTACCTTATAGTAAAAATTAATTTTTTCACTGATAAAATTACAATAAAAGTTTATTGTTACTTGGAACAATAAAAATAATAAATGAAATTAAATGAAACGTAAACTTTCGTGTTATTATTTTAATAAACGTTACAGAATCATGAGTACGGTCAAGAGAAGAGCTACCGTGTGCTCAGCGAGCCGTGACTAATGTAAAAAAAGTGTTTTGGCGATTATTTGAATTTTCCTAGAGGCAAAAGGTCAGAGCGAGTGCAAGAGAATAAAAAATATATATAAATTTTATAATAAAAAGTAAAATAAAAATAAAGAAAAGTGTACTAACATCCCAACCAACTGCAGTGCTTGGCGATTAATAATCATAATTTTACCATCACCTTTTTTTTTTTGCCTAGTATTTTATTCCATTTATATTTTTGTTATTTTTAGCCTCGCTATATTCTATTCGTTTTTTTTTTATGTTATTTCGTTATTTTTTTAACTTGGTCTACCGTGAAGCCATGATTTTTACCATAGTTTTTTTTCGCCGCAAAATAATGAATTCCCGAGATAAATCTCGACTTTGTAAAATATCATTGCTAACATACATACACAGACATATTTAAATTAATATATATATAACACGACGTTCATTTACTCTCTTGATATTGAAATTTTCCTCTGGGACTTCAACTGATGTAACGACAAGTGTATTATGGAGTCTCGTGTAACTCAATACCGGTTTAATATAATTAAATAAACTGAAATTCTATATAACAAAATACCGATAACTTTTAATGAATTAACTTTTTTAATCTACTTAAATTTATAATGTTATATAGGAATTTTAATTAATAATTATTTATTCCCATTCAATAATTTCAACTTTGTAGAACGTAATTGTTATATGTGCATATATTGTTCTGTTAACTATGATACAATTATACAGTTTTTTTTATATCAATCGCCCAACTGTAAGCTTTTTGGGAGGTGACAAGCCCTGAGTTTCTGTAGATTTTCTTGTAAGGTTACAAGTTCTAATTTTCTGTAGATTTTATCTAGATCATCTCGTAGGGTGACGAGACCGGATTTTCCATAGATTTTCTTGGAAGGTGACAAGTCTTGATTGAAAAATTTTTATTTCCAATAGTAAGGATCGAAAACGGGAAGATGCTTTACACAGTTAGAAATTTTGTGTATTTGTGTTAAAAAATTATTTGGTTAAATTTTTTGTGTTGATTTTTAACAAAGAAATTTGTTAATTCAACACAAACAGTTTGTGTTATTTTAGTTTAACAGATTTTTTATGTTAAATGATTGGAAAATCTAGAATATAACACATTTCTTGTGTTGTTCGAAAATTAACACAAAATTTGTGTTGTTTGACTCAACGTTTCCGCGCGATTCTTCATTACTATAACCAAGCAAAGCATTGTAGCAGCATTTTCTGCAGGGAAATTTGGATAATAATTTATTTACAATTAAATATATACATTTTACAATTAAATTTAGATAACTTTCATACATTTTTGACCTGATTCAATTGTTCGGTAAATTGACATAAGTTTTACTAAGAGTAGATCAGTATACTTGAGTTGGTTAAGTTATGTGCTTATGTTTATTAGTTGATGTTAACACGAAAAATGTGTTAAATTTACACAAATGTTCTGTTAAATGTACACAAATTTTCTGTTAAAAGAACAGATTTGGTTTGTTCAATTTTATTTAACTTAAAATTTGTGTTAAAGATCAACACAAACGCTATGTGTTGGATTAACACAAAAATTTGTGTAGACCGTTTGCAACAGACGATTTGTGTTGAATTTAACACAAAATTTCTAATATCTATAGATATTTGAACTAATTTTGAACTTAAAATTATTTTAATTTCAAAATAGGGCATCAGAGAAATTAATGAATTAAGTACAGTATAAATATCTAATGACCTTTGGTGTGAATTTTATGAAGTTTAAAAATTAAGCCGTTATATTTCGCAAGCTCAATAAACAGAATCTTATTTTTCAACCGGTTTAATTTTTCTTTTTAAGCCCCTATAATTTACTTATATTAAACTTTTCTGTTTTATTTTAATCTGGACTTCACCGAGTCATTGAAACTTTTAAAAAGCAAAAAAATCTCTCAAGCCAGAACAAACTTCTTTACAGATGGGAAATTGGTGAAACTAAATTTCTATAGAATTATCAAAGTCTGCATTAATTTCGAAATAGTAATTTATTAAAAATCACTACTCGAATAATTATTACGAAATTATTTACTAATACTTCCTGTCTAGTGAAAACAACCCCAAAGGCTCAAAAATCCGTTTTATAGCCACCCATACAAAAGCAGTTAATGAAGCGAAAATTTTCAATAATTAATTAATTGACAAAAATTTTATTTTAATCACGACTTTTTTTTTCTATGCCCAGTAAATAATTTTCCAATAGTCACTAACTATCGAACGATTGTCAATAAAAAAATTGCTATCAATCGTAATTATAAATTATCTTAAGCTTAAATATTGAAATTAACGTATACTGTAAAGTCGATTCATAGAATATAATTAAAACAGATAAATATAAACATTAATAAACTAATTACCAAGTCTCTTAACTTCAATATAGTGTACATAAGAAGTTAAGAGATACTTTAATGAAGCAATTGATATTTATAGTCACGTGAATAAGATACTTGAATAATCACAATTAATTTATTAATATAGAAAAATTTTTTAATTTATTCACCCTGATATATATTATTATCATTATTATACTAATGTATTAAAATAAACCAGTGGAATTTAAATTAATATATATATATTTATATATATATATATATATTTATATATATATATATATATATATATATATACTATTATATGTATATTATTCTTGTGACTAGCTTACTGAATAAATTCACAACACGATTTCAAATAATCCTCAATGATTCAATATAATTTTGATGGTACACGCGTGAGAGAGTATAAATTAATTGCCATGATAAATTAACTGAACGAGGAATAACCAAATAATAGAAACGATTCGGTAAATATATATATATATATATATATATATATATATATATATATATATATATATATATATATATATATATATATATATATATATATATATATATATATAATATAATATACATGCATACATGAGTATATCTAGAACACATGTATATCTAGAACGAAAATTTAGATTACAACATCGAGGCAAGTTGAACAAGCCAAAAGTTTTAATGCATATTCAATAAACTATAAAGTGATTAATCTGTTCAATAATTTAATCAATATAGAAAAATGTCGTTCGGTATCAGCATTCAAAAGGAATGAGTCTATTTCTTCTTTTTACTTATGATTTACTGAGTCAACTGCGAAGAATTAAAAAAAAATTTATTAGAAATTGAATCATCGTTTTTGAATTTAAAAATTTTCCAATCGCTGTTATTTCTTTACTATTTATTCGTTCATTCTCTTTGAACTCCTCTGATTGATACGTCTCGTAAATGTATCCACAAAAAATATAAGAATTTTGAATACTTGGAAAATTTCAAAATTTTTGAGTGACTGATATTCAAATTTCAGAGGGAAAATATTTAGATTATCAGTTATTTTGTATGAGAGACATTGATCGTTACGAGGGAATAACTTTGAGGACGAAAAAATTCGGTTTCTGAAAATTTAAAACATTTTTTAATTTTTAGTAGAAGGGCATCAGTTATCTAAAGTTTTTTTTCTGATTGTTTCGAATGCCTACAAAATTTTTTCGTATTTATAAATGCTGACTGTTCAATTTTACTGCTCAGTTGCCTAATCAAATTTATTTCGTACAGTTCTATTGCCTACATAAATATGAAATATATATTTATAATTTAATTGTATACAGAAGTTATTGCATTTAATTTTTTTTTAGGTGCAGTCTGTTCTAGTGCCTATTGGAAAATTTGCATGATGTTCAATTGATTACTAATTAAGTGTACCCACATCAAAGAAATACCTAATTAACATAAATAAGCTTCCAATTTATTTTCTGAGTGAATCAAGTACTTGTTGAAGAGAAATAATCAATGTTCAATTTAGCATCTCTATCTCTCGACCTTTTTGAGCTTAAGCTTCGTGATCATTTTTTTTTTTTTTTCACGTACTAAATCTATGAACAGTTAAAGCAAAAAAAAAAAATTTCTAAGCTACCCTAATATATATAATATATAATTTTGAACCGATAATATTTTTGGAACTTACTCGCCAAAACTAGACGTACGACGAAATTAGTATAAAGTTCTGTCATAAGGGCAATGGTAAAAGTTATATTTCGATGTGAAAAATCAACAAAACTAATTTGATTAACTAAAAATATGTTAATAAGTTAGTTAATAAATAAAATGTGATAAAAAAGTCAAAGGGATAAAATTAAAGTAAAGCAATGGAAAGTCAAGTCTCGTTAGCTATTGTCGCACAGCAGGTGCATTATTTTCCTTGTGGCGGAACGGCGAACGAACCGACTGACCCGGAACTTCCGTACAACTACTGCTCCAGCCGCTTCATGATATTTCCTTTTGTATCTCTCTTTGTTTTTACCCTTTCTGTCTCTATTCCCACCTCAACTTCTGTGTCCTTCTTCCTCTTTCTTCTTACTGACTACTGTTGTCCTTTATTTTTATTTTGAAACCTCAATTTCTTGTCTTTCTTCATCGTATTGTCTTGGTTGTGCTAAACATCCCCAAAGACTTAGATCTCAGGTCAACTGCTAAGCAACTTATCCACTGGAATTACTTTTGAACTAAGCTTCAGCTTTAGTATTATCGGACACGTACTCGACAAAATCTTCGTTAACACCTCGAGTTTTAAAGTGGCTTCTGATTGTTTTTTTATTATTTTCATTTTTGCGTAAGTGGGGTAGCGTTTTGAGTTGTGGCTTCCATGAAATTCAAATTACGGTCAACTTTAATTCAAAATTCATTACATATTGTTTAACATAATTTAATTAATTAAATTTCACTAATTTTACGCTTCATGCTTATTACTTATTATTACGAGACACTGTCATCTACATACGGTTCTAAAGCACAGTTAGCGAATGAAAACCATACCACTCAACATTCCTGATTTGATCGGGGCCAGTTACGACGTAACCCTGGAATTTCCCGATTGGAATTCTCTGAATAGTTCGGAAAATCGATTTTATCTATTTTACTCACAGCTTTATATGGTTTTATTCTATTATTCTGTTCGCGGTGATAGTTTTGGTCATGATTTTAAACCGCATCAGTGACTATATTATATTTCATTTTGTTAATTAAATTCCTTTGTCATTTATTGAAATATATAATATTTTAAATTGAAATAAAAAAAAATCTCACATTTGAATTTTAAATGAATTCATCAATTAAATATTAGGGATGCGTGAATCGTGTTCGAATTAAATCGAATCAAATATAATTGAAATTCGAGTCAAATCCGTAAATTTGGACCAGCTGTCAAATATGCAATTTTTATTTGATAGCTTCAAAGCTTAGTAATCATTTTGTAAAAGCGTTAAATTTACTCACAAAAAAATTTCTTATTTTCAAATTAGTTGTGAATTTTTTCATGATACCAGCATCGAAACTTGATGTTTCAGTGTCTCTACAGCCCATCGAAATAAGCTAATTTCAAGCCGATGCTTCAAACAACTGCTAGCGAGTTCGTAATTCAAAAATACAGCGGGCAGAAACACAATTGTTTCTGCCCGGTGTCAGTTATATTTAATGTTCATTTGCAGCCTTATTACTCTCATTTGTTCACTTGTCACTTCAGTTTACTCATTTCATTTTTTAAGTGACAGTTTTAATTAACCAAAAATAATTAATAAAAAATCAGTGAAAATAATATTTTTATCTTATTTACTATTTAATAAGTGACTGTAAATCACATATTTCTCATTCTCTAACAGTTCTCCTTATCATCGGCTTGAAATTAACTTGTTTCTTACTGGCTGCTGACACTGAATCTTCAAGTTCCGATGCAGGTAATCACGAAAAATATAGTGTGTGACTCAGGATAAAACACGATTTCAGACTGCGGGTGATGTCCAACCTCACTCTAGTCTGAAATCGTCTTGTTTCATCCCTTGTCACACAATATACTATTGAAGTATTCATAGATTTTCAAATTATTCGATTCCACTCCGATTATTCGGGTGATAATTCGTAACTCATACGAATAAATTATAAAATTTCATTTACCATAATTAGGATTTTTTGAATAATCCGAATATTTTCCAATGATTCAAAACTTTGAATTTTGAGTCGAATTTTAATATTCGACTTGATAAAAATAATTCATAAGTTAAAATTGTTCACACAATTATAGCTTACAGGCTGAGAGAATAAAATCCAATAAATTTTGATGAATTTGTATTTGAAAACATATAATTCTGCAAGAGCACTTTAGTTAACTAATAAACGTAAAATCGATTGAAAGCGGAGTGTTAATGTTAGCTAGAAATAACGGATTGAAGTGGATATAAGATAGGAAGGTAGGTAGATAGGTAGTTGTTACGCAATTAGATCACTTGGAAACAGTTGAAGAGGCCGGTGGCAAAATACACTTCACCTCTTTACCTCTTAGTTTCAAGTATATTTCAAATAACTCTATCTCGCTCTTCACAACTAGCTCATCTGTGATTGAACAATACCTGTAATAGTTTGCTTTATCTCTCTGTTTCACGAATAATCAGCTTCTCAGTTCTCTTTGTACTGTTAAATACATGCCCGAGGTGCCCTTGAGTTTCAAGGAAGCACTTTATGTGCTAAACCAGGTCAAACTGATTGCGCGCCGGAAATCAACTTTCAAATTAATTTTACGATAAAACAAATAGTCTGTACAAACACTAAATATCTCAATACTCGAATTACCATTGATTTTACAGTGAAATTAAATTCGGTACTTTTAACATCGGGATTTAATTACGCGAGGTCAAATATTCGGAAAAAAAAAATCTAAAGGGTTTTTTAACTCCTTCTTTTTTCGTTATTTATTCATGACTTTTTACTTCGCTCGGAATACTAGAGAAGCTTTTAAAATATTTATTAATGTTTCGAAGTCAATTTTCGATTCGAAGTTATCTGAAAAAAAAATTTTCTTTTTTTTTGACTTTTTAGAATTGTAAATATTTATAAAATGTAACGCGCAATGGAAAGTATTAGTAACTAAGTAACAGTAAAAAATTTGAGATTCAACAAAAAAAAAATTTAATTCAATGAATTTTTTAAAAGTAAAATTGAGCTCGGGCTCTACACTCGCTTAACTTTTCGAGAATTTATTCCGAATGATATATTGGTATAGAAAGTAGACTTTTATAAAGTAAAGACTGATAAATAATATTAATATGACGTCAAGTCGATTTACGTCAAAATTTATTTTATATTCAAAAAATGAAATTGAATTTTGAATAATTCGCTATTGTCAGTTGGGCTGATTGGACATGCGAATTTTTTACTGACGTGAGAATCCGAAACTTGGTAAAATTGACCCAGTTGTTTTTAAATTCTGTTCTAGAATAGAGCTTTTATGAAAATTGCTGTTGAAATATCATAAATATTTTATTTTCATTAATGTTAATGAAAATTTTAACGATTTCATTAGATGACGTCATTCTTCGTCTTTTGCTTTATTGATCACGTGTTTTTATGAATTATTTTTCAGTCTCCATCCAATATTTTCCAGACAAAATATTGTTTTTTTTATATGGCCAGTAGGGTTTCACACGAGACGAAACGAGGCGAGAATTTCTAACTCTCGTCTCGATCTCGTAATTTGAAAAAAATCAGACACTCGTCTCGGTCTCGGTCTCGTTTCGTTACAGCCTGTCTCGTATCGTCTCGTCAAATCTCGTTAATTGCCGTTATGTACGGGAAAAAAATAAAAAATGTCAAATTGCAATATAATGTCACGTTTATGAAATGATTTATTTGGATAGGAGAGAGTGGGGCAAGAAGGCCCCCTTGGATAAGTAGGCCCCCCTGAAAATTTGATAAAAAAAAAAATTGTTTTTTTCTTCAACACATCTGCTAAAATTAGCAACACTTCATCTACAACACTACGATTCGGCTTAATGTCCAATTCTAATACTATTGATTCTATTTTAGACAAAAGTAAATTAAAAGCTACAACAACTATTGGTAAAGTTACATACTTTTCACCACATATAGCATTTCATACTATTTTAAAATTTTTTAAAAATACATTAATTTTTTGAAGCAATAACCATTCTTCGTCGTTCAGTTTAAAATTTAACAGGTCTTGATTCTTTGTAGAACTTAACCACAATAAATTTAATCCATTTTTCAAATTAATTCCTACTTCAATCATATCATGAGTACTATTCCATCGAGTTTTCACGTCTAAAATTGGTTTAACGTAATGAATATTCGATGCACTGCAAAAATTTTTTAACGTCAGTTGTAGTTGTTCGGATCTTCTAATTTTGATAAAAGTTATGCGTAACTTGGAAATAGTTGTTGACGGACTGAAGTCGTCCTGAATTATTTGAACTAATTCCTCTTCATCAGCCAGGCCATCATCATCTATTTTTTCCGGGTCAAGTTCATTTTCAATTCTAGAGATAATATTATCAATTGTATCGCTAGACTCTTGCTCTATATATTGCACGTTCAGCATTTTCATGACATCTTGAACACCAAGATTTAAAATGCGCGCGAAACAACGAAAATGTTGATTTGTATAATCAAACGAATGTCCATCATTTTCCATCAAAGAACTTAGTTCTTTCATGAATGTAGTGTTCGAAGAAACATTATCAACAGCTATTCCTTGAATTTTGTTTTCTAAAGCGTAATCTTTTATGCATTTGAAAAAAACTTTTGCTCTAGCTTTTCCACTGTGATTACCGTGGGCAGGTATAAAATATAAAGCTAAAGATTGCAACTTCCAGTCTTGATCTATAAAATGAATAGTTATACCGTAATATGACCTTAAGTTCATAGAAGTCCAACCGTCAACAGTAAATGAAAATTTAGAACAATTATTCTTTAAAATTTCTTTTAATTTCGCTTGTTTGATTTCAAATTGTTCCATCACCATTCTTCGAGCAGCATTTCGACGTGGCATTTCAATGTTTGGATTCAAATAGCGAAAAAAATTTTGGGTGTCTTGATCATCGAAAAAACTTAGTGCCAATTTTTTTTTAGCCATCCATTCGACTATTAAAGCTTCTGAATCCTTCAATGACATTTTTTTCTAAAAAGTAAATAATTTTTCTTCATTTTTTTTTTTTTTTAATTACATTGTTTTTATATCTAAAATTAATTGATCTCAAATTTATATTAAAAAGCGGCTAAAAATAAGGCTCTTGCTTGATTCGTAAGATAAACATACTTAAAATATTCATTTTAAAAAAATCGATAAAATGTATGACGATAAATCGAAAAAAAAATTTTTGAACAATAATTCATTTAAAAAAATTTTATTTTTGTAAAATGAATGTAATTACAAGTATATTATTACGAATAAAACTAACCCCGATAACTAAAAATTATCAGTTTAGAGCAATTAGAAAAAAAATATTTTTTTCAACGGAATTAAAGGGTATACTCCTCTTATAGCCATCTCTTATCAAGTGGCAAATTTTTAAGTTTTTTATAAATATATAACATATAGAAACAAAAAATAAAATTATATTCAAAAACTAACTATTATAATGATAATTAATTTTCAATAAAAAAAAAAAAAAAAAAAACGTATTTTCAAAGAAATAATTATATTTTTCCGATAAATTCTTCTTTTAAGTTTTTGAATAATATATTACTTTTGGTAAATAATAATCGTTTTATCGATTATTAATGATTTTGTAATTTATAAATTTTTGAATTATGTTTATCCTAGCAATTAGAAATTAAATAACAGTTTAAATTATATTTTTTTAAATATATTAATACCTGCTTGGTATTTAAATAATTAATAAAAAAAGTTAATACTGTAAAGTGGTTTGATACTACAGTATAATGATAATAATTAATTTGATAAGTTTTAATTTTTTTATACATATAATAATTAATAACACCGGCACACAAAAAAAAATAAGTTCTCTGTACTTTTGACGGGACCGATTTATTCCCATGTATTTTGACCCGCTGAATCCGAATCCGAGGTTCGTTTAACCCGTACACCCTCAGATTTTTAGAAAACTTTAAAAAACCTCAAAAATACACAAAAATCGACCGTTTTTTAAATTTATAAATTTTTTTAACCCTAACTAAGCATGATTTTTATGTATTTCGGTCCTCCCCATACTAACCTGAAGTTTATTTAAAACATTAGCCATTTAAAGTCTGAGTAAATTCCAAAAAACCCCAAAAAAGCAAAAAAATTCTTAGTATTGTGATGAAAAAAATTTTATAGGGCTAAATAAATAATTATTTTCATGTATGTTTATCTGTCACATATAATTCTCGGACATCCATAGCTCAGACATCTCTAAAATTTTAAATAAATGGCAAAAATTCCCAAAAAATCGAAAAAAATAAAATTTGGTATAACAAAAATCAATTTTTAAATCGAAATAAATAAAAGAAATCATATTGTTCGATCTGTGATATATATATAAAAAATATTTTGGCCTAAAACATAAAAAAATTTTAATATGCTTCAAAAAATTTTTTTCATCACAATACCAAAAATTTTTTTGCTTTTTTGCAATTTTTTGGGGTTTTTTGGAATTTACTCAGACTTTAAATGGCTAATGTTTCAAATAAACTTCAGGTTAGTATGGGGAGGACCGAAATACATAAAAATCATGCTTAGTTAGGGTTAAAAAAATTCATAAATTTAAAAAACGGTCGATTTTTGTGTATTTTTGAGGTTTTTTAAAGTTTTCTGAAAATCTGAGGGTATACGGGTTAAACGGACCTTGAATTCGGATTCAGCGGGTCAAAATACATGGGAATAAATCGGTCCCGTCAAAAGTACAGAGAACTTATTTTTTTTTGTGTGCCGGTGTAATTAATGAAATTTTATCAGGAAATATACTAATCGGCCTTAATCTTTTGGCTGCCGTATCAAATATTTTATTTAAATTCAAGAAATCGACTTGAAATATCAATTATTTTCAAATTTTTATAGAAATTACTGTGAGTGATTATTTAAACAAAAAAAAAAATGACAATTGAATACATTACTAATTTGCAATAGGACGATCGAGCATTTCTTTTATTAATATTATTTATAACTTAAATTAAAAAAGATACTAATAATTATATTTACCTGCTCAGAAAACATGTCTGTCATCTTTTTTTGGGCGGTTGACAATGACTTTTGAGTCGAAGTGGAAATACCAAACATTTCTTCGTATGCTTTTGAATGAGCAGTTAATAAATGTCTTTTCATACCTGTTGTGCTACTGTCTTTTCGGCTAATTATCTTTTTTATTTTTGATTTTTCACACACTAAACATATTCCCTTTTTTTTATTATTAACTATTTCAAGTTTAAAAAACTTCTCAAACTTTGAAGTCACTGAAGTATTTGTTATTAAATAAGCTTGATCAACTGATTCACCTTCATTATTCGTATCATCACATCCGTCTAATCTCGGTCTCTTATTGGGATTTTCACTGCTAGCATCTACACTCAACGACATTTTTGCTTGAACTAAATTTGAAAATATTTTAAAGCTAATATTTGTGTAGTTTGTTGTAAAAAAAATTACTCCCACGGAAAGACTTATAGGTAGTAACAGCAAAAAAAAGACAAAATGTGGCGATATTTTCCAAAGGGTTTTCTGAGGACGATTGGAAGACAAGAATGATGTATAGAAAAAAAGTAAGAAAAAATTGTTCTATGGTATGTCAATTTTTTTTACATTGACATATGTTTACATTACTTACCTTTTTGTTTGAGAATGAATTTGAAAAAATAATTATTTTCAACATTAGAAAAATGTTAAGCCTGCATCATATGATTTTTCTTCTCCGTATTATTCAAATTTATATAATTTACATATTAATATATATGTATACGTATTAGAATGGCGAAAAAAAACCAACTATTTTTTTTTTGAGTATCGTATATAGGATTATGTAGTTTATCATATTTTAAGAACCATTTCCAAAAAATCAATCAGCCTGATAAAAAATTTTCAAGAAGTCGCTTACGAATTTAGAAAATTAAAAAAATCATCGATATTGGAATATTTCTCTAAAGTTTTTTTCTTGTAGCATCGATAGATTCTATCCTCAAAACCAATACCACACTAAAAGTTTCAGCTCGAAAAATAAATTTTTGGATGTTGCTTATGAATTTCGAATGTTAATTCATAATATGTAACTACTCCATTGAATTAATTTTTGAGTTTTTTATAACTCAATTATTATCATTGCACCGAAATACAACGTCTTGTATTAAAAAAAAAAGAAATATGTAAATAATATATACTTTTTTTTCATATCTCGAGTTTTATTTTTGTTTATCATGATACAAATGTGTAATAATAAAAATAATGAAAAAATAGAGGACCTTTGATATTTGTATTTAAAAGTCGCAACATAAACTATTGCTGTCACAAGAAAGAAAATTACAAAAAAATAAAAATCTGTATTTTGAAATTTTTTTTTTAAATTTCCGAAATTCGTGAGCGACTCTTAAAAATTTTTTATGAAGCTAATTTTTCAAGAGGATTCTTAAAATGTGTTAAGTCAAGAAATTCTTATTCGAGACTAGAAAAAAAAAAAAAAAATAGTCCGTTTTTCGCCACCCTATATATTCAAAAATTCTTTATTTCAAAAATCGACGTGAAAAAATAGGTAAGAGAAAATTGTAGTGCGGTTCATTTTCACTTGAGATTTTATTTTTTTTAAGTAAGTTAAATACTGAAAACGCAAAATTATAACATTGGATATTTACAGATGGTCACCATATTTTACGTTTCATAAGTGTATAGTTACCTACACAGACTTTTTTTTCGTTTAAGAAAAAAATTAACCGTTGATATTTCTAGTCTATTTATTTTCCGGCTGAAAAAATTTCGACGAGACAAAAAACGAGACTCTCGGGTCTCGCAGTATGTAGTCTCGGTATCGTCAAAATAATTTTGGAAGTGTATCGTCTCGGTCTCGTCTCGTAAAATCGAGACGAGACGAGACGAGACGAGAAAAATCTCGATCTCGTGTGAAACCCTAATGGCCAGGTATCAAAAATTTACAATATTCTAAAAATTCTATAGACAAAATAAAAAATTGTGAAACGTCTCAAAGTAGGGGAGGGCAAAATGAGATAATAGGGGTCACATAAAATTTTTATGAAAACTAGTAGCAAATAAAAAATGAGTATTTTCATTTCAACTTTGATAAAGTTGGCGGAGAAAGAGAAATTTTGTTGATTAATTTTTTTCATTGATCTTTTCTCTTCAATTTGGTTGGCTACTGTCTATCGATGAGCTCTATTTAATGATTTCTCTCAAAGGTCAAAGCAATCAATGACCGAATCATCCTTTTGACATTAATAATAGTTATCTCATTAACTAATTGCTATACTGACCTCAATATTATCCTGAAAAGCTAAAACGATTTCTTGTTACGACACTCATTTTGTCCATCAGTTCACCCGGAAGGTCGGGTGAATCAAGACCAAGTGGGCAAAATGGACCACTCCAAAAATTTGGTGAAAAACTTCTATCAAAAATTTTTTATTGAACACAATATATTGTCGGCCATAAAAAAAACATACGGTGTCTTCTTCGTTACATATATATTCCATATACATTAGTTATCTTCAATAATTTAGTTTTTTCGGTTTCTTTTTTTACTAACAGTATTGCAAATCTTGTTTTTTCACTTAGATTCGATATAAACAATTTTATTATATGATGTATGAGTTTCCGATCCAGTAATTCAAATAAGAATGGTAACAGTTCTGAGGACAGAGGATCAGGGTGTTACATTAATACTCAAATATTATTTTACGCTACGTTTCGTAGGTTTTATTTCCACTTCTTCAGGCGATCTTTGAAAACAAATACATTAATTTAATATACAATTAATCATAAAAATTCTTATGTATATTTGGCAATTAAATACTGCGTGTAAAAAGTAATTTCATTTAAAAATAGAGACTAAATTGTAAAAAAAGACATGTTCAATATTATATATTATATGAAAACAAATGACAACTAGCTAAGATCGACTATGTTAATACATCATATTATGGTTTGTTATCAGTAGTATTTAATTGCCAAATGTACATAAGAATTTTAATGATTAATTGTATATTAAATTAATGTATTTGTTTTCAAAGATCGCCTGAAAAAGTAGGAATAAATTTGGGGGGGGGAGGTCTCGTTTTGCCCGTCCGAGGAAAAAAATTTATTCTATGGCAACTTGAAATTTCGTTTAATTCTTTTACATAGAAGTAAAAAAAAATAAAATTCATCGTATTCAAATACACAGAACTTTATTATTTTCTCAGTGGTCCCGTTTTCTCGCCCTTCCTCTCTAGTTTCAAACAAATCATACAACCAGCAATATTACATATTAGGCAGCTTATTTTGCTCCTCCTTTTCTATTAGATTTTAAATAATATTTATTTTATTTTATGATATTTTCAACCTAAAATTTTTTGACATGTTAATTTTATTTCACAGTACAAACATATATATATATATTAAATAGTCAAACTCATATGTGATATAATATACGTATTCAAAAATAAGCATGTAAATATGACACGAAAATATATGAATAGAAAAATCAAGACTAACATGATACGTATGTGCATATGACACCCTCTACTTTTTTCCATCTCTCTTCTTGCTCTCAACTTGCACATTTTATTCAACCCCCTCTACTTCTCTCACTCCACTTCTCGTTTTCTCGAATCCCAAGAATACATACTCGCATACACACTTTCAGGCACTACCGTCGTCATTGCGAATATACCTGTTCTTTTATTTTGTTCCCTGCTGTTACTCTCTCTTCTGTAATACGAAAACAAGGATGACAAGTTAAGGGTATTCCTCTTGAGAGTCACGGGTAAAAATAAGGATGCCACTTGCGATGTCCGCGAATTCTCCCCGTGCGCATTTAGGAAAGTGGGTACACCAGGGAAAATACATCTCAGTCGTGCACCGAATTTAATGTTTTTTTTTTTTTTCCACTGGGGAACTATTATTTATACTCATACTCACTTACTATTATTATCAACATTGATTTTCTTATTTTCCATATAAACATCATACATTTTATGTTTATAATTTTGGTCAATAAAATTTTTGACTTTTTTTTATTTTTCATTTTTTATGCCAAGTATTTGATCGAACCCAAATATTCCCTCTTTGCAATTCAAGTTTAATTCATTCATAAAATTTGAAACATAATTTTTTTTCCGTAGTCCTGCTAGTTTTTATTAAATCAAATAAAATTATAATAAATATATATACGCAATGATAAAATAATTATTTATTACGGTACATAAACCATCGAAAATAATGAAATTTGACACTCGTGTCAATGAGAAAAACCATCATAAGATCATATCCCTCTATCTCGGTTCCGCTCATGGTTGTTCGTGAAAAGGGAGTAATAGTTGATCATGAAAGCATCAGAAGCATCAAGAGGGCGAATATTCGTGGTACTTATTACAGTTGAGATTGGATTAACTCACGAGAGAGCTTCTGTTTATACCAGACCCTCGATGGGTTATACCACCGTGACTCGGAAAAGGGGATTGGGATCTCCCTATCGAGTCCACAAGCACAAGCAGTTTAGTCCATGGGATCTCTCCTTCTATCTCTATCTCTTTCTCTCTCTCATGATGTGCGTACCCAGTGTAATTGCTTCAAAGGGTATACATACAACAACATATATATGTATATAACTATCTCATGACCCCTCTCTCACTCTCATTGCAAAAGCATTATGTCAAAGGACTCTCTTGTGTATATATCCATTTTCAAAACAATTTGAAATTATGGAAAAGGGACTTGGGATTTGGGACGCGTAAAATATGCGCTGTGGAGCTTCAGAACATGCTTTCCAAGGGTCATATTTATATTGTATTAAGGGACGAGATAATGGCAATCTTTATAAATAATCTATTATATTCTTTATGATAGAGATGTATATATATCTATGTCTATATCTATATCTGTACTTTTTTTAATTACTTATAAATTTTTAACTTAATGCAAATTATGTCTTTTAAATAATTTAACATCCACTTCTTTGTTAAAAACCTATTCTTATCTTAAAAAGATTTTTTTTATGGCATAATTACCATTTTCGTTCGCATGACTTTAAAACATTTTTATTATCTCTCTAGTTTGCCTCTTTCGCGTTTTAAATTTATTTTAATTCAAGGTGTTTTTTTTTGCTATTTATTCGTAGACATTTAACGTCTATCCGAATTCATTAACTTGCCTTTAAATTATCACGGGTAAAGATATATAATAAAAGGGAAATGAAACGAAATGAAATGCGAGCAAAGTAGAATAATAATAAGTGAGAAAGAAAAATCCACTTTTCGTTTCTTCTCATTCTAGTCGCGAAAATCTTCAACCAGCTATTTTTCTCAGATATCATCGTATTTCTTGAGAAAATGAATTGTTCTATTTTCCACTCTACCCTCTATTCTGTTTTATTATTATTATTATTTTTTTTTTTAGTTTATTTTATTTTATTCTATTTATATTTTATTATTATTTATTTTTATTATTATTTCCTTACAGACAGAATACAATGAAAAATTTTCCCAAGGCGTGAATTAATTTTCCGGTGCGGTCTGCCATATTGTGATTAACTTTTTTTTTTTTTATTACGTTTATCACTATCACAATTATTATAACACAATGATATATTTTATTTATTTATTTCTATAGTGAGCGCGAATTTTTTTTTTTTTTAAATGATAATTTTTATGATTCTGAAGTTAGCCGCCGTCTACTAATTATTCGATTTTTTTCAAAACGATAAATAAAAAAAAAAAATATTTAAAAAAATTGCACTTATAGATTTTTCAATTTTCTGCATGTGCATTTTTTAGTTTTTTTTTTTTTTTTTTTTTTTGTAATTGACTTGTTGGAAAAAAAATTCGAAAATTTTCAATTGTCTGCTAACTTGAGGATAATTTGTTTTTTTTTTAATCGATACAAAATTTGTATCACTGTGGTTCTAAATTTGTACAAAAATTATCATAATATTTCAATGTCACAACTAATATTTTTTCAAAATCACGATTTTTTTCCGTGTATTACCCATACAAAAAAAAAAGAATTGGCCCATTACTGGGCCGTGAATGGCTGCCAATTTTGAAGCATCGGCCGAAGATCGGCTAAATATCGGATGATAACGGTATGCCAAGCGTGGCAATCAATCATCGTCCAAAGCTTAATTTATCTCAATTATTTAATAACAACTATACTAAATAAAAATGATGAATTCGCGTTTCTGCGCGTTGATATGAACCTCTGACATGGTGAATAAAATTGAAATGTAAAATTTGTTCTTTAATTAAATTTGAAATAATCATTTAGATAAGTTGAAAAAATAAATAACGGACACAGAATCAGCTGATATAAAGCAAGTAGCGCTTGCGCAAAGAGTACTCGATCAAACCGTTGGCCAACGAACGGCTGTTAATTGTGCGCCATTTTTATAAGCAAAAAGACGGCTGCCAATGATTCACCATGCACGGGCCAGTACAGTTAGCCATTTATTGGCCAATCATTGCATACCAGGCATCTATGGGAAAATTTCGAAGCTCGGCGACTTTGTATGGGTATTCGACTCAACCACGAATAATTCGTAAGTTTGCATTATTGACTCACGTTTATTTGTTATTATCCCCGATTATTCTTACACCGTAAAATCAGGAGTAAATTCGGAATAAATACGAATTTTATTCGAATCAACTCCGTCACTCGGAGTTCAGAAGTTTAAAAAAAAATCACTCCGCATTAGCAGCGAATTAAGATGTTATTCTAATTCACATTCACTCCGATTTGGAGTTTTAATGTTAAAATAAACTCCACTCCGGATTTAATCCGCATTCGCTCCGAAAATTTGAAACAGTATTGCGAAACAGTTTTTATAAAATAACAATCTAAATTTTTATTAATTTATGAAGATAAGAATTACAATATTGATGTTTATAATTTAGACAATATAACAGTATAATAATGACAAGAAAAGGTGACATTAAATTTGCTTTGATGGTAATGGAATTAGTGGATAACAAGGCACTTTTCTCGGTTAGCCTCGTTAACCGATAAGATGTAGTATGGGAACTAAGTTAAAAAAAAAAAAAAAAGGATAAAGAAAACATGTACTTAGATATTTCCTCCCCTTTTACGATGTACTGAATTTTTCCATCGTATACATGCAACAGCGTACTTATGCAAAACATCGTCACGAAGCTTAACCATTAATTCGATTATTATTATCATTATTATTACATATTTATTCATTACAGTCAGTATAAAAAAATGTTTAAAAAAATATATGGAATAATAAAAATGATAAATATTAGCAGTTATGAATGTCAATAAAGGTGTTTGTTTAAACGAAACCTCAAAGTTGTGAATAAATTTAAAGATGTAAAGTAGCATAGCTTTTAGTCTATAAAGTTTCTTAGCGATGAGGAGTAGTAGAGAAATAGAAGGTGACTTTACACTTTAGTTGGTAGTGTTGACTTGTGGGTAAGATGAAGATATATAAATAATGTAAGTTTGTAAGATAGAATGAGAAAGACAATGAGTTTTAGATTGAGATAGAGAGAAGGAAGAAGCAAGTTAAGTTTAGTAGTATGTAGGTGGTGTAAAGGCGTTTTCAGAAAGTGCCACTTGGTCTACCACTACGTCGAGTCGTCGTCGTCGTCGTCGTCGTCGTCATCATCGTCGTCATAGCCGCCGTGAAACGCGAGCAAGCGAAGACCGTAAGTGACGCAAGTCAAGAGTAGACGTCGAGACTGTACCAAGTGGCAACTTCTACACGACTCTGACGACTAATATCGTTCCTCAAGATCTTTATACTTGTCCCTGAAGCTAAGTTTCATTAGGTAAGAGCTAAGTTGTCATACTGATTTCAAACCCCTAAAACTTTAAACTTGGATACAGTATCTGTGTCGTTTTGATTAGAGGTATTATTCATTTTTATTTATTCATTTACATTTTCAGATAATTTCACTCTGTGACGTTACTTTACTAAATTTTAAGACATGTGTCTTTAGAAGGTTATCTATGTGAGCGAAAATTGTGAACAATCTTTGAAATTAACAGGGTTTAGGGCAAATGTACCATTTGTAGCCACTGCTCCATTTTTTGACATTTAAATCTTAATTTTGAATGATGAAAAAGTATGAAAAAAAATTGCGTTGTGTAACAGTGTGATAAAAGTATTTTCGAATACATTTAAAAAATTTATTATGTAAATGCGTATTTTACAAATTGTTTTATTCAAATTTTTTAAGTGTCCAAAACTGGCCAAAAACGGTACCTCTATCATATTCATGGTCTAAAATAGGATTTTCAAAATTTTGGAGAATTTCCTATGAGTTTTTGAGAAAATGCAATTTTTAGCTCAGCTAGGATAAGAAATGTACTTGGAATATATCGCGTCACTAATTCCAAAAGGTCTTATATACGCCCTTTTGGCTTTGGTCACTAAATTCAAAACCAAAAAGGCGTAAAATTTTTTTAAAATTCTTAATCATATTGTAGATTTATTCTAAAGCTGAAAAAAAATTTTTTTTTTCAATTTTTAGCTATAAAATAAGTCTAGAAATCGATTGACAACGAAAAAAAAAATTATACGCCCTATTGACTTTAGAGCGTTTGCTAAAATCAAAAGGACGTATAAAAATATGTCCTTTTAGAATTAGTAACGCAATATGTATGGAAAATTTTTACCAAAAAATTATAGAAACTCAACTGAAAATCTTTAAAAAATTTATTCTAATCTAATTTTTTTCGAATTACTTATGTCCAAAAAAAAATTTAATTTAACTTTCTAAGAGTCGTCAGATGAAATTTTCTCAAAATTGTAAATAGAATTTGTCTATCCCGTTTTTTTTTCGATTTAAATAACAAATGATAGATCCATTAATTTGAATACTATTCGAATATAATCTCACATTAGCAGATCAAAGAATAAAAGTGTTGAAATAATAAACAAAAAATAATTTTGTTCCATAGAATAAAAAAATGAATGAAGGATCAGATGATAGATAGGATTTTTTATAATAAGGTTTAAAGAACTCACGATATTGTACACGTTTAGTAGTTTCAAATTCTAGACTCGCACTATGGCCTCGTCTACGTCAATCTCTTCAGAAGTCTCGTTTCTTTTTTTTTATTATTCTTCAATTCCGAGTTCTCTGCCCTTCTCATCTTATTTTTTACCTTCATCCTCACACAATCTTCACACAACGACGTCATTGTGAATCTCAGGCGCGCCGCGAATTTCAAACGCTCAATTTTGCGGAAACAAAACGACCACCATACGCGTGACGTTCCTAAGACGCTAGGGAGTCTTTCATTCGATAATAAAATCCAATTCTTCATCTATTTATTTTTATTTCCCAACAATATACTTCAATAAATAAAAAAAATTAATAAAGTAAATCTTTATTTATCTGATGGTTAAAAGAAAAAATTCAATGGACAAAATCAATCGTTTGAATTTCAAAATAAAATCAGTTCTTTTACTTCAATTTAAAAAAAAATTATAAACTCAAAATTCATTAAAAAATGATTTAAAATTGCAAACCTCGAGCGCGAAAGCTCTGAGCGCTCCTACTCTCGACTAAAAATTTTCGACTGATGCATTTGAATTAAATTGTATCTACAATTCATACAATACATTTAAATAGTAATATAAGCAAACAATAATAATTCAAATTTGATAATAAACAAGCTTGATGCGATTGCAAATCGATTTATTTTGAAATTCATGTCGCAACTAGTACTTCAATTTTTTATACCGGTGATGTCGGGAAGTCTGATTGTCGGTACGGAAACACGATAACTTTTTATAAACGCAATTGATTGACCTAATTTTTTTTTATTCGTTTTAGATTTTTATCAGTAAGAACTTAATGAAAATTGCAATTGAAATCCTTCTTGTTTAATTGGTTTAAATAAATAAAAAAAAGTACATAGTCGATACAGCGCAAGTAGCGAGCGTTTTTTTTTTTTGTTATTTAATGGAGATGCACAGCAAAAAATTTTTTGATTTTAACATAAGGAATATTCGCTGCAATCAAATTTTTGAACAATAATTCATTATTTTTATTGTTGCAACAGCGTTTAAGATGCGCTTTTTTTTGGCAAAACTTTTTTACAAGATTTATTAATATTTATTACTTTTTAGTGTAAATTTTACCACCTCAAAGAATTAATTATCAGAAACAAAAATTAATAAATCATAATATGTCTTTCACAATTAGCAAAATATAACTTTACGTTATGACAGTTCAAGCCAAACTGAATTCTAATTTATCATTCATTTGTACAGAATAATTGTCAGTACTATTGCATTAATTCACTGAATTTCAAAGTTTTTAAATTTTATTACTTCATCATAAATCGATACACTTTTCATTTTCATTTTCAATCTTTCCATTCAAATTTAATTTCTCTTATGAAATACACGGAACAAAGAAAATAAGAAAAATTCAAATTTCACATATAAACACCGTGATGCTTCGAGCTGAAAACGGTATACATTTTATAAAATTTTATCTTTAAAAATTTAGTTAAAAGTACATCTGAAAATTCCATTTAATAGAACAGTATTTGAAACTTTAATTCTTACAGACTTTTTAAAAATATTTCCAGTTATCTAATTCGAAGCGCCTCGTTATCATGTGTAACTGTGAATCTTTTTGTCTTTTTTTTCCGTGAAATAATTCGAAAAACAAAAAAAAATGAATTTTTTCATTCAAGTTTTAATTATAAAATAATATATCATTTTTTTTTCTTTATTTTTTCATTTATGAAGTTTTTTTCACAGCTTATATGGTATTTTTCAACAACAATTTACAGTGTAAAGTTTAAAACTCAACGAATATACCGAGAAATCTCGTGTTATTTCACGGGTTGGATTCCCTGTCAAGAATTTCAGCGAGTTGGAGGATTGTAAAATACGTCAAGGTTTCTCTACAGTATTACAGTCCTTTTCATTCTCGCTTCATATATATATATATATATATATATATATATATATATATACATCAAGTTGGTACATCGGTCGACACAAGAAGGTGCGATAACGTAAAGAATATATCGTTCCCAGTCGTCTACAAGCGAATCGCGAAACCCACAATCGAGGAAGAAATATTTCTCTAAGTTTCAACGTTCCCGCCCTTAGCTTGAATAAGAAGGATCCATCCTGATGCCTGCGCCCCTTCCGGCCCCGGGGTAAGACGTAGGTAAAGAGGCACTCCTTTTCTGGATTGATCGCTTCGTCGATGCTTATATACGAATATTCTAGACAAGAAGAGATTTCAATTTCAAATGCTTGTTTAAGAGTTTAAATCCGATTCCATTTATTCAGCTTATCTACATTCTTTCATTCACTATTAATATCTAACTTGTCTCATTGAAATACTATATAAAATAATAATATAGACTTAGCAATATTTTCCTGAAATAATAGAGAGCAAGCAAATACTTTTCTCTTAAATTCCTCTATTCTCTAAGCCCTATTTATATTTCATTGCTTTTAAATTTAATATGGACCGATGAATTAAATTATTAATGTTGCTTTTAGTGAAAGATATCCATTCAATATTTACCATCAGGCCATTTAAATTAACGGAAATTAAGTATTTACCGAGTTAATTAACTTATTATTAATTATGTGAAGTCTCGAGGATCTTGGAGTTGCGTTATTTTCGATACGATTTATTCGCGTGAGCGAAAACTTGATTAGTCAGTTCAAGTGACTTTTTAAATATTAATAAAAAATTTCTTGCAAAAACATTTTACCCTCCATTAGATATTTAATTTTTTTTACTTAATACTAAAAAAATATTACAAATTTATTTTTCAGACCCCGCACTAACTCTATTGGGAAGAGTGGGGCAAAATTAGTTTCTTAAAAAAAAAACGGCTTATATGTAATATAAGTCGATTTTTCCCCCTAACACCCTTCCCTGTAACAAATATCCTACTCTGGGGTTAAACTCACCCCAATATTTTAAACCCGCGCGATTTCTTTAATTTGAAAACAATTCAAATAACGGTCAGTAGTAATAATTAATCAAACTAATCACCATGGCTGTGGTTAGTTGACTTACCGCTCGAATTTGGTAACTGGCCAGACGTGGGTTCGAATCCCAGTACCAGCCGAAAAACTCGGGTTTGAAATTCGGCTAGAATCGGGTCGCTAAGTATCCCGGCAGTTAAAAAGCTACTTTAAATATCAAGAAAAAAAAATGATAAATGTCAAACTTGGAATAATACCTTAAAATTTGTTAATTTTTAAAAAGTTATTTCCTAAATTTTTAAACATAAAAAGTAAATACTCAAGTAAAAAGATGTCTCTTGTACTAATAGAGCAGTTTTAAGGTTACTGTAACAATGATCTTAAGTAAGTACACCATTGTTAGGTTTTTAATTAAAAATGAATCCCTATTGAATTCTCAGATAAAGTTTTTTCGCTCAATATTCAAGAAAGTTAAAATAAAAATCTTCAAACGCTCTTGTTATCTATTAAATCGATTCGTTTATTATTAGCAACAGGGAACTAAATAATGAAGCCTAGTTTTGCAGCAGACTTAGACAGGTTTCATATAACTGTTGAAAGTCATAAAATAGCTACTTGATATATGATATAGTATAAATTATATATCACTTTCAATAAACTGTGTCAAAAGTTTGGTATAATTTAATCAAAAATCATTTGTAAGAATTCATTTTGACTGAATTTCTTTTCAAAATTTAAATTTAGCTTTAAAAAGTAAAGAAATTTCTTTTGAATCCTATAAAAAATATATTTTTTTACTGGTTCAATTAAAATTAATCATACGAGTAAAATAAATTATAAATAATGTTTATTAAAAATATCAAAACCTGATTAGTATTACGAAAAATTTCATTAATATAATCCACTTTGAATTATTAATGTATGATTATCATAATATTATCATATTAATTTAATTTCCATCGAGTCAAACGAAAAACAAACAATAATAAATTATAATAAAAGTCAATTTTAAATGAAAAATCCGATCACGAGTTACCTCAAAATAAAAATAATGGATTATTATAATTATAATAATAATTATAATACGCAAATGACAAAATTATTAAATTTAATGTTTATTCAGACGAAATACAGAGTCAATATTTCATATAACAACATAATAGCTAAAGCTGTTGGCTTTAAACCGTCCAAATGATTCTCTCTCTCAGTCCCCTATGGATAGTTGACACAGGACAGCCTAATGGCGGTTTCTATCTCTCTCTTCGTTTCACTGCACGCGAAACTCTTCTAAAATTAATCCCGAATTCACCGTTAGATGTTTATCAAAAGCTCAGCATGTACGTGCCAAACTATTTCATAAATTATTTTTAAAATCCATTATTAATTAACGACTTTTTAGTAAATTTCATAGAAATCTATCTTTTGCATTTATTCTCATGGTGGAATTTTAAAAGAATTTTGCCATAATCTATAGATATATCATATGATATATCATAATTCATCGAGTAGGTTCCAAAAATACCATTGGTTCAAAAGTTTATATATGTATGTGTATATATATGTAATATAACGCGCCTTGTTGCGACGATAGCGGCCACAATTCTTAACGGATCTTAATGAAACTTGGCACACTTATTCTATGAACGATTATCACAGTTAACTTTGAAGATGAGCGAAATCGATCCACTAGTTTAGAAATGGTGGTCATTTGAAATTCAAAAAATAACGAAAAATCCTACTTTTTCGGCTTCTTTCGTAAATAACTTTTTGACGGGTATATCAATCCTTATTATGTAAAAAGAACTTGATAGCCGATAGAAAAAGCTATATTTCCCTTTTTTTATTTTTTGTTTTACAATAATTGTTCCACTTTTGATAAGGGTTCAAAGTCGCATAATTGACTCATATGTTATGGTGATAATGCCATTGTTTATATCTTTGAAAATTTTTGATGGGTGATTATTAAATTATATATACTTATTCTTTAGGTAATTATCTTGATCAAGTTTAAAAATTTATAAAAATCGGTTGAGCACTTTAGAAATGGTGGCAATTTGAAATTTTCTAATGAATGAAAAATGCTGTTTTCTTTGTCATTATTTCTAAATAACGTTGTAATGGGTACATCTATCATTATTATGTAGCAAGAACATTATTATGTAAAAATAACATGACTATCTCCTTTGGATAGCTAGATGACACCAGAATACTTGTAATCCTAATATTAACGGTTTGATTGAAGTGAGAAATCTACTTCCATTTCGGATGCCTAATGGCCTTTTTTTCACTGCACTAAAAAATGGTTATATTCAAAAATTTCGTCAATTTATTCAGTTTTTCATATTCTTTAAGAAAAAAAATACTAGCAGACTCGAAAAAATTTTGCCACGAAAATTTCGATGAAAATGATGAAAACCGCAAATTTTTCATACTTTTAAACTGTCAAAACTCATTAAACTATCAAAGCTTTCTAACTTTTGATAGTGGATTCATAAATCTGCCGTAAAATAGAACAATTTAAAAAAAAAAAAAAACAGTAAAAAATGTGGTTGACCCCACTTCCAAATAATAACCAAAAATAAATAAATGAATTCATATATAGGTACATAAATTTATTCATTCAAAGTTAATGGAAAAATAATCATTTTTATTATTATTTTTATTTTTTCAACTAATTTGTTTCAAGTTTTATCACTAATGGTCTACCATTTTATATATATTTATTTCTTAAAATATCTTAAAATCGTTTTAAGTCAAGTAGTAAGTCATGAGATACTTAAGTGCATCTTTATTTATTTATGATTAATTCAAAGAATGTATAAACTGCGTCCACTTAACTCTACATTAAATGAAACGTATGATAAAATATATGTATATATTTATATTTTTTTTTTTTTTAAATAAATACTTTGACGTGGAAAAAATTGTAATTCACTCTGGAATTAAATTTTTACGTCATATGAAATGAGTGAGATTTTTATATTAAATATATAAATGTTTGAAAAAAAAAAAAAAATAGTGATAAATAAATAAAAAAATATGGAATAAATTTGAGAGCATTACATAACGATGTGACTTTAATTTATCTGGTCTTGTTTAATTCACGTATGATATTAAATACGCAAATGAATGCGCGAAAATGCTCTCACTGCAACATTATTCGCCCCTCTCATAGTGATGATGGTAGTAGTAATAGTTGTTGTAGTAGTAGATCCTCTCGAAAACTGACAAGAGAAATATTTCGGCGTATTTCCATATATACTCATATAACAGGGATGTATCCTCTCTGCGCTTTTGCTTTTAATCCTGAAAACTAACGGATTCTCTCTTTTACTCATATATGCATTATCTGTTAAGCTGTCTCTCTTTGTCACTCTTTTTGCATATATCTATATGGTATGATATGTATATATGGAAAAGCGTCACACACAACGTCGCTGTCCGGATTTGCCGCTGGCGCGATTTAACGACCGCGTTTTGCTTTCCAGTTTTCCTCGACTCAGTTACTCTCGTCTAGTCTCCTGCTGCATACATGGAGATGCTTTTCTCTCATTTTCATCTATCAAAAAATAACAAACTTCATCACGTCATATTATTTGCAAGTAATTTAATGAGTTGTCTCTTTCAATTTGTCGAGTTGTTCTTTTTAAATTAAAAAAATTATAAGGATAATATGAATTAAATTATGAGGGATGTAGGTGAATTAAATAATTCGTCAAAAGAAATTTTTATTTACCTCATTTTTTTTTAATAATTAAAATAAGAATTCGTCTATAAGAATTTTAACTCTTGAAATTTTAACAAGTGTGAAAAAAAAAAATTGGAAAAAAAGGTACAAGTTGAGCTTATTTAAATACGTCATTGAATAAATGAAAAATCGTCAACGGCCATATCACGCTGATAAAAACACCGAAGAACCGGGAGTGGCGCCATAAGTGACACATCGTGTTCTCTTATAGTGAATATACTAATAATTGAAAAAAAAGTCATAAAAATTACTTTAAAATTATAATAATCGCCACCCAATTCAGCAATAATTAGTATTGTTTATTAAAGAACAAGTGAATCGAAATTCTGTGGATTGTTTTGTTTGAAAACAAAAACCACAACGCACACGAGGCATAACCTCACTTTAAAAAACCCGGCTAGGCCGGATCACAACACGATGGATAACGGGAACCGAACCCAAAATGGGTCACAGCCCTTCATAAAACCGTCTTCAGGTACAAGAAGTATTAATACAACTAAAAATTATAACTCTATTAACTTAGAGAAAATGTACAAAGAAGCAGTCAGAGATTTTGGCGTAAACAAATCAGTATCAAAAATAGCGCCAAATCTCAAGACAGCCAGACCTAGATCCAGTTCAAACGAATTTCATGCAAATACCCAAGGAATGGATGCACCAAACAGTACAACAGAGCAATGGGAACGTCCCAAAAAAATAGTCAAGCGAGAAGTAGCTCAGAAGAGAAGCAGACGGCATACGTCAAGCGAGTCATCCGAGATAGAAGAAGAACTCAACACTGCGGATATGCAAATCGACCCTAATACGCAACAGTCCTCAACAGGTCACTCGATGTTAGGGAATACAGAAGACGAAACGAACGAAGTACCGAAAGGTAAGCCTCCTCCAATTTTTATCAACAAAGTAAAATTAACTGAAATGGTCAAGCTGCTTACAGACAATAACGTAGTTAAAGGTTCATTCTTAATCAAGCAAGAAGATACTGAAAACATAAAAATTACCGCTAAAGACCTGGAACTTCACGAGAAAATAATTCAGATACTTAAAGCCAAAAACCTCCATTATTTCAGCTTTACACCAAAATCTCTTAGACCAAAAACAGTTATACTAAAAGGTATTCACGGTGAATACGATGCAAATTACGTAACCGCCGAAATCAACGAATACAACCTACCAAACACCAAGATAATAGGACTGACCAAAATAACTTATGATGAAAACAGCCCTGATGCATATTACTTCATTGTCCAGCTATCCCCTGAGAGCAAAACACGTCATCTCATGAGTATAAGAGCGTTGGCCAACCAGCTGGTCAGATGGGAACATCCACGAAAGAAACCAGTATTTCAATGTAAAAGATGCCAGCGTGTGGGCCACGCCAGCACAAATTGCAACATGCCATTCCGTTGTGTTAAATGTGGACAGGATCATGGTCCAAAAAATTGCAAAATCGAAAAGGATGCTGACAAAACGAAACTAATATGCACTAACTGCGGTGGCGAGGGCCACCCCGCGTCTTATAAAGGATGTCCATTCATAAAGTTCGCTCATCAAGTGCAAAAAAATAAAGCTATAGCACAAAAAGAAAAAAACACAGTAAGATCTGCGTCAATTTATAAAAACACCTCACCGCAAGTTTCGTACGCTCAAACAGCAAGTCAATCCAATGCTATACGCAATAAAGCCCCATTTAATACCCACAGAGAAGCAATAAATAACCAAAATAATCAACCAACCGAAGAAGCAACCCCACAGTGGGCCCAAAACCTGAAATTTGAGATTATAAACGCCTTTAAGCATCAACTCAACACGATGGCAGCACAGATCACCGAAAACGCCTCAAATATTGAGAGATTATACATGCACCTTAATATTCATTATGGATAATACGTCTCAACTTACAATACAAACCCAGAACAATCTCGCTCCAAGAGAAAAAGTACACAAACTCAAAATAGCTGCGATTAATGTCAACTCACTTATAGCATATGACAGAAGATTAGAATTACTCACCTTTATGAACAAGCACTCACATGACATAATACTCCTGTCGGAAACAAAATTAATGCCAAAACACAAGCCAAACTTCGCCAATTATTCCATGATACGAACGGATCGTCCAAACGCTGATGGAGGTGGCGGGACAGCTATCCTTATAAAAAACAATCTTAAATATCAAATTATCTCTACGCCATCGTCAAGCAAAAACGAAACACTAGAATTTACTATAATAAAATTAACTACGAAGGCCAGATACAATTTTTTTGTCATTAGCGCTTACGCCAACAACGACTGCAGAACGATATTTAAAAACGAACTAAGTACGCTATTTAGTGAATTAGCACTAGACCGAGAAAACAATCACTACGTATTAGCCGGTGATCTAAATGCTAGATCCAAAGACTGGGGCGACAGAGTAACAACTGGCCGTGGAAGATACTTGACTCAATGGCTCGACGAAAATGCGGCCAAGTATAGAACAGAACACTATACAACAGCCGAACCCTCATTCATCCCAGCACAAACCTACCTCGATATGGCCTTGATTGACAATAGACTTCATATAAACGATGCTAGAAACAACAAATTACTTACAATTAGCTACGACAGTGATCACAAGGCAGTGTCATTTGTAGTAAGTTTGCCAACTGACGATGAACTTATAATAAACACAATCCCCCCGCAAGCAATATATAAATATAAATCAACCAATTGGAAAAAATTTAATAAAACACTCAGCAAAAACTACACTGCAGAAATCCCAGCGGACAAGAACTTAACTAATTCGGAAATAGACGCCCACCTAGAAGACATTAATACTGCCATACGCTCAACCATCGAATCAACTGTACCGAAATATGAGAATAGCAGCGACATTCATAAATATGTCTCGCACAAAATTAGCAAACTCCAAAAAGCTAAATCGCAACTAATTACCTTACTTCACAAGCTCCAGAAAAAAGACCCTGCAGTAAGGGAGGGACTGACAATAAGAGTAAAGTCATTAGTTAAAGATGCCAAAAAACAGCTCCAAACGGAGATACGTAAGTCGTCAGATGCCTACTGGACCTCCAAAATCAAACAAATCGATCACAAAAATCCCAATAAGTTTTTTCCGTTAATTAATAGCATCTTCCGACCGAAGCAACCGCTCACAGTCAACGAATTAAAAATTAAAAATACTAACCTAGACATACTAACCCGTAGTGATTGCAAGATCAACCAGCTGCCAATAGACAACGAATCCAACCATATAATCACCGAGCCAGTCGATAAGCTCAACGTTATAGGCGCATTTTACGAAAAAATTAACTCACCGAGCCAGCTAAATGAAAGATCCGAAACAAGAACACTAGTTCAAGAAAGTGTGGTGGATATTAAAAACCAGCTAAAAAACATGATTGACAAACAATTAACAATAACATCTTTCTCAAAGAGAAATAAAGCCGATAATCCGTCAAGCGAAGATGATCCTGATCATATATTTTGCTCACAAATACAAGTCGCCAAAATCATCAAAAATCTACCGAACAAATCGTCAGCTGGACTCGATAATGTTCCTTCAATAGTGCTCAAAAGAATACCAAGCCGATTAATCAGAGACTACACAATATTATTCAACAACTCCATCAACAATTATTACTTCCCAACGAACTGGAGAAAGGCCAAGGTACTTCCAATATTAAAAAAGGGTAAAGATCCAACTAACCCGTCTAGCTATCGGCCAATAAGCTTAACTCCTTGCATTAGCAAAGTGTTTGAAGCCGTAATTAATAATCACATTAAAAAATTTTGTACAGAAAACAACGTCATCCCTGATAATCAGTTCGGTTTTCGCCACAATCACTCTACTACACATGCCATCAATAAGCTACTTTCAGACATTAACTTCCACCTTCAGCACAATGAATACACCGGTGCAGCGTTAATCGACATTGAAAAAGCGTTCGATTCGGTTTGGATCGACGGACTCATTTACATTCTTCTCAAGAAGAACTGCTGGATTTGGTTAATTTTCTTAATTATTACTATGATCACAAATAAGGAATTCGTCACTTGGGACGGCTCAACTATCAGCACAATTACATTCCTCATAAAAGAAGGACTCCAGCAAGGAGCTGTTAATTCTCCAGATTTATTCAACATTTATAACTGTGAAATTTTAAACTTATTCGAGCTCAATAACAACAACAACACCTATTCAATAGCTTTTGCCGATGACCTTGTGGCATATGTCGCAGGAAGAAACGTAACAGAAATACAACACAAACTCACTGACTTGGTCTCCAAAATAAATAGCCACTACATATCATGGAACCTAAAAATAAACCCGGCCAAATGCGAATCCATTTTATTCCGTAAACCAGCTAAGAACTGTACTAAATCTAACCAAATTCCATGCAGAAGCTTTAGTATAAAAATTGCAGATCCTTCGTCCGGCGAGGAAGTCACTATACCTCATAGAGAAATAGTAAAATATCTGGGATTTAATATCGATTACCTGGTGCGTAACAACCAACACATCAACATACAACTGGAGAAAGCATCTAAAACATTCAGGTCTCTTGGCAGACTATTTCACAACAAAAAGCTAAGCCGCAAGGCAAAAATAATAAGCTACCTCTTGTTAATACGTCCCATCATCACCTATGCTGCACCCATGTGGTGGAATACGAGTGCATCAGTTATCGAAAAGCTCCGGCTATTTGAGAGAAAATGTCTTCGAGCTTGTACAGGTATGTACCGTTCAGCGGAAACTAATTACCTCAAATATATACCGTGTCAAGACCTATACGATGCAGCAGCTATACCGAGGATCGACTCGTTTATAATACGGCTCACACGTGATTATTTTGCCAAGATCCCAAGCAGCAACAACGTCTTGATTAAATCCTTTGGCAACTACGATATTCCAAAATTTGAAAAAGCAAATTACGAAGGATATATACCACCTCAAGCCTTTATTATTGCGGATGCAAAAGGAGTAATACAAGATCTTGATAACACTCCGATTCTATACCACTGGAAACGACATCCGTCTAATAAAAAAATAGCAATGAAGTGGGATGACTTCACCAAACACAAAGAGCTATTCGCGTATTCAACGGCCCTACCGGCGAGAGATCTAGTCGACTTCAACAGAACAAACCAAAAAAAATACTGGTGGCTCTCAGATGACTCCATACATCTTGAAAAGCTAAAAAAAAGAAAGCAAGACTGGATAAAAACATTATTAAACCAAGATAGGTAAACTACTGTACATATAGTCCTAACAATGTAAATAGTGTATATATTTGCCCTCTGTATATACCCCCACATCCTGACCCATTCCTTCTCCCCTTTCCTACTGGGCACCCTTAGCTATAAGTTAACTAATATGTATTTATTGTTCAAGTGGTTTTTCTACAAGAATTTTTTTTCCACTTATGATTACTCTGACGAGACATACAGCTGCCCACCTAGGGACCAACATTATAAAGAACTACAACAGAAACAGCCAAGATTTAAATAAATATAAGCTATGAGTTACTACACTAGTAGTCCAATAGTTCAATAAACAATAGTGTATTGGTTTTTGTTAAATTAGTTTGAACCACATATTGTACTACTAAAACTTTGTACTTTTTTAATTCAAATAAATTTTATATAAAAAAAAAAAAACTGATAAAAACACCAGTTCTCGTCCGATCACTGAAGTTAAGCAGCATTGAGCATGGTTAGTACTTGGATGGGTGACCGCTTGGGAACACCATGTGCTGTTGTCATTATTTTTTTATTTTTCACCAGATTGCATCATAAGTTTGAATTCTTACCCCGCTCAGAAGGAAAAAAATCTTTGTTTTCTTTTATGAGAAAACAAATTATAAAAAGTAACGCGTGCGCCAATTTAGCCGCACACAGGCAAACGTTTAAACTTTCAGGTACAGATCCGATGAAAAATAGTATACACCGCAATCGGGGAAGGTAGACATCCCAATCCGCCTAATTCCGCCTTCGGAGGGGTAGGCAATTACACGCGGGTTGAATTGTCCTACTTTCCTCCCTAAATATGGAATGTTTTATTTTTTTTTATTGAACTTAAGGAGAAACGCCACCGGACCTCTTCCTCACACTCAGAAACATAAACGGGACCATCTTTGTTGCTCTCGTAGAGTAAATGAGAATTTTAAAACAATTTTTCTAGGAGACGAATTAGAATTTTTGAAAATACGAAATTTTCAGACCTCTGTTAAGGTTTTAAGAAACGCTAAAGACTCTCGATTTTAAGTTTCCAGTGTTTATTCGGGGATTTAATTAAATCGAATTGAAAATCGGTTAATGTTACCCCTTAAAATGAAACTTCATAAAATTATTTCTAGGCCAAAAATAAAAAAATAATGACAACAGCACATGGTGTTCCCAAGCGGTCACCCATCCAAGTACTAACCATGCTCAATGCTGCTTAACTTCAGTGATCGGACGAGAACTGGTGTTTTATCAGCGTGATATGGCCGTTGACAATTTTTGAGTTACTCAATGACGTATTTAAATAACTGACTTTTAAACTTTGAAAAAGACCTAATTTCGATCCACTAAAACAAACATCAACCAATCTATTAAAAAAAAAATTTTGACTCAGTTAATTAGTAAAAAACACTTTAAATGAATCAAAACGATCGGATTATAAATCCCGGTGCATTTGTCTCAACTCGTGGTAATTAGGGGACTGATGTGTCTCGTTGCAACACAGGGATAATGAAACGAAAACAGGGCGAGATGTTGCCCCAGGGGGTTGCTTCATGAGAAAGAGAAAAAGCTAAAGAGCATAGTGTAGGGTTTGAGGGTGTGTAAAATTGTAGGGTTTCAGTATATAACCTCGGCTAAATTACGCAAGTTTGCTGGCTATATAATATTCTCTCTTTCAACTGCCGCGCCGAGGATTGATTATGTTTATCTTTCATTAGGAATACCGTCAGCTTACTATACCAACCCCATGGCCCTAAGTACGTGAATTATAAATCCCGTCATTCTCTTTCTCTTTCTCTCTCTCTCTTTCTCCTGTGTCTGCTTTACCCGCCGCAAGTTTGTTTTAAACTCGCCAACCAAACGGGGTATCAACCCTTGTTAATTTACGTATGAATCAACAAAAGAAACAGAATTATTATTAACAAAAACAAACTTTGAACATTTTTATTATTTTTCAACAAAATTTATCATAACGAAAATTCTTCTCTTAACGTAAGTAACCGCAGGCTGGCGACATCTTACTGAATTTCTCTTAACTTTTCCGTCTGTTACCAGACGAGTTTTATATATATTTTTTTGCAGGCAGTATTTATATCTTTATTATTTATTTGAATTACACTTTTATTTATTTGCACTGCGCAAAATTGCCATCGTAAACTATCACTACTGCAATAAATTTATAAACATTTTTTTTATGACCTTGACAAATATTTTTTTTATCAATTTGCCAAGAGTAGAATAAAATTTTATAATAATTTCATAATAAAATCATATTTTATTTATTTTTATTTACATAAAAAAATACTAAATTCCAGTCTCTAAAATTGAATTTTTTTTTTTTTTTTCAAATTTAATTATCAGAAATTTTTAAGTTTTTTGTGTAAACATTTTTTATGACATTTCGTGTCACTATTCTATTATAATTGAATTTTTAATGGACAATAAATTGATATCATAAAAATAATTTATTTGACAACTTAATATATATTTTTTTTTATTACCATTATTAAATTTTTTGTTTCACTGGTTTATAATTTATGTGATTTTATTCTCAAGTATTTCAAAATTTAAATTTATACGAATAATTAATTTGATTTTTTATGGGAATAAAATAAAAAAAAAATTTTAAAGACCAAAAAAAAATATTTTTGTGAAATAATTTGATGGAAATAGATTTGAATATTTAAATGAATTTTATTTAAATTAATTTAAAATATATTCCCCAGTGAACGTAACACAAAAGATGATAATCGCAATAACAATGGGGTATGAAATTAATTCTTATTGGACCGTAGAGGTCTTGAAATAATATACGATACAATCAACAAAATTATTATCTCACTCACATCCCCTTTTATTTCCCCCTTCTTAGTTTACACATGCGTTTAACATGTCTCGACATGGTTATCGCATTCCAAACAATGAATCACCTGCCCCTCATCTTCCTCCGACACTTTCATTATGACGGTTTATTATTTCTCATCATAACAATCACTCCCATTACGCTTTTCGTAAAACTTTGAATTAAACAGGAAGTGCTAACATTTAAATCCCGGAAATCTTTACGAAGATAAAAAAAAGCAGCTTAGGATAACAAAAAAATAAACATGTAGAGAAGGCGTAAAGAAGATAAATTTTTAAGACGAGATTTTTTGTACGATTACATTCACAAGATGTCAAATTTTTTTACGTGCAATGGAACAACCCTTTTTATATGTCATCTGTCACTATCGATATATCGATCTTAAAAAGTATAATATGTATTTTTTTCAAATACCGATGTATAAAAAAATATATTCTGTGAAAAAATTTTCTTATAAAACTTTATGAAATTTTATACCGAAAATGGCCTGGTACAAATTTGTAAAATTTCGTAAAATTTTTTTCAATACTGGATTCAAACTTATTATGAATTTCTAGAAAAATTTATAAAATTTATTGGAATTTGATGCAATTTCATAGAATTTCATAATTTCGTGTAATTTCATATAATTTTGTACAATTCCACAAAACTGAAATTTTAGAAAACCGGAATTTGATGAAATTCAGAAAATCACAATTTTAGTACTGGATTTAAATTTTATGAACTTGCATACAATTTTGAAAAATTAAATAAATTTTATGGAAATTTACAGTTTTACATAATTCTAGAAATATCACACAGTGAAATTTTGCCAAATTATATAAACTATTACAGAATTTTATACGATTTCCTAAAATTTTATGAAAAGATTTTTTCACGGGTAATATTTTGTTTAGTCTCCAAATTCTTATTATCTTTTTAAATTTTATTCTTACAATTTCTGTGTACAAATACACTTTAGTTTTAATATAGCGGGCGTGCTTAGCCCTTCTCCTGTTTGTAGCTATTAATATAAATGGATAAAATTAGAGTTCAATGGAGAAAGACGAGGGCACAAGACCTCAGGACAACGTACACGATATCTTGTTTAACTCACCAATCATTCAATAACTCTTAAATATCACTTTTTACTTCTTGTTTATTATTTTTATCTTTAAATAATTTATAAATTTATCAAAATATTATTTATTAGTTAAACCAGTTATTTTTTCAATGTGATATTTCACTATTCTGTAAGCATTCAAATTTAAAGTTATTTTATGTTTCATCGGCGCGAAATTTGAAGAAAAATAATTTTTTCAAATAATTCATAATCGCCCAACGTTCAAAAATTATATCCGGTTCATGGAAAAAAAAAAATCATTTCAAAAATATTTATCACGGCATAATTTTGAATTTCTAACAAAATAGAAATTTAAGTTGACGATTTTGAAAATTCAAACAATGTTTGATTTTGACTTCACGTGATAGTATTCTCGAAATTCAAATAAACAAATCATACTTTGAATAAATGATAAAAAATTTTAATCAAATTTTCGAAAAGTAGTAAAGAACCAAAGGTAACGTCTGTTTTTTCGTTTTAGAAAATTTTGAAAAAGTTTAAAAATATTAATTTTAAGATCTACTTTTTTCCAAATTTGAGTTCCACCATAACGAATGATCTGAGACTAATTTTTTTCAACCTGGGGGTCTTTATTCTAATTTCTGTCTACACGGAAAGAAAATTATAGCAGCGGTTCCCATAATTTTGTGAAATTTTTTCCTATACCATCATAGGAATTACGACCATAAATTATGGGAGCGGTTCCTATAATTATAGGAACATTTCCCATAATTATAGGAATAGTTCCTACAATTATGGGAATGATACCCATAACGCTATAGGAATGGTTCCTATAATTATAGGAATGGTTCCTATAATTTATAGGAATACTTTCTATAATATTATGGGAATCATTCCTATAATTTATGGGAATGGTTCCTATAATTTATAGGAACTATTCCCATAAATTATAGAAACCATTCCCATAATATTATGGGAATGGTTCCTATAATAGTATGGGAACTATTCCCATAATATTATGGGAATGATTCCCATAATGCAATTGGAATGATTCCCATACCATTATGGGAACGGTTCCCATAATATTATGGGAACGGTTCCCATAATATTATGGGAACCATTCCCATATCATTATGGGAATCATTCCTATAATATTATGGGAATGGTTCCCATATTATCATGAAAAAATTAATTTAAAGAAAAGTGTGGTAATCACTTCTACAATACACAGAAATATTATTAAACATAAAAACAAAAATTCAAACATTGAAAAAAAAATCGTATTTGGCAAAGAACATTAAAATTTTTAACAAGAATTTTTTGTCGCACAAAACATTCAAGAAAATTCAAATTTTGGGAAATTTCTACACTATTGTGCAAAAAAAAAATTTTATGATATTATAGGGATGGTTCCCATAACATTATGGGAATAGTTCCCATAATATTATAGGAATAGTTCCTATACCAATATGGGAACCGTTCCCATAATAGTATGGGAATGATTCCCATACTATTATGGGAATGGTTCCCATAATATTATAGGAATAGTTCCTATACCAATATGGGAACCATCCCTATAGTAGTAAGGTACTGTTCCCATACCATTATGGGAACCATTCCCATAATGCATAGGAAAACTTCCCATAATTTTCTTTCCGTGTATCTGTTAGTCGCAGAATTATTTGAATTAATTTATTAATTTAAGACCCGTCATCGAAAATTTAAAAAATGTCTTTCCAAATTTTTCCTACGATTCACAGTTAAATATGAAGTCCGATTCGGATAAAAATTCGAAAAAATTTTCCTGCAAAAAAATAAATTTCAGTTACAAATAAATATAAAATATATGCAAATAAATGCATTCACTTGAATCTGAAATTTTTCCCCTGTTTATGTTACATATTTTTGAATCTCGGATTTTTTTGTTACACGAAAGAAAATTTTTTTTGGACAACAGCCTCCAGATTCCAACATCTTTCAATTAATTTTTTTTTTTAAATAATTTATTTTTCAATTGATTGAAATTTAAATAAAAATTTTTTCTATAATTATAATTTTTAATTAGCGAATGACTTCTGACAAAGACCAAAAATTTTTCTAACATATTAATCTAATAACGTTTATGCCGTCTTCATTACATCCTGTTTCGTGAACTGAATAAATTCAGAAGGCGTTTTTACGTCTCAACATATGACTCCCAAAAGCTTTTTACATCTTTCGTCGCGGTGTCTTGATATACGTACACATTCCCCGCGGCAACAGATATAAATTCAAACTTTTTTTTGAAATATCGATTGATATATGTACACACACTGTATATATATCTATATATATTTAAAGAGTAGTATATATTTCGCGGCATTGACTTGGCTCTCACAGTGAATCCACCTAGTCTTTTCAATCATCCCTTGGATTTTTCCAATTCGTCGCAGACGCATTAAAGGAAGCTTATAGAGCCAGCTAGACACCGGATATATTTAAAAATATGCTGAGCACATTTGTTCGTGAAAAATGGAACTCAAAGAGAGTTAAAGTAAAATAAAAATAAAATAAAAAATTCAAAGTAAAATAAAAAGTATTAAAGAAGAAAATAAAATCGGTGGAACGTAGACATGAGAGGACGAAAACAACCAAGAGTATTCGGGTCGTTGAGTCTCGAATTGACTTCCCAATCAATATGAGAGTTAGTCTCCATACAGACATGAGCATTCAGCACAGCTGGAGAAATCATTCAACCCGGTGAATTGGGATGGATACTGCTCGTACATTCACTCTATGTCCAGGCTGTATGATAGGATGATTGGTCGCGTTAATAAAATCTGATGGGTCTCTGTCTCTTTCTCTTATCCATTACTCCTGGGTGACGATCATCTCGGGCGTTAACTTGTCCACTTCCGTTCGTTATATTCATTCTATTATTTTCTTTTATTTTTATTTTTTTTAATTCACTACCATAACTCGGGTATTATTATGTGCTTTGAATAGTTTATTTTATTGCACAATTTGTTGTGATATTTCTAAGCTGACAATTCTCCCGGGTCAAAAATAAAACTTGATTTAGACTTGATTTACTAAGTCGAAATTGGGAGCCGTTTTTCACAAGGCAAACTAGACTTTTTTTTACGGAGATATGAAATACATTGAGTTTTCGCCTTGGTTTAGACTTCACTGGCTTACTTAGTCACGATTTAAGACGAAAAAGTTTAAATCAAGTCGAAATTGACTTGGTTTAGACTTATTCGACTTAAATTTTAAGACGAAACAGTCAAAACTAAGGTGAAATAATTTTTATATGTTAAGGCAAAAGTAAGGCGAATAAATAACTTTTTTTCGACTTGGTTCAGCAAGTCAAAATTAAGGTGAATAACTATCGTGCTCGAAGTAAAGACGAATAAGTTGAAACAAAGATGAAAAAAATTCAAAAAGTTTAAAAAAATTTAACTTAAGTCGAAAAAGTCGAGATCTTATCGAAAAATCGTGGGCAAATCAATCTTCAAAAGAAATTAAGGTGAAGCGAGCCTGAGTCAAGTTTTATTTTTGACCCGGGATAGGATCCATTTAATCAGAAATTTCAAAATTTATTTTGATTTTTTCTTTGCATTAAATAATTTAGAATTTTTTTTATGACAGTCATTGGTTTTGATGAAATTAAAAAATTCAGTAGTTAGTAATAACAAATAAAAAAAAATACATTTGAAAGCCAACAGCTGCAAGACAAGCCGCCTCCTCGCAACTAGAACACTTCATTTGCTCGTCTTGCATTCTTTGAGAAATAGTTTTCACGTTGGTTACGCCCTGAGATCAAGAATATCTTGAGTTATAATTTTACTCGACGAACCACTACAAAATATTATCATCATTTATTTTTATCACTACCCATTGTAATCACCACTGCAGATAATTATAGCAATAACTCAAATTTACTGACAATATATTTTTAAATCAACACCGATAATTTATTTTAGACTTCTCTATGAAAAAATTATTCATAAAAAAAATATTTACTCATACACGGGGATTTTAATGCAATAACAGATGAATTAAGTAGATTTTTATTTAATGAGAAGAACGGGCTATTAAAAAAATATCAGAAAACAATGGAATGTGAAAGGGACAAATTTGCTGAAGATGAATTCTAAAAGTCGAGGAATTTCAAAGGGAAATAGGAATTGAAATGAAGATTTTCACGGTAAATTTGCAAAATTTTCTTTATAAAAGTGTAAAAAATCTGCCATTGGTTGTGTTATTAGAAATTTTGAAAAATGTGATAAAATTTTGGACAAGCGAATGACATTTTAAATATTAGATTCGTTTAAAAAACCACAGAAAAAAAGTCGAGTGTGGATGTCATTAGAAGATGCGATACGAGACAAAGCCCTTAAAAAAAAAAATGTTTCAATATCAGAGGACTTTTAAATTGGCGACAATTCCGGACTTTGATTTGATCATTTTTAAATGACCTCGTTCTTAATTATTTTAATTAGAGTCGAAAAAACGTCATAGTATGTTTAAAATTTTATTTTTTCTTTATTCTTGGAACCAGAAAAATTTTCAAATCGAATTATTGTCACTTAAAAAACTCCGATAAACGTGACTAAAAAGTACTCAGTTGATAATTTTCTTAAAGTTCCAAAAATAGTCGATTCAAAGCTCAAAACTGTCTCGAATTTGAAAGTTCACTGTTCTAAACTTTTTTGGAACGAATTTTTTTTTTTTACACGGGAGTGAAAGAGTTTGCAGAAGAAATAGCCGATGAAGAAGGAATAATCGAAAATCTGGCGAATTCAAAATTAGAAAAATAAATTCATAGAGATATTATTGTAAACAAACTAAAAAAATAATGTTTCAAAAAACTGTTATCCGGGTTTTTCTAAATAAAAGCTTTGAGCGGCACAAAAGGGCTCAGCTTTATTTCATAGAAAATTTACATTCGTTTAGAAAAAAAAACGTGGAAAAAATTTCAATTCATTTTGTCAGTGCAATAGAAAGATACAAATCGCCTACTCGAGAGCGAAAAAATAAAAAAACGAATAGAATGTTTTCTAAGAAAGTAAATATACAAAACCTACACAGAGAAAAAATACCGTTTAAAAACATCGCATTTTCTTTCCACAAAAAATCATGCTATTGAACATTTTCAATTAAATTCAAAAAGTTTCTCAACCGAAAACTAAATTTACTTTAAAATACGCTTATTTTTTCAAAATTCCGTAAATAAATTTCAATTTTCTTCAATAAAACTATTCTCCAATTTAAATATTTACTTAACAAAATACTAATTTTTTTTCTTCGTGTACTCAATGAAAAATAAAATGAATTTTAAGAAAGATTACGAATCATAATTTCAAACGGAAAAAACGAATTTCGTCTTGATAACAAAAGACGGAAAAACGAAAGATTTTGCTATAATGACAAACATGATTAGCTTACGGTAATAAATCAATTTGTTATAGTAACAAATGAATTTGTGTCGTAATTAAAAAGTCGATTTGTTATGAGAACACACGATGTTTATTATAATAATATCGTCCTATTTTAAAACCGGCATTTGCTACCGTAAGTAATCTTAGCTTATGATTACAAAAATTTTTGTTAATGCTACAAATTCATTCTCCCAAGTCGAAATATTGAACTTACATTCAACTTACGTTAACTTATAGAACTTACATAAGCTTACTTCTAACTTAAGTAACTTATTGGGCTTGATTATAACTTGAATCGACTTAAATAAAAATACTGACTCAATTATAACTTACCTGGAATAAAATTAACCCAAAGTGAACTTGAATGTACTCCCAAGTCGAAATTTGAATCGTAAGTTGGAAGTATTGGACGTTGAAGTCATCATCTAGATATTCAGTGTTAAAAAAGATGGACAAAATCAATTCCCTTCGGCCTTTCCGTGGGGGATTTTAGTAAGTTGAACGATAAAAATACTCCCGTTTTTGCATTATCCGGCTTACAGACTTGATCTTTGGCACAAATATTCCCAACAATCTCACAAATCACCCACCATTGAAGTTTTCGAAAAAAATACCGATCACTTTGGGTTAATTTTATTCCAAGTAAGTTATAATTAATTCAGTATTTTTATTTAAGTCGATTCAAGTTATAATCAAGCCTAATAAGTTATTTAAGTTAGATGTAAGTTCATTAAGCTATGTAAGTTCTATAAGTTAACGTAAGTTCAATATTTCGACTCGGGCTATTGCTTTAACAAATCAGTTTTTCTATTGGAACACAACAGTTTTGTTACAGTTACAAACCATTACTTAGTCCAACGAAGAATTTGCTAGCATTACAAAAACATTGTAATCCCAACGAATGCTTCGTTATCCGTATATTCAAATTAAGGCAGAATTTTGTTACCGTAAGATCTTATCTCGTGTTCACAAAAAATTTTTTTCCGTGCAATAATTTGTTTTCTGAAAAATTTAAAATCTGCAGAGCGGGAAGTTAAAAAAAATGAAAGATCTATTAATTATTAACATTAATCTCTTTAATAATAAATTCACGAAGCAAATATATATAAATAAAAATATATACAATATACATCCACTATAAAATACGTATTAAAAAAGTATTGTTTTATATTATTATTTCGTTCGTTTAAAATCTAAGTTCGAAAGCCACTGAGCTGTTACATACAATAATTAAATACAACTTCAATAATACAAAAAAAATAAATGAAAAATGTCTCACAATATTCAATTATACGCATCAATATCAATAAGCTCTATAAATAAATCACTCGACTGCAGATTTATCAATTAATAAATCGAGTTCACAAATCACTTGAAATCAATATCAATCACACATTTGTTTCGTTATCAATAAAATTCGTTTATTTAAACTCCCACAGTGTCACTGTCTATTTAAAAACTTAATTATAATTAACGATCAAGTAATCAAGATAGAAAAAAAAAACATTTTATCACAGACAATAAAACTTGGCACAGATGTCGATAATTTAAACTCTCACGTCCTGGCCAAATTAATAGCAACATTCTCTTGGTCTGGTTTTATCGGAAGCGGTCGATTTGCCATTTTACTAGCGGGTGTTGAAGAGCCCTGTGGCTCGGGTAATTCTGAATAAAGATGTGCCGTTACATCATTCGGATCTGCATACTCCGCAAACAAACTGTTAGTTTTTTTATTATTAGCATTACTATTACTTTTATTACCCTTCAAGCTTTCGCCGAGTGTCTTAAAAAAAAATAATGACTTTGGCTGGTATTTTTTATCGGTTATTGCTTCTTGATAAGGATGCTCGACATCAAGATCTAAATACTGTCTTTCATGGTTATCATTACTAATATTATTATTATTATTATTATTTTTATTATTATTATTATTAATAAGATGATCGTTAACAACATCTGGTGGCAGTGGTAATGGCGCTCTCGCGGCAGCCAAAGTTGCTGCTAAAATTGGCTGTGAAAGTCTGCTAGTACTTGGTACAGTTTCATCACCGGGTAATTCAGCGTAAAGATGATTTTGATCACTTGTTCTGAGATCTCTTGGCTCAGTATACTCAGCAATTGCCGGTCTATTAACGATGCTGTGCTCACTTGGCAATAATTTTTCCAATGATGGCACTTTTGTTCCCATATCTGTCGTCGATTTTTGATTCCGCTGCCTGCGAATTCGCGGCGCAATAATGTCGTAAGTATCGTCGACGTTTAATGATGTAGGCCGATTGTCATTGTTATTATTGCAACTTTCTTCGACCTTTATAAGATCGTAAAGATGTTCGATCATGTCACGTGCTTGGCTATAATTATCTGGATCATTCAATCGGTCACGTAATTCCCTCAAATACTCTTCAGTCAATTCCTCTGGCAATGTTTGGGATGCTTTGTTCTCGGTGTACGTGAAACCCTCTTCTGTTTCTCCATTATCTTGTTGCTCTAGCTGATGATTAATTGCTTCGTTTTCAACATTGAGAATACGTGTCTCTGGACGTAGTCCAGCATATTCATTTATACTGAGACGTGAAATAGAACGGGCTGATGTCGCAGCAGTCATTCCGCTTGTTGGTGATAACCATGAATTCGTAAAATTTATCAAGTTCCCTGAGGTCAACTTTGGACAGACCCCACGACGTCTCATGTACAAAATACCGGAAGTTAAAATAATAGCGATTATTACAAAGACAGCAGCAACACAAACTATGACGATGAGACGTTTTTCGCGTTCCAATTGCTCAGAATCGCTCATTTCGACGTCGAAATAACTATTTTGTCGTGGGTAAACGTGGGGACCGACGCTCGGGGGACTTACACTGGATGTGGGTTTTTCAGAGGGTTCACCGCAAACTAGATTATCATTTTTGCTGCAAATTGTCGTGGTAAAATTACCCATTTCTAAATATCCCTGAGGTACTTTTAGGCATTTTTCTAAAAATTCACCTGCGATACAGTAACTCGACTTCATAATCCATTCGACTGATGTATTTCTACCAGTTATATCACGTATGTAATCCTCGATAAAACAAGTGCATATTTTTTCAAAATAATTATTACCGACTGTTGCGATATTTATGTTTGATTTTTCACTTAATGATGCAAATCTCAGTGAATTTTTTTCAGCGTTGACTATTCTATTGCCGCGAAATGAAAATTCGAGTTGTTGTTCGGGTGTTTTGTCTGCTATTTCATCTGCTATGATTGCATCTTCAGCTATTTCGGTAAACATATTGTTATCAATTACTATTTTACTCCATTGTTTTAAAGTAATTGATTTTTTTCCGAGGCTATGAAACAAATTATTGTTGAATGCTATTGTGGCGGCTGATATTTCTATTGCTCCGCTCTCGATTTCATTGAATCTGTAAAAAAAATATATATATTTATATAGATTTTGTGTATTAAATTATTTTAAGTAAATATATGAAAAAAATAGAAACTTACTGTGAATACTGTATGGTAAAATTATTAAATGCAGCTTTGAAGGCCCCGTTTTTTACATTCTGTAATCTGACGTCGATTAACTCGAAATTATGAATAAGTGTTTTGTCATTGAATGCTCCAGCTTCGATATCAGTTATTGATGCATTACTTATTCTAACCCCGAGAAATAATAATGCACAAAATGCATCTTTGCGAATAACTTTTGTCCAAACATTATCTATGCGTATTTCGGCAGCTGCTGACGGAAATACTGAACTTGGAAACTCCGTTATTTTAACTGATTGGAACATAATCTATAAATAATAATTATGGATTATTATTTTATTAAAGTTCTTTACTGTCAAGGGTCACAAGAGATCCATCTGACTCTAGTATCACTCGACATTCGGGAGTTTGGGAAAAAAATCAAATTCGCATTTCAGAAAACGGAAAAAGTTATTTTTTGAATAAAAATCTCTATTAGTTTGTTAATTTTTAATGTTTTAAACCGGCGTTAAAGGCAAATTATTGGACAATAAATTTATTTTGACGTAAGAAAGATGCAGAAGTTTACTTTTTAAAACCATATATTTATTTTAACCAATCAAGTGAACAATTTTTCAAAAAAAATTTGCCAAGAAATAAGTGTGATTGGTTTTTTGCAAATATCTCGGTAAATATTGAAAAATTTGAAAAATTGCAAGAAGCCCCTTTTGTAGCGTTTGAAATTCTCTACAAAAAAGGTATCATATACTTTTTTCAAAAATCTAATAGTTATCGAGATATTTTGAGTTTAAAATTCTAATAATCAAATATCGAAATTAGGACTTGAAAATTTTCTGGAGTCTGGGACCATGTGACCATGAGTTGATTAAAAATAAAGTAAAAAATACCTTAGTCGCTGGCCCATGACGACCATGTGGAGGTGCGTCAAATTTGAAGGCATTGCTCGATAATTCAAGATTAGTAACTTCGCTAATTGAAAATCTAAGTAACCAAGAAAATGCATTTGGTTTTATTTCAACGTGTTTACATCTCGATATAGATACAGAAAGCGTCCCACGTGCATTTTTGAATGCCTGTGACTCCAATACAACTCGATTACACTCAGTAACTTCCAAAAGTGGATTCGGTGCGCTTATATTGTGAAATGCTTGCGTTTTAGCAACAACACTGTGTATTCCCGTCACGTGAACTCGTTTTAGTTGAGGACCACCAGTAAAAGCTCCTGAGTGGATCCTTAATTCGCGACAACGAGACACTGAGACATCTGATGCGTCAGCTGGAATTGACCCTTCATGTAATTCTACTTCCTGCAATAGAAAAAAAAAACATTGTCATAAGTATTATCAATATAATTCACTACATAAATTTAAATTTCATTCATCGTTTATATTTAAAACTTTTATTCTATACATATAAACATCAACTTAAGTAAATATGCAGACACAGTAAATTAAATTTTTTAACTAATAATTATAGCATTAATTAAAATTACAATTTTAAGGGAATAAAAATGTCATCATCTGTTTCTTATTGACTTCCAGACGACAGTAATACCTTTTGAAATAACTTCCGGTAATGGCGTCGACCCAACTACTTTATATTTATACTTTTGCATAAGCGCCAACAAACTTATATATCTCGTGTTTTCTTGTGTATATGTATGACTATACAAAGTTATACGAAAAAAGATTACATTGCCTTAAATATCTACCATTTATCTACATTATTTTTACCATAAAAAATAAACTTTAACATCCCGTGTAAAAAAAAGATCCATAACCGTAAACATCTCAATTCGAGACAATTTTGACCTTTAAGTTGATCATTTTTTGAACTTTTAAAATATTCAAGTGTAAAAAAATTCTCGACTGAGTACTTTTTAGGCAAAAATCATTCGATTTGAAAATATTTCCGGTTTAAAGAACTGGAAAAAAAAAGACTTTAAAACCAATAGTGAACTTTTTTTGATTTTTTATAAGAATTTTTCAAGAACGAGGTCTAGAAATTGATTATATTTTTGGTGTTCCAAAAATTATCAACTCAAAATTCTAAATTGTCTCAAATTTTGAAGTTCATGTTATGGAATATAAACTTTTTTTACACAGGATCGTATATTTTATAAAAAATTTAACTAACAAAATCTAACATGTCCACACATTCGTCTTATAAATGTTTAATGTTATTTTTTTTGTAACCAAATTAAATTCATGTAATTTACATGAGAATATAAGGTGACTCTTAAATACATTTATTACATTCCGGTCTTTGTAATGTGTGTAAACTACTATTTTAACATTTGAAGGCATTTTGAAATAACAAGACGTTTAAACCATGAATAAGATTTCAAATAAAATTTTTTTTTTCTTTGTATTGAGATTTTTAAAACTTATAAATCATTATAATATATAAGAAGGTTTAGTGTCAATTTTCTTTCGTGGTTAAAAACCAGTAACATGAGTAGTTGGTTCTATGACAACGTCATATGGCCCCCACATCAGTATCTGTTTCTTTATTATGTTTATCACATTCAAGAGTCATGTGTCTTGAATCCACTCGATTTTCAAGCCATGACATGTTTACCTTGAGCTTACTCCAGGTATAAAATTTAAGATATAATATATGTATATATTTTTTTTTGATCAACGATTAGATATCAACACGGAAAAAAACAGAGCTCAAAATTTGGTAATAATTATTATGTACACTGTAAAAAATCTAGAGTGAATTCAGAGTGATGACAGATTTTATTTCAACCCAAATTCACTCCATAGCTCGGAGTTTCGGAATTTTTACACAAAATTACTCCGTATACAGAGTAAATAGGAAGTTTATCTTTTCTTCGAAGTTATTTAAATTTTGTTTTAGTCCGCATTGACTCCGATTCGGCGTTTTGATAAACTCTCTTTCGAAGTAAATTTCACTCTGGATTTAATCCGCGTTCACTCTTCAAATTTTTTACAGTATACTGTTGAAAATTTTCTTTAAAATTCATAACATACTGAGTAGAAAGTTAAATCAAATTGCTTTTGATTGAAGATAGAGGTACCGTTTTTGGCCAGTTTTGAACACTTCAAAAATTAAAATAAAATAATTTGTAAAATACGCAATGACATAATTAATTTTTGGATTGTGTTCAAAAATACTTCTATCGCACTATTAAATGGAGTTCTTTTATACTTTTGCATTAATTAAAATAAAGTTGTAAATGTCAAAAAATGGAGCAGTGGCCACAAATTGTACTTCTACACGGAGAAAAATGTTGGTTCAAAACCTACTAATTTTTATTATGCTGTCGACGAAACTTGAAACAGTAAGGGAAGCATCCACAAAATTATTATGCTCTTATGAAAAATTATTATGCCGCATCACAATTATTATAATGTATGGAAGTAATTTTTATTAAATCTTATCGATAAGTGTCTCACGCGTAGTAAGTATTATGATACAGCATAATAATTTTTCGTATGAGCATAATAATTTTGTGGATGCTTCCCTTACTGTTTCAAGTTTCGTCGACAGCATAATAAAAATTAGTAGGTTTTGAACCAACATTTTTCTCCGTGTACCCTACAACATTTTTGACGTATGACAAAACCAATAATTATTGTATTCCTATAGAAATTCTAGTTTACTTTCCATGAATTTATGCCTAATTTTTTTTTTTGTGAAATATTATTAGATATTTTGTTAAATAAAATAGATGAAGTATATTCAAGAAATAAACAATCGCAGTTATATTAAATATACAAATGTATACATGAATGACTAAGAGAGTTATTTGATTTCTCTTTAGTAAAACTTAGAATTCGTATTTGTACGATCACATCTTTCCAAGTCTCGGGAGATTTAAACCCACATTTTAGTGTGTGACTCAGGGGGTTGGGGTGGCCCCGAACTATTTCTGCGCTTACTTTGCTTTCAGCACAAAGAACATCTTGACTTGTGGTTTATAAAGTGCAAATGCTTTACTTAACTTCATTGGCAATACGCAAATGTGATCGTAAATATTGTCAAAACAATTTAATTTTTTATTTTTTTTTAGAAATTTCAAATTTTTTACGTTTTATTTATTGTCAATTTTTAGAACCGTGACAATTTTTTTAAAACTTATAAACATGTCAATAGTTTTTTGTCTTTCGTTTTACTCAAGAAACATGGGGATTAAAAAAATATAGATAGATATATATCTGGTTTTTAGGGCTACAAATATAAAAAAAGGACCGTGGGATAATATTACAGGCCTGACTGCTGATGTACACCAGTGACTAAACACTAGTGTACCCACAGGTCTCAAGGGTTTCACTGTATGCACTCTCTTAGGGGCTTCTCCCCCGCATTATTCACAAAATAAACAAAAAAAAAAAAAAAAAAAAATGAACTAAAAAATCTAAGACCATGAGTTTTATTGCCATGAATTTTTTCACGGTTAAATCAAATGTCACGTCACGCCTTACAGTAATTTAGAGGATTTTTTAAAAATTTTAACCGAAAATAGACTCATCCATTTTTTTTTATTTTTCTAGATCTATTATTTAAAAATTAAAAAAAAATTTTGTTTGTATTTAAAATCAAGTGAATTCGAGTTGTAAAGAAGATGAGGAGTAAATAAATAAGTACAGTACGATGGTAAAAGAGACCGTCCTCGAATTATGCAGGAACTGATCGAAGACCCGACAGTGGATAAATAATTGAGCAGGAAGGTGTGACGTGCATTGAATCGTTAAAACCAATCCCATCGTTTTCACACTGACTCTTTTATTCTTCTCTTCCATTCCATTCGTTTTTCTTTTGACTGTTGTTTAGTTTACCAGTCACGAATCGAGGCTAGATCTTTCATTTAATAACTTTTTTATTTAATTAACCCTTCATTTACACTATTAACGTTTTACTATTTTCAAATTACAAATACTTGATCAAAAATTGTACTTTTGAAAACTAAAGTATGCAATTATTTATAAGAAAAATTTTTTTTTATTTCAGAACGGAAATTCGAAAAAAAATTATACTGAAATTATTCATTACTTTGAACTTTGTATTGTAATTAAATATACTAACAAATATTGCCGATGATTCATGATAAAAATTTATATAGTGTGATATACAATAGAAATACTAAATAAATACAGAGCCAAGATAAATTTCACGGTCATCTTAAAAAATAACTTAAAAAAAAAAAAATGTGACCTATTCCGCAGAGAAAAATTTATTTTCAGCTGAAAAATTCTTCGTGTCTAAAAATTTAAAGAATTGTTACCCGAGATGTTTAATTTAAAAAAAAAAAAATATATATATATATATATACGTATATATATATATACGTATATATATAATAGGAATATAAAAAAATTGGCTGTAAATAAAATATAATTTAAAAACAGTCAAATACTGCGTAATTAAATTAAATACTCTCTCTTTCCTGATTAGCTACTGTAGCAAAGAGACAATAAACACACACAACACTGGATACCGGAAGTTGACAGAAGAAATGTCATGCGCACGCACCCGAGGTCGACGATTAAATTATACATCATTCTATCTCTTTTCTTTTTTCTCATTGAATTATTACATACATAACATCTTTTCCTTGTCTGCTCTTTATCCTTTGTACATATATGCATATACATATACATATATATATATGACTCCACATCTATCTCTCTCTGTCTTTTAACTTGTGTGAACCCAACGGGTCGAACGTGCTTGCGATAATTCGGTTAATTGGAATACACAACGGCACAGAGATGCCGTGCAATTTTATGAGAACATCATATATATACACATATATATTACGTGGATTATTTATACAATAAAAAATTATGAATTAATTTATTGAAAAGTCAATTACTTTTATTACGAAAATAAAACTCAATTTTACTCCATTTTTTTGGTAGTAAATTTTTTATTTTTTTAGCCATTAAATATTTTATCATAAATTTAATTAACGACTAATTAAATGTTTATGAATTGAAAAAAAAATTTTTTTGATTTTTACATAGAAAATAATTTCATAAATGATCGTTAAAAAAAATAATAATTGACCTCAAGACAAGGCCATCTTATAAAAAAAGATTACGTGGGTGTCCAAAAAGATCTAAATACCGCTAAAGTCTTCAAGTGAAGTCTATAGTTGATCTCGTTGATTAAAGAAAAAAAAGAAGTGACTCAAATATATTAATGAAACAGAGAAAAACCATAGCAAGAATATTTTTCAACAAGAAAACAAAAAACAGACAAGTGAGATGTGAGGAAAAAAATAAAATATAATATTCTTTGTAAGCGTGACTAATTTCCACAGAGACAACTAAACCGTATTCATGTGTGTTATTTCAGGCTGACAAGTAGCTGGTAGTATTTACGCTCAACTAGTATATAATATAATATCATATCTTATAAAACCGATCTCATGCATTACATGTATGTTGTATAGAGTGCAAATGGCCTCGAAGCGCCGATCGACTCGATTATTGCGACATTTCCTTCATCACACAACAGCTATTATAATGTACCGTTACAAATAAATATTTTTTTTACTAATTATATTTCACAAACTAATTTTTCTCTTTCTTTTTTCATACATCTGATGTATAATTTTAATTATTTTTAAATATTATGATGCTCGAAAAAATTTATCGGTATTTTTTAGATAAAGATTCGTTAGAAAAACACTATGCGTAATAAAATGTAAGCACAGAAGTGAACGATGGTGATAATTACCGATAATGTAGGAATTTTTCATGTACATTCGATAGAATATACTGTGTGTATAGTGATTTTAACCAAGCAATACATCAAATTTAGGTTCAAAAATGTTCCATTTGTTGCATAGTAAAGTTGTTTTTGTTAAATCAAAATCTTTCATGAGGACAGTATATTTTAAAAAGTATAATTAGATGACAGTATACGGAGATTCTCCTCGTGTAAAAAATAAAAAGTTCGACTAGTCGAGCTTCGAAATTAGAGGAAAATCCTAACCTTTGTTGAACTTTTTCAAACTCTGATACTGATAAGAGCTATCGGAAATTCTAGAAAAAATCGCAAATCCCAATCATTTCTGTGATGCAAATCTGATTGTTGTCTATGTGAAAAATTTTCAGAAAATTTGAAATTTCTAACTATTATACCAATTAATTAATACATTTCCTAAAAACCGAGTAAAGTTTTTGATTTCGCCGTCTAATTTTGTCTTATTGACGTTTTACAAAAGTTTGACAACGATTTGGAGTTGTATCAAATTTCGAAGTTCGACTAGTCGAACTATTTTTTTTTCACGGCTGGCTTACACATTAATAAGTTATGATTACTTTATTCTAACGTATCATACAATAATAAACGAAAACAGCCGGATATCTACGAACAAACTCGAGCTAGGGAAATTTTATATAAAATTACAATGCACTGATTCACAAAGCCACGAAAGAGTTTCAATTTTCAAATTCCAGTTGATAAATTTCCTATCACGTGTAGTTACATTGTTATTTTTTTTCTTAAATACTAAAATAAATTACTAAATTTCATTGATAAATAGTAAATTTTACTCTGCACCATAGTAAAAATTACTTATCTTTCAATTCATCTAGTAGACGAAGAGAAATTGATGGTAAAGTTATGGTAATAATTACTTGGAATTATGGGATATAGGCCCATACTTTCTGGGAAAAATTCCCATAAGTATGGAAACAATTCCCATCATTATGGTAACAGTTACCATATCGCATGTGAAAGAATTATGATAATGATAATGATTACCATAATGTTATGGTAATCGTTTCCATTATGCTATCGTAAACGTTACTATAATATTATGGTAATGGTTACCATATATTATGATAATCGTTACAGTATATTATGGTAATCGTTACTATAATATTATGGTAATGATAACCATAATATATATGGATGCCATTCCTATATTCAACATTTCCAAAAAAACCGGTTACCATGCATTATGGGAAACATTCCCATAATGGATTGTAATTGTTACCATAAATTTCTCTCCGTGTACTCGTTAATTACATTTCATTAACAAGTAAAACAGTTCTTTAAAATATTGAATTGTTTTACCGTGACCTAAATTTAGGTTTATTTTTACCATTTCATTATCTTTGTACACAAGGAAAATATATTCTTGTTATAAATAGGAATGATAAATATTTAAAATAAATAAAATGCATGGTTAAAATTATAAAAATAAAAATGTAAATAGTGTAGGGAAGTAGTAACGACATAAAGCAGCTGAAAGAAAAAATAGAAAAATTGATGGTATGGTTTCAAGTACGAGTCTAGTATTAGAGTGGATGATTTTATCAACATTGCAGTTCAGGATGTAGTGTTACATTTATACGCCCCCGTCAGACCCTAGAGAATTTAAACACGAGAATAGTTTTGTGTACTGTGTACTGTACAATAGATATATATACGGTAGGAAAACACAGTGGAAGATACTTATGGATTATATTACTATCATAAAGGTCTAGTAGTGATGATAGTGAGAAAATTCTATCTGCTACCGACCATACAGTAAACATAATAATGCCAAGTAGTATTAAATTGAGGAATGAACTAACTCTTAAAAGTTTAAACTCATGAGTAGAGCTCAAGATGTAATGCCCGCATGTAGCACTGAGTGACGACTTATCGAGGGTGTTTACAACTCATTGAGAGGGTCTATTGTTGGATAGATTAGATCCAAAGAGCCGAACAATCTGTGAATTACATTCTTTATCATTTTCTTTTTTATTAAATTTTATTCTTCAATTAAATTTATTATTTTTATTTGTAATTTTCATCGTAGATAATTATATAAAGTTATGGTGGTACATAATAAATTATGTTTTCTGAAAACGGTTAATTTTTTTAAATGTGGGTTATACTTTTTTTTTTTTCCGATAATTATATTTTAGTGACGTACTACAGTGCACTGTACGAAATAATTTAATAAATGAACATTATATTTTTTTTAAAGGCAATTTTTTTTTTTTTAATTTAACAAAAATAATTTACTACATTTTTCTTCTTTGAATTTTTCATTTTTTTTTTTTTTTGCGGTAATTCCAGTAAAAAAAGAAAAAATAAATAGGGAAAAATACCAATTTGTAGTGAAAATAAGTGGAAGTTTATCAAAAAAAATAAATAAAATTGCACCCTAACAATTGAAAAAAATTTTCATTGATAAATTTTTCAAAAATTTTAAATAGCACAATAAATAATTTATTGAATAGAACCAACGTAACAGTATATTATTTATCATTACTCAGACTAACAATTTTCCCGCTTACTTGTTCAGCTCCATTGAAAAATACACATAATAAAATAGACTAATAATAAAGAAAAGTATATATATATTATATATATACACAATAAGTATCGACTGTGTCAAGTACAATGCGTCTTTCCTCTCATTCCATTGAATTCTCCCATGGTCTAGTGGCCCCTGTTTAAACCGGAAGCCCCGTTGAACGGAAGCCCAACTAGGTTTGGCCCCACTGTATGAGAATTAAATTTCGTGGCTCCGAAAAAAGCTTTCTTTAAATAAAAATCCCCCTCGCAATAAACAAACCGCAACTACACTATTTTATTTACCGATCTAATGAATGAAAAAAAATATATATATATATAAAATTTGTATGTACATTCGTATAAACACACGTGCGCACATGTCTTTGTTATGTTTATCACATTTTAATTGACTACCTGAATCATATCCTCAGTAATTATTTCAATAACTCAATTTTAACCTTGATATTAATTTCAAAATTATATTTATCCAAATAGACAAATTTTTATTCTTTATTATAAAATATATTTAATCTCATATTTAATATTTAAATTGATTAAATTAACACTCCAAGTGTCAGTTAATCTGATTCGATTAGGAAGTATTTTTTTTATCGCACTTTATATCATAACTTTTTTTTTATGCACAAGAACTTTTTTTTTTTTTTAAATAATTGACATTTAAATGTTTAATTTTGCACAGACATTAATTTCTTACTACGAAATTTTGAGCATAATTTCGAATAAATATAAAATGTAATTAAAAAAAAATTTTGAATACAGTAGTAATTTATTTTTGAAAATTTTGAGTAATTTTTTAAATTTAAAAATTCATTAAAAGCTCGATATAAAATTTCAATTATTTTTGAATTAAAATTTTCATAATTTTGTGATATTTATTTTAAAAATTTCTGACCAAATAATTTCCAAAAACTTATTTTTGATTTTTTAAAATTTTTAAGTGCGAATTTGTTTATCATATATTTTAAAAACGTATATTATAATTATTATAACATATATTTACGGTATATAAGTATTGAGACGGAAAAATATATAAAAATAAAAAAGAATGAATTATCTAAATGACAAAGAAACCGTAAAATAAACAGTCATTAAGTAGATAAAGAAAAATTCTAGCCGAGATAAAATTTATCGTACAAATAGTAAATATGAGTCATTAAAAATAATTTTAAAAAAATATTTATCATGGATTTATATTGTTAAGGCATAATAAATATAATTAATATCAAAGGCTGGGAAAAAAAAAAGTTTTAAATTATCTCATGAAATTAATGGTGGATAACCAGCGAGGCGAATCGAGCATCAAGTGGGACGGGTTGTAACAACTGTTTTTCCCTTTGCTTCAGATTCTTGGCATCTATACAGTGTATACAGTCACTCGCCATACAGTACTTAAATATAAATATACTGTCTCATGAATTAAATTATTTTTAACTCCGAAATATTATTCATTTTTAAATTTCAATGTAAAATTAAAAAACAAAATTTTTTTCTAATATTTATTCTCCAACTTTTACTATCATTATTATTATTATTATTATTATTAATTATTATTCTGTCCGTTAGACAAATTTAATACTTTCCAACGTACAGAAAATAAAGTCGAAGTAAAATAACGTGATGCAGGTGAAAAGATGTTTTAAAAATAACTTTTGCCGTAAATCATCATCTCAAAACCTGTTTTCACTTTTTGGGGAGTATTTATTTTTTTTATTCCTTTTTAATATTTTATCCTACACAATAATATAAATTAACATGTCAATATATTTATTATATCAAAGTATATAATAAACAATATTCGTTAAAAAATTTTTTAATGAGTTAATTAATGAAAAAAAAAAGTGTTCATAACAATAGAAGTTAGCAGACAATTTAAATTTTTCGGATTTTTTCGACGACTAAATTCCAAAAAAACGCACGTGTAAACAATTTGAAAAACTATAAGGCATTTTTGGAAGCAAAAATAAAAAAATGATTAATTAGACGTCGGGTAATTTTAGTGTAATTAATAAGAATAATTATAATTACCTCATAATCTGTAAAAATACATTTAACATTAATCCAATGTTTTGCGACAATGGTGCAGTTGCATCCAGTCATAGCGCATATTCCAACTTTTTCCGAGTCTCCATAAACGTTATTTACTTGACCAAAGACTATTATTGTAAACACAAACACTGAATATAACAAATTCACAACACCGCCAGAAAATTTAATAACACCCAGCACTTTTATTAACTTCATCATTAAAATTTAAATTAAAACAATTTTTGAAAAACCAAAATTTTTTTATAAATTGGAGAAGAATTTAACTTTCATTCTTATTTTAGGTAACCACATATTATAAAGAATTCATTGAAATGACATGTATCTGTGGTATGGGTAAATAAGTTTTAAAAAATATTTAAATTAGAATAAAAATTAAAACTCCAACAATGCGGAGCGCACTGTCATGTATTCTGGTTTACTTTCATTTTTAAATTCAAAAATAGCCCGAGTGTATGGAGTTATCGGTTATGAAGTGAAACAATTTTTAAAGATGAGGAAACTTAAAAAAAATAATAAAAAAAAATATTTTTAAATGGACGCGGTCGTAACGATGGTTGCTTTCGAACTGGCGAGAGTAGCATACGATCAAGGGTCCCCCACCTTCTTTAACGTCAACGTCTCCCTCCAGAGCGTTTAAGAGATAAAAGAGACGAGGATCTAATGTATAAGCAAGAAGAGAAAACTTATTGCTGTACTGTACTGGGACCCAAAGGAAATAAGAACAAGAAGAAGAACAAGTTGGGATAAAGAGGCTGAGCAAGTGTAGATGGGAGACCTTGTCTATGTCTTCTCTTTCTTCACTTCTCTTAAGATACAGTCTCTCATCTTTCTGAGAGTTGAAACAAGTAGCAGCACCCACCAGCATATGCTTCAAATCTTGAGAGCTTGAGACTTATATTGTAGGAACTCTCAGCACGATGGAGAGTTGGATACATATGTGAGATACTGGATACGGTGTTACCTTATTCTGTATCTGTATCTGTATCTATTTTTTTTACTTTCATGTGTTCATATAAATTATATATATAGATATTTTATGTTGTATCAATCGATCTATCTGAATTATAAGCTACAAGTTAGTGTCCTTTATGTAATAGACTGTCAAGCTGGACCTACCGGTCAACCTTGACCAACTTGCACCACTGAATCGATAAAATCACTGCGTAATTTTTTGATTATTATCATATTAGATCTTATATGTAATCAGAGACATTGCGTGCTGCTTTCAATTTGTTTAAAATTTTTTTTTTTTTTTATTGAACAATTTATCTAAATTACTCTGAGAAAAAAATAACGTAAAAACAATATATTCTTGATAGCGGCAGACCCTTTAATAATGGGACAATCGTTTATTTTGATAAATGAAGAGAAATTAGAAGTACGAAAAAGTTTTTCTTGCCATGAGAAAATCCTTCGCGCTTCAGAAAAATTTTAGTTTTCAATTCGGAATGCAAAAAATTTCTTGTGGCCACGAATTCTTTTTTTTTTTGTGTATGATTACAACTTTGGTTTTTTTTTTTAAACTATAGAGTAGAGGTACCATTTGTGGCCACTGCTCCATTTTTGGACATTTGATGCTTTATTTTAATTAATGAAAAAGTGTAAAATAAAATTACCATTTTAATAGCGGGTTAAAAGTATCTTTGAACACATTTTAAAAATTAATTTTGTCATTGCGTATTTTACAAATTATTTTATTAAAATTTTTCAAGTGTCCAAAACTGGCCCTAAAGTGCCCAAAACCGGTACCTCTACTCTATATATATTTAGTAATAAACCGCTACTGAGTTTTAGAACTGCCCCCTGTTGGCTTAACTTTCCCACTACAGTTTTCACGATTTTTATAAAATTTTATTTTTTTTTCGGCACTACTAATTTTTTTTAAATTTTTCATACATTTTTACTACAAAATCCTTCACTAAAATTAAAAATTCCCTCAATTCTGGCTTTTGGTCTCGGTACCCTAGTAAATTAACAAAAATTACCCCCTTACTAATTTCATATCTCTTGAAAAATCGTTTTCTTGACTGGAAAAATCGCAATTTATTTACTGAATTAAAAAAAAAGTCAGCATATCTTGAACCAAGCTTAAATTTCTTCGATGAAAAAAATAATTTTCAATGACATCTTCAAATTTTTACACCATAAATTTATTAAATTTAAAATTTCCAGCATAATTTCTTGTAGGAAGAAAATACAATTAATTTTTTTTCCTCTCAGTGTTAATAATTTTAGTTAATAAAATCACTTGAAAATATTAAATAAATATATATTTTATCCGAGTTTATTATATTGTAGTTCTAAGAATTTTCTCTTAACCGGAAATCGCTGACTAGGCTTGATTGTGCCTTATTAGGAATGCTGGATACGATGAAAACCAAACGATTGTTTGTTACGAAGAGATGATACTTTGCTCTCTTTATATATGTATGTATATATGTACATATATATACTAGTACTAGTACTGGTACAAGTGAAGTGATGAACCCAGTTGCAGTATATGCTGAGAGATCTGCACGAGTACCAATTAGGGGCAGAAACCTGAAGAGAACTTGTTTTTAACCAACTCTTCAATCCTATATATTTTTCTTGCTGATAAGTTATAGACATAAGACACCTGATCTATCTAAGCAATCGGGTCGATGACTCGATAAAAACTAAAAGTCATTACAACTCGTTAATCTTCAATTAATTATCTAATGAAAAACTGTAACGACTGATTGCTAAAGGAATTTTATTCAATAGATATTTATATATATTTATATTTATATCGGGATATTTTTTTTTTCATTGCAGTTGTCACTCAAATGAGCGACTATTCCTCAGGGATTTTGTTGTCTGCTCGGCTGGAACGAGCGGCGGTAGACTTGCACGATGGCTCCAACCTGACAGTTTTGTGGATCCATCGAAATGTGAAGCGATTTATGCCAAGGAAGATATGAAATGTGGTTGGCCTGCAATTGTTACTATTCTCACGAGAGATCAGTATGGAGATGTTGTTCATGTACCTGCTCTAAAGGTAAATATAGCTGTTATTATTATTAACAAATGTTAAAATCAATTTTTTAATTCACTTCAACGGATGAATTTTAAATATTTTATTTGCAATAAAATATTAAACCAATAGAAGCAGGGGGATGTACACAGAAATAAAGGATTTCGGCGCGAAAAATTTTCATTAGTCCTAAGAAATTTTTTTCAGTATGAATTAAAGACGAAAATTTTCTTGAGTCAAGAAAAAATTTTTCCGGGCGCATAAAAATTTCTTACAGCTAAAATTTTTTCTAACCCTGAGAAAATTTTTGTTTTCTTTCGACTGAAAAATTTTTTTTGCGCCTGGAAATATTTTTTTCTGTGTAGTTGAGTAAACTAGAAATTATATAAAAATCTATATGTGTTCTTTATTAATTTTTTTTTTTTAACAAATAGTCACTTATGCCTGTAAAAAATTTTTGGTGTGAAAATCGTCCCCAAGGACAACACGGTGTCCTTGGTGTGAATTGACTAGAATGATAACTATTTTTAAAATACTCAAAATTTCATGTCGAGAATAATTTTACTGATCAATTAAAATTTTTTTAAACAAGGTTCTATAGTCATTTTTTAATTTTTCTGTTGTCGCTTCTGATTATTATTAATTTTATATCCCTATTTTTTCTGCGAGTCACTAATTTTTACTTTTTTATTCCAACTATCTTAAGTATATAATAACTTATAACTTTCACTTGTAAAACACACTTTTAGAGTTTATCTGGAAAAAATACATCCATTAGAATCTAAAAAAAATTTATTCAAATCTACATTAAATATAATAATCATAAAAAATATAGAAATAGCGAACTAATAAAAAAAACAATTTCTCTTGCAATCTGAAAACTTTCCTCTAAAATGGGTGAAAGTTTTTTAAATTCTAAAAAAAGATTTAGTTAGTTGATTGGAAAAATAAATCATAATTAATAGAATGACCCTGGAGTTAACATCAGACAATTAACAATTTTTGGATGTTTTTTTTCAACAAATCATTTGCAAAAAAAAAAAACAACTAAAAATATGCACATGTAGAAAATTAAAAAAACTAAAGGTGCAATTTTTTTGAATATTTATTTTTTTGTACTTTATCGTTTTAAAAAAAATTCAAAAAATGATTAGACGTCCGCTAACTTCAGTATCTCTTAATAAATGTGGAAAGTAGCCGACATCAGACAATTTGTGTTTTTAATTATCAAGTTAATTGACATCAGAAATTTTTTTAAAAAATATACACAAAAAAAATTTTTTAAGTTTTTTCCCGCCAGTATTTACTTCGTTTATTGAAAATGAATAAATTTTTTTAACGACTGCTACTTTCAACCTCATATTAATAGATCAATTTTTTTCTTGATAAATTTTATTGAACGACCGATCCCTAAGTGACCGCTCGGGCAGATCCCAGGGGATCAGTAGCAATTAATTAGTACTGTCCAATAAAAAATCTGATTAAAAGTAATGAAATATATTTTAGATCGAAGTAAAAGCTGTTCCAATAGATAAGAAAGATATAACGGACGCAGATCAGGGTAGAAAAATTCGTCGTATATCTCAACCAGATCCAATGACCTTTGGAGGTCATCCACAGCCGCCCTTAGATATACCTTACGAAGTAACTGTTAATAATAAAATGTGTTTTTACGCAATAACAATAATGAAGGCCTATCAAAACTATTCATTCGAAGAATTGAGATTCATGTCACCTGCGGTGAAACGATCTAGTGAGAGTATGCTAGTCAGACCTAATGGTGATGGCAGTTACAGTGCAACCTGGACACCCTCGTCCGTCGGTTGGTACTCGCTTATGATCACCATTGACGGATACAATATGGAAAATGTAAGGCATCGAAACTAATCAATCATTTTTATTTAAAATTTCGTGATTTATTACTTTTATTATTGATTTATAGAATTATAAAGTAGAAATAAAAGAACCTCCTCAGGGAATGCATCCACCTTCGCAAAATATTGTTAAGAAACCTCAGCATCAGCCAAGTAGACTTAGGAAATTTGTTATGAAAAATAGCGCAGGATTGAGAATAAGAGCACATCCGTCCTTGCAAAGTGAACAAATTGGTATTGTACCTGTCAGCGATACTATTACATTTATAGAAGAGGTACCATATTATTATCAATTTTTTATAACAGTTATATATATATGACATTTATTTCCATTTTTTAAATTTATCGTCCTCACCCTAAATCTTAGACCGTAAAAAGACAATAAATTTCAATAAAACAGGTAACTAGTGACAAAGTATACTGTAAAAAAATTGGAAGTGAATTCCGTGTGATTATGAATTTAAATTAAATCCAAATTCACTCCGCATACAGAGTGAATAGGGAGTGATTTCGAAGTAATCTGGATTTCATTTAAATCCGCATTCACTCTAATTCGGAATTTTAATATTGAAATGTACTCTTTTTAGGAACAAATTTCATTCCGACCCGGAGTTTCAATATTAAAATAAACTTCCCTTCGGAGAGAATTTCACTCCGAGGGGATTAAATAAATAAACAGTCATTAGATCCGCATTCACTCCGGATTTACTTTGCGTTCACTCCGCTAATTTTTTACAGTATAGTCCGCAATAAATAATAATTGTCATTATGAATAGTAATTTCTAAATATAACAGTAAAATGATAAAATTTATAGTGTACATGTTAAAAAGTGCTGGTTAAATTATAAAGATTAGAAGTTTTAAGTGTAAAACTACTGGGAGTGCGAACTGATTGGTCGCCATAGTGGCGTAGGTCAAAGCATTAGAAGGCTTTAATTGCAATTGGAAGGTCTAGTGTTCGAGCCCAGGACTCGACGCTCAACTGAAAGTCACGAGCGGGTAGAAATTGTGTATTACAAAAAAAAATGGTTGACCCTGCGGGAAAAACCAAAAACTTCCCGCTGTTTTCGAGCTCAAGGAGCTGAGTCTAGATTTTCTATAGAATTTTTTAGACGGCGATCCTGATCAAAATTAAGGCGATGGATGCTTGAAGGCCTCGGAGGTATCAGGCGTCTTCTGGAAGAACACTAGCACAACTAGTAATAGAAATTGCTGTTTTAAACTTTAATGTCTAAAATAAACACTTGAATAATCATGTAACTAAAGATCGGAACGTTTTTCGCGAGACGAAAATAAGAAAAAAGAAATGAAAAGTAAAAAATCTACTGGATCTAGATTTCTGACATGTTTCGCACGTCACCCGAAAATGACAGGCCACCCCCAACGACCCCTAAATTCGCCTTTAGACACAAATTTCATCAATTATTTTCATTTTCGTTGCGTGAAAAACGGTCCGATCTTCAGGTACATGAATATGATCGGATGTAATTATTTTTCCTCGAGTTGGATTGAGAAAAATTTAAAAAATAAAGGAAATAATTGTCATAAAAATTGATATAGTCTGATAAAATAATTATTGACTATTTTTAATTAATCTAGATCCATAATGACGATGGAGTCTGGTTAAGATTAAATTCCGAGACCATTAAAAATTACTGTAGCAAAGGATATACCGAGGCCTGGTGTCTCGGCTACAATCAACATTTAGGAAAGACTTTTTTAGTGCCAATAGATGAGCCAAAATCAATTCTAGATCAAGTTCGTAAAGAAATATCTTTAAGGAAACGCTTAGAGTCATCGGAAGAGTAAGAATATTCTCAATAATAACAACAAAAAATAAATATAAGTTAACCTATTGATTTAATTTAATATTCAAGTAAAAGAAAAAATGTCGGCGGAGCAAATGATTGGGGATGGACGGCAATAAACGGGGAGAGAACGATGGTCGTCACAAAAGCTGGCGCTTCGGGACATAATATAAGAAGCAGACCCAGTTTAAAAGCTGCTCCCGTTGGTATGTTAGCCCTGGGAGACTCAGTAAATATCGAGGAATACGTAAGTGATGATTAATTGAATTTTATTCAGGGTGGCCACAAAGAAATGATTTCAAAAGTCTCTGCTATTTCCCGGTTTTCCAGTAAAGTTTTTCACATTTTTCCCTGAATTAGAAATTTTATTCGTATCATTTAGATATTCAAAGTTTTTATTATATTTTCATTTTTAATAATTAAATTTGATAATTAAATCATGCGAGAAACCATAAAAAATGGCAATAAAATAAATTAATATTGCCTACTTTTGATTATTCGATGTTAAAAATGTATAAGTTAAAATATTTAATAAGAAATTTTATGATTTAAATAAATTTAAAATACACTGGTTACAAAAATTAAGGAATATTAAAAAAATTTCAAATTTTTTAGTAATTTTCAACAGTTTGTAACTCGAAGGAAAATGGTCGTACAATAAAAACAAAAAGTCAAACTGTAGCTTCAAGTGTCTAGTTTTCTGATCTGGGTCTTTAAATTTTTTTATTATACGCGGTTTCGGAGCAATTAAAAATCAATCATAATTATCGAAAAAAATTTATTGAAGCTCGAAGACCGTTTTTAAGACGAGCAAAAATTTGGTAAATTTCTTTTTCGATAGTTTTCTTAGGATTACTTCGGAACCGCACATAGTAAAAAAATTTTAAGACCAGATCAGAAAACTAGACCCTTGAAGCTACAATTTGTCTTTTTTGTTTTTGTCGTATGACCATTTTCCTTTGAGTTACAACCTGTTGAAAATCACTTTAAAATTTGAAATTTTTTTAATATCCTTTTATTTTTATAACTAGTGTATAATTGAAAATTTTTTAAATTTTCAACTGTTACAATTTAATTCCCCGATACTTTTCGAAATTCCCTGACATTTCCATGATATTTCCCGGTTTTCCCGGTTCGTGGCCACCCTGTTATTATAATTATTAATTAATGAAATAAATATGATACTGATAAATAATAAATGAAAAGTGGGTGAATGGTGACGGGACTTGGATACGCATTGACGAAGATTCAGCGTCAAAGTACTGCTTCAATCATGGCGAGGCTTGGTCTTTAGCTATTGATAAACACGGAACCACTCATATGAAAGCTAAACACGATAGCGAAAATGAGCCACCGGAAAAACGGACTCCTATTACTGTTGAATCCACAACAAAATCACCAGTTAACAAAGGCTTTGATTTTTCAATTCCTTCCGGTAGTAACGATGGATTTGCATTTTCAACGCCAAATTTTTCAGCCACTATCGCTGGTAACAGCGATTACAGCGAAAGTGTTAATCCATTTGTCTTTAAATCTCGTAGCCAAAGCTCCCCGGGTAATTTTTTTTTTTTTTACTCTTTTACCACAAAAAAATCAATTGAATTAATTGAATTAAAAATTTTTTTTTATTTCTCAGGAAGCGATAAATACAATTTAGATAAGAATGAAATATCGCCAAAGTATACTAAATTACATTCTAAAGAGCGCGTTGCTAAAGAACGTGAACGTGACGGTGGTGGTAAATTTAGCGTATTACAAAAATGGCTAAGAGGCGACGATAAAGCAGACAAAAGAAGCTCTGGCAGGTAAAAATATTTTTTAATATTCACCCTACAGTCACATGAGGTCTAGATCTCAGGCAATTTTAGACTCTGAATTTCGACATTTTAGTCTTGGAATTTTAAACTCAAAATATCTCAATAACTATTAGATTTTTAAAAAAAGTACAAGATGCCTTTTTTGTAGAAAATTTCAAACGCTACAAAAAAGGTCTCCTACAATTTTTGAAAATATTCAATATTTACAAAGATATTTGCAAAAAACCAATCATACTTTTTCTTGTGATAATTTTTAAATTTTTTATGGAAAATTTTTCACTTGATTGTTTAAAATAAAAATATTTTTTGGAAAATTAAAAAAGTTATAGATATTTTTATGCTACAACTTTTCCGTTTTTTACCATAAATTTTTTTTTTATTTAAAAATTAAAATTTACGCCAGAAAATAATAAAAATTTCAGAGATTTTTCTGAATTCGTCGGGGTATCAGTCAAAGAATTAGTCAAAGCGATGGGTGAAAGTCGTGCTAATGGAAACGGTGCAACTCCACCAGAAACACCGCGTCGATTATCACGAAGTTCATCTCCAAAAAATCCTCAAGGTGGGTCTCCAAGATTGCACAGCAGATCGTCTAGTCCAGTTGCTATACCTGGTACGTTAATTTAACTTATTGATTGCTTGTTTATTTATTTATTCATTACATTAATCAATTGACTAAATGATTAATTAATTTCTAATACCATTAAAACTCTATTAAAATATCCATTATTAATAACCTAGTTTTAGATTTATTATTAACGAAAAAAGTGTAGCTTTTTTTATTTAAAAAGATAAGTTTAAATGTTGATCTTATAATTAGCTGGACCCAGTCGTCAGCCTGCTGGTTCTGGCAATTGTCTCATTCCTCCTGTCGCTAATGCTCCAGGTACTTAATTTGCTTTTTGAAAAAAAAACATAAATAATCACAATTACTTATATTTCTTTGTTAAGTTTTTTTTTCGTATGAGACAATTTAAAATATCGTAATTAAAGGTTCGAGTAATTTAACTAGTGGAATTTTTTTTAATGATAAAAAAAATATTTAAAAAATTCGTTCATTATTTACACGTAAACGTTAATACTTAATTAGTAATAATTAAGAAAAATATCAGTTACCTACAATTTTATTACCGATTGATCAATTACTTGGATTTTTACAAAAATGTATTAATGCCTACTGTAGAATTTTATTGTTTTACTCATGTAATGTTCAATTACCTACGAGAATAATTAAGTATTGTTTTTTTCTCTATCATACATGTAGATACATTATAATTATACTTAAAAAAAAATGCCTTTAAGTAGTCGAAAAATAAAATTTATTTTTAAATAATTTTTTGGATAAAAAAAATAAAGATTTCATATAGTAGACAAAATTCCCTATAAAATGAATACCCACAACCATATATTTAAATCTAGTCATTTATTTGTTGACCATCCGCGAATTAACCGCGTGTCCATCGTTAATAACGACTTTATTCAAATGTATCGATGTGGGTACTTGAACAAAAGGAAATTTTGTCACAAATTCAACTGCACTAATTATTTTTTTTAGTTAGTAATAATTAAGAAAAATATCAGTCACCTTCAATTTTATTACCGATTGATCAAATACTTGGATTTTTACAAAAATAATTTTTTTGGATAAAACAAATAAAGTTTTCATATAGAATACAAAATTCCCTGTAAAATGAATACTTACAATCATATATTTAAATCTAGTCATTTATTTGTTGACCATCCGCGAATTAACCGCGAGTCGATCGTTGACAACAACTTTATTCAAATGTATTGATGTGGGTACTTAAATAAGAGGGAATTTTGTCACAAATTCAACAGCACTAACTATTTTTTTTTTTTACTTGCACTCAAAAAAAAAATAGCAATTTTTTTAATAATGAAAATTAAAAATTATCTATTATGTCACTATTAAAAATTGATTTCTTCTTCTTCCATACTGCTGAGTCTCAGTAACTATTCACATCAATCATCAATAAAATTTCATGAATTTCCGTCGCTAATTATACTGTACACAACTTCAGTAGACCAATCAGTAATAAATTTTCTACTAGACAAATAAATTTTTGCAATACTAAGTAATTAATCAGTTGATAACAAAACAGGCAACTGATATCTTTGTTATAATATAGTATTATATATACATCATATAAAACCATGCTTATCACTATTCATGACACTTATCAACACTGAAAATTAATTAACAACTTACTAGGTGGGAGAAGTTTGATTGAAGGGGGAGGGAGTGCTGGTAGCAGTCCCTTGCACTATGGCTCCCCCCGAAGTGTCGGGCTCTCCCCTTTAGGTAAGATCACTTACTAATACACTAAACTAATACTGTATATATACATGTAACATGTACCAAGACCAAACTTAACCCAAAGTTAGGTATATATATATATCATATATCTACATAAACATGACAACATCATCACGGTATTATGTAGAGTGGTTCCTCTTGTTAAATCCAATGTACCAATTGCATTATTTAGACTCCAATAATTACGTTGAACGTTATACCATCATCTATACATATGTATCTATATATATATATACACATATGTATAGATTCCAATGCCCGTATCTGTCTATGTCTCTTTGCATTACATCTGTATCCAACTTCCGTGTAATCCGCATGTTACATTTTTTTTCTTTTTTTTTTTATTGTAAAAAAATAATTCTACAGTCGTATAAAAATATATTTAAATAAATATGACCAAGAGATTCAAAGAGATATTGTCTTTCGATATTTATTCATTTGTATTAAATTTAACAATTTTTTTTGATAGATTTATCAAAGTATTGCACACCTCAAGCGCAAAGCTTTTGGGTTCCGCTCTCACTTAATAATTTTACTTTTTTTATTACTATAGTTTTTTTTTATTATTGTTAAAAACTTTATAATATATATGCATGGTTATCAAAGTATATCATTTTAAGATTATTTTTTGTTTATCGGTTTAAAAGTTAGTTCATTGTATGCTAAGTTGACACATGGGGATTTCATGTCGCGAATTATCGGAATGATTTTATCGGTTCTGTTGTTTAAACAGATTTATAAAGTATTAAGTTTCCTTTATTAATATGATATTAAGTAATATATGATAACCGATTTAAAAGACATCAAATATTAAATGTATATTTAATTTACATAATTTCGTTTGCAGCGGTTTAGATTCGAATAGTAGATAGCAAACTTGGATGATAATTATAAAAGGAATTTTATGTTTTACAAGAAAGGTTTGAAGTTTAAAGAGACCGCTGTCTTCTAAAATGATAAAAAATCGATTCTGTTTTTTACATTTCTTGTAGGAATTTTTTTTTACAAGAATTTATTTTAATTAATGAGCCGTTTCTTTTCCGCCACCGCGGAAACTACTAAATATTTTTATAATTTACATGAAATCTAAACCCTAAGACGTAACTCTGGAGAATATTTTCGTGTCTTCTATTCTCAATATTCCAGTGGTTTAATTTTTTTTCTAATCTTGTAAAACATAAAATATGTCGTGTTATCTCCTACTAAATAAAGAAAATTTTCTTGTCCGCACTAACCGCGAAAGCTACCAAATATTTTTATATAAATCTAATAAATCGATTTTAAAATTTATTTTTTTTTATTTTTATTTTTAAAAAATTTCAAATACAAATATTAATTTCGTCATAAAGAAAAAATTTTTATTGCAAAAAAATTAAATTTGCTACCAATCAAGCGGGCGGACTTAGTGTTAGTATTCATATATTATATATTTATATATTTTTAAAAATTTTTAAAATAATTTTATGCTTGTAAATTTAAATTACCAGCAAAATTGGCGCCAAAATTTTTTTGACACCATGAGGTAATTTCGGTTACGCGAATTTTTTAATAAAAATTATCCTTAGAAATTTGAATTATAAAATTTTTCAAAAATAAATTTACTTCTATTATTTTTTATCGTAATTTTTTTTCAGCAGAAAAAAAAATTAATTCCTGTATAAAAATATTTTTTACTAATTTATTAAATCGTAAAAATTATTTATGAACTAACGTTAAGCCGATAAACAATAAAATAAAATATAATTTTCAAATTATGTCCATTACTTAATATTACGTAGTAAATTATAAATAAATAACTCAGGTAACTTTAATTTTACTTATTATAAATAAATTATAATAATTAAATTAAAAATTAAAAAAATTGTCGAATAAAAAAAAATAAATAAAAATTTTTTATGTTTCAAAGTATCAGGCGGAATGTTGGACAGCGGGACATCCCACCGTCGTGGCTCAACACAAAGTGACACAAGTGCCTTAGTCAGTAGCCTGACACGTGATCCATCAGCATCACCAAGCGGAATAAGTAGTGCGTTAAATACCCGCGATATTTCGCCAAGTCCGAGCTGTAGCTCACTACAAATGCGATCTGAAGACAGTATTGCAAGTCCACCAGATACTCCACGCAAGGATCCAACTCAGCAGGAATTTATTCCTCAAACTCCCCATCATCATCCGCATCCGCATCAACAACACCAACAAAATCCCAATGAGACACCGATTAAAAAAGTGTCTCAAGCTCAAACCCAAACAAGTCCCGAGAATGCAACGATCGCGACGAAAGGACATTTCAGTATCGGCTCATCCGGCGCAAAAGATGACCGTCAATCGCCGAAAGTAACTCGCCGCAGTCATATAAAAATCGTCAAAACCCGAACTAAACGCGCAATATCACCAGCGAATGCTCAACAGTCCTCACCAAGTCCCGGACGTATGTTGAATCTCAACAAAGACAAAGTAAAAGAAGCGATGAGCCCATCAGTGGCCGAATGCTTACGCGCAGTTTTCGCGGCATTTCTCTGGCACGAGGGTATCGTCCACGACGCAATGGCTTGCGCGAGTTTCCTTAAATTCCATCCAGCTTTGCCTAAAAACGGAGCGCTCGTTGTCACCCGGCAGCCAGTAGTTCACGACAAAACTGGTGACAAAAATAAAGATGAGCTGACCAGAGAACAACGCGCTCGTCAACGGCACTCTGTTGAGGTTACAACCGCTGGTAATTATCTCCACATTCAGCCGAGTACTCTCGAGGCCTTGACCCGATCAGCAGCAAATGCGAACGCTAATCGCAATCGTAATAAGAAACAGGACACGACGACAACGACCACCACCACGACGTCATCGACGACAATAAAAGAACAAGTCACTGGCAATAAATTGATGGCTTTGCCTGAGACTCATACTGTTGCTGTTTTACCACCGGCATTAAAAAGTCTTGTGTTTCTTTGGGAAGAACTGAGTAATAATTGTCTCCAAGCTATTGAGGAACAAACTGTTTTCCCGAGTCCTATTTCACACTTTCAGTTACTGAAGACACCAAAAAAATCGAGCGCTGATAAAGACAAGGAAAGAGATAGAGACAGGGATAGGGACAGAGACAGGGACAGGGACAGAGACAGAGATAATAAAGAAAATAAAGATGAAAAAATATCTGGCAGTGGAAATATTCAAAATATGAAAGACAAAGATAAGAAATTAAATAAAAAGAAAAAAGATTTGAATAAAATAATAAGCAAATTCGGTTTATCTGCTGAAGAAAATACGAGCGAATTGGAGACAACTTGCGAATTATGTGGGCAAATGTTTCCACATCCGATAACTTATCATATGAAAACAATGCATCCAGGTTGTGGATGGCATTCTGGTGGTATGGGATACAATAACGTTGGTAATTATTGCTCTGGATGGGCGGGTAATTGTGGGGACAGTGATTTTGGCGGTACATGCTGGTATTTAATTTGTGATGAATGCCGGGATAATTATTTGCAAATACGTAGAAATAAAATGGGTAACAAAAAATTATCAAATGGCAGTTGTTTGTCAGCAACAGCAAGACGTAAAGGAATAAAAACATTTTTATCCCCAATAAATAGTCCAAGTAATAATGACACCCATATTATTATGAAAAACAACGCCATGTTTTTATTGGATTTGTCAAGTGCCGCGGGTGTTTCTATTCCTAAACAACAGCGCAGGCCGTCTCAGACACTGACATCTGTAGCGGAAAATTACAGCCCACCGGAAATAAACGCGGGACCATTCCCACCTACTGGACCATTTCAATGTTTGCAAGCGCTTGGTGTTCATCATTCATCGAGTTCACTCAACGAAGAACGATACTATGAAGAGACACTGCGTCGTCAAAACGGCCATGGGAATTACGAGAGTAATTACAATAATTACAGTTATAATTACGGTACCAATGGCAGACCTTTGTCTGAGTGTCCGATGAGTGACAGCGACAGTGACGGTGGCAAAGGCCGTGGAATTGGCGCCGGAATGTTCCATAGGTCAGTGTCTATGTCAACAGGTGCTCCCTGGGCGCGTAACAGCAACGACGGGCGAGTCGTCATGATGAGAAAACGCAACAACAGCAGCAGCGAAATGAATACTGAAGCCGGGTCGTCATTACTCTGCTATCCGTCAGCGGCGTTACAGAAATTAGTGCCGTCGATGGATCAGTCGGCGATAGTCGCAGTAAATCAGGATGAAATTTCTAGTGTAGATCGCGTTGAAATGCTGACGAGACCAGTGATGTTATTTGTTTTGCAGCAGCACAATCTCCAGCATCTCCAGTTGGCAATGAAGCAGGCGCTGCGTAGAGCTGCGTGTCGTATCTACGCGATGCAGGCATTTAATTGGCTTCTGAGAAGCGTGACCCAGCCTATGGGTCTGCATGATTTGCTGTGGTGGTTTATGGCCTTTTTGACACCAGCAACTCCTGATCCCACGGAAGCTCCTGACGTTGACAATAGAGTGGAACGTAAAGACGACCTTGACATGACGGGGGTCTACGAGCATCCACTTGGTGATTTAGCTATCGCTGGAGAAGCCATCAATCCACTGCCGAGTGTCTTTCATACTTTGCTGCAGACAATTGCCGACTTGATGTTACTGCCCCCGCCTGGGTCACCGCTACAACAAGCAGCTGTCCAGTGCTGGGGTATAAAATTCACTCCAGCTGATCATATGTTTTTACATCGCAGTCACGTGTTCAGTAACATCAGCAAAATTTTATCGCGATCTGAGGAAGAGGAAGACGTCACTATGAGCATGCACGAGAGTCATCAGTCCACGTACTCACAGCAGATAACAACTTCGGTTGAATCCCTTAAAGATTTGACTGCCGGTGTCGAAATAAAGGGCTCAAGTAGACAGGCCATGATCGGACACTTGACTGATAACTCAACCGAAACATTCTGGGAGTCTGGTGACGAGGACAGAAATAAAACTAAAACAATAAGTATTATTTGCAGCGCTCATACATTCCCACGTATGATTTATATTCACATCGACAACTGTCGCGATTTGACACACAAAGTGTCGAGTGTTACATTCCAGTCTGGTGTTAATGTCGACGAGATGATAAAATTAAAAACAGTCGAAATAGAAAGTCGTTCTGCCGGGTGGGTCAGCTGTCCAATAATCGATTCCCGTCATATTATCATTGGATTAGAATTCAAAGGCCCCGATAATTCACTGCGCGTAAGACAGATTCGCGTTCTTGGTGAAATCGAAGGCGAGTCTCTGAAAATTGGAAAGCAACTGAGTACTCTAACAATCCAGCAGCGCAATTGTGAGTCAGAGACACTAAAAGTATTTCGTTTGATAACTTCCCAAGTTTTTGGTAAATTAATTCAGGGCGAATTCCGGCAACCGCAGCAGCTAAATCAGCAAGAAGAACCAAATAATGAATTAGAAGACAGCAATGATTTACGCGAACACATGGTGGGAATTTTATTCAGCCGTAGTAAATTAACGCATCTACAAAAACAAGTTTGCAGTCATATTGTGCAGGCCATCAGAAAAGAAACAATACGATTGCGCGAAGAATGGGAGCAGAGCTTATGCTCACCCACTCCCGTAAACAGCATCTTGAGTGACTCAAGTGATCTTCCTAAAGCTTCCGACACCTACTGCTTCGAGATGCTATCGATGGTATTGGCGCTGAGCGGTAGCGCGGTCGGTAGAAATTATCTTTCTCATCAGTACGGTCTGATAAAAGACATACTGAGTTTGCTGCACACCGGATCTGCGCGCGTCCAGCGTCAAGTGACGTCTCTGCTGCGAAGAATTTTGCCCGAAATAAAACCCGATAATTTAGCCAACGTATTGGGAGTCGAACGACTGCCCCCGTCGGATTTTAGTATCGTGTCGGTAACAAATAGCGGGAATTCCAACGCCTGCAATTTTGATGAACACGCCGCGGGAATACTGGACGTCTTTCTGAGCTGCATTGCCAAGACACTAGCAGTGCAAGTAAAGATAAAAGGAAAAGAAAGTAATGGAAAAGCCTTGCAAACAGTTTCCTTGGGAACGAGCATTCATCCGAAGAGTTACGTCGGGTCTAGATGGTGGCTGCGCGGATGCATGACACGTAAACTTGCAGAGGTTATTATTAAACTGCTTAAAGATATGGCTACGGGTAAACTATCGGACACATGGGCGGCAGTTACGAAAGCTGCTATAGCCGAAAATATATTAAATTTAACGCGATTGGATGAAAAACGACGTGAACCTGGGGAATGTTTACGTACACCCACACTCTGGCTAGCGCTGTCTTCTCTCTGTGTATTAGATTCCGATCACGTCGAACGTCTCTCCTCGGGACAGTGGAATGCAACAATGGACGGACAGCCACCGCCGCCACGTCCCACCTGCAGCAACCACGACGACGAGGAAACTACCGCGATAATTCAGTGTAATGTTTGCGGTAATTTGTGCGCTGACTGTGATCGCGTACTACATTTACATCGACGCACGCGAATGCACATGCGGCAGGTTTGCAAAGAAGAGGAGGAAGCGATTCGTGTTGATCTGCATGAAGGCTGCGGTAGAACAAAACTTTTTTGGATTCTCGCGCTCGCTGACAGCCGAACATTAAAAGCCCTCGTGGAATTCCGGGATGGTACACCGCGTAAACCTGTTGGTACTTCTGGGGTTTGTCGTTTTTGCGGTACCAGTGGAAATTCCGGGTTACTGGCTATTGGTAATGTTTGCTCGGATCATGATTGCCAAGAGCACGCTAAGAATGCTTGTACTAAAATTAATTCCTGCGGTCATATTTGCGGTGGAGTGAGAAATGAAAAAAATTGTTTGACTTGTCTACATGGCTGCCAGGCGACCAGTGATTTAAAACAGGACGCGGATGACATGTGTATGATATGTTTCACTGAGGCTCTGTCCTGTGCGCCGGCTATTCAGCTCCAATGTGGCCACGTTTTTCATCTTCACTGCTGCCGGAATGTGTTGATGAAGAGATGGGTCGGCCCGCGAATAACTTTCGGGTTTTCTTTCTGTCCGATCTGTAAAGTGCCGATTGAACACCCGACATTAGAGGAACACTTGACCAGCATCAAGGAATTGTACACTGATGTCAAGAGAAAGGCACTCATGCGACTGGAGTATGAAGGACTGCACAAGTAAGTGTTCTCTCACTTTTTTTATGAAAAGGCCCAACGATTGCTGATAAATTATTTATTCTAGGGCTGAAGCAGTGATAGCACCGGGCGGACGTTACTACAAGGACCCCGCGGCATATGCGATGGACCGGTACGCTTATTACGTCTGCTACAAATGTCAGAAGGCGTATTATGGAGGTGAGGCTCGTTGCGATGCCCAGCTCGGTGGCGAATCGTTTGATCCTACGGAGCTGGTCTGCGGGGGCTGCAGCGACGTGGCAAGGGCTCAGATGTGTCCGAAGCATGGAGCTGATTTTCTTGAGTACAAGTGTCGGTACTGCTGCTCAACGGCTGTCTTCTTCTGCTTTGGTACCACGCACTTCTGCAATCCATGCCACGACGACTTTCAACGGGTTACAAATATATCCAAAAGCGAACTGCCTTCATGTCCAGCTGGTAATTTTATTTTTTTATTACATCAATTATTGATGCGTTAATCGAAATTTATTAACAAAGCTCACTTTTTTTTCAATAGAGAAATAAAAATTTCTGTACTTTTTCGGATTTTCTTTTTTCCACAAATTTTATTGTGAAAAATTGAGTTTTGATTATTTTTTAATTTTTTACTTACTCATTAACAATTAAACTTTCAAAATTTATTTTGTCATAAAAAAAATTTCTGTGAATTTTCCGGGTGACGAACTTTCGAATTTGAGATTGAATTTGAAAATTTCAAATTCTGGGGTGCATTCTGAAATGCGCTACGCTACAGATGCTCGCAGTGCATTTTGGAATACATCCTTATTAATTATTCTTATCACTTACGCGGTAAATTTAAATATTTAAAAAATAAATCATTAGAGACTGGAGAAAAATTAAAAATCGTACGTCAAAATAAAATGGCTGCAGAATATGATAGAAAAATATTTAAAATAAAAAAAAAAACACGCAAGTGTTTAAACAAACCTTGGCGGAAAATAATATGCAGAAGGGTGTCCTAATACACTTGGAGATTTAATTTAAATTGATCCAAGTGCATTGCAGCTAAAAAACGTCACTTAACTGCTATTTCCCACCAGACGATGCCAGATGATTGGGCTCAGGAACTTAGAAGACATCTGCATCAGTGATTCGCAACACTTTACACTCAAACTAAACACTTAACACTTTACACTAGGACTGAACACTCAACACTCAACTTCAACATAGACACTTTGCACACTTTAAATTAACAAAAGATAAATTTTACAATCACTGCACAATTTTACACGACTTAACTGCAATACTGTGTTTCAATTCAAACGTAAAGAAGAATCTGGACTACAACTGCCATTGTCAATAATACTGACTGCCGCTATTGGACCGCTAGCTGGTACAGAGCAATCGATTTTGCGATTCGATTCTCCAACCCCCACTGTAGTAAAAATTTGAACGTTGAATACAGCAACGCGCAGTAGCGCCACCTTGGCGCGAAATTTAAAAATTGAAATTTCATAATTTCATTGAAATTTATATTTATTAATAATTATATTAATTAGATCACAAAATATACTCGTAAATTTTTATTTTCATAAATAATTTATTAATTATTCTCCTAACTTTCGCGGTAAATTAAAATATTTAAAAAATAAATTATTAGAAATTGAAGAAAAATAAAAATCATACGTTAAAATAAAATGGCAGCAGAATATGATAGAAGAATTGTATAAATTAACAAAAAAACACTTGAGTGTTTGAACAAACCTTGGTGGGGAAATAATATGCAGAAGGGTGTCCTAATACACTTGGAGATTTAAATTAAATTGCTCCAAGTGTATTGCAGCTAAAAAAACGTCACTTAACTGCTATTTCCCACCAGACGATGCCAGATGATTGGGTCCAGGAACTTGGAAGATATCAGCATCAGCGATTCGCAACACTTTACACTAGCACTGAACACTCAACACTTAACGACACCACAGACAGTTTGCACAATTTAAATTTTGCAAACACTGCACATTTTAATTAAACAATCACTATGAGCAATAAATTTTATAAATAATTCCGCGAATTAACTGCAATACTGTGTTTCAATTTAACCGTAAAAAAGAATCTGGACTACAACTGCCATTGTCGATGATACTGACTGCCGCTATCGAACCGTCAGTTGATACCAAGCAATCGATTTTGCGATTCATCGACCGCCCCCACTTTAGCAAAAAATTGAACGTCGAATACAGTGACGCGCAGTAGCGCCAACTTAGCGCGAAATTTTATAATTGAAATTTAATCATTTTCTTAAAAATTATTCGTGTCAATAATTATATTAATTAGGTTGCATTCAGAAATTCTTTAGCTGTAGCCTTCGCTATATGGCAACGCTTGGCTAGAGCTACATCTAGAGCATTTCCGAATGCACTCTAATAATTAAATTCAAAATTTATTTTGTCGAAAAAAATTTCTGTGCATTTTCCGGGTAACGAACTTCCGAATTTGAAATTTAATTTTTAAGTTTTGAGTTCTAGCTTGAGCTGAATGTAAAAAGGGGACGAATATTTAAATTTAAAAAACAAAATTATTTTTTTTTATTCATTTCCCGCCAGAAAAATTTGAAATTTTAAATGAAGCTTTGGAAACGTGTTCCAAAAAATTTTTTAAATATCTACAGAATATATTAAGGACTTTAGTGTTTTAAATTTTGAATTTTTAAAACTTCAACTGAAAAAGTTCTTCATCTGAAATATTATCGAAATTTTTTTTACCCCCAATTAAAAGTTTCTCTTAATAAATTGATTCTCTTTTGATACTTAATAATAATAATTAATTAATTAATTGTTAACAGGTCCACGAGGTAAACAATTAGAAGGCGACGAATGTCCACTTCATGTAAAACATCCGCCAACTGGTGAAGAATTTGCTCTTGGCTGTGGAATTTGTCGCAATGCGCACACATTCTAAATAAAAAAAATTAATAACTAAACTGATTAATTAATAATTAACAGTCTAAGTAAAACATCTTCATCGCTGGGTTGTTGCATTTTCTAAAATAAATAAATAATTAAAATTACATGTTACCGAGGAGTGATTGAATAATTAAATCATTTAAAATGACTGAGAAAAATATAATGTAAGAATTTAAATGAGATTTCTAGCGAGTGTATAATATTTTATTGCATTTATTATTGGCAAGAACTGAAGTAGTGACGGATTTTACTAAATAAATTTTTTTTTTTAAGTTTCAATGTTTGAGTGTCCGGATTTGTAGTGTGAGTTGAAAAATATTCGATGAATTGAGGGAAACTATTTACTATAACAATATTGATATTACTAATAATTAATTGATGTAAATGAAAGAATGGCCGTAAGAAGAGTCTAGATTTTTAATTAATAATCAAGTGATTTTTTAAATACCGACAGCGTAATCAATAGAACTAGATTTTAATTTTAAGAATTGTTTTTTTTTTTATTTGTCTTTATTTTGTAGTTGAAATTGAGATGCAATGAATTTATTTAAATTTTGAAAGTAATGATTTATATAAATGGGTTCGAATCTATTGATTACATTGCCATTGATATGATTACCATCACCCGAGACTTTAAAATAATAAAAAAGTAATAAACTATTTAAAAAATAAACGTACGGTTATTAGTACAAATAATAAGTATGTCATTTAATTTTAATTTTGTCTCTATTTATTTTTTTTTTATACTTTTCCATAAAAAAAAAAAAATAACAATAATTAAAGACGCTCATGTAACGCTGTATAAATCATTAATTTATTTAACGAGAATTTAATATATATATTGATAATTATAATTATGATTATAATAAAAATAAACTAATTTAATTTTAATTAATGAGAATGAAACTGGGGACGTAAGTTCTTTAGTGTATTGATGTATTTGCAATTGATGAGAAAATTAAAAAAAGGGTTTTGTTTGTTGGCAATAAAAATTGATTTGGTTGGTTTGAGAAAAAAATTCTGTAAATTAAATAAAAAAAAAAAATAATAAAATAATTTAAATAATTAATCGGACTTGTTAATTTATTTTGAAATCTATTTTTTTTTGTAGTTGTATTAAACTAGTCCAGTTACCCTGATAGCCAGAGTTTCTGAACAGAAAGTTGGTGTACATGAGTTGCGATCAACTTGACGACAACTTTCAGCTTGTTAATTGTTGACTACAAGTTGCTCAGAAACTTGGCGACAATCTACTGCCACAAACTCTTGGCAACTTTCTGAGCAACTTGTAGTCAATTTGGAGGCAGCAGTTACACTAGCTGAAAGTTGTCGACAAGTTTCTAAGAAAGTTGCCGTCAACTTATGGAAATGCCAACTTTTACGGCCAATTTGACTGTCAGGGTAGCCCAGTTTATACTTTGAAATTTTGTCGGTAAGATAGTAAGTGGTGTTTTTATTATCCAGTAACTTAAGCTGCGGACAGTTTCAGTCAATACGACGTCAAGTTGAGGGTAACATGTAACTATCCAACTATTGAATGTAAGTTGGCTTCAACTTTCCCAGAAAGTAAGTGACAACTTGCAGCCGCAATATGAAGGCAACTTGACAGATAAAGTTACCGTCAAGTTGTAGACAACTTTTTACTCGCCCAACTAATAGCATTCAACTTTGACGCCAAGTTGCCATCAACTACGACAAAATCGCTATCGGAAAGGACCCAGATACCAAGACTTTCTGGTCAGAAAATTGATGTCAATCAGTCGAGATCAAGTTGACGACAACTTTCAGCTTTCTTAACTGTTGACTACAAGTTGTAACCATCTTTCCCAGAAAGTTAGGGTCAATCTACTGCTGCAACCTGTCGCCTACATTCTGAGAAAATTGAAGACAACTCTCCGTCAACTAATGGAATGACAATTTTTGCGGTCAACTTGGTGACAAGTTACTGCAGTATGTTGTCGCTAGCTTACGACTATATTATGGACATCTAATATTAATAAATTATTTCTTTATATTTTAAAATCTCTAACAATTTCATTTTGTAAATAGATTTGAAATAAAAGAGACATGTCATGAAATGTACGTCTTTTATTCTTGTACAAGTAATAAAAAATAATAGTAATTTTTTCACAGCCGGCTGCCTCTGTCTTACACAACAAAATGGATATTGAGTGCGCGTGACTTAAATTATGATAATTTTTCCAATTTAATCTGCGCGCGCAATAGCAACAAATTTTTATATTAATAGATTAAAAAAATTATTTTTAGGCTTATTAAGATAAATTAGCGCTGTTTTATTTATACTATCGTTATCTTTACAACTAAAACTGTAAATGATTATCAGATGTGAAAATTTGACTGATGATTATCTACTACCTTGCTCGGAAAGATAAAAATAAAGTTGTTTTTATAAAAAAATTAGATTTAGGTCAATTATATAAATTAATCATTTGCCATAAATAGTAATTGATTAATATAGGTTTGAAATGGATGAGTTTATCCGAGTTACTGCGTACCGAGAGCTCACAGAAAGTACATGCACGCTTTAAAAGACCTTCAGCAAGTGCAAAATATCTATGAATGACTTTAATTTTACTCTTATAATATAAATTTATTTTTACTGTGATAATAATTGTTTGATTTATGTATTTTTTGGTTATTATTTATGCTGTATACTTATTCCATAAATAAACGCGTCCGTCTTATTAATTTTTTATGAATCTTATGGTTATTTGAAAAATCATTGATTTTAATCTCTAATTTTTTAGTCTAATCGCCGATTTCTTCACGAGAGAAATAAACTAGAGTTTTTTGTTTGGCAGATAAACTTATTCTGGGCTTAAAATTTAAATGCTTGTATTCAACAGACCGATGAGTCGCCTACTGTACGGGTCATATAGACCAATATTTTACGTATGTAGGGGAGCTATTTGTGGCTTTTAACCATGAAATTCGTTTATTTTCCATCTATTTCGGAAGAATCAGTCAAAATTTTGCAAAAAATCGAAAAAAATTTTTTTTTGTGGAGCACGACGACCTCCTCCAAAAAATTATAAAAAAAAAATTTTGTGCTGTAGACAGCAGCTAGGGAGTAGTTCGATGCTCGCCACGAGATCGCGCCTACCATTTGTAGTGTCCCCGGTCAGAAACTTATATCAGATGTGTTAAGTTCGATTATCTTTTATAAGTTTTACGATATAAAGTATAAAATAAATTTTCCTCGATAAATGTTCTCTACTTAGGAATTAGTAAATAAATTAAAATTGTAATACATTGCAGAAATATATTGTAATATTTGAAGAAAATAGAAAAGTTTATCTTGAAACTTGAAATAATTATCTCTCGAGTTCTCTTCTATCATTCGACAGACTTCCATAAATTGTTTTTGACATCGTACTGCACGCCTCGAACGCGTTTTTAAGCTGAATGTATTGTTGGTAACTTTATTATTCGTTCTGGTTTTGCCAGTCTTGGCTCCCCAAGACGTTTTCTCATCGTGTCTGCAAGTCTTCGATCTTGTGTAGGAAGTTAATGGTCGTAAAGACATTGTCTTTAATTCAATCACTTTATCTGTATCTTTCTTTAGTTTTCATTTGTTGTAATTGAATTTTTTTCATAGGAGCAAATTATTATTATTGTAAATTTGATTAAAAATTTTCACAATAGTTTTGTACCATTGTAATATCGAATTTGAGAAAATGAGCAGGTAGTGGATTGTTTCCATTCTCGATATCTTCAATCGATTGCAAAGGATTTTTATCGGAAATTCTAAAATATTAGTTACCGGCTCACTTCAGTATCATATGTTAAACTGGTATCCCGTAAATATTTTAATAAGGTGCGTTTATAATTATTATTAGTATGATAAATATGTATTTATATATAATTACACTATGAAATAAATATATTAAACATTGAGAAAAACACTTATTTAAAATTCCCAGAATATGCATATTTGTATTGAATATTACATATTTATTTACAGCAGCTCTTTGATCATCAATTTATAATGAATATTCACTTGTTAAAAGTAAATTTTTTTTATGCTTTTTTTTCGAGTGGTCCATTGTGCCCCACATATCACATTTTTACCTAATTTTTGAGGGGGGCCTTCGTGCTCCAGGTTTCCCTATCTGAAGAATCTCTACTACCTTCAACTCTATATTAATAAAAGTCTATTTAGTCGACCAAATATTTATCCTCAGGACAAAAATAATGAAGAGTTGGTTCTTAAACTGGTGAAGAAAAATAAATCGCCAGTTAACTCAAGTTAACGGATGTATAACTTTAATCGTAGGATAACAACGAGTGAAGAAATCGCCATAAAAGGTATCAGCGTATGAGCGGCGAAAACTGTTCGGCCTTAAATTTTTAGCGAGATTCTCTTTAATAATTGTACTGATGATTTGAATGCACATTGCCATGGGGCAATAGCGCCAAATTGTTTAAACCGAAATTATTCAAAAAATTTCATATCGTTGTTATTTGAGGCCTGGATTTTTTTTTATTCTTCGACAAAATGCAAATAAAAAAAGTTTATAACTTTGTACGGTAAATTTATTATTTCTAGAGATATTAATTTTTCAATGTTTAAAAAATTACGAAGTCAGCGTACATTCGATGCATTGAAAATACATTAAAAATTATGATAAGATACGAAAACGTTTTTTTTTTTATATTTTTCATTAGCAGAATAAGGAAATGTTTTAAGTAATAATAAGGAAATTCGTGTTAGAATAAGAAAATGTTATAAAATATATGAAAAATATACAGATTTCTTAGAAGGAAAAATGGTACAGCGCGTAAGTTAGAGAGAGACAGCGATATTTTTAAATGAGTCACGAAACTAGTGAGCGCATGCAATAAATAATTAAAAGACGAGTATTATTAATGAAAATTTTTTTATTTTAACTAAGAATTTTTATTAACTATAGTATGAAAAATATAAAAAAAAAATTTCCATATCTTATCGTACTTTTTTATATATTTTCAATGCATCAAAAGTATTTGAATTTTTATTTTCTGTTATCTTGAAAAATTCATATATCTAAAAATATTAAATTTATCGTAAAAAGTTATAGGACTTTTTTTATGTATATTTTATCGAAGGATACATAAAAAATTACCAGTTCTAAAATAACAAAATCATGCAATTGTTTAAATGATTTAGGTTAAAACCGAACGTGATCTTATTAAACCGCTAAAAATTCCTGAAAAAAAGAGTAATGATGAGTCAAATTTTTTGGGTGGTCCGTTTTACCTACCAAGTCCCGTTTCTCCGGCCCTTCCCCTACATATGCCTCGAAAAGAGTCGAAAATATCATTTTTATGCATTATTGCGTCGAATCAAGCAACACGGTATTATTATTCTTCATTTTACCATAAAGTCATGTATTTATCGTATTACATAAAATTTTATAGATTTACAATTTTCTGTAATTATATTAAATTACACATACATCTCCTAAGGCCACGAATAACTATATACATATATAGTAATTCTATATAATTATTTAAAATCTGTTTTACTCAGATACATTACGAATCAGTATTACAAAAATTAACGATGAAAAATAAATTGACATATAAAAAAAAAAAAAAAAAAAAAAAGGACGATGATTTTAAATAATTACTCTTGTAGATTAATTATCACTCAATACCAAATCTCATTTATGATGAAGAAAATTTATTTATAAAAATAAAAATAAAATGAAATAGCAAAAAAAATTTAATGAGTCATAACTTACATTCATGTCAATTATTATTATTATATGTGCCAAGTATGCTCATATTATTTGCATTAGAAAAGTTTAGTACAACTTTTTATCTCCCATATTTGTAAACGATGATTAGCTCAGTTTTTATATAATATATGGGCGTCTTAAGGTTTCCTTGAATTATGTATAGGTTGTCCAGTACTAATTATTCACAAAAAAAAAAAAAAAAAAAAAATTGTATCAACTTATAAAACTTTTTAAAAAATTTATTTAGACATTTCTCAATACAAATAGGGGAGGGAAGGGTAAAACGGGGTACTTAAGGAAATACCAAGTTTTTAAGGACTCAAATACTCTAAATCTTTTTTTTTTAATGATATTCAAAGTAAATAGAAAAAATTTCTGTTACCGTTAAAAAAAATAATTTTTCAGTTTTGCGGGCAAAACAGGGTACCCCCTAAAAAAGGTAAAAAAAAAAAAAATCTGGATTTTAAAAGAATTTCATTAAATTAAATTTTTTTGCAAGTAATTTACATGAAGAAAAATTATATTTTACATGATTATTAGATGCAAAGAAAAAAAAAATTTTTTTAAAGTTTTTATCATAAAACAAAAGTCATTAATATTTTTCAACTGACAATCGATTTATGAAAAAGTTTGACAAAAAAAAATTCAAAATAACACTTAATTATATTTACAAAAGTGATTTTAGAATGTTTAAAAACCATTTAAAATATAAAATTTTAGGAGTACCCCGATTGGCCTATCCTACCCCCTTTTGCCCCCCCCCCTAACCTATTATTTTATTCTAATTACAGATGATGCTACATTTTGTATGTAATTCCGCATAACAGGAAAAATTTTACGTCATTACAATATAATTATGAATAAATTACTCTAATAATTACAATGAATCGATCGGCTCTTCTATCGTTACTTTTAATTTGAATTTTATCAGTTCATTATTTTCCGGTGGTTAACATCCATAAGAAGCGCGAGCATAAAAAACGTTATACGATATGACTTTTTGTATTGAAAATTCCTATGTCTTAGAATATTGCGCTCGCAATGTATTCCAATGAACGCTTATCACACAAGGTGATGTCCTACTCTACGATTGCTATTAATAAGGTATACTGTGAAGTTCAGAATAATTACTAATAATAAACACAAAGCATCTGTCAAATTAAACACATAATTAAATTTGTAATTATTATAGAAATTTTTGAACGGGGAAATTATCCCATAACTTTATTTTCACACCCGTTTTTAAGGTTTTTTAATTACTAAGTAAGAATTAATCCCTAATAAAAAGTTCTTTAAAATTAGAGTTATAAATATAAAGACGTATGGGTGTATGACGTCATTACGATATTATTCTGGGATTCCAATAAAAGGATAAGTCAGTTATTAATTTCAGAATCGATATTAATTTATTTTATCAATGACGTACGATGAAAATGACATTTAAACGTTTTTACTAAATTTAATATGACAACTGTACTAATGTCATTTCAATAATAATTAATTAATCATAATATTTTTTGTTTAATGATACATGTTTTTTATAAATTATTGTCCATTAATTACAGCATAACAGAAACAACTTTATTCATTTTAGTTAAATATAAAATATATTCCAGTAATTTCATTGCGTCAAATAAATTATCTATGTTATTAAAAGAATGAGGAAAATTGTGCTCCCGCCATATCTATATGATCTATGTTACTAAAAGAATAAGGAAAATTGAGTTCCCCTCATATCTATATGATAGAATTAGTTAATGTTATTGAAATTGGTATCATTAGATAGGCCTTGACTTGTATTTGTGCCTTTTCATAGTTTAAACTCTTTTTAATTGCCAAGTACTGAGATAAATAGATTTATCTATATCATTCGAATTACATTTAAATTACGCGGGAAAAAAGACGATCGTATATATTTTCTTTAAATAAATTAATACTTTAACTATTCTGTCACTAAATATGACTAAATGTCACTGAATATATAGCTGTGTTATTTATATCGCATTACTTATTCCAAATTGACAGATTTTTATACTCCCTTTTGGTTTTTGTACTGTACAATACAAAAAGGAATTGAATTTTCATAACTAGATATTTGAATTGTATTTTCAATGAAAAATGCTTTAAATTTAATATACGTAATTTACTAATCAAGTTGGTATTCAAAATTATGAAAAAAAAATATGAATTTTAATAAACGTACTAAAAATTTATACTTGATTTTTAAATTTTCAAAGCAAGTATTGAAAATTCTAAAACATATATTGAATTTTAAAAATTCTATTTGAAATTTCATAATACTTATTTGAAAATTAAAAAAAAAGTATTTGAAAATCCAAAGGGTTAATTTGAAAATTCAAAAACGTGTATTTTAAATTCTATATGAAATTAGTAATGAAATTTCAAACACAAATGTATGTGTTTATTGCGTTATATACAATCTTCGAAAATTCAAACAATTTTTTTTACAGTGTATGGCTCAAACATAATTGCGATAAAGCTTCATCTCACTGCTACAAATAAATGATTTATTCGTTATAAGCAAATATTTTGTCTGAGGCAACTGCATAAGTAGTTTACTTAAACGTTTAATTTATTTTTTCATCAAGAAATATTGAACGAAATGTCTGACAATTCGGTTTATTGACGAAGAATTAAATATTTATTTTTTTCAGTGTAATTATTTGTAACTTGTCTTATCCCCACTATTAACGTAATCTTCATTATCTTCTTTATCTCGATCAATTAAATAAAAGTTTATTATGCTACTGCGTGGGATTCGCTCTCGTAATAACGATAGTATCATAGTTAAGTGTCGCGTAGAGCAATATCAGTAATATACCGGTAACTTTTAGCATGCTAGTGTGTACTATAGGATTTGATAAATGAAATCGTGATCGTGATCATGCTTAATGACGTCATACGGATGCAATAGTGGTGGGGCAATGCCAAGTGCTTAGTACTCGCGGAAAAAGTCTTCATTACTCCGACCGGCTTCGATGTACGAGTTTCTTATTAATAGAAGTTATGAAATACGTGTCGTATTTGAACATTTATTTTGATTTTTATAGTTCATAAAAATTACAAGTATTTTTTTTTTAATATTTAAAATATTTCCGGAAAATTAATATTGAAGTAATGAAGATTTTTTTGTGGATATTATTTTTTCAAGGTAATTGTAAATAGAAAAATTATATTTTTTATACCTTTATCTTTGAGTGTTTAATTTTATAGTTTTGCAATATGCAAGTGCGGACTTTAAAGTTGACAGGCAAGACTTGAGAATTCTTGCTGGTGATAAAAAATCATTTGATTTATATTTGACGTGAGTGATTTTATTATTTTTAATATTAATTTTTTAAATTCATCTGATGGTGTGATAACTTTTTTTTAAATTTATGCAGAAATAAATTATCAACTCAAGTGAATGTAACCCTGGCTATTAAAGATGAAAATTTACTTGAGATAAATCCTGTAACTTTTAATGTTACGGAAAATGAAAGGGATTTTCATTGGAATATCAGTGTCAGAGGATTATCTCCAGGCTATTCAGTGATCAGTGCTAATGTAACTCCCAATATTACAGAGTATGTAATTTTTGCACAGTAGTGCTACTAATATCTTTTTTTAGTTAAAACATTATCGGGGGAATCCTAAAATACGTAAAATATTTACTTCGCAAAAAGTATTCTCTTTAGGTACATGGAAAAAAAATATTAGTAAATATTACTGAGATTCTCGTCAACAGCGCGCCTAGACCGAATCTCAGCAAATTATGGATTATGGAGTAGAACGTAAGAAATTAATAACAGATGCATGTTTTTGACAAGTGTCTTGTAGTTTTTTGAGGTTTAAGTAGTAATTTTAAATAGTCAAGCAGTATATTTCAACGGTTAACTGTTAATTATACAAGTTTAAATATTAAAATAATAATTTTGTTAATTGAAACGACATTAGTTATTGAACATAACATAAATAATTACAAGTTGAACTACAATTATTGTCAATCATTTTTTTCCGTGTATTTTAAAAATTTTTTCAAATTATTCAAAATAATGTGGACATAATTAAAAAAAACGCACATCGATTACTTCAAACCAGAATTAATTAATATAAAATTTTTTTGTTCAGACTTTATGACATAGCGTTTTTTTAGACACATAATTGTAAGGCTCCGGAATCGAGCTGACATGCGGCGATTTTTAATCAATTGAAATAGATAATCATTAGTTTTATAGACATACTCATCTTGTTAAAACACGCAAAGAGAATATAATTGAAATTACTTTTTCTATTGTTCATCATTCAATTAATATCTTGTAAAATAATGTTTTTTTGTTACATAATTCGAAAAAGTTTATCGCTATCCCAGTAAATTTATTTACTTTTATTAGACTATTGTCGATATGAAATTTTACAGATACATGTTTTTGGTCATTGGTCAAAAAAATTCCAAAAAATTTATCCTGTATCCATATTCCCATGTAAAAATACCTTAATATGAGAATAATATCCCATAGTAGACATTTTGTGTGTGTGCGTGTGCGCGTGTGTGTGTGTGCACGGAAAAAAATGATGCTCAAAATTTGAATAGTTTGTAGTTTATTTTTGACTTAAAATTAGTATATTTGTATACTAATATCAAACCAGGATCATTATATATTACAAAATGGTTATTATTTATATTAAAATTTGATACACATAGAAGAGCAAAATTTTTAATTTCGTATATTAAAATTAATATGAAAAAGAATCGATAAATTTGTATCTACAGTTATTTATTACTATTCAAATAAACATAGAAAAATTCCCCACTTATTCGATTTATGTATATAATAAATTAATTTATAATAACGAATAAATAACATTTTATATTAATTATTAGTCAATGGGATAGAATTTATAAAATAAGAGTTAAAAATTTTCGGTATTTTTATGAGCAAAAAATCATTATCTAGTATACTAATTTTTCATTTTATTATTTACCACTTATTCGATTTATGTATATTGTAAATTAATTTATAATGATGAATAAATGATATTTTAAGCTAATAATTGATCAGTGATATCGAATTTATAAAATAAAAGTTAGTAACTTTTGCAATTTTTCGGCTGGAAAAATCAGTATCTAAGATAGCAATTCTTAATTTGACCAATCATTACTTTTTAATATATGTATGTCATAAATTAATTATTTTTCACTAATAAGTCACGTATTTATATACCTAAAAGTAATAATATTTACTTACTTTTTGAAATAATTGATAGTAGTTTTTAGGAATCTACAAAAATTAGTCAACTACTTTGCATTAAGTACTTAATAGTACTAATTATTGATAACAGATTCCACTTTTTACTATTATTTATTAATTTTTAATATTCTGTTTTTTCCGTGAATGTGTATTATTACAAAAATGTCATATTTCTGTATGGGATTTTCTTGTTGCGGGATATTTTAGTATTGATTATTTTTGTCACAGTTCATTGTCATAAGATTTTTTTGAATAGGATTTTTTTACTAAAATATCATTTTCTATTTCAGGAGTTAAATTACTCAAAATTTATGACTAGTTACTATATTTTTCCGAGAATTTAAAAATCTATGCTTTTAAAATAAAAACATTTAATTGTTAAAATCCTATTGGACATTGTCTACCTATTATACCAGATTAATATATGAATCACGCGTACACAAGTTTCATTTCTTACCAAATTTTTGGGGTAGCTCGTTTCGTCCTTCCGGTTTCGTATTACTCGGCTTTCCCCTAGATTTTTCAAAAAATAAAACCAATGCTCAGCGAAACAGATGAAGGCTACTGGTAATTAACTAATTTCGAATTTTATCTTCCAGTTTTTCCGATGCATTTGTCAGAGTGACAATACAGAGATCAACATTTTTGTATCATTTAAGTGACGTTGTTGGTTGGATGTACTTTTTAGCATGGAGTGTTAGCTTCTATCCACAAATTTACATAAATTACAAACGAAAAAGTGTCGTAGGTCTTAATTTTGATTTTTTATCATTAAATATTGTTGGGTTTTTTTTATATTCTCTATTTAACTGCGGACTCTATTGGATACCAGACATCGAAGTACGTAAATTTTTGGAAAAGTAAATAAATAAATAAGAAGACACGTCATTATTAATTTAATATTTGATTTCAGTCAGAATATTATCGCCGATATCCAAAAGGTTTGAATCCAGTCCAAATAAATGATATTTTTTTTGCTATTCATGCATTTTGGGCTACCGCCTTTACTATTGGACAATGTTTTGTTTATGAGGTGATTAGTAAACTGTAAAAAATTGGGGATAATTCGAAATGATTACGGATTTTATTTAAATCCAAATTAACTCCGCCCTTCCGGAGTTCAAAAAATCACTTTCCATACACATAAATAAGAAGGTTGTTTTTTTCAGCGGAGTGATTTGATTTTCAGTTCAACCCGCATTCACTCCGACTCAGAGTTTAATATTTGAATTGACTCCTTTTAGAAGTAAATTTTACCCCAAGGAGATTCAATAAATAAAGTCATCCGCTCCGCATTCACTCCGGATTTAATCCGCAAATTTTTTACAGTTTATGAAATAAAAATTTATGAATTAATTTTGAAAATAAGAATAACCGACGTACAATTTTTTTAGGTTGGTACACAAACAGTATCGCTTATTGCTCGAATAATTCATGGATTAATCACGATATCTATAGTAATTTTAATTATCTTAGGAGTTGTTAAAACAATTCAATGGCTGGATTTTCTTTATTTTTGCAGTTATATAAAGCTAACTATCACATTAATTAAATATTTACCCCAAGCATATTATAATTATAGAAGGAAATCTACTATTGGCTGGAGTATCGGTAATGTACTCCTAGATTTTACAGGTGGAATACTTTCTATGCTTCAAATGGTATTGAATGCTTACAATTATGGTAAGGGCATTTTATATCCAAAGTTTTTTACAGTAATCAATTTTGCGTTGATTTTTTTTTATTCGTATTATTTTCATTTTTAACTTAAGCTGTAAATTAAAAACTAAAGATTATTGTGATTATTTTAGATGATTGGAAGAGTATTTTTGGCGATCCAACAAAATTTGGCCTTGGCTTTTTTTCAGTTACTTTCGACATATTTTTTATTTTACAACATTACGTATTCTACAGGTTTGTGCAATTCGATAAAAAAACATTTTTTTTTTTTTGGTTGCTTCATTGGTTTCGGGTTCATATTACTTGTAGACCACAAAATATATACGGTATTATACTTTCATTTGTTGTGTCACTGTAATACGATATTATCTACTACCATAATACAAATTTCAGTATAACGGTAGTATTCTTCAGTAAAGTTTAGTGTTTAGTATGAATTTTTCATACACTTGTTTGTTAAAAAATTTAGAGATAATGCGACTTCATCAAATCGAAATTAATTTGATTTTTTCTTTTAATGAGTTCCCGAAATGTCTCTTTACATTGAAATTTTATACTTTATATTTTAGTAATTTCCTTGATTCAAATCCCCGATTTAAAAATTTCGATTTAATTTCCCGATGAAAAAAGATTTTATACATATAATTGTATAAAATTATATATAAATTAGATAGAAAAAAAGGCCCGATCCAATTGTATATACAATCGTACATAAATATATCTAGTTGTATACAATCATATACGATCGTATACAAATTGTATACAAATATAAACATTTGTATATAATCACACAATGTTTTCGTATAGATTATATATAATTATGTATAAATATATACAATTCTATATAATTGTATACAAATATATACATTTGTATATAAATGTATATGATTGAATAAAAATTTTATATAATTATGCATCACCTCTATCCAATTGTATATAATTCATATATAAATGTATACAGTTATATAAAATCTTTTTCCATCGGGTTGACAATTATCACGGAAAAAAAAATTGTGACTTTGCCAACTACAGTACATGAATAGTACTGATAACTAAATTTGTAGTAAACATTGATGGCTGTAGTTGGCCTTACACGTGTGGTTGAGGTTATTCTAAGCTGGTGTTGGCATTTCTTTACTCCAGTTTGTAGTAACCTCAATATCACTCTGTCTACGATAAAGATACACAGTAGGCTCGCGTCATACAGACTCACACTTATACATGTGTACTTGGCGCGAGACACTACCGTACAGATGCTGCTGTAGCCACCAGTATTTTTTTTTTCAATAATTAAAAAAATTTATATTATTTTCTGATTGAAATCCAATCAGTCAATCGGATTTAATCAGAGTTTTTAATCATGGGTGATTTTTTTAGCTTTGGACTGCGTAGATCTACTCAGATCTACATAGCTCTGAATTAAAAATATTTTTTCAAGATGGCGATTAACTATCAAAAAATAATAATAATTTACAAATTTATAATTACAGGTCGAATCCCATCAATCAGTTGAACTCGAATTCATATATCGATGTTTTGGTATAAAAATATCGAATGGAAACCATCAAGAAATGAATGGAAATAGAGAAACAACAAAGTATTACTATTAGATTTTTTATTACTCCGCACTACGACATGCAGATTGTGGAGAATCCTGAGTTAATTCAGAGTAAACTTTTTACCTAAATTAACTTCTTCACTCGGAGTTCCAGAGCTTTGAAGAACTATTCCGTGGACGGAATAAATATATTTTCTAAGTGAATGTTAATTTTATTCTAATCCATGTCCACTTTGATTACGGAGTTTTAATATTAAATCAAGTCCACATTGAATAAAATAAATTTTTATACAAAATCATATGTAAATATCAATAATTTTTACTCCTGATACTTCACATTTGGAGTTTTTTTTATTAAGTATACATAAAATTCCCCACGAAGTAAAATTCACTCCACATTTAGTTCGCGTTGACTCCGCATATTTTTTATTTAGTGCATAAGCGGATAATAATTAATACGTAACTTGGTTTTGGTTTTATCGAAATGAAACATTTCATTAATAAGAATTCTCGCGTGCTGTCTTAAGCCCGTTAAAAGATAACTAAAGATAAATAGATAAGAAAAATAAATTAAGACTATTTTTTATACTAAAATGCATATGAATTATAATGAGCGATTATTTTACATCTATTCAGTATTATTCAATTAATAACAATGTATACCTTACAAATATCTAATTTATCCCATTGTTGATTATAATGAACATTTTATAACTGTATTTCCAAGTATCTCAATACATCGCAACTTATTTAGAACGAAATTGTATTAGTATAATAAGATATGTTACAATGGTACCAAAAATCTGAAAATAGTTCATCCAAATAAATTAATGACTAAACATTTTTTAAAAATAATAGTTAATTGTCATATTTATTACCGACTGCAACAAAAAACCATCTAGTACAATGATTCCGTAAGAATCAAATTTAATATTTCTATGTAGAAGATCGTCTGAAAAGGTGATTAGCTGCAAAAAATAGAGATTTTCAATTTTTAATAGTATATTATGTGACAAGGGATGAAGTAAGACGATTTCAGACGAGGGTCAAGGATGAAAAGTAAGGTCTCCCACCCCAATGAACCCTGGGAATAAACTAATCAGTTTTTGCCCGTTTAACCCTTTCCCGGCTCGAAGTATCGGTGAGTCTAGGTGTGAGTCATGTGGGGATAAAGCCAATTAAAGTCCGTTGTAAGGCTGTATGAGTGAAAGTTTAGTTGTGGTAGTGTAGACAAGCGCCCCCTTCTACCATTTTTCCGGCCCCCTCTCTAGCAAACAGACTATAGCTCTTCCATTTTAAGAATAAGACGTACGATTCAAAAAATTAAGAGTAGGGATCCAAGGCCGACCGGGAAAGGGTTAAATTACATTACTCTGAAATTAGTGTGTTTCAACTGGCAAAACAGGCAATGAAACGCGTAGTTTTAACGCAGGATAGGAAAAATATTTACTGATTTAACAATACATGGAGAGAAAATTATAGATACACTTTCTATGCACATATGGGAATGAAACCCACATGAAGAAAATTATATAATGAATTCTACTCTACAGTTGTAAGTAAACTTGTGAACCATTTTGTCCCTAATAAACAAAAAATATGACAAAAGAAATTTTGTCTAAGATTTTTAAGAGAGGGGCCGTCTTGCCTCTTACTCTTTTATATTATGATAATGATATCTATAATTTATTTTAGTTTCTCTTCATGTAGTTCAATAATAATAGTAAATTACAGCGTTTTTTACAGCTAAAGTTGTACATCGATCCAAAAGCGAATGAATACAAGTAGCCGTTTTTCCAAACTGAAAATAAAAATGAGTTTAGAAATAATAATTATATCGCAAATATGTAAACGCTACTTCTCGTGTGATTCTGGTGACATAAGTTGTTAAAGTGACGAGACCAAAAAGACTCATCAAAAGCGATGAAGCACAGTCAATATTCACCAAAAACGAGTCTTCAAATTTACTCTTGATGAACGTTAAAATGAGAAAATATACAGTAAATGTAGATGCTGACATAAAATAAGTTACAGCTATCAATGCTGGAAATGCATAAAAATCTGAAACTTTATTACAAATTTCACACAGTCTCATGTTAGCATAACTGATATACGCAATGTCAGTAGAAACCAATTCATGAATCATAATTTTTTGTACAAATATTGCATTAAATTCATTTTCAGTATCTATATTTCCAAATTTTAATAAAGTTCTATTTATCGTTTTGAATCTTTGAATAATGGTGTTCAAAAATAAAGTATATTGAATCAAAACCCAGCTGCAAACAATACTTGGTATTGCCCACAATACCATTGTCATATCGATGCGCAAAAATATTTCAATTGAATTGACGCCACCACAAATAACGAAATTTACAACAAATACAAAGAAAATCGAATAATCATTTTCTGTTGTATAATGCCTACATCTTTTTAAGTCTTTGTCCATATTATGGAGCTCATTAGCGGCATCAGCAATTATTTTTTGACGTAACATATAACTGAGCCATATAATGATGGTACCAACAACTCCATATATTGTCAAACTTGATCCAGCTAATTGAATTATTATAGAATTGTCCAGGCCTTTACTTCCATCATCAAATATACGTGCGATAATAAAATAAACAGAGAAAGTAAAAATTAAAAAAACATTATATAAACTTCCATAATTCGAACTTTCGTAGGGATAAACATAATTATTTTTATGATTGTCACTTCCAAAAATTTTTTTAATGTTAACTTTCCAAGGTAATAATCCAAGGATTTGGAAAACACTCAAATGACAGTAAAATATAACACGTCTGCACAATAAATTTAAATTATGTTTATTTAAATAAGTGCGATTATTAAAAAGCTTATTATCCATAACTGTTCTTTATATGCTGGTTTTAATGTGCTTACATGAATCAATAGTACACTTTTAATCCTAAAGAGCACTTCAAACAAATTAATTATTCATCAAGAGATAATCTATTAATGGATCTAGCGATTAATATCAACTATAATATATCTTCGATGCATTAAATCTAATTGTTACTTGAATAAATTAGTAAGTGACAAATAGATCAGTTATTGATCTTATGAATAATACAGTAGCGAAAAAAAAGTTATTAATGATATACTGTAACCGTATAAAATTTTTTTTCTGCTTTCATAAAATAGTATATTACACACTTAGGAAAGAAAGTTATTTCGATGGAAAGTCTATAGAAAATCGATAAGAAAGTCTGTTGAAAATCTGTAGAAAATGTCTAAAAAGTGTCTGAAAAACTTGTCAGAAACACTAATTTTATACAATAAAAAATTTTCAATTAACCCTTCGTCGGTCGCGTAATGAGCGTGACGCCGCCTTTTTCACATTTTAATTTTTTTCTCAAATTTGCTTGAATTAGCACCTTTGAAAAAAATTGAATTCCTTCTTTGAACTATTTTGAAAATTTTAACGCTATTTACAAGCATAAAAACACTTGGAAAATATTTCTAAATTTTAATATTCGAGACCGAGTATGAGAAAGCGGCGCTCCGCCGCCCGTTGCGAGTTAATGTCAGAGTTCTTTTCAAACTGCGATGTTACTAAGTTTCATTACCGCCATTATTATAGCCTGTTTTACCACATGTGGAATAGGTATAACTATTGAAGTGATTTTTCAGGTTAGTTTTTGCTTTCAATATTTTATTTAAAATTTTATTGTTAATTTTTTATTTTAATTGTTTTTCTAGTATATAGCCGTAGTAACGGCTTTTTACACTTTTTGCCTTTATATCGCAACTGCTTTACTTCTCTTTCTGCCTTCATTGTGCGGCTGTGGGCCCGACTTGTGCTTATACTGTACTGCATCATTACGGTGATGCCCTACAACCTCCTTTGTGCAATGGAGGTGTAGTGGCGTAGGGAAACCACAGAGAAAACCTAGCCAGTACAGTTTCGGTTTGGGTGAAGCTCCAGTGATCGATAAAATTCCCATTTTACCGATCACTGGATCTTCATCCCGCGCCTAATGGTCAGAGACCTTCGTTCGAACCCAACGCGTGGCTAAACGGTCACCCAGCCAAGTAGTGGCCATGCTCAATGCTACTTAACTTCGGTGATCGCCCGAGCCACGCGCGTGCCGAACGGCTGCCTCAGCCGCAGTGAAATTTTATTGTTATTTAATATTAATAATTATATTCAAATAGAATAAATGTTAACGATTTTCTTAGAAAAAAAAAAAAAAAAAAAAACATTTAATTCCGGGTAAGCATATCAAATTCGCAGGTTGAGATTTGGAAACAGCGCGTTCAATTTAACACGGCAGCGCGACCCTCATCATGCGACCTAACTCGGCTGGAAAATGCACGCGACCGACGAAGGGTTAATAATGATACAATTTCTTTTTTTTGCGCGGATATACGCCATTCATTCCACAAACAAAGGACCTTCGCTGGGATAGGCAATTACAAATGCAGGTTAGAATGCCCTAATACTTTCCCCCTTGGTATCATAGCAGTCTCATAGCATTATTTCAAATCCAAATATAATTAATGAAAATCCTAAACCAATTGCCAAAAATACAAATGCAAACTTCAAGTTGCTAATATCTATTTGACTATACTTCACAAATGTATCTCCATATTCAATAATGATTAATTTCTTCAGAGGATCATATAATTCATTTTTGTACCAGTGATCGTATAAACCGGATTGTCGAATTTTGAATGCTATCTGATCAAGTTTATTTTTCAATGCCCAGTTTTTTCGAGTCCAGAAAGAAAAATATGTTTTAAATAATAATTTATTTGAGATATGAAAATGGTGTTTACTGGCGGCTTTTACTTGAGCTAGACTGTAAGTAATGCAAGCAGCATCAGTATCATTCAGAACATGTTCATAGCATTCTATACTACGGTATCCAGAGAGTGGATGTAAGTATTTTTCATCAGAATTCAACCATAATTTTTGATTAATAATATCTTTTTGTAATATTGGATGGAAGTGAACATGATATTTCAAACGTAATAAATCATTCAAATTTTCTATGTTATGTCGTTCTGGTTTCGTTAAAAATGACGATATTTGTCCTTGTAGAGAAGGAGTTAAAATGAAAATTAGTGTAGACGCAATAACAAAAGTAATGCGCGTCGATGGTCGTTTCAGTTGTGATTTCATCGCATTGCTCAATATCAACCGTAAAATATCTAAAGCCGCTACGCAGTATTGCTGTCTTCTATTGTTAAGTATAATTATAATAAATGTAAAGAGTAGCACGAATACCGAAAAAATCATTATTTTAGTGTCGAAAAAATTACTTATTCTGTCAAATGCTGATATGTAATCACGTGGTTGGGTTATAATCAAAAAACCATTTTGATGATGCAATTTGATTGAATCAACTGAATTGTTGCCCGTATCGGATGTGTATCGACTATTCGTACCTACATCATGAGTACCGTTAATCAATGACTTCACAAATCCTATTGCTTTGTTCTTTGCGAAAACGCCGTTATCATCGTAATTGATAATCGGTGTAACATTCAAAGCAGAAAATAATGTTGAAAAAAATACAGCATATGTTTGTGGAAAATAATATTCTAAGCTATCGATAGAATAATTTTTATTACAAGTCCAGTTTGAATTTTTAACGGGGAACCCGATGACTTTGATACCGTAACCCTCAAGAAATTTTGTTTTATCAAAAGTCAGGGTGTCACATATTGTTTCATCTGTAACAGAAATGAATGATAAATTATTAGAGAAATAATTATTGTTATATTTATTGAGGAAATACCATTTCGATGTGACTGTCGGTAAAGAGTCCATCGATCATCTGGTTTGTTTTTGAGATCAATTACTTCCCGCCACGGTTGTGGCGCCCAGTTTGTGAATGGGTTGTAAGTGTAGAGCAGTAGTTTTGTATTATTAATGTGTGCAGGCTGAGGACAAACATAAAACGATTCCAATAAATCCATTTTCCAAAGCAATTGCAACACTTTTGATGCATCATCATCACAAGTCATGGCATTACTGCTGCTACTGTTGCCGATGATGAAAAATAGAGATTCTATAGTCCATAATGCCGATGTTCTTAATTTGAATAGAGTATTCTGTAGTTTATCGATTGAATCAGATGACAAAATGTAAGTTGGTAATGAAGGATGATGGCGATATACATTATCTGAATCAAAGCTTTCATCAAGTACAATTATGTCTGAGCTAATCGAGTCTCGCGTAGTTAGTAAGTAAATTATATCGACTACTTTTGGATTTATAATGATGGTATTCAATCGGTTGGAAAAACATGTTCCGAGTATTTCAATCTGTTAAAGATAAATTTAATTGATAATAATGAGACTGATGGGTCAAGTGGACATCACATTTTTTATTTGGTCATAGAATTGAATTTCAAACAGGGTAGAAGTACCGTTTTTGACCACTTTAGGGACACTTGAAAAATTGAAATAAAGTGATTTGTAAAAAACGCACCCTGCTTAAAAAATCCGATAGATTCTTATAGCTGTATATATAAGGCCCTATACTTAACTATAGCATTTCTCATAGAACTCATTCATTCTTATTAAATTTCTATAGGAATTTATGAGAATCTAATGGATTCTATGAGATTTTCTAAACAGGGCAATAACATAATTAATTTTTGAAAAATATTATAAGATACTTTTATCTCAACTATTAAAATAAAAAATTTATTTTAAACTTTTACATTAATTAAAATAAAGTATTAAATGTCAAAAAATGGAACAGTGACCACAAATGGTACTTCTACCCAATATTAATCGGAAATGATTTTTACTTCTCAATAAAACAATGATTTTTTTTAGTTACGGTGAAATTTTACTTTGATATATCAAATGTACGCACGATGCATATAACTAGAAAAAATGTTCATTACTTTATTGAGAAGTCATTGAAACGTCTCATTGTTTATTTACAAGTCAATCAAAAATATGATAATAAACAATTTTTTTTTTTTTTTTTCTATAAAAACATCATTCATTTTTTAATTGAAAAGACCAAAAAATTTTTATTACAAAAGAATTATTAAAATAAAAATTATTACGAATTGTTTTCTTTATTCTTATCAACGATCATATGACGGTTGCCATTAAATAATTTCGATTCATACATATATTTAAATTTAAAATTAAAGGCCCAGTGGAAAACAATGCGTTCACTTGACATGATCTATCTCAATAAATACTTAAATATTAATTAGAACTTAGAAATTTAATTACCAATCCATTAGAAGACGATGACGAACTGATGGATGATAATGTATTCACTTGATCGATCTTATTGCACACATTAAAAAAAAATGAAAACCAAAAAATTGCTCTCACTAACCACATTATTGTGATAATTTGATAGTAATATCAATGATTTTTTTTTTGGAAAATGACTGAAAATTAATAATACAAATCGAGTCGACAACTTTTGGACAAAATACCGTCTTCAGTATTATATAAAGTGTGCATAACTTTCGACTGTCTTGCTATGCAATATCATTAATTTAATGATTTCATATGGATAACATACCATTATATCCTGACATCATATAATTTATTAAGAGTAATTAAATTTTTTTTCATAAGATATTCTGTGTTGATATAAATACAAGTTATTATCGGTGAGTAATTATGATAATGATAGGTAATAAAATTAAATTGAACAAATAATTTTTGTAATTTTCTTTCATAAATTAATTATTGATGACTCAAAACAACAAAATACAAGGAAAGGGTGGAGGTAGTTTGGAAATTATAAAAAAAAATCAGCATTAAAATTCGATCGATTATAAATAATTTATTGACTATTGAGATAAAAATTATATTTATTATAATTATTTCTTATTAATATTTTTTTTATATTTGTACTCTAGAATGTCCAGTATCATACGTGCATCATATAAATATTTAATGAACAATTTTTAATTAAGTAAAGTGGTTTGAATAAAATTAACTATATGAGATAAGCGCAATTTCATCAGATAGTCACTCAGGAAGTAAAATTGATCATTATAATGAATATCTTTAATTTATTATATAAATAATTATAATATAGTATTATTTTTACGCACGTTTACACATGCGCATTCATGTCCTGACTAGAAATTCGGTTTGGTTTTCATTATAACGACTATAGTCGGGTGCACTTGATAATCATAATAAGGAAAAAAAAACACAATGGAACTCTTTTGTTGAGATTCAAAAATTTAATTTTTATTACATTAAACAACAGTAAAAAAATTTCCTTACCTCCGATTTGTTGCAATGAATTATCGTTTAAATTATAAAATTTATAAATTTTAAATTTTAAATTAAGTTTTGAAACGTGTGTTGAGATAGATGATCTTTAAAGAAAAGGGACAAAAGAAAATGTTGAAATTTTTGTTTGACAAATTTAAGTCCTTAATGGACTCCTACCTGGAGTGCCCGAATAATTACAATTTTTACTCATGCTATTCATTTTCTTGGCCTTATTTAGAAATGATACTATTGTTGAGGAGTTGGAGTATATAAAATGTTTAGCATGGGTGAAAAATGTAATTACTGAGGTGCTTCGTGTAGAATGCCATTAAGGACTTGAATTTAGTCAGCAAAACTCTGAGCAGTTTCAAGTGTCTCGTCGGTTGAAGAGTATCTATCTTAACACGTGTTTCAAAACTTAAATTTGTATTGTAACTTTATAAATTTAATATTTTAAAAGATAATTCATCGCTACACATCTGAGGTAAATAAATTTTTGCATTAAGTATTTTTATTAATTGTAAATTTTATAATTTTTCTATGCATTGCGGTCACAAAAATTAAAGGATATCCAGTAGAAAAGTAAAATATATTTTTAAATTAATGTATACTACACTAATGGAAAAAATTAAAGGATCAAAAAAAAATTATAAATTTTTAGGCGATTTTCAACAGGCTCTAACTTTGAGAGAAATGGTCGTACAAGAAAAGAAAAAAAAGGAAATTGTAGCTCCAAGTATCTACTTTTTGGATTAGAACTTCAAAATTTTTTAGCGTCAGCATTATTTGAGTAATCTTAGAAAAACCAACGACAAAAAAATTTTCAAATTTAAAAAATTTTTTTTTTTTGGTCTCCGGGCGTGGAAAAAATTATTTTTGCTTAACCACTATAAGGACCGGATACCTTCATTATTCAGCTTTAATTTCTTTTTTTATGGACCTTGATACGTCCACTTCTCGCCGAGATATCGGTCTTCAAATGGAAAAGGATCCTTTTGTCTTTGATTATCGATATCTCAGAAACCAATGATCGCACAGAAAGTTAATGGTGGGTTTTAAAAACTTGAATAAATTCCCTTCAATGATTAGCCATTGCTTTTTCCAAAAAAAAATTTTTTCCTATCGTCACATGAATTTAAAAATGCAACAAAAAAAGGGCTTTTTGTGGTTTTTTGGAAAATCAAGCGCTGAAACGAAAATATTGTAGAAATCGATAATGTTGACTGTGCATTTTACAGTTCAATATGTCCACAAAAACCCTGCAGAAAGCCAAATTAATCCAACCAGCCGTTTTTGTGTTTCACGCGATCAAATTTTTAAAAAAATTAAAGGATCACGTTTTTTGCTCTGAAAAGCTCATAATCTTTAACAAGATGAAAACAAACATTTCTTCGGAGCTTTGTCCACAATTCTATTGCAGACAGTGCTTTAATTTCCAAAAAAGAAAAAACTTTTTTTTCGAAATAAAATTTTCAAAAAAAAAAAATTTTTTTTTTAACTAATGACTGAGAGATCAGTAAATCACGGAATGCAGCAACGTAAACGTGTTAAAAATTATTGGGTGTTGGTTTTGTAAATTACCTAAAGTTATTCCATCGATTTTTTTGAAAAAATTTTTTTTCGAAAATTTTGTTTCGAAAAAAAAGTTTTTTCAAAAAAATCGATGGAATAACTTTAGGTAATTTACAAAACCAACACCCAATAATTTTTAACACGTTTACGTTGCTGCATTCCGTGATTTACTGATCTCTCAGTCATTAGTTAAAAAAAAAATTTTTTTTTTTTGAAAATTTTATTTCGAAAAAAAAGTTTTTTCTTTTTTGGAAATTAAAGCACTGTCTGCAATAGAATTGTGGACAAAGCTCCGAAGAAATGTTTGTTTTCATCTTGTTAAAGATTATGAGCTTTTCAGAGCAAAAAACGTGATCCTTTAATTTTTTTAAAAATTTGATCGCGTGAAACACAAAAACGGCTGGTTGGATTAATTTGGCTTTCTGCAGGGTTTTTGTGGACATATTGAACTGTAAAATGCACAGTCAACATTATCGATTTCTACAATATTTTCGTTTCAGCGCTTGATTTTCCAAAAAACCACAAAAAGCCCTTTTTTTGTTGCATTTTTAAATTCATGTGACGATAGGAAAAAATTTTTTTTTGGAAAAAGCAATGGCTAATCATTGAAGGGAATTTATTCAAGTTTTTAAAACCCACCATTAACTTTCTGTGCGATCATTGGTTTCTGAGATATCGATAATCAAAGACAAAAGGATCCTTTTCCATTTGAAGACCGATATCTCGGCGAGAAGTGGACGTATCAAGGTCCATAAAAAAAGAAATTAAAGCTGAATAATGAAGGTATCCGGTCCTTATAGTGGTTAAGCAAAAATAATTTTTTCCACGCCCGGAGACCAAAAAAAAAAAATTTTTTAAATTTGAAAATTTTTTTGTCGTTGGTTTTTCTAAGATTACTCAAATAATGCTGACGCTAAAAAATTTTGAAGTTCTAATCCAAAAAGTAGATACTTGGAGCTACAATTTCCTTTTTTTTCTTTTCTTGTACGACCATTTCTCTCAAAGTTAGAGCCTGTTGAAAATCGCCTAAAAATTTATAATTTTTTTTTGATCCTTTAATTTTTTCCATTAGTGTATATATAGTACATTAAAAAAAAACGCCCCAATAACTCAATGCTTAAAAAAGTTAATGCTGAGTGAAAAAAAACCCATTTTTTTTAAATGTCATAACATTTTTGTTGTTTGTTAGAAAAATTTTTTCGATATTTAAGTTGAACTCTACTCCATTTTTTTACGTACTTAATAACAGCTTTTATAAAATATGACGTAATAGTTTATGGGTTATTTGAATATCCTTTAATTTCCTCGCTAAGTGTATAATTCTACTCTAATAATATTTGAATTTAGTAAACTTAATAAATTGCATAGTTAAATTTTTTATTTGAAATAAAACTAAACTTGCATCCACTTTTTGTCTTCTTTAGAATTCATCAGGTAAAAAACGTTCATTACTCTATCGTGAAAAGGCTAATCACAACACGTGTCACAAGTCTGTATTACAAATACAAAAACGAGAATGCGAAAATCAACAAAGCAAAAGTCAAGAATACGACAATCAAGATTGCGAGAATGGAAAATTCAAAAATCAAGGATACGCCAATATAATTTTGTTAATCGATTCACTAAACTCTGTAAACTCATCAATGCTATACAATCTCAAGACAAAGATTACATAGATAATGTAACAAGCGAAAATTTCAATATCAATAGCAATCATTTAATTCCTATTCATGAAGCAGCGCGAGTCGGGAATTATGAAATATTTCTAAAGCTGATTAAAATCGGTGCTGATATAAACAAACGGGAACCAATAACTCAAAGGACAGTATTACATAGCGCAGCGGAATCCTGCAATTACGATATCGTCAAGTATTTGATAGAAAATGGCGTAGATGTTAACGCTGTGGTAGAAAATTCTGGTTCCATTACTGGAGAAACCGCATTGCACTTTGCCGCCAAAACAGGAGGAAAAGAAGTCATAACGTTATTATTGAGTAACAATGCTGACATTAATGCTAAATCTGAAATAGGAATCACTCCTATTATCAGTGCTGTTCGAGCTGACAACTACGATGCCATGAATGCATTAATAAAATATAAGCCTGATCTTTTTTGTTCATTTAAAGATTCCGGTTACACTAAAACAATTTTTCATGTAGCTGTTGAAACTAAGAACTATACAGTGTTATTAGACTGGCTATTTTCATTTTCTCATTGGCTTGATGTTAATAATAATAATTTTTGTTCGTTCTTTAAATCTCAACTGCTACTTCATTTCGCTCTCTCGAGTGACAAATACGATGATAGTATCTTTATGTGTCTGCTTAACGTCGGTGTTGATATTAATGCTCTAGATTCTAACGATAAATTAGCTATCGAGCAGGAACTCAAATCAGAAAATAATTTTTTTCCTATTCATATGATTACAACGCACATTTTAGAATTGATAGCAGCGGGTTTTTACGTATGTGATCGAAATATTACAGCTGTTAATAATATCAGAGGATTTGACGATTTTTTAGCTGAGTGTCGTTTAGAAGTTAAGAAAATGAAAACAAATATGATAAACGGCAGTAATATCACATTTATAGAAGTTTTACATAAAAATGTAAGATACGTGGCACCTTATTTAAAGTCGGATGATTTAAAGACTATACTCTTTGGTAAAATTTCAATTTCATCAGAGTACCCAATATATGGAAATAAGATCTTGTTTAAATTGTGGGAAGTCATGAAAAGAGTCGACTACATAAAAGATTCTGAAGAAGTCATTTATAATATTTTTTATGAATTACAACTTCCGGATACTTTTATCAGAGAATTGTATTACTACTTGTCAAATTATGATTTAGACGAAATCGTTCAAGCCTCTAGACAGAAAAAAAAATAGCTAATCAGTAGCATGCTATAAATTATAATTAAACGATGTCTGTAAATAAATTAAAAAGAAAATGTAATATTAACGATACCAAAATGTACAAATATACTTAAAATTTTTAAATAAAATTAGTTTATAAAAATTTTAATAAATTTAATTGCCAAAATTAATGAATTTATTTTTCAGCAATTTTATTTTCTGATTCGGAGAACATTCGTTACTTTAGTTAGAAAAAAATTATTAAAAATTTAAATAAAGCTGTTTTGTGTTCTTAAAAATAAAGTTTCCCTGTAAGCAATAATATCGGCATTAAATAAAAAATCAAATAAAATTTAAGTGGAAAATCAGTCTTGTCAGAATATCCAGAAGCTACCAAGGTAAGCTTGCACCTTATGGTTGGTTTTGTTGGAAAAATTAATTGAATAAATAAATGAAACCCTATTTAGAAAATCTCATAGAATCCAAAAGATTCTCATAAATTGTCATAGAGATTTTATACGAATGAATGAGTTCTATGAGAAGTGCTATAGTTAAGTATAGAATCTTATACATACAACTATAAGAATCTATCGGATTTCTTATGCAAGGAGGAAACTTTAGTAAAAAATACGAGTTATATAGTCAAAAAATATGTTTGTTACAAAAGCCTTTTTGTAATAAATAGAATTTGTTAGAAATCCTTTACTAGATATCTTTCGTGAAGGTAGCAGTTTTGGTGTACAAACAGTTTGAACGTTGATTTTTAAAAAGTTATCAACTTTAAATAGCTGTAACTTTTGAACCGTTCAGGCAAATCGATAACTTCAAAAGAAAATAAGATGAAACGAGACTGAATCAAGTTTTATTTTTGACCCGGGTTGCCATAGTCTCAATTAAAATGTAAAAATCCATTAATTCGTTTTCATTATTAAATTAAAAAATTTATTTTTCATTTACATCAAAAGTTAAATCGTGTAGCACTACTTTCATAGCACTTGGATTGTCTCTCGGCACCTAAATAAAATCTTGATCTTATTAAAATATTTGTATATAAATATTTAGATGCTAACATTCTAAGTAATTACATACCATGTGTCCTGATCGACTGACCCAATACAGTTTTAAATTCCCATACTCTTTAACGAATCCTTCGATAACATTGTTGACAGAAAATGACACTCTTGAGGCTTGCCGCCATGCTTTAGCGTTATTCCATTTGAGTTTTCTCATCCAAGCAAGAGTACTAGGTGATGGAACTACCATATCAAACTGGCCAGTATAGACAAAAATTTTCAGGTCTGTTTCCGACAATAGTCTTTCAACTATTAAAAATAATTAAAGATTTTTATTGTAATTTTTACTAATAATTAAGAGACTAAACGACATTTGTTTTTACCAATGTCAGTAACAGGTTTCATGTAATCATTTATCAACTTCACGGACACACGATTTGAGTACAAAGTGTAGGTGCCATTGAGACCAAGAGCTTTCTTGACGTCATTTTCCATCAATTTTTGAATTAAACTAGAAATATTAACTGATTTGGAAGGGGATTTCACATGAGGAAAATTATAGTTATTGGAACTGTTATTAGTAGGATTCGTTTTTTTTAAGATGTTGTAGACATCGATATTATCTACAACATTATAAATCGTATTCCACATATTTTTATAATTTGCAAATGCATCAACCCATTTTTCTTTATTAATTGATCCTACGATTTTATTAACTGATCTATTAATATCACGCTGATCAATTCTGTCTATTAAACCCTGTGTAAATCATTGTATTATTATATTTATGAATTGTTACTTAGTCAGTAATTATATTTATATTTATATTATACTGTACCATATTCAGGAGATACGGAGGTAGAGAGCGAACTATTTTACGAAATGAGATAGGCGAATCACCTATAGCGAGTCCTTTCAATTTGCTCCGGATATTTCCATTATTTTGAGCCTAAAAAATTGAAAATAAATCCAAAAGTCAGTGGTTAATATAAATTTTCCCATGGCAAATTACTAAAGAAAATACCTGCGACCAAAGAAGAGCGAATTCTACAGCCATTTTTCCACCGTAAGATTCGGCTACGATGTAAGTAGAAACATTTCCAAACTCTGGAATAGTTTCCAAAAATTTTGTTATACAGATCAAAAGATCTTGAGCGATCTGTGTGTTGTTTTCCGCCATCAATGAGTCATTTTCAACAAAACTAAACCCGGTACCTACTGGATTATCAATGAGTAAGACGTTGTAGTCGTTTACCCATGTGTGATTTCTCCGTTTAAGATTAATATCAAGTGGACCAAGTTCGTGAAAATTTCCAAAACCAGTCCCGGATACTCCTGGACCTCCTTGTAGCCAAATAATTAAAGGTTTCTCAAAGACATTGAAACTTTCTGGTGTATTAATTATTGGAGGGCTTACGTAATACAGCCACCAGAACATATGAGCACCTGGTCTTACTGTCACATGTCCCCAGTCTTGTTTTCCTGGACCGAAACCTACTTTTCCAACTTCGCTACTCTTTGCTATTATTGATAAATTCAAATGTTTAATATATTTTAGACTTTAAGGTGTTAATTAAACTTTACAAAATTCATACAGGAGTCCATATGGATTGACTGAAAATATTATGGGGATCTATCGATTTGTAAAAACGGAAAAATTATTGTTATCCGAGATATACTATGGTATCGTAATCAATAGACTGGGCCAATAAAATTGACTATTTTTTTATTTCTTAGTTATATCGAGAATATTATTCAGAATGACAAAAAAAAAAATTTATGAAAGTTTGAGCTCTTAATATTAATTTTAATAGGTCTATCATCGCTATTTTTAATTTTAATTCATAATTTGATATTTTACGTCAGAACTGCTAAAACATTTCAGTAAAAAAAATTAATTTCCATTTATTCTTATGTAAAATTAAATTCCCTACAAAAAAGGTCTGATTGAAAATTTTCGTCAGACAAGACGTTTCCGATTAATTAAGCTTAATAACTTAATATATTTTTTCGATTTAACATTTTTACTTTTGAATTTTGTAATTGACGAATCAATAAATATCTGAAAAAGACCATGACAGATTTTTGAAAGAAATTTAATACTCTACAAAAAAGGTCTCTTAACATTTTTTGCTAAATTCACTCCTTCGAAAGTTATTCAGGTTATTAAAATCGTTTTGACTCAACTTCAACCTTGAATAACTTTCGAAGAAGTAAATTGAGCAAAAAATGTTAGAAGACCTTTTTTGTAGAGCATTAAATTTCCTTCAAAAATCTGTCATGATCTTTTTTAGATATTCATTGATTCGTCACATAAGAATAAATGGAAATGAATTTTTTTTACTGAAATGTTTTAGCAGTTTTGACATAAAATATCAAATTATTAATTAAAATTAAAAATAGCGATGATAGACCTCTTAAAATTAATATTAAGGGCTCAAACTATCATGAAATTTTTTTTTTTTGTCATTCTGAATAACATTCTCGATATAGCTAAGAAATAAAAAAATAGTCAATTTTTTTGGCCCAGTCTAGTAATCAAACCTAATTATTTTGGCCTCATAACGCGAATCACATGTTCAAAAATAACGGCCATAGTAAAATTTATAGAGGCCACAGTAATACCTATGGGAGAATCATTACGAATTTTACCATGGCTATAGACAATATTGAATAGTCTGGCGTCACTATGACATCATAGTATTTTAAAGAAGAATAATTTTTCCATGTATGGATTTATTTTGAATATATCTATGGAAAACAGTATGGGATTCTATGCTCAGAGAAATTTTAAGTTGCAGTAACTAAAATACTTTAACTGGAACGTTCAAGTGAAGTACTTAGATAAGTATTTAAGATTTTATGCCAACAATTCACATTTTTCTGAGTGTATAGAAATCCATAAGAATTCTTATATGAAATTTTTACTGTGTTGATAATAAATTGATACTGTACCCTGTACTAAAAAAGTTGACAGTAAAGTCACGATCCATATCCACTTCATTTTGAGAAATTAATTTTTTTGTCTACGTTGATTTTTATAATAGAAATTCTATATTTTACTTCTCAATATTTTTTTATATAAATTAATTTTTCATTTATATTGAAAACATAATTATCGTATCTATCGCAGGATTATAATGTTTTTTTTCTCTGTTTATAATTATTTCAAATTTCTATTATGGCTTTTTAGTTAAAAAAAATAATCTGATTTCTGTCCTATAATTGACCTGTATAATAAACAAACAATCAGTTGAGATTCACGAGAAAATTTTTTATTTTTGAGTATTTTATGTCTCGCGAAAAAAACAAATATTTTAAACTAAAAATTGACCTGTAACATCGTCAATTATATAAACAAAACATACTTACAGAATAATAAATTTAAAACGGGTACTTTTCATAAAATTATTTAATTGGGCTCTTTATTGATAAAATATGATCCAATTTTTTAATAGCTTATGATAACTAAAATTTATTATCAATAAAAAATTACTATGAATATTTATATTTTTGTGAGATTGTTAGAAACATTGAAGCAGAAAAATGACATCTGAATTAACAATAAGACGCATTAATTTATATAATTATTAAATACCATACCGCAAAATTAGAGATACATTAACAACATAATTTTCCAAACGAGTATATTAATTAATTTTATACATGAAACCATTACATCAAATCTAATAATAACTCAACGTATCGATGTACAGTTCTTACATTTGACATTATAAACACTAATGTCTAACTGTCAGCACTCGATTCGTAATTATATCTTGATAATTTATCAAAGCTAATTATTTCCGTAATCGCTATTTGTAGTTGAAATATTTCTAAGAATGTGTTGATAAAAAATTGATTACAATTTTATTTCTTAATAGTCAATACTATCATAGACTGAAAGATTCCAAGTTATTAAAAAAAAATCATTCATTTAAATGCATTCCCTACAAAGTAAATAATTAGAAGTGAATTCAGAGTGAATATGGTTTTTATTTAAATCCAAATTCACTTCGTCACTCGGAGCTTACAAAAAATTACTCGTATACAGAATGAATGAGGAATTTTTTTTTTAGCGGAGTAATTTCGAAGTAATGTGAATATTATTTTAATCTTATCCGGAGTTACAATCTAAAAATAAACTCCGAAGTGAACTCCAGTCCAAGCTGATTGAATAAATAAAAAATCATCCGCTCCGTATTCACTCTAGATTTAATTCACGTTCACTTCACAAATTTTTACAGTAACAAATCCAACTAACGTTTGATTTTCAATATTTTACAGTAAATCTTTCCGTAAAGTTCCATAACTTCGCCGTAATTTAAGGGTAATTCTATATAATTTACAGTAAACACCAAAATTCACAATAGATTACCATAATTTCCGGTGAGTGTTTCTAATAATCGTTTTTTTCGATACGCGTTTACCATAAATTAATTCTGTCAGTTATTTTATTAATTTTTATTCATTACATTAATTGGAATTTTTACTAGATGTTAAGTCTTGAAGTATTGCATTAAAAGCAAAAGGATTATCACTTGGCACCTAAATCAGATCATTATTATGATACTATAAATTTTAAATTTATATTTATGTTACTCTCTAAAATCGAATTTGTGAAAATCACCTGATAATCGCTATTTGGCAGTGAATAGCCACTTATCGCCAGTGAAAAGTATACCCCCTGTTTAGAAAATCTCATAGAATCCAATAGATTCTCATAAATTTAAACTCAGAGATTTGATAAGAATGAATGAGTTCTATGAGAATTGCTATAGTTTAGTTATACATACAGCTATAAGAATCTGTCGGATTTTTTAAGCAGGGCCACTATTTGAATTAGTGACATACTTTTCACTAGTAAAGAGTGAATAGTCACTATTTTCACCATTTCAAATTTAAGAGAGTAATTTGATTAGAAGAATACGATACCGTATGCCCAGATCGATTGATCCAATACAGCTTTAAATTCTGATACTCTTTAACATATCCTTCCACAATATTATCGACAGTAAATGAAACTCTATTGGTATTTCTCCAGGCTTCAGCGTGTTTCCATTCGAGTTTATTCACCCAGGCGAGGGTACCGGGAGTTGGAATCACCATATCTAATTGACCCGTGCAGACAAAAATTTTCAGATCCGTTTCATTCAATAGCCGCTCGACTAAATGAAAAGTTTTATGTTAATGGAAATTAACGTAACTCGTTTATTAACAGAATGGAATGAAAGTTAATGGACATTTACCAATTTCAGTAACAGGTTTCAGAATCTCATTTTCGAGGACGTTATTGACATCTTCTGAATACAATCTATAAGTAACATTTAGACCGAGAGCTTTTTGAACCTCACTTTCCATAAGTTTTTGTAGTTGACCAGAAACATCAACTTCATTCCAAGATGATCGATAATTTGAAAAATACTTATGGGAATTATGAGTTTTTGAATTTTTTTGTCTTAAAATATTATAGACATCAGCATGATCGGTGACATTGTAGATAATGTACCAAAAAACATTGAAAAATCTTGTTGCATTATTCCATTGTTTCGCTTTTATAAATTTTGCAGTTAATTCACCAAAAGCTTGAATTCTTACGAAATCTTTTGTTTCTATTAATCCCTAAAAAAATTAATTAGATATTCGACTGCTTATTTAATCGCGATTAAAAATTGTAAAATATAAGAAAAATATTTTTACTGTATTTAACATATATGTAGGTATAGAAAGCGCTATATCACTCATTGAAATCGATGAATCGCCAAGAGCAATTCCTTTGAGTTTGCTTTGAATAATTCCACTTTTTTGGGCCTGAAAATTGATTGTAAATAAATTCCATCTTATACATTAATGAAGTTAATCAGTTAGTTAAGAAAAATACTTGGAACCAAAGAAGAGCGAATTCTACAGCCATTTTTCCACCGTAAGATTCTCCCACGATATAAGTAGGAACATTTCCAAACTGTGGAATAGTTTCCAAAAATTTTTCTATACAGATCACAAGATCTTGAGCGATCTGTGTGTTGTTTTTCACCATCAACGAATCATTTGTCACAAAACTAAACCCGACACCTACTGGATTATCAATGAATAAGACATTGTAGTCGTTTACCCATGTGTGGTTTCTCCGTTTGAGATTAAGATCAAGTGGACCAAGTTCATTAAAGTTTCCATAACCTGAGCCGGCCTCTCCTGGACCTCCTTGTAGCCAAATAATTAAAGGCTTCTCAAAGACATTGAAACTGTCTGGTGTATTAATTGTTGGAGGACTTACGTAATATAGCCACCAGAACATTTGAGCGCCTGGTCTTACTGTCACATGTCCCCAGTCTTGTTTTCCTGGACCGAAACCTACTTTTCCAACTTCGCTACTCTCTGCTACTATTGATAAATTCAAATGTTTAATATATTTTAGATAATTTATAATTTAATCTATAAATTGATAATTAATAAATGCTACCGTGTAATAGAAAGAGCAATAGTAAAGTCGTAATCTGAATCCAATACATTTTGAAAATTAAATCTTTTCAAATTTTCTTAGATGACAACAGCAATACGCAATTTTTTGTTTACACGTCAAGACAATATAAAAAAAATATATTGCTTGATTTTATTTTTCGGTATTACGTAACTATAAACTAGAAATATAATACTGAATTACGACCCAATTTTTTGACGACTTAAGTATCCGTCGTCCGACAATAAAATTTATTTTCAATATAAAATAACTTTAAATAATTTTAATGTCCATTAATGTAATAGGCTAGTTAACAATAAATATTCCAGCAGGAAACTACATTGAAATTTTTAATAAGAAACTTAAGTACGCAGTTAACTAATATATTAACAGGAGATTAATAAAAATTATATTAATCAATAGAAAATAATTAATGTATGACTTTCAGTCGATTGGAAATTACCGCAATATTTTTAGATTAACTTTTTGAGAAATTAGATCTACGTTACATCTAGCAGATTCACGGAAATCAGGAAGATCTCATAGTTGCCAGGGCTTTTTAACTTGTCGCTAAGAAAATTGAAAATTTTCAAAAATTCGGGGTTTTTGGTTTCGGTCCGATTTCCGAAAATCGAATTTCTATCAAATCTTGACGTTTTGAGGTCCTAGGAAGCTATTCTGACTAATTTCAAGATGATGTCCGAGTGTATGTATGTGTGTATGTACGTACGTACGTATGTGAATATTCTGTAACTTTTGAACTGATGGACCGATTTTGATCAACAAGGTGGCGTTAGACGCGGCTTGTTAAATGCTATAAGCTGTGAAAATTTGAGCTTAATCGGTAATATGCGTTCGGAGATATTTCAAAAATAAAATTTTTTCAAAAATGTTTTTTTTTGATAACTTTTAATTTGCTCGATGGATTGATTCCAAAATAGACTGGGCTCTAGAGCTTTATAAGCCGCGTCGAATGCTACCTCGACCATCAAAATCTGTTCATTCGTTCAAGAAAACCGTTATGGAAAGAATTAAAGAAAATTTTTTTTTTAGTTTTTTTGAAATTTCTCAAAAACGACTCGATAAATCAATTTCAAAATTTGATCAGCTTTAGAACCCAATAAAACACATCGATTTTTATCTCAACCGTCTCAAGCGGTCAATTCGTTTGAGAGATATCGTTAGAGAAAAAATGGTAAAAAACGTTTTTTTTCGAAAACAACGGTACACAAAAGCTCTTCGAGCTCGAAAACAGCGGGAAGTTTTGGGGCTGGCCCGCAGGGTCAACCGATAGACTGATTTTTTTTTTAAGATATCTACGAAAATTGATAAAAATCTGCGTAGATCTGCATAGATCTAAAATCATGGACGATCTGCTGTAATCATCAGAGATCTTCTGAGATCTAAGCTGTTTTTTCCCGGAAATCTTTCAAAGTAATAGTCAGTAATCTTGAAGCAAAGGTACCAATATTCAGTACAAATATTTGAAATTGTTTTTTTTTATTAATATACCTCTACTTTACATATGGAAAGTAAAACACAAAAAATTGCAAAATTTCTATGATAAATGAATCCGATACGACCATTTATTATCCATATATGATTCATATATACAGCATACATCAATTAATATATAAGGTTAGAAAATTATCAAAAATAATATGAGCTTCGTTGAATGAAATTTTATATTAATAAAAAGTTATAAAATTATTTAAACGCGCCATATACTAAGAAACTTCATAGAACCTTAGATTTTATACATATATTTTACGTCATTTTATTATTTTCTAACAGAATTTATATGAGACCTTATCAGCAAGAATCTGTTTTTAAAAAATTCATAACATATTTAATTTTCACGCGCTTTCAAACAGGATTAAAATTTCCTGCCCTGTTATTGATATTTACGTCATTTTTGTATTTTCTATCAGAATCTTCTAAAATCTTGTTAGTAAGAATTTGTTTTTAAAAAATTTTAAACATTATCAACTTTCGCACGCTTTTAAACTTTGAATTTTAATTTCCCGCCCTGTTGTTGATATTTACATCCCTTTTGTATTTTCTATCAGAATCTTCTAAAATCTTGTCAGTAAGAATTTGTTTTTAAAAAATTTTGAACATAATCAACTTTCGCGCGCTTTCAAATTTAGAATTTAAATTTCCCGCCATCTATTATTGACATTAGAAAACTTATTTTTTTTTTCTGTCGTCTGTTTACATTTGCATATTAATTTCAATTTTATGCACATTATCATAAATAGTTACTATTATAATTATTATTATTATTATTATTGTTATTAGTAATGTTGAATAAAATATTTACGGAATTATATGGGGATAAAAATCCTGTCAATTGTGATAGTGAAAGAACCTGATGATCTTGATATGTCAGGTTACAAAAATGTTAAAAGATAAAAAAATTTATATATTTTGAGTTATGTTCCATTATTCGAAAACAAACATCAAAAAATTTATCAAAAATTAATTAAACTAATATGTAGTACATATATATTTACTTTAATATGAAAGTATCGCCATAATTAAAAGTTAATGCGCAATGAAAAAGTACAGTGAATTAATTATTAATTAATTAAAATTTAAGTGGTGATTAGAAATCGTTGATAAAAATGAAGGGGCTGGAAAATATTTTTTTTATTTTAATATTAATTTCCCATGTTAAAGGAATTTTAAATAATTGCAATGTAAGTGTTTACATAATAATTAAATTTTTACTAATTTATGCTGACAAATGATTAATTAATTTTTATATTTCACTTATTATTTTCAGTATGAATATAAATATTCATGTAATCAAGACGAGAAAGATAAAACAACACCAGGATCACATATTGCCCATCAAGAATGCAGCCTTAATAATATTTTAGACAACGCAAATTATACTCTGATATTATCAGAAAATGGTTTATTACCAACAGGTAATTTTACTATAATTAATTATTTTATATATCCTTTAAAAAACTTGAGTAAAAAAAAAATAATAGACTAATTGAATTTAAAAATCCCTGATTAAAAACCCCGATCGGAAATTTCGGTAATAAATTAATTAGTTATAAAATAATAAAAATTTTGTTTACTAATTTTAGGAATAATGAAAGTAAATATCACGTTACCCAGTGTCAATTGCATTTACAAAGTCGCTCTACTAGTAAACGACACAATTAAAAATGACAGTGAGTGCCGCAACCATGAATTTACAAATATTTTTAATTCGGAGTTACACTCAATCGATCAAACAATCTGTTCATATAATTCAAATATCGGAGTCGATCATGACAGTTCATTACAAAGTGACAAATCAACCAAACAATGTCAGGTAAAATTGTGTAATTTATTTTTAATATTTTAAATCCACAGTTTTTTTAAATTTCCCGCTATAAAAACTGAAAATTTTCAAAAAAGGAAGTTTTTGGTTTCGATCTCTCTGAGCTTGAAAACAGCGGAAAGTTTTGGGGTTGACCTACAGAATCAACGTTATCCAAATTTTTTTTATCATTCCTTCAAAAATAACTTTACAGTCGAACTCCATTATCTCAAACTTCCCCTCAATCTTGACCTCCACTACGAGCTACGCTGCCTTCCCGATGCTATATATTATTGTGTCTACATATTAGGGTGGTCGATAAATATTAAATTTTCTCAGACGCCCTATAAAAACCTTTTTTTTTAGTAAAAAAAAACACGTGGGGATTTTGGTTTTTTCTTCTTAAGTAAAAAGAACACGTGTCTCAGGACGATCAAAGTTCATTTTTCGATACAATCGCGTTTTATTTTAATATCTCATGAAAAATGCAGATTAAAGGAAAAAACCAAAGGAACGATTTTGTAGGAAATTCTATTCTGAACGAAAAAGGTCATGTTCATTTTTAAAAAAAAATGTGTATTTATGAAGATATTTTTAAAAAACTTTTTAGATTCCCCGCGATTTTTTTCCCATAAATTCCCCACGTATTTTTTCACTAAAAAGAAGCTTTTTATGGGGCGCCTGAGAAAATTTAATTTTTAACGACCACCCTACTCTATATATTTATATATGCATTATTCATGTAGATGTAAGAGTGCATGCGTCATAGTTTATTTTTTAAGGGAGAAAAGGCTTCCGTTAACTCGGAAATTGTAAGAAATTTCCCCTCCGTGGACTAACTGTCCGAGTTAATGGAGATCGACTGTATTTCCTAAATAAATTATTATTATTCTCCAATTTTTATTTTTTTTAGGAAGATAATATTTCTCTATACTTCGAGCATGTGTACTCAGGTTGTTATGCCTTGCGTTACACAATTGATGATAACAATTATGCGATACACTCAAATAAATATATTACGACGAGTTATCAGCGTACTGAAGTTATGGAACCTGTATCTCATTGTTATTATGATGACAGAGCACTCAATAATAATGACCACAATAGGTATTGAACAATGAAACAAAAAAAAATTATTTTTCATTTCAATTGCTTCGCATGATCTCTTTTCAATTTAATTTAATTTTCTCTCGGCTTTTTTTGCAGAATTAAATTTCTTAGCAAAGAAATATTTAAAAATAAATTTGAATGCTTTAACTCATACTGAGGTGGTTTAGTTAAGGCTGTTTTGATTTTAAACTGTTTAATTGTAAATTAATAACGAGCTCGTAATTTTAAATAATTGTTTGAATTATTTATTGTAATTATTTTTGTTGCTTCTGCTGTATTTTATTTGGGATCAGAAATTAGAATGTAATTTATTTTTAGTAGGAATTTAGTAACATTTACATTCAGCATTTCAATACTTTCTGGCTCTTCAAGTTTGATATTACAATTAATTCCACTGTCATTTGAAGATGAAAATAAAGAAGAGGCATGTATTAAGTATGGTAAAAAACCTCTTGATCCTTGGGAAATTAGTTTGGTAATTTTTACTCTTTTTTTTCTAAAGTTCATTATTTTAAATTTGTTTTTTTAATATTTCGCGTGCCAAAAGGTAAAAAGGCGCATAAATTTTTTTTTCATCGCCAATTGATTAGTAAACATTTTCTATGCTTGAAAATCAAACATTGTTTTCCCAAAGCTAAAAGGGCGTATGTCTTTAATTATGCTCCCTTTTAGCTTTAGGAATTTGAAAATTTTGTGACTAAAAGCTAAAAGGGCGTATAAATTTTTTTTCTGAAAAATTTATTAAAAGCTTAGCCGAAGTCTAAAAATGAAAAAAAAAATAAATGCTGCAGTCAAAAAGGTGTATTCTAACTAATACGTTCTTTTCATATCAAAATTAAAAATATGTACGCGTGATTGTATTAATATTTGTTGTTATGATTGTTATAATCTTATACTAAATTAAAAAAAAAAAAAATTGCAGAAATATGTAACCGGTTCAATTAGTTACGACTCCCATACCCTCCTTATCCATATCTGTACTTTTTTTTTTTTTTTTTTTTTTTTTTTTTTTTTTTTTTTCAAATTATTCTGATTTATGGCGGATCCATAATAGTCCAAAACAATAATTAAAGAAAAAATCAGTAAATTTTTATTTTTTACAATCGTTGTGAAAATTTTTATTTAATTAAAAATTTGATATTTTCTTTTTTTTTTTCTTTCAATTATTTTATTTTTAATAAATTTTGAAAAAAAAAGTCTGGGAGACTGTTTTTTTCATCTAACTTATCTTGTGAAGCTATTTGTCAGTATTTTGTATCAAAACTTGAATTTTTTTTTATGCGCCCTTTTAGCTTTAGGCACTACTTTTCAAAAGCTAAAAGGGCGTATGTCTTGAGATACGCCTTTTTAGCTCAAGGATGCCCAAATTTTTTTTTTTTGCAGATCTTTGCGTTTCGAAAAATTTCAAAGCTAAAGGCAAAAAAAAATTTTTTTTTGCGCCCTTTTAGCATAATTCCCTACTAACCTGTAGCAATGCGCCCTTTTACCTTTTGGCACGCGATTTGTTTCAAATTAAATGTTTTATACTGTAGGATTTATTTAGAATGTGTATGCATAATAAGTATGTGCATGTCTAATATTATCTTTTCTGTCGATTATTTTAAATAATTTTTATTTTTTTAAATTTAATATTTATGATTGAGGTTTGACATTTCTGCATCTAAGTGACAAAATTTCAAATTATTCAAATCAATCAAATTAATTACCCGTGTTAACCCAAGGAACACACAGCGTCAACTTTAATATTTCTTTTAAAAGGATAAAACAAACTTTTTTTTGTCTCAAAGTCACCTTTTTTGGTATAACTACGACATGCAAATGTTGGTTCCGGAGACAGAAAAAATTTGTGTTGTTTTTCCTGTCTTATGTCAATTAAAAAGTCATTTAGATGACTTATTTTACGACTATTTGTAGTTTACTTTTTGTCGTCACTTGTGTTGAGTTTTTTAAGTAGATATTTTTCGGTGACATAAATTTCTGATCGTTTTGTCAACATATTGCTGCTTTATTGATAAGTCAAAAAGTAGCAGAAAAATTGAAATCTTATAGATGTCACGAAGGCAAGTGTGCTACTTGGGAAACTAATGTTGAAAAAGCGATGACTATTCTAAACTTCAAAACGTGACACAACGATAAACTTTTTTAGAAATTTTGAAAATTAAAAGAAAAAATCAATGATCAAGGGATGAAATAAAACGATTTCAGAGTAGGGTGAACTTGACTATCACCTGCAGTCTGAAGTCGTGTTTCATCCTGAGTTCCACACAATATTTTTCATAATTACCTATTGATACTTAAACTTTGAGTGTCAGCAGCCAGTCGAAAAACAAGTTAATTTAAGACCAATAGTGTGATCAACTATCCCCGATTAAGCAAAACGATTCACTCAATGTTGAATGTATATCTATATAGTAGTTAAATTAAATCGTTTTGAATTATTTTGAATCGTTTGTTTTAATCAGGGATTAGTGTAAGAGATATATTTTCTCTGGGGAAATTTTGTAGGGAATATTAACGCATACGACTATAAATAATAATAAAATTCATAGAGTCATTAAAAAATAAACGTGAAACAGATTTACAAAAAAAGTCAAAGTTTTAAATTTCATCAAAACATTTCAAATTCACTCTTACATTTTGCTGTATACATTTAAATAATTATGGCATAAATATATATCAGTCCCGTTTTGCAATGTCAGGCCTCAGTTATTTTATCGATAGTGAAATTTAATAATTAAATTAATAATTAAATAATTATTTCTAGTACGGATCTAGTTTATCAATAAAAAATTGTAGCTCTACAATGGTAAGTTTTTTTTTTTTAATAATAAAAAAATATCACATTACTAATTTAAAAAAAATATATGATTTCTATTCGTAACATTTTTTAAATGTACCCCTAATTTTTTTTTTTTTTTTCGTAATTAGTAATGCGATATATTTTAATAAATAAACATATTATATTATTATATTATTTATTATATTTATTAAAAGGTTCATGATTCAAATGGAAGCTACACAGAAGACATTGAGTGTATTTTTGTTCTTCCAGTTTTATATAACGAGAGTTATTGTTTCTTAATAACACTAAATGATGATCGGTGCATAAGACAAACAGTTTGGAATCCGCCTCCGATTAAAGATGAATCCAGTCCGTCTTGCACGTGGATATCACGTATGATAAAAGTTTATAAGAATAATAATGAAATTTAAATTCTACAAAAGTAATGTAATGAAAATTGAACAAATTTACAGATTGCACGCGAGTATCTAAATCACGACAAGCTGTAGAGTATAGCGGAGAGCTGTTAGCAAATAAAACAGTTACAGGAAATATTAGTTTGTTATTACCAATAGCCGCGGGTATTATTATTTTGATATTAATAATAAGCGGTACAGTTGTGTGTGTTTGTCGTCTATACGTTCGTAAATATCAACAAAATCCGTATTTAAATGCAACTCTTAATGGTTTAAAATCTAAAAATAATTGTGAAGTTGATGGGGTTGATACTGATGATGATAATGATAATTGTAAAGCCATTGTCATTTTTTACGCACGAGGATCGAAAAGTTTTATGAAATTTATTGCTGTTTTTAGAGAAATTGTTGAATATTACGGTAACTGTCATGTAAGTTATTCTTTATTATTTATTAAACCGTAAAAAAACGGTGTTAAAATAGACTCAGACCGGTGTAGGGGTGTTAACACCGTGTAAATAATGAATTAATTAACTCCGATCGGGAATAAGGGTGTAAGTAAAAGTGCTTTAAGATCAACCAAACAGAAAACATGTAATTGTGGACAAATTTTCTTTGGATTTATTCATAAGTTAGTAAATCTGTCGTATCATTAGTTTTTGAAACAAAAAAATTGTTTTTATATTCAAAATAAAATTCGACTCCTGATACTTGAAAAATAAAATTACTTTTTTTTAACACCGGAAAAAATTTTAACACCATTTTCGGAGTTAAATTCAACACCGATGACCCTTACACCAGAATGACGTTGACTTACATCGTTTTTTTACAGTAAGGTAAGAACCCAATACCCGATCACTCATGTATTTGTATATCAATATTTACTAAATTTTACAAAATATAAATATTAGACTGGGCCAAAAAAATCGACTATTTTTTTTTTGTTTTTAGTACTCGAAAATATTATTTAGAGTGACAAAAAAAAAATTATTGAGAAAATTTGAGTCCCAATTTTCGATTTTTTTTTATGAACGGGTTTTTGTCTCATAACTCTCAAACCATCGAGATAAACGAAATTGACTTGGATACATTTCTTGAAGAAAATTTGATGCTCTACAAAAAAGGTTTGATTGCAATTTTTCATCAGATGAACCGTTTCTTTATAATCATGCTTTGAACATTGGTATGGTTTGATTATTCAACTTTGGAACTTTGTGATTCATGTTAAAATAAGTTTGCGGAAAAAGCCAATGAATATTCTTGAAGGAAATTGAATGCTCTACAAAAAAGTCTCTTAACAATTTTCGCTAAATTCACTCCTTCAAAAGTTATTCAAGATTATTGAAGTCGTTTTCCTTAACTTCAACCTTGAATGACTTTTGAAGGAGTGAATTTAGCGAAAATTGTTAAGAGACATTTTTTGTAGAGCATTCAATTTCCTTCAAGAATATTCATTGGCTTTTTCCACAAACTTATTTTCACATGAATTACAAAATTCCAAAGTTGAACAAGCAAATTTTAAAATCATACCATGATTATAAAGAAACGGTTCATCTGACGAAAAATTGCAATCAAACCTTTTTTGTAGAGCATCAAATTTTCTTCAAGAGATGTATTCAAGTCGATTTCGTTTATCTCGATGGTTTGAGAGTTATGAGACAAGAACCCGTTCATTAAAAAAAAATCGAAAATTGCTATGATAGATCTTTTAATATTAACGACTTAAATTTTCTCAATAATTTTTTTTTTTTGTCATCTCAAATAATATTTTCACAGTATCGTTAAAAAAAGAAAATAGTCGATTTTTTTGGCCCAGTCTAAAATAAATATACAAGTACATGAAGTGATCGAGTACTAGGTCTTTTACCTTATATACTATTTTACCTCTAATATTCTTCATATAAATTACATATTCCAGGTTTACGATTGGTATGCACCTAGCGAGTGGGACTCGGTTGCTAAAGTCGGTGCTCATGATTGGGCTAATAATTTATTTGAAAAAAACTACCGCGTAATTTGGATCGACACTCCAAGTGCAAGGTCTCTAATTAACATACAAAATTCATCAGATAATTTTTCAGATAATAATGGACAGCTAAATGTTGACTCTATTAGTGACTTTCGCGATTTAGCACTTGCTGCTGTTGTTAATTGTGTCAAACGCAATATCAAACTACAGTACACCAAACATTTTATCGTACGGTAAGAAAATTAAATATTAGTTTTTATTGACTGATTTTAAAAATGTGATCAAATATTTTCTAATTAAAAGTTCATTTACTGGCTCTCTCGCTCTACTATTATGTGAATAATTAACAGTTGATTTTACAGTTATTTTTTTTTTGTTTTTAACAGGATAGAAGGATATAATAATGGAAATTCATCCCAAGATCCTTTTGCAGATTTATCACCTCATGCTCGCTATCTTATTCCTTATCATCTCAAACAATTACTTTCGCATTTGTAAGTTTAAAATTATTTATCATTAATTTTAATTTTCAAGTTTTTATTTAAATTTTTGAATTTAAAATAATAAAAAAAAATTTTATTTCAGAACTTTGAAAAGATCTGAGAATAGCAATGATGAGATAATCAGAGAAGAAACTCGACTTCGAGAAAAATTGATTGAAATAAAAAACGACTTGTAGCCATCAAGTTTTTTTTTCATTTTTTTTACTGAAAAAAAAAAAGTTTATTAAGTTTTTTTTTATACTTAATTTTATATTTATATTAAATATTTAAGTTTTTTTATAAAGTTATTAATAAAAATAATTAATCATAAATTTTTTTAATTGTAAACATTTAAATTTTATGGTGATAATTATTTTTTAATGACAGTTTTTTTTTATTTTTTATAATGAAATTAATTTCTATCCATTTTTATTTTATTCAATCGATCTCCTTGAGTTATTTTATCCGAAATTACATTCATCTCATAATTATTACTCCCAATTGTCGTTGACTTCCGTGCATTGGATGCAGAATTAAGTGAATTTTCATTTTGCTTTTCAGACGACGTTGATTCTCCCTCAGATAAACTGCCAAATTTTCTCCCTATAACAAAATGTCAAATTAATAATTACAAAATTGGAAATTTTTTTAATTACAATTTAAAAATTTACATAAATAATCACAAATAGATCCATTGGTACCAAAGAAATTAAAAAATTTCTGTTTATTTTCTGTAGGCATATTATACAATTTACGTTTACACAGTAAATTATTGTCATTATTTTTATGATCGACTGTAAATAAATTGTAGATTAGTAAATAATTAAATAGCGGCAGTGTTACAATTCTACTCATAACATCTCTACTCAAGCGAAGAAGCTACAACTCTACTCACTCACAACTTTACTCAGCCTCCTCTCAGTTTTTTTTACCCACGTTTAACTCTACTCGGTTATATCTTTACTAAGCTACAATTCTACTCATGTATTTTAGCCTATCGATAAAATAGCAATTAATTGTTGAGTAGAGTTGTAGCTGAGTAAAGTTGTAGCTTCTTCCCTTGAGTAGAGATGTGAGTAGAATTGTAACACTGCCTAAATAGCTGTTAGGTTTAAAAGTCAAATCTTTCAATAATTTACAGTAATTTTTTCGCTCCAACTTCAAAGAAATTGAATATATTCCATATCTATGGTGTAAAATTTTATCAACATCATTGTAGTGCTTTAGTCGATACTTCTGCCCACTGAATATCAGCTCCTTTTGCATATTTTCGAGCCATGTTTGCTGATGGCCTAACACTGAACCCGGGCGGCAGATTCGTGCCCAGGCAATGGCTTCTTTGGCAGTCATTTTATAATGTTTTATTAAATATGCACAAATTAATGACCCAGTTCGTCCTAATCCCGCCTAAATTTAAATAAATATTTTGTTTAATATATTGACAAACAATATTCTGATATGAATACATCGTAATCTTTTTATAAAAACGTCTATCATATAAAATTCACGGTCTTTTATAAAGAATTTCAATCTTTCCACTAGCGTATATTTAGTTTTGTCCTCGACTACCCGTTATAAGCCGGGTTTATTTTTTATAATTTTAAACGTCATACGTGTTTTTTTTTTTTTAATTTTAGTTTAATTAATATAATTATTGACACGAATAATTTAAAAAAAAAATGATTAAATTTCAATTTTGAAATTTCGCGCTAAGTTGGCTCTACTGCGCGTCACTGTATTCGACGTTCAAATTTTTTCTAGAGTGGAGGCAATCGAATCGCAAAATCGATTGCTCTGTACCAGCTAGCGGTCCAATAGCGGCTGTCAATATCATCGACAATGGCAGTTGTAGTCCAGATTCTTCTTTACGGTTAAATTGAAACACAGTATTCAGTTAATTCGCAGAATTATTTATAAAATTTATTGCTCATAGTAATTGTTTAATTAAAATGTGCAGGGTTTGTGTAATTTGAATTGTGTAAAGTGTCTGTGGTATCGTTAAGTGTTGAGTGTTCAGTGCTAGTGTAAAGTGTTGCGAATCGCTGATGCTAATATCTTTCAAGTTCCTGGACCCAATCATCTGGCATCGTCTGGTGGGAAATAGCAGTTAAGTGACGTTTTTTTAGCTGCTATACACTTGGAGCAATTTAATTTAAATCTCCAAGTGTATTAGGATACCCTTCTGCATATTATTTCCCCACCAAGGTTTGTTTAAACACTCAAGTGTTTTTTTGTTAATTTTTACAATTCTTCTATCATATTCTGCTGCCTTTTTATTTTAACGTACGATTTTTATTTTTCTTCAATTTCTAATAATTAATTTTTTCAATATTTAAATTTACCGCGCAAGTAATGAGAATAATTAATAAATTATTTATGAAAATAAAAATTTACGAGTATATTTTGTAGTCTAATTAATATAATTATTGATAAATATAAATTTTAATGAAATTATTAAATTTCAATTTTTAAATTTCGCGCCAAGATGACGCTACTGCGCGTTGCTGTGTTCAACGTTCAAATTTTTGCTAAAGTGGGGGTGGGAGAATCGAATCGCAAAGTCGATTGCTCTGTACCAGCTAGCGGTCCAATAGCGGCTGTCAATATCATCGACAATGGCAGTTGTAGTCCAGATTCTTCTTTACGTTTGAATTGAAACACAGTATTGCAGTTAAGTCGTGTAAAATTGTGCAGTGATTGTAAACTTTATCTTTTGTTAATTTAAAGTGTGCAAAGTGTCTATGGTGAAGTTAAGTGTTGAGTGTTCAGTGCTGGTGTAAAGTGTTAAGTGTTCAGTTTGAATGTAAAGTGTTGCGATTTGCTGATGCTGATAACTTCCAAGTTCTTGAGCCCAATCATCTGGCATCGTCTGGTGGGAAATAGCAGTTAAGTGACGTTTTTTAGCTGCAATACACTTGGAGCAATTTAAATTAAATCTCCAAGTGTATTAGGACACCCTTCTGCGTATTATTTCCCCACCAAGGTTTGTTCAAACACTCAAGTGTTTTTTTTTTATTTTTTAAATATTTTTCTATCATATTCTGCCGCCATTTTATTTTGACGTACGATTTTTATTTTTCAACTTGTCTTTTTTTTCCTATTTTTGGTTTATAATTTTTTTGACAATTTTAACGGAGGCTTATAATGGGATATCTGGTACGAAATTCAAAAAAGTGGTTAAGTGGGAGAAGTTGTTTGGATTCAGTAATTGTCGATTGAGTGGAAGAGACTTATTACGGTCAGGCTTATGACGGGTAGTCGACTGTGATAATTTTATTGAATCCACATAACAATTATTTTTCGAAATCGAAAAAATATTTTAGTTGTTAAATTAAAAAAATTTTTAAGTAATTAGATTTATGTAATTACCATGAATAATTTATCTATTATTTTTTTTTACCTTGCAATGAACTGCAATTGGTCCATTAGTAATCTCAGCGATGTATAAAAATTGACAAAGAACTTTTCGGGATGGTACACTTCCATCAGGTAAATAAATGTCATAATGATTGATTCCAATTCTAGTGAATCTGAGCAGTCGAATTTAAAAAAAAAGAAAGAAAGTCTTTTGTAAAATACATTTAAATGATAATTTCGAAGCTAATTAAAAAAAAAATTGATACCTCGAAGAATCATACGATTCCTTGTTCAACCTTATGATTGTATTTACATTATTTTCTATAAAATAGTCATAGTAGTGTTCCGGGGGATGATAGGGAGTTCCTGGTTCGGTGCTCGGACCCGTGAATGCCAAAAATTTTTGAGGCACGATCCAATTTAAATCACCGTTCTTAACTTTCTCATATTTTTCATATTCAGATATATCAAAATCATCGAAATTAAAAAATCCAAAAGTTACTGCTTTGTACAGAGCATTTAAACAATCTAGATTAATTAAAAATTTAATTGCAATTAGAATTGCTGGTCAGAATTTAATGAAATTTTACATATTACTAAATAATGATAAGAAAAAGATCCAAGTAATTTTTTAAGAGCTACAGAAAACCAGTAAAATTTGGATTCCCATATATTTAACATTGAGTTAAATATGAGTGTGAATGTAGCAGCCATCGGACAAATTTCAAATTATCAATAAATAGAGTAAATAATTGAAGAAATAAAATTTTTAAAAAATGCGCATTTAAAAAATTTTGAAATTAATAAGTGCATTTTTTATAAATATTTTTTTTTTAATTAATTACTCTATTTATTTATAATTTTAAATTTGTCTAATGTCTGCCACATTCACATTCATGAGTTAAATTTAATTTTTCTCTGTAGTTTTTCAAAAATTTAATTGGATCTTTGTTTTAAAACCGACAGTTCACTTACAGAGGCGCCTTTGAAAAAGAAAATTTAATATCCTAGCGTTTTTATTTCATTGATTTTTTTTTAAATCCCTCGTTTTCGAAGCGCACGCGCTGGGATCACCCGTTAAATTGAATTAAAATTTTTATTAATTACCTTGTAATCGTAAACGATAAATAGAGTGTCCCATTGAAGCATCTTGGAATGGCTTTAATGATATATTGCCATCTACTAGCGATTTATGTGCATCCTTAGGATATTTATTTAAATATAAAATAGCATACGATGATATCAAAAACGCAGCGTTTGCTTTTTTCTCATCATTTTTAACACAGTAATGTACTATTTGTTTATGACGATTACGTGGATTATTTAATATTTTGTTAACTTTAAAACAATATCTAAGCAAACATTTAAAAGTTATTTTTATCTCCGAATTAGTATCAACAATAAGATAAAAAATACTTTACTTGTACAGGCAGCCAAGATTTAATGGACCAAAATCATTATAAAAATTGTGATAAATAAATTCATCGTCGGTATTCAAAAAATTAACATCCGGTGTATTTCTCGGTACGGTTTTACCTTCTATTAAAATTGCAAAATAAAATTTATTTACGATAAATTCGGCGATATAATTTATGTCCGGATGACTTTTGATGCTGTTCAAATCGCAATTATTGTTGGCAGATTTTTCATTGGGAATAAGTTCTGATATTTTAGTTGAATTGTTTTCTGGTAAGTCGGAATTTTGATGATAAGCCATTTGAAAATTTTAATTTTTTATTTGACATTTGAATTTATATTTTTTAATTTACTTGGTGTCATTTATTTTTAATTTTGAAACTAAAATATTTTATTTAATATTTTTTAAACGAAAAATTTTAACAATTTTATTTTAAACCCGAATCAAGACATTTTTATTAATTTAATTACTCACTTCTGACTGTAGATTATAGTTTTCTTTTTTTTTTTTTGTTACTTGTTAATAACAACTTAAATTTTTTTCTTGATATAAAACATAATTCGTATATATTTAAGGGCATTCTCAGGTAGTGCCCCCCCCCCACTTTTTAAAAATATTCAATGACGAACTGTCACAACCGTATCAAAATTTTATCAATCAATTGAGAAAAAATTAAAGCATTGATTGAAAAAAAGGACAACGGAGTTGCAATTTTGCTGAGAAGTAAATTGAAAAAAAAAAAATTGCTGACAGTTGTTATCAATTAGAAGTAAAAAAAAATTTGTTAAATAAATTTCAGCGAAATCTTTATTTGAATTTTCAAATTTTTTATGTACCTGAAGATCGGAACGTTTTTCGCGCAATGGAAATCAAAAAAATTCTGGTGATTTGACTGCTTAAAGATAATTTAAGGGGTAATTCGGGGTGGCTGCAATTTTCGGCTGGCATTCTAGCACCTAAGCGAAACATTTCAGAAATCTAGATCCAGTAAATTTTTTTACATTTCATGTCGTTTTTTTATTTTCGTTTCGCAAAAAACGTTCGGATCTTCAGGTACACAATTTTTTAGGCTAAAATTTATCTAACAAATTTCGTTTAACTCCTAATGGATAACAATCGTAAGTAATTTTTTAAAAATTTTATACCTCAGCAGAATTACAACTACACAGAAATTATTACATTATTATAATTTGAAACTATAATACTGTTTTTATACGAGGGTCAGTTTTCGCACTAAAAAAACTAAATTTTCTACTGGTCTTTTTTTCGTGTACGTTGTCTTTTCCAATCGATTACCTGATCGTTGATCCGAAGACAATTAATCCGCGAAAATTGACCCATGCGAAGATTGATCTTCTGATAATTGATCCGCTGATAATTGATCTAAACGTCAATGCATGCAATATTATTGATTACACATATTAATATCCCGGAATAAAATATCAGTTAAATATGTAAACACAAATGTGTGCAATAGAAATGTGCCCTTTTTTCAAAGTTGTGTGTGTGTGTGTGTGTGTGTGTGTGTGTGTGTGTGTGTGTGTGTGTGTGTGTGTGTGTGTGTGTGTGTGTGTGTGTGTGTGTGTGTGTGTGTGTGTGTGTGTGTGTATGTGTGTAATTATGATATTATATTAACACACACACACACGCTTTGCAATGGTACTGAGAAAATTATCTAGTGAAATCAATTAATACCATAATTATGTACTCTAAGGATAAACTATACCATCAAATTTCATATTATTATTCGATCAGTTGTCACCCAGATCAATTGCGGATCAAATCAATTATCGTTGGATCAATTGTCAACAAATCAATTATTATTTGGAACGATTGTCGCAGATCATCGGTCGTGTCACCTTCCAATCGATGCTTCAACTTTTTTTTTTTTAATTAATTAATAAACTTTTAATACAGTTATGACAGTTTAAGTTCATTGAATATTTTTAAGAAGTAGGGGACATTGTCTGAGAATGCCCTTAATTGACTCAGTAAATTTTGTTTTACTGTCTATTTACGATATTTTTAATTACCTAAATTATTAATAAATAGTAAGAGTATTGAGTACAGAGAAATAAAATAAACCATGATATATTTTAAGGGTTTACATTGCTTTTATTTACTTATACATACTGAAAAGTCAAACGAAGATGCAATACAATCATTTATGCACAAATTACAATAATTATTTAATAGCACTAAAATTGAAATCCTTCTTTCTTCTATTATGTAAAAAGACATAATTAGAAAGCCCGGGTTTAATGCGTTCATAAGTGTAACTTAATTCATTTTTTTTTATTTTTTTTAAATTTTATTAATGTACAGAATTTTATTTATTTAAGTATACATGAGAGAGAAAGTCCCAGACAAAAATAATTATTTACTGGCCGTAAGATCCACTTGCTTATAATAAATAGATATAATTATTAAATATATATTTTTATAACTTGTATGATATTATTTATATAAAAAAAAATAAATAATAATAATAATTGATACAATAAAAAATAAAAATAAAAAAAAAATTAATTAATTGAATAGAGAAATGAAAAATAGAGATAGTAAGAGATAAAGACAAATTAGCAAATACTTTTATGGTTTTTCTTCTCTATTTCTTTACTTAAAGTCTACCTCAAGTTAACATTATATATGATCTTTAATTAAGCCATTTTATTATTTGGTATAATTGCATTCAATTATTTTTATTTTCCCATGTTAGGAAAATTAACAATTCAAATAACACCATACTATTATTATTATTATTATCATTATTTAATTTATAATTATTACATACGTTAATATATATTTATAACTGTATATTTACATGCGAAAATTTATATCGGCTATTAAATATTAACTAAATTATCGGTTACATAAATTCTTAATCGTATATTGCTCCGCTTTTTAATTTTCACTTCACTTATCAGTTTTATTTTACACTTTTTGTCAATTTTTATATTAATTAATTATTTTACTAGGTATACATTTATATATATTTATATATATTACCTACAATCTATCAGCAGAGATACTCTGATCATTAAATCAAATTACCATCAAAATTTATGTCTCACTATTTTTATGTCTCTTTATACAAATTTTAGTATACGTATAATATTATTATTATGATAAATTAATATCTAATTTAACTTTTATATCTGTGTGTTATATTTCCTATGGTCAGTACGCGATAATAAATTTAAACATTAAGTTAAAAAAAAATATATATGGCTAAATAGATAAATAGTATAATTTTTTCTTTGGGAATTCTAGATCCACCTTTCGTATACAGAAAAAAAAAAATTTCTTGGCTCAAGAAAAATTTTTTTTTTTTTTCACTTTAAGAAATTTTTTGAATTATGAATTGGAGACAAAAATTTTTTGAGCCAAGAAAAAATTTTCTTGAGTCAAGGAAAATTTTCTTGATGCAAAAAAAAAATTTCTTGAGTCAAGTAAAATTTTTTTGAGTCAAGAAAAAATTTTTCTAGTCCTAAAAAAATTTTTCTTTTCATTTCATAATAAAAAATTTATCTTATGTCAAGAAATTTTAATTTTCTGTGTATTCTTATTATCTGAAAATTTAATGTCGTTAATAAATCGTGGAAATAAATCGACAATTACTTAACGTCACTAGATAATAAATAATAACATTAATACTCTAAATAATTTTTTAAATCACAAGTATAATTTTAATTACTAATTCTAAAAGTCTAGTCGTTCTTTTGGAATTAGTAATTTTTTCTTTACAAAATTTTTTTCGCTTCTACTTTTTCAACTCCAAAAAAAAACTTTATCTGACTTTTTCAATTTTCTTAATTTTTCTAATTTTCTAAATAATTATTTTATATTTTAAATTTCGTATCCTAGTAAAATAAAATTACTATTAATTATCCAAAGATTTAATTAAATATTTATGGCTATATATTTTATATACATGAAATTTCTAATTAATTAATAACTAATTTAAATTTACATTCGCTCTTATTTTAATAACAAAATAAGGATTAAAAAAAATACTATGCACAACCGATGAAAAAAAAAAATAATTAATCAACCCGTAAAGTGCACCAACTCCCTTAATTATCGTAACATAATTACAGTAAAAAAATATTTAACTCAAATTAATAAAAAAAAAAAACATATAAAACAAAAAAAAACATTTTTTTAAATTCAGTTTCTCAAAGAAAATCTAAGCTATCAAACAATAATACAATTAATCATAATTATTATTTTTTTCCCTACTTATAAATCTTATGAAATCTAACGTAATATTAATTATTATCTAATTAATTTAAATGCCAAAATTCTCAATTCGATAAAAGAAAATTTATTTTCCTTTTACCGTCACGTTGAGATTTTTTAAAATTATTATTTGTAAGGCACGATCGTGAACGTAATGGGAAACCGGAATTTGACCCAATAAATTCTAATAAATAATTAAATTATAATTAATTATTATATTTTGTACAAAATGAAAATTCATTAATTATATTTTTTATCAACTACTAATTAATCAATTGATTAATTAATTAATTATTGTAAATGTTAAGCTTAATCATGGCTTCGATTAACGCCAAGTAATTTAGCAGCATCATCAGCAGATGCTTGAAGAACTTTATCAATTATACTTTTGTCTCTAATGCCAAGTAAATTTGATATCAAATCATTTTCAGTGTCTGGAGTTGACTCACAATTATTTATATGTTGATTGTTTAATATTTTACCAGTCATTGTTGTCAATGATTCATAAGGATTAAATCTACTCATGAGTCTACTTGGCGCAGCATCACCGGTGGCCACTGACGCGACACTTGGCAGCGACATTCTGTCTTGTAGACGCGATGTGTCGCCGATTATTGGTGATGCCATCATTAGCTGATGGTGTTGATGACTTCGGGGGGTTATTGTTGGCGGTTGGATTGGATTTGTCTCTTCGTCGCCACTTGTACCCACGTATATTATGGAGTCGGTAGACTCGTGTTTTTTACGGTGACGGAGCATGCTGTGCTTTAGGGTAAATCTGCGGCAGCAGATGTCACATGAGTATGGTCGCTCTCCGGTGTGAGTTCTCATATGACGGCGAAGATCTTCCGCTGACCAGAAACGACGCATACAAAATACACACATCACCTGGAATAAATTTAAAATTAAAATTTAATTTTGTTGTAAAAAATTTAAAAATTAAATGAGCGGGAAATTTATTGGAAAATTAAAATTGTAACAAATGACATCAATAAATTAAATTAGAAATATAAATGATAGATTTTGATGTCAAATTTTAAATTTGAGACAATTTTGAATTTTTGAAAATTTTAAATACAAAAATTAATGCAGAAATAAATAAATTATGAGGAAAAATTAAACGGAAAAGTAAAAATATTTCCAAAAGTCATAAATTTTTATTTTTCCAAAAATTTTCTCAGACAAAAATCAAAACTAAATCGCAATGAGTCGAAATTTTTATTTTTTCTGAATTTTCCGAGTTCTTATCAGTATGAAATTTTATGAAAAGTTCAAATTTATCTCAAATTTCGATGTTCGATTGATCGAATTTTTTTTCCACGGAATTTAATCTGATTTTTTTGTATCTAGTACTAAAATTTCACAAAATCCGACGGGTTGAATTTTTTTTACACGAGAAAAAAAAATATCAATAACAAAATTAATCAAAAAAAAATCCAAACAAAAGTGACACCGAATTTTAATTAATTGAAATAATTTTTCCCATAAATTTTATCAATCCATGACATCAAACAAAGCAACAAAACAAAAAAAATAAATGTCACAATTTATCATCGAGACGGTAGACTTGAATTTATTGACAAAAAACCGCGGAGATAAAACTAAAAATAAAAACACTTATTATCTCAACAAATATTTACCTTTCTGTTGGTGTAATCAGGAAATCTTCCACGTTTCTCCTCGCCATCGCTCAGATGTTGATGATGCAAGTGATTGTCTTCAATGTTTTCCGTGTCCATATCCAGAGCGCCTTTGGCAACAAGCAAATCCCAGGACTCGCGATGATGATCTCTTATATGGTCAAGACAATCTTGACGGTCAGCGTATCCGCTGTCGCAGAGATGGCACTTGAACGGTGAATCGGATGGTCCAGGTGAGGATCTAGGCGACGGCCGTCGTGATTTCGATGTGTCATTAACAAGTGAATTAATAATACTATTGGAATTAGGCTTGGCCTCAATCATCGCTGCTGCTGCTATTGGTGTTGATGTCGAGGTTGGCATCGTCGTCGCTCCACTATTAGTCTCCATCGTGTCTGATACACTAGACGAATGACTTTCGTAGTCGCTCCGTTCATTTTGTTCATTACAAGGCGCCGGACTATTTTGTTGATCCGAATTTACTTCACTGTTCGGCGAATCAGGTCTCGATGATGATTTATTATTATCATCATGCGAATGTTTAGTGGCCTTGTGTTTCTTTAGGTTTCCAAGTGTCGAGAATGTAGAACTCGGACAAAGATTGCATTTGTACGGTCTCTCTGGTACATTTCTCGTCGCAAAAGTATTATTATTATTAATAGTCGTTACTTCTTGAGCTTCTGGTGATGATAAATTTCTACTAATAACACTACCAGTACCCCCACCAGCACCAGTACCACCAACGACCCCGCTACTGTACTGCAAATTATTTATCCCAGTATTAGATTTATGTTTTCTCAGCAGATGACGGTCGCAATTTGATTTTGTCGTGAATAATAGTGGACAGTAATCACATCTGTAGGGTTTTTGTCCAGTGTGAGTTAAAATATGTCTTCTTAATGACGATGACCATGGGAATGGACGTTCACAATACGGACAGTGTACGCGATTTGGTGCCATAGAATACGCCGATTTCTTCTTCTTCTTTTTCTTCTTCTTCTTGATCGATTTTGACGACGACGAATTATTTGAATTTACGGAATCAGATTTTTCATCACTGCCGGAATTATTGCAGTCACTTGTCGACGCAATCAATCCTTCTTCGTCACTCATATCCTGCGGCCTGAACTGCTGATACTGTTGCGACGCATTGTCTAGTAATTCCGATACGCTTGCGAGATCAGCGTTGCCGTCCTCGTTTTTTATCTTGCAATCATCGACGTCTTTGTCGTCTTCATCATCTTCCTCATCCCCGTCCTCGTCATCGTCATCATCCGGCTCCATTTTGCATTCAACTAGAGACTCGATCCCACTTTTATTTCCATTCTCCAAAGCCGATTCTTCACCCTCATTATTATTACCGTTACTATTATTATTTTTTCCAATACTTTCTTCCAATTTACCTCTCAACAAACTAGTCGACCGCTCGTCACTGCGACGCTCACTGTCTTTATCACCCGCTGCCGCAGCTGCGTTCTCATCAATTATCAATTCTTCATCAGTGTCATTGTCATCATTCTGATTGCCCTTCAATTGCTGGGCAAGAATCGCGTACTTAACGCGGTCAGAAATCGGACGTTTGTCATCAGCATTCGGTGATGATTGTCTCACTTTAGGAAGCCTAGATGTTGGATACGGCTGCTGATTCTGTCTTACAGAGTAACGTTTAGTCCGCAACATCGTTGGGGGATAACTCGGAGGTCTTCCGCGTGTCGAATGACCACCGCGCGGTTTCTGGCACCAGAATTGCGGATGCTGCTGCTTGACATGTCGCTCCATGTTGCTGCGGAGTGTAAATCTAGCCGTACAGTGATCGCAAATGAACGGTCTCTCGGTACGATATCTCCGCTGTTTTTGTTTTCTAACGAGCACGCCGTTTTTGATGACCATTTTTACAGAATTTGAAGACCCGCTGTTATTATCCACCAACCGGTCACGCGGACTAATTACACTGGCGCCGCTCGTTGATGGCGTTGCTGCTAATCTTGAATAATCATTCGCTGATTCATTGATCGATTGCCCAGTTAAGATATCGCGATTTTGTGGATACGCTGGAGTTGGCGAGAAATTAGATGATGATTTATTCAAACGCGACTCAATTAAATTACCCCCGCTTGTTTGCAGTCCACGGACTAATTCTTTCTGCAAGTTTTCTCTCATAGCAAGATCCTGATTAAATAAATGAGGATTGAATATAAATGGTGACAACATACTTGCTGGTGGTGTTGGGAAATTAGCGTAATTTCTGTAGAGCAATTGCTGGGCATTTGCATAAATAGCTTCGATAGAACTCGATGGATTGCCCGATTGTCCGGCTTTTAGTAATGCTTGGGCCAGTAAAAATTGATTGGCATCAAATAATTCTTTGTTACTTTTATTGTTATCATCGGATGAAATACTCGTTGTTAAATCTGAGGAATTTATTTCACGTGATTTTTTACTAAGATCCAATACGTCCATTGATAAATCTAGAGGTGCATCGTCTGTTGTTGGATTGTTTAGGTCTTGACGTTTGAGGTCAATTGGACTAGCCTGTATAATTCTTTGGTGTAAATCAGCAGCACCACCAGTAGATTTGGTTTCACTGACTAGAGACTGATTATTATTGTTATTATTACTACTATTATTATTATTATTATTATTATTATTATTATTACTATTACTATTATTATTATTAACATTATTATTATTCGTGTGTAATGACACACTACCATCGGAAGATCTTGAATCCTGATCGTTTGCTTTAATAAAATCTGATTTTATTAAATAATCACGCGGATTAACTGACGTATTGTCTGTCAATCTGTGGGTCAATTCCAAAGGATGATGATGATGATGGATCGCAGTAACTGATGAACGTGAAAATAAATCAGATTTATCATAATGACTTATTGGATTGGGAATCATTGTAGGGATTCCCATTTGTCGGAGTCTCAATGTCTCTTCAGATAACAGCAAATCTTGGGTTTTATTTTCCATTGGATAGTGCAATTGGTGTTGGTGATGCTGATGACGTTCGCGTTGTTGATGATGATTACTACTGGTATTAAGGTGATGATGATGACTATAATAATCATCTCTGTCATTTGACAACGAGGTTGGATACATTAATGATTTACGTGTGTCGTCTCTCATAACACGTGGCGATGTCCTGTCAATATTATCGTTCGTTGAATCTTCATTTGGATGATATATCAACACGCTTTTTATTTCCTCACGTGTTAATTTGTTATGACGATTTCTAACATGTCTTTCGCAGTTGGCTTTTGTTGTAAACGCGTAATTACAAAGTGAACATTCGTAAGGACGGTCGCCATTGTGGGATCTTAAGTGACGCACTAGTGTCGCTTTGTCTGTTGATGTATAAGGGCACATGTTGCAGGGATAGGGCATACCTGGACCGACTCCCATGTGTGCGCGGTTGTGTCCTTTCAAGGCCCGCAGGTTTGGAAATATTGCGCTGCAAAGGCGGCATGGGAATTCACCTTTCAATTTCATGCGACGAAATTCGGCGGCAAATGCGTCCTGGGCTTCTTCTTCCCCGTGATATTCAGAGTTCGCGGTACCTGATGACCCGGATGAACAAATTGCTGAGTTTAATTTTACCTGATGATCTGGGGTACTCGTGTCAGAACGCGGCAATATTGGTCCGGATGTTACTGAAATAATACTCTGGATATCAGCGAGATCTTTGCCGCCTTCTTTGGACTCTGTATTGTTATTATTATTATTATTGTTATTGTTATTGTTATTATTAATAGTCGATGCTGATTTAGTTTGTAAATCTAAGCCAGCAAAAAAATCATTACCTTTAATTTTATCGTCTCTCAATTTATGATTTAAATAGTTTAAATTTCCGCAGTCAATTTCATGTGATTCTAATGCTGATTTACATGGAAATGCGCGTAGACATTTTGAGCATAAAAAAGTTGCACTTTCACCAGAAGCTGGACGGTGAACTAATTGTTCACAAACAGCACGTGCTATTGCTGGAAATTTACCCGATGAAAAATCAGTGAATGTTAAATCATTGAAACCAACAATTGAGTCCCGTATATTTTTATTAACAGACATAATTGATGGTGTTGTAATTGTTGATGTTGAATTATTTTCTTTGTAATGCTGAGTCATAAGACGATGCAAATTCAACAGACGTGAATTTTTTAATTCCGGATGATATTTTTCAATATGTAAATCCATTGATGTACTCGATGTAAAATTACCCGCTACACATATCGGACAATTTAGTGAATTTTTATTAACGGCATTTATTTCATCATCAGCATCATCATCTTCATCATTATTATCATCATTATCATTATCATGATTGTCATGATTTATTGAATCATTTATTACTGTTTTATTATTTATAAATAATTTTTGTTTTTTAATATTATTCTCAGCAATACTGTCATCAATTGTTATATCAGGTCGTTTTCTTTTGGCGCGAAATTGTGATGGTGATTTATTATTAATATCTTGAATGTCATCATCATCATCATCAGCATCAGCATCAATATTATTTATTTTGGCAATATCATTATTATTATATTCGTCAACGACATGACGTCGTCGTGACAAAGGTTGCTCTGAGTCACTACTACCCTCAGAATCAGTACAACTATTGAGTGGCGGTGACGATACGACATCGCGGTGTATATTTCTTAAATGACGATTCATATTACCGCTGGTGGTAAATGCCATTTCACAGTATTTGCACTTGAATGGACGTTCACCTGAATGTACGAGCACGTGTCTGTCTAATGAACTTGCTGAACTCAGTACTTTATGACAAACACGACAAGAATAATCTTCCTCGCCGCTGTAATCGGTGGTACTACGAGGTGAGCTGTGATCCCTTAAGTGATTTGTTAGTTCACGGGATCGTGGCAGTACTAGGGAACGAGATGGAGATGAATTGAATCCGTCTGACTGCTCAATCTATTCAACAAAAAAAAATTAATAAATAATTTGTTGTTTTAATCACACAGAAAAAAAGATTTCAGTGCAGAAAAAATTTTTTTGAATATTATGAATTGAAAACTAAAATTTTCTTGAGCCAAGAAAATTTTTTTGAAGACAAACGTTTTCGAGAACCGAGTCAAGATTTTCTTGAGGTAAGAAAATTTGTCTTGGTTAAAAAAATTTAAGTTTTATCCAAGAAAATTGAGGATTTCAAAAAAAATTTCTTGAGTCAAGAAAATTTACTTTGAGTCAAGAATTTTCTTTCTGGGAATTATTAAATTTTTTTTTGATTTAAGAAAAATCATAATTACCGATGAAAATTTTCTTAAGTCAAGAAAATATTTTTGTAACCAGGCGTTTTTGGGAATAAGTCAAAATTTTCTTGAGCTAAGAAAATTTGTCAACCAAAGAAAATTCGTCTTGGCCAAAAATTTCTACTCGATCCAAGAAAATTGAGGTTTTTTCAAAAAAAATTTTGAATCAAGAAAATTTACTTTGAGTCAATAATTTTTTTCTGGGATCAATTAAAATTTTCATTGATTTAAAAAATAATAATTACCGATGACGATGATGCTGCATCAGTTTTGTTTTTTTTAAGTCCTTGATCTATTACACTTTCAATGGTCACTGCAATCATAAAAAAAGCTCTCATTAATAAACTTATAAAAACTTTCCGGGATGGAGAATGCGGTTAAGATTTATCTTAAAATAAATATAAATATGATAAAAAATTCCATTAAATTAATAATTTGGTATTTCCAAGACATTAATATTATGATGGTATTAATCATTTAATGATAGCTTTTAAAACAAAGTGTAGATTAACTTCCAAGTAAAAATCAATTTATTAATTGATAATTAAAAATTTTGTGATGAATATTGTCAAGTGAGATGACTAAATAGCTTCAGGGTAACTTATAATTGCCATAGAATATAAAAGAACATCATCAGGTAATATAATAATAACCAATTGATTGTTATTTCAGATAACATATTATAGGTTTTACGATAAGACGACGGATATATTTCTCTTCAAGTTTCTTATGATCATCACTACTCTTATCTCCTATAATACAATCACAGACAAATTATCGTCTATTGGTATAAAAAAAAAAAAAAAATAGTCTATCCCAATGTCAGATATTTTTTCAGAAATATATATGAGAAACTTGTTTACTTCATTACGATAGTAATCAAAATCTTAACTTACAACGCGTTATATTTTCATTAAAAATAATTAACTATTTATTTATATGATTATTCAAATAAAAAAAATAATAACGAGATAACTTTTTGACGTAGCCCGGAAGCTAAAACGGAGATGGTTAAATCCGGGACAATATAATATTTCATTTTATCAGTACATTATTATTATAACCTCAGGCAATACTTTTTTTTTTAACCACAAACGGATATAAGCCGCGGTTTTTTTTTTTTTTGTTTTTTGTTTTAGAAGGCATTTAAAAATTTTCTAGACGTTGTTTAGTCGCGTTGCAAAAAACAATAGATTAAATAAATTTTTTTTTTATTATTATTATTATTTATTATTTTTATATATAAATATTAACTTTAATTGTAGTAATAAAATTGACCTATTTTTTAATTACCAATTAAAATAATAAAATAAAATATTAGTATAATTATAATAACAATAAATAATATAGTAATTAATAATATCATCGATTGTATTGCTGAGAATTGACCCAGACAAAACATTACAATTTAACATTGTTCTTATATACAACAAATGTATATATGAGTAGATCGATTAGTTGTAAATTGAATTAAAAAAATTTACTATAAAAAACATAATCATATATTTATGCGCTCATTGGAAAATATAAATAACGAAAAAGTACAATAGCTAAATAATAAAAAAAAATAATAATTTAATGAGAACTGAACAATAATCTCATAGTTGTACTCTCGAGTATCTCTGTCGTCACAGGTGTAATATAATTGTACTGACAGGTGATTTTATATGCATTCTTACACTACATTACTAGTGTAGTCAAGTGAATAAAAGTACCCAGCTCAGCTTAGTCTACACTACACTAGACTAGTTGTTCTTTTTACGGATTATTATTATGGGAAAACGGGTTTGGCACGAGCAATACAGCCACATATGTATATATATATAAATATATCAGTATGTACCACATACATTTTTAATATGATGATGATATTGTGGTACTGCGGATGCGTAACTCGTACTCGTGCGAAATTTTGTACGCAATTTTACGTAAGTTCTTACGCATGTGCGTATATATTTCTATATTAAGACATTAATTAATTTTGATAAAATATACGGGCGATTGTCGAGAAAAAAATTAGCTGTTGCGATAAATAAACTATTGGATATCGTAACCTTGGATTTATCATGAGGATCTTGTTGGTAACCCTGCGCTTGGTATTATGGAGAACCTTGAAAGTGGAACTGTTGTCTCTCGCAGGAAGAGAAACGTCTTGTGTCTTTATATATAAGTTATATACATTTACTAAAAAGATTGCTCACACACGTGGGTATAATTCAAGAAAGGCCTTTGTAACATGAAATCTCCATCTTCATCACCGGAGAGCATCTTCGACGTTCTCCCCATATTCCCATACAAAAGTTCTCAAGTCGTAAAATCCTTATAATTCACCGTCACTTTTTTTTATAATTAACAAAAAAAAAACATTTTTTGCAATTAAATTCATATCACGGTAATGATTATTTATAGTTACAATATTATTATTATTTAGAAATGAATTTACGTGGAAAACGTTTGAGTAAAATCAAAGAAATTTTAAAAAATAAATCAAATGACGGATATTCAAACAACTGAATACAGAGATAACACATGCGCATCTGCAATGAAGGATGCTGCGCTGTATCAAACAGAGTAGGGATAAATATGAGGGCGTAACCCTGAATATAAACTCCGATTGGTTTATCATCATCTGAAAGTTTTTCATCTCGATCTAAAAGTAACCATTAGTCGTTAAAAACATCCCGCCAATGCCGCGTATTTCCGCCAATCACGAACCCTCTTTAGTTCCCCTCATCATCATCATCGTCATTATCATCATCCATGACTCGTCTTTTTCTCTCACGACCTCACAGCCTCCCCTTGCCGCCCGCATCTGCCCCGTTGTTAAAAAAAACTACATCGTCCTTCGTATCTCGCCCGCACTTCCCTCTTAATTCCCACTTTTCTCTTCTTTATGTTGGTGTTATCTTCTTCTCTCTCTATATCCTCCTTCTTTTCCATCGGTATATACATTGCATTACATATTAGCTCTGTCCTCTTTCCCCACCCCAGACAATTCTTTCTCTCTGCCCGGCCGGTTACACCCACACGACACAAGCGAGATGGAAATAAAAATGGCGATTGGCCCGTGTGTTTCGAGAGCTGTAACCCTGACAACCTTGGACTTACCCACCTGGAACCCCCGTCCATCCCTCGTACAATTTAACAAGTCTACTACAGACATCTTTATGACCATAAAGATCCCACGAAATAATAATATATATATATTCTACAATTTAATCTTTATAAAATTTATATAAGAGTCCATACAGTAAAAAAAATTCTCGACTGAAAGTAAATGTTCTTAATAAATTTTTTTGAAAACCAAAAATTTCGCGGATAAAGTAGAAATCTCTAGACAAATTCTTGGCTCAAGAAAATCTTGACTTAGTTCCCAAAAACTTTTATCTTCAAAAATATTTTCTTGACTCAAAATGACTTTTATTTCTATGCACAAAAAAAGGAATTCTTGGCGCAAAATTTTTTTTGTATCAAGAATTGAACCAAAAAATTTTAGAGCGAAAAAAAATTTCTTGCGCCACTCAATTTTTTTGAATCCTACACAGAAAAAAAGTTTTGAGTCAAAATATTTTAAAGACAAACGTTTTTGGAAAGCAAGTAAAGATTTTCTTGAGCCGAGAAAATTGAGGAAAATTAACAAATATTGTAATTATATATTTTTAGATATAAATTTATATTTTTATCTTGACATCAAGAGTGATAGAGTAATAGCATTGGAAATGTCAGAAGATGACACAGTTATGTTAGAGGTTGAAGGGTATATATATATATACATACATATATACATAAGTAGATGAAGTAGAATGGTGCATACATTTAAAATAACGTATATATACACGTCTATCTATACTAGGATATAAATATAAATATATAACAAATGTACAGGTCATATGTTATCACATGTGGACGTAGCACATTGGTGGTTATATTCTGTTATAAAGCTCCAAGTTGAAGAACTTAAACTATGATCAGACATACGTGGCCCAACCGAGTTTCTCCGCATGTACCTGACTCCAAAGTACTTGCTCTACAGCCTTACAGCTATACATTCTTAAAACAACTGCTATATACTCATGCCAAGCTTAGAATCAAATCATGTCCGTTATAAAATTATTCGATGCAATATTAAGCGAAGACGGAGAAGGAGAGACAGGGAGGAAAAGGGGAGGGGGCGAAGGTGCATACAGGATAAGCTTCTACTCGCGTTATTATTTAATACATACACGTCATATATTTAATGTCGATTTAGGGCTCTGATGAATTTGCGGTAGGATACGTCGCGGTGTCAACTTTCGACACGTGCCAGGGACGATCAACTTACAAATATATGAGTAAAAAAAAACTTTTTTAGACACGTCATTTGTGCTGGATGTATATATTGATGATGTGGGTTTCAAATCACGGGTTTATTTTATATAGGGGTTGAAAATAAAGGGAGTGGTTTAGTTTACTTCAGATTTTTTTAAACGTTCGTTCAAAGCCACGCCTTTAAGATCTTCGTGATCTCATCTCTTATTTTTTTTCTTAAACATTCGAGACTTTGATGTATAAAAATATAATATACAGATGTATATATATATATTGATGTTTATATCTGCGATTGATATAACTTATCAAATCTAAATCTTATTTTCATCTTACGTAAAACTCCGATCCAACACGAATATTTATTTTAGTTCATGCTCATGAGAATATAAATTATAAATAAAAAATAAAAATAATAATAATTCATCTCGAGATAAAAAAAGATCTTTGATGGCCAGCTTATACTTTTTGTTTTGTTTTGTTACTGTATCTGACGGATCAACTTTAGTCTTTCATCTCCAGTAAATATTCTCAGAATTTATTCTTAAAGAATTTATACTGATATTTAAAAATATAAACAGACTTTAAAAAAATTTTTTTTATCTGCTGTCAATTGGTAGAGATTAAAATATTTTTAATTTTAACTGACGACAATTTTGGCAAATGGTTAATTTTTACGAATTCAAATAAAATTTAAAAATGTATCAGAGTTTCATGAGATTAGTTTACTCTGGGTAAGAAAAATATGAGAAAAATATATGAGATTTAAAATGCTAAGTGAGCATAAAATAAAATAAATAAGACTTTTACTCATCTGCAGTTTTAATGCAATTATGTAGAATAAAACTCCAAAAGCTATATAATATATATATGTATATACATCTACATGTATGTATATATATGTAGAATTCAAAATAAAGCCTTAAAATCACGTACTTAGACTGATCTTATTGTTCTCTTATCAATAATCGCTGCGAGACATCATCAAATATCTATCTACATATATATATATCTATATATATTCAATATTCTTAATCATCTGTACCTAGGATATGATAATATATAACAATTATTACAATTATTCCACATACATTATTATTATAAATGATCCTGAAGTTAGACAATTAAAAATTTTCATATTTTTTTTCTACCAAATTAATGACAAAAAAAAAAAACTAAAAAAATGCACATGTAGAAAATTTAAAAAACTGCAGGTGCAATTTTTTCAAATATTTTTTTTTACAATCTACCATTTATAAAAAAATTCAAAAATTAAATTTCTAGACATCGCCTAACTCTAGTGTGATTATAAATATAAAAAATATAAAAACGTACCATTAGTCGTGCAATCCATGCCGGTGCAAACACTCGGACAATTAATCCTCAATACAAGTCATAAATACACAATGCATTGTGAATTTACACAGTTTCAATAATAATACTATTAAAAAAAAAAAAAAAACTATTTAATTACACAATCACTAAAAAAAAATAATCACAATTTAAATGATCACTAAAAAATCCACAGTTGCACGAAAAAAAAATTTATCTTGTTCACAAGTCACAAAATATATAGTAGTAACATACATATATATATGTATGTCTGTGTATATACGAGAGTTAATGATGAGAAGACGCAAGATGTCTTTCACACAACTCTCCGACGAGAAGTGACTCTCCTGACATTTCTCTCAACCTGCCTCGATTCGATTCAGACCTCATCTCTCCCTCCAGTTTGCCAGACTACTCTCCGCTATCGGTCGAGGTAAACTCCCCACTCTTTATTTTCAAGCTGTATTGCAACCAAATGAACGGCCAGAGAGCTGGCGCTGGCTCTGGCTCTGGCAATAGATCGACGAGTGAGTAAAGCCCGACATACACGTAGTAAACCCCTTACCACCCCCACTCCATCGACACATTGGCACCAGCAGACTACTGACTACTGACTACTGACTGCAAACTACAGACAATATACAATACACTTTTATCATATGTTGTATATACATATATGCATGTATGTATGAATGTATGAGTGTGTAAAACTGCAGCTTATGGTTGTGTTGAGTTTAACTCTACTCCCTCTACTGACATTCAGTTAAATGTTTAATCCCTGCCCCTACCTTGGGTACCTGCACTCTGCACTGTGGTCTGGGGATCCAGCAACAACAGCAGCAGGAGCAGGAGCAGGAGAAACAGCAGCCGCAGATACCCAGCATTAAATACAGCCTTCGAATAGTGTAGCTGACCTTTATATGTATGACTGCACAAACGGACATACGTTATTAATATTAACTATTTTTATTATTATATACATGTGTGTTGTATATGTATGTGTGGGGTGGGGGGAGGTGATTTAAAGTTTGCTTATTAAGTAAACACTTTAAATTATTCATCCATTTGCTAATCTGATGATTGATAATTTTACTTTTTAATCTGTAAGACGTTTTATAGAAAAAGTAAAAAAAATAAATTTGACACTTGTTACCTGATATTGTGTAATTGTATAAATATATTAAAATTTAGAGGATTTAATTTTATTATGATTAATTCGTATTTTTGGTGATGTAAAAAATATGAGAATAATAAGGAGAAAATACTTTAAAAGATTTATTATTGTGGTTATGATATATATTTGATATGGTTAAAGATATATGGATGTATGTATATTTTTAACGGTTTTATAGTTTCACTGTTTTTATGTATATTTATATAGACGCACTCTCTCTTTCTCGTTATTATGGCTCACTCGCTTTGTTCATGTAATACGCCAAGAGATAATTATTGATTTTTATGATAAGCAGACGGAAGAAGCGTGATTTTTATTGTATATATATTAAATATATATAGTAATATTATTGCTTTCAATATACGCGCAATGCATTTCCGCATTTTTGATATATAAAGTTATTTTTTTGAGATTAATTATGATATATGTACCTATACTGTGTGAAGTACATCGACTATTATGGGCTAGGTGAAGTGTAAATGCTCCGAAAATGTTGTAGACAATTTTTGTCGAGCCGAAAGCGGAAGTCAAAAATCAAAAACCAAAATTAGGACTTAGAAAGAATATTAGCTTTATTTATTATAAAAGGCCAATTACGGACATTAATAGCAGGTCATATTAATTTTTTTTAAATTTTTATTATTGATTACTAATTGAACTTTATTGATTTTGACATCCAAACTAATTAAAATTAAAATATATAAGAATACACGTAAAAATTACAGTTTTAACAGTAAAAATAATATTTTCAAAATCAAAAGTATTAAAATTGCAGTTCATAGTCCCGGGTCAAAATATCTAGCCTCATCGAACCCAAGTAAGCCTCAATCCAGCCTCACTGAGTAAAAAAAGCATTGTGAGCCTCAAATGATGTTCAAAAAGCATCAATGAGCCTCAAATGGTGTTTAAGAGCCTCAAATAATACTAATCGAATTTAAATTGCATAGTCGAGTAGTAGGTTCATTTGAGGTTAAGGCTCATCGAGGCTTCTTGAGAATCTTTGAGAATCATTTGAGGCTTTTTGAACATCATTTGAGGCTCAAAATGCTTTCTTTACTCAGTAAGGCTGGATTGAGGCTTACTTAGACTTACTTAGGCTTACTTTGGGTTCCATGAGGCTAGATTAAGGCTAAATATTTTGACCCGGGGTGTAATTATTCATAGATATTGTGACAATCACAGTATAAACTGCAATTTTTATAATTTCGAGCTCGAAAAGATGTAATTTTTGAAGTATTCTTTTTTCCTTTTATATGAAGAACAAATCTCATTTAAATGCCAATGTTACCGTTCAAAATTACAGTCAAGTATCTTACTCCTAAAAGTTGGACTAATACGTACAAAATAAGACATAAAGGAGCTATTATTTATATATATAGGGGAGGGAGGGGCAAAAGGGAGTACTTAAGGAAATACCAAGTTTTCGAGGACTCAAATACCCGAAATCTTTTTTTTTTTAATGATATTCAAAGTAAATAGTAAATTTTCAGTTACCGTTAAAAAAAAAATTTTTTCATTTCTGCGGGCAAAGTGGGGTACCCCCTGAAAAAGGTAAAAAAAAAAATTTCTGGATTTTAAACGAATTTGATTAAGTTGAATTTTTTTTTAAGTAATTTACATGAAGAAAAATTATATTTTACATGTTTATTGGATACAAAAGGAGAAAAAAAATTTTTAATAGTTTTTATCATAAAACAAACGTCATTAATATTTTTCAACTGACAATTGAATTTTGAAAAAGTTTATCAAAAAAAATTCAAAGTAACGCTTAATTATATTTACAGAAGTGACTTTGGAATGTTTAAAAACCATTTAAAAAATAGAATTTTTTTTTAACAAATTTTGGGGGTACCCCGTTTTGCCTACCCTACCCCCTTTTGCCCCACCCCCCTCTTCCCCTATTTTAAATGATAAGGACAAATTGAGGTTAACCTCAAAATCTTTATTTGAGGTCTAAAACTGGGGTTATTTTCCAAGTTCTCTAAACTCTAGAGGGCATGAAAGTATCAAAAATTGAAATATTTTAAAACTGGTTGATATTTTTGTACTTATAAATATTTGAAATAATGAAAGTAAATATATATTTTGTTTTAGAAGAATATATATTTATGTTGTACTGCAATAGAATATATAAAAATATTTGAAATTAAATAAGGACAAACTCTAGATTTACGTTAAACAAAAACTTTTAGCTGTGAAATATGCATTAACTTATTTTGAAATTCGTGTACAATAGATAATCCATTTGTATTTAAAAATACCTCCAAAGTAACGCCTTTTAAATTATCCTAAGCACTGTGTACTTTAGTGTGAAAGAAATGGGTAATAAATCAGGTATACATTTTAAATTGCTAAAGTGAAAGAGGCTATTGACACCTTTCTAAATTACTGAACATAATTATCCTAAGCGTGTTTTGTGTAATTACTATTTCATTTTGACGCAAACTATCGGGAAAAAAAAAAATTAGTAAATTCCTTATCGAAAAAAAAATTTTCGCAGAAGAAATTCATATGCTTTAGTTAAACTAATACTGTCTCGACGCAAGAATTTTTGAAACCGTAGGAGAATCAGAAGCGAATGATCGTTCATAAATCAACTTCCATTTCAAAAATTAAAAACTTCGGATAGCGAACTCAGAACATAGAGAACTTATAAAAAAAAAAAAAAACGTGAAGAAAATGTAAGAGCATCAAATGAAATGTAAGGAGAATCAAAAGCATAATTTTGAGAACTTATGAGAACCAAAAGAAAACTGAAACTCTGACTCGGGTAATTTCCTACTATACTGGGATTGAAAAACTCATTTTTTTACAATAAGCTATTTTATTGTTTGTATCAAGAGTTATATATTATTTTGGCTACCCGGGTCAAAAATAAAACTTGATTCAGGCTCGCTTCACCTTATTTTCTTTTGAAGTTATCGATTTGCCGACGATTTTTCGATAAAATCTCGACTTTTTCGACTTAAATTAATTTTTTTTCAACTTTCTCGTATTTTTTTATCTTAGTTTGAACTTATTCGTCTTTACTTCGAGCACGATAGTCATTTTCATCTTACTTTTGACTTGCTGAACCAAGTCGAAAAAAAGTTATTTATTCGCCTTACTTTCGCCTTAATATATAAAAATTATTCCACCTTAGTTTCGACTTTTTCGCCTTATATTTTAAGTCGAATAAGTCTAAACCAAGTCAATTTCGACTTGATTTCAACTTTTTCGTCCTAAATCGTGACTAAGTAAGCCAGTTAGGTCCAAACCAAGGCGAAAACTCAATGTAATTATATCTCGCCGTAAAGAAATCTCGAGTTTGTCTTGTGCACTGTTAGAAGTATTTATTTGAGACAAATAAGATTTATTAATAGTTAATAAATGATTTATTAAATGCGATTTATTTGAGCCAAATAAGCCATTTCTTAATAGTTAATAAATGGCTTATTTGAATAGAAATAAATGACACATGAAGTTAAGGTTATGATCTTGAATGGAATGAGTGTGATTGTTAGTAAAAATTTATTATAATATTTCATTTTTTTTATATTTTTTGTACAATAATTTTTATCTTCAATTAACATTAATTGTGTGTATTATTTTCTTTAAAAAAATAAAATTAAACAGTCCTATAAATTATTTGTCATAACCTTACTTAATTTACTTCATGTGTCATTTCTTTCTATTCAAATAAGCCATTTATTAACTATTAAGATATGGCTTATTTGGCCCAAATAAATCTCGTTTAATAAACCATTTATTAACTATTAATAAATATTTTTTTGGCTCAAATAAATACTTCTAACAGTGTGGAAAACGGCTCCGAATTTCGACTTGGTAAACCAAGTCTAAATCAAGTTTTATTTTTGACCCGGGTAAAGATTATTTTCTTAGTCTAATATCCTGACTTTTTAAGTGTTAAGTGATAAGTGACCTTAAGTAAAGATTTTTAGTTACTTGACCCGAAACTAAATTTCTTCCTTCAATAAGAGAGTCGTATTTTCTTGATCTGGAGAGATTTGTCTTAAAGAAACATTTCTAATAGTGTAAGTTCATAAATATGACAATTACGCACATACGTAAGAAAAGTGTATTTCATATTTTTGTAATTACATACTTATGTTTTAGCTTATGCTTTATATGCATAAAATATTTTTATTACTGATGTAAAATATTATATATTTAAGTTGCTCACATAAATTTATAAATAAATCCAATAAAACACAAAAGATCTCTTAAAAGTCAGTCTCAGCAGGACTTTAACAACGAAATGAAAGGATATGATATATAGAGATTATTATTATAAACTATATACATACATATATATTCACTATTATAGTGAATCGCGTGTGCCATGACGCATAAAACGGTTGCTTTGATACTTATGTTAATTTTGTGTACCTGAAGATAAAATTAAAGAAGTTACTTAGAAAAAAGAAAAAAAAACAACAAAGTAGCCTGCATATTAATTTAGCAAAACTGACCTGATGTCTGCAGATGGACCGCTGGGTCCATTTGCTAGGGAGTATAAATATATATCATCATACATAAATCCTTTATGACTGTTTCCCGTCATTAGACGGATGGAGCCAGCAAAGACCCGAGGCAAGAAAAAATTTAAGCCTGGAAAGGACAGTTTTGACTTTAACGGTTGGCTGTTTTTAAGCCGGAAGTCAAAGTATAGTCTGTTGTCCACTAGAGACAATATAACACGTAACACACAATTGACCTAAGGATATTTTAAGATAAATTATTTTATAAAACTTTTCATAATTTTTAAGTTTGCGTCTCGTCTTCATTTACAAGTACTTATCTAAGATAAGAAACCCAGTACCCAATCAGGGAACTAGTACCCGATCATTCATGTATTTGTATATCGATATAGGGTGCTTTTTTTTTGGCGACTATTTTTTTTTTCGCTCCCATCCCGAAATTTTTTTGGAAATACCCCCCAAAAAATTCCTTGAGAGTTTGAGCCTTTAATATTAATATTAAGTACTCGACCAGCGTGTGAAGATTTCCCATTTAAAATACACGTAAACTTGGGTTTTTATTTTTTAAATTTCTATAACTCCGCAGAATTTTATGATATCATCTCGCCCAAAGTCGAGATTTTTTCAGAATTAAATGCTCTACAAAAGTGCCTATTGTCGCGAAGCCGTAACTCATAGGGATGGGGTAGTACGGACCGCTAAACCGAATTTTTTCATAGAATTCTTGTACTTTCTCTCATTATCTTATAAACAACAAGGCCTATAGAAAAAATGTAAAAAACAATTTTATAAGAAATTAAATTCTCAACAAAAAAGATCCTAAGCACCAAATCACTAAGATTGATATTTTCTGAGATATTAATTGTTGAATTTTACGTGGCATTGAATTTCCATAAAATGTCGAATCAAATCTTAGAAAATATTGATTTTTTATTTAACTAATATCTCGGAAAATATCAATCTGAGTGATTCGGTGCTAAGGACCTTTTTTGTAGAGAATTGAATTTTCTATAAAATCATCACTGACATTTTTTCTGTAGGTCTTATTGTTGAGAGAAAAAACAAGAATCCTATGAAAAAATTCAGTCAAGTGGTCCGTACTACCCCTCCCGTATGAGTTACGACTTCGCGACAATGGGCACTTTTGTAGAGCATTTAATTCTGAGAAAATCCCGACTTTGGGCGAGATGATATCATAAAATGCTGCGGAGTTATAGAAATTTAAAAAATAAAAACCCAAGTTTACGTGTATTTCAAATGGGAAATCTTCACACGCTGTGGTCGAGTACTTAATATTAATATTGAGGGCTCAAACGCTCAGAGAATTTTTTTGGGGGTATTTCCAACAAAATTTCGTGATGGGAGCGAAAAAAAAAATAGTCGCCAAAAAAAAAGCACCCTAATCTGTATTTATTAAATTTTACCGAATATAGATATATAAATTCATCGAATTATGAGGTACTGGTTCCCTGATTGGGCACTAGGTCTTCCAGCTTTTATATTTTTTGCGGCAATTCATATTTCTAGCTGGGAATTTTTCTTTCAAGATGAGTTTTTCCCAATGAGAGATTCACATATTTCAATGATGTATTTAAGAAGGAACTATTGTTACCTTATCTTAAGAAGAATGTAATTGTTTAATGCATACCTACTTCTCGAAGGAACAACTGGGACACAGGGAAAGATATACTTTTACCGAAATTGCAACGGAGATGTCGAAACCTATGTTGGTTGTTATACCCTCAGAAAAGTTTGAACATTGGGAATAGAAGCTTAATGTTAAAATTTTACAACATATATATCTTTTCTCATAATTTAGTCTTATCTAGTAGATCTGCACAGTTCAACGTGTCATATAAATTTTACTTCGGGAAGTTGGGTACAGATGCAAAATAAACAGTAAATTCTTTTATTGTGCTTATGTATATATACTTTCGCAGCTTTAAAATATTATACTTTAAACTCCGAATAAAATAGATCTATTGTTCAATCCGAGTTTAACAAGCCGAACCTATTGTACAGAGTAAAAGCATCCAGCAGATATTGGACCGCATATAATGACACTATGGGATAAGTAGCTCATAGTTGACATTAAAGTTTTTGGATTCTTTCAATTCTTTTGTATATTTCAGAAGTACATGAGTTTATTTGTTCACTAATTTTGAGTATCATAAAATATAATATATATTTTTTCTTGTATTTACGAGGGACATACATTTTGGCATTATTACTGAAAAGTATGTACTGATTGTCAGTGATTATTCACTGATTCATTTTAAGAGAGCAGTGAATTAATCAATAGAATAGAAAAAAATTTGATGAATATTTAGAACATTTTTCACGGCAAAAAGTTCGCTGTCAAACTGAATTTTTTAGTACATCTACTCTACATGGGAAAAAAATAGGCGCAGCAACAGGATGCATTCCTGTGGGAGCAACGGGACAAAATCCTGTTGTAGCAACAGGAACTTTCGTGGAATCAACAAAATAAGGAACAAGTTTCATGTACCAATTTTTATTGTCAGTATAGTAAAATTTCAAAATTTGAAAACAAATTAAGTTCGAAAAAAAAATCTACTTTTAAAATTCAAATTTTTTTCAAAATTTGAATTTTTTATAAACTGAATTTTTTTTCAAATTTTGAAACTTTACTATACTGACAAAAAAAATTGGTACATGAAACTTGTTCCTTATTTTATTGATAGGATTTTTTTCCTGTTACTGCAACAGGATTTTATCCCGTTACTCTTACAGGATTTTGTCCTGTTGCAGCGCCTAATTTTTCTTTCCGTGTATTAAAATGAATCAGTGAAAAGTACGGACGAAAGTAAATATTCATCACTGCACAAATGGTTTTTTAAATATACCACTGATTCATTCAGTGAAGTCTTGCGACTGATTCTCAGTGAATATAATTTACTAATTATCGGTAATTTTTGTTCACTGATTCATGAGAGGTTCAAAAACGTCAGTACGAACTAGTTTTGACGAATTTTGTATTTAAGTTAACTTAAAAATCAATTACTGGAATTGCATCCTCTTGGCAGCTAGGAGATAATATTTCTATTAGAAATATATGTAGATGTTTAATTTTTTCTGATAGCCATCAGTGCAGGGGTGAGTGACGAAAATGAATTGCGTCTTTTGAGGCAAAAAAAAATTAATTTTTGCTTACAGAACTTAGTTATGGTTCATAAAAAAAGTAGGGTAAGTTGATCAGCTCGGACCCTGTGGGAAGTTTTGAATTTTCAGTACAAACATTTTTTGCTGGTGCCTTTTTTCATAATGGCTCATTTTACCTCAGATTCAGTTTTTTTCTGTAATCAATAGATCAATTCTCCCTCAACTTTAGTTGAGACATAAGAATAAATTTTTTTGATGTCATGATAATTATTTTTAATGTCACTAAATATTTCCTACATTAAAAAGTATTATTTTCTGTGGATAAAATATCGATATATCAAAAATTTTTAATGATTGATAACAATAGTTAGAGATCATTAACGCAAATGAACTATTTCTGAGAACCTTTTTTAGAAATTGTATGTCATGTATATGATTTCAAATCACTGATGTGTTTGACAATAATGTACTAGTCCATTAAAAGTTGTTACTCCAAGTACACAGAGTTATTTTTAAGGTCATAAAAATGAGTGTCATTATGATATATTATCTATTCTAACAGTCTCATCTTTATACATTTACGTCTTATCTTTTTTAAGAATTTTATATTTTTTTTTGTTAATAGAAAATAAATTACAGCTCAATGCGTTAAACTAATGATGTTCAAGCTCTAATGATGTAGATACATCCAAGTAAGTTTACGTGAGTTAGTCTTTCTTAGATTTCGGGTGACGAAACATCCGTTAAATACGTACATTACTGTTAATGATTATATATCTATAAATATATATAGATATGAAGATCATTGATTATATAAATGGCCGCTCAAAAAATTTTAAAAACTTCAATTACAATAAATAAAAATTTAATCAATAAAAAAAAAAATGCATACACAGAAAAAAAGGATTTCTTGGCGAAAAAAATTTTTACTGGCCCTAAGAAATTATTTGCACTATGAATTGAAGACGAAAATTTTCTTGGGGCGAGAAAAAATTTTCTTGAGCAAAGAAAATATTTTTGAAGACAAACGTTTTCAGGAATCAAGTCAAGATTTTCTCGAGCCAATTTAAGAGAACTCATCTTGGTCATAGAAGATTTTTACTTACACAGTTAGAAATATTGTGTTAAATTCAACACAAATCGTCTGTTGCAAACGGTCTACACAAATTTTTGTGTTAATTCAACACATTGCGTTTGTGTTGATCTTTAACACAAATTTTATGTTAAATAAAATTGAACACATAAAATCTGTTCTTTTGACAGAAAATTTGTGTACATTTAACAGAACGTTTGTGTAAATTTAACACATTTTTCGTGTTAGAATCAACTAATAAACATAAGCACATAACCTAACCAACTCAAGTATACTGATCTACCCTTAGTAGAACTTATGTCAATTTAGCGAACAATTGAACCAGGTCAAAAAGGTATGAAAGTAATCTAAATTTAATTGTAAAATGTATATATTTAATATTAAATAAATTATAATCCAAATTTCCCTGCAGACAATGCTGCTACAATGCTTTGCTTGGTTATAGTAATGAAGAATTGCGCGGGAACTTTTAGTCAAAACAACACAAATTTTTTGTTAATTTTCGAAGAACAAGAAATGTGTTACATTATAGATTTTCTAATCATTTAACATAAAAAATCTGTTAAAGTAAAATAACACAAACGGTTTGTGTTGAGTTAACAGATTTCTGTGTTAAAAATCAACGCAAAAAATTTAACCAAAAAATTTTTTAACACAAATACACAAAATTTGTTACTGTGTATCCAAGAAAATTGAGTTTTCAAAAACATTTTCTTGAATCAAGAATATTTACTTTCAGTTGAGAACTTTTTTTCTGTGTGTAATAAAATTTTAAATAAATAGAAAAAAAAGTTAAGTAGTAAATAATATTTAGAAATAACTCATACACTATCGATAACTACATATACCAACGTTATCATTTTGTCCTCGTGCTCTGAAAATTAAGACGGAAAATTGTCCACGACACGTCTGATCGTTAATGTTTGTTAAAGACATTATGCTTAAGCGATAAGTCTACAGTTTTGTCCTTACTACTGATGTACACTCTCGATATTTCTCTATGTACATACATAACATACCTATATATACATATATTGCTCGCTTTTATATATACATATCTATATGCATTTATAAATTATCCGCAAATTATCTTTTAACTTGACTTGCAAAAACAAATATATATATATATATATACACGTTTTTCTAATGTAAAAGAAAAAAAATTGTTTTATAAAAATTTTGAAATGTGAAAAAAATCGATCAAATGTGTAGTGATGTATATGAGTCAGAGTAACATGCTGAGCTGTGATGCTGTAGTGTCAATAAGCTCTTGAGAAGTGAGGACGGGGTACTGATAAAGCAACTTAGCGATTAGATCGGTTTTATTTGCTTCAACTCGTACTTGTCCTCACCCATGTTTGATCAGTGATGTCATATAACATTGGTCCATCCGGTTATTCTTATATATATTCACCGCAGAGTCCAAAAAACTAGAATATCACATATATATATACATGTATATATTTATTCTTTCATCTTACTCTCAACTAAAAATTCATGATAATAAAAATAAACCTCAAGATCTTTGTGTAGATAAGCTTTTATCCTCGTTTTTAATCTCATATATATATTTTTGTAAAGATATATTATTTTATTATCTTAAAATAATTTTGAGTTAAAAAAAGAGTAAAAAATAAATAAATAAGTACGTAAAATATAATAAAAATTAAAGTAGGTTTGTCAACGTGATCGTGACTTTGCGGTCAAATGGATTGACCCACTTACGGATTTTGGTCTCGCATTGATATATATATTAAAGAGAAATGTAAGAGTATGTACATGCATGTACACGCATGCTTCAATTGACTCACTATTATTAACATATATCTATGTATTTGTCTTTATATGTATATACAATTGAATGCTGTGCGGTTACACGTAAATATATATATATATATATATATATATATATATATATATATGTAAAAGAGCGCGACACGCGGAAGAACGACTTTACGAAGGTTGCATACGAAACAGACCAATAGGTATATCTATATACTCTCTCACGGGGCCACTTGTGGGTGTATCACTCTACGTTTGAATGTAGGTTATCCGTTATAGTATCACTGACGACGATTGGACGTGTAGCTTCACTTATTCGTCGTCATCGCGACTGCCATGTCAAAGTATACATGTAGTACCTGCTACTTTAATAAGTTCCGCAGGATATGCTCTCTCTGGATTTGTATTTAAAAAAAATTTCATTATATATATATATATATATATATATATATATATATATATATATATATATATATATATATATATATATATATATCTATGTATATACTTCAAAATATGTATTTTGTCATCATAATAATTATTTTGAAATATATGAACTGGGTAATAAAATACTCTTTGAGTTTAAGAGTTGGTGTCGTCATGTTAAATATATTTTTAAAAATATTACAATGGACATTATCTGGTGTATATTTGAAAAGCAGATGTTTGACAGTCGTGTAAATATAAATATACCTGTCCCTAGATCCCTGAACACTGGTTAGAATAGCACCTTGGTCTGTCCTTTGACCCATTATATGCCCATCAACGAGCTACGCGAGCCTGAGGGGTGCGTTGTGTTGTGGGTTGACAACACATGCGTACCAATAAATATATACACAATATGACGTAACCTGTTTATAGATATAAAATTAAAAAAAAAAAAATTTAATTATCTGATGATAATTTTTGAAATTACATTGAAAGGGGGGGGGGAGTCTCTATTTCATGATGGATTTTTAAAAAAATACTAGAAATTTTTTTTGTCCTTTTTTATTTTAAGTACAGATTCAATGTTCGGGGCAAGTTGGACCGATGAAATTTTTTTATCTAATTTCTGTTAAAAAATTGTATTTAGCAACAAAAATCAATATTTACAGTTTACTAATTAATTATTTTGCAATTGATAGTGAAAATAAATTTTTTTTTCAGTTTCATTAAAAATAAAAAGTATTACTTTGTACGATACTTAAAATTGTACTGAAGAGTATTCTTTTACTTTCACACCTGCGCAAGAGTGATGAGCCCTTGCTAATGTAACATTGAATCCAACTTTCTGCTGACTCACACTATAATTAATTACAAAATATAAGTTGTGAATAATTTACAAATAATATGTATACAAAAATTGGAAACTCAAAAATGAGCATTTTTATTTTTATTTCCAGAGTAAGTCCAATTTACCCGGTCTAATTGCTTTAATGGACCCAATTTCAAATTTTTTAAAGGTGGCCATCATGTCCTTTTTCAAAATTTTCAAGACCTACCAAATTAGTTACCAAAAGTTTATTTTTCTTAGTTTGGTTTAATAATAAACTAATAAAAAATCTTGAGGAGTCCGTCATACCCCTCCCCCACCCTGCCTCTGTATATTTCATCAATTAAATATGCCTGAATATATTTTCATTTTAATTATTTATTTATTCTAAAATAACCCGAGAATTGAAAAGTATTTTGTGAGAGAAAAAAATATATATATATATTTTACAAGTCTCTCATTAATAATTCAGTCGCGTTCATTTCTTTCCAGATGAGGGAGACACATCTTTTGAAAAAACATGAAGACCATAAAAAAAAGTCTGTTTTATTGTGTTTGAGGGGTATGATTGTCTTTTTTTTTGTGTACTCAAATACATGTAAACACACTACACATAATATACTTATATATAAAAATGTATATTCAGTAACAATATAAACACGTATACAGGTACAATGACTCTGTATCTCATAAGTATATACATATATACGTATGTATGTATGGTTCGACGTGTAAACGAGCCGTCTGGCCTTTTTTTTTTTTTTTTTAAAACAGGCGCGTGTGGGATTCACTAGAGTTTCGTTCGGAGGCTGCGTCAGACGTGGGAGACAGGTAGCTTAACTTCCGGTTGGCGATGCTATCCGAGCTATTGTTATTGTACAACTCATGAGTGATGTTTATATATATATATACCGAACCTTTACATCCAGGTATTTTACAAGATCTCATTATTTTGTCACAAGTTGTACCTTTGAATATAACGTCATCTGCACAAGGCATATGGAAACAATTGAAATAATTTATATTTTTGTCAAACTCTTTACTATTCTTGTCTTGAATATGTATTAATATATTTTTATATGTATTATGAATACGTATTTCTTTTCATTAGAAATTAACAAAAGAGATAAAACTCAGTGAAGTAAAGACGGAAAAAAGTTAAACAGGTGGATATGATATGAGTTACATTTTTTATTTTTTTTCACGTATTACTGACTAATGACACATATGTATGCTCATATACAACCTTGAGGCATTGACTTATCGTGCAAATTTATTCGAGATAATTTGAGAAGAAGGGGAAATTCAGAGAGAATTCCATGACGTACTTTTTTCTTTCCCTGGCTTGAGAAGAACTCTCGTGTATTTTTTATACTTCTTTCGATCGTGTGATTTTATTTTTTTTTTTTTTATTGGAAGCTTGTCATTGTAGTATATATAAATATATATGCGTGTATTGGATGCAGTGTTGCGGTGGAAGAGTTGAAAGAGATGTGTGAATGTATATGTGAAGCTATCTTATCAAAAGTTTCTCGACGTGACAGTACTGAGAAAAATATTTTATCGATGTGGTAGTCGGCGCGAGATGAATAGACTTATTGCATTTATTATTCAAAAGGTAAACGTATATTTTATATGTATATATATGTACAATCGACTTTATGATTCAACTTGAACATAAGAAGATAAAATATATATCTATATATATAGTACATTAAAATTTATGATAATTGATAGATAATTATTTTTAATGGACACTATTTTTAAAATTAATTGATTTATATTATTAATTATTATTTTATAATCATTTTGGGATAAAATTTTATTCTTTATGATCTGTATAAAAATATTTGTGAATCGGGGTAAAATGGCTAGCTGACGGTAAACTTTTTTTCCATTTGTTCGATTCAATTAAAAAATTGGAATTACCCAAGTAGACATAATTAATTATCATTACAGTGATTACAGTTATCATTAACAATTTTCTATTTGATGTCAATTAAAAAAATTAAGAATTACGGATAAAAAATTTTTTACTCTGAATTTGAGGGCCATTTTACCCTGAAAAAATTAAATTAAAATTTTCTGAGTGATTTCTAAAACTGCGACAGAGATTTTTAAATTCAAAATGTAATTTGTCATAAATTTTTTTTTACTCTGAATTGTAGGACCATTTTACCCCGCAAAAATTAAATTAAAATTTCCTTTTGCTCTGGATTTTAGTGACCATTTTACTCCGCAAAAATTAAACTAAAATTTTATGAGTGATTTCTAAAACTAACAGGTTTTAAATTCAAAATTAAATTCGTCATACATTTTTTTTTTTTAATTTTTTACTAACGGTCTATCCTTTATATATATGTATATTTAATATTTATATTTATATTTAATTTGAAATGCTGATACAGAATATTGTGAGTTGATTTAATACATGTGGGAGATATATATGTATTATATATGAGAAAAAAAAATAATTATTGTTGTAAATGTCAGCTGTAATTTCGTAATGTTAACAATCGTTTTATCTAAAAAATATAAAAGATATGAGTAAAGTTGATCGGATGACTAAGATGATGGAGTCAAGAAATGCGGCGCGAGACGATAAATACACGTATGTGTCGTAGCTACGTGTACACAGGTGCTCTGGCGCAGATGCTGCGTTTAAAAGAGAGAAAAGTAAAAAGAGAGTAAAATATGTGTCTGATACATGATTTACAGGAGTTATATTATGTATTAAATAATTTTATATTCATCCAGTATTTTTTTGTGAAATACTGAAACTTCACTTTCATTCGAAAAAAATGAAATTGGTAATGAGGTAGATAACCCGATCAAAACAATTGAGAGACAATAAAGTAACTCACATATAAAAATATCCACTTGGAGATATTTTTAAAATTTAATATATCAAATTAATAGATTTTATTGGAATAATTTTTATACAAGAGCACTATATATAGAGTATAATTTTAATGAGATTATTTTATTTTAATCATAAAAATAATTTATGTATTTCATTGGAATACAAAATATATATGAAAAAATAAGAAAAAGTTATCAAGATAAATGTACACTTATCAATTAATATTCGAATAAAATATTTAAAGCTTGTATAGCGGCGTCTAAAAATAGCTTTTACTTTTTTTTTATTTCCTTTAAGAAAAAAGACTTAAAAAAGTGAAATAAAAAAAAATGATCAAATGACATTGTCTGGGAGAATTGTCATATGCGATCGTGCATGGCACGTGCGCAATAAAAAAGGTTGAAAGCGAAGTGTGCTCGTGAACAGGTTGTCTTGATGACAGGTGCTGTTGCAGCAGTATATATATATGTATATATATAATATTGAATATAACGCAGTAAGGTAAAAGACCAACCGCGAACATATCAAGAAAGAAAGTGCCACAGCAGCAGTAACACCAGCACCCGGCTATTCATATACATGTAAATATATATATAGATATATATTTTTTTAATATATTTATATACGTTAAAGAATTTTTTGTGGTAAGGTAACACCAAGGTTAGTAGTTAGAGGATTGCAAAATCTATATAATAAAAATTATTAATATGAGTACTCTGAAAAAAATATGTGTAGAGTACATCATATATATGTATGTATATATATATATATATGTTGCTATTGATATTAATTTTTAAATAATATATAAAAGGCAAAAAATATGTATAAGAAATGAATAATTCGATTTTTATATAAATAGAAGAAGTAGAGGCTAAATTTAGTGAATAACCGACATTTAGTAGATGAACCAGGGGCAAAATTGACACCATATATGTGTTGTTTGCAGCAAAAGCCAGGTGGTTTTAGGAAACGACATTTGAGGCCAATTTTAAATTTTTGGTAAAAAAAATGTATTTTTATTGGATGTTTGTTATTAGTTGAATTATTTGATTGAAAAAACTGAAATGACTGAGGTAAAATGGGCTCGTATTGTAAATTTGTCGATTTATAAAAAAATTCATTACAGTTTCAATATTTGCCAATAACATATGGAGAGTACAGAAGAATAATAATCGTTGATTTGATACGGAATTTCCCATATAAATACGTATGTATATTTGAATGCATGACAAGAAGAGATAGGGAATGGAACAATGAGTGAAGCTCAGCCTCGACTGCTGCTCAACAGACCCCTAAGATGCAATAATTTCTGCGCGTGTATTTCTTTGAAGAAATCATTCAGCGAGAAATGAAATGGTCAGTATTTGCTTAAATATATATAGACAAGGATATATACTAGTGAACGTACTTTCGTCTAACATATTTCGTCACTTTGCATTAATGTTATTAATAGCTAATATGAGAACATCGTAGTTAATTATAATTTTGAGCAAGAGGGTAAAAATAATAGACCTAAAGATGGCTGAAAAAGCCGAATTTGCCTGAAATCAGGTCGAAATTTTGTTATTCTTAATAAACAGGCCGGAAATTGACTGAAATTCGGCCAATAAAATTCAGTTGGTCTGATTTTGACTCATTTTAGTCCTACTCATCGGCTAAATTTCGGCATTGTGTTCACTACTGGCCGTTTGTCGGCCACTTTTTGGCTAAAAAAAAATTTTATTATTTTTTTGGCTTGAAATTATTTAATCCAGAAAATATAAGGAGTAATCAACTCAAAAATCTATTGGGTAACCCATACAAAAAAAGAATCGGCCCATTACTGGGTCGTGAATGGCTGCCAATTTTCAAGCATCGGCCGAAGATCGGCTAAATATCGGATGATAAACGTATGCCAAGCATGGCAGTATCAAGCATTGGCCAATCGTGGCAATCAATCATCGACCAAAGCTTGGTATCAAGAGCACTTGATCAAACCGTTGGCCAACGAACGGCGGTTAATTGTGCGCCGTTGTTATTATAAAAAAGACGGCTGCCAATGATTTGCCATGTACGGGCCAATATAGTTAGCCATTTGTTGGCCAATCATTGCAAACCAGGCATCGGCCGATCTATGGGGAAATTTCAAAGCTCGGCGACTTTGTATGGAAATTTACCAAAATTTTTGACTAGATCTAGCATTTTTTTTTTTCATTTAAAATTACTAATTAATTGTGACGATAATTTTGTTCTCTTCTAAGTCTGGTGAAAAGTTCATTTCATGTTTCAAGTCTGGGATCTTTATTAAAGTACAGAAATTTGAATTCAGCGAATAATTTATTGATCCATTAAAATTATAATTTATTTTTTCAATGGAAATTTCGTGTATCAGTGCAGTGTATTGTTATATTTATAGTAAAAGAAAAAAATCTTGTTGAATTTAATATTCGTAGATTTTTGGTCTAAGCTCGAAGGAAACAAATGATAAAAAATTTACAAGGACAAATATTTTACTTAGGGGAGGGTGGGGCAAAGCGGCCCCCATGGGGCAGAGCGGCCCCCCTGAAATTTTGACCAAAAAAAAATTTTTTTTTTTTTCGACTAATTACTATAAATCCGATATGTTTGCGCATTTTTACCCCTACGCATGACATTTGGGGCAAAATGGACAAGCCCAAAATTTTGAAAAAGTGATTTTTTCATATTTTTATCGTCAAATTAAAAAAAAATTGTTATAATTCCACATTTCTAGCCCTACGCATAACACCTGGGGCAAAATGGACCAGCCGGAACTTCCGAAAAAATTATTTTTTCATATTTTTCGGCCGTTTCTTTATGCAAGAGGCAAATTTGGTCACTAAAAATTTATAAAAATTAATTTTTTTTTTTTAGTTGATAAATTTTTGAAATAAAGTAAAATTATAGAATATATTTTTTTTTTTATTAAATAACAATTAGTAATTAAGGTAATCGAGAGTGAACGATTTTTTACGCTTTAAAAAATTTTTTTCGAGTAATATAAAACCAAAAATAGTTGTCAAGAGTAAGAAATACATTCTTAATGATGAAAACAATTTAAAAAAAAAAAAACGAAAAAAAAATTTTTTTTTATCACTTTTTGAAGGGGGGCCGCTCTGCCCCACAAAAAAAAAAAAATATTTTTCAGAATTTCGGCAAAATGTCCATAAATTTGTTCGAAATAGGACAAAAGTAAAGTGATCATATGGTTGAAAGCCACAAAAAATAATAATTGGCTTAGGGGGGCCGCTCTGCCCCACCCTCCCCTATATTTATTTCCGCTTCGTCATAGACCACTAAAACTCGAAAGTGTTTTGCAAGATTGATGAGAATATAACATTTTTTTTCTCTTTAACACTAAAACTCTGTTATCTCAAATATCTGGATAAAAAATACTCAAAGAAAAGTGTAATAAATATATAATATATCCATACAACAGGTGAATATTTTTTTAATATGAATAGTGGACGTTATAAATAAAAGTGAAATACAAGAAAGACAATCTTTTTATTAATAAATAATGCAATTAAAGTCTTTTTGTCAAACATTATTCTCTTTTGATATTTGCGTAGTTTGCATTAAATAACTTTGCAAAGCCTCAGACTAAGTTAAATCTGACACTAAAATGTGATCTTGTACTAAATATAAAATGCAAAAAATAAAAATAAATCTTGATGATCTTTTTCGTTCTTTAAAAAAAAAAATATATAATTAAGAAATTTAAAAACTATGAAGTGTTAAATTTAATAATTAATTGATTTTGGAAATCAATTTATAAAAATATATATATGTAGAATATATACTGTAAAAAAAATCCGTGTATGTCCACGCTCTCCCGGTGTTAACACCGGGAGCGTTAAATTTAACCCCGAAGATGGTGTTAAAATAATACCAGCCCATGTAGGAGCCGCCAGAGTTGAACGACAGGGCCCTATTTGGTCCAGCACTGGGGAACCTAGCTTTGGCACATCTATATTGGCCCATGCTTGGCTCAAGATTGGGTACTCAGTCTTGGCCGTTACAATGATTACCCGGGCTTGAGCCAAGACTGGGTAACTTAGCCTTGGCCATTCAATGGCAACCCAGACTTGGGCCAAGGTAGGATTACCCAAGTTTGGCTATGCCTGTGGTTTAATAAGTAGATCATATAAATGTCTCAGTTCAACGTTAGTAGGTTCGTCCAGTAGCTATCGTTCGGACCCAGCAATCAGGAAGACGGCAGTTCGCGCCCGGAGCCCAGCAAAATTTTCACCGAGTTTTTATCACATCATTTAGCTCCTTTAGATATTTTAAACGTTAATAATCATATTCTACGAGGTTAATAATAATAAAATTTTTTTTAAATTAAATTTATTCGTTTCCTCGAGGCATGGGCAAGGTCTGGCAAAAAAGTCAGGGCCAGGACTGGCAACCAAGCGTGAGCCAGGTCTAGCAACCAGGTCTGGCCCAATGTTATCATTCCAGAGTCCTACCAAGGCTGGGCCAAGCCTGGGCCCATCGTACTTTCCTCTCTGGGAGTAGATGTGTTAAAATTTTTCCCAGTGTTAAATGGTGTTAAAAAAAATAGTTTTATTTTTGAAGTATCAGAATTCGAATTGTATCTGTTACATAATTTTTTTTCTCATACCCTGATACTCTAATCGGAGTTAATTTACCCGCAATGTACACCGTTTTAACACTAGGTGGATAACACCACTAAGTAGCTCTGCTACACCAGTGTGATCATTTTAACACCGCTTTTTTACCGTGTACGGATACTGTATAAAGTTAACTGTCTTTAATATTGATAGTTATCTAATATATATATGAAAAAAAAAATTTATTAGATGCAACGATGAGCATCATGTCAACCGCAATTTTTTAGAATTGCCTATGATTTTAGATAATAATGGAGATACATAACGGAAGAGTTTGATCTTAATTAAAGCTTCTACTGATTCATCATTTCTTGTATAAGAATTCTTTTATATGGTTTAGTATTTAAAAATTTATTTTCAATATATATGTATATATTGTGTATGTATATATTAAAAAGGATATATGATTACACTACGTCTAATTTAATATATGATTCCATGCTCGCGATTATGCATCCATGTATCACATAGGTATAGCATTGCAAAAGATAAGGACAAAAATATCTTCATACTTCCGGAGAGATGTTTTAAAATGTCATTTGAGTCGTACATTCGCGCGTGCGTTCAACTCTACGTGCATGTACTTAACATTTCCGGTATTGATATTATCTATAAGTCATTTTAATTTAAAAAATTTTTTTTATTATCTCTTTGAATTAATTTGTTATTTAATGAAAGGTCAAAAATCATTAAAGCGTAAATCTCATTAAGTTCAGAGATTTACTCGGGTCAAATTTTGCAATTTTTTTTTTTTAGATTAAATAAAAAAAAATTACATGTCTGATATAGATACAAAATTTATTAGATATGCACATCAGTCAATAATTTTATTTTAAAAAATTTACAGTCTACCTACGAACATTTTTCACTTTTCTTTGAACCCGGGAAGAAATATATGATTCAAATCTATAATAAGATCTGATTTGATAATAGATATTAGATCTAAATTTAAAAAAATTTTTTTTTTATAAGACTCCAAAATCTTCTTAAAAATCCGATGGTTCAAATTCTTAATTAGATTTACCCACGTCTTAATCCAATCAGATTTAAACTTCCATAAATTTTTTTCCGAGGAATTTAATTAATGATATATTAAAAAATTAATTAATTAATTTTTTTATTAATTGAAATTTTATTGAAAAGGGAGAGTGGGGAAAAATGGGCCCCTTAGAAAAAAAGGGCTTATGTGTAAGTCCATTTTACCCCAAGAAGCTCATTTTGCTTCCCCCTTCCCTATTTGTAAAAAAAATAATTAATTTGTTCAGATGAATTAAAAATTTTTATTTATTTTTTTCAAAAACTATATATATTTTAAGTGATATTTATGTTTATATACTACAAACATATATTTTTCTCGTAATTACAGTTGTAATTATATCATTGTCATCAGTAGAGTTTCTAATTTTCAATTACATTTTCAACTTTTCATAACACCCTATTAAATTATGTTACATAATTAAAGTCAAAAATAGATTCATATTTGTCTAATTAGACCTGTTACGATTTGACATAATTTCATAATATAAAAAAATAATTATAATCTATATAATACATATATAAATGTATGAAGCTAGGTATATATTGGAATGATTTTTAAGGTCAACGAGTTTCAACACTTTCTATAGTGTTTTTTATTATTTTTGTTGTATTTTGTTGATGTGATAGCATGAAGCGTGACCTGAGGAGCAACTTATCCTCTTAAGTTAGTCAAGTAGTATACAAACACCTTGTTATGCGTAGAACGTCATTTCCTTCTTTTCTGTACGAATAAGTGTCTCTTCTGGTGGCAATAAGAAAACTCAAAGGAGGAAGAAAGAAAACGCAGGAAGACATGGGAAGAGACATGAGTACGAAGAGAGCTACTGTACTCTCAACGAATATAAGAAAGACACTGATACTAAACACAGAGAGTATTATACAGAGACAACACACAAGAGTTAACTTGGATGTCGAGAACAGGATGTAGCTTACGCTTGATGGTACCAAGTGGTCAAACGCCACGTGTTTTACGACATCACACCGTCGACAAGCCATTGCCCGACCTGACCTTTGATCCTTTTAATAATAATAATGAACAATAAACTAATATATATACTAAGGAATCTCTTAATATATGTAATATTCTTTATCATTATTATTTTACTGATATCTTTTATTTCAGATATAGATTATTGGTTTTCTATCAAAACAGAAATTTCTTTAAAAACAATTTGAATTTCCATAGAAAAGCCAATCATTTAAGACAATAAATATACCCGTGTAAAAAAAATTCGTTTCAAAATGATTCCAAAAAAGTTTCGCATTTGGAACTTCTAAACATGAAACAGATTAGAATTCGAATGGAACTTTTTTGGAACTTTAGTAATTTTGATGGTAAAAAAAAGTGGTTATGAGCAAATTTAGAGTCAAAAATGGACGTTTTTGGAATTTTATATAGACATTCAAAAAAAGTTCCAGAATCACTACTTTTGACTCTAAAGTTGCTCATAAACACTTTTTTTTACCATCAAAATTACTAAAGTTCCAAAAAAGTTCCATTTGAAATACTGTCCCATGTTTAGAAGTTCCACATGCGGAACTTTTTTGGTATCTTTTTGGAACGAATTTTTTTTACACGGGTAAAAAATATTTTTTTTACAATTCGAAATTTCAAATCTTGTTTTTACACAAAAAAAAAAAAAAATTAATCATTACAAATATTCACTAATTCAAAGATTTTTGGGGGGAGGGACAAATTTCAATAAAGTCCACAGTGTCCATTTGCCCTCTGTAGCTTTAATTTTTACAAAATTCAAAGGGATTTTGCCTTTTCTCCCACCCTTGTTAAATTCTTTTTATAAAAAAATCCCCCTTTTAAATACAAAATAAAACGGATCAAATGGTGAAATTTTGGAATAAATAATGATCAATTTTTTTTTATAAAAAAAAAATATGTACGTACGCTCAAATAAAAATGCAAGCTAACGAAATTTCTGTTTGATGGCAGAAGACAAAAAAATGTGGAATAATATTTTAAGATCATTGACTCGACGAATTTCCGTTGCGGAATAAATTCTGCATTGATGCGTTTTAACTATACATTGATATTTGTGTGTATGTGTGGAAATATTAACCCATATGAAAACTTATAGATTATGTATATGTATATAGGAGGATTTGATAGGTGGTAAAGCATGAAAAATGAATCGATCATGTCAAGTGGCACCAGAATATAAGCTTCGCAATCGATTCTTCACGCCGCTGACACAACAAAGCATTTTTTTCTTTGTATTCTCGTTAAATAAATTAAGAGAACGCAAGTGCGATGAAAGAAAAAACTGTTTTTAAAAAACGAAACTTATCTTATATTATATATATTTTAATTTACATACTATGGAGACTTAAAAAGTGTACCTGCTTTAAGGTCTCGGACCAGTGTGGTGTCAAATTCTGGAGCGTGAGACTGCGCTCGTATGAAGTAACTCATGGTCTGTTTAATTATAATTTTATTGGAAGACATCTTTTTACCACGAGAAAAAAATTTTTATCTCAGGTCGACGTCTTTTTTTATTAATTTTTGGCAATTTGGTGGCTGATATTTACATCTTCCAAATTGGGGAGGGGTGGTAAGATGGGTCCCCTTAACTTTGTTAATTAAAAATATAAGGGGTAAAATGGGCCCTGTAAACACTGGTCAGTTTTTTCTTAAAATGGCCGTTTTAACCCCCCACCCCCGCAACTCTAAATAAAAAAAAATTCATAATTTTGTTTGATTAATGATCAAGTCAATTTCATTAAAAATTAATAAGAAACAATTATAAATTATATATGAAATATATCTTAAGACACATAAGACTTTCTTACAGTTCCCCTCTAATGAACTACCCTGCGTGCAGTTCTCTGCAAAATAACTGGAATTCGCGTAAATTACCTTACGTAAACGCGTAATAAGATTGTACGATATCTGAACCAAAAAAAAAAAAAAAGTAAATAAATAAACTCAGTATAAGTTACAAAATATGATTTTTCAAAATTTATAAATCAAAATTGCTATTAAGTACAACAAAAAATTTTTCTGTTGGTATGAAATTTTATAATAAAAATGAAAAATTATAAATATTCATTAATTAGATATGATATATATGTTCATATATAAGAGAATAAGACTTATTGTATCTTGGGCCGCTGGTCGTCGTTTTCTCTCGCACTAATTAGCAAAAGTTTGCCGTGCGCAATAAAGGTAGAGGCGTCTAATTTTTACGTAACACTGGCAAACTGGACAGAGAGTATATATAAATATATTATATATATATGTATAAAAACAACAGCTAAACGGAGAGAAATGCTTATGGTTACTTACTCTCTTTTACAACTTCCAAGCACGAATGTAAGATACGTTGCACATAATATAATGCGTATATCATGAAAGTTGAGTGTCCGAGAATAATAATACATATATATGTATATAAATATATTGCACATATAAATCGCCTACCGATTAGCTTCAGTGCTCTTCTATATCTCTCAGCCTCTCTCTTCCTGTATCGCACATTTACTGAGAGAATCCTTTCCGTATTATGTACATTATTAATTCTCTCGAGAAACTTTCGATTATTACTGAGATATGCCGTTAGGTTTTGTTATTATTTATATTAATACATATATTTTATTCATTATACTTCATATTTATTTTTTTCTCAACTGTTATTGTGATGCAGTTCAATGCTTATATTTTTCTAACAAGAGATGAAATTTTTTGGTTAGAAAATAATAAATTCATTTTTAGGGACAAAATTTGAAAACCAGATTTTGAACATGGGATCGAAAACTTGTCGCCTTGGAATTTAAACATTGAAAATTTTTGAGAATCTGTTTCAAGTTCTGAGAGATCAAAATATACGGGCCAGAGGTACACAGAAACAAAGTTATCTTGAGTCAAGAAAATATTTGGGAAGCCCAACGTTTTCGGGAACCAAGTCATGATTTTCTTGAGCCAAGAGAACTTGTCTTGGTTAAAAAAAATTCGTCTTGGTCGAAGAAAATTTCTACATTGTCTGAGAAAATTTAGGTTTCCAAAATAATTTTCTTGAATCAAGAATATTTACCTTCAGTCGAGAATTTTTTTTTTCTGTGTACCGTTTTTGGCCACTTTAGTACCAATTTTGGACACTTGTAAATTTTAATGAAGAATTTGGAAAAGACGCAATGAATTAATCAATTTTTAAACTGTGCTCAAAGCGGAAATTTTATTTAATACCTTTTCGTTAATTGAAATAAAGTATTAAATGTCCAAAAATAGAGCGTGGCCACAAATTTTACTTCTATAGAAATACTAGTACTTATATATGTATACCCTATATATATTTTTATACTAAGTTTGAAATCGAATCAGAATCAGATAATTAGTAATGGAGTAGAAAAAAGTCTCTTAAGGTCTCGAAATGCCAACTTTTTTTGAAAACTCAATTTTCGAGTTTTGAATTCGTTCCAAAAGTTTGAAATTTTTATGTTGAGAATAAGTTAAAAAAATATGAACAAATATGATAATTTTATTTTCGAGCTTTTAGTTTTCCTTATAAATTTTTTTAAGATTGATAACTTGAAAAAAAAAAAACAAAGTTATCTTTGCTTGTAGTAAAGAGTATGCTGTACATGTATATATAATAGGGCGATCCAAAAAATAACAAACTTTTTTTTTTTTCTTCCAAACAGGTTCAAAAGTTTCATTTAGATAAAAAAAGACGCCTGTGAAAATTAGAGCTCTTAATATTAACATTAAGAGGTTCCTCATCGCACTTTTCTATTTCCCATAAGAATAACATGAGAAAAATTTTTTTTACGTCTTCTGATTTTTATAAGTAGCTAACGATGCGTCATAGGAATAAATGGCAGGCATATTTTTGTAGGGAATTGAATGCTCTACAAAAAAAGATTCCTATCATTTTTTGAGGAATCTATTTGTTCAAAAGTTATTTGAGGTTGAAGTCGAATTCATATTAAATTTTGAGATTTTCTACTTTTCCGGCGAAACTATCAGACTTATTACAAAATATCGTCTGACCTTTTTTGTAGACAATTTTATTCCCTAAAAGTTATTTCTAATAAAGTTTTTTCGGATTCCGCATTGTTTTCTAATTATTTTTATTTTAATGTCAAGCTCTTAAAATCAATCAGAAGACTATTTTTTTATGAGCATGACATTAAAATAAAAATAACTAGAAAACAATGCGGAATTCGAAAAAACCTTATTAGAAATAACTTTTAGAGAATAAAATTGTCCACAAAAAAGGTCTGATGATATTTTGTAATAAGTCTGATAGTTTCGCCGGAAAAGTAGAAAATCTCAAAATTTAATATGAATTCGACTTCAACCTCAAATAACTTTTGAACAAATAGATTCCTCAAAAAATGATAGGTATCTTTTTTTGTAGAGCATTCAATTCCCTACAAAAATATGCCTGCCATTTATTCCTATGACGCATCGTTAGCTACTTATAAAAATCAGAAGACGTAAAAAAAATTTTTCCTATGTTATTCTTATGGAAAATAGAAAAGTGCGATGAGGAACCTCTTAATGTTAATATTAAGAGCTCTAATTTTCACAGGCGTCTTTTTTTATCTAAATGAAACTTTTGAACCTGTTTGGAAGAAAAAAAAAAAAATTTGTTATTTTTTGGATCACCCTAATATATAAATATATGTATATATATGATGATGATGAAAGAGAAGTTAATGTGGCGAGTAAAATGAAATTGATGAAAAAAAATGTCATTGTAATAAAATATTAATAACCATTTTATAAGAATTGATAAGTGTTATTGTAACATATGAGTTTGATATAAAGTTTACACTCATCAAAAAGTTGAAGCTGTATCAATAAAATTCAGATGTATATACATAGATCTTTTAGATATTACGTATTTAGAGATACGTATAACGTCAATTTAAATAATAATAAATTAGACGTGTGGTTTCAGATCCATATTTATTGTCAATTGATAAAACATCCGGTTTTATCATATAAAAGTACTCAATAAACAATCAAAAACGATAAGATACATATCCGTTAAATTATTTTCGTAAATATATATATTATTTATACAAAGAAAAAACATTTCACTCGAATTTCAGTACTTGAATTCACTGTGAACTTTTATTTCTTTCATTTTATTTCTTGTTATTTTATTTCTGTGGTAAAAATGGTCATGTTCACTACAAAATCAGGAGTTAATTTGGAGAATACCGATTTCGTTCATCCAAATTTACCCCCCCCCTCCACCCAGAGTTCCAGAGTTTAAAAAAATTTGGTCCGCATACGCAGTAAATAGGGAGTTTTTTTTCAGCAGAGTGATTTCGGATTCACGTGGATTTTATTTCAATCCACATCCACTCCGATCCAGAGTTTCAATGATAAATAAACTTCCCTTCGGGTAGAAAATTTCCATCCGAAGGAATTAAATACACTGTGAAAAATTCCCAATAAATTTTACTATGGGTGCATAGTAACACTGGACTATAAGAAAACTGGTACAAAATTTACAAGTGTCCCATAGTAAACTTATGCGCAAACTACACGATTGTGGCCTATGGGGTGCACCCATACAAAGTCGCCGAGCTTCGAAATTTTCCCATAAATCAGCCGATGCCTGGTTTGCAATAATTGGCTGACTATACTGGCCCGTGCATGGTAAATCATTGGCAGCCGTCTTTTTGCTTATAAAAACGGCGCACAATTAACCGCCGTTCGTTGGCCAACGGTTTGATCAAGTGCTCTTGATGCCAAGCTTTGGCCGATGATTGATTGCCACGATTGGCGAATGCTTGCGACTGCCATGATTGGCATACCGTTATCATCCGATATTTGGCCGATCTTCGGCCGATGCTTCAACATTGGCAGCCATTCACGACCCAGTAATGGGCCGATTCTTTTTTTTTTTGTATGGGCAAGTAACAGAATTTTGTCAGAACAGGGCAAGTATGTGCGTATATATTTTAATTAAAATATAAAAAAAAACTAAATGATTCAATGAGCAATCAAACAAGAAAAAATAAAACGACATAATTTTACTACCGTAAATTGATAACCCCTTGTCTTTAGTCTGCAGAGAATGTCTAGTCATATTGTATCGAGAGTCAAAGATAAAATGGTGTAGAATGACAAAGATTACAAAAGATATGTGAGCCTACTTCAACGAGACTTATATTAAACGAACATGCATGCTATGACCTTTCTTTGCTCTTGTTTATTTATTTTTTTTTTGAGTATTATGTATATGTTTTTTTTTTTTCTTACAAGCCTTTACAACACTACCTGATGTTCTCTGGTGGTTATTCGATCGGCAAGATAACTTCTTGTATTCTAGAAGCTTGTTTTTTATTTTTCTTCACCATCACCCGAAGACATAAACATTAATCTACATCCGTGTGATGCTGATAAAAAAGGTTGACACTCTTATTACTTTTTTTTCCACTTGTAAAACTAGAAAAAAAATTTTTCTTCTATTTCTTAAATTTATTTAACCTGTTATTGGTGTGATGAAAGGGGAAGACATAAATATCTGGCACGTGTCTTATATATATATTTTTTTTTAAGCTTGACAAAAGAGGTTAATAAAAAATATATGTTTAAATATGTAAATATGTATTCAAGTTGAATAGTTCTTATGGAGTTATGGTACGGACGTTAATTGTTAACTAATAGCATGATATTTTTGATAACCATTGACTTCATATGTACTCAAGGTTATTCTGTAAAAATAATTTTTCGTAGAATTCAGAATATAGCGATTAAGAATTTTCGTGTAAAATAATTTTTATGGTTTTGGTTTCATGGAAAATTTTGCGACTAATTTAACTCCCCAGGGTTTGAAATAAAAAAAAGTCGATGGCAAATTTTCACGTTTACGTTACAAAATATTTAAAAATTTTCAATTATAAAATAAAGTCAATTACAGAGGAGACAGGGACAAAACGAGTTTCAGTTGAAAATTTTGGGTCAAAACTTTTCATTGATATTTTTTGGAAAAAGTCTATAGCTTGAAAAATAACAGCCAATATATTCGTCAAAAAAAGATTTGATCAAAGTATATATATCTGGTCAGATATTGAACTTGAATCCGATTGTCTGGATATATTTGGTCAGATTATTTGCAAATAATATTTGCAAATTATTTTTCTTGATAATTGGTCAGATGTCTTCATAAATGTTCAGTTCTGGACAGATATGACTATATCTGGTCAAGTCTAAGTATATATGAAGAAATCTGAACGTATATGACGGAATCTGAACAATTATTAAGAGAAGAAACTTTCAGATATAATCAGATTTAACGGATGTTTTCAGATATAAACATATGTTCAAATTCAATATCTGACCAGATATCATTTGTCCTGACCAGATCTCAAATTGAAATTTTTTGAGTTTGAAGTCTCATAATTCTGAAATCGTCAAAAATTCAGTTGTCATTAAAAAAATTTCCAAAAATAAGTCGATTTTTAGAAAAAGGGCTGAGTAAAAATTTTTTTTGTAAAGGCGATGTTTTTAAAATTCATTTTAAATGGGAAATCTTTCAAAATAGATCACAAATTTTTGAAATTAAAATTAAGGGCCCAAATTCTTAGATTGGTTTTTTTTTATCGTTTATAATAAAATTTTGATCTATGCAAAAAATAAAATTTCACACCAAAAGTACCCTAATATAGGGGAGGGAGGGGCAAAACGGGACACTTAACAAAAAACCACGTTTTCGAGGACTCAAATACACTAAATCTTTTTTTAATGATATTCAAAGTAAATAGACAAAATTTTCAGTTACCGTTAAAAAAAAAATTTTTTATTTTTGCGGGCAAAATGGGGCCACCCCCTAAAAAAGATTAAAAAAAAATTTCTAGATTTTAAATGAATTTGATTAGGTTGAACTTTTTTGCAAGTAATTTATATGAAGAAAAATAATATTTTGCATGATCATTGGATACAAAAGGAGAAAAACAAATTTTTAATAGTTTTTATCATAAAACAAGTCATCAACATTTTTCGACTGACACTCGATTTTTGAAAAAGTTTAACAAAAAAAATTCAAAACAACGCTCAATTATATTTACAAAAGTGATTTTGGAATGTTTAAAAACCATTTAAAATATAAAATTTTGGGGGTACCCCGTTGTGCCTACCCTACCCCCTTTTGCCCCCCCCCCTTTCCCCTATATAATATATAATTTAGAGTCGATTCATTAATAAATACTAATATATATTTTAATAATTTTCGCAGGTCATTGGTAAGATAAAAAAAATCACTACTTTAAAAAATAAAATCCAAAAAAATGTTAACTAAAACACTATTGTCAGATCATTTCTTAAGCCGAGTGTTAAATGAATCATGTTCCTTCTAGACTGCGTGTCTGCACGCATATATATCGCTGAGCTGAAGTTTCGTGCGCGTTTATATACTCCCTGATGAGAATATAAGTATCAGTAAGTATACATACAGCAAAAAAAAAAACCAAAGTTAATACTCTTATATGACTCACAATATTTTAAATTAAAGAAACTCTCTTTATATCTTACCCAAAGATATTTCCATTTATTTTAATTAATAACCACTTTTTAAAACCTCTTATCTTTTGAAGATAAGTAATAAAATAATAGTGTAACACAACAAAGAATTGCACTTGAGTGATAAGTACATATTCTAATAAATTAAATTACAAACAAAAGGTAAAAAGTCAATTATCATTGTTGGTATTTCCCAGTATAAAAATATAATGTTAACTTTTATCATATATATTTTGGTTAACTCTAGACCAAAACACTCATCTGACCGTGATGAGATCACCTGAGATTTTTTATCTTTGAGACAGTTGTTATTTTATACAGATTACAATCATTTATTCAAATGTATAAATATAACGCCTGTATTTTTTATTTAATTATTGTTAATTATCACAATTATATAAAGTGAGAATAAACATTAAATGCATACACAAAACTAATATTTAATTGACAAATAAAAAAAACGAAATAAATAAATATTTAAAAAACGACTTACTGATTTGAAGGTTAAAATTAAATGAATCTTCTCAGTATCTTCTTAACTTGTCGATGATTATATAAAATATATTTCTGTGACGACGATCTTCAGCGAAGGTCACTAAGCATCTGAGCACAGGAGACTGAGAAGTGACAAAACTGCCAGATGTACTCGTGATCTAAATCCCTTTGAGATTCAAAAAGGTACAAAATGAAAATAAAAAAAATCCGAGAATTGGATCCACCCTTTCGAGCTGTTCCAGTTTATCGACCAATGGGGAGAGAGATGTTCGGGTTGCTCGCTGGCGTCTTTGAATCTGGGCCAAACTTGAGAGGGTAGTAAACGGCCAGCCCCTTCTTTCAATCCATCTCTCTTTGCATTCATAAAAATATATATCAAATGCTACAGCATTTTGTTGCTATATATATCTAGTGATATATACTTGGATCAAATAGACCGTTAGAAGTTTTTAGTTTACATCGAAATCTTGTTTTCTCACAATACGTTATCGTGTTTACTGGTTATGATTTTGATAAATCGAACTAATTTCGAAAAAAGGATTAAGAAAATTACGTGTTTTTAATTATCGTCTAAAAAAATCATTGAAAATTACCCAGAAAAATCGATTTCTTAGTGCAAAAAATTTTTTGCATCATGAATTGGAAACAAAAATTTCCTTGGGGCGAAAAAAAATTTTGTGAAATAGGAAAAAATTTCTCGTCGTAAGAAAATTTTTACCCACCCTAAGAAATTTTTCGCATTATCAATTAAAAATAAAAATTTTCTTGAGGCAAGAAAAAAATTATTTGAGACAAAATTTTGACGTCCAAAGGAAATTTTTGGTTTTAGGTCGTAGTAAAAAAAAGTTTTTGGGCCAAGAAATCCTTATGTCTGTAGAATATAAATTTGTCGTTGACACCAAGGTGACCTAGTCGGGGTATTACGGTAGGATATTAGATTAAAGTGCTAGTTGTTGAACAACGTGGATTCCCAAAGTCATCAATAATTGACTAAACACACACTCACTCTCTTACACGTTTCACTTTCTACTCGTCACTATTTGTATATTTATTGTTGTTATCTCACATTATATAGACAAAAATTATGTTTATTGGTTATACAGAATTAAATATTTATTTATAATTTTTGTCACATTAAAATTTTTCATTTTTTAAGAAACCACATTCAAAATTTTATTTTTTATATGTGTATGTAAAATTGGTTACTTATATTTTGTGTTAATTATTTGGCACAGTCTGATGTAAATCAAACCCGCACTCATTTTGTTGTTTCAGCTTAAATTGAAATTTGTGTAAAATATCTGAAAGAAAAATATGAATGTAACACGTTTTTTTATTATTTTTAATTTAACACAAAATGTGCTGTTGACTAAATATTTTGGGTTAATTCAACTCTCAGCATGTGTTACATATTATTATTGACATTTAGGCAAAATTTTATGCGTCTTTTGTTTTTTTTTTATTAAGAAAACGTGTTAAACGTATTGGAGTTTATCAGTTTCAGAGTGTAACTGCCTTGAAAAAAATTAAATGTCTGACAAATTTTGCTCCGTAATTTTGAAATTTTATTCGTTATAATTTTTAAATTCAAAATAAAATTTTAATTAATTATTCTGATAGAAAATCAATTTTTTTTTACTGTTCGATCATATGTCAAAAATTGAGTAACAGCATGCAGAGCTGCATCAGACTTTCGAATTTCAATTAATCGGGGAATTTCAAGGATTTTTTTATCTTTCGATTTAATCGAATATAAATAAATTATAATCGAGAATAATCTGTTCTAAGAATTGAGAAGCCAAAAAAATAATGTAATGTTAAATTATTTACTTTTTTTTTTTTTGGTAAATAAAAAATTTATTAATTACGTGTATTATATAATTCATGACTACTTTGTTCAATTTACACAAAGTAATTATCAACTTGATTAAAAAATTACGTTAATTTTTTTACACAAGATTGTGGTATTTGTCCAACGTATTCATGCGAGGACGACCGGGGCAAAATGAGACGACATTTTAAAGACAAAACAAATTGATTTTTGTTCAAAAATGATCAGGTATAGATCGTAGAAAAATATGGGGCAAGACGGTCAACTGGGACAGTGCGGGAAATTTAAAATTTTCTGTAACAAATTTTTTTTTAAATGTTTGTTATCTGAATTATTTTAATGAAAACTGAAAATCTGAATGGGTCAGGTCTGAAACTTAGTAATTTACTTCCTTAATTATCAGCATGAGCTCTAATTGTCGTAGATCAAGTAAAAAAATTTAAACAAAAATTTCTTTATCAAAAGTGGCCCATTTTTCCTCATAGCTTTTCCATTTTTGAATTGAAAACTTCAATCCATGAACAAAAAAAAAAAATTGTTCTTACTAAAAATTTTAAAGAGCCTCGCTGCCTAGCCTGACCGACTTACCCCATTTTTTTTCCTGTTTAAAAAATAGCGTCTCATTTTCCCTTTGCATTAAATTAACACCGAAATAGTGTTAACTCAACAGCTGGGTAAAAAAAACTTTAATTTGGTTTTTTTTTACCCAAATTTAAGTCAAATTTGATTTTTTTCACCTGAATGGATATTAAGTAGGTCTCGTTAGCCAAAAGCACATCAAAAATGGAACATACTTTTGCACGAAAAAAAATTTACTGTTGCTGCAACAGGAGGAATTCATGTTGCAGCCATGTTCCAGCAACAGTATTAATCCTGTTGCAGCTGTAGGAAAATCCTGTTGCTGCAACATGGCTGCCTCCTGTTGCAGCAACAGTAAATTTTTTTCCGTGTAGCTAACTTGACCTACTCGGTATCCACTTAAGTAAAAAAAATCAAATTTTGACTTAATTTTGGTATAATTGACTTAAATTTGGGTCAAAAAAAGCCAAATTTAGTATTTTTGTTTTGATCCAGGATTTTTCTATTTTATTTTCTCCATTACACATATTCAGTGTCAAATACCTAACATAAAATCGTTTACTGTCAAAAATATACACTGAGGCAAAAATTAACCCAAAAAAATTTGAATCGACTGTTGGCACCATGTAATTAATTTTAAATTTATCACAAATTGTTGAACTATGAATTCTTCATTTTCATGATAACAAAATTTTGCGTAACTTAAAAATAAAAATAAATAATGTTTTTGTTGTTCTTACGTCGGAAAAATAATTGTCGAATTATCTATCAGTAAATTTAAATTATCATAGCTACTTTTTCTTGGTCAGTCGGCATGCGTCATTACGATAAGACCTCTCATTATAACGAGAAACCTTCAGTTATTTAACTGTCGTACTTGTATACATATAGAGCATATACAAACTAATTGCCGCGAGTTTGTTTTTTTCTTCAACTCATATATTATTAAATAACTATTCTCAATAAGCTTGACTTCATATAATTCTGCAATTGTTCTATATATTTTTCGCTCGATAACTAGACCAATTAACTATATAATGAGCATGCTGATGTGAATAGTTTAAGAATATTTTTTTTCAATACGTTATTGTTTTATGTATGACTAGAATAAATATATAATGTACCGTATGATAATTGATCACGAACACGCATGTTGATAAATTTATATATCCAGATAAATAAAATGAATAAAACAGATGATAGGCTGGACCTTCACTTTACTCAACATATATTTTTCCCGGAGAAGGGAAGTAACATTGATGATTGGCTGGACCCAAGACACCAATGAGAAACATTCACCCAACGCTTGCGCAGCCTCCCGTCTACCCACGCATCTTTTATTCATCTCGCGAAATAATTCAAACATTTGTTTTTTCTGCTCAATTATTTAAAAAAAAATCAAGTGTTCAGATAAATTTTTTAGATGAGAAATTAGCCGAGGTCCCGTGAGTTACAAGATTCACAATCACGAGTATCATGAGGTCATATATCTGCACGTTCCCAAGTTGATCACCTGCGCACGCGTGCATCAGGTCCACTACCGGCGTCATCATCCGGATGGACTATTCCCGTGTAGAACCTGATCCTCCGGTTTTTGCTTACGAATATATATGTATATATTTGAATGAAAAAATATATAAGGGACAGTGTGAGGGTAATGGGTGTTATTGATGTAAATTGAGAGAGAAGAAAAAGGTTCTGCTACCCTTTGAGAGAGAAATAAATGTACAGAGAGAGAAAGGTGACTGGGTCATGGCCCGATGGGTGAATCGTCGACGACCAGGGGTCACGCAGGTACATGACCTTTTTGGAGGCTTATTTAAATACCCTTATTTTCAATAGGATGGTTTTGTGATACGCGAGTTTTATTAAATGTGTATGTATGTATGGTAGTGGACAAAAATATATTGCGCACCCAAGACCCAGGATATGCTTGATGCTCGGTCACTTGGAGCTTGGATCTTTAGAAGGCCGCCTAAATTTAAGTAACGGTCTTAGTGCATATGCTGGATATAATAAACGACCATAATCTGTTTCTGTCCTTTCTTAGTTACGTATAGGGGATAGTGGGGCAAAATGAGACACCAATTTTTTAGACAAAAAAATTTTGCGCGCAAATGGTCATTTGTCCCTAGAAAAAAAACATGGGGTAAGTTGGTCACCCGAGTAAACCGATCAAGATAAAAATCTTTTAAACTCTGGGTTAAAATTACAAACAATTACACTGAGAAAAAAGTGCTGTAGGTTCAGTTTTTTCATCCAAATCGCCGTTGGCTCAACGATGTCTCGTTTGTGGAAATTGACGGTAGTTTGCAGCAGAATTTTTTTTTTCTCAGTGTTTATAAAATAAATTGAATATCAATATTCAAGTCATAGCTGATAATCATAAAATTTTATTTTCTCAAAAAAAAAATTTTTGGAGTCAAAATTTTAAAACGGTTGTAATATTTGGGGTGACCAATTTACCCAATATTTTTTCTAGAGACTGCAGATAAATATTTACAAAAAAAAAGTTTTTGTTAAAAAGTGTCTCATTTTACCCCACTTCCTCTTTGTAACTTTATAATAAGAATTGAAAAAATTTAAAACTAGTCCAAAGTAAATTTATTTAAAGTTTTAATAATCAATAAATTTTCTTTGTACATATAAATTTAAAAAACTATTTATAGAAATAACATTCATATTATTTATTAATAAAAAGTGATAGTGCTAAACAACAACAATCGATATAAATTAAAAATTCTGTTTGTCAAGTGCTATTGAAAAATATTAAACCGTCCTTTTGCTCTAGTTTAACAAACTCAAGACCATAAAAGTTAAAGCTGTTTTAACGGAAAAAGCCGATTGTTAAAAAAAGTAATGATGAAAAAAAAAATTCAGACCAGTTAGTAGTCTTAAAAATAAGTAAACGGAAATCAGAGCAAGCCAAGCTCATTGGGCGAAAAATGATTCAAGGGCCGGACTCAAAAAAGGTTTTGAAAACTGTATGATATAAGTTAAGGGACTGTCAAGACTTGACCGCATACTTGCTTAGCTAATACACAAATGGTCACTTTTTAAGAGGTGGTAGGGGATTGTCCGTTATCCGTTGCTCTATTTAAATGATTCATGATTATGAATTTTTTAATAATAAACAACTTAAGTATACATATACATATACACATATACATATACACGTAACTTGAGCTTATAGATCCCTACTCTGTCCACTCTCTGTAAAACTGGCATCAGTGATATGTCAAGCAAAAGTATAACCGTTGATATAAACGAAGAGAAATAACGATTTCTTGGCGCGAGAAGAATTTTTCGTCATAAAATGAAAAAAAAAAACATTTTCTGAGGACTGGACAAAATTTCTTGCGCCAAGAAATCCTTTTTTTTCTGTATGTTTATCAGCAGTATATAAAATATAAAATAAATAAATTTTCATGAGAAAATATCTAAATAGCTCTGGTTTATTTTTCCCATGGTTATAATGAAACTTTTATCATTCTGGACAATATCTTAAGAATAAATGTTAACAATGAGATTCGTCAAATATAAAGGTCACCTGTACCCAGTACCCAGCACCTCAACTTCAACGGATTTTTTACGGTCTGATTTAAATAGAGCCGGACATAATATTGTTGTGATGATATGTTATGTACGTGACGATCTGACGATGGGTTCTGCGACCAACGTCCAGGTAATTTTGTCCGAGACCCTTGCCCACTACAAATAAGACTATCGAGGGATACATATAAATATACCTAGGATGGACGATGGTCTCTGAGTTAGACACAAGGCTGTAAGATATGTATATGTCCTTAATGGGATATGGGAAAATAATAAAAAAATTTATCAGGTAGCTAAAAAGCCATGGGAAACAGTCCCAAGTTTACGGAAGCCACTGACCATCCGACGGTCATCATAAGAATTATAATATTTGGGATCTGTGGACATCCCTTTGGACACTTTAACTTTTTTAAAATGGGCATAGAATTGTCTAGATTAATCTAGGTGTATTATAAATCGCTCGGTGGGGTGTGCGAAAATATTTATTGGACCCATGTACTCTAAGTTCCATGGGAAACTAGAGCACTTATAAATAACATCTGCTTTCAAATCATTTTTGAAACTTTTTTTTTAATTGTTAAATATATTTATTTATTTATAATTACTATTTTTCATTATACACCCGGGTCAAAAATAAAACTTGATTCAGGCTCGCTTCACCTTATTTTCTTTTGAAGTTATCGATTTGCCGACGATTTTTCGATAAGATCTCAACTTTTTCGACTTAAATTAAATTTTTTTAAACTTTTTTCGTCTTAGTTTCAACTTATTTGTATTTTTTGGTCTTAGTTCGAACTTATTCATCTTTACTTCGAGCACGATATAGTTATTCACCTTACTTTTGACTTGCTGAACAAAGTCAAAAAAAAGTTATTTATTCGCCTTACTTTTGCCTTAATATATCAAAATTATTTCATCTTAGTTTGGACTTTTTCGCCTTAAAATTTAAGTCGATTAAATCTAAACCAAGTCAATTTCGACGTGTTCAACTTTTTCGTCTTAAATCGTGACTAAGTAAGCCAGTTAAGTCTAAACCAAGGCGAAAACTCAATGAACTTCATATCTCCGGAAAAAAAAGTCAAGTTTGTCTTGTGAAACACGGCTCCAAATTTCGACTTGGTAAACCAAATCTAAATCAAGTTTTATTTTTGACCCGGGCACAGAAAAATAGGATTTATTTGATACAAAAAATTTCTTGGGACGAGAAAAAATTTTCTTGAGGCAAGAAAAATTTTTTCTAGTCCTCAGAAAATTCTAGTTTCCATTTCACAGTGCAAAATTTTTCTTGCACCAAGAAATTGTTTTTTTCAACGTAAATTTTTTATTTATGACTTATTAATTGTCGACATATATTTTGCATGAGATGGATTTTTATTTCTAGAATAATTAACAGTCATACTGATGACGACTGTTGACGACCCAAAAGGTCATACTTAACAGAATAAGACACTTCTTGTATTCAAGACACTTTATTTCATGTCTATATATATATATGTATCATACATGTATGTATAAAATACTCACGAAAGTCTCGAGACAAACGATTACTTACAATGGTTATTCGCTATTTTGGTGCTACCCACAGGTAAACTACACTGATACATTTAAATTAGCATACATTTACAGACAAAACGTCCGGTCTCATACTGGCCGGTCATCCGCCTCATAAAACTTCTCAAAGAATTACCATAAACCTAATCTTTAAGAATTTTTAAAAATAAATCTAAATTAATTACATATATTACCACCATATATATATATATATATATATATACATATACATATATATTTATACTTATATAAATAGCAAAACAATTTATTATTAAATAAACATTATCAGCGTATAATTACATCAGTTTGTAAGCTAATATTTTTTAACTTTTAATGATAAAGATTTCACCGTAGATATGATAATTTTTAGTCAGTAGATCTTTTGTTGGTTTGCCCGATAGTTTAGTATTTTATTTATATATATTTGTTTTTTTTGTTGAGAGAAAAATAAAATGGTAATTTATATAAGGATGTGTATTAATGGTATTGTGAATGCGTTTGGATCAGAAGGCCAGCCTCATGACCCGTAAGATCAATGAATGATCAAATAACATGGATAAAAGATGCATATTCATTAAGTTTATTAACGAGCATTCGCGTATATTAAGACCCCGGGAGTAGAGAAAGAGGCGTTTGCTCGTGTTATAGAGAAAGAGTGCGGGCAGTTATGTCTCAAGTCTTTTGCTATGTATATATGTATATATATATATTGTTTACACATGTGTATTGTTTTTATATATATAAGGTATTATTTTTTTTTTGCGTGAATGCAGTGTGATGATGTTGCGATGTGCGCACGTTGAAGAGGGTCAGAGATCATTGCAAACAATTCTCATGTGTGGGAAAGGCCGAGTCGAACTACTTTGTCACAAATGACAGAGGTATATACGTATTTATATTTGTAAGAAACATATATATGTAGAGAGCCGATGAGGATAAACAACAATGGCTGATATGAGTAGTTAGCTGATGGAGTTACAATGCGCAATCTGCAATATGCAATTTGACTCTAGATATCTCTTGTTGCTACTAGTAATGTTATATAAATTTAAATAACTCAAATATATATATATATGTATATACTTTTAATTGTCATTTTACAGTCACCATTTTTTTTTAATTCTAGTTTGGAAATTTTTGATTTTATATATTTTTAAAAAATTATCAGTCATTAATTTAATTTTTGTAATGAACGAATTTTTTTTCACAAATTTTAGAAATTTTATTCAGACATAATCAATCATATAACTTTATAGAGTATGAAATTATTACTACTAGAGTCCATTGAGTCGTCTACATGTCAATTTTTTAGTTACAGTGAAACTTAATTATATGTACAAGATCTGATAAAATGGCAGATTGCCATGTCTACTCAGAACTCAACTACCTCATACCAACTTTATTCAAAAATCGTTAGCCCTTATAGCTTAGCTCAAAAATTTCTTGATTCCAAGATTTCTTTATTTCATTACATCATTACCAAACTTTTGAGAAATAGTAAACAACTCAGTAAGCAGGAAAATGCTTTCTTTTTCTCAGAAATTTGGGTAGAGTTCCCTAGTCGAAAAATAGAACCTCGTTTGAACCTCTATAGTGCAAAAACGGAAATAAGCGCAACATAGAGGTTCAAATGAGGTTCTAGAATACGTTTATTTGCTATTGCAATTCGAGGTTGAAATTGAAGTTCATTTTTTCGACCCGGGTTGTCTTGGAATAATGTTGTAATGGAGTAAAGAAATCTTGGAATCAAGAAATTTTTGAGCTGAGCTATTAGGGCTAACGATTTTTGAATGAAGTTGGTATGAGGTAGTTAGGTTCTGAGTAGACATGGCAATCTGCCGATAAAATCACTGATATTAATAATAAAAATGATCTAATGACAAATTGACAGATAAAAAATTTTAATGCATTTTTTAAAATTGTCATTAATATTTTTTTTTTGTTAAAAATTCTATTGTCATTGAGACCAAATTTTTTTTAAATATTCAGGACTCAAAATTAATAAAAATTTTTTTTTTAAACAAAAAATATCAAAATTATAATAATGAACTAATTTCGATTTTTTTTTATTATCATTTATTGATATTTTATTACAATATATTTGAATATTACTTCCAAAATTTGAACTGCGTGATAATAATCATTTGCAGCAGCCATCAGCAGGTGTCCGAGGCAGCGTGGGAGACTCATGTCAACGGCGTCCCGACGCTTAACGCTTAACATTACATATTTGTTCCCCACTCAATTACATTTACGGCAGACAATTACTCTTATCCTCAGTGACTGTCTATATGTATACATAATACATACACGTATATATGTATATACATGTGTGGACATACGAATCGCGACAGCATGTTCAACGATAATGCGCCGACCGACGTTGCTCTGAACTCTGAATAGAAGCGACGAAGTTGCCATGACGACGTATAGAGAAACATTCGAGGCTACAATGCTACCTCATTTTTTTTACTCCTCTTTTTGTCTTCTCACTTATTTTTTTACCTCTATTTTTCTTTCTTATCCATCACAATATTAATTTTCATCTATTTAATTTTATTTATTTATTACAATATTCTTCATACCCAAATGGAAAATTTATTTTTCATCAATTACTCAAGATTTAAGTCATGCATAACGACAATTAAATAATAACTGGTTTTATTTAAATAAAATGACATTTTTATCAGAGAATATAAAATTTTTTTTACTGGAGATTTAATTTTATTATTCATCTCTAGTTGAGACATAAAAAAAAAATCATATCTTTGAAATATTTAAATAATTGCATTAACATTTTTTATCTTCGTGTCATAAATATTTATATATTTTTTTTATCATGTGAAGTTCAATATTTATTTCAATTTTGTAAAAAAAAAAAAATTTTAATCCCTTGCTTAATTTTACATGACCTTGATTACACTTTACTGATTCCTAATTAATTTACTGTAAAATTACATTAAAAAAAAAATTCCTCAAATTTTTGGAATCAATTTTTCCTCGAAATTTTGTTTTTTTTCGATAAAATTTATTAGACAAACAAATTTATTTAAATGAAATTTTATTCGGTCATTTGTAATTTTTTTTTTACATCATATATCTTCTCGACCTCTTTTCCTATCTCAAGGGTGGCGTCTGCGTCCTCACCCTTAGCATACGTGAATTAGAGAGAGGCTTCAACCGACGACGGCAGCCCACTGTCGTTACCTTGGATACCGTGTGGTTCGGTTGCCATCGCGATTCCGCGTCACAACACCAAATCACTTTGACCATTTGTTTGGCGCCATATCGATGCTCCCGTGAGAATAGATTCCCACCACATCATCATATATTTTTTTGTTATGTCCTACAACATATACATACATATATTTTTTGGCCCATCGATTATAAAGAAAATGAGATGTAATCATAAAATATATCATCCAAAGCCGTTATTGTTATATATTTATTTTCATTTCTTTATAAACACTCGTCACTTCCGGCAATTTTGTCAAAATGACTCACTTGGAATTTTTGTTTACCTAAAGCAGTTTTTTTCTTACAAAATTTTTTCGTTATTTTCTTTTTATTTTCCATTCCTCTGATTATATAAATCTTATAAAGGTATGAAGAAAAGGCGATAATGATGAAAACCAAAGGTAAAATATGTGTATGTATATATATATGTATGTATATATAAAAGTGAGAAAGAGTAATAATAAACAAGGAGAAAACTTAACGTCGCAAAGATGATTACGTAATACGCGATTGTTATGTAAATAATGCTGGTTGCTTACGCAGGGACGTTTTAAAAGTGTCCTCGTACAGTGATGACTGTCAATTTCATTTTCATCTTACTCAGTTATCCCACGATTTTATAATATACCCGAGAGTATATAATTATATTTATTTATATATATATATCATCATTTTTTAATTTTAAATATTTTATTATTATTGCAATTAAATGATAAACAATCATTTGTATAAATATTAAGTATTTAATTTGATATATTAAATATTTAATAAAATTACAATCATGTCCAGGTACTTGGAGTAAAAAAATACTTAATGATATTTTTACAAGTATTATTGATTTTAATAATTTAAATCATTTAGGATCATCGGAAAAATATTTTTTCTCAATAATTTATTATTTTTAATTAAAAAATTTTATTTACACTAAAAACCGTCATGTGGTAATTGAAAATTTTTCTTTATTTATTTATCGAAGCAGTAAAAATAATTTTAATTTTCTTATAAAAAAAAATTCAAGTTTTCAAAAAAAAAAAAAAATTTCAGAAATATCGAGCCTCGATTTTTTATGAAGGATTCAGGTTTTATGAAAAAAAAAAATTTTCAAAAATAATTAGTCACTTGACATATTTTCCTTTTTCTCTGAGTACATTTTTTTTTATCGTTAAAATTTTTTTATTTTGTATACATAAGTAATCTACCGATGAAGAGTTATCATAAAGAATTATAGACTTAAGTTATTTTCTTTAAAGTATAATATACTTTCACTTGGGCGACTCAGCAGTAAGCCTTTTTCCTTAACCGTCCGCGGAACTAATTACTACCGGATGCGCCTTAAAGATTGATTATGTCTGCACCTCTTTCAATTTTTTTCCTTTGCCCAAATGAAAATGTCTCTAAATAAGATCAAACATATATAATATATATCCATATATATATGATATTTTTTATATTATTAAATATAATTCATATTTTAAATTTATAAACAGTATATATAGATATATATATATATTTCTAACTGTGTTTCTCTTTGAAACAAAAGAGTTATTTAAAAAAAATTTTTTAAAATAAGTTCTTAGTGAGTCTTTGTCGGTACGTTAAATTTTTTTTTTACTCACAAGAACATTAGCGCAATTCTGGCGTGACAATCGCTGTGAAAAACGTTGAACGGGAGCAGACGCTGATATGACGAGTCCACGTTTATGTATTTCTCGTTTGACGACTTAGTGTCTCTGCTGGCATAAGGGGATATATATATATATATATATATATATATATATATATATATATATATATATATATATGTATATATAAAGGTATACATAAACACATATGCAGCTAGAAGTATAACAGCTAACGCGGGTGGTATGAGACAAAAAAAAAGAAGTGACTCTCCTGATAACGATAACAACGTTATCGGTTTCCTCTACTCTTATATATTATTCTCTTTTTTTTTTATTTTATATTTTCCGTGTTTTTTTTCTCACTATATACTCATTCCTGCTTACTGCTTTTTCTATCCCTCTTTATGTTTTTAAATTCTCCGCCAGTTAATATAGATATTGCATAATTTATCCGCGCAGTCTTTCTTGTATTTATAACTTTTGGATTTAACTAGTGGAAAATTTCCCAAGAAACTTTTATTATTGGTAAACTGTAGTTCAAGACTACAAAAAAAAAAATTGTTCTTGGCAGCAAATCGCAGAACTCGACTTTAGAAAAAAAATGACTATTTTGTACTTTTTTGCTTGCAATGGTCGTAATAGATATTGTTTGCTGGGTATAGATTTATATTAAATTTTTAAAGAATTAATGCTGTCACAAAATCGCTTGTGTTCAGCAAAAAAATCAGTCAAGAGAATTTATGCCTTCGAAAATTAAGACAATAATAATTTTTTTTATGAATATTAATAAAGGAAATTTAAAATAAAAATAAACCCTCTGAAAATGGATTAGTGAAATTCACTGCGAATCAGTGGATAGCCACTATTTCTACCGCTATAAGTATACCACTAATTCAACCAGTGGTATACTTATAGCTGGTTCCCAGTGAATGTTCACTAAAGCATTCAATTTCTGTATGAACCTTGAGATAGAAGGCAAACTGTGAGCTGGAAATCCTGGAAGAATTTTCTCAAATTCTCAAAAATGTTTTACCAACATAACTTATTTAAGTCTAATTAATAAAATCATTAATTTTGCTAGTAATGTAAATCTTAGTAATATTCCTGCTATACATTTATAGATAATTATAATTATTATTTTGCTTTATACTTACGTGTACTTACTCTTTAAACCTGAAATTATCACTAATTCACAGTGTATATATTTACTATTTTCCACAGCTAAAAGTCGACCACTTGGAATTAGTGCATATACTCATTTACCCAGTGATTTTAAAAAGTAATGTTTTAAATCTACTGTGTAAAAAGTAAAATTTTCACTATTTATACATAAAATTCACTTTTTTCCAGTTAATTAGTTGATCACTGGGAAAAACAGTGAAAATTTAACTATTTCAAGTTTAGAGAGTAAACTCTAAACATATTTTGTACTTTTGCCATTCGGCCTATGCCTTGACATTTAAATCTAATAAATAAATAAAATAAAATAATTCGAAGTGAATTTCATTGATTCCTTTTTAGAGAGAAGCTGGTGAGTAAATATGCTCTCTAAATGTAAATTAGAGAATATTCACTACTTGCTAGAGAATTTCACTGATTCACTATCAGAGTCTTCGTCTCTCAATAAAAAAGTCAAATTTTGAAAAGTTACTGAACGGATAGAATTATCTATTAAATTTTACTCGTTAATTGGGAGTAAAAATGGGCCTAGAGCGCATAAAAAAAACCTAATTTCAAGTAATTGTTCAATAAAAAAGAGTAAAAAATAAAACAAAAGGAATCAGTTGTCATTCTTTCCGTATTTGGCCCAGATTTACTCTAATTTGTAGGGTAAATTTTATCAAAAAATTCACTTCAAAAACTTGGTCTGTAAAAATTTTGCGGAGTGAAAGCAGATAAAATTCGGAGTAAACGTACGGATGTTTTTTTATTAATTAAATCCCCTCAGTGAAATTCACTCCAAAGGGTTTTGTTGTTCACTGTAATATTAAAACTCCATATCGGAGTGTATGCGGATTGAAATAAAATTCCCATCACTCCAAAATCACCGCTAAAAAAAATTCCCTATTCCCTCCCCGCATGGAGTAATTCGTTTTTTAAACTCCGGAACTCTAGTCGTCGAGCATCATCTAAAATGCGTACTTCTAAACCGTGATGTGCTATCTAACTCTTCCTATTTAAATAAATTGTCGGAGTAGGTAACACGAAAAAATTACAAGTGTAAAACAATAATAAAAATCTAAATGTAAAAATATAATCTCTAGTGCATCAGGAAAATACTTAACTATGTACACATTTATTTCCAACGATACAATCTTTTATAATCACCGAGAACAAATTTATAGAATGTAATTAAAATGAGAGTATTAGGTAAATTTAATAATGAATAACATAAATAAGGAAATACCAAATGTGTAAATTAAGAAAATTTATTTCTCACAATCCAAAAATAATGCAAACCCGGAAATTAATCGATTGCCAAGTAGTCAATTCTATGGAAAATGTTCTGTAGTTCTAATGTATTTTCTATACATATATACATATATATATCCAAGTAAGTCTCTAAGAACCAAAGCTGAGGCTCTAGTTGGAAATAAGAAGAAAGGAAAAAAAAAGAACAAGTATGTTCTCATCCGCGAGATCGTTGACCGTTACGAGGGAGATAGCGATTAAAGCCTTGTCCGGAGGAGAAAGGTAACGTAACGTAACGTAAATGTGGGTGCGGTTGGCGCGTGCGCCTGCAGCCAGGGTAAAAGACAGGGCGACAGCTGTTTTAGTCTTCAGGCAAGAGGCACAACATACATCTACTGCACCTGCCTCCTCGTTTGCCGCTCTTATACTTGTCCGTTTTAGCTTTTTAACTTAAACGTACGGCTTAAGATGCATCATAGTTCTGGTACACGTTCATCATTACCCAGCTTACTATTTATTGTAAGCCAATTAATGGTCTATTATACGGCGACCATGTTAAGTACGATGTGACAGGACTAAGTATCGACGTCGACTGAACTTCATTTCAGAAAATATCAAGTGTCCCCCGACACTACTAGCGACACACGTTAACTCAGACTGATATAAGCGCCGCCGAAAAATCCCTAGGGCCATGTAAATCCTATGCTACAAATTATACAGACACTACTATAAAATCTAGACATGACTAATCAGCCGTAAAAAAATATCTAACGGTATTTAAAGAGCGAAATTGTATGTCTGTTGTTCTGGAACTCATTCATGTACATATTATTTATTTTAAATATTTTATTAAAATGAAAAAGTTATTCTTTAATCTATTAAATTTATAAATTTTTTAGTCTGATGAGATATGACGGTGGATATTATGATGATCTGATGATAAAAATAAAAAACAATTACTTGATTAAAATAAGATGAGATAAATAGCTTTTATAAGGTTATATATTATGTTACATTTTTTTTTTTTTTTTAAGGATCGACTTTCTAGCTCGGGTAGGTAGGGGATAAATGAGAGTGAATCGTTTAATACACCAGGGGAAAATGAGATGAGATGAACATAAATGATCACACCCACGCCTTTTTTTATGGTGTATACAATGTACACAATCGATGACAGATGTTCATATGGCATTAGATAATTAATCCCACAGTCTCGGATGTCTCAAGTCACGGATACTATGTATATGATTGTTATTACTGTATTATTGAATTGATTGAAAAATTTGGAGTAAAAGGAAACACAATTTTTTCAGTAGAAAAAAAATTGATTTTTTGTTAAAAAATTCTCACCTACGGTTTTTAGAAAAAGGCGAGGCAAGGTGGTCAGGAGACAGTGAAGCCAATTAAAATTTTTTTTTGTAAGGGAGAGTGGGGTAAAATGAGCCTCTTAAAAAAAGGGCTTAGATGTAATATAAATGTAAGCCCATTTTGCCCCACGCTCTCCTATTTATCTGATTCATTTTATCTCAAATTGGAAAAGTTGACTTTGAGATAAAATGGGCGATTGTAAAAATTTTTTTTGACTAAAAATTTTGAATCCTCTGATCAACTTGCCCCACTTTTCATGAGTTATAACTACGGAGTTTTAAATAAAAAAAAATTGATTTTTTGCTAAGAAATTCTCAGCTACGATTTATAAAAAAAAAGTGAGGCATTTGGGTCAGACTAGACAGTGAGGCCAATTCAAATTTTTTTTTTTGTAGGGGAAAGTGGGGTAAAATGAGCCTCTTAAAAAAAAGGGTTTAGATGTAATATAAACGCAAGTCCATTTTGCCCCACCCTCTCCTATTTATCTGACTCATTTTATCTCAAACTGGAAAAATTGACTTTGAGATAAAATGGCCATTCTTGTAAAAATTTTTTTGACTAAAAATTTTGAATCATCTGATCAACTTGCCCCACTTTTTATAAACTGTAGTAGTATTAAATAAAAAAAAATTTGTTTACAAATTCTGTCTTATTTTCCCCAAGTTATATATAAATATTTATGCACTTATACCTTTTTTTTTTATTTATCACAATTTTCATATTATTTTACTGAGTTTTATTTATATTGATTTTTACTTTGTGGAAACGATTGAGGTATAGAAAAATAATAAAACGTTAAAAAAAAATATTATGAGTATTTTATTTTTTTCTGTATTTCTCCTTGGAAATATTATGTATCGTGGAACACCCTGGCATTATCCTCTTTTTATTATATAGTTACCTTGTGGCACGCGCCATATACTCTTCCATCGGTATATAACAGCTGCTTCTATCTCATGAGGCTCTTGCGCTGGTTAACTTTAAGCTTATATATATATATACATACATAAATAAATACATATATATATATGGAAAAAAATGTATTAATGTAACGTTCATCTTTTATGCTATTAAATGTATATGCATATATGTATAAGTAGTAGCAGATCTTTTTTCGTTTTGGCTGTTTAAAGTAAAACCAAAGAAAGAAAAAGTAAACGAGAGTGAGTGTAAAAGTTGTAACTGATGTAATGTACAAGAGAGATGGACAAAAAAATAACGAAGGTGGATAAATGTACACCTTGCCCAGGCACACGTGCCCGTATCTTTCTTTTAAGTCTTAAGGTGTTTATTCAAAAGATGCGAATATCGAGATCTTGTGTGTGGACAAAGAATGTTTTAATGGCCGTTGCTCCCGTAACAGATAAAAATTTACCAAAATATTTACTCAAAAATAAATTTAAAAAATGAACAAATATGCAAACAAAAATAATTTAAGCTAAATTTTAGTTACGATATATTTTAACAACAGAAACTGTGTTGAGGTTGGTCATGACTTACTCTGGTTATTTTTTAAAAATGCAATTTATTATTTTGCATTCATAAAAAATTTTTTTTGTAGATTTTTGTATACAAGTTTTTGTATGAAAAATAAAAAATTTATTTATTACTTGATAATAAAATTCGCATATTCATGATGTTCTTTTACATTTTTTTTTTTTTTTTTTTTTTTTCAATAATGAAGAGGTTAATTTTTTAGCTGCGTATGCTGTATAAATAATAATAGAGAGGGTGTCCTTGATGGAGCCCAGAGAAAGGATCTTTCTGGTTGAGATGATCAATAAGATAGCGATCGATGCGTGTATTTATATCAGACTGATGTAGAAGCAGGTGCATAATCTTAAAGATGTAACGTTTTGCCATCAGCGCAGAGGGTAAAGATGTATATGTACGTTAGTCTGCGTCAGAGGGAGTAGACCGGTATTAAGAGCGCGCGCCAAAGTCCCTTTTATTCTCTCGCTCTTCTTCTTTTGATCTTGGGTGTAACATCTTGCGAGTGTGGAATACCTGTTTCGTCGGGTGCGTGTGTGCCCACAGCACGCGCCGTCGTCAAGAGCTGCCTGGCACCTGCTACCGATACTTGCTGCTCATCGGATACGGGCTAAAACCCGCACACGAGATATATTCCTCAATACCAGTTTCTTATTATTATTATCCTTATTATTATTATTATTATTTCCTCTCACACATATATCCACTATATATATATATATATATATATATATATACCTTAATATCCTCAACTAAATTCAAATACTAATCAGCCCCGGCAGAGATGCTGTAATTATTTTTGTCCAGATTATTCTTTGGGTTCAAAGGTGACCGATATATTTTTTTACCTCGTGTGTAGACATATATATATATAAGGTAACATACCTCTTTTTTTTAACTCTGGCAGATAAAATTGACTATGACTCCCCGTCTCAAAGCAGCTGATAGTCTTATGCACGAGTCATCTGCCCTGCTGGCGTGACGTGATAACCATCCCCTCTTTAGCATCCCCTATAGTCGTCTGGACTAATGGATATTTATTATCAGACAAGTAGGTACAGCTGACAGTAGAAGAAAACCGCTCCCTTTTTTTTACACATAACAATAAGACTTTGCCGGTACCACCAGGTAAAGTCTTTAAATTGTATACATATAAAAATAAAATTCAAGTACGTTAAAAAAAATGTTTCAGTTTTTATTACGAAATCTCATAACTTATGGTACTCTATTGTGTAACTCCTTCTGGATTATATATATAGACATATGTATACAGAAAAAAAATTTTTTGCGCGAAAAATTTTTTCTAGTTCTGAGGAAAATATTTTTTGGGCCGAGAAATTATTTTTTTTTCTGTATATTTTTTTGTAATTAAAAAAATAGTAATTAGAATATTTATTGAACTAATGACAGTTGATAGTAAAATATATTGTGGGAAATTTATAAAAGGGGAACTATCATGTATTGTCCGGAAAAAATGGGAGAGATTCTCCGGACTTTGATGGTATGATCATGGAGGAAATTACATATTGGATGACGGGGATGAAAATATATTGGGATAGCAATTTTTTTTTTATTGAGTAGTTTGTTTGATGACAATGATGATGGGGGCGTTTTGGTGAGTTAAATGCCAGACTAAATGTCACGACAGCATCCCGACCCATAATGTAATAGACTCTGGTACTTTGATTGTGCGTAAATATTACTATAGAGTGTCAAGTATCATCCCAGTCGTTTAATAAATTGTTATATGGTGTAATTCTCCCCTCGTATTTTTATCCTGCATCATATTTTATCCCACGAGAGTACATGACATTTCAAATATTAATTAATTATTATTTTTTGTTTGTTTTGGTGATTAAATTTGTTTTCATTTTTTCTCACAAATATGATAATATTTTATAAGTGATATTTAATCTTTACACGAAAAAAACAGAATATTAAAAATTAATAAATAATAGTAAAAAGTAGAATCTGTTATCAATAATTAGTACTATTATGTGCTTAATGCAAAGTAGTTTACCAATTTTTGTAGATTCCTAAAAACTACGATCAATTATTTCAGAAAGTAAGTAAATATTATTACGTGACTTATTAGTGAAAATTAATGAATTTATGGCATACATCTATTAAAAAGTAATGATTGGTCAAATTAAGAATTGATATCTTAGATACTGATTTTTCCAGCCGAAAAATTGCAAAAGTTACTAACTTTTATTTTATAAATTCGATATCACTGATAAATTATTACCTTAAAATGTCATTTATTCATCATTATAAATTAATTTACGATATACATAAATCGAATAAGTGGTAAATAATAAAATGAAAAATTAGTATACTAGATACTGATTTTTTGCTCATAAAAATACCGAAAATTTTTAACTCTTATTTTACAAATTCTATCCCATTGACTAATAATTAATATAAAATGTTATTTATTCGTTATTATAAATTAATTTATTATATACATAAATCGATTAAGTTGTTAATTTTTGAAATTTTTCTATGTTTATTTGAATAGTAATAGATAACTGTAGATACCAATTTATCGATTCTTTTTCATATTAATTGTAATATACGAAATTACAAATTTTGCTCTTCTATGTGTATCAAATTTTAATAAAAATAATAGCCATTTTGTAATATATAATGATCCTAGTTTGATATTAGTATACAAATATACTAATTTTAAGTCAAAAATAAACTACGAACAATTCAAATTTTGAGTATCATTTTTTTCCCTGTAGAAAGTAGAGTTCAGGAGTTTAAAAAAATCACTTCACATACGGGGTAATTAGGGATTTTTATTCAACGATTAGTTAGACTTGCGCAGAGTTCATTTATTAGGAAGTTTTTCGTTCTATCGAACTCTAATCCGTGGGCAGATAAAAGTAAAAAAAAAAATTTATTTTCTTTAATTACTCTAGTAGACACGCAGATAATTAATCAGTTGAAATGACTCTAGTTTTGATTGCTAGCCTCTGAGTATTTTTCAGCGTTCGATAAAATACTGACATGTATGAGAAAAAAAATTTTATAATATATGTTTGTGGAAGAGACAAACTGTAGACTAGAAACGAGAGGATGTGCATTGGACACCGTATATCCTGTTATTCGTCCTACTGATGCAGTAGATCGTTTATTATATATACTCGGGATTGCTAAAAATCATAACAACCTCGCGTTTATAACAAGCAACAATATATGCGCTCTCTTGTACCTGAAGCTGACAGATCGCGTTACGTTTCAGAAAAACGCTATACTGTCATTACTTTTTTTTTTTTTATTATTATGGCACTAGATGAAGTATTGCAAGATTTTTATACCAATCGATTATTTATACAAAAAAAAAAATGTATGCTAAATTTTTTTTTTAATTTTTATGGAATAATTAATATCAATAATTCGTATCTAATCAAGTTATAAATTCTTATATTAATTTTTATTTTACTAATGGAAAAAAATGAATTTTTTTTAACATTTTTTGATAAATGAATCGTTTATTTGAGAAATCCCATAAGTCAAGAAAACAAAATTTTTCAGGAAACACAAAAAACATTTTTTTTGGAAAAACTTGAGATTAAAATAATAAATAAATAATTGAATACAATAATGTTAGCGTCTTTGAAAAAGATATCAACAAAAAAAATTTAATTTTTTAACTGAAACTACTTAAAAAAATTATTTAAAGTTGATTGACTTATGGGGTTTCTCAACCAAACGGAAAAAAAAGTTATAAAATCATTGTTTTTTTAAATGTTTCCACTCAAATCATTTATTACACTGATAAAATGATGTATTAAATATGTATTTGAACTCTGAAACTCAGAAATTACAAAAAACTATAATTAATTTAAACACTTTAATTAGTCATATAACAGTCAACAATAAAACAGCATTTGAAATTAATGTCCCAAAAAAGCGCGAATTTTAAATTAAAAAAAAAAATTATTCCTGTAAAACTAAAACTGATATGTTTATTTGAGTCATTGACTTATGGGGTTTCTCAATTAAATGAAATTGCTGTCACCCCGTTAATTATTTTTTAAACGCTGATTTGATGCATATTTTGATTGATTTCTCTGGAGGGACATCCAAAGAACCCAAAAATGCAAAAAACTCAATTTCGTAAAAAACATGACTTATTATGGGGTTTCTCAAATAAGCGATTCAAATAGAAAATTTGCATCAAGCGAAAAAAATAGGCTATTTAGTCACTCATGCGTTTATACTCGAATTGATTTAAAGATAAAAATCACCGTGTAAGCATATATATTGCAGCTCAAACAGTGGCATGCAGAGACTACTTTGCTAAAGTATATTACCGATGAGTCAGCTAGTAGCAATGGAATGTCGCTAATGAGCGGTTATATATACTAATATACTCTCTTCTTATATGTATTTTTTATCCTTCAAAAAAATTTTTTTTTTTTTATCACACAGTAATTATTAGAATATTTAAATTTATTTATTATACTATAAATTTTCTACACGAAAAAAGGATTTCTTGGCGCGCAAAATTTCTACTCACCCCAACAAATTTTTTACTTGCCCTTCAGTACATTACAGTAATGTACACAATACAGTACTCCAAAAAAGGTGATCAGCAGATCTCGAACTGAGCTCGGATTTCTTCGATTAAGAAAACGATTTTGAATGAAATCTTCAAATTGTTGTGAGTGTCAATGTAGCAGACACGAGATAGTTTATAAATTTGAAATAGATAAAGAAATCAATTAAAATAACGAAATTGAAAAAAATGCGCGTACGGATTATGCATTTATCTAAATACGCATTTTTTAATTTTTTCTCTACTTACATTTTATTCATTTATTCTAAAAGTTAAAAATATGCCAATTGTCAGCTACATTTACACTCATCAAATTGTTGCATTAAAAATATAAGGTTAAAATTTTCTATGGCGTAATTTCGTGTCAGAATAGTATACAATATTTCTAAAAGTTTTTTTTCTTTCAGTGTTGAATAAAAATTTATTTATATTTTTATTCATAATTAGATAAATATTTGCGTGCATATGATGAGTTATATAAATATATATATATATATATATATATGTATTTATATGATGAGCTTGAAGATAGTCCAAGTAAAGAGTTATTAGGACCGTTAGGAAGAATTCGCGTGCAAGATCGTGGGAACTGGTCTAGTGTATCTGCGGCGAGAGTGCGTGGGTTAGCAAAATTAGTATTTATTCCGTGGCCGGAACAATGCAAAGGACTGTTGGGTTTAGAAACGTTCCAGCTGGCTAACTTCGAGATCATCTCCAGGCTCATAACTCTGTTGTCTTGATTATTTTCAAAATCTCATCAGCATTCAAACATCAGTTCAATTTTTTATGATACCGAAGTTAGCTGACGTCAAATTTTTTGATTCTGTTTCAAAACGATAAATTATAAAAAAAAAATATTTTTAAAAATTGCACTTATAGTTTTTTAAATTTTCTACATGTGCATTTCTTTCGTTTTTTTTTTTTGCAATTGATGTATTGAAAAAAAAAATCCGAAAATTGTTAATTGTCCGTTAACTTCAAAATCATGAATTTTCTTGTACAAAACTTTACAATTTTACGAATTGAGACAACAAAAATATAAATAAGTCGATATAGAGAAACCTTACGGTATTCTCGGTACAGTGAAGTCTTGAAAAAACTCTTGGAGACATAAGAAGTTAGCGAGAGTAGTAAAAAATATATATACAAGGTATATATTGGGGTGGTTCTTTGGTTGCTACGGAGAGGTGAGAGTAGGGGACAGAGGGCGCGAGTAGTGGAGCTGAGTATAGAGAAGAGAGCGAGGTCTCTGAGTATTGATCGGTAAAAGCTGGCCAGACTGATTTTATTCCCGCAAAGAGGAGAAGTAAAGAGGAGAGGATAGGACCAGTAGTATGTCTGCCAGTCTGTGTGGACGGCTTGCACGTGTTGTGGATGGATGATACACTCGTGTTTGGACTTACACAACTATTGGAGAACACTCGCGCATGCTATATATGTTACGTGTGTTATCTCTGTTACTCGTTAACCGTTTGACGCAGTTTCAGAAGGTGAAAAACACTAAAATAGATATATATCTTATCCTTGTTTCGTAAAGCTGCTCAGTATACTCTGTGTGGGTGGCTTTCTGTAGCCAAGCAACCCAAGCCAACTTCAGCCACACAACCACACCCCTCGATTAGCCAATTTACCATTCATATAATAATTTCCTCACGTTTTCAAATGCTCTGGGTTTTACTCATATTCTAATTCTCTTCAATAGCTCGACTAGCACCTGGTTCAAGGGTAGCCGTTGAGGAAAATAAAAAATTTTTTATTGTTATAATGAATATGCAGAAAAAAATTTTTTATATATTTTTGAAAAGGAAATATATATATGTATATAAATTATGGTGGTTTAAGAAAAATTTGAATTTTTTTCTTCATTTTTCCAAAAGTTAGTGTATGCACTGGCGAAAGTGAATTTGGAGTTACTCAGAGTTCAGGAGTTTTGAAAAAATCACTTCGCATATGGAGTAAATGAGGAGTTTGTTTTTCTACCGGAGTGATCTAGATTTTATTTAAATCCGCATTCACTCCGATTTGGGGTTTCAAATTAAAATAAACTCCCGTTACACAGAAAAAAAATATTTCTTGGCTCAAGGAATTTTTTTTTCGTCCCAAGAATATTTTCTTAGGGCAAGTAAAAATTTTCTTGGGGCGAGTAAAAATTTTTTGCATTAAGAAATTTTTTTTTTCTGTGTAGGTGTTAATTTTACTCTAAGGGGATTAATAAATAGTCATCTGCTTCGCATTCACTCCAGATTTAATCTGCGTTCATTCCGAAAATTTTTTACACCGTGGTTAAAAAAAATTCTTACAAAATTTGAGCTCAACACTCGAAAAATTTGAAATTTTTATATTTTGAGGTGCAGCGTTCTGGATCATTATTTTTTTATTTACTAGCACTTGCCGTAACGAACAAAAAAATTAAAAAAAAAACAAATTTGAATTTTTAATATTTAGAACACATTCAAATTTTGAAATTTAAGTTTTTGAGTTTTAATCAGCTGATATTTTTTTCCCATACATTAATTTTTTTGACGACTGAAAACGTCAATAAAAACACAATTTTTTTGAGCCGCCCTGATATATATTTAATAAGATATTATTGACTCTATATTGTATAGAAAATTGGCGTGACAAATATTTATAAAAAAAATTTATTGAGATATTAATTATTAATTTGAGAATTTTGACATACCAATGAAAGCACGCACGAACATATAAATATTATATCAATATACATATTATACAGACATGTTATTTATCGAAAAATAGTTGCAGTCATAAACGACAAATATATACCTAAATTTTTTAGGGTAACCAAAAAAAAGATTTTCTTTATTTTCGAAAACCACTAAATTTTTTTTCTTTTTTATTAAAACTTGTTATTTAATTCGAGATTATCAAAGTTTAAAAATCGAAAAATAATCTTATATTAAAAGCAACTTTAAAACTTTTAACAAAAGTACGTTATAGCCTACTAAGAACAACAAATAATTTATTTACCTAATATATATATGCCGATAACCTTGGCTTGGTTTTTTTTCTCAATCAGATATTTATGATTATAAAGTGTAGGGTCTTTTGAACAAATAGCTCATATATATATTGTCGCGATATAACTTTACTAGAAAGCTGTCAGTATATCGAGCATGACGATGGCAGAATTAAAATAAAAAAAAATAGATGAAGCCTCTTAGAAAAGCTCGAAAAACATCCGATGACCCAGAGTAGCGACGTCGAAAGCAGCTTCAACATCAGCTTTGAATTTCTCAGCATAGACTTTTTAATAAAAAACATATTCATATATATCAGCATGAAAAATCATACGATAAATTACAATCCATCATGTCAGTGAATCGTAAAAAAATAAAAAATGTAAATAAGATAACAAGATTCAGTTGTCCGAACATTGGGCGATAAAGTCAGCCAGATCTCCAAGGTTTCATAGGTGTGTTGGGTGCAAACGGTTGCCAGGTTACCGCGAGGGAGCCAACGGGTCAATACCTGGGCTCTCGAGGCCTGCTTATTCGTAGCTTCTGCATGAGCTGAAACGTCACCAGAGTATTGTCTCTCTCCCTCTTGTGTTACTGTCACTCCCTCTGTTCACTCCTACCCTCCCTCTCAGTAACTTTAATACTACTAGAGAACCAAGCATATATATGTATATAAATATAGTATGCATGTACTACTGTACTGGGTTATTCTACCCCTCCGACGATTGGCATCCACCCTCTTTTAGCTGTGCGCACATTACATTAGCTCACCCAGTCGTCCGGAGAGCCGCCGGGCTCGTCCAGCCACCAGGGCTATAGATTTGCTTCCTGGAACTAAACAGCAAGAGGGGCCCTGGCTCGCGGAAGCCACCTGAACTCTCCTGCCACCACCCCCATTCCTCATCCGGAGCTAGGGTAAGAGAGTACTCTTATACCTCTTGCCTACAAACATTGGCTTTTATCATCAGGCTCCCTCGTTTTACTTTACAGACTTTTTTATTTTTTTTTTATTTATTCCAAGAATATGAAAATATATATAAATATAGAAGTGTTACTTTTACTTCATCACAACTCTCAGGGTACATAAATAATGACTTTTTGATCGATACAAAAATAATTGATGTGGTTATTTTATTTTTATTGTATATATAAATTTAGTTTTTGTAAATTATTAATTTTAGACTTTTTTTATCTTCAGTAATGGAAAATTTTTTTTGAAAATGGCTTTTAGCCGCAAAAATAAATTTATATCTTTGTCGAGAAATATATGTAAATTTTTACTAATGGTTGAAATTTCATCAAAAACTCGTTTAAAATTTTCAAATTAATGAAATCATTTTATAAAAAAATTTTTTGAACCCTTATTAAAATCTGCCGATGAAACAAAATATGAATATTAAGTGGACATATATTTTTAGAATAACCATCAGAATTTATTGTTGTCTTCGAGTAAACTATCGAGTTTACTTTGAATCGATAAATAATGACTTCTTGGCCGATGAGAAACTGTCACTAATTAAGTTCCTCTTCTCTTTATCATTAAAGCAAATTACGCTGTTTTATGATAATTTTCTTTTCTTTTCTTGATGAGAAAAAAATTTTGTTAAAATTACTCTCTCCTTAAAATCAATCGTTAGCGATACCTCTAAATTTTTTCTATCATCAACTTTAAGAAGTCACGTAGAAAAAATTTATTTTTGAATTTAATGTTCAAAAATATTACGCGGGTACTTGGTATTTATTTTTGTTTCATTTGTAGAAGTTAAGTATATTATTGCTCAACAAAACTTTATCACTCAAATAATAATAAAAAAATATAAAAAAGTTATTCTTGGAGAAAAAAAAAATTACTAAAATTTTTAAAGACCTAGAAAAATTATTCTATTGCGTTCAAATTTTTATAAACTCTAATTTGTTAATAATTAAAATTCTTTAGGGTGAATCTGATAAATTAAAAAAATGAGGGAAATTATTGTTACCCTAATGTATACATATATGCGAATGGAGCAATATGAGACACCATTTTTGAGACAGAAAAATTTTTTATTCAAGAATTCTCTTACCTTTCATTTAAAATTTTTCAGTAAATAAAATCAAAAAATTTTTAGATCGTGACTTTTTTGACCCGAATTAGACTTTTCTCTTAATCAATAATATAATTCCGATAGCAGCGGTTTGAAAAAACATTTTTTTACAAAAACTTCGTAATTATCCGCACAGTCTGAACTGATCTACTTGCCCCCTTCGTTTCTACAAACTTTAATTAAAAATTTTTTTCTGAGATGCCGCTCATTTAAAATTTTCAGTAAAAAAAATCCAAAATTTTGTCATCGCAGCCCTTTTTACCTGAGGTATAGATTTTTCTATTCATCAATAAAATAATTCAGGTAGCAAAGATTTGAACAAAAATTTTTCCAATAAAAATTCTAAATTATCCGCATTTTCCGAATTGATCTTGACCTCTTCTTCTCCACAAACTGATTAAAAATTTTAAACCAAAAAAAAATTCGTTTATCTTAAAAATGGAGTCTCATTTAGCCCCAGTCTCGCCGATGTAATTTTTTTCTTCTATGTATTAATTTTTATTATAACATATATTTGACTGTTATGTACATTATCACACATATATCTTAGATGAATAGTTAGTCATCGTACACCTGAGTCATTGGGAACTTTTTTAACAATACATAATATCGTGAGGTTGTCGGAAATATCTGCTAACTCGTGCGATCGATGATGAATCTTAATGCTTGTAAACGTTACACGTGCACTACTATTCAATATATCTATATTGTTCCGTCGAGATGGCGACAATGAGTACAATGACGTGTTTCGTCGTCATCGTCAAGACGCCGACGAACTCAAAGGTAATTTATATCATCTGTGCAGTACTACTTATTTATCTGCGGAAAATATTAAAAAAACATTTTCAAATTTATCTTAAACATAACGTAATATTCTGCCTCTATATATATATCTCTCGAGTTGTTTGCCTACATCATCAAATTGTCGTTTGTTCCTGAGAAGTCATTAGTTAATAATTACCGATAGATCCACGTATACGTGTAAAAATATTTAAGGTCTTTTCTAGAGTGTTAAGTCATTAAGATTTATAAATATCTTATAAATACGTCATTAGAAAACTTATCTGTTGTAATCATAATGGTTTTTTGGTGATAGCATAATATATATGTATGAATGTATATGTGGAGTGAAATCTTGATAGAACACCGTATGTTATTATCAATGACAAGATTTTATTTTCAACTGCATTAGTTAAAACTTTCTCTGCTCAATTGTCCTTGTCATGTCAAAGTCATATGACTTTTAAGACTTTCTCAATAATTCATAAGCGATGTGCTATTCGTAAGAGCGCGGCAAAATGCTATACATATATATATTACGCTAAAAATTTGAATTATTAACGATTTTTTTTTATATGACAAACATTGGGTTAATGATATAGAACAAGGATACATAAGTCGTAAAAAATAATAAATTTTTCATGTAAAATAGTCTATGTTTATATAAATTGAAGAAAAAAATTTTTTATGTTCGAATATTGATTTTTCAAATTTATATTTAATATTACGCGGGAAAAAATTACGGTAAAAATTACAGTATGTTTTGGTAATGGTTCCCATATAGTATGGTAACAAGTTTTGTTTTTTTAAATAGTGGTTATAGGGTATAGAGGTACACGGAGAGAAATTTATGGTAACAATTACAATATATTATGGGAATGGTTCCCATAATGCATAGTAAACGGTTTTTTTAAAATATTGATTATAGGAACGGCACCCAAATATTGTAGTTATCATTATTATAATATTATAGTAATTGTTACCATAACAATATGGTAACCATTACCATATATTATGGTAACCATTACCATAATATTATAGTAACTATTACCATAATATTATAGTAACATTTACCATAATCTTATGGTAATCATTACCATCATTCTTTCACATGTGATATGGGAAATGTTACCATAATTATGGGAATTGTCGCCATACTTATGGGAACTTTGCCTAGAAAGTATGGGCCTATATCCCATAATTCCAAGTAATCCTTACCATAACGGTATAGAATGATATTTCATAAACGTACTAGGAACGGTTACCATAAATTTCTCTCTGTGTACCATTATAGGGTATAGAGGTACCATTTGTGGTCACTGCTCCATTTTTGGATATTTAATACTTTATTTTAATTAATAAAAAAGACTACAATAAAATTTCTATTTTAATAGTGAAACAAAAGTATCTCTAAATATATTAAAAAAATTAATCATCTTATTGTCTCTTTTACGAATTAATTTATTTAAATTTTTCAAGTGTCCAAAATTGGCTCTAAAGTGGCCAAAAGTGGTACCACTATCCTACATGGAGAAATTATTCTTGTTTGAAATGCTATGGTTCCATAGTAATGCCGGACTATGTTGGTCCCCTGACAGAAATTGAAATAATCACATGTAGAAATTACTTTGGCCACAGTAAAATTTACAAGGAGTATATCCTAAATTACTGTAACCATGAAAAATTTTATTACGATCACAGTAATTTTTGCATGTGATTATTTCAATTTTTGTCAGGGGGCCAACATGGTCCGGCTTTACTATGACACTATAGCATTCCAAACAAGAATAATTTTTCCGTGTGGGAATGACGCCCATACAAATTATGGTAATCATTACTATTTAAATGGTTTTTACTCCTTTATGATATCAGAATAGTTTCTGTAAAATTATGGTAATAACTCCCATATATAATATGGTATACTTCTATGGTAAACGTTACTATTATATACTATGGTGGAAGTTACTGTAATATGGTAATGGTTACTTTAATAGAATGGTAATTATTACCTTAACATTGAGAAATTCTACTCACGTAAAAACGGTTCCCATAATAGTAACAATTACCCTACTACTATAGTAATCGTTCCCATAATGTATATAGTAACGTCTACTAAAATATATGTCAACGATAGCATAGTAGTATGGAGTATGATTGAGTAAATTCGGATTAAAATAAATTCCGTTATTACGCCGAATCCATTTCCGATTTTTTACAGGGCATGAGTATGATAATCATTACTGTGAGTATGGTAATGATTACTATGTGAGTATAGTAATCATTACTATGAATATAGTAATCATTACTATGAATATAGTAATCATTACTATGAATATAGTAATCATTACTATGAATATAGTAATCATTACTATGAATATAGTAATCATTACTATGAATATAGTAATCATTACTATGAATATAGTAATCATTACTATGAATATAGTAATCATTACTATGAATATAGTAATCGTTACTATGAGTATAGTAATCATTACCGTAAGTATGGTAATCATTACCATTACTTAATTACCATATGATATAGGAACTTTTACCATAAATACAGGAGCTGTTTCTATAGTTATGGAAACTTCCATAAAATCATGGGCGTACATCCCATAATTCCAAGTAATTATTACCATCACATACATGAAACGATATTTCATATGCAAACGTACTAGGAAAAATTGCCATAATTTTTTCTGTGCATCGGGGAACCTGTGGCAAAATGAGACACTATTTCTGAAGCAAAATAACATTTTTTTTTGTTATCAAAATATGTTTAGTTATGGTTCTTTTTTTACCAATAACTTTTTCCACAGTTAATTGATCATTTCTACTATTTATCCCTCGTTATTTATCATAAAAAAAATACATCACGATTTGAAAAGAGTGACTCTTAAGCACCACAGTAAGCATCATCCAAGATCGTTGAACTCGAAATGGTGCTGACAGGACATGCCCCTCCTCCACAGTCTCTTTTTCTCTCTTATTCTCTCTGGTTATAGGGAATAATCCCCACTTCTTTACAATACATACACTAGTGCACCTCTAATATAACTCTTGTGACTCCTTCATATTCAAGACTCCTACCTTTTGCTTATTCGACCTCGTCGACGCTTCTGCCGGCGTCACCTTGTCGGGCTTTTGCTTCATAACTACATATACATACATATACATACCATATGTAACATATAGATGTATGTCTTAAATTTCATTACCATCATTTATCTAGAATCATATACATGCAGCTCTAAGCTCTACACTTCTATACAATAGTTCGTCTTCTTCTCCCTCTTATAAATTATTGTCCACTTCATACATTAGCGGTATATATATTTCAACGAAATTTAAATAAATTCTCTTCCACCAGTGATTTGACGCGCACTTATGCTAAGAAAAATGATAAAGACACTCGGTAATTGGAATATGTAGGACGTATGTGTCAAGAACATAATTGATGAGCATACAATTGATAATAATAATTTTTTTTCTGATGTACAAAAAATTGCATTGTTTCGTAATATCTATATATATATTTATGTGATGAACTGAGGCAGATTTATATAAATAATAAACGCTGTACAGCAAAATATAGCTTCTAAGGATAATCCACTTTCAGATAAGAAATATATTACTCATCAAACAGAATATGGTAGACATATATTTATATATACGTGAAACTGACACTTCATCTCTGGTATATCAGTACCGAGAATAAAATTTCATATGAATTGCAAGATATTTAACAAGGTCATTACTCATCTTTCAGGAAGAACTCACAGTACAATAAATATATATGTTTGTATAGTTTTAGATAATAAAATATATATGATATACTTAGAAAAAATAACTAAGACCTGAGATTATCTAGACATTGCCAAGGCCCTTAGTAGTGTATGAGTTTTAATGAATTCATTGGCAGAGAATTGGATAATAAATTGGCGGTGATATATTTTTTCATATATGTAATCTATTGATGATCTATATATATGTATGTGTGCGATAGAGTTCATGTAAAGTGTAAAGTAAAAAAGAAAATGCTTGCACATGTGCAGATGCACGTGGATATATTTCTCATGATGATGGGTACGTATATATATATATATATATGTATGTAGAGACCGGTGTATGTTGTATACAAAGTATGGACGCGGGTCCTGAGCGTGTGGGTCCACCTGAGCGAGCAGGCGAACGAGTCCAAGTACAGAGTCGAGTGTAGAAGGTGTCTCACATGGGTGCCTCTACTGTTCCCTGCAACACGAGTCCCACAGATGGGGGAGACATCCGGGCAGCTGACGTCCGAATGAAACTGGACTGTCTGACTTCGGTTTAACCGACTCCACATCCTCCTTCGATTAAGGCGAATTACGTCCGGAATGAGCAACAGAGAAAACAAAGATGTGTCTCCATCATTTTTACATTCCGAACATATTTTAATTTATGTATTTTTCCTCTGCGCTTTGTTCTTTTTCGAGATAACAATTTACTGTATCAGCGGTTTTACTCGCTAAGATAAATCAGTCTATATATATATTATACTGCATGCTCATGAGCAAACTTATGAATAGCGAATTTAAATATATGAAATAAATATAATGAAGTATATTTTATATTTTTAATTTCGAAATTAGGGCTGCTGCAGGGTGGGGGCACTTCTGCCCTCCTTTGAAAAATTCTAAAATAAACAGAAAAAAATTTCTGTCATTTTGGTGTTCATTGAAGACCCAAATGGTTTAGTGTCAATTCATTGATCGGGACAAATGGGCCTGACTAAAAAAATCATAAAAAGCTCATCGGGATAAAAACTTAAAGAGGTCAGATAAATTAACGGTTAGTTATTTATAAATTTTTTTAAAGCCTTTATAATAATATCTATGTACGCTGTATACCTATAATTATAAATAAGAGGAAAGAATATAAAGAGCAGAGCCAGTGAACAGCACGAACAAGTAAAGAGACAGTAACGAGAAGGGAGAGCACCAGCAGAAGGACAACAACAAGATGGTAGCTAAGAAAGACAAAAAGGTTTATGTAGACATGTACAAGAGAACAGAGTAACGTATATATATATATATGAAGAAAGAAATATGTGAGGGACCAACGTCGGGATGGCCAGAGAGACATAAGGCAGGGAACGGATAGGAAGCGTGGGCACTCGGGTGTGACTCTCCCGCGGGTTTTTATCTTCTCTCTTATACTCACCTCCACTTAATAATCTACTCTTTCTCTTGTTCTATACCATGATCCTCATCATGTGCCCTCGCACACACTCTTTATGTAGGAATATCCACCTCTATATTGTTACCTAGTCGCCAGAAGCGATAGATACACGAACAGAACCTTGGACTCTCCCCGGGCTTTTGTCCGGAAGTGCTCTTTATCTCTGTCGGTCTGTCCCCTTCGTGCACGCACACACCTCAACCCTTCGCGCCACATTTTCACCCTCTCCTTTCCCTTTTTCCCTCTTTTCGTGGGCTCAATGCTTCGCTTTTTCCCTCTTTTTATCTCCCTCCTACTTCTCCTTACTCTCTCTCTTTTTTTTCTCCACTCCGCCTCCCTTTTATATCACCTGCGTGGTGCGTGCATATATAGATACTGAGAGAGACGTATTCGTGTGTACCACCTGCCATATAATACATTAACTTACACACTTTTGTGAGAAAAATCAACGGCAAATCACCTATCGATCAATATGTCATCAATTTTACACTAATTTGTCCAAATTTGTTGCACTAACAAGTGTTTATTTATCTAGGCGAAACCGGGACGAATTGAGACACCATATTTTTGTAGGGTGGTAAGGGTGTCAATGTAAATTCAATCGATTAATGCGAAGATTTACGAATTTTGATTTTTTAAAAATAGTTTCGATTTTTCGAATGCTAATCGCACATCCCTCCTTACGATTTCCAAAAAATTGTGGGGCAAGTTGGTCAGCCAGGAGAATGCGGTAATTAAAATTTTGAATAAAAAAATTTCTCATGTGATTGTTATCCGAATTACTTGGAGACTGGGAAGAAGCTGGCAGAGGTAAAATGGGCCACTACTAAAATTTTGTTGACTCATAATTTAATTTTCTGAAAGAGCTTCAATTTTCATAGAGATCAAGTTCATTTTACTTCAGATTCAGCTCTTTCAGCTCTGAATTAAATATTTCAGTTAACAAAAAAAAGTTATTTTTTTACTGACTGATCCGTGTCCACTTTCCCCATTATTTTTTTCTTATCAAAATTATTCATTTTCCTGCAGAAAAAAATTTTTTTCGCCTCAAAAATGAGCTTTTATTTATTTCTTTTATTCGCATACAGAAAAAAGACTAATTATTTTGAGTCAAGAAAAAATTTTCCAAAAGGAAGACACGTTTTTCAGAACCAAGTTAAGATTTTCTTGAGCCCAGAGAATTTGTCTTCAGAGAAGATTTCTACTTTATCCGAGAAAATTGAGGCTTTTAATAAAATTTTCTTTAATCAAAAATATTTACTGTCAGTCAAAAATTTTTTTTTCTGTGCAGTCGTAATATTTTAGTAACAAATAATATAAAAAGTGCGCATTTAAATATATTTTAGGTCAATAAAAATAATTAATATATAAGGCTTACATCAGAATAAGAGTACCTCGACAGATAATTACAAAACGGAGGGGATAAGCTTGAAGGACATAACAAACAGAGTTACTAAGTTAAGTATTTATGATGGACGGAATTTTATTATAGCTGTTATGTGTTGCAGAGGTGAAGACTGAAGAAGGAGAATATAGGTGGGAGTTAATCGGATGAAGAGATCGTCAGACTGTGCATCCTCTCATGCCCTCACTCTTCTCTCGTTACTCCGTCTCTCTTTTAAAGTATTTTCTGTCTCGGTTTAGTTTAATAAGAATTTTCTATTTTATATCTAGATTTTTCTCACAAACTTTTTGTTATCTCATCCGTTTTTATGTTACTGCTGACGATATTATTTATTAAAATATTTAATGAAGAAAGTTTCAAGTTGTCGAAGATAAAGAATAATTTTGAAGATATTTTGACTTATGAATTTATGATGTAGATAAATTTTATCGATAAAAATCGATAATATCTTAAACGCATGATTTTTTTTTAAAATATAAGATTTAAATTTCGTTATTGTAATTTATATCCATTTTAGTGTTTAATTATTTATATAAGGATCTGAAATATTTAATAAACTGAAGTATAAAAAATTTCAAATGTTTCCATGTGTAGAAGATGTAATTATATAATTATAAATAAATAATAGTAAAGATAAATGTATTTTATTAAGTAAAAATAATAAGGTTGGATTATTCTCAAGTCTCAAGGTTGGAGATACGTGTGAGTGTGTCTAGATGACAGCATCGAGCGTGTTACTAAAGTCAGCTCTACTCGTCATCCCCCTCGAGTAGAGCCCGACTGTTACTCTGACAGACGAAGAAGTAAAGAGCGGACGTTCGGCTTGGTTGACCGGCTACACGGAGGGAAACCGTAAAAGATGGGAAACCTCTCGGTGACGACTACATACTATAGCATATATACCAACTTCCAGCATGGAATTAACATTCACCTCTCAGGCATCTTTGTATCCTCTTGTCTCGTCACTTTTCTTGTACTCTCATTGTTTTTTTTTCTTTTTAATAATAATATATATCTTTACAATAATACTTTAACTGTAAAGTATGTACATATATATACACTGAAAAAAATTGGGAGTGAATTCGTAGTGATCACGACCGAGTCAAAAAATTCTACTTTAGGCCTCAAAAGCCTCAATTCCTTTGATTTTTTATTTGGCGCCCAAAAAGTAACTCTACTTTGGTACTCAACATCTTCAGTGAGAACTGTGAGGTCTAAGGCGAATAATTTGCCGATTTTGAATTGTAACGAAGACCTCAAAATCCTTAATGAATGAAAAGTTATATTGCGGACTTTGAAAAATTTTAGATAAAAAAGGGAGGGGAGAGAATACGTCGAATGAGACTTTTGAGGTTCAAATGCGGATAAAATTATTACTGTAATTTTGAGTATTTTGAGGCTCTAAGCCAGATTATGTTATTCCAGTTTAGTCCTCAAAGTGGTAAAATGGGTCGTAACTTATACTTTGAGGACTAAACTAGGGTAACTTTCTATACTGTTGTCAATCTTAAAATTCTAAATTGATCTTCAAAAACCTCATTGAGAACTTTGAGACTTAAATCCGAATTTGTTTTTTGACTCGGGCGGATTTGATTTGAACATAAATTTACTCTGTGACTTTACAGAGTAAATAGGGAGTTTTTTTCAGAGGAAAGATTTCGGAGTGATCTGAATTTTATTTGAGTCCGCATTCACTCCCATTCAGAGTTTTAATATTAAAATAAAACCCTCGGAGTGAGTTTTACTCCAAGGGAATTAAATAAATAAACAGTCATCTGATTCACATTTACTCTGATTTAATCCGCGTTCACTTCGCAAATTTTTTGAAGCGTGTTAGGGGGATTTGTTTCGAACGAAAATTTTTTTCCCACTCTTACAGCAAAATATTATGTACCTGAAGATCGGAACTTTTTTCGCGGAACGAAAATAAGAAAAAAGAAATGAAAAGTAAAAAATCTACTGGATCTAGATTTCGGAAATGTTTCGCACGTCACCTGAAAATGACAGGCCAACCCCTACTACCCGTAAATTCGCCTTAAGACACAAATTTCATGAATTATTTTCAATTTTGTTGCGTGAAAAACGTTCTTCAGGTACATAAAATATTGACGTGCATACCAATAAAAAAATTCCTTAAATTTTTAAGCCCTAATCTTATTTCTAAGTACTTTTATTTTGACTTTGAAATTTTTCTATTTAAAACGCATAAAGAATCTAATTATTTTTTTGCAATTTTCTAGTGCTCATCAGCACTCCAACTTGAAAAATCAAATTGTAAAATCATACCAATGTTCAAGGCATGATTATAAAGAATCGGTTCATCTGACAAAAAATTTCAATCAAACCTTTTTTGTAGAGCATTTAATTTTCTACAAGAAATGTATTCAAGTCAATTTCGTTTATCTTAATAGTTTGGGAGTTATGAGACAAAAATCCGCTGAATAAAAAAAAATCAAAAATTCCGATGATAGACCTCTTAATATTAAGGACTCAAATTTTCACAATAATTTTTTTTTGTCACACGGAAATAAATTTGCTGTTGCTGCAACAGGAGGCAGCCATGTTGCAGCAACAGGAAAAAATCCTGTTGCAGCAACAGTAATTTTTTTTCCGTGCATCCCAAATAATGTTTTCGATATACTTTAAAAAAAAAAATAGTCGATTTTTTTATCCCAGCCTAATATATATCTTCAAATAATTATATAATTTTATAATAGTAATAATAATTATTATAATAATAATAATATTGATAACAAGAGACTTGAGCTTTCTACTTGAATAAGTATTAAAAAAAAAAAGAAACTACGTTTCAGTCTCATTGATATGCGATTCAGATTACAAATCCACTAATAGATAAGTTATTAGGTACAGTAAATCGTAACATTTTCAGATCCACGCTCGAGTAAATTTATTCATCGTTATCGTCAATATTATACGTAAGAAGTTTGAGGTAAAAAGGAAAAGAAATAAAGAAAGAGATATTAATAATTCCATTATTTTCTCTCGGTACTTTTTACTCTGGACAACTTACAGTGATATACATATATACATATATATATATATATATATATATGTAACGTTCGAAATATGTAATTTTGTATGCTCAAGCGGGAGAGGACTTACACGCCCACGTAGTCTGTTCGCTCATACGTTTCGCTTGTCTCTTTACTTCCATTCCGTTCGGTGCCGTGTCATTTCGCCGTTGCCTGGATGTGCGGTAGCCGGTATATGATTCAAGGGTTCTCATTTTACATCGATTATATATCTGTTGTTATGATTAAATAATAATCACAATTATCAGTCTATTTTAGTTCATTGGATTAACGAAAAATATTCTTTAGAGTAGGAATTGATTTTTTTTTGTCGATTAATTAATAATTTTTTTGAGCGATTGATAAAATTAACTCAGAAAATTGTTTATGAATGATAGCCACTGGTTCGATTGTCATTTAGCGGATAGTTATGAGTTACGATGACAATATGGGAAATGCTACACTCATCTGTCCTGGCCAGGCAGAACGACCGTTACGTGGTTTCTTAAGACTTCAATCCTTTCTCCAGAATGATCCGATTTGCTGAAAATATATATTTATTTTGGGATTTTTTCTTCTATATAAAATATTAGAGAATTTATATATAAAATAAATTTGGATAATCCGATAGTCGAAAGCCAAAAGAATTGAAGAAAAATTTATATTCACTTTAAAACCACTTCACTGACAAATAATTCACTTTGTACCTGGAGCGATTTTCTTAAAATTCTGTGATAAAGTAAAATTCGAATCAAAATTTCACTCCGAAGTCAGCGAGCTATTTGCATTTTGATATTTGAAAACGCAATTTTATGCCAAATCGATATTTTTCTTAAAGTATTCAAACTTTTTAAAATGAGTATTAATGAATTTATTCCAATTCGTTTTTGCGTTATAAGATTTTTCACGGAAAATAATTATATCAAATTGGTCAGTTTATACTCTCTAAAAATGAATCAGTGAAACTCACTTCGAATTAGTGAATATTCACTGGGAACCAGCTATAAGTATACCACTGGTTGAATTAGTGGTATACTTATAGCTGTAGAAATAGTGACTATCCACTGATTCGCGGTAAATTTCACTATAATTTATTTCTAGAGGGTAAAAGTCATGGAAGTTCACGTATTTGAGCATCACTTTACTACATATATTTTCAACTATAATCCCTGTCGAAATTTCAACGTGTATATATGACTCCAAACGGATATGTACAATACCCAGATCAAAAAATTTTATCTGTTTTCAGTCTGATGGAACTTTTTAGACTTCTCGGGTCAAATATAAAACTTGATTTAGACTTGGTCGTCTTAAATCGTGACTAAGTAAGCCAGTTAAGCCAAAACCAAGGCGAATTAACGAGAACTTTGCTCTCTAAACAAATTAGTGGAAATAAGTAAATATTCACTAATTCCGAGTGCCAATCGAATCACTCTTCGAAATTAGTGGTTCGGTATGCACTTGTTCACTTATTTCACTTATTCATGTTTAGAGAGTGCTGTCGGAAATTGAAATAAACACATGCAAAAATTACTGTGGCCATAATAAAATCAACATCGAATAGATCAAAAGTTACTGTAATCATTGGAAATTTTACTATAGTAAAGTAACTCAAAACAGATCAAATATTTCGGTCGAAGATTATAATTGACTTGTAATAGAAACTCTCTAAACATGAATTAGTGAAAATAAGTGAATATATTCACTAATTTCAAGTGCAAATTGAACCACTAACTTCAAAAAGTGGTTCGGTCGGCACTCAGAATTAGTGAATATTCACTTATTTCACTTATTCATGTTTAGAGAGAAGATCTACACAGATTTTGATCTATCATTCAATAGAACAATAGATCTCTGCCTTGACGATTACAATTATATACTACCTTTTAGTCATATTTTCAAAAGACATTTCTATAAAATCGTTAGTCTGCCAACTCTACACGGAAAAAAAAAACTTTAAAAATTAGTATTTGAAATTATAACCCGGAACCCGGTTGTCAATATGGGGAATTTTAACATTTAAATAGTAAATTTTATAATACATGTCGTCTATTTTCTAAGTATCAGTTACAGTTTTTAAAGTTCAAACAGTAATTTTTCTTACATAGACGATAAATTTTCATACTTATCCTGTAATTATTCACGTTTTAATCATAAATGAAAAAATTACTATTTAGAATGATGGTATTTACTGATCACTTTATCATTATATTACTTGTCATTCTCAATTTATATAGTTCATTTTTTTCCGTGTATTTTCAATTTCAATAAATTGTAAATAATTAAGATCGACAAGTTTGATAGAAGTATTACTTTGAAAAACAAAATGAATGAATATGAAAAACGTATAAATAATCGAAGAAATTATAAGACATAGAGAATAAGAGAGACTGGTCAGCAATTTGATATGCTGGATTTAAATTCAAACAAAACAAGTGACAGGAAGTGCAGTTTGGATACCGTAATATTTGGATGTAGCTTTTCGCCGGAAGTAACGTACCACGTATATCCCTGGTACTCATTACATTTGGGAATCAAGGGAACGTTGCTTCAACTTTGTTCCCACTCTGGTCTAACAATTATATATATTTATATTTATGTGCGTAAAACACAAATATATTTCTCATTTATCCAAATGTATTATGTTAAAAATCCATATTTTTGTATGAATCCATACATATGTACATATTTTTAGTCTTTTTGTGTTTTGAGATCATTAACCTCAAACTCGATATGAGATGAGGTCCAGTTCTTAGAAACCAAGAAAGTAGAATACGGGTAAAAGCACTAAATGAAAGCGATTATGAGCTCAGATCACGAATCGTATTCTCATATAAAATATCTCGTTGGATCCATGTTCAAATATTTAATACTCTAGGCAGAGTACAGAATACAGAACACGAATTAAATGTAAGGGTAAGATGGAAGACTATAAAACCAACAAGAGGAATGGAAATAAAAATATAAAAAAATAAGTAAGAAATAACACAAGTAAGAATAAGGAGTCAAAAGAAACGTAGAGGAGAAGACATCGTTGGATGTGAGTTGTCGTAGATGTATTGTTTTCTCGGTTCCTTTCTCGCATTAGCATAAGAATTCAGCGTGCACCTGAGTCGACTGCCGATCGATCCCCGTGAATCAAGACTTCAGGGCGCTTACACTATTATATACATACATATGTGTGTATATGTACATACATATGTACCCATATATTCAGCACACACGTCAACATTCAATTGTCATCATGGGTCAGAATTATATTCGATACCGTGTATAGTAGTTGATATAAAGTCTTGAGTTGATGAAGCCACAAACCACATCCCTATCTCACAATGTATCCATATGAGTAAACCATACGCACATTGACTTCCGAATGCTCTTGAGATTTTTCCTGTTTCTGCGTTCTATGGATTACAATGACAAGTCAGATTAGTCACAAAAAACCCATAGAAATATTTTTAAGATCGCGAGGTAGTTTGCTGCGTTAGATAGATGCCCAGCAATTTATTGGGATACGGCCACTGGCCTCAATTCCAGCAACCAGATCTGGTTTTATAGCAACAGCTGGCTATGTCCGATCATCCTTGAAGCTGGCACGCGCCTCTTTCGTGTACGTAAGCGCCTTGTTCTCACCACAATAAGAGTAACAAGTCACGGTCCAGCTGCTAACCGAATACTTATATCGATATATATGTGTATGTATACCTTTTGGCTTCTTGATGTAATTCATTACGTAAAAAAAATAAAAAAAATTGTCTGATTGATCATCATTATTGATGGCAGTGTTTGTTGGTACTGTTCTTCATTGATTGGTACACTATACAGTTACATACAGTACATGTCATGCATTTTTTATGTCATCGGCTACAGGACGTACGTTAGAAATATATATATGTATACATGTAGGATGTAATGTGCGTGAATACACAGTAGATCCATCCAAGCGGATATATCCAACCGATCGTCTGGAGAAATCGGCCAAGTTGAGATTTCACATCCGGATACCAGAGAGCTTTACACGAGTACATGTTATTTTAAATTTATTTTTTGACATTCAATGATTGGTTAAATTCAATTGAAACATATGTCCACATCGTGGATTGTAGAATTGAGTTTATATTGATTTCGATGGACTTTAAAACATTTTGGTGTAAAAAATCCTCGGTGTAAATTCGATCCATCCGTGTAATTTTAACACGGTGTAATCTACTTCTTTTACACCGTTCCGTGTTACTCAACAAATGATCATTAAAAAATTTTAACTACTTAATCAATACACTGTAAAAAAAATCGGGGTAAGTCCAGGTGGTGTAGGTATTAAAATTTTCGGTGTTAAGATTCAACACCGAAAGCGGTGTTAAAATAACACCGCCGAAGGTGTAAATATTCTTTCCCGGTGTTAAGAAAATTTCACGGTGTTAAAATATTTTTCGGTGTCGAAAATATTTAACTTTGTGAATATTTTTAATTACTCGATCGCTACAGTTAAACAGTATTTTTATTAATTAATTAAATTATTGCTGACTGAAATGGTAGGCGTAAAATCGTGTAATCGTTTTCAAATAATAAACTACGCATAACATAAATAATTATTTAAATAAGTATACAGCAAAATTGAAATTTTCACCAGATAATATTCTTTAAATTTTTATATGTAATTTACTTTTTTTTTCTAATTTCTATACGTGGAATTTTTTTTTACACTGATTTAACACCGGTGTTTTAACACCGCCAAATTATACCACCTACACCGGTGTTATTCCATTTGAACACCGCTCTCTTTGCAGTGTAACTATACTAATTTTATTTAGACATTAATTTTGAATATTTGAATATTTTTATAATTTTTTTTTTTAAACGCAAAATTATAATAAATTACACACTTACACGCTTGACGGTGTACAAATTTTTACTTCACAGCGTCTAAATTTAACACGATATTTGGTGTACTTTTCACACCAAAATGTTTACACAGTCCAAAAATTTTTGTCAGTGTGTGTGTTGTATTATAACAGCACACAGTAAAAGTATTTTGGTTTAGGGTTGACCACGATACCTGGTTAGATTGTGAGGTGAAGCTGTGGGTGTCCATGATTGCGCACAGGCTTGGTAGTTAGTACGTGTATGAGGACACGGTTTGTACGTGCTTACATTAGCGAGCAAGGGGGATGGATATTTAACTCTTTGGATAAAGGCTTCCGTGTAGTATTATTGTTAAGTAGTACATAAGTGTGGGTGAGGAACAATAAAACAGGGGACATCACCTTTTCCTTCAATCCTCCTCAGCTGCACAATAAGAGAAAAGCCGAACCGATCGATGTAATTACTTAACATTCACATCACGGAGTAGGTGCGGGCACGTAACATCTTCTCTTCTTGGGACTTGCTTCGAGAACTTCAAGCCATGTCTCATCGTTCATGTAGTTTGGCTTAACGTTCGTCGATACTTCAAACGCACTCTCTTTTGTAAACTTGGATTGCAGGTTATCGGCACAATTATTGGGAACCCGGTCGACTTGATATGAAATACCTAAGTGTCTTCTCGTATACTCATTCCCCAAACGATTTCTTCATCGGTAAATATCCACCTCGAACAATTTCTGTCACTCTTGTTTGCTTTTATATAAAAAAATGGTTCGTTCGCGACGAATCAGCGGTAATTGGTCTCATCATAGACTTTTCTAAAGTCATTATAATTATTGTTGTTATTAAATTGAAAGGACTTCCTCCGATTGAATGTCAAAAAAGAGAAAGGATATATACATGTATATATGTGAGGAATATGCATTGGCCCTATGGATTATACGATTTTATAAATGCCACTGGCATCGTCGTCAGCAAGCAGTCCTGCCAAACTTGGTCTCAAGACTCATCCAAGATGATACGACTTCAACCAACCACGAACATCCCGACAGTAAATAAAAAACGTGACAGAGACAATATTGTTTGTGTATACCAATATGGCCAGGCGGATTTGCTGATAATAGTCAATATGCGTTTCAATGAGACAATAAGACATCATCAGAATTGCGAGACGCCATATCAAGGAGGATTACCCTGCCATAAAGTGATACCAGTCTTGTATAAATAGCATTACTTTTTATGGTATAGAGGCCGTCAATTGTACATTTCAATGATTTTATCTTCTCTTAGACTGTGAAAAATTCGGAGTAAATTCGGAGTAATTAAGGATTTTATTCCTTATTTATCGATCCAAATTCACTCCATCACAGACTTCCGAAGTTTTGAAAAAATTACTCTGCATATGGAGTAAATAGAGTTTGTTCTTCAGCGGACTGATGAGATACAAAAAAAAGAGGATATTTTTGTGATTTTTTTTTCAGGGTGCCTTCTTTATTAAAATTTTTAAAATTTGTGACCTTGTTAAGCATCATTCCAAGAATATTCTGCTAAATTTTCATAAAAAAATATTGAAAAATAAGCCAGTAGTAGCGGGGAGAGACGAGTCACCTCAAAAACAAAAGTATCCATGCCGTAGGCAGGATAACTCATGACTGCCTAATCTGAAATCAAAAAACCAAAAATATTTCTTTAGTACACAAGTTTGTCTTGGATTTGAACGAAGGAATAAACAAATTATTTATTTTTGAATTTTTGGTAAAGGTGCAATAAAAAAACTAACTTTCGCCAAAAATTGTTCCTTTTCTTCAATTGAAAAATAAGTAGTTATTGAAAAAAAAAAAAAAAAAATCTTTCGTTCAAATCTAAGATAAACTTGTGTACTAAAGAATTCTTTTTGGTTTTTTGACTTCAGATGGGGCAGGCATGAGTTATCCTGCCTACGGCATGGAGACTTTTGTTTTTGAGGTGACTCGTCTCTCCCCACTATCACCGGCTTATTTTTCAATATTTTTTTATGAAAATTTAGCAGAATATTCTTGGAATGATGCTTAATAAGGTCACAAATTTTAAGAATTTTAATAAAGAAGGTACTCTGAAAAAAAAAATCACAAAATATGCTCTTTTTTTTGTATCTCAGACCCCTTTTCCCCCTTAACTCGGGTCCAGAAGTTAAATGTTAAAATAAACTCCTTATAGAAGTGAATTTCCCTCCGAATCGGAGTTTCAACATTAAAATACTCCCCCTCGGAGTGGATTTTACTCCGGGGGAATTAAATAAATACACAGTCATCCGCTTCTTATTCACTCCGATTTAATCCGAGTTCACTCCGCAAATTTTCTACAGTGTAAAATATATAGATTTTTTAAAATTCATTAAAAAATAAATAAAAGTAAACAATCAGTGATTAAAATTCGTCATACCACCTACAATTTATACTCCTTTATTTTTATTTATACAAAAGAGAAACAAATTTCGTAATATAAGTCTCTCTGGCGCCGCAACCAAAGTAATCGACGTTTTCTCCTATTATTTATATAGATGTATAAATAAATATCTATATATACATGTGTACTGTCGCGTATGTCAGAAAATAAGACGTCGACAGCTAAACAGTCTACTGTCCATCAATCCGATAAAATTTTGTATTCCGTTAGTTTCCTCTCCCAAACATTATTTCACAGGGAACTTATTTGGCGTGCGTTATGTGTGACACACTATTATCGCGTTCGTTATATACATATGCGAACGTGTGATATGCTCGGTCTCACGCGTGGACGAACCACCATTACCTTATGGTAAATCTACTATATAATAGTACGCCACTACACGATGCCCGGCTTTGGACATAGTGCGGGAAATACAAAAATATAAAAATATAAAGGAGGGATAACGCCAATGTTACAGTATATATACAGAGTAGACTATGGATTGTGTGTATGCGGCCATTATTGTGTCTATTTCGTGGAATTGTCTATTGCACCACTGACCACGATGAAGATCCACGCGAGTAGCCTTCTAAATAAAAATAATGCTCTATGTTAAACAAAATACTTTTACTTGTAACAATTAGAAATAATCAATTCCAAGTAGCCTTATTTCAATAGTTTTATTGCATTCCAATGTTAAATAATGAAGTAAAATAAAATTTGTGCGCAGAAAAAAAACAATTTCTTGGCGAAAAAAATTTTTATTTGACCCTAGAAATTTATTGCCTTATAAATTGAAAAGAAAAATTTTCTTGAGGCGAGAAAAAAATTCTTACGTCAAGAAATTTTTTTTTAGTCCCGAGAAAATTTTTATCTTACACAATAACGCAAAATATTTAATGATACTGAAGTTAGCCGACCTAATAATTTTTGGATTTTCTTTAGACGGTAAATTATAAAAAAAAAAAATTTGAAAAAATTGCACTTGTAGTTTTTTAAATTTTCTACATGTGCATATTTTTAGTTTTTTTTTTTCTTCAAATTTCACTGTTAAAAAAAATCCAAAAATTTTTAATTGTCTGCTAACTTTAGGATCGTAAATATTTATGATCCTTAAGTTACCAGACAAGTAGCAATTTTCGGATTTTTTTTTCCAACAAGTCAATTACAAAAAAAAAGAACGAAAAATATGCACCTATAGATAATTTAAAAAACTATAGGTGCAATTTTTGTAAATATTTTTTTTTTATAATTTGTCGTTTTTAAAAAAAATCTAAAAATTATTAGTCGGCTAACTTCTGTATCAAATATTTCTTGCGCCAAGAAATTCTTTTTTTCTGTGTAGTAGAAATAAATAAATGTCTTCACGAAGCAAGTGGCTACATAAATCCGTTGGAATCTCATGCAGATATGATGTAGATTTTATGTTAACTTACAATAAGGGAGGGGTATGGAGCAATATTGAGAATCATTTGATTTTATAATTCGTCTCACGAAGTTGGGACGAAATCTTGGATTCTATTAGCGGAGAAATTATAACGGATTGACGGACCAAGACACGACCACGAGAGTTGTTGGCTGAAGAATGATTTCTCTTGAATCGTAAATACCGATCTGGCTCAACGGCACACCAACTTACCACACTATGTTCCTGATGGTTACTTCGTACTCACTGATATGTCGCGATGTGAATGTTTAAGTACTTCCCGGTGCAACTGCAGCTTACTTATGTTACTAATATGATAAATAGTATACATATGTTTCGAAAAGTTACTATGCACGTGTACTTTTAGATGAGAATATACACGTGCGAGAATAAGCATTGATAAATTTATACCCGCATCTTTTCTTTTTAATGTCAATGTTTTTTTTTATAGTGTATGGCGGTTTTGAATATTCGTTAGCAAGTTTTGAATATTAAGAAAATTTTAAATTGAGTATTAATGAATTTTAAGTACAAGAATATTTTAACAATGATTTGACATCATAATTTATTGTTTATAGTTCTTTGATAGAATTTATTTGAAGATGTCTTGTGGAAGCGAGTAATTCTTAAAATGGGTGCCTGTGTGTGATGCTAATTGTAACGCCATCTATTGACAAGTTTTAATTAACTCAGTAAAGTGTTGGTAATATGACAAGCGCTGTGTCGGTACGTTTATTCTCAGTCTCACTGAATGCCGGTAAGAAGACCTTTCTTGTGGCGGTACAACAGGAAACCAATTTATCAACAAACAGTCAACCCCTGATAGCCAAGCTGATGGTAAGTTGACGTCAATTAACGTCATTGCGGCAGTAGTTTTCCTGAAAGCCATCATAACCGTAAGTTAACTACAAGCTACTGGCGTATTCTAAAGGTAACTTAAAGGAAAGTGTTGGATAGCAAGCAGTTACCTTTAAGTTGACAGTAAATTGTCTATTAGCTTGAATTCAATTTAACTACAAGTGTTACTGTCAGACAATGACGTTAAGTTGATGGAAAGTTTCACTTCAAATTGACGGGAAGTTTTGTTGTCAAGTTACATTCAAGCTACTGCCGTATTCTGAAGCCAACTTAAAGGAAAGTATTATCCAGCCAAGGTTTGCCAGAAACTAGTTGTTAAGTTAGCCGAAAACGTTTCACTGCAGAACTTTCTGAGGAAAAGTGTGGCTACCAGGGTATAAGCTACTGCCGTATTCTAAAGATAACTTAAAGGAAAGTGTTGAAGAGTAAGCAGTTACCTTTAAGTTGACAGTAAATTGTCTGTTAACTTGATTTCAATTTGACTACAAGTGTTACTGTCAGACAATGACGTCAAGTTGATTGAAAGTTTCACTTCAAATTGACGGCAAGTTGTTCTGTCAAATTACATTCAGATGACGGCAGTAGATTTGCATTAACTTGTACACAAGTATTATCCAGCCGAGGCTTACCAGAAACTTGTCGTTAAGTTAGCCGGAAATGTTTCACTACAGAACTTGCTGAGCAAATTTAAATACTAATTTAATTATGCTTTTAGCATTGCGTATTTATAAGAAAGAATATATAAACAGTTTTATAAGATTTTTAAACTATGAATACACAGCTATTGAATCCATCCAATGTCCATTGAAAGTCTATTGAGTTTATGCCAGTCAAATGTAATGTTCATCATTATTTTTAATTAGATACGGTCTTATATTAATTTCTATTAAAAAAAAAATAAAACGATTATACTTCAGGAATAAAAATACTGTTGATGGCAATAAATGTTAACGTCTCAAGTATTATTTGATGAAGCATTCTGTTGATATGGCTGTGCACCAATAAAATTGAGAAGTCTCTTTGTCAAATGCCAGTCCGGATTATTAAAGGATTCGGCTTTGCCAGTCATATCGTTTTCTTGTTTTTACAATTTTTCTGAAACTGTTTGAAGATAAAATGGATGTTTGAATATAGATATAGACTCGCGAACTGCTATAATTATAGCATATTACATGTTCTGTGTAAAAAAAAAATCTGGGCATCGGTTGGCCCTGCAGGCCAGCCCCCAAACTTCCCGCTGCTTTCGAGCTTTAAGAGCTCGAAAATACCTTTGATTCCCTTTTTTATGAGCTTCTCAAGCTCAAAAGGGTTACGTTTTATGTTAAAGTTTAAAAGTTTAGAATCTAAAACAATTAATGAATGAGGGTTTTTTATATTTGTTCACAATTATGTTCAATAATTAGCTCAAAAATAAGTATTTATGTGATACGTTGTATCTATATCGTGTAAGTATATCGTGATACGAGCGAACATGACGATTGTTAGGCAGTCACTTGCAATGAGTTATAGAAAGAAGAACATATTAGTTTTAAGTAATTTTGTTCAGTAATTATGATGTTATTCAATGAAAAAAGCAGATATTGATTTAACATTTATTATTCCGTCATCAATATCTCTCGAACAGATTATCTAATTGGGACGTTCTTGGCTGCAATCGAATGCTTTTATTGAGTTCTAGAGCTGATTAGATTTTGGAATTGATTGATTCGATAGTTTCCGAAATATTCACGAAAAACGAAAAAAAAAAAACGATTTTTCGCCATTCTTTCGTCGACGATATTTCTCGAGCGGATTATCCGATTGAGACGGTTGAGGTGACAATCGGCGCGTTTTATTGAGGTCTAGAGCTGATTAGATTTTGGAATTGATTGATTCGATAGTTTCCGAAATATTCACGAAAAACGAAAAAAAAAAAACGATTTTTCGCCATTCTTTCGTCGACGATATTTCTCGAGCGGATTATCCGATTGAGACGGTTGAGGTGACAATCGGCGCGTTTTATTGAGGTCTAGAGCTGATTAGATTTTGGAATTGATCGATCCAATAGTTTTCAAAATATTCAAAAAAAAACGAAAAACAAATATCTCAGAGTCTATTTGACTAAATGAAATAAAATTTTCTGCAAATCTAAGTTCAGAAGATATCTTTCGAATGCCGCAAGAACCGTCTAAATCGGTTCATTCATCAAAAAGATATGAGAGGTTTACATACACACATATATGTATGTATATATATTAGGGTGATTCAAAAAACAAACAAATTTTTTCTTTTTCTTCCAAACAGGTTCAAAGTTTCGTTTAGATAAAAAAAGACGCCTGTGAAAATTAGAGGTAAAATGATTAGTTCTACTATTAAAAATGATAACAGTTACAATTGATGATGGTAACGGTTACTATTGAAAATGCTAATTATAACTATTAAAGATTGTAATGGTTACAATCGAAGATGGTAACACCATTCAAAGTTGTAAAAATTCTTAACTAAGAATGCGTGTGTGCTCGCGTGAGTGTGTGCATGAGTGCGCTCATGCGTGTGTGTGCATGTGTACGTGCGAGAGTATATGTGTACAAGTGTGTGTACATGTGGTCGCGCGAGTGTGTGCGCAACCGTGTGCATGTGTGCGAGTAAGTGTGTGCATGTGTGTAGGTGTGCGGGTAAGTGTGCGCATGTGTGCAAGTGTGCGGGTAAGTGTGCGACTCCGTAATTAAGTACATGTGTGCGTGCATGTGCACATGCGTAGATATATGCATATGTGTATGTGTGTGTGTGTGTGTGTGTGTGTGTGAGTGTGTGTGTATGTGTGAAATTAATCACTTCCCCAGTTAATCAAATTACACATAGACAAGCGTCTGACTATAACGTTTATATTTTAATTTTCTATTAGCTTAGATGGTCATCATTATTCTGAATGATAGTAACCATTACCATCAGGTTATTAAGAATTACGATTTTTTATAATAGTAGTAATTATTTTAGATAATAACAGTTATAATTTCTGATTATCATAAATAATTGTAAACTTTACCATACAGATGGTAGACACTACCATTCAGATTGTTTATTTAATAATTTAAATGATATTATCAATCATATAATTCAGTTTAAAAATTGTACTATAACTTGATGGTAACTTTTACCATAAAATTTTCTCCGTGTAGTGACTGCAGGTTGCTCGTATCGTAATAATTAGCATTTTGTGATTTTTACTCTGCATTTAGCAAAAAATAGTTAATGTAATGCATTTATTGATGTGCACTAGTATTTCTTAACAAAATATATGAAATAATATAATTTTTTCGAGACTCGTTTTTTTCGTGTGCGTTCGCGGTAGAAATGCATTCTTGGAATGACCGCCACCAATAAATAATCTGATAATTTATATGCATCTCAATTATGATATTCTTATCGAAATGTGCTTCTGTTGACAATATATTTATAGACAATGAATAATTAAGTAATTTTCTGGTTAGAAAAAGTTATGTCATGTTACCGAATTAGTACTCAGAGTAAATTTTGACCTCTTCTGATCGTGAGTATTTTTGAATCTTTGGCTTCGTTTATTCTAAAAGTAATAATTTATGATATTTGTGAGTGTTTATAACATTGATAACTGTTTGCTTGAATAAAGATATTTACAAAACTAATTTTTGTTCTTGATGAAATTTACTTTATTCAAACCCTTCCTGAAGGTCTTGTTTATTTACAGAGCTAGAGACTATAATTTGTTAAATTAAAGATAAGAATAGTAAATATTGATTTATAGTGTTTACTTCTTGCGTTCGCTCTGGTAATGAATTCAAATGACTGAAAGAGAGAGGGTACGGATTGGAAACGGGTAATGTGCATTTTTCCGACAGTTCCTGGCGAATGATATTGTAGAAAAATAATCACACGCAAGATTTTCGATTTTCGATTAGAAATGACCTATATATGACGTGGTTAATTTTTTTAATCAGTGTAAAATTTCCATAACATTTGACTTAGA